>NW_027361794.1:15580000-16780000 GCF_039654945.1 Dendrobates tinctorius
GCATAAAAACGCTGCGTTTTTTTTCATGCATGCTCATAAAAATGCTTGAAAAAAACGCAGCAGTTGTATGCTTATGTATGCGTTTTTTCAATGCGTTTTTTTGCGGGAAAAACGCGCTGCAAAAAAAAGCAAGTGTGAAACTAGCCTAAGGAGGGATCCACTAAACCCACTAATAGTGCTAGCGTTCCAGTAGCCAGTTAGTCCTGGTAGGACTTCTATGCACTTAATTCTGGTGATTGCTCTGTCACAGTCTGGCTGAGGCAGCAGCTGTTCTGGTGATTGCTCTGGCGCAATCTGGCTGAGGCAGCGGCTGAGGCAGCGGCTCTGGCTGAGGCAGCGGCTGCTGATGGAGCGATAAGCTATGCAGCGTGTAGTAGGGGAGCGGGTAGACGCCAGCACCTCGTGTACTCCGGCCGGAAGTATTGACGAGGACGCGGCGAGAGTGGGGGGGCGGAGCTACTGTGACGTCACAGGCAGGGAGGAGGACAGGTGCACGAGAGGCACAAACCAACCAACATGTTTCAAGGGGGACTTTCCTCTTCGTCAGGGCTATGCTGAATGCCTGTCAGCCCGTCCTTATATAATAGCTCACCCAGCTGCAACCCATACCAATCATTAGTCTTGGGCAGAAATGTATGGGTTTTTTTTTTGTTTTCTCTTTCTTTCTCTGTGTGTATTGTTGCCTCAAGATATGCCTTGCTGCTATAATTGCAATATTATATTGATTTATTAAAATGGATAGTCCGTTTTGTCTCCTAAATAATAAAAGTATACCTAACTTGTGTGCATGATATACTAAACTAAAACATAACTTTTATTTATACCAATTTTAAGATAATTTCAAATAATTTTACTGGAACTAAATAAATAAAACATGAGTATGGAGGGTTACACGAGTAGATTGACCCTCCGCACGTTAATAAAATAGATACCTATATTTTCTAAAAAGTATATGTGTGCTACCAGCACTTTAGCAAAAAAAAAAAAAAAAAAGCGGAAAAAAGGATAGAAACGGAAGGGGGGGGGAAGGACTAATTTGACCATATGGTACTCGTCGTGAATCTCTATATAAAGAAAATATGGATAAAGACGAAAACTGACGCACGGATGTAGTATGTACATCCTTAATTGTATGTTTCATAAAATGTAGATAGAAATAACAATAAGTTATTATATGTATTAAAAATAAAAAAATAAAAAAATAAAATAAATAAAAAATAAAAAAAAAATTCTAAAAATAAGATTAATGTTTTAATAATTTTATCTAAAAAGCATATAGCTCAATCTCATGATTGAGGCCTTTTGGGGCCAGGCTGTCAAGAGTGTAAATCCACTTTGACTCCACTCTTGACATAGCTTTCAAATAGTTGCCCTTCCTTGGATTTTGGGGGACCACCTGGATTCCACAGTAGGATACCCCCTTGTAAGACTGATTATGTTTGTCCAAAAAATGACGCGATAAGGGGTGAACTTTGACTCCTTTTTTAATGTTATCCAGGTGCTCCTTAATCCTATCCATTAAACGTCTCTTGGTTCTGCCTACATAGATTTTATTGCAAGGGCACCTGAGTATATATATCACCCCCTTAGTTTGGCACATTATTTCATCTCTAATACTAAATTTATTATTTGTCATATCTGTGAATGCCATTTGTAACTTCCTTTGTGTCAACGTTCTATTGCAACATAAGCATTTCCCACATGCCAAAAACCCAGATGGTTGTGTATTTGAATTAGTAAGGAGTGTTTGGCGTAAGGATGGCCTTGTTATGGGTTTGATCATTTTTGTGGTGGGTGCCACTAGAAGCCCTAAATTCTGGGCTCTAGTGTAAACAAATCTAGGACGTTGCGGTAGCAATTCCCCTATGTGTTTATCCCCCTGTAATATCAGCCAATATTTCCAAATAATGTTATTGAATCGTTTATAGCCCGCATGAAATTGTGTAATAATAGCTAATTTTTTAATTTGATCTTGAATATTAAGTGGAGTGTCACTATTCTGAGATTTGCATATTAGAGATGTTCTAGACATGTTTTCCACCTCTTTCTTGGTTTGGTTCAATTGTTGAGGATCATAGCCTTTTTCCATGAACTGGTCTGTCAGACGTTCTGTTTCCTTATGGAAATCCTGGGTATTTGTGCAATTTCTTTTTACCCTCATGTATTGGCTTTTGGGTATATTTGTTAACCACACCGGTAGGTGACAGCTATTAATGTGCATATAGCTGTTTGAATCCACTTCCTTGTGGTATCCCTTGGTGATTAATTTATTGTGTTCTACACAGATCGTTAAGTCAAGGAAGTTCACACTAGTCTTGCTATATGTAGGTGTAAATTCCAGGCCGTATGAATTTGTATTTAGACTAGCAATGAATGTTTGTAAGTCTAAGAGTGCGCCATCCCAGACAAAAAGTATGTCATCGATAAAACGCTTCCATAATCTCAGGCCTTTATGAAGGCTGTTGTTTTGAAAGATCAAATCATGTTCCCACATGCCTACGTATAAATTTGCAAAACTGGGAGCAAATCGCGTGCCCATAGCAGTGCCGTGTGTCTGTAAATAATATTGGTTGTCGTATGAAAAATAGTTGTGCTTGAGTATAAATTCAATACACTCAACAATGAACACTATTTGGGAATTATGATATGTTCCCAGGGTGTCAAGAAAAAATTGGGCTGCCTGGCAGCCTTTCAATGGGTCTATGACTGTATAAAGAGACTTAATATCTAATGTTCCCAGAATGGAGTTGCTATTCCACTCTAGCGAATTTAAAATTTGTAAAGTGTGTGTAGTAGCTTTTAGGTAGGCTGGTATTAGTGGCATGCATTTTTGTAAGTGTGTATCCACATATCTTGATAAGTTGGCAGTCAGGCAGTTTATGCCGGATATGATTGGCCTGCCTGGTGGTTTCTGTATGTCCTTATGAATTTTTGGGATATGGTAAAATACCGCTATAGAGGCAGTTTTGTTATTTATGTATTGGTATTCTTTTTTATTTAGGATCCCTACAGTTTTACCTTTTGTTGATAACCTATTCAATTCCTTCATAAACTGGATGGTAGGGTCAGAGGGTATTCTTTTATATGTGATTGTGTCCCCTAGGAGTCTCAAGGATTCTTCGTGATAGGATAAACAATCCATTACTACAATACCCCCACCTTTGTCCGCCGGGCGGATTACAATTTGGTTATTTTCCTGGAGTTTGATGATTGACTGTCTTTCTCCCAGGCTTAAATTATGCATAACCATTTTAGTTGATCGGTTATTGATCTTTCTTATTTCTGCTGTTACTAGGGTCTCAAATGTTCTGAATGAATTTGAGTATTCATTCAGAGGGTTGAAAGTTGAAGGTAGGGACAAGCTGGTGTGGATGAAATTTGTGGGCATAGAATTAACACTAGTGTGAGTGGATTGTTGGTGATTGTCCCCTTTTTTTAAAAAATATTTTTTAAAGGGCAAGGTTACGGAGGTATTTCTTCATACTGATATATAGATTAAATGGTTTAGATGTGGCAGTTGGAGCAAATTTTAGACTCTTTTGGAGTAATAATCTCTCATTCGCTGAGAGTTTATAAGATCTTAAGTTAAAGATTTTTTGTGTACTGATTGATTCTGTATGGTTCAATTTATTTATTTTCTTTTGGGAGAGTGACCTACCCCTTTTGCCTCTTTTTGTTTTGTATTTTGTACCTGAAAAAAATCTTTAATTGGTGGATGCTTCTGGAGACCTCCTTGTCTTTTGGGTTTTGTCAATTGGTTAGTGGTTATTTTTGATCTATAATTAGGTTTATAATTTAAACCATAGTTTGAAACTGGTTGCCTGCGTGCTGGGTTTTTCCCATTTGAGGGTCTATTGTTAGACAGGGTTTTTCTATATATTGGATTAGTAGGTCTTGTCCCTTTGGCCAAATTTGACAGTGTGCTCATAGATCTGCTGGATTCTTGTGTCCGTAATGTATTGCTCCCTGAGGGAGTAGATTCTTCCCAATTACTAACATTGTCTGGTTCCTCCGCCAATGCAGCTAGTTCCGAGTACCTGTTGGTGGTAGGAATGTTATCCGTATTCATGAAGGGAGAATCTGTGATAGTGGAGGGATCCTCCTGGCATTGGAGGTGATTAGGGTTATCATCCACCTCCGGAGAATGGTTTTGTACCTGTCTTGAATGAGTGCGAGTTGAGACAGGTGTATATTGTGTTGAGTTACTATATGTAGAAAATATCATTGATATTTCTGATGGATTTTGTATTGTAGACCGATTATATTCATCCAAGGTTATAAGATTGTTATTGTCAATTGGGCTATAAACAGAATCCTCATTATTAATAGGATGATTCTGTTTATATGTCTCATTTATAGAGATATTATCTCTTGCAAATTTACACATTTTCTTGGTTATTATCTCTTTTTCTTTTTGCTTCAATCTATACATGATGTTGTCGGTGAGGTTCTCCAGCCCCTCTAGATCATTAAAGGTATTTAATTGATCAAAAAGTGCATTGATTATGCCACTTTTTAGAAAATATAGGTATGCATAGCTTATCGCTCCATCAGCAGCCGCTGCCTCAGCCAGAGCCGCTGCCTCAGCCGCTGCCTCAGCCAGACTGCGACAGAGCAATTACCAGAAGTAAGTGCATAGAAGTCCTACCAGGACTAACTGGCTACTGGAACGCTAGCACTATTTGTGGGTTTAGTGGATCCCTCCTTACCCAGCACTTTGTCATTTTTTTCAACAGCGGATATCGTCCCTGCACCGGCTCTAAATAAAGCCAACAAAGACCATTATAGAGAGTCTATCAGGATTTACACCTGGGGAGCATAACAAATCTAGCACAAGTAAGTGCATATGTACCCCAGGAACTGGGACTGAATATCAAGGTTGTGGTCACTGTTAGTAATTGAAATTCTCTTCATATTTAGTATTGTATCAATTGATCCACCATAAAGGGAACACACCGAAGAGAATATAAATGTTAAGATACAACCAGTGAGTATGGTGGACATGCAAGGAGTGGTGTGACCTTTTGTATGTTTTATTGGTACCTTAATATATCATTGTTCCAGTAGCATCAGCAGCTATCAAAAACGAGATCTCTACCATCAGATAACCTGCAAACCACTTGCCACGTAGACATCTCAACTTACACAGAATATTCTACATCAACTTCATTTTTAAGTAAGTACGTATAACTGCTGTTAAGTATTTATTTCCCCTTTTTTTTTTTTTTTGTATACATCTGCTCAGCATAACTTTTATGGTCTATTTTCTCCTGTTACCCTTGTGAAAATAAAAAAAATGGTTCTATGTTTAATTTTTTCCTTCCATGTTGCTTCAGTTCCTGTGAAGCACTTGAAGGGTTAATAAACTTCTTGAATGTGATTTTGAGTACCTTGAGGGGTGCAGTTTAGAATGCTGCATATCAGCCCTGAAAGATGATAGAAGTAACTAATATAGGCCAAAACTGGTGAGAGGTTCCCTTTAAGGGCTGCATTATACTATAGAGGCTGCCTATGGGGGGTGCATTATATTAGGGGCTGCATTATGCTATAGAGTCTGCCTATGGGGGGTACATTATATTAGGGGTTGCATTATGCTATAGAGTCTGCCTATGGTGGTGCATTTTATTAAGGGCTGCAGTATACTATAGAGTCTGACTATGGGGAGTGCATTGTACTACATAGAGTCTGCCTATGGGGAGTGCATTATACTATATGTAGGCCTATGGGGAAAGCATTGCACTATATTGAGGATTGTCTGGTTCATTATTCTTTATGGAGGTTACAGTGTTGGAGCTATCAAACAGTTTGGGGGATACTAAGAGGTCAGTATATATACAGTGAGGGGGCATTATACTGTGTATAAGACAGCATCATACTGTGTATAGGGGAGTTGTACAGGGGGAGACTCAGGACATTATTAATAGTGAGCACTTATTGTTATAGGGGAATTCAGGTTACTGTGACTGTCAAATGGGCACCCAGAGGGTATTATTACATTCTAGGGGACAAAATGTGGGCATTGATTTTCTAGGGCACTTGCACTTGGCATTACTATATTATAGAGAGTTGCTTTAAAATTTAGAGGCCACACAGAACCACACAATAGGTGAAGTAATAAGGACACATACGGCAGCAGCGGCTCAGTATTGGGGTATCAGGTGCAGTAATAGGGACACATACGGCAGCAGCGGCTCAGCATTGGGGTATCAAGTGCAGTAATAGGGACACATACGGCAGAGGCTCAGTATTGGGGTATCAGGTGCAGTAATAGGGCCACATACGGCAGCAGCGGCTCAGTATTGGGGCATCAGGTGTAGTAATAGGGACACATATGGCAGCAGCGGCTCAGCATTGGGGTATCAGGTGCAGTGATAGGGACACATATGGCAGCAGCGGCTCAGTATTGGGGTATCAGGTGCAGTAATAGGGACACATACGGCAGCAGCAGCTCAGCATTGGGGTATCAGGTGCAGTAATAGGGACACATATGGCAGAGGCTCAGTATTGGGGTATCAGGTGCAGTAATAGGGCCACATACGGCAGCAGCGGCTCAGTATTGGGGCATCAGGTGCAGTAATAGGGACACATGGCAGCAGCGGCTCAGCATTGGGGTATCAGGTGCAGTAATAGGGACACATATGGCAGCAGCGGCTCAGCATTGGGGTATCAGGTGCAGTAATAGGGACACATACGGCAGCAGCAGCTCGGCATTGGGGTATCAGGTGCAGTAATAGGGACACATATGGCAGCAGCGGCTCAGTATTGGGGTATCAGGTGCAGTAACAGGGACACATATGGCAGCAGTGGCTCAGCATTGGGGTATCAGGTGCAGTAATAGGGACACATACGGCAGCAGTGGCTCAGTATTGGGGTATCAGGTGCAGTAATAGGGACACATACGGCAGCAGAGGCTCAGCATTGGGGTATCAGGTGCAGTAATAGGGACACATACGGCAGCAGCAGCTCAGCATTGGGGTATCAGGTGCAGTAATAGGGACACATATGGCAGCAGCGGCTCAGTATTGGGGGTATCAGGTGCAGTAATAGGGACAAATACGGCAGCAGAGGCTCAGCATTGGGGTATCAGGTGCAGTAATAGGGACACATATGGCAGCAGCGGCTCAGCAGTGGGGTATCAGGTGCAGTAATAGGGACACATATGGCAGCAGCGGCTCAGCATTGGGGTATCAGGTGCAGTAATAGGGACACATACGGCAGCAGAGGCTCAGTATTGGGGTATCAGGTGCAGTTATAGGGACACATATGGCAGCAGCGGCTCAGCATTGGGGTATCAGGTGCAGTAATAGGGACACATACGGCAGCAGGGACTCAGCATTGGGGTATCAGGTGCAGTAATAGGGACACATACGGCAGCAGCGGCTCAGCATTAGAGTATTGGGTGCAGTAATAGGGACACATACGGCAGCAGCGGCTCAGCATTGGGGTATCAGCAGGATGAGGGGTTTGTGCAGGTTGGGGATAGATGTTGATGGGGCTGGAATATGAAAAGTGAAACGTGTCGTTGTTGTATTCTCTGTATCCGAGTCCTGGCTGGAGACGTTGTCATGTCGGTCTGGGCCAGATGGAAAAGACGTGAAAGGTGAACGATTCCATCAGAAAGAACGTCAGCGGTAAGGCACTATCTGTAACTGTGCAGTAATCTCTTATATGTTCTGTAGGACTGGTATTTACCACTGACCATATGGCGGTAATATCAATATTGGTCTTTATATAGAGATTATTGTCAGTAACAGCGCTGTCCTCTGCTGAGGTTCTCCG
Source organism: Dendrobates tinctorius (assembly GCF_039654945.1). Classification (NCBI taxonomy): domain Eukaryota; kingdom Metazoa; phylum Chordata; class Amphibia; order Anura; family Dendrobatidae; genus Dendrobates; species Dendrobates tinctorius. The sequence continues at coordinate 15,587,780 of NW_027361794.1, forward strand.
CCACTATTAGGGGGCGTCACTGAGTTGTAATCAAGGTTACCTGGTTAGGGGCCCACTAAGAAGTTTCACCCCTCCCCCCGAACCGAAACCCTAGCTACGCCTCACCACACGGTGACCCCGAAAGCGTTTCAGTGCTGAATGGGTTACTGTCCCCCGCGCTCAGTAATGAGGAATCTCCGACCTACCTCCACCCGCAGAGCCGCACTCCGCATATATGGCTGCTCTGTGCGCACAGGACCTGTGATGAGGTCACAGGAGGGGAGGAGTCAGGGGTCACATGATCAGCGGTAATGCAGGACTATTGTGAGTGCACTGAGGGACGGTAATAACAGGAGGAGGGTTTCTACCTCATTAATTCCTGGAGTTACTGACCCTCTACAGTGGGGAAGTAATGTTATAAGCTCTGTAGACTGTGAGCCCTCGCGGGCAGGGTCCTCTCTCCTTATGTACTTGTGTGTCCCTTGTCTTACACATGATTATTATACTTGTCTATATTTCCCCTTTTCACATGTGAAGCGCCGTGGAATAAATGGCGCTATATAAATGCATAATAATAACTCTGTGGAGAGATCCGGGTATATGTAAAATAATAGTAGAAGATGTCAGCTGCTCTGACTCTCACCCACGGCCTCTGTGACCCATTAAGTGCCATCATGGAATGCCGCCTTTATTTTATTATTTCTGCTCTATCATTTTTCTCTCCCCTTCTTCTAAGAGCTGTAACTTTGACTTCTTCAGCGGGAAAATAAACATTTTTTTATTTTATTGAGGTGAAAAAAAATTGATAAATTCATAACAAAAAAAAAATTACTTGAGTTGCAATTTTCCAAAACATCTGGGACTTATCTATATTACATGTTGGGGTAGATATGATGCTTTGTTTGCTTCTTAATGCATCTTTTTGTGGCATTGTGACCAAAACCCCACAATTCTGGCACTAAATAATTTTTTTTTTTTACAGGGTATTGCATATCAGCTATTGATTTGATGTGTTCTACCTGGCCACGGCCATTATACAGCAGATGGAGCAGCTCTGTACCGGGTCAGTTCTGGCCACCACCAACACAGAACAGCTGGAGACCTCTATGGCTGTCAGTGCCGTGGTCGGCGCTCATAGCAAGTGAGGCGTTGCTACATGCAGGCAATCTGATCATCGCCTGCATGTACCTGAGCCGATCAGGCTATGAGAAATGAGGATGATTGACCTCATGGTCAACATCCGACACTGCGGAGACACCATCACATGTTTCTCAACGCAGTGATTCTAGAGCACTTCTAGTATCCCATGGAGGCAATTGAAGCATGCCAAAAGTAAAAAAAAAATGTTTTTAAAAATATAAAAGAAATTTAAAAAAAATATAATCGTTCAAATCACCTCCCTTTCACCCCATTAAAAAAAAAAAAAAACAATAAAAAAAATCAAACATACACATATTTGGTATCGCCACACTTTCAATATAAAAAAAAGCATTAACCCAATCACTAAACAGCGTAGCAAAAAAAAAAGTCAAAACGCCAGAATTACGTTTTTTTTGGTCGCCGTGACATTGCATTAAAATGCAATAAGGGGGGTGATCAAAAGATCGTATCTGCACCAATATGGTATCATTAAAAACGTCAGCTCGGCACATAGAAAAATAAGCCCTCACCCAACCCGAGATCATGAAAAATGGAGACGCTACGGGTATCGTATCGGAAAATGGCACAATTCTTTTTTTTTTAACAAATTTTGAAAAAAATTTTCACCACTTAGATCAGGGGTGGGGAACCTTTTTCCATCCGGGGGCCATTTGGAAATTTCTACCATCATTCGAGGGCCACACAAAAATGATCACCTTGAGGCTGTGTACCCACATAAGCATTTTTTTCGCGTTTTTTTTTACCAGCAAAAATGCTTAAAAGAAGCATCCCATTCATCTTAATGAATTCCGCACTTTTTGTGCATATTGATGCGTTTTTTCCAGGAAAAAAACGCATCGCGGTAACAAACGCAGCATGCTCATTAATTTTGCGGAAAAATCCGCATTTCTAGCTATTTTCTATGAGACTGGGGACGCTCGGAAAACACGCAAAAAACGCGTGGGAAAAAAAACGAGCGTTTTCTGGGAAGGAGTCCGGTTTTCATGCAGAAATTTTCTGCATACGTGGGTACATTGACTAAATATATCGGGGTAATTTTCAGGCTAACAATTAATTACGGTAACTCACCCTTAATGTGACGGCTGGAGCTGCTTCTCCATCACTGGGGGCTATATATATCATAGGTGGTAGGATATACAGTACTCGGGGGGATATACAGCACTTTCGGGGTAAATGCAGCAGCTGTGGGGGGATATATAGCACTGGGGGGGACAGGGATCGTCGGGGAGGCTCATAGATCACCGGGGGGACAGATCACTGAGGGGTGACACGAAGATCACAGGGGTGCACATAGCTTTGGGTGACAGATCACAGGGGGCACATGGGAGCACAAACATCACAGGGGGTACATAGCAGGTGGGCACATAGATAACATGGGGCACAAAGCTGGGAGCCACAGATATCACAGGGGTGCACATAGCTGGGGGCACAGAGATCATGGGGGGCACATAGCTGGAGGGCACAGATCACAGGGGGCATAGATATCACATGGGGAAATAGCTGGGGGGGCACATAGATGGAGGGCACAGATCACAGGGGGTATATATAGGTGGGGGGCACAGATCACATGTGGAAACATAGCTGGGGGCACAGATCATGGGGTATATATAGGTGGGGGGCACAGATCACATGTGGAAGTATAGCTGGGGGCACAGAGATCACGGGGGGCACATAGCTGGAGGGCACAGATCCCCAGGGAGGCACAGAGCTGCGGGCACGCACTCACAGAGATCGCTGACTCTCTGGCAGCATCTCCTCTTCCGGGACATGTGGACTGGATGGGAGAGCATTGGGCGCTAATCCCGCCCACTCAGATGCTAACCCCGCCCACCCAGACAACATCATCATGTGCAGGGCAGGCAGCGTTTTGTAATGAACGCTGCGTGCCCGTGCACTTGGGGGTTAAAGGGCCGGCAGCTGACAGGATACAGCAGCCGCCCAAGCATTGAGGACTCTAGGGACCTACCCGTGGGCCGCATGAAAAGCACCTACCCGCGGGCCGGAGGTTCCCCACTCCTGACTTAGAGAAAAAAGAACCTAGACATGTTTGGTGTCTATGAACTCGTAATGACCTGGAGAATCATAATGGCAGGGCAGTGTTAGCATTTAGTGAACCTAGCAAAACAGCTAAACAAAAAACCACTGTGAGATTGCACTTTTTTTTGCAATTTCACCGCACTTGGGATTTTTTTCCTGTTTTACAGTACACGACATGTTAAAACCAATGGTGTCGTTCCAAAGTACAACTCGTCCTGCAAAAAAACAAGCCCTCACATGGCCATATTGACAGAAAAAAATAAAAAAGTTATGGCTCTGGGAAGAAGGGGAGCGAAAAACGAAAACGCAAACCTGAAAATACCTCTGGTCATGAAGGGGTTAATCTGCATGTGTGTGTGTGTGTGTGGTGCAGATATCAGAGTAAGACTGGGGTCACACTAACCGACGCAAAATACGGTCCGTAGTTTACATGCGTAGTACGGATGAATGACCCCTAAATAGTGCTCCGTATGTCATCCGTAAGCAAGGTGTGGTCACGTATTTTGCGCATGTCAGCATCCGTATGTAATCCGTATGGACTCCGTATGCTGAGATTTTCTCGCAGCCTTGCAAAATGGACATTTAACGGTTTTGAGGCCTGCTAACTATTTAAATCATTAGCTTGCACCCTATTTATTGCCTCAGGAACAGGTGGCAGCCTCCATTCTGGCCATTTGTCACCTTGCCTTCACTAGGTGTGTTGGTGTTGTATGCGCAACATGGCAAACAGTCTGAGTTTCAACACAACTGAGCAGGTTCTCTTCAACTGGCTTTTGTCTCGCCGCTTTGGTCAACCATACCCAGTGATAGTGGATCCATGGAGGAGACGCATGTGGGTCCATCCAATTTTGAGGCAACGACTCACAAGAGGTCATTTTCACTGCCTCTATTCTTCTATGCGTGAGCATCCTGTAAAATTTTACCAATACTGTCACATGAGCCTTGCAACATTTGATCGACTCTTGGAGACAGTGTGCCCTGGGATAACCTTTCAGGACACAAGGATGCGCAAAGCTATATCTGCAGAGGAGTGACTTCTACTCACAATATGGTATGTACTACACAACCACATTCTCTATGTTCATAATGTGTGGGCCAAAGTATGTATTTTTGGCTTATTGGACTAAGTTTAATGCCCTCATCTTACTCCACATATGTTTAAACTTACAGACCAGAATGTTAGGTCTAATATGTACTGAATATCACTAACTCATTGTGCAACCAAATATGTGTGTGTTAGTAGATCTGAATCACTAACAAGTTTGGTATGTATTTATCTTTTTTTTTTGTTAATTTGTGCATTCTAAAATCTTCCTTTTCTGTTGTTCTTCAGCTTCCTGTCCACTGGCCTGTCTTATGCCGCCCTCCACCATGAGTGTCTCATTGGAAGATCTACCATTTCTGGCATAGTCAGGTCAACATGTATTGAAATCTGGACAAGACTACATCAAGTCGTTATGCCCGAGCCCAAAATGGAAGACTGGTTGAGGATATCAAGGGACTTTGAGGAGGAATGACAGTTTCCTAATTGTATTGGGGCCCTTGATGGCAAACATATCCGGGTGCGTAAGCCGCTGAACTCTGGCTCCCAAATCTTCAATTATAAACAATACTTTTCTGTAGTATTGTTGGCTCTGGCCGACCCTCAATACAAGTTTATAATTGTTGACATTGGGGCCTATGGAAGGACGGGAGACTCTCGAGTCTTCAATACTTCCATTATGGCTCGGTGGCCACGCACCAACCAGTTGGATCTACCACCACCACACCAACTACCAGGCTCCACTCAAGAATCAGTTCCTTATGTCCTTGTGGCAGATGAGGCGTTTCAGTTAACACGCAATGTCATGAGACCATATCCTCGGCGCAACCTTGACCACAGGCGCAGAATTTTTAACTTGCGCCTATCACGTGCTCGGCGACTGGTGGAGTGTTCCTTTGGTATTCTTTGTGCCAAATGGCGAGTACTCCAGTCTGCCATTCAGCTGAGTGAACAAAATGTTAATGAAGTAGTTAAAGCCTGTGTGGTTCTTCATAATTTCACAAGGATACATGATTGTTCCTCCTCTGCTGGTGTTGTGCATAGGCCGGACAATGTGCGCAGGGTGAGACCACCTATCAACCCTCAACGTAGACCGCTCTCTGGGCTCAAAGTGCGTGATATTTTCACTAATTACTTTATGTCACTTGAGGGGGAAACTTCTTGGCAAGTGCATGCTGTATCGATGTTATAATGTTTGGTTTTATGTGTGTCTAAATAGATATATTTCTACCCCTTCTGATTCTATGACTGTTTAATTGCATTGGTAAGCGTATGTTAGTATGCTGACACGGTTTTTGAGAATTGAAACAGAGACATAAAGTGTGTTAGACAAATTTTTACTTTTGCTTTTTTTTTTTTTTTTTTTTTTTTTAAAGGCAAACATATTATTGCCCTATAATAAACTGGGGCAATGGGCCAAATTGGCCTTTTTGCAGATGTGAACATTTTAGAAAAATACAATTTTCAAACATATCCAAAAAAAAATGCAATAACAAAATTGCTACATTAGACATTTAGAATCCAAAGGAAAAAAGAGGTGTTCTCCATCATCAAATTTATATAAAAAGGATAAAACTCACATTTATTAGGAAGGTTTTCAAATCATATTAATAAGCCACCATGACAGGCAAGGATACCTTACGCGTTTCTGACACATATTACATGTCTGTAAAAAAGACAATATTTCACCGCGCTATACTGGGAAAGTCAAAGGATCAAAATACACCGCGCTATACTGGGAAAGTCAAAGGATCAAAATAGACTACTCACTTGATAATACATAGAGAGAGCGTGATGTTATTGAGGCTGTTCGCCTTGATTTGGGAATATAGTTAGCTGCCAAAAAAGTGACTAATTGAATAAAGACAGCACGCCTTTTCTATGCATTATCAAGTGAGTAGTCTATTTTGATCCTTTGACCTTCCCAGTATAGCGCGGTGAAATATTGTCTTTTTTACAGATATGTAATGTGTGTCAGAAACGCGTAAGGTAGCCTTGCCTGTCATAGTGGCTTATTAATATGATTTGAAAACCTTCCTAATAAGTGTGAGTTTTATCTTTTTTATATTATTTTGATGATGGAGACCACCTCTTTTTTCCTTTGGATTGGGATTTTGAGCACCAGTTGAAACACACTGGACATCTCCTGGCATCAGACCGCTTATGGACACTGATGTACGGTATGCGTAAACAATTTGCATGTTTTTATGCTGTTATAAATTGTGGAAAGTTGGGGAAGGAGAAGGCGGAAGAGCATCCTGTGGTTGCTGCTGGCTACTTTGACCAACATCGCCCTGTGTGGGGGCATACTGTTGCCCATGATGTGGGTAGTGTCCTTCCTCCTGGGATTGTTGGGGGTACTGGCCAGAGTAATAATGAAGAGGGGCATCTTGTTGGCTCGGGTAGGCCCGTGTCTCATACCCACCAATATAGCCATGTCGTCCCCAACCAGGTTGGGACCAGCCTCCAACACTGGGTGGGAAAAAGTGGCCATATTGTTGGGGTTGGCTAGAGGCAGACATATGTTGCTGGTGTTGTAAAGGTTGGGTAGGGGGAGGAAGGGGGTGAGGTGTAGGCCCACGTATTTGAGGATCCTCAGAGCCTGCTTGAGCAAGCATCTGTGTAGGTGGTCTCATGCGCATTAGATTTCTGGGGGAAAGCTGCCACCTCTCCAGATATTCAAACAGCTCATATAGGGTATTGGGGGGGTGTGCTTGCATCAAGCAGGATCTGAAAACATCCTCGAATACGGAGCCTCACCGCACGGGAAAGGGTACATAGATAAAGGGCCAGGCTACGTGAGTATGCCTCCTCCCCATCATCTGTATTCACTCTAGACAGAGAGTTGAGGACCCCTGTGTCCTCATTGGTCCGGGTATCTTGGGCAGGGATCTGGCACCTTCTTCGTCCTCGCCGGGATGTTCCAGCAGGCTGTGGGGAGCCCCAGATCTGGGCAGTTGGGCTGCTGCTCATGTTGCCCTGCTCCTCCAGTATGGCTGATGGTGCAGCAGCAGACGGTCCTGGTGGTGGGGTTTGTGGTGCAGGCAATGGGTTCTCCTGAGAGGATTCTTCACCCATGCTTCTTGTAGGGGGAGAAGATGGGCCAGCCACCTCATCCCCTACAGGATCAATGATGGGCTCTGTATATGAGCCAGTTCCTCTATCCGTAAAGTTGGACTGAGTTCTGTTATGAAATATGTGGTTTCCAAAGAAAAAAGGTCGCACTCTGCGAGATAATAGTGAAGATTTATTGACACATAATTACATGTCACGTCGGGGATGTGATAACAAGAGTGTCAGCCATTTGACACTCTTGTTATCACATCCCCGACGTGACATGTAATTATGTGTCAATAAATCTTCACTATTATCTCGCAGAGTGCGACCTTTTTTCTTTGGAAACCACAAGTGATTTGTTATGAGGTCAAGCACCCGGGAATCCTCCATGTGAGCTCACCGCCTGCTGCAAGCCACGGATCCTAGCACGGTAACAGCGGTGCCGCCCGCTTCTTCTTTTTTATTATCTGTTATGAAATAGAACAGAGCCAAAAATACATCAATATTTTTGGCCCTGTAAAGTATCGGTGTAATGTGGTGTGAGGTATCTACTTACGGTCTCAGATCCAGAATAGGGGCGAGGAAGGAGAGGCGGTCATAATATATGTATTTTCGCTTTATGTGGCCCGCATCACCACTCCTGGACCGCTGCTGACGTTCCCGCCTGTACTGATCGCGGATGCTGCGCCAGCGTCTCATCACATCTTCCACTGCAATGTGACAGGAAATATTCTGAATTTAACATATTTGATCACTCAAATTTGCTACCAGTAGTCTAGGCATGTGGCCTTCTGGGGTGTGCTTTCTACCCAGGGTGGCATATCTAATTGGGGCATCCAGGCCAGATACACAGGGTCACAATAGTTTATGTATCAAGTAACTACACTTAATAACTTGGTTGGCTAGGAGTATGAGGAGCTTGTGGCCTGGGCCAAATTATGGCATTGTCAAACCATGTGTCACATCAAAATCTACCCGCCTCATGAGGAAAAAAGTACAAGCACAGGAAGGGGGGGGGGCTGATTCTATATGCATTTTTTGATGTGAGGTAATTTAAATCATTTTTTGGCTTGTACTTACTCAGTTTCTGCTGCTCCTCACGTGGCCGATCACCAAAATCATGGAAGATCTGGTGACATATGCGCTTCCATGATGCCTCCTTTCTTGCCCGGTTCGCATAATGGGCATCACGTTGGTCCGGTCCCAGAGTTCTGGCCGCTCCTGCACCAGTACAATGAGTATCTCCACATTAAGAAAATATGGCACCATGATGCTGCTGTACTCCGTGGAGGCAAACTTCCTGGATGTCTGGAGCGCTTTTTGAGCTCATTTGCATGTCTAGGCTTCCTGATGATGGATTGGCCCATTTCATGTCACCTGCCAAAAGACCTGTGTATTTCTCGCAAGTCACACGTGTGGTCCGTGTGTAATCCGTATTTTTTGCGCACCCATAGACTTGCATTGGCGTACTATGGGCGTAGTATGCTGACAATCGCAGCATGCTGCGATTGGCACGGACCGTAGAATACGGACGAGAAATATACGGCTGTTGGAAGCAAACCCATAGAGAATCATTGGTCCGTGTGTAATGCGTGCTTTTAACGCCTCTCACTCGTCCGTATTCCTCTCTAGTGTGACCCCGGCCTAAGGCCAAGTGAACACATTCAGTATTTGGTGAGTTTTTTACCCCAGTATTTGTAAGCCAAAACCAGGAGTGGAACGGTCAGAGGAAAAGCATAATAGAAACATTTGCACCACTTCTGCTTTTTTCACCCACTCCTGGTTTTTTCTTACAAGTACAGTATGTACAGTTGTGGCCAAAAGTATTGACACCCCTGCAATTCTGTCAGATAATACTCAGTTTCTTCCTGAAAATGATTGCAAACACAAATTCTTTGGTATTATTATCTTCATTTAATTTGTCTTAAATGAAAAAACACAAAAGAGAATGAAGTAAAAAGCAAAACATTGATCATTTCACACAAAACTCCAAAAATGGGCCAGACAAAAGTATTGGCACCTTCAGCCTAATACTTGGTTGCACAACCTTTAGCCAAAATAACTGCGACCAACTGCTTCCGGTAATCATCAATGAGTTTCTTACAATGCTCTGCTGGAATTTTAGACCATTCTTCTTTGGCAAACTGCTCCAGGTCCCTGATATTTGAAGGGTGCCTTCTCCAAACTGCCATTTTTAGATCTCTCCACAAGTGTTCTATGGGATTCAGGTCTGGACTCATTGCTGGCCACCTTAGAAGTCTCCAGTGCTTTCTCTCAAACCATTTTCTAGTGCTTTTTGAAGCGTGTTTTGGGTCATTGTCCTGCTGGAAGACCCATGACCTCTGAGGGAGACCCAGCTTTCTCACACAGGGCCCTACATTATGCTGCAAAATTTGTTGGTAGTCTTCAGACTTCATAATGCCATGCACACGGTCAAGCAGTCCAGTGCCAGAGGCAGCCAAGCAACCCCAAAACATCAGGGAACCTCCGCCATGTTTGACTGTAGGGACTGTGTTCTTTTCTTTGAATGCCTCTTTTTTTTCTCTTATTCTAAAAGACATACTAATAGGGAATTTAGATTGTGAGCCCCATCGGTGACAGTGATGATGATGTGTGCAAACTGTAAAGCGCTACGGAATATGTTAGCGCTATATAAAAATAAAGATTATTATTTTTTCTCCTATAAACTCTATGTTGATGCCTTTTGCCCAAAAATCTCTACTTTTGTCTCATCTGACCAGAGAACATTCTTCCAAAACATTTTAGGCTTTTTCAGGTAAGTTTTGGCAAACTCCAGCCTGGCTTTTTTATGTCTCGGGGTAAGAAGTGGGGTCTTCCTGGGTCTCCTACCATACAGTCCCTTTTCATTCAGATGCCGATGGACAGTACGGGTTGACACTGTTGTACCCTCGGACTGCAGGGCAGCTTGAACTTGTTTGGATGTTAGTTGAGGTTCTTTATCCAACATCAGCACAATCTTGCTTTGAAATCTCTCGTCAATTTTTCTTTTCCGTCCACATCTAGGGAGGTTAGCAGCAGTGCCATGGGCTTTAAACTTCTTGATGACACTGCGCACGGTAGACACAGGAACATTCAGGTCTTTGGAGATGGACTTGTAGCCTTGAGATTGCTCATGCTTCCTCACAATTTGGTTTCTCAAGTTCTCAGACAGTTCTTTGGTCTTCTTTCTTTTCTCCATGCTCAATGTGGTACGCACAAGGACACAGGACAGAGGTTGAGTCAACTTTAATCCATGTCAACTGGCTGCAAGTGTGATTTAGTTATTGCCAACACCTGTTATGTGCCACAGGTAAGTTACAGGTGCTGTTAATTACACAAATTAGAGAAGCATCACATGATTTTTCGAACAGTGCCAATACTTTTGTCCACCCTCTTTTTTATGTTTGGTGTGGAATTATATCCAATTTGGCATAAGGACAATGCTTTTTGTGTTTTTTCATTTAAGACAAATTAAATGAAGATAATAATAACAAAGAATTTGTGCTTGCAATCATTTTCAGGATGAAACTGAGTATTATCTGAAAGAATTGCAGGCGTGTCAATACTTTTGGCCACCACTGTAGGTAAAAAAATTCTCCAAATACTATATGTGTGCATGTGGCCTTAGGGCAGAGACACACTGCCATATTTCTCCTGCGAGAATCGCATTGGAAAACTTGCACTGGCTGTCGGTTCTCCTGACCTGAGCTTGACAGCTGCATAGTAATCCATCACGCTGTCATGCTCAGGTCAGGAGAGGTGCCGTCCAGTCCGTGCAGACTCCAGCCTTACTCTGTAAGAGCCTGGAACATGTCTCCAAGGATTTACTTATAAGGCCGGGATCACACATGCTAGGAATACGGCCGAGTCACGCATGTTAATACCCGGCACTGCCGCTGGCACTCCGATAAGAGCGTGCGGCCGCATAGCAATACATGGATCCGCTCGCTTAACTCCTGAGTGCCGGGTATTAACATGCGAGACTCGGCTATATTCCTAGCATGTGTGATCCCGGCCCAAGGGCTCATACTCACTGGCGAGAAATACGGACAAATGCAATCCGATAAAAAAAAAAAAAAAAAAGGATTGCACTCGGACCAATGTTATTCAATGGGTGACATCACATTTGTGATTTTTTTTTTCTCAGCTGAAATCGGACTGAGAAAAAAATCGCAGCATGCTGCGTATTGCTGCATATCTCAGACAAGACTCGCCAATGCAAGTCAATGGGTGCGAGAAACGCACAGCACACGCACCATGTGTATGCTGTCCGTTTTTTACGGATTGAAGTTAGAGAATGTTGCTGTCAGAGACACCGCACTACACTTGCTCATAGAGCCAGTGCGCGTGTCCTGAGTACAGAAGCAGTGCTAAGAGTTACCTGGGGAGCAGGGCAGCAGAGGTGACCAGGCGTGCTTCAACTATTAGTGTCAGGGTCCAGTCAGCGCTGGAAAGTAAAGAGGCACGGGACCTGCGGACACTGAAAATGAACAAGCTTGCACAGGACCTATGGTCTTGTGACTGCAAGGGGGCGTGGCCTAGCATCCTGCTTTCAGATATGACAGGACAACATACAACAACTCAGAGTCAGGCAAAACGGAGGTCACAACAGTACGGGCAAACGAGCCACAGGAGGGATAAACAGACGGGAGGTCAGACAAAGCCAAAGGTCATACACAGGATCACAGTACAGTACCAGGGATGAGACAGAGCGGATAATCAGGGCCAAGCGGAGATCAAAACCCAACAGACATATAAGGTACCAGGCAGAATTCAAAGCGATATCCAGAGAACAGAGCGAGTCATACACAGAGAATCAAGTAACCAGAACACAGCACAGACACACTCAGGGGTCACCACACAATGCCAAGGGCAAGAGTATAACTGACAGGGATGGGAGCGTCCTGAGGCTATAAGAAGCCTCCCCCAGAACCAGGGAGAGGCCACAATCATAGCCCCAGGTGTGCAGGTAAGCCTGCATCGGGACCACAACCTTTAACCCCAGAAATCCCAGTCATCAGCACTGGTTCCAGACATTAACCCACGTGTGTGAGTCAAACCCGCACTGAGATCATGACAGTACCCCCCTCTCAACGGGGGGCCTCTGGACCCCCAGGCTTGCCTGGGTACTTAGCTGGAAAGCCTGTACCAGGCGATCAGCATGCATCAACCGGGCCGGTACCCAGGACCTGTCCTCCGGTCCATACCTCTTCCAATGAACCAGGTACTGTACCGACTGCCGTACCAACCTGGAATCTACAATATGACCAACCTCGTACTCCACCTGCCCCTCGACCAAAACAGGAGAAGCAGCAGACTCGGAGTCTCCCCGGACTGCTTCAAAAGGTTTCAGTAGAGATTTGTGGAAGACGTTAGGGATCTTGAAAGAGGGTGGAAGGCACAGCCTATACGCCACTGGATTGATTTTTTCCACAATCTTGTACGGGCCAATGAATTTGGGTCCTAACTTGGCTGACGGAATCTTTAACTTAATGTTTCGCGTGGAGAGCCAAACTTTCTCTCCAACCTGAAACGTGGGACCAGGTGTTCGTTTCCTGTCTGCGAAAAACTTATACCTGCCTTGAGACCTGGATATACGCCGCTGGACTTCTGCCCATGTATCTTTTAACCGCTGAACAGAGTCCTCAGCCCCGGGGCACCCCCCGAATCCAGACGAGAAAACTCACCAAAATGAGGACTGAACCCATAGTTAATCAAGAAAGGGGACCTACCAGTGGATTGACTCACCCGACTATTGAAGGCAAATTCAGCCAACGGCAGTGCATCGCACCAGTCATTCTGTCAAGCAGAGGTTAGACACCTGAGGATCTGTTCCAAGGACTGGTTAGTGCGCTCCGTCTGCCCATTGCTCTCAGGATGGTATGCAGATGAAAAGGACAGAGACATACCTAATTTTTTGCAGAAAGCACGCCAAAACTTAGCCACAAACTGCACACCACGATCAGACACCACATTCAGGCGTACCCCATGCAACCGGATCACATGCTGCACAAACAACCTGGACAACGTCTCAGCTGACGGTAGTGCGGACAGGGGTACGAAATGAGCCTGCTTAGAAAACCTGTCCACCTCTACCCATACCACTGTATTACCCTTAGATGGAGAGAGATTGGTAACAAAATCCATGGATAAGTGAGTCCATGGCCTTTCGGGCACTGCCAAGGGCATCAGCTCCCCTGCCGGCCGGCTATGAGAGCTTTTAGAATGAGCGCAGACCCCACAACCAGCAATTAATTTTTTTATGTCCGAACCAAGGGTAGGCCACCAAAAGATCCTAGCCACCGCCAGACGTGTGGCTGAAATACCAGGGTGAGCACTCAGCTTGGATTCATGGAACTCCTGCAAGAGTTTCAGGTGAAGTTGCTCTGGGACAAACAACTTCCCCTCCGGCTTGGCTGCCGAGGCCTGCGACTGGGCCCCCTGAATCTCCCGTTCCAATTCAGATGAGACCTCTGCTATCACAACCCCAGGGTGAAGAATGGAGGACGGTGGCTCAGGGGGCGACACCGGCTGAAAACTGCGTGATAAGGCGTCAGCCTTGACATTCTTAGACCCTGGACGAAATGTAATCGTAAACTGAAAACGGGAAAAAAAAGTGACCAACGGGCCTGTCTGGGCGTTAGTCTTTTAGCAGACTCAATGTACGACAAATTTTTGTGATCCGTGATCACCGTAACCTGGTGACAGGCCTCCTCCAAAAAGTGCCTCCATTCTTCAAACGCCAATTTGACCGCAAGAAGCTCTCTATTGCCTACGTCGTAATTTCTTTCCACAGCAGAGAACTTCTTGGAAAAGAAAGCACATGGCCTGAGGTTGGTTAGAGTGGCAGGCCCTTGGGACAACACCGCCCCCACCCCCACCTCAGAGGCATCCACTTCCACGACGAATGGTTTGGACGGATCTGGCTGCACTAACACAGGAGCAGACATAAAACATTTTTTCAGCATCGCAAAGGCCTCTTTTGCGAGCGAGGACCAATTTCTCACATCCGCACCTTTGCATGTTAGATCCGTGAGAGGTTTGACCACTTGCGAAAACCCCCAGTAAATTTGCAGTAATAATTGGCGAACCCAAGAAGCGCTGAAGACCCTTAAGATCTCGGGGTTGCACCCAATCCGCAATGGCCTGCACCTTCTTGGGGTCCATGCAAAAACCCTCACCGGATACAATTAACCCCAAAAAGGACAACTCTTGTACACAGAATACACATTTCTCCAATTTGGCATACAAATGATTTTCTCTCAGCCTTTGGAGCACAGTTCGTACATGTTCCAAATGAGAATACTTGTCGGGGGAATATATCAAAATATCATCTAAGTAGATAACGACAAAACGACCAATGAGATCCGAGAATACCACGTTGATGAAATTCTGAAATATGGCAGGGGCGTTGGTAAGACCAAACGGCATGACTAAATTTTCAAATAGTCCCTCGGTCGTGAGGAACGCGGTTTTCCATTCATCCCCCTCTCGGACCCTTATCAAATTATATGCACCCCGAAGGTCCAGTTTAGAAAACCACTTTGCCCCTGATAGTTGGTTACATAAATCGGGAATCAACGGAAGGGGGTACGTATTCCGTACAGTAATTTGATTAAGCTCCCGGAAGTCGAGACAAGGACGTAACCCGCCATCTTTTTTCTTTACAAAAAAGAAACCTGCCGCCACAGGTGAGACTGAAGGACGTATGTGTCCTTTGCGCAGACTTTCAGTAATGTACTCCTTCATAGCCAAGCGCTCAGGACCGGACAAATTAAACAGACGGGCTTTGGGTAATTTAGCCCCCGGGACCAGCTCAATAGCGCAGTCAAAGGGTCTATGTGGCAGTAACGTCTCGGCCTCGCTTTCGGAGAATACATCTTCGAAGTCCTTCAGGCATTCCGGAATACCTTCCAGCTCGACAGATGATACAGACACAGATTTATCAGGTTCAACCAGCAGTGCGGATTTATCACATAACTCAAAATCATTAAACCCCCATTGTACAATCTCTCCCGTTTTCCAGTTAATAACTGGGTTATGGTGTTGTAACCAGGGCATGCCCAACACCAACCCTGCAGGTAGATTGTCCAGCACAAAACAATTTGTTTTCCACATGAGTAGCGCCCACTCTGAGCGAAAACACATCAGACATAAAGCGAATTCCCTCCTTAGTGAGGGGAGATGAGTCAATGGCCATCACCTTGATCGGAACCTTGAGCCTAACTGTCCCTATCTTGCAGTGTGTGACCAATTGGGAGTCAATAAGATTAATAGATGATCCGCAGTCCACGAAGGCTGTAGAGGAAAAAGAACTACCATCCACAAACAGTTCCACAGGCAGTACTACTTTAGAAAACGAGGAAAATGGTACCTGAGGGTCTGAGCAGCCTCCCCGTTGACTACCCAGACCTAGTCATTTTCCGCCGATCGGGTTTGAAGACAGGCAATTCGGGCACTCCCTTTTCCAATGTCCCGTTTTACCGCAGTAAAAGCATAACTGCTTGTCCTTCCGGCGTTTCCTCTCCGTATCTTTCAGGGAGAGGGCGCCTACATCCATGGGCTCAGGGGCAGTTTCTTTTCCACTGGGGAATAATGGAGTATCCACCTGCATCACCCCTCTGGCCCGCAGCCTGCGGTCCATCCGGACGGCTTGGGTCATGGCGTCCTCGAGAGAGTTAGGTGGGGGATGTAACGCCAAGGCATCCTGCAGCCGCTCGGACAAGCCTCTGCGAAAGAGTCCTCGGAGTGCGGCATCGCTCCAAGAGACCTCTGCCACCCAGCGGCGGAACTCAGAACAAAACCACTCAGCTGAGTGTTTCCCCTGACAGACACTCATCAACATGTCCTCTGCCAATCGCACTCGGTCAGGTTCATCATAAATGTGCCCGAGGGCCTCAAAGAATGCGTTCACTGACATACGTTCAGGAGCAGAGGAAGACAGAGAGAAAGCCCATGCTTGCGGAGCCCCCCGAAGTAGGGAAATAATGACCCCCACCCTCTGGAACTCATCCCCGGAGGAGCGGGGCCATAGAGAAAAAAAAAGCTTGCATCGTTCTCTGAAAGACCTGAACTCCTTTTTATCCCCTGAGAAAAGGTCTGGTAATTTGACCAGAGATTCGGGGGACGCTAATGACACATCCCTACCCCCAGAACCAGAAGCCCTTGCATCGACAGCCCCCTGCACAGTAACCACCAACTGTTGCTGGGTCTGGGCCATCGTGCATTGTTCCACATTGAGCTTATGGAACATTTGGGTCAGGTGCTTGACCTGATCAGACAAGGCTTGTATGGGATCCATGAGGATAATACACACTTTTTTTTTTTCTTCAGAAAAAAAAAACTGAAATGGTCAGTTATAATGTCAGAGACACCGCACTACACTTGCTCATAGAGCCAGTGCGCGTGTCCTGAGTACAGAAGCAGTGCTAAGAGTTACCTGGGGAGCAGGGCAGCAGAGGTGACCAGGCGTGCTTCAACTATTAGTGTCAGGGTCCAGTCAGCGCTGGAAAGTAAAGAGGCACGGGACCTGCGGACACTGAAAATGAACAAGCTTGCACAGGACCTATGGTCATGTGACTGCAAGGGGGCGTGGCTTAGCGTCCTGCTTTCAGATATGACAGGACAACATACAACAACTCAGAATCAGGCAAAACGGAGGTCACAACAGTACGGGCAAACGAGGCACAGGAGGGATAAACAGACGGGAGGTCAGACAAAGCCAAAGGTCATACACAGGATCACAGTACAGTACCAGGGATGAGACAGAGCGGATAATAAGGGCCAAGCGGAGATCAAAACCCAACAGACATATAAGGTACCAGGCAGAATTCAAAGCGATATCCAGAGAACAGACCGAGTCATACACAGAGAATCAAGTAACCAGAACACAGCACAAACACACTCAGGGGTCACCACACAATGCCAAGGGCGAAAGTATAACTGACAGGGATGGGAGCGTCCTGAGGCTATAAGCCTCCCCCAGATCCAGGGAGAGGCCACAATCATAGCCCCAGGTGTGCAGGTAAGCCTGCATCGGGACCACAACCTTTAACCCCAGAAATCCCAGTCATCGGCACTGGTTCCAGACATTAACCCCACGTATGCAAGTCAAACCCGCACTGAGATCATGACAGTTGCCCAAAACACACAAATAATCCCATGACAGGAAGTGACATACAAGGAATGGTTGGCAGGCTCCCATAAACCACGTCAGGAATCAGTGCATGTGACTCACCTCCGCGGAGTAACATAGTAATAAAGGTTGAAGGGAGACTTGAAGTCCATCTAGTTCAACCCATATCCTATCCTAACTTGCCCTAACATGTTGATCCAGAGGAAGGCAAAAAAAAACCCATGTGGCAAACAGTAAGCTTCACATTGGGGAAAAAAATTCCTTCCCGACTCCACATACGGCAATCAGACTAGCTCCCTGGATCAACGCAACACTAAGGAAACTAGTGTATTACATACCCTGTAATATTATACTTTTCAAGAAAGGCATCTAGTCCCCTCTTAAATTTTAGTAGGGAATCACTCATTACAACATCATATGGCAGAGAGTTCCATAGTCTCACTGCTCGTACAGTAAAGAATCCGCGTCTGTTATTAGCGTCTGTTATTATGCTTAAACCTTCTTTCCTCCAGACGTAGAGGATGCCCCCTTGTCCCCGTCACAGGTCTAAGAGTAAAAAGATCATTAGAAAGGTCTTGGTATTGTCCCCGCATATATTTATACATTGTAATAAGATCACCCCTAAGCCTTCGATTCTCCAAACTAAATAACCCCAAGTGTAATAACCTGTTTTGGTATTGCAGACCCCCCAGTTCCCTAATAACCTTGGTCGCTCTTCTCTGCACCCACTCCAGTTCAGCTATGTCTTTCTTATACACCGGAGACCAGAACTGTACACAGTATTCTAAGTGTGGTCGCACTAGTGACTTATATAGAGGTAAAATTATGTTCTCCTCCTGGGCATCTATGCCTCTTTTAATGCATCCCATTATTTTATTTGCCTTTGCAGCAGCTGCCTGACACTGGCCACTAAATGTGAGTTTGTCGTCCACCCATACACCCAGGTCTTTTTCAGTGAGTTTTGCCCAGTGTTTTACAATTAAGCACATAATTATACATCTTGTTCGTTCTACCCAAGTGCATGACCTTACATTTATCCCCATTAAAGCTCATTTGCCATTTATCAGCCCAAGCTTCTAGTTTACATAAATCCTCCTGTAATATAAAATTGTCCTCCTCTGTATTGATTACCCTGCAGAGTTTAGTGTCATCTGCAAATATTGAAATTCTACTCTCTATGCCCCTTACAAGGTCATTAATAAATATGTTAAAAAGAAGCGGACCCAAAACTGACCCCTGTGGTACCCCATTGCTAACCGTGACCCAGTCCGAGTGTGCTCCATTAATAACCACCCTTTGTTTCCTATCCCTGAGCCAGCTCTTAACCCACCTACACATATTTTCCCCTATCCCCATTGTTCTCATTTTATGTATCAATCTTTTGTGTGGCACCGTATCAAAAGCTTTTGAAAAGTCCATGTACACCATGTCCACTGCATTCCCTTGGTCCAGTCTGGAACTTACCTCTTCATAAAAGCTTATCAGATTAGTCTGACAGGAACGGTCCCTTGTAAACCCATGTTGATATTGGGTCATGAGGTTATTCTTCTCCAGATACTCCAGTATAGTATCTCTTAGAAAACCCTCCAGGATTTTACCCACAGTTGAAGTTAAACTCACTGGCCTATAATTTCCAAGTTCAGTTTTTGTCCCGTTTTTGAATATTGGCACCACATTTGCTATACGCCAGTCCTGTGGTACAGACCCTGTTATTATGGAATCTTTAAAGATTAAAAATAATGGTCTATATATGACTGTGCTTAATTCCTGCAGTACTCGGGGGTGTATCCCATCCGCGCCGGGGGATTTGTCAATTTTAGCGATTTTTAGATGCCGCCGTACTTCCTGCTGGGTTAAGCAGGTGACATTTAAATTTAATGGACAATTTTTATCCCTGATCATGTTATCCGTCATGGCATTTTCTTGTGTAAACACTGTCGAGTGGATGTATTTAGGATTCTAAGCATGTCTCGTTCAATTAATGTGGAGATGCTCTTGGTGTTAGTCCAGGAGCGGCCTGAACTTTTGGGATCCCTGTGACTTCAACTATCAAAATCACATTGTGAAGGACGCCTCCTGGACCTATACCAATTATTTCCCAATTATGCTGAGAGCACCCCAGATGTCCAAATGGAGATGAGTAAGTAAAACCTCAGTTTTGGGGGGTTTTTTATAGTGGCCTTCACAGAACTTTAGTGATGAGCAAGTATACTCGTTGCTCGGGTTTTGCAGAGCTTTCTCGTGTGACCTCCGAGTACTTTGGCGTGCTTAGAGATGTAGTTTCTGTTGATGCAGCTGCATGATTTGTGGCTACTAGCCAACCTGAATACACGCACTGGCCACTTTATTAGGTACACCTGTCCAACTGTGTGTTAAGACTTAATTTCTAATCAGCCAATCACATGGCGGCAACTCAGTGCATTTAGGCATGTAGACATGGTCAAGACAATCTCCTGCAGTTCAAACCGAGCATCAGTATGGGGAAGAAAGGTGATTTGAGTGCCTTTGAACGTGGCATGATTGTTGGTGCCAGAAGGGCTGGTCTGAGAATTTCAGAAACTGCTGATCTACTGGGATTTTCACGCACAACCATCTCTAGGGTTTACAGAGAATGGTCCGAAAAAGAAAAAAAATCCAGTGAGCGGCAGTTCTGTGGCCGGAAATGCCATGTTGATGCCAGAGGTCAGAGGAGAATGGGCAGACTGGTTCGAGCTGATAGAAAGGCAACAGTGACTCAAATTGCCACCCGTTACAACCAAGGTAGGCAGAAGAGCATCTCTGAACGCACAGTGCGTCGAACTTTGAGGCAGATGGGCTACAGCAGCAGAAGACCACACTGGGTACCACTCCTCTCAGCTAAGAACAGGAAACTGAGGCTACAATTTGCACAAGCTCATCGAAATTGGACAGTAGAAGATTGGAAAAACGTTGCCTGGTCTGATGAGTCTCGATTTCTGCTGCGACATTCGGATGGTAGGGTCAGAATTTGGCGTAAACAACATGAAAGCATGGATCCATCCTGCCTTGTATCAACAGTTCAGGCTGGTGGTGGTGGTGTCATGGTGTGGGGAATTTTTTCTGGGCACTCTTTGGGCCCCTTGGTACCAATTGAGCATCGTTGCAATGCCACAGCCTACCTGAGTATTGTTGCTGACCATGTCCATCCCTTTATGACCACAATGTACCCAACATCTGATGGCTACTTTCAGCAGGATAATGCGCCATGTCATAAAGCTCGAATCATCTCAGATTGGTTTCTTGAACATGACAATGAGTTTACTGTACTCAAATGGCCTCCTCAGTCACCAGATCTCAATCCAATAGAGCATCTTTGGGATGTGGTGGAACGGGAGATTCGCATCAGGGATGTGCAGCCGACAAATCTGCGCCAACTGTGTGATGCCATCATGTCAATATGGTCCAAAATCTCTGAGGAATGCTTCCAGCACCTTGTTGAATCTCTGCCACGAAGAATTGAGACAGTTCTGAAGGCAAAAGGGGGTCCAACCCCTTACTAGCATGGTGTACCTAATAAAGTGGCCAGTGAGTGTATATGTGGGGATTGCCTGTATTTATTGTTAGGGAAACTCCACATGTATTCAGGCTGGGCAGCAGCTGCAAATCATGCAGCTGAGGCGACAAAAAACTAAATCTCCGAGCACGCCAAAATACTCGGGAGGACACCCGACCATGCTCAGTAAAACCAGACCAACGAGTATACTCACTCATCATTAAGTACTATATTTTCATATGTAAATAGATTTTTTGGTCAGTCAATGATGTAACCTGGTGATGCAGGAGCTGCCGGGATCAATACAGGAGGGAGCGGTAGCAAGGGCAGAAAAGTGGTTCTGGGGCCAGCAAAAAAAGACCCTACCTGTATACGAGTCGGTTAAATTTTTTAGCCCCCATCATGGACATAATACCGTAATTTTTTTAACGCCACATTGCTAATGTTTTTAAACAGATTTGTAGTATTGTAACAAAATGTTTTGACAAAATAAATTATTTATACCTAGAACAGAATCCAACATACGGGAAAGAGACACAGCCTCGGAGGCAGGGCCATCCCAACCTGAGGAACAATGCCCAAGTGAGGAAGATGTCCCTGGACCATCTGAGGAGGAAGGTCGAGAACCACCAAACCCTCTCGAGGATGCAGCACAGCAGAAAGAGTAGGCCAGGAGCAGCAGTCCAACACTACCCCTATATAGCTCACCCCATGCATCAATTCCTCTGTGAATGCACTGGAGGGATGCCCAAAATATTGTGACAAGGAGGGAGATTGATAGGCGTGTCATGGATTACATTTGTCGCACCATTTCTGAAGATGGAGAGGAGGCATTTGGTCGCAGCTTGGCCAAACATCTTTGCCGAATGCCCATAGATTTAAGGCTAAACACAAAAACATGTATAATGCACCTCATACATGCTGCTACCACCCCCCCAAAAAAAAAATCCTACATCTCTTTTTGAATTAATAAACACCACCAACAGCTGACTGACTCACCCCATGCATCCAGCTCAGGGGCTGCTCATGGCCCTGAAACTAGAGAGTCACAACAACCACCTACAACTATGCCATCTACTGACTCTGGGCATCCATCTTCCTCTGTCATTTCTACACAATCATGGCAACGTCACACGAGTGTGGCAGGCCTATATGTACAGGAGCATGGCACCATAGGCCAACCGCCTCCTTTTGTAGGGATTTCCAACCTCACATTCAGGAATATTACCCCCACACATACTCAGCCAGCATGGCCCACATACCAAACCCATTATGGTCAGCAAGGCCAATATGGGCCACAGTACAGGCAATCACATTTAGTTGGGCAGGGTGAAGGCTGGCATCATGGCCCTCCACACCAAACTTCGAACATTGGCCAACGCAGCCAAAGATTTTACCGGCAACATACATAAGATAATAATAATAATACATTTTATTTCTATAGCGCCGACATATTCCGCAGCACTTTACATTTCAGAGGGGATTTGTACAGACAATAGACATTACAGCATTACAATAATCACATACAGCATAAGAATAATCACATAGATTATAACAAATACCAAGAGGAATGAGGGCCCTGCTTGCAAGCTTACAGTCTATGAGGAAAGAGGTAGACACGAAAAGTGGGTGGTAACAGTTGCCCTGATTGTATGGACCAGCCATAATGTTAAGTGTGTAACAGTACAAACACAGAGGGCTAATGGATGCATAAAGCATGTGGGAACATGATGCGGGGAACCTGGTTATGGTAAAACTTTTGGCTGTGCCACACAGGGATAGATTAGGTTAATGTGTTGAGGCGATAGGCCAGTCTGAATAAATGCGTTTTCAGGGCACGCTTAAAATTGTGGAGATTGGGGACTAATCGTATTGACCTGGGAAGTGCATTCCAAAGAATTGGCGCAGCACGTGTAAAGTCTTGGAGACGGGAGTGGGAGGTTCTGATTAATGAGGATGCTAACCTCAGGTCATCAGCAGAGCAAAGGGCGCGGGTTGGGTGGTATACTGAAACAAGGGAGGAGATGTAGGGTGGTGCTGAGCCATGGAGGGCTTTGTGGGTGAGGGTAATAAGTTTATACTGAATTCTGGAGTGGATGGGTAGCCAGTGTAATGACTGGCACAAGGTAGAGGCATCGGTGTAACGATTGGTGAGGAATATGATCCTGGCTGCAGCATTCAAGACAGATTGGAGAGGGGAGAGTTTGGTAAGAGGGAGACCGATTAGAAGAGTGTTACAATAGTCGAGACGAGAATGAATAAGAGAAACAGTAAGAGTTTTTGCAGAGTCAAAAGTAAGAAAAGTAAAATCCTGCTTGGTATCCTCAAGGAGCAGTGAATTATGTGCCCAGTCAACAACAACCAATACCAACACCACACAACCCCCCAGCAGCCATAAATTCAAATACAAAAACACATCAGCAAAGCACTCTTCCCGACAACCTCGACAATCCCCTTTCAACATCTTCACCAACAACATCACCTCATTCTTTTGTTGATTTGTAAGGTTTGGTATTGACATAATTAGTTAAATCTTTGCCACTGTTGGCTATTTCTTAGTTAAGGCAAATTGAAGCCTTTATTTTGTGCAAAATAAAAGCAAATATGGTTTTCAAAGCAAAATATGTGTTTATTATTAAAAGAAAAGATGTAGCCATTGTGATAAGCCAAAATAATGAACACATAATGTGATTATTGTAATCTGCATCATCACATAACCAAAAAACAAATATATCATGGCCCAAAATTTTCTTGCCAGGGTATGGCTTCCTCAGGTGTAAGAAAATAATCCGTCACAATCTCACGCACTCTGAGGCCAGAAAGCTCTCTGCCTTTGGGCAAAGCCTGGCCAATTTGAGAGGGATTGTTAGCCATCCTCCCTTGGCATTATCAGACACATGCAACTCATGGATACGTGTAAAATTGTGCAATATTTCACATGCCTTAGTTACCACATCCACATTGTGCTGACTTAACTGGAGGGAACTAAGCAATACCCTCCATTTTGCTATCAAAATGCCAAAGGCACATTCAACCAGACGCCGTGCCCTTGTTAGTCTGTAGTTAAAAATCCTCTGACGTCTGTCAAGACCCCGCCGAGGATAAGGCCTCATAACATAGTGCGTGAGTTGAAAAGCCTCATCAGCCACTATAACATAAGGAATTGGTGGACCACCTGAAGCAGGAAGACTCTTTGGGGGTGGAACACCCATTTGATTGTTCTTAAGCCGCCGACCAATTATGGAAGAATTGAAGATGCGAGAATTTCAAGTTCTTCCATAAGCCCCAATATCTACAATTATAAAATTGTATTGACTGTCAACTAATGCCAACAAGATTAATGAAAAAAGACCCTTATAATTGTAGTATTGTGACCCTGAGTTGGGCGGCTTCTTGACCCGAATGTGCTTCCCATCTAAAGCTCCCAGACAATTTGGGAACTGACAGTTCCGGTACATCCCAGTTGCGATGTGTTCCCAGTGTTCTCGGGGTTGATTCCGGCATGACTTTCTCCTTCATGCGATCCCATATTTGTGTATAGGTGTGCTACACAATATTTGAAATGGTTGTGCGTCCAAAGAGAAATTCTAAATGTAGGGCAGCATAAGACTCTCCTGTTGCCAGAAACCTACAATGTAAATACAGTTCAAAATTAAGGGTAGGTTGACATATAAGGGTATGTTTCCACAGACAGGATTTGGTCAGAGATTGCCGTGTTGTATGGTGCGTACATCCACAGCGTCCAATCCGCAGCGTCCGTGTTACAGCATAGTGGATGTAATTTTATGGAATACCATCTCCACTATGCGTGCAGGGTCGCCTCCGGCTTCCCTGCGTATATGCTCAAGTGCCGCATGTTTCTAGGCCGTAGCATTGTCTATTTCCCTTGCGGAGACGCTCCTATACATTGGAGGCAGAGGCGTAGCTAGGGTTTCGGTTCAGGGGGGGGCGAAACTTCTGAGTGGGCCCCTAACCACGTAATGCTTGATTACAGCTCGGTGACGCCCCCTAATAGTGGATGTAGGAGATGACTGCGCTGTTACTGAAAATAATCTCTATATAAAGACCAACATGGATATTACCGCCATATGGTCAGTGGAAAATACCAGTCCTACAGAACATATCAGTGATTACTGCACAGTTATAGTTGGTGACTTACCGCTGACGTTCTTTCTGAAGGAATCGTTCACTTTTCACGTCTTTTCCATCTGGCCCAGACCGACAATGACAACGTCTCCAGCCTGGACTCAGCTACAGAGAATACAACGACACATTTCACTTCTCATATTCCAGCCCCATCACCATCTATCCCCAACCTGCACAAACTCCTCATCCTGCTGATAAACCAATTCTGAGCTGCTGCTGCATGTGTCCCTATTACTGCACCTGATACCCCAATACTGAGCCGCTGCTGCCGTATGTGTCCCTATTACTGCACCTGATACCCCAATACTGAGCCGCTGCTGCCGTATGTGTCCCTATTACAGCACCTGATACCCCAATACTGAGCCTCTGCTGCCATATGTGCCCTTATTACTGCACCTGATACCCCAATACTGAGCCGCTGCTGCCGTATGTGTCCCTATTACTGCACCAGATACCCAAATACTGAGCCGCTGCTGCTGTATGTATCCCTATTACTGCACCCGAGACCCCAATACTGAGCCGCTGCTGCTGTATGTGTCCCTATTACTGCACCCGAAACCCAAATACTGAGCCGCTGCTGCCATGTGTCCCTATTACTGCACTTGATACCCCAATACTGAGCCGCTGCTGCCGTATGTGTCCCTTTTACTGCACCTGAGACCCCAATACTGAGCCGCTGCTGCCGTATGTGTCCCTATTACTGCACCTGAGACCCCAATACTGAGCCGCTGCTGCCGTATGTGTCCCTATTACTGCACCTGATACCCCAATTTTGAGCCGCTGCTGCCGTATGTGTCCCTATTACTGCACCCGATACCCAAATACTGAGCTGCTGCTGCCGTATGTGTCCCTATTACTGCACCTGTTACCCCAATACTAAGCCGCTGCTGCTGTATGTGTCCCTATTACTACACCTGAGACCCCAATACTGAGCCGCTGCTGCTGTATGTGTCCCTATTACTGCACCTGATACCCCAATGCTGAGCCACTGCTGCCGTATGTGTCCCTATTACTGCACCTGTTACCCCAATACTAAGCCGCTGCTGCCGTATGTGTCCCTATTACTGCATCTGCTGGGTGGTTCTCTGTGCCCTTTAAATTCTAAAGCAACCCTCTATAATATAGTAATGCCGGGTGCAAGTGCCCTAGAAAACAGTGCCCATATTTGCCCCTAGAATGTAATAATGCCCTCTGTGTGCTCTTTTGACAGTCACAGTAACCTGAATTCCCTTACAACAATAAGTGCCCACTTTACATTTAGAAATGTCCAGAGTCCCCCCCTGTACAGCTCCCCTATACACAGTATGATGCTCTTATACACAGTACAATGCCCCCTCACTGCATATATACACTGACCTCTTACTATCCCCCAAACTTTTTGATGGCTCCAACACTGTTTGATGGCCCCCCTCACTGTAATCTTCACACTGTATGATGGCCCCCTAGATAGTCATCAATATAGTATAATGCACTCCCCATAGGCAGACTCTACAGTATAATGCAGCCCCCCCATGTGCAGACTGCAATGTAAGGCAGTACCCTCCCATAGGCAGACTGTAAGGTAAGATAGCACCCCCCATAGGCAGACTGTAATATAAGGCACCCCCCATAGGCAGACTGTAATGTAAGGCAGCACCCCCCCATAGGCAGACTGTAATAAAAGGCAGCACCCCCACATAGGCAGACTGTAATGTAAGGCAGCACCCCCCCATAGGCAGACTGTAAGGTAAGATAGCACCCCCCATAGGCAGACTGTAAAATAATGCACTCCCTTAAAAAAATAAATAAATACAATACTCACCTCTCTTGCTCCCGGCTCCTGCGTTGCTCCGAGATCCCGCACATCTACTGACAGCGGGCGCCGGGCAGTGACGTCATCGTCATGATGGGAGAAGGAGCGCTCGCTCCTTTTCTCAGTGCGGTCAGCTGTACCAGAAAGATGCAGATACAGCTGAACTTGCGATGACAGGTGGGGGTGCCCCAATGCTGGTATCAGCTCCCCCACGCAACGGCCGGGCGGCAGTGCAGGGAGATATTCTCCCTGCTCTGCTGCAGAATGTAACTGTATGGGCGCGCTGTGCACACCGATACAGTTACAGTAGCGTAGCTCCGGGTGGGCCCCCTCAGAGCGCGGGGCACTGCCCCCTTCACTGCCAGCTACGCTACTGTACAATATATAATACATAAAGACTATAAAAGATGACGGAGTCAGATACAAGATGACTTTAAATTCCTGCAAGGGAAACCATACATAAGTAAACAGGGGACATCAATAAATTCTAATGAAGAAATGGCCAAAAAAAAATAATATAGTATTAAATTTTATTTTAATTTTGAAAGTTCTCCTTGTAGCGCTGAAATATCATCTCTCGAGATCTTGATGCTGAGCTCTCCATCTGTGCATGCTCGCCCCTGGCGGCCATTTTCCTGGAGTCCACAGCATGGGAAATCATGGAACTGCGGGGGCTCTGGCCTTTCACAAAATGTCGGCAGAGCCCCCCCGCAGCACCGGAGACCCCCACAACAGCACCAAGACCACCACAGCACCACCGGGCACCCGCAGCGGCGCACTGCACATAGGAACATCCTCTCATCCCAGCCTGTGCATCACTCCACTCCTGCCTCCTCCAGCAGCGACCCTGGGACCCCACTTCACCGCAGCCACCACCCCCGGTAAGCAATAAGACGCATGGATTATAAGCACCATTTTATTTAAAAAAATATTTCCTATTTTTCTCCTCAAAATTTGGGGTGCGTCTTATCTGGAACGTCTTATAATCCGAAAAATACGGTATATTATTATATAATACGGCCAGCCAATCACAGTAATGCCACTACTGAGATGGCTACGGCATTAGTGACTGGTGGGCAATCCCCAGCATGTTTATTGGCTGTGTAATAGACACCAAAAAAGTGGAGTGGGGATTCGAACTTCAAATCCGAGCAACGGCTAATGCTCACCGAGTACTTCCAAGCACCCAGATACTCAAGTATTATCCAAGTATCACCAAGCACGTTCACTCATTCATAGTAATTATCCTCTCTCATTTCATTATACAACTGTTGTTTTCATACAATTTGTCATTAACATAAGTAATGTCTCCCAGTTGGGAGTTATTTTAGATTAGTCAACAACATACGATTTTCTAGTAATTTATATTTCACACACTACTGTAGGTATGAAAATAAAATAAACTCCCAGAAATCTAAATTTTTTACTCTTAACATGACAGACTTGGAAATTGGGGAATAGAGGAAAAGTACTGAGTTTACCTGGGAAGCAGAGGGGATTGTATACCTCGGTATTGCCATAACTAGTTCAATCCATGCAACCGTTACAGCGATCTGACAGGCACTGCTGCAGGCTTTCTCAGTGCCTGCTTTCAGCAAGCACTGAGAAAGCCGCCTCCCTGCAGACCCCTGCGGCCACCTTGGATCCGGGGGCCTGCAGGGAGGAGACGCTCGGAGCAGCACGAGCACATCACACATGACCGCCCCTGGCTCATAGTGCCGGGTGTCAGCTGTGATAAATCAGCTGACACCCGGCCGCGATCAGCGGCGCTCCCCCTGTGACCGCCGATGATCGCGGTGACGTACTATCCTGTCCCCGGTCACACGGGCCCGGGTACTGTGGACGGGATAGTACGTCACATGTCAGAAAGGGGTTAAAGGGGATGTCCACTACTGTAACAACCCTGCTGGCATCACTGCATGGCCTCCCATCCCCCGCACACCAACTTACTTTCTGCTTCAAGCCATGCTGTGAATTGTCTGTTGCCAGTCCTGTGCCTCTGCTCTCCATGTTTCCGGACTGTGTGTATAGGGGGGCGGCGCCTGAACTCTCTGGTTCTTATGCAGTCAGGGTGCACCTGTGTAATATGTCCCTGACCAATCACCTAGAGCCCTTGACTATTTAGTTTCGCCACACCCACTGACCTTGGCCTGTGCAATGTCTATACTCAGTTAGTATCTTGTTGCTGAGGAAGCCAGGCCCTGTTCTGTGTATCTCCTTCTCTGTAGGAATACTCTTTGTCTCGCTTTGTACCTTGTCCGCCTGTCAGGAGGCAGAATATCCTGGCCCTTGAGTCTTGTTCCCAGAGCCTTGTCTGTTCTCTGTCCGCCTGCCAGGAGGCAGAATATCCTGGTCCTTGTGTCTTTGTCCCTGTGTCTCAGTCTGAACTCAGTCCTTCCTCTGTCTGTCAGTCTCCTTGTTTGTGGTTCCTTCCCTCCGTGTCTTTCCTTGTGTCCTCCCTGTCTGTGCATCTGCACCCTCGCAGCTTTATCTGTGCATCTGCACCCTCGCAGCTTTATCTGTGCATCTGCACCCTCGCAGCTTTATCTGTGCATTTGCACCCTCGCAGCTTTATCTGTGCATCTGCTCCCTAGCCGCTCTGTCTGCACGGCTCCCTAGCCGCTCTGTCTGCACGGCTCCCTAGCCACTCTGCCTGCTCCGCACTCCTGCGGCTCTGCCTGCTCCGCACTCCTGCAGCTCTGCCTACCTGCACCTCCTGTGTGAACAGGTCCAAACCTGTTCCTTCATATTCCACTCCTTCCTGCCTATATCCATACCTGCACCTCCTGTGTGAACAGGTCCAAACCTGTTCCTTCATATTCCACTCCTTCCTACCTATATCCATACCTGCACCTCCTGTGTGAACAGGTCCAAACCTGTTCTCTCATATACCACGCCCGCTGCCGTGTCTCGAAGCCGTGCCCGCTTGCCCAATGTCTCCAAGCCGTGCCCAGTGTCTCCAAGCCGTGCCCGCTTGCCCAGTGTCTCAGCCGTGCCTGTCGTGTCTACCTGCCTGCCAGTCTATAGCACCTGTCCAAGTGACTTGTCCCCGAGTGGGATCAGCAGCCGCAGCCAGACACCACCCTGGAGTGGCACCTGACAGCTACCTGCCGCACAAGCCTGACCTCACCATCAGAGGCTCCAGTGAAGACCGAGGTAGCTGTCGTAGTCACGCCCCTTCCAGGGTAGTCTGGTTTGTGGCACAGTGGGGCCACAACCCCCCGGTTCGCGCCATTCAGCCAAGGCGCGAGCGTGACAGTTTGCACAGGCCATGGTCCCCGCTGAGTCCCATGTCCTTCCGCTCGCAGAGCATGATAAACTCTCTCCCTGCCAGTATGAGCAACCAGAGGAATTTGTTCCATCCTGCGTGGTACCGATTGTGGAGACCTCTGAACCAATCATCATCTCCAATGCTCTCTACAATAAGCTCCTGGCCTATGAAGAGCACGACCCAGCAGACCCGCCTAGGTTCTATGGGGACCCTAAAGAGTGCCAAGGGTTCCTGATGAAATGCCTGCACTACATCCTGCAGAATGCAGCTTTTTTCCCCTCTGATCGGGTCAAGGTGGGATACATCATGTCCTACCTAGCTGGTGATGCCTTGATGTGGATCTGTCCCCTTTGGGAAGCAGGGGACCCTGTCGTCATGAGCCTGGGGGCCTTCCTGGTGGCCTTCCGTAAAGTGTTCGACATGCCTCGTCCAGCTGTTCTTGAAAATTCTTCCCCTCCAAGCTTCCAGAGACAAGAGGATCCTGTGGGTGAATCGTCTCAACCACCTATGACTGTCCAGCCATCACCTGTTCCACAGTCTGCCGATGCGGCCTCCCGTGCAAGATCCAAGAGGTCTAAAAAGAAGAAGCGGGCCAAGTTGCAGCCGGAATCTGGCCTCTGCCCTGTGAAGCCTGTACTCCTGAACCCTGGGCCAGTAGAAGAGGCTGTCCCTGGCGAGAGTACTCACTCTCCATTAAACTCTTTAACGGTTTCTCTGCCTTCAGGGAGCTTTGGTGTGTTTAAGTCGCCAGTCTTACAGAGTCAGTGTGTGGTCTCTGTCATACAGCTCCCGAAGCTGGCGTGGGCGTTGTCTCGAGGTGGCCGAGCCCTATTGGAGAACAGTCTAGTCCTGCAAGGACAACTACAGCTCCAGGTCGGAGCTTTATACATGAAGTTCATCTTCCACTTGCTGACTAGTATGCGTATGGGTCATTCTGATCCAGAGATTCTAGCACCCATTTATGTCTGGAAACCTAGCAGGGCACCGCGCTTGAAACAATCAAGTGACAAGAGGTGTCTGGTTCCCTTGCGTCGCATTCAGTCAGCAAGTTCGTCTTCTTCGCCTGGTTTGCTAGTCGCCGAGTCAAGGTGTGAGGATGCCTCTGAAGAGGGGGAGGCGGTCTCAGTCTCCTCACACATCCCCAGCGACTATACCAGTCTTCTGCTCCCAAGAGCACCCCTGCCTCTTGGTTGTCTTCCCCAGGATAAAGGGCTGAAGATGGATCCAGAGTGTATGCCTTCAGCTCCCCTGTGGTATAGAGGTGAAGGTCCCAAGACAGAGCTTCACTCATCCTCTAACCAGGAAGATGTGGTCCAGTTTTTTCAGGGTACCAGGCTGAAGTGGCTCCCTGTATGTATGCCTCCAGCTTCCATTTGGCAGGTGGGTGAAGAGGTTGGAACAGTGACCTACGTATCTCTGTTTCTCACCAACCGGGAGGAGGAGGTCCAATTTTTCTGGCATGTCGGGCTGAAGTTGGACTCAGTGAAGGTGTCTTCTGTTTCTAGCTGGCCGGCTGATGTAGGGATCAAGTCTGAAGCTTCCAGGTCCCTGCCTTCTGCCAATCAGGAGGAAGAAGTCCTTGTACCCTCTGTGTTGGAAGCTGTTGGGCACCAAGAAACTTGGCACTCGGTGATTCCGGATGACACACCTACTTCGTCTCACCAGAAGGATGCCCTGTCAGCCTGGACTGTGTGTGGTCCCATACTCCTTCTTCTGGTCATTCTGGCAGGCTTGAGGAAGAGGGGCCGTAAAGGGGGGGTACTGTAACAACCCTGCTGGCATCACTGCATGGCCTCCCATCCCCCGCACACCAACTTACTTTCTGCTTAAAGTCATGCTGTGAATTGTCTGTTGCCAGTCCTGTGCCTCTGCTCTCCATGTTTCCTGACTGTGTGTATAGGGGGGCGGCGCCTGAACTCTCTGGTTCTTATGCAGTCAGGGTGCACCTGTGTAATATGTCCCTGACCAATCACCTAGAGCCCTTGACTATTTAGTTTCGCCACACCCACTAACCTTGGCCTGTGCAATGTCTATACTCAGTATCTTCCTGCTGAGGAAGCCAGGCCCTGTTCTGTGTATCTCCTTCTCTGTAGGAATACTCTTTGTCTCGCTTTGTACCTTGTCCGCCTGTCAGGAGGCAGAATATCCTGGCCCTTGTGTCTTGTTCCCAGTGCCTTGTCTGTTCTCTGTCCGCCTGCCAGGAGGCAGAATATCCTGGTCCTTGTGTCTTTGTCCCTGTGTCTCTGTCTGAACTCAGTCCTTCCTCTGTCTGTCAGTCTCCTTGTTTGTGGTTCCTTCTCTGCCGTGTCTTTCCTTGTGTCCTCCCTGTCTGTGCATCTGCACCCTCGCAGCTTTATCTGTGCATCTGTACCCTCGCAGCTTTATCTGTGCATCTGCACCCTCGCAGCTTTATCTGTGCATCTGCTCCCTAGCCGCTCTGTCTGCACGGCTCCCTAGCCGCTCTGTCTGCACGGCTCCCTAGCCGCTCTGTCTGCACGGCTCCCTAGCCGCTCTGTCTGCACGGCTCCCTAGCCGCTCTGCATGCTCCGCATTCCTGCGGCTCTGCCTGCTCCGCACTCCTGCGGCTCTGCCTGCTCCGCACTCCTGCGGCTCTGCCTACCTGCACCTCCTGTGTGAACAGGTCCAAACCTGTTCCTTCATATTCCACTCCTTCCTGCCTATATCCATACCTGCACCTCCTGTGTGAACAGGTCCAAACCTGTTCCTTCATATTCCACTCCTTCCTGCCTATATCCATACCTGCACCTCCTGTGTGAACAGGTCCAAACCTGTTCTCTCATATACCACACCCACTTGCCCAGTGTCTCCAAGCCGTGCCCGCTTGCCCAGTGTCTCCAAGCCGTGCCCAGTGTCTCCAAGCCGTGCCCGCTTGCCCAGTGTCTCAGCCGTGCCTGTCGTGTCTACCTGCCTGCCAGTCTATAGCACCTGTCCAAGTGACTTGTCCCCGAGTGGGATCAGCAGCCACAGCCAGACACCACCCTGGAGTGGCACCCGACAGCTACCTGCCGCACAAGCCTGACCTCACTATCAGAGGCTCCAGTGAAGACCGGGGTAGCTGTCGTAGTCACGCCCCTTCCAGGGTAGTCTGGTTCGTGGCACAGTGGGGCCACAAACCCCCGGCTCGCGCCATTCAGTCAGGGCGCGAGCGTGACAACTACTTTGACAATGCCTTCTCACTTGAAATGGAAAGATTGATCCAGCTTCTACTCTACAAACCCAAGACATGTTTAAAATAATGAATTCTTTATTTTTTCAAAGTTAAACTATAGTCATATCAAAAAGTCTTTTTTCCTTTCTTGGTTGAAGCATGTAGGAAAAATGTATTTAAAGCTCATAGGGAAAAGACTAATAAAATACCAA
The DNA here is from genome assembly GCF_039654945.1 of Dendrobates tinctorius. NCBI lineage: Eukaryota > Metazoa > Chordata > Amphibia > Anura > Dendrobatidae > Dendrobates > Dendrobates tinctorius. The sequence goes on from NW_027361794.1 coordinate 15,621,292, forward strand.
ATGCGTTTCGAAAACAAGTGCATTCTTAAACCTAGCTTACTGTCTCCACTTTTGGACCTATTAAACAATAGGAGTAAGTCAGAGAGCAGTGGTGGCCCTAGCTTCTTGTTGATGTTCAATACATCCAGAGGCAGGAACAGTGAAGCCAGTGCTGATTTTGTAACAACCTCACATGAGCCCCGGGAACATTACTGCCAAGACCACTGGAATGGCACTGGCACAGAAAGAGAGTATGAATAATTTTATTTGAAATACGCCAAACATGAGGAATGACAAGTGGTTGTCCAAGTAATGGACAACCCCTTTAAGATACATTTTTTGGTTAAAACATTTCCAACATTATTAACATGAAAAAGGCTTCTCCCCTGTGTGAGTTCTCTGGTGCTTAACCAAATGTGATTTCTGTGTAAAACATTTCCCACATTCTGAACATGAAAAAGGCTTCTCCCCTGTGTGAGTTCTCAGGTGGCCATCAAGAAGCGCTTTCCGGTTAAAACATTTCCTACATTCTGAACATGAAAACAGCTTTTCCCCTGTGTGAGTTCTCTGGTGCTTAACCAAATGTGGTTTCTGTGTAAAACATTTCCCACAATCTGAACATGAAAAAGGCTTCTCCCCTGTGTGAGTTCTCAGGTGGCTATCAAGAAGCGCTTTCCGGTTAAAACATTTCCTACATTCTGAACATGAAAACAGCTTTTCCCCTGTGTGAGTTCTCTGGTGCTTAACCAAATCTGATTTCTGTGTAAAACATTTCCCACATTCTGAACAGGAAAAAGGTTTCTCCCCTGTGTGGCTTCTCTGGTGCTTAACCAAATCTGATTTCTGTGTAAAACATTTCCCACATTCTGAACAGGAAAAAGGCTTCTCCCCTGTGTGGCTTCTTTGGTGTATAACAAGATTCCATTTCTGTTTGAAACATTTCCCACATTCTGAACATGAAAAAAGTTTCTCCCCTGTGTGGGTTCTTTGGTGTCTAACAAGAAGGGATTTGTGTTTAAAACATTTTCCACACTTGGAACAAGAAAATCTTTTCTCCACTGTGTGAATTTTTGGATGTTTAAGAAAAGACTTTTCGATGGAAAAACGGTTTCCATATTCTGAACATGAAAATGGCTTCTTTGATTTAGGAGTATTTACATTTTTAATGTTTATTTTTTGACTCCGATTTTCCTTAGTTGTCGCTAATGAATCAGAAGACAGGACCTGTTTCAAAGGGTCAGATGGTCGATCTTTGCTGTGAAGGGATGATGGTATATCTAGAGTAATGGCATTAACCTCAATTGTATCCAGTGGGATCTCAAAATCATCCGATTTAAAAATTGAAGATGTCAGAGGTCCCCCTGATCTCCTGGTACAGTCATCTGCCAAGAATAAAACCAATTATTATTTTTGAATACAATATCTTTGAATGTCATTTAACATTTCTACTTAAAATGTCTGTAAAAATGGCAAGTTACATAAAAATATTGAATTCTTCACCAAGATAATGACAGTTCACAGTCTAATAGAAAATCTCATAGGATGAACCAGTGGAGTGTGGTGTTCAACTGTTTGCTCTTTCTGCCTCCCAAATATGCAACAAAAAGCCACAAAGAAATGTTATGTTGATGAACACAATACCAATAAAAATTTCTATTCATCTAACAAAAAACAAGTCCCCGCTCAAGTCCATCATCTGTCAGAGGAAAAACAGAGGTTTCCACATTATTAGTGGCTCAAAGGCTCTTGAAAAGCAACATGGCTTCCATAAACCAATCCAGCAATATCCGCTCTCCCAAAGTCAAATTTTCTCCTCACTTCTGAGCCTTTCAGTGTGCCCAAGCCACATGTATTTGGCATTACTATAGTGAGAAGAACCCACTTAATTTACGGTGTGTGTGTCACCTGGAGCACAATCAGGGCACTATGTGTTGGATAATTGCATATTTGCAATTTTTTTCTCAGACATACACTGTGTGCTAATTTATGGAAAGTGCCTGTGGAATCAAAAATAGTCACCACTACAATAGTTCGCTGAGGGTTATAGTTTCCAAAATGGAGTCATTTTATGGGGATTTCTACAGCTCTGATTTTCTGAAATTTTGTCACATTAGGGCTTCTGCAGATGGTGTGTCACATCTCTTCTGCTCCTATGACGTCACCAGGTGTGTCCTTATTCATATGGCAGGCAGGGCTGGTAATGGAGTAAGACGTTGGAACCAGAAGCTCTCTACAACATAGGCTCGATTCAGCCACTAAGATTAGGGTGCCTGGGACAAGTAGTACCATCCAGTCTGACAGTATGGATGTATGTGCTGACCATCTGAAGTAATCTGCTCCGTGATTCAGCCAATTAGATAGCACCATATTCTACGAAAGCTCGAACCATAATGAAGGAATCTGCCAGATCCAGCCTTGTTCTACTCTGGTTCAGTACTCTATGCTCAGCTCACGGCTTGTATATTTGTTTCCTGTTGTGATCCCGGCCTGTTTGCTGACTACTCTTACGTCTTCTGATTTTGTATTTTCCCTGCCTTACTGGTTCTAACCTGGCTATCTATTGTTCTTCCCATTTCACACCACTGAACAGCAGGCATCACTATGGCCCAAGCCTAGGGGTCTCTATGTAAGTCCAGATCCATGTAGAGGTGTTAAAGGGTGATGACCAGGACAATTTCTGGGATCAGGAAAATAGAGTAGATAGCACATCTTTTGAGCTGCCGGGTGGCCACAAACACTGCTCCTAATAGATTGTGCCTGCAAGCTATTCCAGTAAGATCTGGATTCATAAAGCTATAATGGTGCTCCTTCCCTTCTCAACCCTGAAATGTGCCCAGACAGGAATGTACAATCGTATAAAAGGGTATTGTCGGATACAAGAGAAGTTGTAAAATAATTTGTGAGGTCCATCTGTTTGCTACTACCCTTTGTGAAAGTGAAAAAATTGGGTCTTATAATTTGTGAAGAATTCTAAAATCATCAGCAAATAAAGTGACACACGTCAGATTTGAAAAATGGGCCCGGATTAGGAACACAAAACTGGCTGCGGGAAGAGGTTATCAGAGTATTTTGGGCACTAACTACTGTAGTCAAAAACTATCTACTGAAATGATCAAATTCAACAGTCTTCATCAGTAATAAATGAGTAACTAGTGGTGAAACCTCTCTGGGGTAATTAGAGTATGGGGTCCGGTGGTTCTTGGCAATCTAAATTATCATAAGGGCCAATATTTTCTGTCACATGAGTTTCAAGAAGAAATATTAGATAGTCAAAGATAAGAGTAGAGAAAGTGTTAGTGCCCCCCATTTCAGGAGAGATTGTGCAGCAATCTGAATTCCTTAGGATCGAAAACATAATGTAATTTATGACGTGGAGTGAATCCATGAAACCAGGGCTCGAGCCATGCCAACACATCTCCTGCAGGGGTGAATAAATGTATATTACAGCCATCAGCCACACACAGCTTAGAGATACTGTATATCATGCACAGGTGTAATGGTTTTCCTGTAGTTTAACACAATCTTCCTTGAAGTTAGTTGGATTTAATAGAAATTGAAAAGTCAGGATAAAGGGAAACACTGTTGTTATTGTACAGAAATTCCCCGGCTCGGAGGGATCCTGCACTTCCTGCTGCCTTCCATTGGTTTCAAAAATGATCCACAGCCTCTTTCTTATCAATCGATCCGGTGACATTTTCTTAGAGAAGCATTGGAAAAGTATTGTGAGCCGTTCCGTCTGCGATTACTTTTTTGAAGCACAGGATAAAGCGGCAGATACTGAGAATGTGCCCCCAATCATTCCTACGCCACACCACTATCTTATCAGCATTTACAAAGACAAAATATTCTTTGTGGCAGTAGTTCAGAGTGAAGTGTCACCACTTTTCGGCATTGAATTTTGGCACTGTGTTGCAGACACATTCCAGGATTACTTTGGAGAATGCTCCGAGACTTGTCTGAAGGACAACGTGGTCATTGTGTAATGTTTTTTATGTAGTTTATCACAATCCTCCTTGAAGTTAGTTAGTTTTAAAAGAAATTGAAAAGTCAGGATAAAGGGAAACTCGGTTGTTGTTATTGTACAGAAATTCACACTTGGCCTCACTGCACATTTAATGAAGTTGATCATAAAAGCAAAGTTTGGCCAGAAAGACTGGACCTGGTCTTGTAGCGACCATATGAGACATTCAGCAGCACAGAAGGGAGAGAAGGTAGATTCATCCAATAAGATATCAGGATCTAGGAAGCTAACAGCATCATTACCCTCCTCTTTCTCTTGCAGGCCCATCATAATATTTTTCTTCAAGAGATTTTCTAACTTGTCAGCACATCCTACGTCATTTGGCTTTGTAATTTACAGATCTGGGCAGGTAACAGGCTTCTAACCCCAGGGTATAGGTGGGTCCTCCAGGTTCTAAGTTCTATAGAAAAGGATTTAACAATTTCACAAAGTAATTTCAAAATTTCCAAATGGAGCAGAATGTTGTGATCTAGAGGCAAAATGGTGATCACACGATTGTGATAGGACCAGAATAGGCGATAGATAAAGCAGCCACAGCCGGAGACTAGGAAGATTCTATGACTTTTCTGCATTTAGTGGTCAGTACTCACCTGGGTAGTCATATGTAGGAATCTCCTCTTTACACCACTCATCACCCCTCATATTAGTCTCAGTAGTATTAATATGGGTCAGATCTTCACCCTGAAACAAATGTTGCAAAAGTCACAGACAGATGGAGAAGTCACATCTATGATCAGCTCTAATCCTGCCATCTCCACCGTTCTGATTACACAGATATAAAACATATAATACTGGTGGATAAATCAAGACTGAGCACAAGACCTTCACAGCCATCTACACATCATAGGGGAGATCTCCTGACACCTTCTCTCCATCTACCTGATGATCCTGAGGAACATTGAGATCTTCTTGTTTATAGTCCTGTGGAAGAAGAGGACGGGGACATCTCTCTGGTGTTGTCCTCTTACTGGATAGATCTGGTGGAAACACATACAGGGACTGAATTCATTCTTTACATACAGATAATTATAGGCCGTGTGTATTTAGTCCTATTACCTGGTGATGTGAGGGGCTGAGGAACCTCCATCATGACATCCTTGTATACATCTTTGTGTTCTTCTAAATACTCCCACTCCTCCATGGAGAAATAGACGGCGACATTCTGACACCTTATAGGAACCTGACACATACAATGATACCATCATCCCCCCGATCCCTTGATAGTGTTACTGTATAATGTCCCAGCATTCCCACAAGTGTCACCTGTCCAGTCAGCAGCTCAATCATCTTGTAGGCGAGTTCTAGGATCTTCTGGTCATTGATGTCCTCATGTATCAGGGGGTGAGGTGGAGGCACCATGATTGGGCTCAGGGGTCTTCCCCATCCCTCAGACACAGGGTCCAGACAGCACTCACAGCTCTTCTTCACTACTGTGTAATCCTGGTTATGGTTAGAAACAATAATAAATCTGACTACAGACATTTCTAGAGTCCTCACCTCTCCAGTTCTGTCCATCTGTTATTCCCATAGGTAAGACTGATGTAATGTGACGTCATCAGAATCTCTCACCTCTCCAGTAAGCCGGAAGAGGATCTCTAGGGTGAGGTGTAATATCCTCTCCGCCATCTTGTCTCTGTCCATATCCATTTTTGATGGGTAAATCAGGAAAATTCTCTTATATAGAAGGTCTTCACTGAGAGGATCCGATATTGTAGAGACCTGAATGAGAAGATGAGCCGATGTAACATCATAAAAATCCTGTGTAATAATACAATTACTGGAGATAATAAGGGAAACATATGAGGAGATTTATTATTTTACAGTATTTAGTTTCCTTCTTTACATCTACTAATAAAACCTATATATTTAGGCCACAGACAATAAGCAGTTTCTTCCTCGGAGTCGGCAGCTGAATACGTTTCTCATAGACTCATCTTCCATAACGCTAGTTCTCGTCTCATTAAGGCTAGTTTCACACTAGCGTTTATGAGCGCAGCGACGGCCGTCGCTAAGCCCCGCCCCCTGCCGCGCCCCGTCGGTAGCTCCGCCCACCGGCACATGACGCTGCATGCGCCCTGCGTCCCCTATCTTTATCACAGGGGGCGCAGGCCGTGCGCAGTATGCGTTTGGCGGCGCATGCGTCCTTTTGACGGTGCGCCGACCTGCGCCAAACGCAACCTGCTGCAGTTTGGTTGCGTCGGCGCACCGTCAAAAAGGCCCATGCGCCGCCAAACGCATACTGCGCGCGGCCTGCGCCCCCTGTGATAAAGATAGGGGACGCAGGGCGCATGCAGCGTCATGCGCCGGTGGGCGGAGCTACCGGCGGGGCGCGGCAGGGGGCGGGGCTTAGCGGCGGCCGTGCGCAGGCCGTCGCTGCGCTCATAAACGCTAGTGTGAAACTAGCCTTACCGACACTGGAATCGGCATTAGCAATACTGCAGGAGATATTCATTACACGTGACAGGAGAAATAACTACTTCATGATGAGGACGACATGATCTTCTACAGCTCTAGAAACATACAGCTCTGGCAAAATTTAAGAGACCACCACATCAAATCCCTGTCATGGGCAGCCCATTCTCCAGACCTGAACCACATTGAAAACTTCTGGAATGTTACAAGAGGATGATGGATAGTCACAAGCCATTAAACAAATAAGAACTGCTTAAATTTTTGCACCAGAAGCAGTGTGAAAGACTGGTGGAAAGCATGCCAAGTGTCACAATCCATTTTTGGATGTTTCAGTTTGGGCTTCTCAGATATAAACTTTTTTCCTTTCAGGCCATCGGGGGTTAATGTCAGTTTTCCCCCTGGTGGCTGCAGGTGTTACTACATGTTTAGTTAGTGTGCTGGTGCTGACCACTCCCACCTTCCTATATAAGGTCACCTGGTGCATCAGCTGACTGTTGGTTATGACAGGTCCTTTTTGGATACCAACCGTGGTGAAGAATTGAGCTACCTGGTGCAGTGGTGGTCCAGCTTATCGAGAGCAGTGGTGGTTCTGCTGAAGAGAGGAGCTTTCTGGAGCAGTGGTGATTTTGCTGAAAGCTGAGTTTAGGAGCCTTACTCTGCTGCGCAGTGCATTGGCAGCAGAGAAAGCTAAGTGTTGTTTTGTTTAACCCTGTCTGTTGTATCTCCCCTTGGTGTTTTATTAGTGCAGCGGTGGGACCAGTGTCCGCACTTACCGATTTCCTAGTTAGGGATAGGTGCAGGGTAAGTGAGGGACAAGGTATCCTGCTCGGCGACAGGTTGAAAGACCCTGTATAGGGACGTCAGGTTAGTCCAGGACTCAGCCGCAGCAGAGTGCAGGTGTCCCTTTCCCCGCTCCCTATAGCAGGGTCCACCGTTGTAATTGTTTCCCCGGTGTCCCCTTGTTTGTCGTGTTGTTTGGTGACCAACCAATTGACGGGTCATGTCACGCAGGGCCAGTCACATATCGTGACATTATAACCAAGCGCCCGTTTTTTCTGGTGAGCAATGGCCCAAATGCAGGCCTTTGTCCGATTGCTTCAGACCCTCACTGAGGAGCGTGGGGTGCTGCGTGGTGTCGTGAAGCAGCAGCTGCAGCAGTTGGTGGGGTTCGGGGCCTCAACTCTGGTGCAGTATCAACCAGAACCCAAGTTCTCTCTCCCAGACAGGTTTTCTGGGGGGAAGAGATCATTTTTTGTTTTTTCAGGAGGCCTGCAAGCTACACTTCAGGCTCCACCCTCGTTCATTAGGGAGTGAGGAACAGCGGGTGGGATTCATCATATCCCTCCTTAAAGGTGATCCCCAATCCTGGGCCATCTTCCTGCCAGACGATTCACCATCTCTACGGTCGGTGGATGAGTTTTTTGCGGCTTTGACGAATATGCCCCTTGCAGTCCTTGCTAGGGAGGAGGACTCACTGGTGCAATCGGACGAGCCCAGGCAGGTGGGAGGAGTTGGTTCCCCAATGGTGTTGCCTGCAGTTCATCGTGGTTTGGGGGCATGTTTTTGCTGTGGGCAGATTGGCCATTTTTTTACGGTCTGCCCGGCTCACGCCAATACTCCTGTACCACCTAAGAAGCCGCGTCCCCCTGGTCGTGTGGAGGGAGGTGACCAGGGAGTGTATATTTCCTCCATTTTGCCCTCTCAGTGTACTTTGTCAGCAGAAGTGTTGGTTGGCGGGGTACCTGAGGGCATACCGGTGTTTGTGGACAGTGGAGTGGGAGTCAATCTGGTGGACGCTCACTTTGACCAGACCCATGTCCTTAGGTGTAGGACGCTGGCCAAGCCCTTAAGGGTCCAGGTCATTGACTCTGTCCCACTGAGCCAGGGGAGGTTGTCCCAAGTCGTGGAAATTATACATCTGCGTATAGGGACTCGTCATGTAGAGTCCCTGTCATGCTACGTCTTGGGGGGAATGCCATCACCTATCGTTTTAGGCCTCCCTTGGTTGGAAAAACACAATCCGGTCATAGATTGGCGGTCTAGGGAAGTAGTCGGCTGGGATCAGTCGTGTGAGGCCTGCATCCTGGTGGCTACTGTCTCTGCAGTCATTCTACAACCATCCCCTTCTCCAGCGGGGGCAGCAGAGGTGCTGCCAGGGAGTAGGGGCAAGTCTCAACCCTCGCCATTAGCCAACCCTGAGATGCAGAGTCCACGTAGGAGAAGGGTGGTGGTTCCCTCAGTGAATTTTGGGGGTGCGAGTGTAGTTACACAGGGGGACGCTTCTGTTGTCAGTTCCTTGAAGAGTTCACCATCTTGTGGCAACCGTGTGTTTGGCAATAAACGTTCAGGTCCGGACCTGTGTGTGAACGAGTATGTATGGGTGTCCACCAAAAACATCCAGTGGAAGTGTGCTGCTGGGGTCTGGAGTTCTCAGGTGATCAGGCCATATCGGGTGTCAGCTATCCTCAGCCCGGGGACTTGCCAGCTGTAGTTACCCCCAGTAATGCCCGTACTCAACTCATTCCCCAGGTCTGCGCTCTGGAGATTTGCGGTGCCTCTGGAGCACACGTTGTCACCTCCATCGGCCCACGTTTGCCGTAAACCTGAGAGTCAGGTGGTTGCTGAGGTGAACTCTGGTAGATCTAGGCGTCCTCACTGTAGGTGGATTTCTGGTGAGGTGCACCTGACTAGATTTAGGACACAAGGACGGGAGTCACGTGCTGACCCTACACATGGTGGTTACTATAGGTACCGTTCCAGCAGCTGGATTACAAAGGCAAACCTATACCACTTATACACACACCTCAAAACCAAGGATCTAGTCATATCCCTCATGAAAGCTCGAGATGTAGAGCTGAAACGTTGGATTGTAACACCACCCTTTTTTGGATTGTAACACCACCCTTTTTTTCACAATCAATAAAATCACAACAATTAAAGACTGTCGTTGAGAAGACTTTACTTTCATGTTATTAGTTATTAGAAAGAATCTAATTAATAAAAATATTGGAGAAAGAGAAACCAATCACAAACTAAAATGTTTCTATACTAATGCACAAAGCATGGGCAACAAACAAGGAGAATGGAACAGAAATATGATGTAATTGGAATCACTGAAACTTGGTGGGACAATACACATGATTGGAATACAAGACTAGAAGGATACAACTTATTTGCAAGAAACAGACTTGATAAACGAGGAGGGGGTGTCGCATTGTATGTTCGAAACGCGTATATCTGCACAGAGATTGAAGCTTCAGAGACTGGGAGTTCTGTGGAAACTGTTTGGGTAAGAATACAAGGACAGAACAATGGAAAGGACACCATTGTAGGCATTTACTACAGGCCGCCTGTGCAAGCTGAAGATATGGATGAACTCTTTATGCATCAAATGGCCAAGTTCTCCAAAAAATATGACATAGTTGTCATGGGAGATTTCAACTATCCAGACATTTGTTGGGAATCTCTCTCAGGCAAAACTAACAGGTCAAGGAAATTCTTATCCTCTCTTGCTGACAACTTTATCTTCCAAAAGGTAAGGGAGAAAACAAGGGGAACTGCTACCTTGGATCTAATCCTTATAAACAGGGAGGAAATGGTTGAGGAGGTAAAAGTGGCTGGGACCCTAGGAGGTAGCGACCATGCTATTTTAGAATTTTGGATTACTAGAGGTGGAAGACCTGTGAAGACTCAGACGTCAAGGTTAGATTTCAGAAAGGCAGATTTTAAGGGATTCAGAAAGAGAATTGGAGGGATCCAATGGCTGGATATCCTTAAAGACAAAAATGTCCAGGAAGGATGGGAAATCTTGAAAAATGAAATTCTCAAAGCACAGTTGTTAACAATTCCGAAAAGAGGGAAGAATAGGAAGCATTTAAGGAAACCAGGATGGATGAACACAGAACTTAAGCACATGCTAAAAAGGAAGAAAAAAATGTTTATAAAATGGAAAGAGGGAGGCATATCTAAAGAAGAATATAATGCTGTCTGCAGAACCTGCAGGGCACAAATCAGATTATCTAAAGCTGAAAATGAACTGAGGCTTGCAAGAGATGTCAAAAGCAATAATAAAGGATTTTGGTGATATGTCAAAAGTAAAAGAAAAGTCAAAGATGCTATAGGATTTTTACAGGATGAAAATGATGAAATGGTAAGACAGGATGTTGAGAAGGCTGAACTTTTAAATTCCTATTTTGCATCTGTTTTCTCTCAGAAAGGAAATGCAACATCAACTGTTATTCACTGTCCTATTAAGGGAATAGAAGAATCCAGGATATCTATAAACAGAAAGATAGTGAGGAAACACTTAGCTAACCTAAATGAATTCAAGTCTCCAGGTCCAGATGAATTACACCCCAGAGTACTGAAGGAGATAGCAGAAGAAATTTTTGAACCCCTCTCCATAATCTTTGAAAATTCTTGGAGAACAGGAGAAGTGCCAGAAGACTGGAGAAGAGCAAATGTTGTTCCTATCTTCAAAAAGGGGAAGAAGGTGGACCCAGGCAACTATAGGCCGGTGAGTCTGACTTCTATACCAGGAAAGATCTTTGAACAAATTATTAAACAACATGTATGTCAATACCTGGATAAGAATGAAGTGATTAAACAGAGTCAGCATGGGTTTCTAACTAATAAGTCATGTCAGACTAACTTAATTTCCTTCTATGACGGTATCACTGATTGGGTGGATCAAGGAAATGCTGTAGATATAGTATATCTTGACTTCAGCAAAGCATTTGACAAAGTCTCTCATACAATCCTTATTGAAAAAATGACTAAATATGGAATGGACAAGGCAACTGTTAGGTGGATTCATAACTGGCTTAGTGATCGGACCCAAAGAGTGGTCGTAAATGGCTGCACATCCAGTTGGAAGAATGTCTCAAGTGGGGTACCACAGGGCTCTGTCCTGGGCCCTGTATTGTTCAACATCTTTATCAACGATTTAGATGAAGGAATTGAGGGTAAACTGATTAAATTTGCTGATGACACAAAGCTAGGAGGGATAGCTAATACTAGAGAAGAGAGAGAGAGGATTCAAAAAGATTTAAATAAACTGGAGAAGTGGGCAGCAACTAACAGAATGGTTTTTAACAGGGAGAAATGCAAAGTACTACATCTGGGCAATAAAAATGAAAAAAGCATATATAGAATGGGAGGAATAGGGCTAAGTGACAGCACATGTGAAAAAGACTTGGGTATACTAATAGATCACAGACTGAATATGAGTCAACAGTGTGATGCAGCAGCAAAAAAGGCAAATGCAATTCTAGGATGTATTAACAGAAGCATACAGTCTAGATCACGTGAAGTCATTATTTCCCTCTACTCCTCTTTGGTCAGACCTCATCTGGAATATTGTGTCCAGTTTTGGGCACCACATTTTAAAAAAGACATCAACAAACTGGAGCAAGTTCAGAAAAGAGCGACCAGAATGGTGACCGGTCTGCAAACCCTGTCTTATGAGGAAAGGTTGCAGGATTTGGGAATGTTTAGTTTGCAAAAGAGAAGACTGAGAGGAGACTTAATAGCTGTCTACAAATATCTAATGGGCTGTCACATTGTAGAAGGATCAACTTTATTCTCATTTGCACAAGGAAAGACTAGAAGCAATGGGATGAAACTGAATGGGAAGAGACACAGATTAGATATTAGAAAAAACTTTTTGACAGTTAGAGTGATCAATGAGTGGAACAGGCTGCCACGAGAAGTGGTGAGTTCTCCTTCAATGGAAGTCTTCAAACAGAGGCTGGACAGACATCTGACTGGGATGATTTAGCGAATCCTGCTTTGAGCAGGGGGTTGGACCAGATGGCCCAGGAGGTCCCTTCCAACTCTACGATTCTATGATTCTATGATTAGTGTGCCGGGGTTACTCCTATACTTTAGTCTTGTTTTTTCCCAGAGCACCTAAGTTGGGGTTTGAGCCTGTCATATCTACTTTATATTTATCTTGCGGAGACCGGATAAATCTCACCCGTACAATGTATTGAATCCGCACGGTTCAGTAATCACATGTGGAGTCACCTGCGTTCAATAGCCGGCAGCGGACATGTGCTGCGTCCAAAGCGCTGCTAATTCCTGATCGTGTGCACCCGGACTAAGAAAATAAATCAACTGAATGATCCGTATAAATGACGTTTTATTTGTATGCAGTCTCAGAGACGTTTCGGCCTACAACCGGCCTTCGTCAGTCTGCTATAGTAAATTCAAAATGAATACAAGAAGAAAGAAATCATAATATCAGTAATATCCAGTAGACCTTTTCAATAATGTGTCCAGACATCGAACATGGCACCTCCTTATGCCAACAGTTATATGGCCATATTCGAGGAAGAAGTGGTTTACACGATCGTACTTTTTCAATCATATTGCTCCATGTGGAAACGATATATTGATGACGTGTTCTGTATTTGGACGGGTCCCCCTGAGTCTTTGAACACATTTTTCAATAGCCTCAATACAGCCTGGACGGGCCTTTCCTTCACGATCACCAGTAGTGAGCTACAGGTCAGCTCTTTGGACACAATGATCATAAAAGATGATCAGGGCAATTTGAGCTCTGATCTCTATACTAAGGCCACAGATCGGAATAGCCTCCTTTATTATTCTAGTTTACATCCACCTGCAATTAAGAAGGCTATCCCAAAATCTCAATTTAAAAGGGATCAGAGGATAGTCTCAGACCCTGAGAAACGCAAATTATTATTACAACAAAGGAATTCTAAATTCATGGAACGCGGTTATCCCCAAACCATATTGGTAGAAGCTTTGGGTCCACAGGGGTCTACTCGAACAGAAACAACTTCTCGGGTACCATTCGTCCACACCTACCACCCATACGTAAACATCCTACATAAAACTATAAGGAAACACTGGAATTTACGGTCTACTGCTCATGCTGATATTCCAGAATTCCGTAATCCGTTTCTCCCATGCTACAAAAGACGCAACAATATACGGGACTCACTCACCAGGGCAGATATTGGCCCTAGACAAAGAGTCTCTACACAGAGATTCGTACAGGCATTGTCATCAATGCAACAATGTACAAAAAGGCAACGCATTTTTTCACTCACATTCGGGCAAAAAATCTCTCATCAAAGACTTTGCCACTTGTGACACCAATTATGTTGTCTATCTTATCAAATGTCCTTGCGGGCTCCTCTATATAGGTGAAGCAACCCAGACCATTAAAGATAGGATAAGTAAACATAAATCTACCACCAGATGTATAAATTTACTCTTTCCCTTACCCCACCATTTTCACACAAACGGACACAGTGTTTCACAATTAAAAGTCCAGGTCATTGAACACGTCCCAGGCCCTAGACGTGGGGGAGACCGAATTAGGACACTGAAACGACGAGAATCCTATTGGATTCATGAGTTACAAACGTTAGCCCCCAGGGGGTTGAATAGGGACTATGACCTATTGTCTGTTATGTGAAATTATTGTGATATGTTCAATATTATGGGTATCATGTCTGTAATACTGTTTCAACAGATGGAAGGTTATAATGTTGCATATGCCAAAATGTAGGAATACATCACTACCTATTGATGTATGGCCGCTATTATGAATATTAATACTTTTCTTTTTATTCCAGAGCCGCCTTTACTGATTTCAAATGGCTATCCTCACGTACCACGTCCATCTGGACTTCACTAGATCACTATGCTACTCGACTGCAAATATCTATAGTGGTACTAATAGTTCTTCCTCCTACAGAGAATATTACATATTGTATAGACCTCTGGTTCTCACCACTTGTAGTACCACGTATTGCCTGTGCACTCAGTTTTTTCATAACACTATTTATCCTGGTGAATCTACCTTTAATTAAGTACATGAACAGTTCCCTCCGGTCTGTATGTGTAACACGTTCCCGCTAGCTCTTTCCGGTATTTGGAGCGCAGCAGCTCCTTCCGGTCCCCATATATGACCCGCATTCATCAGCTTTTCTGGAGCGCAATAGCTCCTTCCGATCCCTGGAGCACATGACAGCGCTTATTTGCATTGACATGCACGCGGCCGCCAACTTCCGGTCTTTTGGTTCCGGTACACGCGGGCTTTGTCCCGCCCTCATTCTATTTATACTCGCCGGTTATACTCCGTGGGGCGACCAGATGAGCAGCAGAACCGGCGTGTAGCCCGGCATGCCCTAACCCTGCGCATATACACTCACTGGCCACTTTATTAGGTACACCATGCTAGTAAGGGGTTGGACCCCCTTTTGCCTTCAGAACTGCCTCAATTCTTCGTGGCAGAGATTCAACAAGGTGCTGGAAGCATTCCTCAGAGATTTTGGACCATATTGACATGATGGCATCACACAGTTGGCGCAGATTTGTCGGCTGCACATCCCTGATGCGAATCTCCCGTTCCACCACATCCCAAAGATGCTCTATTGGATTGAGATCTGGTGACTGAGGAGGCCATTTGAGTACAGTAAACTCATTGTCATGTTCAAGAAACCAATCTGAGATGATTCGAGCTTTATGACATGGCGCATTATCCTGCTGAAAGTAGCCATCAGATGTTGGGTACATTGTGGTCATAAAGGGATGGACATGGTCAGCAACAATACTCAGGTAGGCTGTGGCGTTGCAACGATGCTCAATTGGTACCAAGGGGCCCAAAGAGTGCCCAGAAAAAATTCCCCACACCATGACACCACCACCACCAGCCTGAACCGTTGATACAAGGCAGGATGGATCCATGCTTTCATGTTGTTTACGCCAAATTCTGACCCTACCATCCGAATGTCGCAGCAGAAATCGAGACTCATCAGACCAGGCAACGTTTTTCCAATCTTCTACTGTCCAATTTCGATGAGCTTGTGCAAATTTTAGCCTCAGTTTCCTGTTCTTAGCTGAGAGGAGTGGTACCCAGTGTGGTCTTCTGCTGCTGTAGCCCATCTGCCTCAAAGTTCGACGCACTGTGCGTTCAGAGATGCTCTTCTGCCTACCTTGGTTGTAACGGGTGGCAATTTGAGTCACTGTTGCCTTTCTATCAGCTCGAACCAGTCTGCCCATTCTCCTCTGACCTCTGGCATCAACATGGCATTTCCGGCCACAGAACTGCCGCTCACTGGATTTTTTTTCTTTTTCGGACCATTCTCTGTAAACCCTAGAGATGGTTGTGCGTGAAAATCCCAGTAGATCAGCAGTTTCTGAAATTCTCAGACCAGCCCTTCTGGCACCAACAATCATGCCACGTTCAAAGGCACTCAAATCACCTTTCTTCCCCATACTGATGCTCGGTTTGAACTGCAGGAGATTGTCTTGACCATGTCTACATGCCTAAATGCACTGAGTTGCCGCCATGTGATTGGCTGATTAGAAATTAAGTCTTAACACACAGTTGGACAGGTGTACCTAATAAAGTGGCCAGTGAGTGTATGGTAAGCCTCTACACAGGGGTTTTCCCCGCACTTATACACTTGCGGTCCTTACCGCCCAGTAGGTTTTCATTTTACAGCCCCATATGGGCCTTGATTCTTCAGTGCCATACAGATTCAGCACCAACAGGTATTAACTCTTCATATTACACTGCGTGCAATTTTTTTCACAATTTTCCGCTCTGATTCTTATACATATGTTATTTACAGGCACACAGCCTTATTACTCCAGGGAGTCGGACTCCATATTCAGTGCCTAAGACTTTTTGATTTACCAGGTATAGATTCTCGCTTGGTCACGTTCCCATAAATAAGTTCCGCACACCATATACTCACCTGCTCTATGGTTTTTCCAAATACAGCACAGTACATCCTAGAGACAGCTGGAGGATATAATATATATCCGCACTATATTCTCACAACAGGTATCATTATAATAACACCTTTCTTTATTTTCCGGTTGTCACCGTTATTCGTTATGGTATTCTTGAACCACCTCATCTCATTTATTATAGGAATCCATACAACTCTTTGTTCTTTAGCTCGTTATTCGAATTTGATAGCAGTCGGGTAGGTCATTTCTTTATTGAAGTTTTTCTTCTCTTCCACCTGGTTCTCCTGACGCATTATCACAGTAAAAAAGGAGATTTATCTATGCATTACTCTGATGTATTATACTACATGTCTACTGGATATTACTGTATCAATTATGAGGACTTATTAGGATTTCTTTCTTCTTGTATTCGTTTTGAATTTACTATAGCAGACTGACGAAGGCCAGTTGTAGGCCGAAATGTCTCCGAGACTGCAGACAAATAAAACTTCATTTTTAAGGATCATTCAGTTGAGTGCCAAGTTACTTTATTATTTCACTTGGGTCTGGGTAACCTACTTGTGCACCCTGTGGTAGTGCCACGCTATACTTGACACATAAATCAGTCAGTTTAAAAAAAACATCATTTGACCTCTGCTTGTGTCAGTGCCGTCTGTGGCCTCAATGGGGATTTACGCGAATCCTATTTTAGGGGGATTCGGGCAGAGCCCCCGGACGCACTGCAGAAGCGCAGTGTGAACAGGGCGCAATATACTATTGTGTGGAATAGTTCAGTCTACTATACTCTTCCGTGCTGTCCAGTGCAGCGGCCAGACACGGACGCCGGCCAGGAGTCTTTTTATTTCTTTTATAAATCTGTTGCTGTCGTCTTTCAGCATTTCTGCAGCTTTTTTTCCCTATTCCAATGAATGGGACACAAAAATGCAAGTGAAAAGGCGGCAAAAACGTAGAATATTTCCTGCCAACACTGTAGATGAATCCGCAGCAAAAATAGTGTGTGTGAACTGACACTAGAGGGGTTTACTGAGAATGTAAAAATAATTAGCATGAAATGATAAATCCCCTGCGGCTCCAGCACTGATGCTCCGGGGGTCTCTGCCAGTCTTAGCACTGGGCTGCAGGGGTGTTGTGGCTTTGGGGGCCTCTGCCAGTCTCAACACTGGGCGGCAGGAGTCTTGTGGCTTTGGGGGCCTCTGCCAGGCTCAGCACTGGGCAGCAGGGGTCTTGTGACTCCGGGGGCCTCTGCCAGTCTCAGCACTGGGCTGCAGGGGTCTTGTGGCTCCGGGGGCCTCTGCCAGTCTCAGCACTGGGCTGCAGGGGTCTTGTGGCTCAGGGGGTCTCTGCCAGTCTCAGCACTGGGCTGCAATGATCTTGTGGCTCCGGGGGTCTCCGTTAGTCTCAGCACTGGGCTGCAGGGGTCTTGTGGCTCCGGGGGTCTCCGTTAGTCTCGGCACTGGGCGGCAGGGGTCTTGTGGCTCCGGGGGTCTCCGTTAGTCTCAGCACTGGGCGGCAGGGGTCTTGTGGCTCAGGGGGTCTCTGCCAGTCTCAGCACTGGGCTGCAATGATCTTGTGGCTCCGGGGGTCTCCGTTAGTCTCAGCACTGGGCTGCAGGGGTCTTGTGGCTCCGGGGGTCTCCGTTAGTCTCGGCACTGGGCGGCAGGGGTCTTGTGGCTCCGGGGGTCTCCGTTAGTCTCGGCACTGGGCGGCAGGGGTCTTGTGGCTCCGGGGGTCTCCGTTAGTCTCGGCACTGGGCTGCAGGGGTCTTGTGGCTCCGGGGGCCTCTGCCAGTCTCAGCACTGGGCTGCAGGGGTCTTGTGGCTCCGGGGGTCTCTGTTAGTCTCAGCACTGGGCTGCAGGGGTCTTGTGGCTCCGGGGGTCTCCGTTAGTCTCGGCACTGGGCGGCAGGGGTCTTGTGGCTCCGGGGGTCTCCGTTAGTCTCAGCACTGGGCGGCAGGGGTCTTGTGGCTCCGGGGGTCTCCGTTAGTCTCAGCACTGGGCTGCAGGGGTCTTGTGGCTCCGGGGGCCTCTGCCAGTCTCAGCACTGGGCGGCAGGGGTCTTGTGGCTCCGGAGGTCTCCGTTAGTCTCAGCACTGGGCGGCAGGGGTCTTGTGGCTCCGGGGGCCTCTGCCAGTCTCAGCACTGGGCGGCAGGGGTCTTGTGGCTCCGGAGGTCTCCGTTAGTCTCAGCACTGGGCGGCAGGGGTCTTGTGGCTCCGGGGGTCTCCGTTAGTCTCAGCACTGGGCGGCAGGGGTCTTGTGGCTCCGGGGGTCTCCGTTAGTCTCAGCACTGGGCTGCAGGGGTCTTGTGGCTCCGGGGGCCTCTGCCAGTCTTGGCACTGGGCTGCAGGAGTCTTGTGGCTCCGGGGGTATCCATCAGTCTTAGCACTGCGCTGCAGTCATCTTGTGGCTGCACCTTATATTATAGACGCAAAGTGACTAATAACCATCAGGGACCCCAAACCATCAGCCACGGAGCCAGAGGTTGATTTAAAGTAGCTTGGGGTGACATATTTTTTATCGATTTTTATTCTGCTGTTTGTGAGGTAGGATGTATCAAAAGATGGCAATTCTGCTGTTTTCTATTATGTGACTGTATGACCCCCTTCACATGACCAATCATGTTATTCACGAAAGCCACGTGTCCCGTATGTGACTTACGGTGCTGCGTGCATGTCCGTGTTTTCCCAGCAGCACAGATGACAAGGTCCAATACAAGTCTATGGGTCCGTGGAAACATGCCGTCCATGTGCAGTCTGTGTTTAACATGGAAAGTATATGAGAAGCTTTGTAATTTCATTTCCATTATCCATACCAGAAAAACACGGATGGCACACGTATTGAAAACACTGGTGACACTGATATTGGTGTAACACAAACATGTGAAGGAGGCCTAACAGTGTTGTTGGTGGAATATGTCAGAATTGCCGGCCCCACTTTGTCTAAAACCAGCCATGGCGGCAACACAGAACCCCCTAAATATAACATTTTATAACAACTCCACAATCTCTGACTCTTCAGGGTAAATCGCTCTCTCACCATTGGATTAGAGCTGATACTAAGAAGCTAAAGAGACTAAACAGACTTTCTGTCCCCTCCATAAAGGGGCACTTTCCCATGTTTGTCAGAACTGTCCGAGGATTATTAGAGGTGATAGTTTCCCCAAATTAGAAGGGACACCTGTGGATATTGGGGTCTTTACCTGCAACAGTCCTGGAGTGGAGCCTCCACGCGCAGAGCCGCACTCCACATAGAGAATAATGGAGGCTCCAGCACCAAACTCCACCCGCAGAGCCGCACTCCACATAGAGAATAATGGAGGCTCCAGCACCAAACTCCACCCGCAGAGCCACACTCCACATAGAGAATAATGGAGCCTCCGGCACCGACCTCCACCCGCAGAGCCACACTCCACATAGAGAATAATGGAGCCTCCGGCACCTACCTCCACCCGCAGAGCCGCACTCCACATAGAGAATAATGGAGCCTCCGGCACCGACCTCCACCCGCAGAGCCGCACTCCACATAGAGAATAATGGAGCCTCCAGCACCTACCTCCACCCGCACTCCACATAGAGAATAATGGAGCCTCCAGCACCGACCTCCACCCGCAGAGCCGCACTCCACATAGAGAATAATGGAGGCTCCAGCACCAACCTCCACCCGCAGAGCCGCACTCCACATAGAGAATAATGGAGCCTCCAGCACCGACCTCCACCCGCAGAGCCGCACTCCACATAGAGAATAATGGAGCCTCCGGCACCGACCTCCACCCGCAGAGCCGCACTCCACATAGAGAATAATGGAGCCTCCAGCACCTACCTCCACCCGCACTCTACATAGAGAATAATGGAGCCTCCAGCACCGACCTCCACCCGCAGAGCCGCACTCCACATAGAGAATAATGGAGCCTCCAGCACCGACCTCCACCCGCAGAGCCGCACTCCACATAGAGAATAATGGAGCCTCCGGCACCGACCTCCACCCGCAGAGCCGCACTCCACATAGAGAATAATGGAGCCTCCAGCACCTACCTCCACCCGCACTCTACATAGAGAATAATGGAGCCTCCAGCACCGACCTCCACCCGCAGAGCCGCACTCCACATTCAGAATAATGGAGCCTCCAGCACCGACCTCCACCCGCAGAGCCACACTCCACATAGAGAATAATGGAGCCTCCAGCACCGACCTCCACCCGCAGAGCCACACTCCACATAGAGAATAATGGAGACTCCAGCACTGACCTCCACCCGCAGAGCCGCACTCCACATAGAGAATAATGGAGCCTCCAGCAACGACCTCCACCCGCAGAGCCGCACTCCACATAGAGAATAATGGAGCCTCCGGCACCGACCTCCACCCGCAGAGCCGCACTCCACATAGAGAATAATGGAGCCTCCAGCACCGACCTCCACCCGCAGAGCCACACTCCACATAGAGAATAATGGAGCCTCCGACACCGACCTCCACCTGTAGAGCCACACTCCACATAGAGAATGGAGCCTCCAGCACCGACCTCCACCCGCAGAGCCGCACTCCACATAGAGAATAATGGAGCCTCCAGCACCAACCTCCACCCGCAGAGCCGCACTCCACATAGAGAATAATGGATCCTCCAGCACCAACCTCCATCCGCAGAGCCGCACTCCACATAGAGAATAATGGATCCTCCAGCACCGACCTCCACCCGCAGAGCCGCACTCCACATAGAGAATAATGGATCCTCCAGCACCAACCTCCATCCACAGAGCCGCACTCCACATAGAGAATAATGGAGCCTCCAGCACCAACCTCCATCCACAGAGCCGCACTCCACATAGAGAATAAAGGAGCCTCCAGCACCGTCCTCCACCCGCAGAGCCGCACTCCACATAGAGAATAAAGGAGCCTCCGGTACCGACCTCCACCCGCAGAGCCGCACTCCACATAGAGAATAATGGAGCCTCCAGCACCGACCTCCACCCGCAGAGCCGCAGTCCACATAGAGAATAATGGAGCCGCCAGCACCGACCTCCACCCGCAGAGCCGCACTCCACATAGAGAATAATGGAGCCTCCAGCACCGACCTCCACCCGCAGAGCCGCACTCCACATAGAGAATAATGGAGCCTCCAGCACCGACCTTCACCCGCAGAGCCGCACTCCACATAGAGAATAATGGAGCCGCCAGCACCGACCTCCACCCGCAGAGCCGCACTCCACATAGAGAATAATGGAGCCTCCAGCACCGACCTCCACCCGCAGAGCCGCACTCCACATAGAGAATAATGGAGCCTCCAGCACCGACCTCCACCCGCAGAGCCGCACTCCACATAGAGAATAATGGAGCCTCCAGCACTGACCTCCACCCGCAGAGCCACACTCCACATAGAGAATAATGAAGCCTCCAGCACTGACCTCCACCCGCAGAGCCGCACTCCACATAGAGAATAATGGATCCTCCAGCACCGACCTCCACCTGCAGAGCTGCACTCTACATAGAGAATAATGGAGCCTCCAGCACCGACCTTCACCCGCAGAGCCGCACTCCACATGGAGAATAATGGAGCCTCCAGCACGACCTCCACCCGCAGAGCCGCACTCCACATAGAGAATAATGGAGCCTCCAGCACCGACCTCCACCAGCAGAGCCGCACTCCACATAGAGAATAAAGGAGCCTCCAACACCGACCTCCACCCGCAGAGCCGCACTCCACATAGAGAATAATGGAGCCTTCGGCACTTACCTCCACAAGCAGAGCCGCACTCCACATAGAGAATAATGGAGCCTCCAGCACCGACCTCCACCTGCACTTCACATAGAGAATAATGGAGCCTCCAGCACCGACCTCCACCCGCAGAGCCACACTCCACATAGAGAATAATGGAGCCTCCAGCACCTACCTCCACCCGCAGAGCCGCACTCCACATAGAGAATAATGGAGCCTCCAGCACCGACCTCCACCTGCACTCCACATAGAGAATAATGGAGCCTCCAGCACCGACCTCCACCCGCAGAGCCACACTCCACATAGAGAATAATGGAGCCTCCGGCACCGACCTCCACCCGCAGAGCCGCACTCCACATAGAGAATAATGGATCCTCCAGCACCGACCTCCACCCGCAGAGTCACACTCCACATAGAGAATAATGGAGCCTCCAGCACCGACCTCCACCCGCAGAGCCGCACTCCACAAAGAGAATAATGGAGCCTCCGGCACCGACCTCCACCCGCAGAGCCGCACTCCACATAGAGAATAATGGAGCCCCCGGCACTGACCTCCACCCGCAGAGCCGCACTCCACATAGAGAATAATGGAGTCTCCGGCACCGACCTCCACCCGCAGAGCCGCACTCCACATAGAGAATGATGGAGCCTCCAGCATCGCCCTCCACCCGCAGAGCCGCACTCTACATAGAGAATAATGGAGCCTCCAGCACCGACCTCCACCCGCAGAGCCGCACTCCACATAGAGCATAATGGAGCCTCCAGCACCGACCTCCACCCGCAGAGCCGCACTCCACATAGAGAATAATGGAGTCTCCAGCACCGACCTCCACCCGCAGAGCGGCACTCCACATAGAGAATAATGGATTCTCCAGCACCGACCTCCACCCGCAAAGTCACACTCCACATAGAGAATAATGGAGCCTCCAGCACCGACCTCCACCCGCAGATCCGCACTCCACATAGAGAATAATGGAGCCTTCGGCACCGACCTCCACCCGCAGAGCCGCACTCCACATAGAGAATAATGGAGCCTCCGGCACCGACGTCCACCCGTAGAGCCGCACTCCACATAGAGAATAATGGAACCTCCAGCACCGACCTCCACCCGCAGAGCCACAATCCACATAGAGAATAATGGAGGCTCCGGCACCTACCTCCACCCACAGAGCCGCCCTCCACATAGAGAATAATGGACCACCAGCATCGACCTCCACCCGCAGAGCCGCACTCCACATAGAGAATAATGGAGCCTCCGGCACCTACCTCCACCCACAGAGCCGCCCTCCACATAGAGAATAATGGAGCCTCCAGCACCGACCTCCACTCGCAGAGCCGCACTCCACATAGAGAATAATGGAGCCCCCGTCACCGACCTCCACCCGCAGAGCCGCACTCCACATAGAGAATAATGGGGCCCCCGTCACCGACCTCCACCCGCAGAGCCGCAATCCACATAGAGAATAATGGAGCCCCTGGCACTGACCTCCACCTGCAGAGCCGCACTCTACATAGAGAATAATGGAGCCTCCAGCACCGACCTCCACTCGCAGAGCCGCACTCCACATAGAGAATAATGGAGCCTCCGGCACCGACCTCCACCCACAGAGCCGCACTCCACATAGAGAATAATGGAGTCACCAGCACCGACCTCCACCCGCAGAGCCGCACTCCACATAGAGAATAATGGAGCGTCCAGCACTGACCTCCACCCGCAGAGCCGCACTCCACATAGAGAATAATGGAGCCTCCAGCACTGACCTCCACCCGCAGAGCCACACTCCACATAGAGAATAATGAAGCCTCCAGCACTGACCTCCACCCGCAGAGCCGCACTCCACATAGAGAATAATGGATCCTCCAGCACCGACCTCCACCCGCAGAGCCACACTCTACATAGAAAATAATGGAGCCTCCAGCACCGACCTTCACCCGCAGAGCCGCACTCCACATAGAGAATAATGGAGCCTCCAGCACCGACCTCCACCTGCAGAGCCGCACTCCACATAGAGAATAATGGAGCCTCCAGCACCGACCTCCACCAGCAGAGCCGCACTCCAAATAGAGAATAAAGAAGCCTCCAACACCGACCTCCACCCGCAGGGGCGCACTCCACATAGAGAATAATGGAGCCTGCGGCACTTACCTCCACCCGCAGAGCCGCACTCCACATAGAGAATAATGGAGCCTCCAGCACCTACCTCCACCCGCAGAGCCGCACTCCACATAGAGAATAATGGAGCCTCCAGCACCGACCTCCACCTGCACTCCACATAGAGAATAATGGAGCCTCCAGCACCGACCTCCACCCGCAGAGCCACACTCCACATAGAGAATAATGGAGCCTCCGGCACCGACCTCCACCCGCAGAGCCGCACTCCACATAGAGAATAATGGATCCTCCAGCACCGACCTCCACCCGCAGAGTCATACTCCACATAGAGAATAATGGAGCCTCCAGCACCGACCTCCATCCGCAGAGCCGCACTCCACATAGAGAATAATGGAGCCTCCGGCACCGACCTCCAGCCGCAGTGCCGGAGGCTCCATTATTCTCTATGTGGAGTGCGGCTCTGCGGGTGGAGGTCGGTGCTGGAGGCTCCATTATTCTCTATGTGGAGTGCGGCTCTGCGGGTGGAGGTCGGTGCTGGAGGCTCCCTTATTCTGTATTTGGAGTGTGGCTCCTCGGGGGGGGAGGTCGGTGCCGGAGGCTCCATTATTCTCTATGTGGAGTGCGGCTCTGCGGGTGGAGGTCGGTGCTGGAGGCTCCATTATTCTCTATGTGGAGTGCGGCTCTGCGGGTGGAGGTCGGTGCTGGAGGCTCCATTATTCTCTATGTGGAGTGCGGCTCTGTGGGTGGAGGTCGGTGCTGGCGGCTCCATTATTCTCTATGTGAAGTGCGGCTCTGTGGGTGGAGGTCGGTGCTGGAGGCTCCATTATTCTCTATGTGGAGTGCGGCACTTACCTCCACCGCAGAGCCGCACTCCACATAGAGAATAATGAAGGTAAAGAAACTAAAAAGATGTGGAGAATCTCCACCAACCTCCACATAGAGAATAATGGAGCCTCTGGCACCGACCTCCACCTGCAGATACGCACTCCACATACAGAATAATGGAGCCTCCAGCACCGACCTCCACCCGCAGAGCCGCACTCCACATAGAGAATAATGGAGCCTCCGGCAGCGACCTCCACCCACAGAGCCGCACTCCACATAGAGAATAATGGAGCCCCAGCACCGACCTCCACCCGCAGAGCCACACTCCACATAGAGAATATTGGAGCCTCCGGCACCGACCTCCACCCGCAGAGCCATACTCCACATATAGAATAATGGAGCCTCCAGCACCGACCTCCACCCGCAGAGCCGCACTCCACAT
Organism: Dendrobates tinctorius; assembly: GCF_039654945.1. Classification (NCBI taxonomy): domain Eukaryota; kingdom Metazoa; phylum Chordata; class Amphibia; order Anura; family Dendrobatidae; genus Dendrobates; species Dendrobates tinctorius. The sequence continues at coordinate 15,646,527 of NW_027361794.1, forward strand.
AGAGAATAATGGAGCCTCCGGCACCGACCTCCACCTGCAGAGACGCACTCCACATAGAGAATAATGGAGCCTCCGGCACCGACCTCCACCTGCAGAGACGCACTACACATAGAGAATAATGGAGCCTCCGGCACCGACCTCCACCTGCAGAGACGCACTCCACATAGAGAATAATGGAGCCTCCAGCACCGACCTTTACCCAGAGAATAATGGAGCCTCCGGCACCGACCTCCACCCGCAGAGCGACACTCCACATAGAGAATAATGGAGCCTCCAGCACCGACCTCCACCCAGAGAATAATGGAGCCTCCGGCACCGACCTCCACCCGCAGAGCCGCACTCCACATAGAGAATAATGGAGCCTCCAGCACCGACCTCCACCCACAGAGCCACACTCCACATAGAGAATAATGGAGCCTCCGGCACCGACCTCCACCTGCAGAGACGCACTCCACATAGAGAATAATGGAGCCTCCAGCACCGACCTCCACCCGCAGAGCCGCACTCCACATAGAGAATAATGGAGCCTCCGGCAGCGACCTCCACCCACAGAGCCGCACTCCACATAGAGAATAATGGAGCCACCAGCACCGACCTCCACCCGCAGAGCCGCACTCCACATAGAGAATAATGGAGCCTCCGGCACCGACCTCCACCCGCAGAGCCGCACTCCACATAGAGAATAATGGAGCCTCCGGCACCGACCTCCACCCGCAGAGTCGCACTCCACATAGAGAATAATGGAGCCTCCGGCACCTACCTCCACCCGCAGAGCCGCACTCCACATAGAGAATAATGAAGGTAAAGAAACTAAAAAGATGTGGAGAATCTCCACCTACCTCCACATAGAGAATAATGGAGCCTCTGGCACCGACCTCCACCTGCAGATACGCACTCCACATATAGAATAATGGAGCCTCCAGCACCGACCTCCACCCGCAGAGCCGCACTCCACATAGAGAATAATGGAGCCACCAGCACCGACCTCCACCCGCAGAGCCGCACTCCACATAGAGAATAATGGAGCCTCCGGCACCGACCTCCACCCGCAGAGCCGCACTCCACATAGAGAATAATGGAGCCTCCGGCACCGACCTCCACCCGCAGAGGCGCACTCCACATAGAGAATAATGGAGCCTCCGGCACCGACCTCCACCCACAGAGCCGCACTCCACATAGAGAATAATGGAGCCTCCGGCACCGACCTCCACCCACAGAGCCGCACTCCACATAGAGAATAATGGAGCCTACAGCACCGACCTCCACTCGCAGAGCCGCACTCCACATAGAGAATAATGGAGCCTCCAGCAGCGACCTCCACACGCAGAACCGCACTCCACATAGAGAATAATGGAGCCTCCGGCACCGACCTCCACCCGCAGAGCCTCACTCCACATAGAGAATAATGGAGCCTCCAGCACCGACCTCCACCCGCAGAGCCGCACTCCACATAGAGAATAATGGAGCCTCCGGCACCGACCTTCACCCGCAGAGCCGCACTCCACATAGAGAATAATGGAGCCTCCGGCACCGACCTCCACCCGCAGAGCCGCACTCCACATAGAGAATAATGGAGCCTCCAGCATCGCCCTCCACCTGCAGAGCCGCACTCTACATAGAGAATAATGGAGCCTCCAGCACCGACCTCCACCCACAGAGCCACACTCCAAATAGAGAATAATGAAGCCTCCAGCCCCGACCTCCACCCGCAGAGCCACACTCCAAATAGAGAATAATGGAGCCTCCGGCACCGACCTCCACCTGCAGAGCCACACTCCACATAGAGAATATTGGAGCCTCCGGCACCGACCTCCACCCGCAGAGCCATACTCCACATAGAGAATAATGGAGCCTCCAGCACCGACCTCCACCCGCAGAGCCGCACTCCACATAGAGAATAATGGAGCCTCCGGCACCGACCTCCACCTGCAGAGACGCACTCCACATAGAGAATAATGGAGCCTCCGGCACCGACCTCCACCTGCAGAGACGCACTCCACAAAGAGAATAATGGAGCCTCCGGCACCGACCTCCACCTGCAGAGACGCACTCCACATAGAGAATAATGGAGCCTCCAGCACCGACCTTTACCCAGAGAATAATGGAGCCTCCGGCACCGACCTCCACCTGCAGAGACGCACTCCACAAAGAGAATAATGGAGCCTCCGGCACCGACCTCCACCTGCAGAGCCGCACTCCACATAGAGAATAATGGAGCCTCCAGCACCGACCTCCACCCAGAGAATAATGGAGCCTCCGGCACCGACCTCCACCCGCAGAGCCGCACTCCACAAAGAGAATAATGGAGCCTCCAGCACCGACCTCCACCCAGAGAATAATGGAGCCTCCGGCACCGACCTCCACCCGCACTCCACATAGAGAATAATGGAGCCTCCAGCACCGACCTCCACCCACAGAGCCACACTCCACATAGAGAATAATGGAGCCTCCGGCACCGACCTCCACCTGCAGAGACGCACTCCACATAGAGAATAATGGAGCCTCCGGCACCGACCTCCACCCGCAGAGCCGCACTCCACATAGAGAATAATGGAGCCTCCGGCACCGACCTCCACCCGCAGAGCTGCACTCCACATACAGAATAATGGCGCCTCCAGCACCGACCTCCACCTGCAGAGACGCCCTCCACATAGCGAATAATGGAGCCTCCAGCACCGACCTCGACCCAGAGAATAATGGAGCCTCCGGCACCGACCTCCACCCGCAGAGCTGCGCTCCACATATATGGCAGTTCTATGCGCACAGGACCTGTGATGAGGTCATAGGAGAGGAGTCAGGGGTCACATGATCAGGGGCCTCAGTGTATGTAGGACTCTGCTGTGCTAGTTGTCATGATGCTGGGTGAGGGGAAGTTCGGCTCTTTTTGGTGATCCGGCTCATTTGGCTCTTTAATCGGCTCTTTTTTTAAATAGTAATCCGTTTTCCACACTCCTCGCTCCAGTCTCTCCTGTACAGTGAGGCCTCATTATACACCTGTATAAGGATCTAGTGACGCAGTGTAGACTGTTATTCAGCATTGCTGTCTCCTCAGATTGTCAGCTCTTGTGATCAGGCCCCTGCTCCTCGCTACGGTCTCTCCTGTACAGTGAGGCCTCATTCTCCACCTGTATAAGGATCTAGTGACGCAGTGTAGACTGTTATTCAGCATTGCTGTGTCCTCAGATTGTCAGCTCTTGTGATCAGGCCCTGGCTCCTCGCTCCGGTCTCTCCTGTACAGTGAGGCCTCATTATACCCCTGTATAAGGATCTAGTGACGCAGTGTAGACTGTTATTCAGCATTGCTGTGTCCTCAGATTGTCAGCTCTTGTGATCAGGCCCCTGCTCCTCGCTCCGCTCTCTCCTGTACAGTGAGGCCTCATTATACCCCTGTATAAGGATCTAGTGACGCAGTGTAGACTGTTATTCAGCATTGCTGTTTCCTCAGATTGTCAGCTCTTGTGATCAGGCCCCTGCTCCTCGCTCCGGTCTCTCCTGTACAGTGAGGCCTCATTATATTCCTGTATAAGGATCTAGTGACGTAGTGTAGACTGTTATTCAGCATTGCTGTCTCCTCAGATTGTCAGCTCTTGTGATCAGGCCCCTGCTCCTCGCTACGGTCTCTCCTGTACAGTGAGGCCTCATTCTCCACCTGTATAAGGATCTAGTGACGCAGTGTAGACTGTTATTCAGCATTGCTGTTTCCTCAGATTGTCAGCTCTTGTGATCAGGCCCTGGCTCCTCGCTCCGGTCTCTCCTGTACAGTGAGGCCTCATTATACCCCTGTATAAGGATCTAGTGACGCAGTGTAGACTGTTATTCAGCATTGCTGTGTCCTCAGATTGTCAGCTCTTGTGATCAGGCCCCTGCTCCTCGCTCCGCTCTCTCCTGTACAGTGAGGCCTCATTATACCCCTGTATAAGGATCTAGTGACGCAGTGTAGACTGTTATTCAGCATTGCTGTTTCCTCAGATTGTCAGCTCTTGTGATCAGGCCCCTGCTCCTCGCTCCGCTCTCTCCTGTACAGTGAGGCCTCATTATACCCCTGTATAAGGATCTAGTGACGCAGTGTAGACTGTTATTCAGCATTGCTGTGTCCTCAGATTGTCAGCTCTTGTGATCAGGCCCCTGCTCCTCGCTACGGTCTCTCCTGTATAGTGAGGCCTCATTATACCCCTGTATAAGGATATAGTGACGCAGTGTAGACTGTTATTCAGCATTGCTGTTTCCTCAGATTGTCAGCTCTTGTGATCAGACCTCTGCTCCTCGCTCCAGTCTCTCCTGTACAGTGAGGCCTCATTATACCCCTGTATAAGGATCTAGTGACGCAGTGTAGACTGTTATTCAGCATTGCTGTGTCCTCAGATTGTCAGCTCTTGTGATCAGGCCCCTGCTCCTCGCTCCGGTCTCTCCTGTACAGTGAGGCCTCATTATACCCCTGTATAAGGATCTAGTGACGCAGTGTAGACTGTTATTCAGCATTGCTGTGTCCTCAGATTGTCAGCTCTTGTGATCAGGCCCCTGCTCCTCGCTACGGTCTCTCCTGTATAGTGAGGCCTCATTATACCCCTGTATAAGGATATAGTGACGCAGTGTAGACTGTTATTCAGCATTGCTGTTTCCTCAGATTGTCAGCTCTTGTGATCAGACCTCTGCTCCTCGCTCCAGTCTCTCCTGTACAGTGAGGCCTCATTATACCCCTGTATAAGGATCTAGTGACGAAGTGTAGACTGTTATTCAGCATTGCTGTGTCCTCAGATTGTCAGCTCTTGTGATCAGGCCCCTGCTCCTCGCTCCGGTCTCTCCTGTACAGTGAGGCCTCATTATACCCCTGTATAAGGATCTAGTGACGCAGTGTAGACTGTTATTCAGCATTGCTGTTTCCTCAGATTGTCAGCTCTTGTGATCAGGCCCCTGCTCCTCGCTCCGGTCTCTCCTGTACAGTGAGGCCTCATTATACCCCTGTATAAGGATCTAGTGACGCAGTGTAGACTGTTATTCAGCATTGCTGTTTCCTCTGATTGTCAGCTCTTGTGATCAGGCCCCCGCTCCTCGCTCCGGTCTCTCCTGTACAGTGAGGCCTCATAATACCCCTGTATAAGGATCTAGTGACACAGTGTAGACTGTTATTCAGCATTGCTGTTTCCTCAGATTGTCAGCTCTTGTGATCAGGCCCCTGCTCCTCGCTCCGGTCTCTCCTGTACAGTGAGGCCTCATTATACCCCTGTATAAGGATCTAGTGACGCAGTGTAGACTGTTATTCAGCATTGCTGTTTCCTCAGATTGTCAGCTCTTGTGATCAGGCCCCTGCTCCTCGCTCTGGTCTCTCCTGTACAGTGAGGCCTCATTATACCCCTGTATAAGGATCTAGTGACGCAGTGTAGACTGTTATTCAGCATTGCTGTTTCCTCAGATTGTCAGCTCTTGTGATCAGGCCCCGGCTTCTCAGTTGTAGTCTTACCATGTATTGTGGCATTTTTTATTCATGTCCTTTGTGAATTAGTAAGTGCTGTGATATGTGTCGGTGCACATGATGCATCCTGATCCTGATGCAAATGCAGGTCCGTGCGTCCCTATGTTTAGTATTATTATTATTATTTATTTATATAGCACCATTAATTCCATGGTGCTGTACATGAGAAGGGGTTACATACAAATTACAGATATCACTTACAGTAAACAAACTAACAATCACAGACTGATACAGAGGAGAGAGGACCCTGCCATTTCGGCTTACATGCTACAGGATGGTGGGGAAGGAGACAGTAGATTGGTGGGTTGCAGCAGTTCCGGTGTTGGTTGAGGTGATATCACCGGTAGTGATAGTATAGTGATGTAATCTGGATCAGGATTGCTATACATCACAACGCACCGTACCACGACGCTAGTGTGAACGCAGCCCTACTCGTGCAGCCCCTACCCAGGTGCCCCCATGTTATATACATGCTCCCAATACATTTTATTATAATGACCACACTATAACACAGGGCACAAGCCATTCTAGTGAGGCGGGAAAGATCACTGTATGACAGAGCAGCATGCGGACTTAGTCTATATTATGTCTGCAGACTGGTCCCATACAGCACATCCCTCGCTTCTAAGCATGCTCAGTGCCGCAAAACGGATTCCTGCACATGGAAGCACATGGTTCCGTGTTGTCCTGGATCTGTGCTCCATAGAGCTCCATGTTAATTCCAGACGTGTAGCCGCGGATCCGTGCGTCTCCCTGTGCCTGTGTGTTTTTCAGATGACACAAAACTGCAACAAGTTGTGTTTTTGTTTATCTGATAAAATATGCAGACACAGCGATCCGTGGGAAACCGGTGACATCTGGATGCACAGTCCCATCCGTCACCACTGAAAGTCAATGGAGGCAAAAACGGATCCGTGTGCAGCCAAAATATGCAAGTGTGATACCAGCTTACCCTATATAATGATTGGAGCTGGACCTAGATCTCTGCACAGGTTTTATCTAAAATCACTTTATATTACTTACCCTACCCTTAGGGCTCATACTCACTAGCGAGAGACTCGGGTGATTCTCGTGTGAGTCTCTCGCATGGAAACCTGGCACTGCCGCCTGCACTCGGACCGGAGGGGGTGACTGCATAGAAGTACATGTAACCGCACGCTCCGGTCCGAGTGCCGGCGGCAGTGCCAGGTTTCCATGCGAGAGACTCGCACAAGAATTGTGTGACTCTCTCACTAGTGAGTATGAGCCCTTAGCAGCAACAACTGCCGTCGTCTATCCTCCTCCCTGTAGTGTTGTCCTGAATCCTCCTGGCCCTGCGTTCAACGGGATCGTTACATAGCAGCACTAACGCTATGTAGCAGATGCGTTAACGCACCCACTGGCCGCAATGATACTAACGCATCCAAAATCGGCATGATGCGTTACTTCATGACGTACCCTTGAACGCGGTCTGCAGCGGTCGGGGGTGCATCATGAAGTAATGCATCATGCCGATTTTGGCATCCGTTTGGATGCGTTAGTAGCATTGCGGCCAATGGGTGCGTTAACGCGTCCGTTACATAGTGTTAGTGCCGCTTGCTATGTAACGGATCCCGTTGCACGCAGGGCCATTAACGCAATGTGAACCTGGCCTAATACTATGAGAAGATGATATACCAAACAATGTGCTGAGTCTCTCCTCCTACCCATACTATATACTGTATGTATACGCCATGGATGAGGGGCCAGTGAAGTAGATCTTTATTCGGGACTAAAGGTAACGCACAGGTCATTGCAGATGATGATGATGACGATGTGCTGAGTCCCTCCATGCCATATATGCCATGGAGGAACTGGCAGTGTATATTTGGGACTGAAGGGTTAACGCCCCTGCATTTATTCACAGTCCTCTCCTGACTGCTCCTCCCCCAGATGAGTCACAGTCAGGCTTCAGTAAGCTGGGTCTGATAAGCTGCTGAGGCGCCAGAAAAAAAAAAACAAAACAGCTCATTCACCCTGCAGAGCCGGCTCATTTCGTTCACAGCAGGGAACTGGCTATTTGTATCGGATCGTTCATGAACGACACATGACTAGTTTATGTGTAGGGTCAGGAGGGGTTTACAGGGTGGATGTAGCAGTCGTGTGTGTACGAGGTGTACGGAGCGGAGATGCATATGTATGAGGTGTATGGAGCGGAGCCGCGTGTGTATGAGGCGTATGGAGCCCAGCTGCCTGAGTACGAGGTGTACGGAGTGGAGCCGCATGTGTACGAGGCGTACGGACCAGAGTGGTGTTTACTAGGTGTTCGGAGTGGAGCCACGTGTGTGTGTCTGTCTGGATGAACCCTCTGGAAAAGTTCTCCTGAATATACTCAGACATGGCCTGAGTCTCCTCCGGAGACAAAGGGTAGATCCTTCTCCTGGGAGGTGAGGAACCTGGAACAAGCTTGATCGGGCAATCATACGGGCGGTGTGGAGGAAGGACCTCAGCCTCCTTCTTATTGAAGACATCCACATAGCCCCAATAAGCCGAAGGGAGACCTGCGGGAGCAGAGGTGGACTGTGGGAGATTAACAGGACGAATTGGCTGCAGACACTGCTTCTGGCTGGAGGATCCCTCAACGTATCACATCTCCCAAGCTCCAATCAAGGATAGGTTCATAGGACCAGAGCCAAGGCAACACAAGCAACAATGCATGTGAGAGGTTCGGTAGTATGTACAAGGCAATGCTCTCCCAATGAAGGGCCCCAATCTGTAGTACTATTTCTTCGGTCACCATGGTGATGAGCTCTTGCAGAGGTCTTCCATCCACCAATGCAATCAAACGTGGTCTGTCCAGGGAAACAACAGGAATCTAAAGCCTCCTGACAGTCTTGAGACTGATAAAGTTGCCTACCGCACCCGAATTCACATAGGCCACCTCGGAGTAATGTCTCTGCTCCAAGTATATCAAAACTGCCAAAGTCAACGGAGATGAGGAATCGGGAACTCCTAAGAAGGCCTCCCTTACCTGTCCTAGGGGAAGAAGTAAACCAGCCCCTCTGGAAGCCTCATGGGATAGTTCCTGGAAACGCAAATCTATGCGTGTGGTCAGGGAGATTAGATCCTCCAAGGAGCTTGAAGTATATCTCGTCCTGCGAGCTCATCCTTAATCCGGCCTGACAGCCAATGCCAGAAAGCACCAACCAGAGCCTCATTATTCCATCCCAACTCGGAGGCTAGGATGCGGAAGCGGATGGCGGACTGAGCTACTGCCGGAAGAACCTTGGCGAAGGTTGAAAAGGGACCCAGTCATTGAGGCCAGCTGCCCGGTTCATCGAAAACCCTGCGAAAAGTCTCCAAAAAAGCTGCCAATTGGGAGACAATGGGGTCATCACACTCCCACAGGGGATTCACCCAAGCTAAGGCTTCTCCCTCTAGAAGAGATAAAATGAAAGCCGCCTTTGCCCGGTCGGTGGGATACCGCAGGGGCAGGAGTTCAAAATGGATGCTGCACTGAGTCAAAAAACCCCTGCACAGATTAGAATCCCCAGAAAACTTAGGTGGCTTGCAAGGACGAGACGGGAAATGTGGCAAGGACACAGAGCCAGAGTCACAGGATGCTACCTGTACGGAAGCCGCGAAAAACGTGGTGCCAGAGGGGTCCATGGCCTGGTTATTCTGTAACGCCTCAGGGAGGTAAGCTATAAGAGTGGACCCTTAGGACCGTGGAATAGATAGCCCAAGGGCGAGCTGACCTAGTGAAAACTGACCCCTATACATTGATCGTCAGGAACAGGCCCAGGGATCTCTAACACTGTGACGACTCCTGGAGTGGACCCTCTGGGTCGTGACACCAACCCACCTAGGGCGAGCTGACCTAGTGAGGACCACCCCCTATACAGGGAGCGTCAGGGGCAAGCTACCACAACTGCTGGAACCAGGTGGCCGGCTCACAGGAGACACAAGTGATGTGTCTAGCAACAGGGAATGTGCAGAGTACAAGAGTGTGCAAAGCGTGGACACAGGGACACGCAGGGTATAGGACAATACAGGGCGAGTGTACGGGAACACGGAGAGTACAGGACAATACAAAGCATGTACACAGGAGTACGCTAGATACAGGATAGTGCAAGGTGGATACACGAGAGCATGTATGGCGTGCACAGACAAGCATGCCCGGATGCGAGCAAAGCAGGGCACGTGCGAAGGAGCACGCCTGAGTACAGTTAGACAAAGCGTGAGCAGAGAGCACTCCTGAGTGCAAGGTTAGAAAGTGGGTGTGTTGAGAAGCACGACAGGGAGAAGGTAGGAGCTGAGCGTGTGCAAGGGAGTATGACAGAGCACAGAGCAGAGACAGATGCACACTTGCAACGTTGTGCAGCCATGGAACTAAGTACGAGAGGCTCGCGTGCGTACCCGACGGGAACCACGGAGCGGCCGCGGCGCTGGACGTGGTGAAACCGGGCGTGGGGTCCCACCCCCAGGTGAGAGCGGCGTGACTGGCGGCATGACAAATACGGTAGCTGATACCAAGAGGAGTGGGTCAGATAGCGGGAGAGACATGGAATAGAAGGGAACCGTAGAAGACTGACGAACACCAGAGCACTAGAGACATACATACAGAACGGAGCACAGGAGTATGGATGTGCAGAGCAGTGCACAGGGTATGGAGAATCAGAGCAGGATACAGGAGTACGGACGCGCAGGGTAGCGCACACAGAGTATAGACACGGGCCTGGGTCGCAGGAGCTTGAACAATAACCAGGCGCCACTGATAAGAGGAAACAGGTTCAAATACCCCACACGTTACCCGGATTGGCTGCTGGGATTTCCGGGTCAGGACATCAGAGAGCATAAAGGACCTGGGAAGGGGTGTGACCGCCCTCCAAGAGTGCCAGGGCGCATGTGCAGGGACCTGGAACCTCCTGCAGAGCAGTGAGCACGGCAGGACCGAATAACAAGACCGGAGGAGCGGGTAGCAGCGGGCAAGGCGGTGGCAGCAGCAGCAGCGGAGGCACGGCCAGCAGCAGTGGAAGAGCGGGCAGCAGCGAGCAAGGCGGCGGCAGGAGAGGAGGCATGGCTAGCAACGGTGGTAACAGTCTCCTTACTTACAGAATACAGTGCTATAAATGGAGACACAGGAAAAGCTTAGAACAAGGATGAATGCTCATCGTCACACAATAAGAGAAAAAAGAATGGATATACCTGTGGCAAAACATTTCTGTATCCCTGATCACAGCAACGTGGATATAAAATTACTGGTATTGAAAGGTAACTTCAATTCTCAGAGAGAGAGAGACGAGTTTGGGAGTACAAATTTATGACGACCTTTGACACTCTCAGTGCTGGAATGAATGTGTCACATGGATTTATGTTTTTTTACATCAATTAAGGAATTTCCTTTTAAAAACTTGTGGGGGCATCACAACACAGAACTAGACCCGAATCAGAGGACCATAAAACATCCGGACTCCTTATCTATGAACTGGTCCAATGTTTATATTTATGTTTCTCCCTCTCCCATATTGATAGTTCTGCTTCATGTCACTAGTCTTATCTATTGCATTTTTTCTAGGCTGTATTGTGCATAAATATGTGACTTCAGATTTTGTATTAGTCTAGCCTGATGAAGAGACCTGAGTAGTCTCGAAAGCTTGCAATGTGTTACCATCTTTTCAGTTAGCCATTAAAAGTTATCAACTACTGAGGACTCTCAATCCTGAATATTCATAAATGGAGACAGTTAGACTAGATGCAAATACAGATGGCAGGGAAGGGCACAAACACGCTGTCTAATCCAGCAATAAGAAAATTACAGTGCATATGTATACAATTCTCTATTAAAGCAAACTTGTCACCAGGTTTGGCCAATATAAGATGCAGCCAACGCCTTTCAGGGCTTATCTACAGAATTCTATAATGCTGTAGATAAGCCCCCGATCCGACATGAAAGAGAAGAAAAATTAATTTTATTATACTCACCCGGGGTGCGGTTTGGTGTGATCAGTGTCGCAGGTCCAGGTCTGGCCCCTTCCTTCTTCTTATGATCGCTCCCCAGCATCGCGCTCCTGCGTAGGCGTACTTATCTGCCCTGTTGAGGGCAAAGGAAAGTACTGCAGTGCGCAGGTGCCGGGAACGGTCAGAGAGGCTCAGCACCTGCGCACTGCAGGAATTTGCTCTGCCCTCAACAGGGCAGATATGTACGCCTGCGCAGGAGCGCGATGTCAGAAACCATGAAGCAAGCAGAAGGGTGGTGAATATGAGAAGATGGGAGGCGCCAAACCTGGACCTGCGACACCCATCGGACCGGACTGCCCCGGATAAGTATAATAAAACTTATTTATCTTATCTTTCAGTTCGGATCGGGGACTTATCTACAGTATTACAGAATGCTGTAGATAATCCCTGAAAGGCGGTGGCCATATCTGATATCGGCCAAACCTGGTGACAGGTTCTCTTTAATTCCAGTGAGCTCATGTAATCCTGTGAAAAGGAGAGCAGAAGAGCTGATTAACTTGCGTAAAAAGTGTAACACAATAAGCTGCCAACGATCTGTAGCATAGGATGGAGAACAAGAGATTGTATTCGCCATGAATGGATGAATCATTCCAAGTGGCAGCCAACTTGGGAACCGCTATGTATACTGAAAAGATAGAACAACTATTTCAGCTGTGAAGGTAGATAGTTATGAGCTGTGAAAATGTCCAGTATCGAGATCATGGTAACGACCGTGCTGCGTGCCAGGCGTGGTCCAAAGAAGCGTGCGCTCCATTATCCCAAGCCCGGATAGTAAATAGAATGGCCAACGGAATGAATAATAGGTGCTGGGCCTAATACAGTGGGTACGGAAAGTATTCAGACTCCTTTACATTTTTTACTCTTCGTTTCATTGCAGCCATTTGGTAAATTCAAATGCTGTCCATTTCCTTGTGTTCCTCCTTGAAATAGTTCTTCACCTTCATTGGAGTCCAGCTGTTTTTAATTAAACTGATAGGACTGGACTTGACCAAATGAGAATCATGAGGTCAAAGGAACTGGCCAAGGAGCTCAAAGACAGAATTGTGTTGAGTCACAGATCTGGCCAAGGTTACAAAAGAATTTCTACAGTACTCAAGGTTCCTAAAAGCACAGTGGCCTCCATAATCCTTAAATGGAAAAAGTTTGGGACCATTAGAAGTATTCCTAGACCTGGCCATCCAGCCAAACTGAGCAATCGTGGGAGAAGAGCCTTGGTGAGAGAGGTAGAAGAAAAACCCCAAGATCAATGTGGCTGAGCTCCACAGATGCAGTAGAGAGATGGGAGAAAGTTCCACAAAGTCAACTATTACTGCAGCCCTCCACCAGTTGGGCCTTTATGGCAGAGTAGCCTGACAGAAGCCTCTCCTCAGTGCCAGACATATTAAAGCCCACATAGTTTGCTAAAAAAAAAACACACATGAAGGACTCCCAGACAATGAGAAATAAGATTCTCTGGATGGATGAGACGAAGATAGACCTTTCTGGTGATAATTCTAAGCGGTATGTGTGGAGAAAACCAGGCACCACTCATCACCTGCCCAATACAATCCCAACACTGAAACATGGTGGTGGCAGCATCATACTATGGGGGTGTTTTTCAGCTGCAGGGACAGGATGACTGGTTGCCATTGAAGGAAACATGAATATGGCCAAGTACAGAAATATCCTGGATGAAAACCTCTTCCAGAGTGCTTTGGACGTCAGATTTGGCTGAAGGTTCACCTTCCAACAAGACCTTAAGTACACAGCTAAAATAACAAATGAGTGGCTTCAGAACCACTCTGTGACCATTCTTGACTGGCCCAGCCAGAGCCCTGACCTAAACCCAATTGAGCATCTCTAGAGAGACCTGAAAATGTCTGTCCACCAACGCTCACCATCCAACCTGACGGAACTGGAGGATCTGCAAGGAATAACGGCAGAGGATCCCCAAATCCAGGGGTGAAAAACTTGTAGCATCATTCCCAAGAAGACTCATGGCTCAAAAGGGTGCTTCTACTCAATACTGAGCAAAGGATCTTAATACTTATGACTATGTGATAATTCAGTTTTTCTTTTTTAATAAATTTGCAAAAATTTATACATTTATGTTTTTTGCAGTCAAGATGGGGTGCAGAGTGAACATTAATGAAAAAAAATTATCTTTTTTGAATTTTCCAAATGGCTGCAATGAAACAAATAGTGAAACATTTAAAGGGGTCGGAATACTTTCTGTACCCACTGTATGTATGGAGATAAACATGAAAAAGGAAGCATTATACCTACAGAGGGTGGAGTGGTGAAGAAAGTGTTTCCTCTATGAACAACCTATTAATGTGTGTGAATATTAGCGGTGAGCTGTAAAGTGTTAAAGTGTGGATAAACACTTAAGAAAAATGAAAATAAGGGACAAGTGCATGCAATATTACTGTGCAAAAATGGAAATAATAAAAGTGCGGATGTGCTGCAGAGTACTAAACTGAAAATTATCCCAATTGTAAAAGATGTTTTTTGCTGTTAATGTGAACAGTTAAGCAAGTTAAAGATTAAGAGATGTCTAAAAGGTCTAAAGTTACAGATGACACATTTCCTTTATATTTTAGGCAAATATATACACAGTATATTGGCATTTTTTCCATTTTGAAAAGTACAAAAAGGAGAATGGGGTGATAAAAAGTTTGGGCACGCGTGGAGATTTGTGTGCTCAGATAACTTAGACCCAGGTTTCACACCTTCATTAGCCTGTTAGGGTTGTGGCTTGTTCACTATCATTGTTATCCAGGTGATGCAAATTTCCCAGCTCTGTAAAAAACCCAGCCTCCTCTAACCTTGTGCCAAAAAATAGCAGCCATGGGTTCTAAGCAGCTGCCTAGCACTCTGAAAATGAAAATGGTGGAGGCCCACAAAGCAGGATACGGATATAAGAAGATAGCAAAGCGTTTTCTTCCAAGTTGCCCTTTCCTCGGTTCTAAATGTAATTAAGACAGGGCAGTTATCAGGAACAGTAGAGGTCAAGATAAGGTCTGGAAGACCAAGCAATATATTTCTAATATTAATGCGCCAGTAATGGAGAATCTCCACATACCTTCACCTGCAGAGCCGCACACATGTATGGCTGTTCTGTACACACAGGACCTGTGATGAGGTCACAGGAGGGGAGGAGTCAGGGGTCACATGATCAGGGGCCTCAGTGTATGCAGGACTCTGCTGTGCTGGTTGTCATGGTGCTGGATGAGTGAGAGTTTATGTGGGGGGGTCAGGAGGGATTTACAGTGTGGATGTAGCAGAGCCATGTGTGTACGAGGTGTACGGAGCAGAGCCGTGTGTACGAGGTGTACGGAGCGGAGCCGTGTGTGTACGAGGTGTACGGAGCGGAGCCTTGTGTGTACAAGATGTACGGAGCAGAGCCGCCTGTGTACGAGGTGTACAGAGCGGAGCCATGTGTACAAGGTGTACGGAGCAGAGCCATGTGTACAAGGTGTACGGAGCAGAGCCATGTGTGTACGAGGTGTACGGAGCAGAGTGTGTGTGTACAAGGTGAACAGATCGGAGTTGTGTGTACGAGGTGAATGGAGCGGAGCTGTGTGTGTACGGGACCTCTGAAGCGTAGCCGTGTGTATGAGGTGTACGGAGTGGAGCTGCATATGTACAAGGTGTACAGAGCGGAGTCGTGTGTACAGGGTGTACAGAGTGGAGCTGCTTGTGTACGGGATATATGGAGCGAAGCCGCCTGTGTACAGGGTGTACGGAGTGGAGCTGCGTGTGTACGGGATATATGGAGCAAAGCCGCCTGTGTACAGGGTGTATGGAGTGGAGCTGTGTGTGTACGGGATATATGGAAAGAAGCCGCCTGTGTACAGGGTGTATGGAGTGGAGCTGCGTGTGTACGGGATATATGGAGCGAAGCCGCCTGTGTACAGGGTGTATGGAGTGGAGCTGCGTGTGTACGGGATATATGGAGCGAAGCCGCCTGTGTACAGGGTGTATGGAGTGGAGCTGTGTGTGTACGGGATATATGGAAAGAAGCCGCCTGTGTACAGGGTGTATGGAGTGGAGCTGCGTGTGTACGGGATATATGGAGCGAAGCCGCCTGTGTACAGGGTGTATGGAGTGGAGCTGCGTGTGTACGGGATATATGGAGCGAAGCCGCCTGTGTACAGGGTGTACGGAGTGGAGTTGTGTGTGTACGGGATATATGGAGCGAAGGCGCCTGTGTACAGGGTGTATGGAGTGGAGCTGTGTGTGTACGGGATATATGGAGCGAAGCCGCCTGTGTACAGGGTGTATGGAGTGGAGCTGTGTGTGTACGGGATATATGGAGCGAAGCCGCCTGTGTACAGGGTGTATGAGTGGAGCTGCGTGTGTACGGGATATATGGAGCGAAGCCGCCTGTGTACAGGGTGTATGGAGTGGAGGTGTGTGTGTACGGGATATATGGAGCGAAGCCGCCTGTGTACAGGGTGTATGGAGTGGAGTTGCGTGTGTACGGGATATATGGAGCGAAGCCGCCTGTGTACAGGGTGTATGGAGTGGAGTTGCGTGTGTACGGGATATATGGAGCGAAGTCGCCTGTGTACAGGGTGTATGGAGTGGAGTTGCGTGTGTACGGGATATATGGAGCGAAGCCGCCTGTGTACAGGGTGTATGGAGTGGAGCTGTGTGTGTACGGGATATATGGAGCGAAGTCGCCTGTGTACAGGGTGTATGGAGTGGAGCTGTGTGTGTACGGGATATATGGAGCGAAGTCGCCTGTGTACAGGGTGTATGGAGTGGAGCTGCGTGTGTACGGGATATATGGAGCGAAGTCGCCTGTGTACAGGGTGTATGGAGTGGAGCTGCGTGTGTACGGGATATATGGAGCGAAGTCGCCTGTGTACAGGGTGTATGGAGTGGAGCTGCGTGTGTACGGGATATATGGAGCGAAGCCGCCTGTGTACAGGGTGTATGGAGTGGAGCTGCGTGTGTACGGGATATATGGAGCGAAGTCGCCTGTGTACAGGGTGTATGGAGTGGAGCTGCGTGTGTACGGGATATATGGAGCGAAGCCGCCTGTGTACAGGGTGTATGGAGTGGAGTTGTGTGTGTACGGGATATATGGAGCGAAGCCGCCTGTGTACAGGGTGTATGGAGTGGAGCTGTGTGTGTACGGGATATATGGAGCGAAGTCGCCTGTGTACAGGGTGTATGGAGTGGAGCTGCGTGTGTATGGGATATATGGAGCGAAGCCGCCTGTGTACAGGGTGTATGGAGTGGAGCTGTGTGTATACGGGATATATGGAGCGAAGTCGCCTGTGTACAGGGTGTATGGAGTGGAGCTGCGTGTGTACGGGATATATGGAGCGAAGCCGCCTGTGTACAGGGTGTATGAGTGGAGCTGCGTGTGTAAGGGATATATGGAGCGAAGCCGCCTGTGTACAGGGTGTATGAGTGGAGCTGCGTGTGTACGGGATATATGGAGCGAAGCCGCCTGTGTACAGGGTGTATGGAGTGGAGTTGTGTGTGTACGGGATATATGGAGAGAAGCCGCCTGTGTACAGGGTGTATGGAGTGGAGCTGCGTGTGTACGGGATATATGGAGCGAAGCCGCCTGTGTACAGGGTGTATGGAGTGGAGCTGTGTGTGTACGGGATATATGGAGCGAAGCCGCCTGTGTACAGGGTGTATGGAGTGGAGCTGTGTGTGTACGGGATATATGGAGCGAAGTCGCCTGTGTACAGGGTGTATGGAGTGGAGCTGTGTGTGTACGGGATATATGGAGTGAAGTCGCCTGTGTACAGGGTGTATGGAGTGGAGCTGCGTGTGTACGGGATATATGGAGCGAAGCCGCCTGTGTACAGGGTGTATGGAGTGGAGCTGTGTGTGTACGGGATATATGGAGCGAAGCCGCCTGTGTACAGGGTGTATGGAGTGGAGCTGTGTGTGTACGGGATATATGGAGCGAAGCCGCCTGTGTACAGGGTGTATGGAGTGGAGCTGTGTGTGTACGGGATATATGGAGCGAAGCCGCCTGTGTACAGGGTGTATGGAGTGGAGCTGCGTGTGTACGTGGTGTACAGTGCTGAGATGTGAGTGTACAATATGTACGGAGCAGAGTTGCTTGTGTACGGATAGGAGCAATGTGTCTACGACATGTACTGAGCAGATTCGTGTGTGTACGATGTGTACGGAGCGGAGCCATGTGTGTACGAAGCGGAGCCATGTGTGTACGACGTGTACGGACAGGAGCCATGAGTCTACGACCCGTGTGTACGATGTGTACGGAGCGGAGCCGTGTGTGTACGGAGCTGAGCTTTGTTCCATTATGTTTTGGTTCATTTAATAAGTAGATTTTTTTAATACACCAATGGTTGGATCCATCTGAATATTACATGTATTGTTCTCCGATATTTCCTCTCTATTATTCCCATCTGTGTATTATCGTCTTGTGTCTTTTTCCTTCTTTCTAATATTATTCTGTGTTCCGCAGCTGCAGGAGAGCATGGTGAAAGTAATGCCTTTCATAAAGGAGAATCAGGCACAGGAGGCACAGGAGGCACAAGCAAGGGTCTATAACCAATCAGCGAGGCTGAGGCAGTTCCAGCCCGGGAACCCCATGCTAGTGCTTATCTCCCCAAAACATGTAAGGATCTTTACTGTAACGAACTTAAAGATTAACATGAAAAAGGCTTCTCCCCTGAGTGAGTTCTCTGGTGTTTATTAAGAGATGACTTATGGTTAAAATATTTTCCGCATTCTGAACATGAAAAAGGCTTCTCCCCTGTGTGAGTTCTCATTTGCATAACAACTTGGGGATTTATATACTCTACGGATGAGAGGAATTTGGAACACTCTTTGTGACTCCGACATGTAAAGTTTAGGTGGCACATACAGCATTTTCCCCCATTGATCCTCAGATAAAAGACCCACATCCTCCTCCCATTTTGTCTTAACTATCAAAACTAGGGCCAGTGATATTATACCTTTTGCATCCACCACTTTAGGAATGGTATCTATTGTGATATATCTATAAATCAGTATGGCGTTTATTCTAGATAGTGGACTATACACATGACGTATTTGCAGATACTGATTGAAGACCCTATGTGGAAGGTTTAAAATTGGCCTTTATTTGTTTAAAGCTCTTGAATAATCCATCCCTCAAGATTTGTTATACCAAACGTATACGTCTATCCTCCACTCACTAACATTTTTTGGTTTCTGTAGCTCTGAAAAGTTATAATTGTGCCATATTATGTGGATAAAAGGGGGGAAGTATAAAAGGATAGAAAGATTAAGAGCAAGGAGGAAGTATAGAAGTTAGATAGTAACGTCTACCTCTCTACCTCCAAGGCATATAGATTATGAACACAAAGAAATGCGGAACAAGCAGGTGGTTGTTTTTACAGGTGTAAGTCTAACAGTCCTAGGGATCCTATTAAGAGGAACCATAGAATACATAGCAAGTAAATTAATACAGCCAGATATTACAGTAATATAATGTGAGCTCAACTTATATGCAGTTCTAAGATCTTATATGAACTGAGACATTCTATATAGTGGGAGAGAGGAACATAAAACTCTATTAAGCTATATGTAATTATATTCTTAAAGAAACCAAACATCTGCAAACGGTCTCTCTCATCAGGGTAGGCAAGTTTCATTTCAGTAGCTTATATGATTGGCAGGTTCCTTTCCCGTCTGGGTGCATCACCATCAAGTTCCTTATCCATTGAAAGTCTTCTGCTGGAACTCTCTGTGGCAATGGTGGAGCAGGTGTCCAGTCAGATATATGGATTCTGAGAATGTCTAGGGCATCACAGAATGGTCTCATGCCGCTTGGAACTTTGAAAATATATGTGGTGCCCCTGAAGGTCCAGTCGCCACAGTGGTACTGCACCTCAACCAGAGGAGTAGTATACCACCTTTCAGGTAAGATGGAGACACCTGCCCTGGCTCTTACACAACACTGCATCCACCACATACCACAGCAGCAGGTGGTGTGCTTCACCATCCCTGCTGGCTAGGAAAGGATGTAAGAAGGTGGGTGGAGCTGGAAGGTTGGAACGGGAGAATAGAAGGGAAGTTAGAATCAGTCTTCCCATAGGGGAAGAAGGGGAAAGACGTGCATAGGCAACCTTCCTGTAGGAAGAGCTAGAGCTAGAATTGTACAGCAGACCCTGCTCTGAGTGGCTGTTGGTACGGTCTGAAGGACTGAAAGAAGCTCCCTGAAAGGGAAAGGGATTTCCCACAGGCACGGTTGTAGAATACTCCACGGACGTCAGGTGGTGGAAATCCAGGTCGCAGAAGGGTCTCGACCCCTAGCCCACTGGAGTGGACAACAGGACTCAGCTAGAAAGCCGACAGCTGTGGCAACTTTAGGGGCCACAGCCAACTACCATAGTTATCTTCTCCGGAAAGGAAGTCAGAAAGGATCAAGGAAACATTTTGGGTCACGTTATTCGACAGGGTTCGTTGCAGATGGCCTGGGACATTGACTGTGAGGTGTTGTAGCTGTTTTCGTTCTGACCCAGAGTCAGTGGCGGATTATAATGAGGTCAATCTGGGCAGTAGCCCAGGGCCCAGTGGTGTGGGGGGCCCACCAGCCCAGGGTAAACTGCCCCATTATAATCTGCCACCATAGCGCCACGGCCCCCCATGTACCGACGCCATCCTCGCCCTGCCAGACAAGCCCACCGGCCACTAACTGCAGCCGCTGCCGCTCACTCATAAATTCCCGGTCTGTGAGCACAGGACCTGTGATGAGGTCACAGGAGGGGAGGAGTCAGGGGTCACATGATCAGAGGCTTCAGTCCGAGACCCCTGACTCCTCCCCTCCTGTGACCTCATCACAGGTCCTGTGAGCACAGCCCTCGATGTATTGTATGCAGGACTCTGCTGTGCAGGTTGTCATCATGCTGGATGAGGGAAGTATGTGTGGGGTCAGGAGGGGTTTACAGGGTGGATGTTGCAGAGCTGTGTGTGCGAGGTGTACAGAGCGGAGCCGCGTGTGTGCGAGTTGTGCGGAGCGTGCACGAGGTGAACTGAGCCACGCCTGTACGATGTGTGCGGAGCGTGTGCGAGTTGTGCGGAGCGTGTACGAGGTGAGCGGGGCAGAGCCGCGCATGTACGAGATGTACGGAGCGAAGCCGCGTGTGTACGAGGTGTACGGAGCGAAGCCGCGCGTGTGTGTGTGCGAGGTGTACGGCGCGGAGCCGCGCGTGTACGAGGTGTACGGAGCGGAGCCGCACATGTACGAGGTGTACGGAGCAGAGCAGCGCGTGTACGAGGTCTACGGAATGAAGCCCTATGTGTACAAAGTGTACGGAGCTGAGCCATGTGTTTACGGAGAGGAGTCGCATGTGTGCGAGGTGTATGGAGCAAAGCCACATGTGTACAAGGTGTACGGAGCAGAGCCATGTGTGTATAAGGTGTACAGAGTGTAGCCGCATGTGTACAAGGTGTACGGAGCAGAGCCACATGTGTACGAGATTTACGGAGTGGAGCCATGTGTGTACTAAGTGGAGCTGTGTGTGTGCGAGGTGTACGGAGTGGAGCCGTGTGTGTACGAGGCATACAAAGCGGAACCGTGTGTGTGCGGAGCCATGCGTGTACAAGGTGTATGATGGGAGCATTCATACCTCCCAACTGTCCCAGATTTTGAGAGTCTGCCCCACTGCGCCGACCGGGAGCTTATTTTACCTGCGGACACCGGAGTACACAGCGGAGCCCCGAGGAGCACTTGAAAACTCGCACGTGACTTTCCATCGGAAGTGACGTGCTAGAAGCTGACCGGAAATTAGGTAATTTCGGGAGGAGATTGTGACAGAACCATGGAGGCACTTCAGGGAATGCTTCAGATCCATCACCGTGTCCTCCGACAGCGCGGACAGCAGGATCGCCTTGGACATGGGGATGTTGGCCATGTGAGTGGATCATGATATGTCCTGCACCAGGAGGCTCAGGTGGGCATTACAATGGGAGCCGGGCTGCTATAGTATCTTTTTTTTCTCTCTCTCTTTTCTTTCTTTCCCCTCTTTCTTTCTCTCTCTGTTCTTTCTTTCTCTTTCTTTCACTCTGTCCTTTCTTTCCCCACTTTCTTTCTCTCTCCTCTTTCTTTCTCTCTCCCCTTCTGGTCTTTCTTTCTTTCCCCTTTCTTTTTCTCTCTCTGTTCTTTCTTTCCCCTCTTCTTTTTCTCTCTTCTTTCTTCCCCTCTTTCTTTCTCTCTCCCTCTCTGTTCTTTCTTTCCCCTCTTTCTTTTTTTTTCTCTTTCTGTTCTTTTTTTCTGTCCCCTTTCTTTCTCTCTTTTCTTTCTCTCTCTTTCTTTCTTCTTTCTTTCTCTCTGTTTTTTCTCTCCTTTAATTCTCTCTCCTTTCTTTCTGTTTTCTTTTTTATCTTTCTCTGTTCTTTCTTTTACTCAGTACCAGCCACTGTGCCCACAATGCCAGCCACTGTGCCCATAATGCCACACACTGTGCCTTCAGTACCAGTCAGTGTGATCAGCAGTGCTAAATGGGTGTGGTTGGGGCGTGGACATGGGTGTGACTAGTTGTGAAATGAGTGTGGCCGGGGGCCGGTAACCAATCATCATAGTGGAAGTTGTCTGTTTCCATCAACTTTGTTATATGTGGGCAGTGGGCACCTCTAGTACGGTGGGCACGAGATGGCGGGTCTTGTCACCTCTGCCTCACACACAAGTTACTATGAGGTGTACTTTATTCCTGCCACATTTCTTTCTTGGCCTACTGAGAGAAATGTTTTGACCAGTTGAAAGTTATACAACCTGAGGATTGTGCATGTGTGCGCTGCCCGCATGTAATAATAATAATAATCTTTATTTTTATATAGAGCTAACATATTCCGCAGAGCTTTACAGTTTGCACACATTATCATCACTGTTCCCGATGGGGCTCAATCTAAATTCCCTATCAATACGTCTTTGGAATGTAGTAGTGTGTGTGTGTGTGTGTGTGTGTGTGTGTGTATATATATATATATACACTCACTGGCCACTTTATTAGGTACACCTGTCCAACTGTGTGTTAAGACTTAATTTCTAATCAGCCAATCACATGGCGGCAACTCAGTGCATTTAGGCATGTAGACATGGTCAAGACAATCTCCTGCAGTTCAAACCGAGCATCAGTATGGGGAAGAAAGGTGATTTGAGTGCCTTTGAACGTGGCATGATTGTTGGTGCCAGAAGGGCTGGTCTGAGAATTTCAGAAACTGCTGATCTACTGGGATTTTCACGCACAACCATCTCTAGGGTTTACAGAGAATGGTCCGAAAAAGAAAAAAAATCCAGTGAGCGGCAGTTCTGTGGCCGGAAATGCCATGTTGATGCCAGAGGTCAGAGGAGAATGGGCAGACTGGTTCGAGCTGATAGAAAGGCAACAGTGACTCAAATTGCCACCCGTTACAACCAAGGTAGGCAGAAGAGCATCTCTGAACGCACAGTGCGTCGAACTTTGAGGCAGATGGGCTACAGCAGCAGAAGACCACACTGGGTACCACTCCTCTCAGCTAAGAACAGGAAACTGAGGCTACAATTTGCACAAGCTCATCGAAATTGGACAGTAGAAGATTGGAAAAACGTTGCCTGGTCTGATGAGTCTCGATTTCTGCTGCGACATTCGGATGGTAGGGTCAGAATTTGGCGTAAACAACATGAAAGCATGGATCCATCCTGCCTTGTATCAACGGTTCAGGCTGGTGGTGGTGGTGTCATGGTGTGGGGAATTTTTTCTGGGCACTCTTTGGGCCCCTTGGTACCAATTGAGCATCGTTGCAACGCCACAGCCTACCTGAGTATTGTTGCTGACCATGTCCATCCCTTTATGACCACAATGTACCCAACATCTGATGGCTACTTTCAGCAGGATAATGCGCCATGTCATAAAGCTCGAATCATCTCAGATTGGTTTCTTGAACATGACAATGAGTTTACTGTACTCAAATGGCCTCCTCAGTCACCAGATCTCAATCCAATAGAGCATCTTTGGGATGTGGTGGAACGGGAGATTCGCATCAGGGATGTGCAGCCGACAAATCTGCGCCAACTGTGTGATGCCATCATGTCAATATGGTCCAAAATCTCTGAGGAATGCTTCCAGCACCTTGTTGAATCTCTGCCACGAAGAATTGAGGCAGTTCTGAAGGCAAAAGGGGGTCCAACCCCTTACTAGCATGGTGTACCTAATAAAGTGGCCAGTGAGTGTATATATATACACACTTACTCCGACCCCTATATAAACCCTGCCCCTCCGACCGCCATCCACTTTCCCATGCTCCTGTTCCAATCCTGGGGTCTTTTTTGCCCCCCTTGGTCCTCCACATGCTGAACATCTGGGATATGACTAACATTGCACAATGTGCGCTTGTTCGTCGCCAGATGCAGCGTCGTGTCCAGTGTGTGAGGTGACAGCGACTTGTCTGTGGCGTTAACCCCTCTGCTGCCACGTTGGGCACAGCCTGTGATGAGGAGCGTCTCTTCCTGTGTATCTGACCACAGGCTGCACATCGGAGGCTGCTTCTATCTGGCGAAGTTCATGAAGCAGAAGCCCCTGTGTGACTCATGTGAAGTAACTTGTCTGACAGGTCATGGGTCCAGGTCAGCAGGTGATTGCAGACTATTAGCTGGTTTCGATGTTAGGTACAAGTGAGTCAGGACTAGATGTTGGGTGGAAGCCTTCCAGTATTTGTAAGGCCTTGTGCACACGCTGATTATTTGGTGAGTTTTTACCTCAGTATTTGTGAGGCCTTGGGAACACGTGTATTTGCTGAGTTTTTTACCTCAGTATTAAACCCCTTCCTGCCCCTTGACACACCGTATGCGTCATGAAAACTAGTGACTTCCCGACCCCGTCACCTGACCCCTTCACATGACCGGGGGGCCCACAGAGTCTGAACAGCCCGGGGCCCTGGCTACCCTTAATCCAAGCCTGCCCAGAGTCAGATATGCCAGATCACCAGTGAGGCCAAATTAGGAGTTTACGCCTTAATTTGCAAGCGCTTGGAGACAAAAGAGACTGCACTCTTTTGTCTCCAAACCGCGCGCCGATAGAATTTTGGCTCATCTTTCATCGTTTTTAAGAAATCTCAAGATGGAAGAGGCCAGGAGCCATTTGGTGAGCTGCATTTCTTGCTACATGTTCACAGACTTACCAGTGGAAAAGCCAAACTTCACATGCCACAAATGCAAGCTTGTGTCCCTGTTGGAGGAAAAGTTGCAAAATCTCGAAGAGAGGTTAGCTACGTTGAAGATCATTAAGGACGGTGAAGAGTTCTTGGACAGAGCAGAATTATCTCTTCATGTTACAGAAAGAGAAGAAATTCGAAGTGCACCTGAAGAAACAGAGGAATGGAGACATGTGACCCAGAGAAGCAGGAGGATCAGGAGGCAGTCAGCACCCATACTGCTCAGGAACCAGTACCAGGCTCTCATGCAGGAAAACGATGAAGAAATACATCAGGATAAGACTTTGCCCACAAACAGCAACCTTGTACGCCTTCAGAGTCCTCCTGGATGGAGAAAGAAAAATGTTGTGAAGAAGAAACGGAGAGTGGTGGTCATGGGGGATTCCCTGTTGAGAGGAACAGAGGCCGCTATCTGCAGACCGGATATAACTTCAAGAGAAATGTGCTGTCTTCCAGGTGCAAAAATTAAAGATGTGTCTGACAGGATATCAGGACTCTTCAGACCTACAGATGACTACCCATTCCTGCTACTACATGTGGGGACAAATGACACCGCAAGAAACGACCTGGAAACCATCTGCAGAGACTTTGAAGACTTAGGCAAGAAAGTGAAAGAACTGGGAGTGCAGGTGGTCTTCTCTTCCATCCTCCCAGTGGATGGCCATGGAACAAGGAGGTGGAATAAGATTCTGCAGGTGAACAACTGGCTACATCGATGGTGCCGTCAGCAACGATTTGGATTTCTGGATCACGGAGTGAACTACTTATACGATGGACTACTTGCTAGAGATGGGGTGCACCTTACGAAGACTGGAAAGCATGTATTTGGAAGTCGCCTTGCTACACTTGTAAGGAGAGCTTTAAACTAGAACAACATGGGAAGGGAAGCAAAAGACCAGAAAAAGCCATACACCTGACAAATGCTATTGAGAACTCTGCTATTAGAAGTGGAAAGGAAGAACAAAGACGAAAGAATCTAATTAATAAAAATATTGGAGAAAGAGTAACCAATCACAAACTAAAATGTTTCTATACTAATGCACAAAGCATGGGCAACAAACAAGGAGAATTGGAACTACTAATACAGGAAAATAAATATGATGTCATTGGAATCACTGAAACTTGGTGGGACGATACACATGATTGGAATACAAGACTAGAAGGATACAACTTATTCGCAAGAAACAGACTTGATAAACGAGGAGGAGGTGTCGCATTGTATGTTAGAAACGCGTATATCTGCACAGAGATTGAAGCTTCAGAGACTGGGAGTTCTGTGGAAACTGTTTGGGTAAGAATACAAGGACAGAACAATGGAAAGGACACCATTGTAGGCATTTACTACAGGCCGCCTGTGCAAGCTGAAGATATGGATGAACTCTTTATGCATCAAATGGCCAAGTTCTCCAAAAAATATGACATAGTTGTCATGGGAGATTTCAACTATCCAGACATTTGTTGGGAATCTCTCTCAGGCAAAACTAACAGGTCAAGGAAATTCTTATCCTCTCTTGCTGACAACTTTATCTTCCAAAAGGTAAGGGAGAAAACAAGGGGAACTGCTACCTTGGATCTAGTCCTTATAAACAGGGAGGAAATGGTTGATGAGGTAAAAGTGGCTGGGACCCTAGGAGGTAGCGACCATGCTATTTTAGAATTTTGGATAACTAGAGGCGGAAGACTTGTGAAGACTCAGACGTCAAGGTTAGATTTCAGAAAGGCAGATTTTAATGGATTCAGAAAGAGAATCGGAGGGATCCAATGGCTGGATATCCTAAAAGACAAAAATGTCCAGGAAGGATGGGAAATCTTGAAAAATGAAATTCTCAAAGCACAGTTGTTAACAATTCCGAAAAGAGGGAAGAATAGGAAGCATTTAAGGAAACCAGGATGGATGAACACAGAACTTAAGCACATGCTAAAAAGGAAGAAAAAAATGTTTATAAAATGGAAAGAGGGAGGCATATCTAAAGAAGAATATAATGCTGTCTGCAGAACCTGCAGGGCACAAATCAGATTATCTAAAGCTGAAAATGAATTGAGGCTTGCAAGAGATGTCAAAATCAATAATAAAGGATTTTGGGGATATGTCAAAAGTAAAAGAAAAGTCAAAGATGCTATAGGATTTTTACAGGATGAAAATGATGAAATGGTAAGACAGGATGTTGAGAAGGCTGAACTTTTAAATTCCTATTTTGCATCTGTTTTCTCTCAGAAAGGAAATGTAACATCAACTGTTATTCACTGTCCTATTAAGGGAATAGAAGAATCCAGGATATCTATAAACAGAAAGCTAGTGAGGAAACACTTAGCTAACCTAAATGAATTCAAGTCTCCAGGTCCAGATGAATTACACCCCAGAGTACTGAAGGAGATAGCAGAAGAAATTTTTGAACCCCTCTCCATAATCTTTGAAAATTCTTGGAGAACAGGAGAAGTGCCAGAAGACTGGAGAAGAGCAAATGTTGTTCCTATCTTCAAAAAGGGGAAGAAGGTGGACCCAGGGAACTATAGGCCAGTGAGTCTGACTTCTATACCAGGAAAGATCTTTGAACAAATTATTAAACAACATGTATGTCAATACCTGGATAAGAATGAAGTGATTAAACAGAGTCAGCATGGGTTTGTAACTAATAAGTCATGTCAGACTAACTTAATTTCCTTCTATGACGGTATCACTGATTGGGTGGATCAAGGAAATGCTGTAGATATAGTATATCTTGACTTCAGCAAAGCATTTGACAAAGTCTCTCATACAATCCTTATTGAAAAAATGACTAAGTATGGAATGGACAAGGCAACTGTTAGGTGGATTCATAACTGGCTTAGTGATCGGACCCAAAGAGTGGTCGTAAATGGCTGCACATCCAGTTGGAAGAATGTCTCAAGTGGGGTACCACAGGGCTCTGTCCTGGGCCCTGTATTGTTCAACATCTTTATCAACGATTTAGATGAAGGAATTGAGGGTAAACTGATTAAATTTGCTGATGACACAAAGCTAGGAGGGATAGCTAATACTAGAGAAGAGAGAGAGAGGATTCAAAAAGATTTAAATAAACTGGAGAAGTGGGCAGCAACTAACAGAATGGTTTTTAACAGGGAGAAATGCAAAGTACTACATCTGGGCAATAAAAATGAAAAAAGCATATATAGAATGGGAGGAATAGGGCTAAGTGACAGCACATGTGAAAAAGACTTGGGTATACTAATAGATCACAGACTGAATATGAGTCAACAGTGTGATGCAGCAGCAAAAAAGGCAAATGCAATTCTAGGATGTATTAACAGAAGCATACAGTCTAGATCACGTGAAGTCATTATTTCCCTCTACTCCTCTTTGGTCAGACCTCATCTGGAATATTGTGTCCAGTTTTGGGCACCACATTTTAAAAAAGACATCAACAAACTGGAGCAAGTTCAGAAAAGAGCGACCAGAATGGTGACCGGTCTGCAAACCCTGTCTTATGAGGAAAGGTTGCAGGATTTGGGAATGTTTAGTTTGCAAAAGAGAAGACTGAGAGGAGACTTAATAGCTGTCTACAAATATCTAAAAGGCTGTCACATTGTAGAAGGATCAACTTTATTCTCATTTGCACAAGGAAAGACTAGAAGCAATGGGATGAAACTGAATGGGAGGAGACACAGATTAGATATTAGAAAAAACTTTTTGACAGTTAGAGTGATCAATGAGTGGAACAGGCTGCCACGAGAAGTGGTGAGTTCTCCTTCAATGGAAGTCTTCAAACAGAGGCTGGACAGACATCTGACTGGGATGATTTAGCGAATCCTGCTTTGAGCAGGGGGTTGGACCAGATGGCCCAGGAGGTCCCTTCCAACTTTACGATTCTATGATTTCTATGATTTCTATGCACACAGGCCGTGGGCAAATCACTTTATCTGACGTAATGAAACACAAGGCAATCTTTTATACCATTTACAACAATATGTAATTCTATGGAGCTCATGTGGCCCCCACCGTTTACCCAGGGTCATACCTTGTTTACCATGTACCCAGAACACGTTGTGGCTGACTAGTGAGAACATAGAGTATAAGATAAGAAGCATATTTTCCTTGAAGAGGAGACAAAACTGTTGTGTCATAAAAATAAATTCTAGCAATGAAAAGCAAAAGGCAATTAAAGAATTAAAGGCAGTTAAAGGCATTTAAAAGCAACCCATTAACCCTTCTATATCAATTTCCCCCTTTTGTAAATGGTATAACCTTTGCCACAGGGTCAGCTGATGTCCACAAAGGAGCTACTGTCTCATGGGTCTAGTACCCATAAGGGGGCTTCCTACCTGCTTCGCCCATCGACCCTCAGTGTGGACACTCACTTTCCCCATCAAGCAATGGTTATCTGGGGTCTATGATACACTACAGAAGGTTCAGCCTTTGATTCTTTTTTCACACATCAATTATTCAGTAGTTTAAGTAATACATATATTAGCACTTTTAAGGCTACATAAAACAATAACCAAAACAACAAAATTTGCATACAAGTCTGTACAATGCCAAAAATCCATCCTGCAAGGCCATTAAACCAATTTGCTGGATTTAGAAAAGAGAATGTGTTACCCCACCAGGAGTCTCTGTTTGCACTGTGTTGTTTTAACCACTGGTCTCTAAGTTCACCTATTTTGTCTATACTGGCCCTGATCTGGAGATTGCCAGCAGGGTCAATATAGTTACAACAGGTGGGACCAATTATCTGACACATTCCTCCTTCTTTTGCTGTCAGGTAATCTAGTACTATAGTATGTTGGTTAGTAACTATAAAAAATTGTATTGTATTAGTTTCATTAAGAACTACAAGAATCTGGAAAATCTGATCATCCAGGTAGTCGGTAGCTTCCACTAATTTATCCCACATTTGTTATGAAGGGGTATATTAGCATACTACTGAATATTTTATGTTATCCCCATTTCTACTAGATGCGGCCTACCATTTGGAAGGGGCTTATTATCTGCAGCCCTTCTATACAAAGTATGAATTGGAACTGCTGCTGTGTCTATTTTACTATGAGGAACTATGAAAGTGGCTGGTGTTAGTCTGGCAAGAGTGCAAACTCCTCTTATGTCTGGGCTCACCCACCTGTAGGCACGATGTCCGCACACTAAGAATACTCCTGGGAGAACACAAACGTGACCAGGGGTCTGTATACATTGGTATAAACTCAAAAGTCCTGACATAGGTTTATGGGCACACCAAGTATTATTCATTTGTTTTCCTCTTATACCAGATGTACATTTACCCCTTTCTTTTCTTATTATTTTTCCCATAGATGCTTTACAGCCTTCAACACCATCTTGGTACACCGTCTCATTAATCTGTGTTTGATCGCGAGTATATATGCGGAAGCAATTATTGTCCTCACCACAGGTATTTGCTCCAGTGTGTTGAAGACTGAACCACAGTCCATCATTGGGAATGGGGTCTGAGTGAGGGATTTCAGTCCTCTTCCTGGCAACCATATTTCCGACATCTGAATCATATTCCCGCCACCACATTTGTACCTTAGGTCGCGTTATATTAAACTGAAACCAGGGACTAGCGGCCTATCCGATTATAGCCAATGAGGCAGATATATCACGGGGCACATCTTTTACCCAAAACCTAGATTGAGTCCAAGTCTCATTGTGTATGCAGTGTGGGGTTAATACCTTCCATGGCTCCAGAGGTAAGGCTAAGTACGGCATAGTCCTCGCAGATACTGGGCTGTGTGTACAGATCCAACAGTCTTTCGGTTTCTGTCCTTCCATGTCCTTTATGAGGAGAGCATGATGTCGAATAAGTTTGTAGTCCCAGTCAGCATTTAAGAGGTTATCCTGTGTTTCTGTAGAGTGCAGTAATCCTGTCACTGCCAGCAAGGTGATGAGGAGTACAGTTATTCTGCTGTTGAAAATACCTTCTTGCAGTGACTGGCGTGGATCCAGGTGGGCTTTCCCTCAAGTTTTACTGAGGTGGATGTGGTCAGCTGGACTTGGAAGGGGCCGTCAAACCTAGAGTCTAGACTCCTTCTCACGTGTCTGCGTATAACCACCCAATCACCTGGATTCAGCTGATGCACATCTGCACTGGCATTAGGATTTGGAATGGATGAGAACACATGTTTATGCACCACATTAAGTCTTTCCTGCAAGGCCTGGACATAAGCTGTCAAAGAACCATGTTGCATTTGTAGCACCTGTGTGAAGTACAGACCAGTCTTTGGTGCACTATCAAACAGGACTTCAAAAGGAGACAAGCCTGTGTTTCTATTTGGAGTGTGTCTGACTGAAAAGAGTACAAGAGGCAAGCACTCTACCCAGCTCTTTCCTGTGTCTGCCATAGCCTTTTGAATTTTCAGTTTAAGTGTCCCATTTAGTCTTTCCACTTTCCCACTACTTTGTGGCCTACTGTATATGGTGTATGAAATACTTGCTGTACACCCAGGGCCTGCATGACTTCCCTCATTATTTCTCCCGTGAAGTGTGTACCCCTATCGCTTTCTATGGTTTCTGGGACACCATACCTGCAGATCAGTTCTTTCATCAGTTTGTCTGCAGTCGTTTTAGCATTTGCCCATTTTACCGGATAGGTTTTACCGGGGTTGTGCTGTGCACAGATGAAGCATCATTGTACAAGCTTTGCGGCTGCGTAACTGAAACCAGGAGCGATCCAGAAGGCATCTACCATGGCACACATGTGACTTTTTGAGGCGTGAGTGGGGCCATGTATTGCTTGCGCCACGATTGGGAACAGGGACTTTGGTAGGCACAATTTATCGTTATTCTCCCATACTCCATTTGAGTTCAGCTCAGCTCCCAGTCTCCCCCAGTGTTCCTTCTCTGTTTGGGCAGCCTGTTGCTGGAGAGATTTCAGGACATCTAAGCTCAGTGTGGCTGAAATACGCTGACTCCCTGCTACCGTCCACTGCTCTATAGCAGCCTCATCCGCCCTTCTGTTGCCATCTACCTCCACGGAGTCACCTTTTGTGTGTGCTTTTACCTTGACAATGCCAACCTGGACTGGTAACATCAATGGCTCCATCAATTGTTTCACCAGCTTTGCATTCTTAATGGGCTTACCGGCTGATGTAAGAAACGCTCTGCTTCTCCAGATAGCCCATGACTATGGCCCTATTCCCCATGCATAATACGAATCTGTGTAAATATTAGCGACTTTACCTGCAGCGGCTCTACACACCTCAGTGTATGCCTTCAACTCTGCCTCCTGTGCCGACATGTGAGGAGGGAGTGGTTCAGCTCGGATTACCTCATGCGAGAATACTGCATATCCAGTGTAGAATCATCCATCCTGGTGGTATCTGGAGCCATCTACAAAAAACTCAAAATCTGAATTAGGAACAGGTTTTTCATGGATATGTGCAAACCCCACTGTCTCCTGACTCATCAGTTCTATGCAGTCATGTTCATGCGTCATGTCAAAGTATTCTTCCTCACTAATACGGTCACCAATTCCCCCTTTTCTGAATCCACAGGCAAAAGGGTGGCTGGATTCAGAACGTTACATCTTTTGAGGGTGACATATTCAGGAATTAGTAGAGCACATTCAAGTTGGAGCTGTCTGGCCATAGACAGATGTTTTGGTTGAACTTGTACGAGTATGGAATGGATGTCATGTGGGCAATAAATTGTCAAAGGAAAAGTCAGCATGATCTCACATGCCTTTCCTAGTAGTAGTGCAGCTGCTCCTACTGCACGGACACACGTAGGTGACCCTCTGATCACTGGGTCTTATTGTGCTGAGTAGTAAGCTATTGGTCTCTGTTTCCCTCCATCTTGTTGTGTCAGTACTGCGGTAGCATGTCCTCCCTGCTCTGTGCAAAACAAGAAAAAATGGCTGGTCATAGTTTGGAATTCCTAAGGCCGGGGCTGACACAATGAGCAGTTTGAGAGAATGGAAGGAATCAATTGCTTCTTGAGTGAGATCATAGGGGTCTGATGACAAGCAGTCATAAAGTGGTTGCATCATTTGTGAAGCAGACCTTATCCAAGGCCTACAGTAGGTCACCAAGCCTAGGAAAGTGCGTAGATGCTGATGTGACCAGGGTAGAGGGAGATTTTGAATTGCCTGTTTCCTGTCTTCAGTCAGGTGTCTTGTACCTTCGGCAATACAATGTCCCAAAAATATCACCTTTTGTTTGCAATACTGTAATTTGTCACGTGAGACCTTGCAGCCCTTTTCTGCCAAAAAACATAGCAAGGAAACTGTAGCTTCCTTGCAGGACATCTGGTCCGCGCAGCAGAGCAAAAGGTCATCCATGTACTGTAATAGTACAATCTGCGGATGAGGTGATTGCCACTACTCAAGGATCCCTGCCATTGCTGTTGAATAGATGGTAGGGGAGTTCTTTCCCCCTTGTGGGAGGACCGTTCAACAATATTGTTTACCTTCATGAGTAAAGGAAAATAGCTACTGACAGTCAGGGTGCAGGGGTACAGAGAAAAATGCATTCGCCAAATCAATGACTGTGAAACATGTTGACGTTGCTGGGATCTGTGACAGTAAGGTGTGTGGGTTAGGGACGATTGAGGTCACACTTTCTGTAACATCATTAATGTCATGATCCGAAGTGGATCTGACAATTTAAATGTGCATAAGTGAACTTTTTTTCCTTTGGCTTGGTGCCAAAGTGAGACGATTGCCCCCGGTGGCCATTAGAATTATCACACGTGGTGTCGTTCATTCTGAGTTGCCCCGGTGGTGGTGAGTGGTATCACACTTTAGGTTTAATGTGCACGTAATTATAATGCAGGTGTGACGCGCTATAAAAGAGTGTCAGGTGGGTTCAATCACGGCTGGTAATATTGTGTGTTCATTCACAAGGAAGCCTGGGTGAAAGAAGGAGCTGAACATGAGTCCTGCGCAGCCTAGCCAGAGGGGACGAGTGGCAGCTATGTGGTCTGCAAGAAGGGCTGGCATGGCGTGGTGGAGTCACAGTTTATGGTGTCAGCAGGAGGTGCTTGCCTGGCTTGGTGAAGTGGCGACTATGAAGAGAGTTGCACTTAGCATGCTCGACTTGGTTGCTGAGAGCTGGACTCAAGCATGCTTGACTGCTTGGCAGAAGCTGGACTCATCTTTGGGACTCTGTTTCTGGACTGCTGCAACTGGTGATGGACTCTGCTCCAAGGATGCACTATGGTGAAGGATCCGGTTATGGTGATGGATCCGGGTGGAGGAGACGATGCACGCAGGTGGTGGGGCTTTGTTGCAGGAGCATAAGCAACAGAGCATAAAGCTAAGTGGTGTCTCCTGTATTGTCTTCTTTCCTTATGTGTCTTTAGTGCAGTGGTGGGATTAGTTCCCACACCGACCAATTCCCTAGTGAGGGTTTAGGGTCAGGGCGAGCTAGGGTTTTAAGGTACGCGTGCGGCGCCCGGTGCGGAGCCGGCATAGGGAATGTTAGGAGTGCAGGGACACTGGCTCAGGGGAGCTCAGGAGGTCTCCACGTCCCTATTCCCTATCGCAGGGCCCTCCATTGTTAATGTTACCCAGGTTTCCTTTATTATTTAAATTTGCCGTACTGGAGGCGGGGTTTCCATACTACTGTGTATAACGTGTAATACCTAAATTCGCCAGGGGGAGGTATCCATCTGCACGTTTTATTATTTAAATTCGCCCCACTGGAGGCGGTGTATCCAGGGTCACGCGTGTCGTATGGGTTCGCCTTGCGGTAACCGCTGCGTCCAGAGACACATGACCGTGACAATTAATAGCCCTTAAGTCATGAACCATTCTATAAGTGTCAGGGGAACCCTTCAGTCCTTTTTTCTTAATAGGATACAAAGGGGTGTTGCAGGGGGAAGATCTTTGCACCAGATCCCCTGCCTTAACATACTGTTAGGGACGGCGGAATGCACTAAATATAAATAATTTGAAGTGCGTTGGCCGCGCAGGGTCCACCGTGCGGTAGATGTAATAACCGCTGCTGAGTAATAGCGGACACGGTATATGGTGATATACTGCGCGCGGGTTTAACGTCACCCGAGAAGCGCAGAGCGGACTCTGTTGAACTCACAGAGGTGCTAGAGTGCAAATAAAGCATAAACGCCAAGCCTGTTGGCTTCACAGGTCTCGGCAGACTTGCACCCACGATATGCGGTCACAGGACACGTCCCAAGACAGAGGTCAGTGTCCGTCCTGACCTACCGTGAGTGCGGCGTTGCTACCGCGGATGCCGGTAGGTGCTGGAGGTGCAGCGCGACGGTAACTACCGCCGCTGTACGACAGTGCCGTGAGACGTCACACCGTCGGACGCTAGTGTAGCGGTGCGGTAAGAACTGTGGCGTATGACTTGCCACTGGCTGGCGCTGACTAAAACTCTAACACCCTAACCACATACGTATTATCCAAGGGAAGGGGGTTTCAAATGAGTCAGTCACCAGAATCATACATCCGTCACCATTCACACCTAGCAAGTATAGTCTATACTAGCGCATGGCCGAGCCGCCATGCGGGCTTTTTATAGCCATGCACTTCCGGGACCTTCCAGCCCTCTGAGAAGGGCCAATCAGATCAGAGGAAGGACCTGAGTATGTGACCCCCGATCTCCACTGGGAGATCGTCTCGCGGGCATGCCCAGTAGCACAGCGAGAGGACTTAGCCTCTGGAGTGGTTTCCTGCACAGCAGGTTGCGATACCATTGCTGGACCAGAGGTGGCAGCAACATCCAGACCCAGAGAGCTGGTCTGAGCAGGGCTCCTGGATCGCCGAGATTGCTGTGCAGGTCCCTGAGTGGTCGGAAAGGAATGGGAGACCGCTGGATGTATGGCTCTGGATTCCTGCTGTGCAGCTGCCGGAATCTGATGCCTAACACATACTCTTTAATATCTCTGCTCAGGGCCATTGATTTGGCTAGGCTCAAGGGGTATTGCTTTAAACAAGGAGGAGTGTTCCTTTTTTCCGTTTAATTATGACAGGGGGAATGGGCAGCCGACCCACATCAGTTTTTCCCCTTGCCCAAACAGTGTCTGGCACCTGTCCCATTTCTTCCTCATCCTCAGGCATTTTGGTGTCAGGTGTTAGTTTCATTGCTTTTGTCATATGCACCATTGCTGCAATCCTACACAAATGTTTATCTGAGAGGGGACTTGTGACTGTAATACCCTCAGGAGAGTACTGTATGGTGGCCTGGATAGCAGTCAACACATCTGCTCCCAGTCAATTCATAGGGGTAATGTCACTACGTTTTTTAAGCACCTCTTGGCTATCTCGTAATTTTAGTCTTATTTGTTTAGTCATAGGGGCTTCTGTCACTTGTCCCTCTACCCCCACACATTCCACAATCTCTTTAGTAATCATGTCTGGCATTATCAAGCCTTTGTGTACCACAGTCCTGGCTGCCCCAGTGTCAATCAAAAATTCTGCCTCTTTCCCTCCCGGCATTGTTATGGTGGTCATCAAGGCAGGACCAGGTCCGGAGGGGACAAGAACAGGGCACACATTTGTCACTGGGTTTCCAATTTCCTAGTCTGGATGTGAAGGAGGTTGAAGATTGGTCTGCTTACTCTCCTTTATAGGGTTTTTGCAATGATTGGCGTAGTGTCCATTCTCACCACAATTCCAGCACCTCACTGTTTCTATGTCCCTAGGTCCCTTGCTACGTGTCCACTCTTTTACTTGTGTTCCAGCATAAATGACAGGTCGTCTTATTGTCCTTGTTTGTTCAACTCCTTTAGCCACCTTCTGGAGATCTTTTGGATCTACATTTCTCCATTCAGGTCTGGCTGTCTGTACTGCGTCTCGTAAGCCTTTGTTCATACCGTCAATGAATGCATTTACCAGTATTTTAACATTGAGTGGGTTTATGGGCCTGTACCCCATGTCTGCCCATTTCAGCTGTAACCATCCAAAGTACATCTCTACGCTCTCTCCTTTTTGCTGTGTCACGTCAGTTAGGAGTACAGACTGCTCTCATTGTTTCACTGCAGCCCATTGTTTTAATGATTTACAGTACGTCTCCAAAAACCATGCAGATTTATCATCCATGGCCCAAGCTTGATTCTTTGCCACATCTGTATATGCCTTAATTATGTGTCCTAGTACGTCACCTGCCTTTGAACTCACCAAGCTCTCTAGGTCTGCCCAGGTACACTTACATGCCCGCTGTATTTCCTTTATTTGTCTATAAAATGGGAAAGGTTGGTTTTCAGGGTTAGGCAACTGCTTTAGCATAGCCAGCTCGTCAGAGGGCTCCAGGGATAATACTCCTGTATCTGTCTTGTTCTAGTCACCCTTCTCGGTCTTGATGTGGATGTTTCTCTGGTGATGGGTCTGGTGGTGGACGTGACTGGATGATCGGTGGGGGTGACATGCTGTTCCACCACTTCCTCCCCCTCAGGACCACTGCTAGCTTCTTCCCCAAAGGTCAATGCTCCCACTAATGAGTCAGCTTCCTCTGTCACTACAAGTGATCTTGTCCAGACAGGATTTAGTGCAATTTGCTTAGGTCGGGTTGCAGCACAGGTCATACAAGTGCTTCTCCAGTCTGAGTTTGGCTGACCACAGTGTTTACAAGTCCATCTGTCTTGTCTGGATCTCTGATTATGCAGAGGTGGTGCGCTAGCAGTCATAGATTTTTGTGCATCAAAACAGTCATAATACACCTTACGTCCCACTGTAGTCTCTTTACTTCCAGACTGTTGTATTTCCTCTGCCACACAACACCATTTATTCACTTGTTGCTCTTTCCTTTTATCTTTTATCCAACCTCTATTCTCGTCTCTGAAACTGTGCCATTTCTGTACATCCAAACATCCACACTCTGGCATTTTTACCTTTTTCAATATTGGTCCCACATCTGTCACTGCTTCCTTACCTTCTCTGTCTTTTACAATCTGCATAGCTGTCTTGGATCCCATTGAGGGCACCGACTGTTCACAGAAAAAGTTGCCCATGGCTTCAACTTTTCCTCCCGACAGCTCACCTTTATTCTGAAATGCCCTTCTAGTGAGCCTGGACCTTGTCTTACAGGCCACACGTAGCAAGTCAGAGCGAACCTGCAAAGGTGTAGCGGGAAGGCTCCTTGCCTCTCACCCGATAGACCTACAGGATGTAATGGGAAGGCTCTTTACCTCTCATCCATTAGATCAGCTGGCTAGAATAGGAATAGGCATTCATCCTACTAACCCATCTCCATGGAACGTGGGAAGGCTGCTTCAACTTAGACAGCTCACCTTTGTTCTGAAATGCCCTTCTAAAGTGCCTGGGTGTGACGTTCAGGAACCGAGAACGTCCGAGAGTGGACCCTCTGGATCGCGG
Source organism: Dendrobates tinctorius (assembly GCF_039654945.1). Classification (NCBI taxonomy): domain Eukaryota; kingdom Metazoa; phylum Chordata; class Amphibia; order Anura; family Dendrobatidae; genus Dendrobates; species Dendrobates tinctorius. Next base: position 15,684,396 of record NW_027361794.1, read on the forward strand.
ATCTGGAGCCCCTGGGCCGAGCATGCCAGGTGAAGACCGACCCCTATACAGGGATCGTTAGGGGCAGAACCGCAGGGGGCAGAACCGCGACAGCCGGTACCAAGAGGGACGGCTCAAGGACAAGATGGAACAGAGACCAGGGAACCGGGACGGGGTAACCAAGGAAAACAGGCAGTAGTAGAAAGGTAGCAGGACGTTGCTACCAGAGGAAAGGGAGTATGGAGGAACGAGGCACGGAAGGGAGGATGGGAGAAAGGCCTAGGACAGGGAGCCCATAAGACAGGCAGCAGGGGCACTGGAAGAGAGGACGGAAGGAACCAGGCTGAGGCAGAAAGAGGGGAGCAGGGGAAGATACAGGGCTGACGGGAGAGAACTGAATAGGACACAGGACAGACAGAGTTACTATAGGGACACTATAGCGGCCAGAGAGTGCAGGGATTGCCACACAATCATCAGGCGTCCTCCCCATAGAGAGGACGCCTGAAGTACCCACTGGCCAGGAAGTGGACGGTAGGCCCCGCCTTCAGCGACGGCCACCGCTGGATGAAGGGAGCGGGCGGGCGCGCGCCCGCGACCTAGGAACAGAGCGTGGGGACGCAGCAGCGCGGAAGACCGGGTGAGAGCGCGCGCCGCCGGGGGGGCGGCGGTGGGGAGCGGCATTGGCGGTTACCTCCGCAGAAGAGGCATCGGTGGGCTCAGCCACCGATGTCACAGTACCCCCTCCTTACGTCCCAAAAACTTTTTCAGTATTAGAGGGGCATTAACATTCTCTCGAGGTTCCCAGGACCTTTCCTCAGGGCCAAAACCCCTCCAGTCAATGAGAAAAAAAGAGTCCTCCCCCTAACTCTCTTCATAGCCAAAATGTCTTTTACTTCAAAGACATCTCCGGCCCCAATTGGTGAAGGAGAAGCAGTGGCGGTAGGTTGAAACCGATTCAGAATCACAGGTTTCAGGAGCGAGATATGAAAGGCGTTAGGGACTCGAAGTGAAGCCGGCAACCTCAGTTTGTACGCCACCTCATTAATGCGTCCAAGTACTTCGAAAGGCCCGATGTATCGGGGACTTAACTTGTAGGCAGGAACCTTTAGACGGATATGCTTGGTCGACAGCCAAACTTTGTCGCCCGGACGATACGGCGGAAGATCTGTTCGTCTTTTGTCCGCATGCTTCTTAATCCGGGTGCTGGCCTTCACGAGGGCTTCTCTGGTCTCTTTCCAGATCTGCGAAAAATCCATGGCAAGAGTATCTGCTGCGGGAACTCCTGATGACGAAAAGAAGGGTAGCGGAACCCCCGGGTTCTGACCAGAGACTACAAAGAACGGCGACTTGGTGGTGGATTCGCTGGGATGATTATTATGAGCAAACTCTGCCCAAGGTAGGAGAGAGACCCAATTGTCCTGATGGGCGTTGGAAAAGTGGCGTAGGTAGGTTGTTAGAACCTGATTAATCCGTTCCACTTGCCTGTTGGTCTGTGGATGATAAGCGGAGGAGAAGTCGAGGGATGTGCCCATAAGCCGACAGAGAGCCCTCCAGAATCGAGAGGTAAATTGGACCCCACGGTCAGATACAATCCGCTGAGGAAGGCCATGTAGCCTGAAGATCTGGTGGATGAAGATCTCGGCCAACCTTGGGGCTGAGGGTAGTCCGGGAAAGGGTATAAAATGGGCCATCTTGGAGAAGCGATCTGCTACGACTAAGATGGTAGTGCATCCAGCAGAGCGGGGCAAGTCCGTTATGAAATCCATTGCGATTTGCCGCCATGTGGCCTCCGGAGCCGGTAAGGGGTGAAGAAGACCTGGAGGCCGGGTTCTCGGAACCTTGTTTTGAGCACAGGTCGTGCAGGAGGCGACATAGTCCATCACATCCTGGCGAAGGGAGGGCCACCAGTAGTAACGGGAAAGAAGCAGGAGGGTCTTCTTGGTACCCACGTGCCCGGCAACCTTAGAGGAGTGCCCCCAGCACAGCACCTCCGAGCGTTTATTCTGGGGAACGAAGGTTTTGCCTGGTGGAGGGGCAGAGAAATTCACAGGAGCCACAGTGATAACTTTGGCTGGCTCGATAATATAAAAAGGACCCTCATCCCCTTCAGGCGATTGCAAGGACCTGGAGAGGGCATCCGCTTTGATGTTCTTCTTGCCGGGACGGAATTGTAGCTTAAAATCAAAACGAGAAAAACATAGAGCCCATCTGGCTTGTCTGGCATTGAGTCTCTGAGCGGACTGCAAATAGGCCAAATTCTTGTGGTCCGTGAAGATAGTAAAGGGGTGCACCGCCCCTTCAAGCAGGTACCGCCATTCTTCCAGAGCCATTTTAATGGCCAGCAATTCCCGGTCTCCAATTGAGTAATTGCACTCTGCCGGTGAAAAGGACTTGGAAAAGAACCCACAGGGAGCCAGCCGTCCAGAGGGAGTCTGCTGGGAAAGCACCGCCCCGGCTCCCGTAGAGGAGGCATCCACCTCTAGGACAAAAGGCCTACTGACCATCGGGCGATGTAAGATTGGTGCTGATGAAAAAGAGCGTTTCAAGGCAAGGAAGGCCTCTTCCGCCTCGGAAGACCAGCTGTTAGACTTGGTTCCTTTACGGGTTAAGACCGTAATGGGTTTGGTCACTGTGGAAAAATGAGGCACAAACTGTCGGTAATAATTTGCGAATCCGAGGAAACGCTGGATAGCTTTTATACCAACAGGACGAGGCCACTTGAGCACCACTGAGAGCTTCTCTGGGTCCATCTTCAGGCCGGAATCCATGATTATATAACCCAAGAAGGGCAACGAGGTTTGCTCAAAGAGACATTTCTCAATCTTGGCGTAGAGGTGATTCTCCCGAAGGCGATTCAGGACCATGCGAACGCTTCTCCGATGAGAGGATAGGTCGGGCGAAAAGATGAGGATATCAACTAAGTACACCACCACGCAGGAATACAGTAGATCCCGGAACACCTCGTTAACGAATTCCTGAAACACGGCTGGAGCATTGCAGAGACCAAACGGCATGACTAAATATTCGTAATGCCCATCCAGGGTATTGAAGGCCGTCTTCCACTCGTCCCCTGCACGGATCCGGATTAGATTATAAGCTCCCCGCAGATCCAACTTCGTGAAGACCCGAGCCCCCCTCAGCCGGTCGAAAAGTTCAGGGATGAGCGGAAGCGGGTATCGATTTTTAACGGTGATGCTGTTCAGGCCCCGGTAATCAATACACGGTCGGAGTGATCCGTCTTTCTTCCGAACAAAGAAAAAGCCTGCGCCTGCAGGGGACGAGGACTTCCGAATGAACCCTTTGGACAGGTTTTCTTGAATGTACTCCGTCACAGCCGTGGTTTCTGCTGGGGATAGAGGATACGTTCTCCCTCTGGGAGGAGTAGCCCCAGGAATCAGGTCGATAGGGCAGTCATAGACCCGGTGCGGAGGCAGTGAATCCGCTTCTTTTTTGCTAAAGACATCAGCATACGCGTGATACGGTGCGGGAAGGCCCAGGAGCTCGACAGGCTTGGGCAGCGGACGAGGAAAGATGATGGACCGCAGGCAACGTTCCTGGCAGGAGTGACCCCAGCGCAGAATCTCTCCAGAGCGCCAGTCAACAACCGGCTCGTGCAGCCTGAGCCAGGGTAATCCAAGGAGAATGGCATGAGATAATTGCAGCAGGACGTAAAAGGCGATCCTCTCGAGAAGAAGTGCTCCAATTTGCAGGTCTACTTCGGCTGTAACCCGGGTGACGGGGTCAGGGAGAGGTTTGCCGTCAACGGAGGTGATGGCGCGTGGGTCTTTTAGGATAACGACCGGAATCTGGAGCTTGTCAACCTCTTCTTGCCGGATGAAATTACCAGCCGCACCCGAGTCCACATACGCCTCCACAGATCTACGCTCCCGACCTGCAATGATTAAAGCTGAAAGGGTAAGGGGTAGAGAGGAATTCTGATCACCTAGGCAGACCTCTCTTACATGACCTAGGTGGAGGCGTTTCCCGGTTTCTCAGGACAAGTGCGTACAAAGTGATTGGCCCCTCCGCAATACAGACAGAGACCGTTCGTCATCCTTTCCCTGCGTCGCTGTTCGGACAGCCTGATACGATCAACCTGCATGGGCTCGGGAGCGGCGCTAGTGGAGGGCGCAAAGGAGCGTGGAATAGGAGCCTGATAGAGCCTAAAGGGCCTTTTCTCCCTAGCCGATTCACGAGAGCGTTCCAAAAACCGCAGATCGATACGAGTGGCCAGGGATATGAGATCCTCTAGAGTGGTAGGGGTATCTCGCGCGGCAAGCTCGTCCTTGATTTTACCTGAGAGACCCCTCCAAAAGGCTCCCACAAGTGCCTCATTATTCCACCCCAGCTCCGACGATAATGTCCGAAAGCGGATGGCGCACTGTCCCACAGTCAGGGAACCCTGGCGGAGGTTAAGGAGGGCCTCCGTAGAGGATGCCACACGTCCGGGTTTGTCAAATACTTTGCGGAACATTTCCAGAGAGTTCCTGATACTAGAGACTATAGGGTCATCCCTCTCCCATATAAAGGGTTCACCCAGGCTAGGGCCTCTCCCTCAAGGTGGGATACAATGAACGCCACCTTGGCGCGATCTGTGGGGTATTGCTGGGGTAAAAGCTCAAAGTGCAGACTGCACTGGTTTAAGAAGCCCCGACACAACCTAGGATCTCCACCATACCTGGGAGGCTTTCCCAGACGAGGGGGTGGGGATGGGGCTGCGTCCCGGGGAGAGGTTGAAGCGGCCGCCGAGGACTGCAAGGCAAGCAGTCGATCGTCGACGGACGCCATGTAACCCAAGATGTGAGACTGAGCATCGCATTGCTGCGCGAGCTCCTGCTGGAGACTAGCTAAGAGGGGAGCGTGCCCTGGGTCAGAGGTCTGCAGGGCAGACAGCCGGGTGTCCATGGATTTCATGAAGGACATAATCCAGGTCAGGTTTTCACGTAGAAAAAGCAGTTTCTTCTGTGTAGCGGCCGCGGCACCGGCGGGATCCATGGCCTGATGATACTGTGACGTTCAGGAACAGAGAACGTCCGAGAGTGGACCCTCTGGATCGCGGATCTGGAGCCCCTGGGCCGAGCACGCCAGGTGAAGACCGACCCCTATACAGGGATCGTTAGGGGCAGAACCGCAGGGGGCAGAACCGCGACAGCCGGTACCAAGAGGGACGGCTCAAGGACAAGATGGAACAGAGACCAGGGAACCGGGACGGGGTAACCAAGGAAAACAGGCAGTAGTAGAAAGGTAGCAGGACGTTGCTACCAGAGGAAAGGGAGTACGGAGGAACGAGGCACGGAAGGGAGGATGGGAGAAAGGCCTAGGACAGGGAGCCCATAAGACAGGCAGCAGGGGCACTGGAAGAGAGGACGGAAGGAACCAGGCTAAGGCAGAAAGAGGGGAACAGGGGAAGATACTGGGCTGACGGGAGAACTGAACAGGACACAGGACAGACAGTTACTATAGGGACACTATAGCGGCCAGAGAGAGCAGGGATTGCCACACAATCATCAGGCGTCCTCCCCATAGAGAGGACGCCTGAAGTACCCACTGGCCAGGAAGTGGACGGTAGGAAGTGGACGCGCGCCCGCGACCTAGGAACAGAGCGTGGGGACGCAGCAGCGCGGAAGACCGGGTGAGAGCGCGCGCCGCCGGGGGGGCGGCGGTGGGGAGCAGCATTGGCGGTTACCGCCGCAGAAGAGGCATCGGTGGGCTCAGCCACCGATGTCACACTGGGCCTTGTCTTACAGGCCACACATAGCAAAACAGAATGAGCCTGCCAAGATGTAGCCAGAAGGTTCCTTGCCTCTCTAACTCTCCTCTTCCTCTCTCTGACCACAACCTTCTCACATTCTCTTCCCTCTCCACTCCATGTCTACAATCCCCACCCCACAAGCTTTCACACCCTCGCAGAAATCTTAAACACCTTGACTTAAACTCATTCTCTGAATCCCTCCTCCCTCTCACAGATATAAGTTCCTTACACAATGCGGATGACGCTGCTGCTCTATATAACACCACAATAGCTGTAGCTTTGGAATCTGCTGCCCCACATACACATACCAAAGCTCACAAAATCAACAGACAGCCCTGGCACACCAGCCTGACCAAAGAACTGAGGCGAGCTTCCAGGGCTGCTGAGCGCAGATGGAAAAGATCCCACTCCAACAAGCACTTCATCGCTTTCAAACAGTCCCTCACTACTTTCAAGACACTCGCCACAGCTAAACAAACCTACTTCTCAGCTCTCATATCCTCCCTGTCTCACAACCCTAAAGAGTTATTCAACACCTTGAATTCTCTCCTCCGTCCCCCAGCACCTTCTCCCTCCCCACTCATCTCAGCTGAAGACTTTGCCTCATTTTTCAAGCAGAAGATTGATAACATCAGAGACAGTTTTGGTCAACAACCCCCAGAGCCCTTCCTCCCGACTTCCAAGCCCTCCACCTCCAAAACCAACTTCTCCACCATTACAGAAGATCAACTCTCCACTCTACTCTCAAGATCACATCTCACCACCTGTGCACTTGACCCGATCCCATCCCACAGTCTTCATCCCAACCTTAACCCATCTCTTCAACCTATCACTAACAACTGGTGTTTTCCCCTCAAGCTTTAAACTTGCCTCCATCACACCTATCCTCAAAAAGCCCTCTCTTGACCCATCCTCTGTATCTAGCCATCGCCCTATATCACTTCTCCCCTATGCCTCCAAGCTACTGGAACAACACGTCTACCTTGAACTGTCCTCCCATCTCTCTTCTTGCTCCCTCTTTGACCGCTTACAATCTGGCTTCCGGTCACACCACTCCACTGAAACTGGCCTTACTAAGGTCACCAATGACCTCTTAACCGCCAAGAGCAAGCGACACTACTCTGTCCTCCTCCTCCTGGATCTGTCGGCTGCCTTTGACACAGTGGACCATTCCCTATTATTACAGACCCTCTCATCCCTTGGCATCACAGACTTGGCCCTATCCTGGATCTCATCATACCTAACAGACCGGAAATTAAGCATCTCCCACTCACACACCACCTCCTCACCTCGCCCCCTATATGTCGGCGTCCCACAAGGTTCAGTCCTAGGGCCCCTGCTCTTCTCCGTTTACACCTTTGGCCTGGGACAGCTCATAGAATCTCATGGCTTTCAGTATGATCTCTATGCTGATGACACACAGATCTACATCTCTGGACCAGACATCACCTCCCTACTAACCAGAATCCCTCAATGTCTGTCCACTATTTCATCCTTCTTCTCCGCTAGATTTCTGAAACTTAACATGGCCAAAACAGAATTCATCATCTTTCCCCCATCTCAAGTGACCCCCCCCCAACGAACCTATCCATTACAGTAAATGGCTGCCCACTCTCCCCAGTCCCACAAGCTCGCTGCCTCGGGGTAATCCTTGACGCTGATCTCTCCTTCAAACCACATATCCAAGCCCTTTACACTTCCTGCCGACTTCAACTCAAAAATATTTCACGAATCCGTTCGTTACGCAACCAAATATCTGCAAAAACCCTAGTCCTTGCCCTCATTATCTCTCGCCTTGACTACTGCAACCTCCTGTTCTGTGGCCTCCCCTCGAACACTCTCGCACCCCTCCAATCTATTCTAAACTCTGCTGCCAGACTAATCCACCTGTCCCCCCGCTATTCCCCAGCTTCTCCCCACTGTCAATCCCTTCACTGGCTCCCCATTGCCCAGAGACTCCAGTACAAAACCCTAACCATGACATACAAAGCCATCCACAACCTGTCTCCTCCATACATCTGTGACCTCGTCTCCCGGTACTTTCCCGCACGCAACCTCCGATCCTCACAAGATCTCCTTCTCTAATCCCCTCTTATCTCCTCTTCCCACAATAGCATACAAGACTTCTCTCGCGCATCACCCCTACTCTGGAACTCTCTACCACAACATATCAGACTCTCACCTACCATCAAAACCTTCAAAAAGAGCCTGAAGACCCACCTCTTCCGACAAGCCTATAACCTGCAGTAACCACCGATCGACCAAACCGCTGCATGACCAGCTCTACCCTCGACTACTGTATTCTCACCCATCCCTTGTAGATTGTGATTTTTCGCGGGCAGGGTCATCTCTCCTCCTGTACCAGTTATGACTTGTATTCTTTAACATTATTGTACTTGTTTTATTATGTATACCCTTCCTTACATGTAAAGCGCCATGGAATAAATGGCGCTATAACAATAAATAATCATAATAATACTGTGGGCACACTGACTGGTACTGAGGAAAATAAAGAAAGAAAGAACAGAGAGAGAGAAAAAAAAAACCAGAGAGAAAGAAAGGAGAGAGAAAGAAAGAACACAGAGAGAAAGAAAGAACAGAGAAAGAAACAGAGAGAGAAAGAAAGATTAGAGAGGGAAAGAAAGAAACAGAGAGAAAGATTAGAGAGGGAAAGAAAGAACAGAGAGAGAAAGAAGACAGAGAGAAAGAAAGATTCTATAAAGATACTATAGCAGCCCGGCTCCCATTGTAGTGCCCACCTGAGCCTCCCGATGCAGGACATATCATAATCTGCTCACAGGGCCGGCATCCCCGATTCCAAGGCGATCTCGCTGTCCTCGCTGTTGGAGGACACGGTGATGGATCTGAAGCATTCCTTGAAGTGCCTCCATGGTTCCGTCACAATATCCTCCCGAAATGACCTCATTTCCGGTAAGCTTCCAGCACGTCATTTCCAATGGAACGTCACGTGCGAGTTTTAAAGTACTCCTCGGGGCTCTGCCGTGTACTCCCTGTGTCTGCGGGAAAAATAATCTCCCGGTCACAACAGCGGGGCAGACTCTGAAAATCGGGGCTCCGCTCCGTGCGGCTCCACTACATGCACCCTGTAAACCCCTCCAGACCCCACAAATAAACTTCCCCCCATCCAGCGTGCCTGCTGATGTAGTGTACTGGACTGGCACCCCCATATACAGTGAAGGACAGACATGGGGGTCCCATACACAGTAACGGACGGACACAGGGGCCCCCATACACAGTGACGGACGAACACATGGGCCCCCATACACAGTGACGGACACGGGGCCCCCATATACAGTGACGGACGGGGACAAACATGGGGCCCCCCCATACACAGTGACGGATGGACTCTGGGCCCCCTCCATACACAGTGATGGCGGGGATGTACATGGTGACGGGACCCCCATATACAGTGATGGACGGACACAGGGCCCCCCATACACAGTGATGGATGGACACTGTGCCCCCTCCATACACAGTGATGGACGGGGATGAACATGGTGACGGGACCCCCATATACAGTGATGGACAGACACAGGGCCCCCCATACAGTGACGGATGGACACTGGGCCCCCTCCATACACAGTAATGGACGGGGATGAACATGGTGAGGAGACCCCCATATACAGTGATGGACGGACACAGGGCCCCCTGTCACGGACACGTGTGTCTGGACGCAGCGGATACCGCAAGGAGAACCCATACGACACTCGTGACCCTGGATACACCGCCTGCAGTGGGGCGAATTTAAATAATAAAACGTGCAGATGGATACGCCGCCTCCACCTGGCGAATTTAGGTATTACACGTTATACACAGTAGTCTGGAAACCCCGCCTCCAGTACGGCAAATTTAAATAATAAAGGAAACCTGGGTAAGATTAACAATGGTGGGCCCTGCGATAGGGAATAGGGACGAGGAGACCTCCTGAGCTCCCCTGAGCCAGTGTCCCTGCACTCCTAACATTCCCTATGCCGGCTCCGCACCCTAGCTCGCCCTGACCCTAAACCCTCACTAGGGAATATGTCGGTGCGGAAACTAATCCCACCACTGCACTAAAGACACAAAAGGAAAGAAGACAATACAGGGGACACCATTTAGCTTTATGCTCTGTTGCTTATGCTCCTGCAACAAAGCCCCACCACCTGCGTGCATCTTCTCCTCCACCCGGATCCATCACCATAACCGAATCCTTCACCATAGTGCAGCCTGGGAGCAGAGTCCATCACCAGTTGCAGCAGTCCAGAAACAGAGTCCCAAAGATGAGTCCAGCTTCTGCCAAGCAGTCAAGCATGCTTGAGTCCAGCTCTCAGCAACCAAGTCGAGCATGCTGAGTGCAACTCTCTTCATAGTCGCCACTCCACCAAGCCATGCAAGCACCTCCTGCTGACACCATAAACTGTGACTCCACCACGCCATGCCAGCCCTTCTTGCAGACCACATAGCTGTCACTCGTCCCCTCTGGCTAGGCTGCGCAGGACTCATGTTCAGCTCCTTCTTTCACCCAGGCTTCCTTGTGAATGAACACACAATTAAACAATATCATCAGCAGTGATTGAACCCACCTGACTCTCTTTTATAGAGCCTAACACCTGACATGTAATTAAGTGTACATTAAACCTAAGACTAAAGTGCGATACCACTAACCACCACCGGGGCAACTCAGAATGAACGACACCACGTGTGATAATTCTAATGGCCACCATGGGCAATAGTCTCACTTTGGCACCAAGCCAAAAGAAAAAAAGTTCACTTTTGTCCATTTAACTGTCAGATCCCGCCTGGATCATGACACCCCCCATACACAGTGACGGATGGACACTGGGCCCCCTCCATACACAGTGATGGACGGGGATGAACATGGTGACGGGACCTCCATATACAGTGATGGACGGACACAGGGCCCCCATATACACACAAGCAGATACAGAGGCATATACAAATACTGTAATGCATACACATTTGCTGAACACTCACCCAGAAAAAAATGTATTGCTGCACAGCCTGCACTTGAGAGAGCTGATGAAGCCAGCACAGCCGGCATTTTACAGGTCAGACTCAGGACAGGAGCAGAGGAGAGAGTGAGCACAGCCTGCTGACACCACAGCGTCTGTCTGCAGTGCTAATAGCCAGCAACACACAGACAGAGCAGGAAAGCAGTGCACTAGCTGAAGGTATGTGCTGCATTAACTCTTCGGACACACTTTTAAAGGGCCCACATTTTAAAAGAGCCACGCTTTTAAGGGCCCCCGCGACGGCGTGACCTATTCCCTCTCATCATCAGGGCCCACCCACCACCACAGGGCATTTTCCAGGTATCACTCCAGGGTCAGGCCAGACAGACCCTGGCAGGGACTTATGAAGGAGGCAGGAGCTGAGGGCTGGGCCTACCGGAGGAATCTCCGGTATACCGGAGGAATCTCCGGTATACCGGTGCCTCAGTCTGAGCCTGACCCCGCTCATATGTCACAGCTTATGTCATTCTGTTCAGTATTGCTAATTCCCTTTTATATTAGTATCTTTTGCTTTGCTTCCAGTTCACACCAGAATGCTGATCTAGTGGGGGAGAGGTTGTGTGGCCTCAGTGTTTTTGCATATCAGACGTGTTGGATTTTTTAGGGTTTTTTTGTGATTGCAGACAGTATCTTTTCTTTCCTGTCCTATCTAGACAGTTTGGGCCCCATCACTTGCTCATTCTATTTTCTGCCTATATTTGTGCTTCATCGTTTCTCACCGACAATATATGTTTGGGGGCTGTCTATTCCTTTAGGGTTCTACTCCGGGGCAGTTTAGTTTTCCCCTTTCTTGCTTTAGGCTTAGTTAACTCTTTGGCTGTGCCGAAGCATCTAGGGCATTGTAGACACATCCCATGGCTAATGCTAGTTGTGTTGTTAGGTTTAGGGGTCTGCAATCCGCTAAGTTGCCAACCTTTCTGGTTTCCTGGTTGCTTAGCTGATTCCCCAGTAATCCTCCTCAGTGACCGAATCATAACAGAGTCCTCTGCTTCGACCTCGGCAGAGGATTCGGGTTCATCCAGGACTCCAGAAAAGCTCCGGACCTGTTTGTGAACAGGCAGGATGTCGAAGGTCATCTCATCCGGGGACATCTGGAGCGCGATCCCTGGTGAGGACGTCTCCTTTACCTGCCATCTTGGAGACAGGGGATGGTACGCGCTTCATGTCTGCAGGATTCCTGCCAAGCTGATAGCCCCACAGGAACACCAGGGGGCGACAACAACTGCGGCTCCGTCAGTAACCCCAGCCATGGCAATACCACCAGTGCCACGTACAGCAGCAGTGACACCAGCTGCAGTAAGGCAGATCGTTCCTCAGGCTGCAATTGTACCTCAACCAGCAGCCATTCCATCATCATTGCCAACAATAGGACAGGAGACTTTACCAGATAAAGCTCCGCAAGCAGTATATACCCAGGCTGCTACAGCAATCATAATGCATCCAAGACGCAGTAGTCCTGAAGTTCTTCCCTGGAAGCAAGGGAACCAAACAGGTTCAATGTAACCAGGAGGTTGTATCATTCAGCCCCATTAAAATGAACAGAGACTTGGGCAACTCAGAATGAACGACACCACGTGTGATAATTCTAATGGCCACCGGGGGCAATAGTCTCACTTTGGCACCAAGCCAAAGGAAAAAAAGTTCACTTTTGTCCATTTAACTGTCAGATCCCGCCTGGATCATGACACCCCCCATACACAGTGACGGATGGACACTGGGCCCCCTCCATACACAGTGATGGACGGGGATGAACATCAATAGGATCACCAAGGATAGTATTGAATAAAGTGAGCAGTGTCTGCATAATCACTTGTGTATTAATGCTTTCAGGTATACCTCTTATCCAGATATTATTGTGATTTTCTTGCTCATCAACCATATTATACAGACTGTTTATTTGCTGGCTGTGAAGATCCAGTGTTAGTTTATGAGCATTTAGATGGTTGAAAACTTGTACAACATCATCCAATAATCTCTGTACCTTGACAGTAAGCTGTGACAGGCTCTAAGTGAGGGAAATATTTTCAGTTTTGTGTGTGGTCTCCAGCCTCTGTATAAATTGCTCCATGTCTTGTTTAGTAGGCATAGATGCAATATGATATACAAATCAATTATGGTGTTCCACATATCAGAATCCCCTGTGGCTTGGGGGGGGGGGGGGGAGTAAATTCCCCTGTGAAGCAAACATTGCTCAGTATGTGGGCTTCGGTGAGAACACAAGAAGATTTGTGGAGCTGTTTTCTTGTGAGTCCGACATTAAGAAAGGAGAAATTGCAAGACTTTCATGATGTAAGACAGCTCAAGCCTGTGAGTTAAGTCCTTTTTCCAAGCTGAGGCAGTAATGGCACCGGAGTGAGAAGATGTGCCCTTTGATAAGAAATGCGGGAATGTGAATCGCGACACCAATTAATCAGCACAGGCATGGAAGGAGAGTATGAGTGTTTATATTTTAAAGAGCCCAAACATGAGAAATGATAAGATACACTTTTCAGTTAAAACAAGATTCTGAAGCTGAAAAAGGCTTCTTCCCTGTGTGACTACTCTGAAGTTTATTAAGAGTTAAATTCCCAAATAAAACTTTTCCCGCATTAGGAACATGAAAAAAGCTTCTCCCCTGTGTGAGTTCTCTGATGTTTGATAAGATTTGATTTATCTGTAAAACATTTCCCACATTCTGAACAGGAAAAAGGCTTCTCCCCTGTGTGAGTTCTCTGATGTTTGATAAGACTTAATTTATCTGTAAAATATTTCCCACATTCTGAACAGGAAAAAGGCTTCTCCCCTGTGTGAGTTCTCTGATGTTTGATAAGACTTAATTTATCTGTAAAATATTTCCCACATTTTGAACAGGAAAAAGGCTTCTCCCCTGTGTGAGTGCTCTGATGTTTGATAAGACTTGATTTACAGTGAAAACATTTCCCACATTCTGAACATGAAAAAGGTTTCTTCCCTGTGTGAGTTCTCTGATGTGTGATAAGATTTGATTGAGCTGTAAAACATTTTCCACATTCTGAACATGAAAAAGGCTTCTTCCCTGTGTGAGTTCTCTGATGTGTGATAAGATTTGATTGAGCTGTAAAACATTTCCCACATTCTGAACATGAAAAAGGTTTCTTCCCTGTGTGAGTTCTCTGATGTGTGATAAGATTTGGTTGAGCTGTAAAACATTTTCCACATTCTGAACATGAAAAAGGCTTCTCCCCTGTGTGAGTTCTCTGATGTTTGATAAGACTTGATTTATCTGTAAAACATTTCCCACATTCTGAACAGGAAAATGGCTTCTCCCCTGTGTGGGTTCTCTGATGTGTGATAAGATGTGATTTATGGTTAAACCATTTCCCACATTCTGAACATGAAAAAGGCTTCTGCCCTGTGTGAGTTCTCTGATGTTTGATAAGATTCGATTTATGGTTAAAACATTTCCCACATTCTGAACATGAAAAAGGCTTCTCCCCTGTGTGAGTTCTCTGATGTGTGATAAGATTTGATTTCTCTGTAAAACATTTCCCACATTCTGAGCAGGAAAATGGCTTCTCCCCTGTGTGAGTTCTCTGATGTGTGATAAGATGTGATTTATGGCTAAAACATTTTCCACATTCTGAACAGGAAAATAGCTTCTCCTCTGTGTGAGTTCTCTGATGTGTAACTAGATGTGATTTCTGGTTAAAACATTTCCCACACTTGGAGCAAGAATATCTATTCTCCTCTGTGTGAATTTTTTGATATTTAAGAAAAGACTTTTCGAGGGGAAAACTATTTACATATTCAGAACGTGAAAATGGTTTCTTTGCTTTATCAGTTTGCTTTTTAATGCTTCTTTTATGACTTTGAGTTTCCTCAGGGGTCAGTAATGAATCAGAAGACAGGACCTGTTTCAAAGGATCAGATGGTCGATCTTTGCTGTGAAGGGATGAAGGAATATCTGGAGTAATGGCATTCACTTCAATTGTATCTGGTGTAATCTCAAGATCATCTGATTTATAAACTGAAGATGTCAGCTGTCCCCCTGATCTCCTGGTACAGTCATCTGCCAAGAATAAAACCAATTATTATTTTTGAATAAAATCCTTGAAATTTATATTTATTAACATTTCTACTTAATCTCTTTAAACATGCAAATTATGATAAAGAAGTTTAATTAATCACCAAGACAATGACATTTCAGTCTGATAGAAAACCTCATAGCATGAATCAGTAGAGCGTGGTGTTCGACTGTTTGTTCATTCTGCCTCCCAAATGTAGGTGAAAATAATAACAATAAAACTTGTACTCATCTCACAGAAAAAAACAAGCCCCACTCAGGTCCATCATCTACCAGAGGAAAAAACAGAGGTTTCCACATTATTAGTGGCTCTAATGCTCTTGAAAAGCAACATGGCTTCCATAAACCAATTCAGCAATATCCGCTCTCCCAAAGTCACATCTTTCTCTCACTTCTGAGCCTTGTAGTGCGCCCAAACCACATTCATCATCCATGTATTTGGCATTACTATAGCGAGAAGAACCCACTTCATTTACGGTGTGTGTCTCCCGGAGCACAATCTGGGCACTATGTGATGGGTAGTGAGATGGCAAATGTGCGATTTTCTCTCTCCAACATCCACTCAGTGCTAATTTCCAGAGAGTGGCTGTGAAGTCAAAATAGTCACTACTCCTATAGATTAATTCCCTGAGGGTTATAATTTCCATAATTGAGCCACTTTATTGGGTTTTCTACTGCTCTGGTTTTCTATTTTGTCATATTAGGACTTCTGTAAATGGTGTGTCACAATTTTTCTGGGATCTGGTCCTGCAACATCTGTGTCTGCCACCAGGCGCCGCCTTATTCATTCTGCAGGGGGCGCTGGTGATGCAGGAGACATCGCAACCAGAAACTCTGGATGGCACAGGCTCTGTCCTTCCAATAAGATTAGGTTGCCTGGGACCTGTAGTACCATCCAGTCTAGCAGTATGGGATTGTGTGATGTCCAACTGAAGTAACGCATTTTTTGGATTATAAGACGCTCCGGATTATAAGATGCACCCCAAATTTTGAGGAGAAAAATAGGGAAAAAACTATTTTTAATAAAATGGTGATGCTTTTTATAATCCATGCGTCGTATTGCTTACTGGGGGTGGTGGCTGCGGTGAAGTGGGGTCCCAGGGTCGCTGCTGGAGCAGACAAGAGTGGTGCATTGCTGCAGGTCACAGGCTGAGATGAGGGGGCGTTCCAATGTGCGGCACACCGATGCGGATGTCGGGTGCTGCCGTTATACTCTGTCCCCGATGCTGTGGGGGGCTCTGCCGACATTTTGTGAAAGGCCAGAGCCCCCAGCAGCTCTTCCATGGTTTTCTGTGCGGTGGACTGCAGGAAAATGGCTGCCGGGAGGCGTCGCATGGGCAGATGGAGATCTCGGCACCAAGATCTCGGGGGATGAGATCACAGCGCTGAAACACATCACCACAGACGGTGCTTTTGCTCTGGACCTTCAGCCCCTATCAGGACCTTTGTCCTTCTCTGTGCCCTGCCGGACTCGCCTGTATTTCTCATAGCCCTATCTGGGATCTTTGTACTATTCCGCTGTGGTCTCTCCTCTATAATCCATTTTTCTACTTAAGTGAGGCTTGATAAAGACCCATAACAGGGTTGAAACGTTACCTTGATACTTTATTACTGCTGTGGTGACTTCAATAAATTCATCTATGTTATGCACTTGAAAAATCATATTTTGAGTGCGGCTGTTTCTTCACTTATATGACTCTAACTGGACTAGCTCCAGGTTCAGCCTGCACCTGCCCTACACTTAACAGAGTGTACACCATTTATCTATAAACTGCACTCATTCATGGTGGACCATTGGAGCTACTATGAGTCCTGACCACAAGAGCAGGAAAGTATTAGTGCTCCCCATTTCAGGAGAGATTGTGCAGTAATCTGAATTCCTTAGGATTGAAAACATTGTAATATAGGACTTGGAGTGAATCCATGAAGTCAGCGCTCGAGCCATGCCAACACATCTCCTGCAGGCGGGAATAAATGTATATTACAGCCATCAGCCACGCACAGCTTAGAGATATATCATGGCACAGGTGTAATATTTTTATGTAGTTTCTCGCGACCCTGTTTGAAGTTAGTCATTTTTAAATTGAAAAGTCAGGATAAAGGGAAACTCTGTTGTTATTGTACAGAAATTCACACTTGGCCTCACTGCACATTTAATGTTAGTGATCATAAAAGAGAAGTTTGGCCAGAAAGACTGGACCTGGTCTTGTAGGGACCATATGAGACATTCAGCAGCACAGAAGGGAGAGAAGGTAGATTCATCCAATAAGATATCAGGGATCTAGGAAGCCAACAGCATCATTACCCTCCGCTTTCTCTTACAGGCCCATCATAATATTTTTCTTCAAGTGATTTTCTAACTTGTCAGCACATTCTATGTCATTTGGCTTTCTAGTTTACAGATCTGGGCAGGTAATGGTCAGCGTCTTCTAATACCGGATCCTCAATGGATCCTCCAGGTTGTAACTTCTATAGAAAAGGGCTTTCAATGAACAACGTCATTTGAAATGTTTTGGATGGTGGAAAACGTGGTCTAGCGGCAAAATGGTGATCACACGACTGTGATACGGCCGGACTACACCACCGATAAAGCCGCCATAGCCAGTGACTGAGAAGAATCTCTAACTTGTCTATATTTAGTGGTCAGTACTCACCTGACTGGTTATAAGCAGTAATCTCCTCTTTACATCGCTCATCACCCTTCACATATGTCTCTGTAGTATTAATATGGGTCAAATCTTCACCCTAAAATAAATATTGTAAAAAGTCACAGACAGATGGAGAAGTCACATCTAAGATCATCTCTAATCCTGCCATCTCCACCGTTCTCATTACATAAGAATAAAACATATAATACTGGTGGATAAAACAAGACTGAGCACAAGACCTTCACAGCCGTCTACACATCATAGGGGAGATCTCATGACAACTTCTCTCCATCTACCTGATGATCCTGAGGAACATTGAGATCTTCTTGTTTATAGTCCTGTGGAAGAAGAGGACGGGGACATCTCTCTGGTGTTGTCTTCTTACTGGATAGATCTGGAGGAAACACATACAGGGACTGAATTCATTCTTTACATACAGATAATTATAGGCCGTGTGTATTTAGTCCTGTCTATTACCTGGTGATGAGAGGGGCTGGGGAACCTCCATCATGACGTCCTTGTACAGATCTTTGTGTCCTTCTAAATAATCCCACTCCTCCATGGAGAAATAGACGGCGACATCCTGACACCTTATAGGAACCTGACACATACAATGATACCGTCATCCCCCGATCCCTTCATAGCGTTACTGTATAATGTCGCAGCATTCCCAGCAGTGTCACCTCTCCAGTCAGCAGCTCAATCATCTTGTAGGTGAGTTCTAGGATCTCCTGGACATTTATGTCACCATGGATTAGTGGGAGAGGTGGAGGCCCTGTGATTGGGCTCAGGGGTCTTCTCCATCCCTCAGACACAGGGTCCTGACAGCGCTCACTAGAGGTCTTCTTCACTACTGTGTAATCCTGGTTATGGAGAGACACATTAATAAATCTCACTACAGACATTTCCAGAGTCCTCACCTCTCCAGTTCTGTCCATCTGTTATTCCCATAGATAAGACTGATGTAATGTGACGTCATCAGAATCTCTCACCTCTCCAGTAAGCCGGAAGAGGATCTCTAGGGTGAGGTGTAATATCCTCTCCGCCATCTTGTCTCTGTCCATATCCATCTTTGATGGGTAAATCAGGAAAATTCTCTTATGTAGAAGATCTTCACTGAGAGGATCCGATATTGTAGAGACCTGAATGAGAAGATGAGCCGATGTAACATCATAAAAATCCTGTGTAATAATACAATTACTGGAGATAATAAGGGAAACATATGAGGAGATTTATTATTTTACAGTATTTAGTTTCCTTCTTTACATCTACTAATAAAACCTATATATTTAGGCCACAGACAACAAGCAGTTTCTCCCTCGGAGTCGGCAGCTGAATACGTTCCTCATAGACTCATCTTCCATAACGCTAATTCTCGTCTCATTACCGACACTGGAATCGGCATTAGCAATACTGCAGGAGATATTCATTACACGGGACAGGAGAAATAACTACTTCATGATGAGGACGACATCTTCATCTTCTACTACGGCTCTAGAAACATATTTGGCCGGAGTCCGTAACTGACTCCATCCCCACCGGCCGTCTATATGAAGGTTTCCCGTCTTCCCCGCACTGTAATCTTCTATCACGTTAGATCTCAGCTCTGATTCACACACAGAATTTTGAGGCTTTTAACCCCTTCCTGACATCCGACGTACTATCCCGTCCACGGTACCCGGGCTCGTATGACCGTGGACGGGATAGTACGTCGGGTCCTTTAACCCCTTCACCCCCAAGGGTGGTTTGCACGTTCATGACCGGGCCAATTTTTACAATTCTGACCACTGTACCTTTATGAGGTCATAACTCTCGAACGCTTCCATGGATCCCGGTGATTCTGACATTGTTTTCTCGTGACATATTGTACTTCATGTTAGTGGTAAAATTTCATTCAAATAACTTGCGTTTATTTGTGAGAAAAACGGAAATTTGGCGAAAATTTTGAAAATTTCGCAATTTTCCAACTTTGAATTTTTATGCCCTTAAATCACAGAGATAAGGCACACAAAAAACTTGATAACTAACATTTCCCACATGTTTACTTTACATCAGCACAATTTTGGAACCAAAATTTTTTTTTGTTAGGAAGTTATAAGGGTTAAAAGTTGACCAGCGATTTCTCATTTTTACAACACCATTTTATTTTTAGGACCACATCACATTTGAAGCCACTTTGAGGGGTCTATATGATAGAAAATACACAAAAGTGACACCATTCTAAAAACTGCACCCCTTAAGGTTCTCAAAACCACATTCAAGAAGTTTATTAACCCTTTAGGTGCGTCACAGGAATTTTTTTGAATATTTAAAAAAAAATGAACATCTAACTTTTTTTCATAAAAAAAATACTTCAGGTTCAATTTTTTTTATTTTACCAAGGGTAACAGGAGAAATTGAACTGCAAAAGTTATTGTGCAATTTGTCCTGAGTACGCAGATACCTGATATGTGGGGGGGAACGACTGTTTCGGCGCATGGCAGAGCTCAGAATGGAAGGAGCGCCGTTTGACTTTTTCAATGCAAAATTGGCTGGAATTCAGATTGGACGCCATGTCACGTTTGGAGAGTCCCTGATGTACCTAAACAGTGGAAACCCCCTACAAGTGACCCCATTTTGGAAACTAGACCCCCCAAGGAACTTATCTAGATATGTGGTGAGAACTTTGAACCCACAAGGGCTTTACAGAAGTTTATAACGTACAGCGGTACAATTAAAAAATCATATTTTTTCCACAAAAATGATCTTTTCACCCCAATTTTTATTTTCCCAAGGGTAACAGGACCCTAAAAGTTATTGTGCAATTTGTCCTGAGTATGCTGATACCCCACATGTGGGGGTAAACCACTATTTGGGCGCATGGCAGAGCTCGGAAGGGAAGCAGCGCCATTTGACGTTTTTGGCTGGAATTGAGATCGGACACCATGTCGCGTTTGGAAAACCCCTGATGTACCAAAACAGTGGAAACCCCCCACAAATGACACCATTTTGGAAACTAGACCCCCTAAGGAACTTATCTAGATGTGTGGTGAGAACTTTGAACCCCCATGGGCTTCACAGAAGTTTATAACATAAAGCCATACAATTAAAAAATCATATTTTTTCAACAAAAATGATCTTTTCACCCTCAATTCTTATTTTTCCAAGGGTAACAGGACCCTAAAAGTTATTGTGCAATTTGTCCTGAGTACGCTGATACCCCACATGTGGGGGTAAACCACTATTTGGGCGCATGGCAGAGCTCGGAAGGGAAGCAGCGCCATTTGACGTTTTTGGCTGGAATTGAGATCGGACACCATGTCGCGTTTGGAAAACCCCTGATGTACCAAAACAGTGGAAACCCCCCACAAATGACACCATTTTGGAAACTAGACACCCTAAGGAACTTATCTAGATGTGTGGTGAGAACTTTGAACCCCCATGGGCTTCACAGAAGTTTATAACATAAAGCCATACAATTAAAAAATCATATTTTTTCCACAAAAATGATCTTTTCACCCTCAATTCTTATTTTTCCAAGGGTAACAGGACCCTAAAAGTTATTGTGCAATTTGTCCTGAGTACGCTGATACCCCACATGTGGGGGTAAACCACTATTTGGGGGCATGGCAGAGCTCGGAAGGGAAGCAGCGCCATTTGACGTTTTTGGCTGGAATTGAGATCGGACACCATGTCGCGTTTGGAAAACTCCTGATGTACCAAAACAGTGGAACCCCCCACAAATGACACCATTTTGGAAACTAGACCCCCTAAGGAACTTATCTAGATGTGTGGTGAGCACTTTGACCCCCCCAGTGCTTCACAGAAGTTTACAACGCCCGGGCGTGAAAATAAAAAATTCGTATTTTTTCCACAAACATGATCTTTTAGTCACCATTTTTTTATTTTCCCAAGGGTACCAGGAGAAATTGGACCCCAAAAGTTGTTGTCCAATTTGTCCTGAGTATGCTGATACCCCATATGTGGGAGAAAACTACTGTATGGGCACACGTCGGGGCTCGGAAGGGAAGTAGTGACGTTTTGGAATGCAGACTTTGATGGAATAGTCTGCGGGTGTGATATTGCCTTTGGAGAGCCCCTAATGTACCTAAACAGTGGAAACCCCCCACAAATGACACCATTTTGTAAACTAGACCCCCCAAGGAACTTATCTAGATGTGTGGTGAGCATTTTGACCCCCCCAGTGCTTCACAGAAGTTTACAACGCCCGGGCGTGAAAATAAAAAATTCGTATTTTTTCCACAAACATGATCTTTTAGTCACCATTTTTTTATTTTCCCAAGGGTACCAGGAGAAATTGGACCCCAAAAGTTGTTTTCCAATTTGTCCTGAGTACGCTGCTACCCCATATGTGGGAGAAAACTACTGTATGGGCACACGTCAGGGCTCGGAAGGGAAGTAGTGACGTTTTGGAATGCAGACTTTGATGGAATGGTCTGCGGGTGTCATGTTGCCTTTGGAGAGCCCCTAATGTACCTAAACAGTGGAAACCCCCCACAAATGACACCATTTTGTAAACTAGACCCCCCAAGAAACTTATCTAGATGTGTGGTGAGCACTTTGACCCCCCCAGTGCTTCACAGAAGTTTACAACGCCCGGGCGTGAAAATAAAAAATTCGTATTTTTTCCACAAACATGATCTTTTAGTCACCATTTTTTTTATTTTCCCAAGGGTACCAGGAGAAATTGGACCCCAAAAGTTGTTGTCCAATTTGTCCTGAGTACGCTGACACCCCATATGTGGGAGAAAACTACTGTATGGACACACGTCGGGGCTCGGAAGGGAAGCAGTGACGTTTTGGAACGCAGACTTTGATGGAATGGTCTGCGGGTGTCATGTGCGTTTGGAGAGCCCCTGATGTACCTAAACTATTGAAACTCCCCACAAGTGACCCCATTTTGGACACTAGACCCCCCACGGAACTTATCTAGATGTGTGGTGAGCATTTTGAACCCCCAAGTGCTTCACAGAAGTTTATAACACTCGGACGTGAAAATAAAAAAATCATTTTTTTTCCACAAAAATGATATTTTTGCCCCCAATTTTTTATTTTCCTAAGGGTAACAGGAGAAATTGGACCCCAAAAATTGTTTTGCAATTTGTCCTGAGTAGGCTGATACCCTACATGAGGGGGTAAAACACTGTTTGGGCGCATAGCAGAGCTTGGAAGGGAAGGAGCACCATTTGACTTTTTCAACTCAGAATTGGCTGGAATTGAGATCAGACGCCATGTTGCATTTGGAGAGCCCCTGATGTGCCCAAACAGTGGAAACCCCCAATTCTAACTCCAACCCGAACCCCAACACGCCCCTAACCCTAGCCCTAACCCTAGCCCTAACCCTAGCCCTAACCCTAGCCCTAGCCCTAACCCTAACCCTAGCCCTAACCCTAACCTAACCCTACCCCAACACACCCCTAGCCCTAACCCTAGCCCTAACCCTAATGGAAAAATGGAAATAAATACATTTTTTTTATTTTATTATTTTTCCCTAACTAAAGGGGTGATAACGGGGGGTTTGATTTACTATTTATGGCGGTTTTTATGTTTGGCGGCTGTCGCACGCTAAAAGATGCTTTTTATTGTAAAAATAGTTTTTGCATCACCACATATTGAGAGCTATAATTTTTCCGTATTTTGACCCACCGAGTCATGTGAGGTCTTATTTTTTGCGGGACGAGTTGACGTTTTTATTGGTACCATTTTCGGGCACGTGAAATTTTTTGATCGCTTTTTATTCCGATTTTTGGGACGCAGAATGAACAAAAACCAGCGTTTCATGAATTTCTTTTGGGGGGGGCATTTACACCGTCCCGCGTGCGGTAAAATTGATAAAGCGCTTTTATTCTTCGGGTCAGTATGGTTACAGCGATACCTCATTTAGGTCGTTTTTTTATGTTTTTGTCGGTTTTATGCAATGAAAACTATTTTATATAAAAAATAATTATTTTTGCATCGCTTTATTCTGCGAGTTATAACTTTTTTATTTTTTTGCTGATGATGCTGTGTGGCGGCTTGTTTTTTGCGGGACAAGATGACGTTTTCAGCGGTACCATGGATATTTATATGCGTCTTTTTGATCTCGCGTTATTGCACTTTTTGTTTGGCGGTATGATAATAAATCATTATTTTTTGCTTCGTTTTTTATTTTTATTTTTTAAGGGGTTCGCTAAAGGGGTTAACTAATGGGACAGTTTTATAGGGCAGGTCGTTACGGACGCGGCGATACCTAATATGTGTACATTTATTGGTTTTTTTTTTAATTATTTTAAAAAAATGAATTTATTGGGGAATATTTTTTTTTTTTTTTTACTAATTTATTTGGCGATTTTTTTTAATTTATTTTTACACTTTTTTTTTAATTTTTTTTTACTTTATTACATAGTCCCAGGTGGGACATCACTGTCCTGTGACAGATCGCTGATCTGTCACATCACAGATCACTGTGACAGATCAGCAATCTGTCACAGGCAGTGCACAAGGCTTCCTCATGCCTGCGCTTTGCAGGCACTGAGGAAGCCAGCTTCCCCAGGCCCCCGAAGGCCCCCGTCGCCATCTTGGATTCGGGGGCCTGGAGGATAGGAGCCCCCCGCAGCAGCGCTGCACATTGTGCTGCCGTGGGGGGCTCAGGGAAGCACGGAGGGAGCCCCCTCCCTGCCGATGCTTCCCTTTAACTCCCGGTACACCGCGATCGCGTTTGATCGCGGTGTGCAAGGGGTTAATGTGTCGGGGGCGGTCCGTGACCGCCCCTGACACATTGTGCAGGGTGTCAGCAGTGATAATCAGCTGACACCCGGCCGCGATCAGCGGCGCTCACCACGTGGGCGCCGCTGATCGCGGTAGACGTACTATCCCGTCCCCGGTCATACGGGCCCGGGTACCGTGGACGGGATAGTACGTCTCATGTCAGGAAGGGGTTAATGCGATACCGCGACTAAAGTCGCGGTGATCGCATTAAAATTCCGACGCCATCTCACCTTACAAAAGATGGCGTCGGCATCCCGGGCTGCGATCCCGCCCCCCCGGCATCCAGAGCGCTGTGATTGGCTGTTCAATTCTGAACAGCCAATCGCAGCGTTTCTCATTGTTTCAGCCAATCAGCTTGGCTGAAACAATGATGTTCTAGGCTGGGATCGAGTACTGGCAAAAAAGGCACCGGCAAAAAGCACCCGGATTGGCGCGATCGCCGATCTGATCGATCGCGCCAATCGCAGTGCACAGCGGCGCTATATCGCCGCTGTGCCCTGCCAGTACCGGCCAGGATCGGTGCTATATTAGCACCGATCCTAGGCTGGAGCCTGATGCAGGCCCAGCAGGGCCTGCAGGAGTTGGCTGGCGCGATCGATTAGATCGGCGATTGCGCCAACCACAGGGCACAGCTGCGGTCACCATGTGACCGCTCTGTGCCCTGCTGGTGACCTGGGCATGACCTGCCTAGTAATCGGAGCTGTGTGCTCCGATTCTAGGCAGTTGCCATGGTCACCAGGCAGATCAGGGATTGGTGGGATCGATGTAATCATTCGATCCCACCAATGACAGGTCACAGCAGCGATGTGACCGCTCTGTGACCTGCCCCCTGACCTGCCTCTGACCTGTCTGCAGGGGTCCTCACTCCAGCTGAGGATTCCTGCAGAGAGGTCGGACGCAGCAAGAGCTCCTGTGCTGGGTATTGTGGTGCCACAGCTTGTAGCATCACAATCCCTGCAGAAGAAAGAAGAAAGAAAACTACAACTGTAAGTGTTAATTGATCCCTGATCCCTGATCCCCTGCCCAATCTATCTTCACCCCCCCAATCTATCTTCATCCCCCATCCCCCCCCCTTACCCCCCCTTCACCCCCCTTTTACCCCCCTCCACCCCACTTTTGCGCCACCTCCGTGCGCAGCCGCCGAGCGTTGATTGGTGACGCAGTTCACCGATCAACACTCGAGCTCGCTTTTTTTTCCTTAGCCCCTCCGTACACACATCCCGCAGCTGCGAAACTTGGATAAGTGACACAGTTCACTTATCAGAGTTTGTGCCTGCCGTTTTCCTTTTTTTTTCCACCCCCCCCTTGCGCCACCCCGTGCGCACATCCAGCAGCCTAGTTTTGATAAGTGACACTTATCAGCTAGGGCCTGCTGTTTTAGACTTTTTTCCACAGCTTTTTCCTTACAGAAAGTTTACACCAATCACTCCCCCCCTCACGTACACATACAGTTTTCAATAAAGTGTACACCCAAGCACCATATTTACACAAAAATGTCATCAAATTCATCCCAACAGCGCTATTCAGTGGAGGAGGCATATGCTTTACTTGCCTCTGACACTGATAGCGATTTGGATGACGATCCGACTTTTCTTTATTTTTCGGATTCTACATCCTCTTCTTCTTCCTCTTCCCCCTCCTCATCTTCCTCCTCGGGTCCTGCGGAACCGCAACGCAGACGCACCAGGACAGAAGATGAGGCAGCGCCCACCATGCCCACAGCTGACCCATTGCTCCCCGTATGGACCTCGCCCTCCGAAAATTACGAGCCACTGATTCCTGATTTTGTGACAGAATCAGGAATCAAGTTTGACACCACCGGCCTCACAGAAATTGACTTTTTCAAAGTCTTTTTCTCTGAGGATTTTGTTAACCTCATGGTGGAGCAAACTAATTTGTACGCTTATCAATTTTTGGAGCAAAACCCACGTTCAACATTTTCAAACTGGTCTCCTGCAGACGCAGTTGAAATGACGCAGTTTTGGGGCCTGGTCCTCCATATGGGGATACTGAAGAAGCCGGAAATTAGGCAATATTGGAGTGTTGATATTTTATACAACACTCCAGTGTTCCGAATGGTCATGGCCCGGACGCGTTTTGAGGCCATCCACAAGTTTCTGCATTATACTGATAATGCAGAGTGTCCCGCACAAGATGACCCCAACTTTAACCGTCTGTTCAAAGTTCGGCCGGTCATCGAACACTTCAACAAAAAGTTTGCTGAAGTGTATGTGCCCCAAAGGGACATCTGCGTGGATGAGTCCTTGGTTCACTTCAAGGGAAGGCTGTGATTCCGTCAATACCTGCCCAGTAAGAGGGCCAGGTACGGAATCAAACTCTATAAGTTGCGTGAGAGTACCTCAGGGTACATCCACAAGTTCAGAGTTTACGAAGGGAAGGACACCCGGATTGAACCCCCTGAGTGTCCTCCTTTCCTGGGAGTGAGTGGGAAAATTGTGTGGGATTTGGTGCACCCACTGCTGGATAAAGGTTATCACCTCTACACTGATAACTTTTATACCAGCATCCCACTCTACAAATCCCTCTCTGAGCGACGTACCGCAGCCTGCGGTACTGTCCGCAAAAATCAGAGAGGCCTCCCGAAGACGCTACTTGGGCAGATGCTCCAAAAAGGTGAGAGCAGAGCCCAATGTAGCGACCACCTGCTGGTGGTCAAGTACAAGAACAAGAGAGATGTCCATCTCTTGACCACCATACACGGTGATGGCAGTACCCTCTGCACTGTACGGGGTACCTCTACACAGGTCCGCAAACCGACATGTGTAGTGGGGTACAACAAAAACATGGGGGGAGTTGAACTCTCCGATCAACTCCTCCAACCGTACAATGCATTGAGGAAGGCCAAGGCGTGGTACAAAAAGCTGGCCGTGCACATCGTCCAAATGGCAATGCTCAACGCATTCCTGCTGTCACAATGTGCATGCCCCAGCGATACGGCGTACCTTCATTTCCAGGAGGTAGTGGTTAAGGCCCTGATGTTTGGCGCTCAGGAAGGAGCGGGCCCCAGTACTTCTGGTACTGAAGGTGCTCGTATTGTCCCAGGTCAGCATTTTCCGGGGGTGGTCCCGCCAACCCCAAGAAAAGGTAAGCCGCAAAAAAGGTGTCGAGTGTGTTACAAAAAAGGAATACGCAGGGACACCACTTATCAATGCGACACCTGCCCCAAAAAACCTGGCCTGTGCATGAAGGATTGCTTCAAATTGTACCACACCTCCATGCACTACTAATTTACATTAGATTAGTTGGGGGCACATCTAGATTTGTTCTTTGGGGGTCTAGTATCCAAAATGATGTCATATGTGGGTTTTTTTTTCCTGTTTAGGCACATCAGGGACTCTGCAAATGGAACATGACGCCAGCAGACCATCAAAGTCTGCATTCCAAAACAACACTACTTCCCTTTCGAGCACCGACGTGTGCCTAAACAGTTTTTTCCCACATGTGGGGTACCAGAGTACCCAGGACAAATTGGACAATGACTTTTGGGGTCCAATTTCTCCTGTTACTCTTGGGAAAATTAAAAATTGGGGACTAAATGATCATTTATGTGGGAACAAAACAGGATTTTATATTTTCACGCCTGTGCATTATAATCTTTAGTGAAACACTTGGGGGTTCAAAGTGCTCACCACACATCTAGATAAGTTCCTTAGGGGGTCTAGTTTCCAAAATGGGGTCACTTGTGGGGGGTTTCTACTGTTTAGGAACATCAAGGGCTCTGCAAATGGAACATGACACCCGCAGACCATTCCATCAAAGTCTGCTTTCCAAAACGTCATTACTTCCCTTTTGAGCCCTGACGTGTGCCCAAACAGTAGTTTTCTCCCACATGTGGGGTATCAGGGTACTCAGGACAAATTGGACAACAACTTTTGGGGTCCAATTTCTCCTGTTACTCTTGGGAAAATTAAAAATTGGGGACTAAATGATCATTTATGTGGGAACAAAAAAGGATTTTATATTTTCACGCCTGGGCATTATAATCTTTAGTGAAACACTTGGGGGTTCAAAGTGCTCACCACACATCTAGATAAGTTCCTTAGGGGGTCTAGTTTCCAAAATGGGGTCACTTGTGGGGTGTTTCTACTGTTTAGGAACATCAAGGGCTCTGCAAATGGAACATGACGCCCGCAGACCATTCCATCAAACTCTGCTTTCCAAAACGTCATTACTTCCCTTTCGAGCCCTGACGTGTGCCCAAACAGTAGTTTTCTCCCACATGTGGGGTATCAGGGTACTCAGGACAAATTGGACAACAACTTTTGGGGTCCAATTTCTCCTGTTACTCTTGGGAAAATTAAAAATTGGGGACTAAATGATCATTTATGTGGGAACAAAACAGCATTTTATATTTTCACGCCTGGGCATTATAATCTTTAGTGAAACACTTGGGGGTTCAAAGTGCTCACCACACATCTAGATAAGTTCCTTAGGGCGTCTAGTTTCCACAATGGGGTCACTTGTGGGGGGTTTCCACTGTTTAGGCACATCAGACGCTCGTCAAACGTGACATGGCGTCCAATATCAATTCCAGCCAATTTTAGGTTGAAAAAGTCAAACAGGGCTCCTTCCCTTCTGAGCCCTGCCATGTGCCCAAACAGTGGTTCCCCCCCCACATATTGGGTATCAGCATACTCAGGACAAATTTGACAACAACCTTTGGGGTCCAAATTCTCCTGTTACCCTTGGGAAAACAAAATATTGGGGACTAAATGATCATGTTTGTGGAAAAAATATGATTATTTTCACGCCCGGGTGTTATAAACTTCTGTGAAGCCATTGGGGGTTCAAAGTGGTCACCACACATCTAGATAAGTTCCTTAGGGCGTCTAGTTTCCACAATGGGGTCACTTGTGGGGGGTTTCCACTGTTTAGGCACATCAGACGCTCGTCAAATGCAACATGGCGTCCGATCTCAATTCCAGCCAATTTTAGGTTGAAAAAGTCAAACGGGGCTCCTTCCCTTCTGAGCCCTGACATGTGCCCAAACAGTGGTTCCCCCCCACATATTGGGTATCAGCGTACTCAGGACAAATTTGACAACTTTTGGGGTCCAATTTCTCCTGTTACCGTTGGGAAAATTAAAAAATTGTTGCTAAAATATTATTTTTGTGACTAAAAAGTTAAATGTTCATTTTTTCCTTCCACGTTGCTTCTGCTCCTGTGAAGCACCTGAAGGGTTAATAATCTTCTTGAATGTGGTTTTGAGTAGCTTCAGGGGTGCAGTTTTTAGAATGGTGTCACTTTTGGGTATTTTCTGCCATATAGACCCCCCAAAGTGACTTCAAATGTGAGGTGGTCCCTAAAAAAAATGGTTTTGTAAGTTTTGTTGTAAAAATTAGAAATCGCTGGTCAAATTTTAACCCTTATAACTTCCTAACGAAAAAAATGTTGTTTCCCAAATTGTGCTGATGTAAAGTAGACATGTGGGAAATGTTATTTAGTAACTATTTTGTGTCACATATTTCTCTATTTTAAGGGCATACAAATTCAAAGTTTGAAAATTGCAAAATTTTCAAAATTTTCGCCATTTCTGTTTTTTTCATAAATAAACGCAAGTTATAGCGAAAAAATGTTACCACTAAAGTGAAGTACAATATGTCACGAGAAAACAATCTCAGAATCGCCTAGATCCGTTGAAGCGTTCCAGAGTTATAACCCCATAAAGGGACAGTGGTCAGAATTGTAAAAATTGACCTGGTCATGAACGTGCAAACCACCCTTGGGGGTGAAGGGGTTAAAAATGCAAATTGCCTCTTCAGAGAGAAAGAGGATTTGAACTCTATGGCACCACCTGTTGGTAGTAGGGATCCTACACGTCACAATTGACCCTTTAACGCAGGGATGGGGAACCTCAGGCCCCAGGGCCATTTACGGCCCTCGATAACCTTTTATCAGGCCCTTGGGCAGATTCTCAGGGACCGCATTCTTGGGCAGGGAGCTGTATTTTGATTGCCACAAACTCATTAATTTCTTCTTGCTCTGTTAGCACACACACCAATCTTCACTAATGAACACTGAAGGGCATGCAATGAAAGATTACGTCCTGACACCAGTGCCAGAGTCAGGATGTAACTTGTTGGTGGAGTTTGTATGGCACCCGAAGGATGGTATAAATATCCAAATGGCCCTTGGCAGAAAAATGATTCCCACCCCTGCTTTAACGAATCTTGTAATATGACTTAAGATAAAAGCCAAAACAGAACCCCAATTTGCAGAGAATCTCCACCTACCATCACCTGCAGAGCCGCACACATGTATGGCAGTTCTGTGTGCACAGGACCTGTGATGAGGTCACAGGAGGGGAGGAGTCAGGGGTCACATGATCAGGGGCCTCAGTGTATGCAGGTCTCTGCTGTGCTGGTTGTCATGGTGCTGGATGAGTGGATGAGGGGAAGTTTCAGTGTGGGGTCAGGAGGGGTTTACAGGGTGGATGTAGCAGAGCCACGTGTGTACGAAACGTACGGAGCAGAGTCTTGTGTGTACGAGGTGTACAGAGCGGAGCCGCATGTGTACAAGACGTACGGAGTGGAGTTGCGTATGTAAGAGGTGTACGGAGCAGAGCCGTGTGTGTACGAGGTGTATGGAACAGAGCTGCATGTGTACGAGATGTACGGAGCGGAGCCTCATGTGTATGAGGTGTACGGAGCAGAGCCGCATGTGTACGAGGTGTACGGAGGAGAGTCCTGTTTACTAGGTGTTCGCGTCTGTGTGTGTGTGTGCGTGTCTGTCCGGATGAACCCTCTGGAAAAGTTCTCCTGAATATACTCCGACATGGCCTGACAAAGGGTAGATCCTTCCCCTTGGCGGCGAGGAACCTGGAACAAGCTTGATCGGGCAATCATACGAGCGGTGTGGAGGAAGGACCTCAGCCTCCTTCTTATTGAAGACGTCCGCATAGTCCCAATAAGCCGAAGGGAGACCTGCGGGAGCAGAGGTGGACTGTGGGAGATTAACAGGACGAATTGGCTGCATACACTGCTTCTGGCAGGAGGATCCCCCAACGTAGCACATCACCCGAGCGCCAATCAAGGATAGGTTCATAGGACCTGAGCCAAGGAAACACAAGCAACAGTGCATGTGAGGTTCGGTAGTACGTACACGGTAATACTCTCCCAATGAAGGGCCCCAATCTGTAGTACTATTTCTTCGGTCACCATGGTGACGAGCTCTTGCAGAGGTCTTCCATCTACTGATGCAATCAAACGTGGTCTGTCCAGGGAAACAACAGGAATCTGAAGTCTCCTGACAGTCTTGAGACTAATAAAGTTGCCTGCCGCACCCAAATCCACACAGGCCACCTCGGAGTAACGTCTCTGTTCCAGGTATATCAAAACTGCCAAAGTCAAGGGAGTTGAGGAATCGGGAACTCCTAAGAAGGCCTCCCTTACCTGTCCTAGGGGAAGAAGTAAACCAGCCCCTCTGGAAAGCTCGCGGGATCGTTCTTGGCCAGGGAGATTAGATCCTCCAAGGAGGTTGAAGTATCTCGCCCCGCGAGCTCATCCTTAATCCGGCCTGACAGCCCATGCCAGAAAGCACCAACCAGAGCCTCATTATTCCATCCCAACTCGGAGGCTAGGATGCGGAAGCGGATGGCACACTGAGCTACTGACAGGGAACCTTGGCGAAGGTTGAAAAGGGACCCAGTCATGGAGGCCAGCTGTCCCAGTTCATCGAAGACCCTGCGAAAAGTCTCCAAAAAAAGCTGCCAATTGGGAGACAATGGGGTCATCACACTCCCACAGGGGATTCACCCAAGCCAAGGCCTCTCCCTCTAGAAGAGATAAAATGAAAGACACCTTTGCCCGGTCGGTGGGATATCGCAGGGGCAGGAGTTCAAAATGGATGCTGCACTGAGTCAAAAAACCCCTGCACAGATTGGGATCCCCAGAAAACTTAAGTGGCTTGCAAGGACAAGATGGGAAATGTGGCAAGGACACAGAGCCAGAGTCACAGGATGCTACCTGTACGGAAGCCGCGAAAAACGTGGTGCCGGTGGGGTCCATGGCCTGGTTATTCTGTAACGCCTCAGGGAGGTGAGCTATAAGAGTGGACCCTTAGGACCGTGGAATAGATAGCCCAAGGGCGAGCTGACCTAGTGAAAACTGACCCCTATACATTGATCGTCAGGAACAGGCCCAGGGATCTTTAACACTGTGACGACTCCTGGAGTGGACCCTCTGGGTCGTGACACCAACCCACCTAGGGTGAGCTGACCTAGTGAGGACCACCCCTATACAGGGAGCGTCAGTGGAAAGCCTAAGGGGGTGAGCTACCACAACTGCTGGAACCAGGTGGCCGGCTCACAGGAGACACAAGTGATGTGTCTAGCAACAGGGAATGTGCAGAGTACAAGAGTGTGCAAAGCGTGGACACAGGGACACGCAGGGTATAGGACAATACAGGGCAAGTGTACGGGAGCATGGAGAGTACAGGACAATACAAAGCATGTACATGGGAGTACGCTAGATACAGGATAGTGCAAGGTGGATACACGAGAGCATGTATGGCGTGCACAGACAAGCACGCCCGGATGCGAGCAAAGCAGGGCACGTGCGAAGGAGCACGCCTGAGTACAGTTAGACAAAGCGTGAGCAGAGGGCACGCCTGAGTGCAAGGTTAGAAAGTGGGTGTGTTGAGAAGCACGACAGGGAGAAGGTAGGAGCTGAGCGTGTGCAAGGGAGTATGACAGAGCACAGAGCAGAGACAGATGCACACTTGCAACGTTGTGCAGCCATGGAACTAAGTACGAGAGGCTCGTATGCGTACCCGACGGGAACCCCGGAGCGGCCGCAGCGCTGGACGTGGTGAAACCGGGCGTGAGGTCCCGCCCCCAGGTGAGACCGGCGTGACTGGCGGCATGACAAATACGGTAGCTGATACCAAGAGGAGTGGGTCAGATAGCGGGAGAGACATGGAATAGAAGGGAACCGTAGAAGACTGACGAACACCAGAGCACTAGAGACAGACATACAGAACGGAGCACAGGAGTATGGATGTGCAGAGCAGTGCACAGGGTATGGAGAATCAGAGCAGGATACAGGAGTACGGACACGCAGGGTAGCGCACACAGAGTACAGACACGGGCCTGGGTCGCAGGAGCTTGAACAATAACCAGGCGCCACTGATAAGAGGAAACAGGTTCAAATACCCCACACGTTACCCCGATTGGCTGCTGGGATTTCCGGGTCAGGACATCAGAGAGCATAAAGGACCTGGGAAAGGGTGTGACCGCCCTCCAAGAGTGCCAGGGCGCATGTGCAGGGACCTGGAACCTCCTGCAGAGCAGTGAGCACGGCAGGACCGAATAACAAGACCGGAGGAGCGGGTAGCAGCAGGCAAGGCGGTGTCAGCAGCAGCGGAGGCACAGCCAGCAGCGGTGGAAGAGTGGGCAGCAGCGAGCAAGGCGGCAGCAGGAGAGGAGGCATGGCTAGCAGCGGTGGTAACAGTCCCCTTACTTACAGAATACAGTGCTATAAATGGAGACAGTAAGACTAGATGCAAATATAGATTGCAGGGAAGGGCCCAAACACGCTGACTAATCCAGCAATAAGAAAATTACAGTGCATAGTGCATATGTATTCATTTCTCTACTAAAGCAAACTTGTCACCAGGTTTGGCCTATATAAGATGCAGTCACTGCCTTTCAGGGCTTATCTGCTGTAGATAAGCCCACGATCCAACCTGAAAGAGAAGAAAAATTATTTTTATTATACTCACCCGGGGTGCGCTCTGGTCTCATCAATGTCGCCGGTCCGGCCCCTCCCTTCTTCTTATGAGCGCTGCCCCCCCTGCTTACTTCTTTGCTCCCTGGCATTGCGCTCCTGCGTAGGCGTACTTATCTGCCCTGCTGAGGGCAAAGGAAAGTACTGCAGTGCGCGGGTGCCGGGAAAGGTCAGAGAGGCTCAGCACCTGTGCACTGCAGGAATTTGCTCTGCCCTCAACAGGGCAGATAAATACGCCTGCGCAGGAGCGCGATGCCGGGAGCCATGAAGTAAGCAGGAGGGTGGCGATTATGAGAAGATCAGAGGCGCCAAACCTGGAATTGCGACACCCATCGGACCGGACTGCCCCCACCCGGATAAGTATAATAAAACGTATTTATCTTATCATTCTGGTCGGATTGGGGGCTTATCTACAGTATTATAGAATGCTGTAGATAAGCCCTGAAAGGCGGTGGCCATATCTGATATCGGCCAAACCTGGTGACAGATTCCCTTTAACTCCAGTGAGATCATGTAATCCTGTGGTAAGGAGAGCAGAAGAGCTGATTAACTTGCATAAAAAGTGTTACACAATACACTGCCAACGATCTGTAGCATAGGATGGAGAACAAGAAATTGTATTCGCTATGAATGGATGAATCAATCCTAGTGGCAGCCAACTTGGGAACTGCTATGTATACTGAAAAGATAGAACAACTATTTCAGCTGTGAAGGTAGATAGTTATGAGCTGTGAAAGTGTCCAGTATTGAGATCATGGTAACGACCGTGCTGCGTGCCAGCGGGGTCCGATAGCCGAGGACAAGCAGGTCAAGAGGCGTGGTCCAAAGAAGCGTGAGCTCTTTTATCCCAAGCCTGGATGTATGGGATGCTTATTTTTCGCGTTTTCGCGGCAAAATCGCGCGGTTAAAACCGCCGCGGAAACGCGAATAAAACGTCACGTGTGAACTCAGCCTTACAAATAGGCTATTGAAAAAGTACTAAAGTTACTTTAATGTACACTGTGGATTTAACGTTCCCCTTCCCTACTGTTTTACCCTCTTGTTGTAGTTGTCTTGTCTCTACCACTATAGGTTATATGTAAGTCATGATAAGTTAAAAATTCCCCTGCAAGGGAATATGCTTCTAAGCATTTTGTTCTCATAAATTTCAATAAAACCATTTTTGAAATTAAATGGAAGAAGTTTGGGACCACTAGAAGTCTTCCTAGACCTGGACGTCCAGCCAAACTGAGCAATCACTGGAGAAGAGCCTTGGTGAGAGAGGTAGAAGAAGTGTCTGGATCCTGTCAGCGCCGGCATGCAGCCTCAGCTGAGCAGGGACTCACCCGCACTGTAGGGGGGCCCGGGGTCAGGTACAGCCGGAAAGTACAGATACACAGGACCTGTGGACACTGAAGTTTAGCAAGCAGTCACAGGACCTACGGTCCTGTGACTGCAAAGGGGCGGGGCTTAGCGTCCTGCTTTCAGAGATAGGCAAAATACTATACAGGAATACACAAAGTCAGGCAAAACAGAGGTCATACACAGAGATATCAGTAAAGTACCAGGGATGAGACAGAATGGATAATCAGGGCCAAGCAGAAGTCAAAACCAAACAGACATAGAAGGTACCAAGCAGAATCCAAAGCAATATCCAGAGAACAGACCGAGTCATACACAGAGAATCAAGCAACCAGACCACAGCACAAACACACTCAGGGGTCACCACACAATGCCAAGGGCGAAAGTATAACTGACGGGGGATGGGAGCTTCCTGAGGCTATTGTCATGATTCAGGCTGGATCTGACAGTTTAAATGGACAAAGTGAACTTTTTTATTACAGTTTTTTGTGTTCTAAAGTTGTATTCCAATAAATATATATTATGTTCTATCTAAATATCTTGATTATTGGATCATAGAAATGATTAAATGTCTGATGTTCACATTGTACTACAATAATTTTTCACTTAAATATAAGCAATATATGTTGGAGTCAGAGTCAGAGTCGGTGGAAGGGAAATTGAGGAGTCGGAGTCGCAGGTTTGGCTTACCGACTCCACAGCCCTGGTTTAAGGTACGCGTGCGGCGCCCGGTGCGGAACCGGCTTAGGAAAAGGTAGGAGTGCAGGGACACTGGCTCAGGGGAGTGCAGGAGGTCTCCATGTCCCCTTCCCCTATTGCAGGGCCCCCGTTGTTAAAGTTACCCAGGTTTTTCCCCTTTACCCTATGTCTTATTGTATTAGTACCGGCATTATCACGTGCCGCGTCCTGTTGTCCTAGTTACCGGCCTGTTGGTCGCGTCACTCAGGACGGGGGCACGTGACATTATCACCAGCCATTACTTTTTTTCTGGTTTGCCTTGGCCATGTGGAGACCTGTTAGTAATTGCTGCCGGGCCTCACTGAGGTAGTGAGGAGCGGCATGGTGTTAGAGCCGCTGCAGCAGTAGTTATCAGGGTCTGGGGCCTTTTCTTTGGCTTAACCAGAAAATCAAAATGGCGGCTGCGGTCTGGCACTAAAGCCCCTTGAGTCGCTGCTGGGGAGCGGGACTGGTTCATGCATGCGGGCGCACCCAGGTAGGTGGGAGGAATGGTGCCCCACGGAGCTGCCTGGTATTCCCCGAGGTGAAGGAGTACGTCCCTGTGGTGAGCTGACTGGTGTGAAAGTCCTCTGGGTTTTCGCCAAATCTTCAATACCATCGAAAAAGCCGCCCCCTCCTGGTCGTTTGGAGGAAGGCGACCAGCGAGTGTATATTTCCTCCATTTCCTATCCCCTTCTCCTCCTGGTGTGAGCAGCAGGTGTGCTGCGGGGGAGTAGGGACAAATCTCAACCCACGCCATTAACCAACCCTGGGAGGCGCAGACCTCATGGTGAAGGGGTTGGAGGGTGGTGTCCCTTGGTGAATAGCGGGGGTGTGAGAGGGGTGACACAGGGGGACGCCTCTGTTGTCGAGTCCAGAATGAGTTCACCAAATTTATGACAAACGAATGTGTGCAATAAACGTTCAGGTCCGGACCTGTGTGTGAACGAGCGTGTATGGGTGGCCACCAAAATACCATCTTGTGGAAGTGTGTTGTGGAGTCTGATCAGCTCATAGCAATCATACACATACATAAACTCGTTCCCCAGGTCGGCGCAGTGGAAATGAGTGGTGCCTCCAAAACGAACATTATTGCCAATATCAGTGGTGCGTTTGTCATAAACCTGAAGTGTCAGGTAGTGGTGGGGTGAACTCAGGATCTGGGCGTCCCCGCTGTTGGTGTTTCCCTAATGAGGAGTGGTCTTGAGGGTCCAGAGGCCCCTCATTAAGGGGGGGGTACTGTCACGATTCAGGCTGGATCTGACAGTTTAAATGGATAAAGTGAACTTTTTTTTTCCTTTAGCTGGTTGCCAAAGTGACGTGATTGCCCCCGGTGGTCATTAGAATTACTACACGTGGTGTTTCATTCTAAGTTGCCCCGGTGGTGTGTAGTGGTATCGCACATTAGTCTTAGGTTTAATGTGCACTTAATTAGTAATCTGGTGTGGGGATCTATAAATGAGTCTCAGGGTTGTTTAATCACCGCTGGTGATATTGTTTCATTGTGAGTTTGTCAGAGCCTGGGTGAAGATGGAGCTGAATAGGAGTCCTGCTCAGCCCTGCCAGGGGGGACGAGTGGCAGCTATGGTGTCTGCAGGAAGTGCTGGCATGGTGTGGAGGAGTCGCAGTTTATGGTGTCGGCGGGAAGTGCTTGCATGGCTTTGTAGAGTGGCGACTATGGAGAGAGTTGCACTCTGCATGCTCGCCTTGGTTGCTGAGAGCTGGACTCAAGCATGCTTGACTTCTTGGCAGAGGCAGAACTTATCCTTGGGACTCTGTGTACTGGACTGCTGCAATTTGGTGGTGGACTCTGCTCCAAGGCTGCACTATGGTGAAGGATCCGGTATGGTGATGGATCCGGGTGGAGGAGAAGATGGTGGGGCTCTGTTGCAGGAGCATAAGCACAGAGCATAAAGATAAGTGGTGTCCCCCTGTATTGTCTTTTTCCCTCGTGTGTTGTTAGTGCGGCGGTGGGATTAGTTTCCGCACCGACCTATTCCCTAGTGAGGGTTTAGGGTCAGGGCGAGCAAGGGTTTAAGGTACGCGTGCAGCGCCCGGTGAGGAGCCGGCATAGGGAACGTTAGGAGTGCAGGGACACTGGCTCAGGGGAGCTCAGAAGGTCTCCATGTCCCTATTCCCTATCGCAGGGCCCACCATTGTTAATGTTACCCAGGTTGTTTCCCTTTACCCTATGTCTTATTGTATTAGTACCGGCCTGCGGGCCGTGTCACATAGGACAATATCACGTGCCGCGTCCTGTTGTCCTAGTTACCGGCCTACTGGTCGCGTCACACAGGACGGGGGCACGTGACAGCTATAAGAAGCTTTCCCAGAAACAACGAGAGGCCACCATAATAAATCCCAGGTGTGCAGGTAAGAGTCTGCACTGAGATCAAAACATTAACCCCAGAAGTGCCGGTCACCCAGCACTGGTATCATGACAGTACCCCCCTCTCAACGGGGGGCCTCTGGATCCCCAGGCTTGCCCGGGTACCTAGCATGGAAAGCACGAACCAGGCGATCTGCATGCATCAACCAGGCCGGCACCCATGACCTGTCCTCCGGCCCATACCCCTTCCAATGAACTATACTGACTGCCGTACCAACCTAGAATCTACGATGTGACCAATCTCATATTCCACATGTCCCTCAACCGAAACCGGAGGAGCAGCAGACTCGGATTCTCCCCGGACTGCTTCAAAAGCCTTCAGTAGAGATCTATGGAAGACGTTAGGGATCTTGAAAGAGGGTGGAAGGCACAGCCTGTACGCTACTGGGTTGATTTTTTCCACAATCTTGTACGGGCCAATGAATTTGGGGCCCAACTTGGCTGACGGAATCTTTAAACTTAATGTTTCACGTGGAGAGCCAAACTTTCTCTCCAACCTGAAACATGGGACATGGGACCAGGTGTTCGTTTCCTGTCCGCGAAAAACTTATACCTGCCTTGAGACCTAGATATACGCCGCTGGACTTCTGCCCATGTATCTTTTAACTGCTGAACAAAGTCCTTAGCCCCGGGACACCCCGAATCCAGATGAGAAAACACACCAAAATGAGGACTGAACCCATAGTTGATCAAGAAAGGGGACATACCAGTGGATTGACTCACACGACTATTTGAAGGCAAATTCAGCCAACGGCAGTATATCACACCAGTCATTCTGTCTAGCAGAAGTCAGACATCTGAGGATCTGTTCCAGAGACTGATTAGTGCGTTCCGTCTGACCATTACTCTCAGGATGGTATGCAGACGAAAAGGACAGAGATATCCCTAATTTTTTGCAGAAAGCACGCCAAAACTTAGCCACAAACTGCACACCACGATCAGACACCACATTCAGGGGTACCCCATGCAAGCGGACCACATGCTGCACAAACAATGTGGATAAAGTCTCAGCAGAAGGTAATGCGGACAGGGGTACAAAATGAGCCTGCTTTGAAAATCTGTCCACTACTACCCATACCACCGTATTACCCCTGGAAGAGGGAAGATTGGTAATAAAATCCATGGACAGATGGGTCCATGGTATTTCGGGAACTTCCAAGGGCAACAGCTCCCCCGCCGGCCGGCTATGGGAGCTTTTAGAACGAGCGCAGACCCCACAACCAGAAATGAATTTCTTTATATCAGAACCAAGGGTAGGCCACCAGAAGATCCTAGCCACCGCCAGTCGCGTGGCTGATATACCAGGGTGAGCACACAACTTGGATTCGTGGAACTCTTGCAAGAGTTTAAGGTGAAGTTGCTCTGGGACAAACAACTTGCCCTCTGGCTTCGCCGCAGGAGCCAGCGACTGGGCCCCCTCAATTTCCCGTTCCAATTCAGACGAGATCCCTGCTAACACCACCCCAGGGTGCAGAATGGAGGACGTTGGTTCAGGGGCAGACACAGGGTGAAAACTACGAGATAAGGCGTCAGCCTTGACATTCTTTGATCCTGGACGGAATGTAATCGTAAAGTGGAAACGAGAAAAAAAAAGTGACCAACGGGCCTGTCTGGGCATTAATTTTTTAGCAGACTCAATGTATGACAAATTTTTGTGATCAGTGATCACAGTAATCGGGTGACTGGCCTCCTCCAAAAAGTGCCTCCACTCCTCAAACGCCAACTTGACCGCAAGAAGCTCTCTATTGCCTACATCATAATATCTTTCAGAAGCAGAGAACTTCCTGGAAAAGAAAGCACATGGCCTGAGGTTAGTTAGAGTGGCAGGCCCTTGGGACAACACTGCCCCTCCCCCACCTCAGAGGCATCCACCTCCACCACAAATGGTTTGGACGGATCTGGCTGTACCAACACAGGAGCAGACATAAAACATTTTTTCAGCTTCGCAAAGGCCTCTTTTGTGAGCGAGGTCCAATTTCTCACATCCGCACCTTTGCATGTTAGATCCGTGAGAGGTTTGACCACCTGCGAAAACCCCCGGATAAATTTGCAGTAATAATTGGCGAACCCCAAGAAGCGCTGAAGACCCTTAAGATCTCGGGGTTGCACCCAATCCGAAATGGCCTGCACCTTCTTGGGGTCCATGCGAAAACACTCACCGGATACAATTAATCCCAAAAAAGACAATTCTTGCACACAAAATACACATTTCTCCAATTTGGCATACAGATGATTTTCTGTCAGTCTTTGGAGGACAGTTCGTACATGTTCCAGATGAGAATGCCTGTCGGAGGAGTATATCAAAATATCATCTAAGTAGATAACGACAAAATGACCAATGAGATCCGAGAATACCACGTTGATGAAATTCTGAAATATGGCGGGGGCATTTGGTAAGACCAAACGGCATGACTAAATTTTCAAACAGTCCCTCGGACATGAGGAACTCAATTTTCCATTCATCCCCCTTTCGGACCCTTATCAAATTATATGCCCCCGAAGATCCAGTTTAGAAAACCACTTTGCCCCTGATAGTTGGTTACACAAATCAGGAATCAACGGAAGGGGGTACGCATTCCGTACAGTAATCTGATTAAGCTCCTGAAAATCGAGACAGGGACGTAACCCGCCATCTTTTTTTTTTTTTACAAAAAAGAAACCTGCCGCCACAGGTGAGACTGAAGGACGTATGTGTCCCTTGCGCAGACTTTCAGCAATGTACTCATTCATAGCCAAGCGCTCAGGGCCGGATAAATTAAACAGACGGGCTTTAGATAATTTAGCCCCCGGGACCAGCTCGATAGCGCAGTCAATGGATCTATGTGGCAGTAACGTCTCGGCCTCGCTTTCAGAAAATACATCTTCGAAGTCCTTCAGGCATTCCGGAATACCTTCCAGCTCGACAAATGATACTGACACAGATTTAACAGGTTCCACCAGTAGTGCGGATTTATCACATAATTTAAAATCATTAAACCCCCATTGAACAATCT
Source organism: Dendrobates tinctorius (assembly GCF_039654945.1). Lineage (NCBI taxonomy): Eukaryota > Metazoa > Chordata > Amphibia > Anura > Dendrobatidae > Dendrobates > Dendrobates tinctorius. The sequence goes on from NW_027361794.1 coordinate 15,725,783, forward strand.
CCCATGTTTTCCAGTTTATAATGGGGTTATGGCGTTGTAACCAGGGCATGCCCAACACCAACCCTGCAGGTAGATTGTCCAGAACAATACAACTTAGGTTTTCCACATGAGTAGCACCCACTCTGAGCGAAAACAAGTCAGACATAAAGAGAATTCCCTCCTTAGTGAGGGGAGAGGAGTCAATGGCCACCACCTTGATCGGAACCTTGAGCCTAACTGTCCCTATCTTGCAGTGTGTGACCAATTGGGAGTCAATGAGATTAATTGATGATCCGCAGTCCACGAAGGCTCTAGAGGGAAAAGAACTACCATCCACAAACAGTTCCACATGAAATAACACTTTAGAAAACGAGGAAAAGGGTACCTGAGGGTCTGAGTAGTCTCCCCGTTGACTACCCAGACCTAGTCGTTTCCCGCCGACCGGGTCGAAGATGGGCAATCAGGACACTCCCTTTTCCAATGTCCCGTTTTAACTGCTTGTCCTTCCGGCGTTTCCTCTCCGTATCCTTCAGGGAGAGGGCGCCTACATCCATGAGCTCAGGAGCAGTCTCTTTTCCACTGGGGAACAATGGAGTCTCCACCTGCAGCCTGCGGTCCATCCGGACGGCCTGGGTCATGGTGTCCTTGACAGAGTTAGGTGGGGGATGTAACGCCAAGGCATCCTGCAGCCGCTCGGAAAAGCCTCTGCGAAAGAGTCCTCGGAGTGCGTCGTCGTCCCAAGAGACCTCTGTGGCCCAGCGGCGGAATTCAGTACAAAACCACTCAGCCGAGTGTTTCCCCTGACAGACGCTCATCACCATGTCCTCTGCCAATCGCACTCGGTCAGGCTCATCATAAATGTGCCCGAGGGCCTCAAAGAATGCATTCACAGACACTCTCTCAGGGGCAGTGGGAGGAAGGGAGAAAACCTAAGCTTGTGGGGACCCTCTTAATAACGACATAATGACCCCTACCTTCTGGTTTTCATCCCCAGAGGAACGTGGTCTCAAAGTAAAAAAAAGTTTGCACCCCTCCATGAAGACCCTGAACTCCTTTTTGTTCCCAGAAAAAAAGTCAGGCAGTTTAACTGGTGGTACCGGGGACACCAGAACAACATCCCTCGCCCCAGCCCCCGGAGACCCAGCAGATAAAGCCCCTCGCACTGTCTCAGAAAGCTGCTGCTGAGAACGAGCCAGAGCTTGCTGCTCCAGAGATAAACCCTGAAACATCTGACTCAGACTTTTCATCTGGTCAGCCAGAGACTGTATGGGATCCATAACTCTCTGCACAAAAATCCCCCAAAAACTTAATGGTCAGTTATAATGTCAGGATCCTGTCAGCGCCGGAGTGCAGCCTCAGCTGAGCAGGGACTCACCCGCACTGTAGGGGGGCCCAAGGTCAGGTACAGCCGGAAAGTACAGATACACAGGACCTGTGGACGCTGAAGTTTAGCAAGCAGTCACAGGACCTGTGACTGCAAGGGGCGGGGCTTAGCGTCCTGCTTTCAGAGATAGGCAAAATACTATACAGGAATACTTAAAGTCAGGCAAAACGGAGGATATACACAGAGATATCAGTAAAGTACCAGGGATGAGACAGAACGGATAGTCAGGGCCAAGTAGAAGTAAAAACCAAACAGACATAGAAGGTACCAAGCAGAATCCAAAGCAATATCCAGAGAACACAGCACAAACACAATCCCCTCCTTAGGTGACTTGAACCTGTGATTTTCTGATCGCTTGTGCTATATACTGTGCTACAACTGTATATAGATAAATTAATGTTCTCATATGAAATTAAGCCAGGCTGGTCTTCACAGGAGAAGGAAAGTGAGAGACAGGGACTTTTAGCAGGTCCAGGTAGTCATTTCAAACAATCAACCCCAGCAATTATGTCCTGCAATTGCGGACACAAATTGGAAGACACTTAGTTTAAATACAATTGTCAGCATTGAAATGGATAAACTACAGTAATCGGAGAACGCTCTGGTCGCTGAAGTTATAGGCAGGCGGCAGCTATGTAATACAGCAGGCATTGGTACGATGCATGCTCAGCTCCTGAGCCCGCTCCATACATTTACTACACAACCTGACAAACATTTCCATCATGTGTTCACTAAGGGGCTAATAAATCTTGTATCATCTCTTGCAGATGGAATGGATAAGATGTCCATCGACGGAGTGGAAATCATGTCCATCGACACACCATACATGCCAGCACGACGCCTTGGTGATGCCAGTGTACAGATTTCTCCACACAGAGGATTGGTCCACACAGGCCAACCTATGGACCTTTACAGTCTTGAGTTCTTGAAAGATCTTGGAAAAGGAGGCCATGGAAAAGTAAGTGTCAATTTATATTTGTCCGTGACCCTCAATGTATCCTGCACAGATACACAGGAGGGATGGACTTATTCATTACAGGATGTTCATATGTAATGATACTTGGAATAAACCAGTGACATATCACAAAGTAATAGATGGGAGTTTGGTCTGATCTGTTGTGATTTTTCTCCAGGTCAGCTTGGCATCAGATCCGGTCAATGAATGACTGCTGGCCATTAAGATCATGGACAAGAGATCTTGTGAGCACATAATCTCTACAGAGGTAGAAGTCCTGAGATTGGCTGCCGGGTGCCCCTACCTAATGTCTATGAGGGCGTTTATGGAGACACCTACGGAATATGCAATAGCCATGGACTATATGGCCGGAGGAGACCTGTTTCACCACATGAAAGATTCAATGATGTTTAACACAAAGACAACAAGGTAAATGTCTTATACTGAATCTTAATAATCCGCTGCCTGCACATTGTAGCCCTGGAGCAATAGAGAATGACAACAAGAGCAAATAATGAGGTGAAAAGGACACGTGTGTGATCTCCTCATGTTCTCCGTATGATTGTGTATGTACCACTGATCCATCTTTTACTTTCTATTCCACAGACTCTTTGCGGCAGAGATGGTGTGCGGACTCCAATTCCTGCATGAACACGGCATCATACATAGGTAATCATTTCACCTCCATAAATCTGTCACCTGGGACTCTCTGCTGTCTCCTTACATATCTATTGTAGAAAGTTATTTTCATGAATAATCCTCACAATCAGTGTCTTCTCCTTCTCCCTGCAGTGACCTGAAGCCAGAGAACATCCTCCTCCAAGACAACGGACACATCAAAATCTCCGACTTTGGCTTATCAGTCGTGAATGTATCTGAGGGTGACCTAGTGAGGAACATTGCTGGCACTAAGGGTTACGTAGCACCTGAGGTAAGGATCATCTCTGTGTGATTGGTGCCGATAGCAGGATTGAGGGATAATCTGATCTCTATGTATCCTGCTTACATCTAATCACAGACCAGTACTCATATTCTCTGTGTGTCATTCTTCCCGTAATATTCAGCTTCTCTCCAATCTCATGTTCCCACAGATAATGAATGAGGAAGGGTACAACCATCTGGCAGACTCCTTTTCCTTCGGAGTCATCCTATATATGATGAGTGTAGGTGACTGGCCATTTTACAGCAAAGGTTCACTGGACGAATACCACCAGTCTCTGCGTGAGCACACCCCTTATTTTCCACCAGGGATATGCACTAATACCACTGACATCATAAAAGGGGTGAGTAGTATCAGATGGATAAAGATGACGGTGGACTACAAGGATAGAAGATAAGATGTGAACAGTCCATAGACATTGTGCAATAACTTATCAGTAATAATACATAATCTAATGACTAATGGTCTCTTTCATTTTCTAGCTTCTCTGCAAAACTCCATCTGCCCGATTTGCCATAACATCCATCAGGTCCCACCCGTTCTTCCACTCTATAGACTGGAGCGATGTGGAGTGCGGCAGATCCGACCCACCATTCCCATATTACTTTGTAAGTATAACACATACGGACATCCATAATGTTATCACTACCCATTAATGCACTTACCCACTATACCTCTTATTGTTATATCCCCCAAAACACTGTATATACTGAATGTGAGGAGCTGATTCTCAGACGTGTATATTTCTCTTCTTACAGCAAGACTATTAAGCTGATAACAATCAGCCCCATTCCAGTAACATCCAGGAATGAAGATTTACATTAATCGGATGAGACGACAAAACTGGACTTTCTCATTAACCGGACTGTGACAAACCTACCGAGCTTCCACCACATAACACCCATGTAGATTTGAGCACCAAACATCCAGGGATTTATTCCGATCGCTATATTTGGGATCAGGAAGGAATTTTTTTCCCTTGATATGAGGACAATCCATCAACGAGTCCTCAGGGTTATTTTTCGCCTTCCTCTGGAGCAACATAGCAAGTAATTAAAGGCTGAAATTGAAGGACTTCTTTCAGCAATACTTGCTATGTCACCATCTGGATGACTCATCTACAATGTGGTGGTAAGGAGAAGACTACCGAATATGGACAGACAGAAGGCAGCGGCTGCTCCTACACCTACCGGATATTTACAGAAAGAAGGCAGCGGCTGCTCCTTCACCTACCGGATATTACAGAAAGAAGGAAGCGGCTGCTCCTTCACCTACTTGGTTATGTACAGACAGAAGTAAGCGGCTGCTCCTTCTCCTACTTGGCCATGTACATACAGAAGGAAGTGGCTGCTCCTTCACCTACCGGATAGTTTTATGTAGAACCAATCATTGTTTGTAGATCATTTACACAATACAAAGGTCAAATAATAATATTCATCCCTGACATCTCATATTTTAGATGTCAAACCCAATAATGGTCATGGAAACTATCATAGCCTAACTATAATGGGGGCTGTTTGGTTTCAATTAATTTCATGCTGTAAGGGTGTGGACTGTATTGCATGTATTGTGTCATGCATTATATTTATAATGTAAATGGAGATGTGTCCTTCTGACTGAAGACTTGACGGCTGCGCAATGTGGAGTCGGGAGCAGCGCATGCGCATACTGCACTGCAGCACCATTTTATTGAAGAGTGCCTTCGATTAAATGACGCCGTAGTGTGAACGCCGCCGACGCCAGCCAATACTTCAGCTGAATGTGGGTAATCGGACACACATCCAGCTGAAGTGTATTGCAGCTCAGGAACGTGCCGGTCCGTGCTCCGCAATATAAGTTGCCGGCCAATCAGAGGTCAGCAGCTGATGTCGGCGTGCACGTGACTGGGCACATGGCAGCGATATCATGCGCCTCTGTGACTTGGACGCTGTAGCCAGGAACTGGCTTCAGAAGACAACCCTTTGCAGGGGAAAAATGAGTAGGAGTGTTTATTATTTTTTTTCTTCTATGTTTCGAACAGCAGTGCAGGCAGTGTGAGGGAACATATGTAGAAATCACAGGTACGCGGGATGCACTGATGAGCAGGAGGCAGAGCAAGAGTTAAAGGGTTTATTACAGGGGTTACTCCACACACAGAGAGAAAGAGTTATGAGGTAGAGTAAACTGAGTAATGTATCAGGGTAAGTACTAATGTTTATGAAACGGTAAACTTATCAGTCTGATGGTTTCCGGGCAGGGGAAGCTTGAAATCCCACGGTAGCGCCGTAAGTAATGCATGAAGTCTCTCGGCTGATCCTGAAGAAAGTTTAGGCACTGTCTCCTGACAGAAGCGCATATCCTGGCTCTTCTAGGTGAGTGTTACGCCCACAGGGCGTGAAGGTGTATAGTGGACTCACTGGACCACTGATGGTGCAGTGGTAGCTGTATACCCGATACACAAGAGACAGGAGAATGAGCTTCCAAACCAAGGATGCTTATTAAAGGAAGCAAACAAACGGAAAAGGTGCCTGAGGGAAGAACCCTCTGGACCACGACACAGAACCACGTAGTGGAGCACCGGGCAAGGTGTACTCCTATACAGGGGCTCCTCCGTCGCAATGCCAGGTGACTTTAATGCCGCGATACCCGGACCAAAGGGACGACCCATACAGACCGAATAGAGGAGGTGGCAGGAATCCGGGAAGGTCTGTGAGATCTTCAAGCCGGCAATGGTAACTGGCTGATTCCAAGATCAGAGCCTTGGTCAGTCTGGGGTAGAAACCGACGTGTCCAGAAGGATCCAGGAGAGGGTACTGCCAGCAGAGGATTCTGAGGAGACAGAGAGATTAGGATATTGCAACAGCCTTCAGTATGCAGAGCAAAGCAGAATGTGGCCTGAGTGGAAGGCAGAGATCCCACAGAATGAACACTTTGTTCAGGCACCTCCCTCAAAGGGAGGATGCCTTTTATGCACAGAGCATCACACCCCTAATAGAGAACAGGTGCCCTGCTGTTTTAAGTATGTACAGGAAGCGGGGTGCGTCTCCTAAGAGCATTACCAGGAGACCTGCCAAGAGCATGCAGGTTCTTATCAGAGAAAGGGGCCGCTGATTGTCTGGAGCCACGGACAGGGTGAGTAGTACCAGAGGAGCTGTGAGATAGGCACCGGTCTCCCTGAACAGCAGAGACTGGGCCTGCAGCTGAGGGCATGACAGTGAGGTCCTACATTCCCAGAGCAACGAACGTGGTGTGACGTAGTCTGTGGCACCACTGGAGTGTCACTCAGTTCAGTGGTGGAGGCGGGGGGTGAAGCAACCCGGCTCTGTATGATTTACCTGGTCAGAATTAGGCCACAGCCCGCGGCAGTCAGCGGAGCGGTGCAGGACTGATTCTCAGTCACCGGAGTCAACGGACACACACAAATAAGTTGCTCACAGTCAGTGTGTGTATGGGCTGGGGAGCTGCAGCTCGGTCCTGAATTATCGCGTAGCTCCACGGAGAGGGAATTAATCTTCTCCTGCTGTACACTCTGTCTTCCCGCCAAGTGTCCTGCTTTCCCGAGCACCATCTCTTTTATCTCTGTCACGACCCTTACAGTCGGGTGCAAAGGTCTGTCCTGGTCAGAAAGCTTCCCCCCAGCAACAATGGTGACAGCCCCAATGGTTTCGTAACCGACGTGAGAGAGGTACCACCGGCCCGGTCCATCTTCCTACACTCCCCCTCCTCTCCTTCTGCTCGCCATTTTGCGAGTGAGTGTTCGTGTAAAACACGTTGGCAGTCTTCTTTTCCCTGGACAGTTTGCTGTCAAATAAATTGGTCCTGATTGTATTGATTGGTGGTATTCCGGCTGTTATTCGTTCGGAGCGCCGTAAGTCAGAAGGAGTAATAGAGTCGCCTTGAGTGGTCGAGTCAGGTTGCATAGATGAGGACAGTAACGCGTCCGTTTCCACTGGAGCAAATCCTCGGGAGCTGTCTGCAGAACCTGCAAGGCACAAATCAGATTATCTAAAGCTGAAAATGAATTGAGGCTTGCAAGAGATGTCAAAAGCAATAATAAAGGATTTTGGGGATATGTCAAAAGTAAAAGAAAAGTCAAAGATGCTATAGGATTTTTACAGGATGAAAATGATGAAATGGTAAGACAGGATGTTGAGAAGGCTGAACTTTTAAATTCCTATTTTGCATCTGTTTTCTCTCAGAAAGGAAATGTAACATCAACTGTTATTCACTGTCCTATTAAGGGAATAGAAGAATCCAGGATATCTATAAACAGAAAGATAGTGAGGAAACACTTAGCTAACCTAAATGTATTCAAGTCTCCAGGTCCAGATGAATTACACCCCAGAGTACTGAAGGAGATAGCAGAAGAAATTTTTGAACCCCTCTCCATAATCTTTGAAAATTCTTGGAGAACAGGAGAAGTGCCAGAAGACTAGAGAAGAGCAAATGTTGTTCCTATCTTCAAAAAGGGGAAGAAGGTGGACCCAGGCAACTATAGGCCGGTGAGTCTGACTTCTATACCAGGAAAGATCTTTGAACAAATTATTAAACAACATGTATGTCAATACCTGGATAAGAATGAAGTGATTAAACAGAGTCAGCATGGGTTTGTAACTAATAAGTCATGTCAGACTAATTTAATTTCCTTCTATGATGGTATTACTGATTGGGTGGATCAAGGAAATGCTGTAGATATAGTATATCTTGACTTCAGCAAAGCATTTGACAAAGTCTCTCATACAATCCTTATTGAAAAAATGACAAAGTATGGAATGGACAAGGCAACTGTTAGGTGGATTCATAACTGGCTTAGTGATCGGACCCAAAGAGTGGTCGTAAATGGCTGCACATCCAGTTGGAAGAATGTCTCAAGTGGGGTACCACAGGGCTCTGTCCTGGGCCCTGTATTGTTCAACATCTTTATCAACGATTTAGATGAAGGAATTGAGGGTAAACTGATTAAATTTGCTGATGACACAAAGCTAGGAGGGATAGCTAATACTAGAGAAGAGAGAGAGAGGATTCAAAAAGATTTAAATAAACTGGAGAAGTGGGCAGCAACTAACAGAATGGTTTTTAACAGGGAGAAATGCAAAGTACTACATCTGGGCAATAAAAATGAAAAAAGCATATATAGAATGGGAGGAATAGGGCTAAGTGACAGCACATGTGAAAAAGACTTGGGTATACTAATAGATCACAGACTGAATATGAGTCAACAGTGTGATACAGCAGCAAAAAAGGCAAATGCAATTCTAGGATGTATTAACAGAAGCATACAGTCTAGATCACGTGAAGTAATTATTTCCCTCTACTCCTCTTTGGTCAGACCTCATCTGGAATATTGTGTCCAATTTTGGGCACCACATTTTAAAAAAGACATCAACAAACTGGAGCAAGTTCAGAAAAGAGCGACCAGAATGGTGACCGGTCTGCAAACCCTGTCTTATGAGGAAAGGTTGCAGGATTTGGGAATGTTTAGTTTGCAAAAGAGAAGACTGAGAGGAGACTTATTAGCTGTCTACAAATATCTAAAGGGCTGTCACATTGTAGAAGGATCAACTTTATTCTCATTTGCACAAGGAAAGACTAGAAGCAATGGGATGAAGCTGAATGGGAGGAGACACAGATTAGATATTAGAAAAAACTTTTTGACAGTTAGAGTGATCAATGAGTGGAACAGGCTGCCACGAGAAGTGGTGAGTTCTCCTTCAATGGAAGTCTTCAAACAGAGGCTGGACAGACATCTAACTGGGATGATTTAGCGAATCCTGCTTTGAGCAGGGGGTTGGACCAGATGGCCCAGGAGGTCCCTTCCAACTCTACGATTCTATGATTCAGGTACTTGTCCCTCCCGTGTATCTTCGGGTGGCCGTTCAGGACTTTCTTCCTCTTCACAATCTACTACTACTGGTGGAGGTACTTCAGGAGCATCTTGCACCACTTCCACTTAATCAGGATCCTTTGACAAACAGAGCCGAAGCATATTCTGGTGAACTATAAGAGTGGCGGAGTTCTATTCTCCTTCAGGCTGAATTTCGTAAATGGGCCCTTCCGAGTTAATTCGCCGTTTTATCCGATATGGATTTCTCTCCCACCGGTTCTCCAGTTTGTCTCGAGGATGTTTTTCTCGTACTAGTACACAGTCTCCAGCTTGGAGATCTGTCCCTGGCAGCAGAGTTCTTTCTGCATGTTCCAATTCCTGAAATGTGGTCTGCACCAGGCGATGTAAAGTCTGTAAATGATGACAATGTTCTCGAATCCAGGTGGACACTCCCGTCCGTGGGTAGTCCTCCTCTGGATCCAGCTCAGTGATCTATTTACCTGACCGACCAAATAGCAAGGTATAAGGAGTGAAACCGGTGGTTCGATGCGTGCGGTTGTTGTACACCCATACTAATTCAGCTACGAACTCGGACCATCGATCCATCCGGTTTTCTTCCAGTGTTCTCAGCATTTGAATTAGGGTGCGGTTGACCCCTTCACAGGCTCCATTTCCTTAAGGATGATATGGTGTTGTGCGAGACTTCTCGATCTGGTACAGCCGGTGCAATTCTTCCATCACTCTCCCCAGAAAACAGGGTCCTGGGTCAGAATGAATTTGCTTCGGGCAGCCGTACGCTTAAATGAAGTTCTTACAGATGGCATGCGTGGCGGATTCAGCAGTCTGATCATGTGTCGGGGTCACTACAGCGAACTTAGTGAAGTAGTCCGTCATTACCAGACAATGCTCGTACCCTTGATGAGCCTGCCCAATAGTCAGGTAGTCTATCATTAACACCTCCAGAGGGGCAGAAGTCACAATGGTTTGTGTTGGAGCTCTCTGTTCTAGTGGTTTGGCAAACTCGCAATTCCTGCATAGCCTACAGATTTCTTCCACTACAGCCTTCAGTCGAGGATCATAAAACTAATCGTTGTGACCACTGAAAGGTTTTCTCTTGGCTGAAGTGTGCTCCTCTTTCATGCGCCTCTGTGGTCAGCTTTGATAACAGCGTCTCCAGAATTACCACCTGCCAGGTGACACCCAGTTCTCGTTGTAGTTGGACCTTACGATACAGCAGTCCATTTCTCATGTGGAGTCTTTCCCATTCTCAAAGAATCCGCAGAGCCTCTGGAGACAGGGCATTTCTCTCTCCTTGACTGGGAAGTTGCTTAGACATCACCCACTGTCTTAGTTGGGCAAGTTCCCCATCTTTCTGCTGTAACCGAACCCACTCATCACGGGATCATCCTAAGACTCCCTCCTGGGCTAGCATTTGCATCTGTTCTTGCGTTGCTATCACCATCCTGGCAGAATCTCAGAACTTGGAAATCTCCTCATCTTCTAATTCCTCATCTCTATTCCACTCAGGTTTCCCATGTTTCACCCTGGATAAGGCGTCAGCATGAGTATTCTCAGCCCCTCTTTTGAAGACGATTTACCAATCTAGCCACCCATCTTTGCTCCAGAGTTCCTAGCTTCGCATTTTTCAAATGAGCCAAAAGGGTTGTTATCAGTATGCACCAGTACTTCAGACCCGCAAACTTTTCCATCATAACCCACACCAATGCCAGCTGCCCTAGCTTGAAGGAACTGTAATTGTCAGGATTTCGTTCGGAATCATGAAGGGACCAACTCGCATAAGTGATCACCTTCTCTCTCCTATCCTGTATCTGCGACTACACTGCCTCAAGTCCATGCAAGCTTCCATCGGTGTGGAGAATGAACAGTTGAGAGAAGTCCGCATAAGTCAACACAAGTGCTTCCGTCAACGCCTTCTTCAGATCTTGAAATGTCTTTTCCCTTTCTTCCCATCGTATAGTCCGCTTCTTGGCGCCTGAGGGTACTCCCTTTAAAAGTTCTAACAGAGGGTTCACTATGCAAGTAAAATTCTTCACAACATGCTGGTAAATACCCGGTCAACCCCAAGAACACTCGAACATCCTTCACCGTCGTAAGGGTAGGCCAATCCTGCACTGCAGCAATTTTCTCCCGGGACAGCGTCGCCCCTTCAGCAGAAACGGCGTGACCCAGATACTCGATTTGAGTACGAAACAGATGACATTTCTGAGGCTTCACTTTTAGACCGTGTCTCTGAAGGCGACGTAACACCTGTTCCAGTATTTGTAAATGGTCCTCAAATGTAGCGTCAGATGTCGTCCAAATGAATGAGCATGGCTTCAAAGTTTAAATCACCTAAACACCTCTCCATCAACCGTTGAAACGTACCAGGGGCATTGCCCAAACCGAACGGCGTCCGGTTGAATTCATACAGTCCCATAAGAAGTATAAAAGCCATCTTTGCCCGGTCTTGCTCCGACATTGGTATTTGCCAGTAGCCGCTGGCTAGATCCAACGATGAAAAGAATTTGCTATTTCCTAGTGCAGACAAGGATTCTTCAATCCTGGGTAACGGGTAGGAATCTCGCACGGTGCAAGCATTGAGGTTACCATAGTCTACACAAAAACGCATTGTGCCATCCTTTTTCCGCACTAGCACAATGGGGCAGCCCACGGACTTTAACTCTCCCTTATGATGCCTTTCTGCAGCATCTGAGTTAGCATACCTTTCACCTCTTGATATAGTTGTTGCGGAACTTGCCGATACTGCTCTCTTATGGGTGCGGCATTCCCAGTCGGTATCTCGTGTGTGATTGCCGTAGAGCAGCCAAAGTCATCCTCATGGCGGGCGAACACATCCTGATATCGCCCCTGTAGAGCCTCCATCTGCTGGATCTGTAGCGGAGTAAGGTCTGTCAGCTCAGCCCGCATCTGCTTCAATATACAACACCCTTCCCAGATATTATAACAAATCTCCAAACCATAGTTAATTACTTATTGGTGGCATAATTACCACATTTCTTAAGAGAAAGAAAATTGCATTACAGCAATGACTCATAGATAAATCATGAAAAACCGGAGGAATAAAGTCTATGTTAGTTTACAAAAGTACCAAATTTTATTAATCATAAAAAGTGACATAAAATGTCAATATATGCAAAAAGACACCATACACAATACATTTGTGAGCGGACAATATGAAAAGAGGGTACATGTATAATTTAAAGTGACCTCAATACCCTAGAACGTAGCATAAGTAACCTACCGTCACAGTTAATACATGTGGGACAAAGAATGTGTGTATGTACTGCCACTAATCATAAGAATCTCATATGAACAAAATAGTCCCAGATGTAACAAGCATGATGCTAGACCTCAGTGTCCAGGGCTCCCCCAGGTATAATCAATATTGTAGATATGTGAACCTAGTAACATCAAACAAAATGGAGGAGCACCAGACACTGCGGCTTATTATAAGACTAAAGTTCAGTAATTACATGTAAAAATACATGGTAGAACAGTTGGAATAATTAAATCAGCAGAAATATATCGCTAATGTGTAATTGCCCGTCATACTTCCAATCGTGAAGAAGGTTAATACTTCGAAACGTACGTCAGGTTCCGTTTCTCCTGCCCTCACGATTTGGAGCATGACGGGTAATTACACATTAGCGATGTATTTCTGCTGATTTAATTATTCCAACTGTTCTGCCATGTATTTTTACATGTAATTACTGAACTTTAGTCTTATAATATGCCGCAGTGTCTGGTGCTCCTCCATTTTGTTTGATGTTACTAGGTTCACATATCTACAATACTGATTATACCTGGGGGAGCCCTGGACACTGAGGTCTAGCATCATGCTTGTTACATCTGGGACTATTTTGTTCATATGAGATTCTTATGATTAGTGGCAGTACATACACACATTCTTTGTCCCACATGTACTAACTGTGATGGTAGGTTACTTATGCTACGTTCTAGGGTATTGAGGTCACTTTAAATTATACATGTACCCTCTTTTCATATTGTCTGCTCACAAATGTATTGTGTATGGTGTCTTTTTGCATATATTGACATTTTATGTCACTTTTTATGATAATTAAAATTTGGTACTTTTGTAAACTAGCATAGACTTTATTCCTCCGGTTTTTCATCACCCTTCCCAGATATGCTGTGGCTCCGGTGTCAGAGACGTATCCACAGCCACGGTCCAAGGGTCTCCCTGCTTCACCGTCAACTGCACGGCCTGAGGTGGTGTCACTTCTTCTAGCACGCCCATAGTTAGAGCCACTTCACTTCTGGGAGATAGCGTGATGTTACCTTCTCCTAAATTGACACAGTGTACTGAGACCATCTCGTCACGTACAAAGGCTAACGTTCACGCCACAAGGAGCCCTGGGGGTAGATGTTCCATAGTAGCTGGTTCGATCTGGATCTCAACTCCTTCTAAAGGGGTACAAGCCCGTACAGGCAGGGTAAGCATGGTCTGTCATAGTGGCAAAACGAGTTTAGCAGAGGCGGGGACAATCACTTTTCCCAACATTCCTCCATCACTGGAGGTCCCCTGAGCTTGAGCCATGCGGATTAACTGTTGGAACTCTCTCCTTTGGGGAGTGTGCGGGCTCCATTGCTTCAGGGTGACGTCTGAGGGCTCACTGATGAGAAGACTGCTGAACTCCTTCAGCACGTTCATCCCCAGGGTGACGTTACCTGTTTCTCCAATGGTCAAGACCACTCCCTTCCGACCCAGATTTTTGTCATAGATGGTTATTTGCATCCAGACCACTCCTGCGACCGGAAAGGGTAAGCGATTGACAGCTGTCAACTTTATCACTGGGCCCCACTCAGGCCGCATTGCTTCAGGAATGTGTCGCCGAAAGTAAGTTTCAGGCATCGTAGTAACCAGCGAGCCAGTATCTACCAGACAACATACTGCTCGATTGTCCAATTCAGCCCAAACGAGAACGCATGTAGAGACTAGATGTGTGGGACTTCTGTTACTCCTTCATGACTGTTCAGGCAACTGGGCGGTGTCCCCCGGGCTCGGAGCCCTCTAGTTTAACGGGTGACGTTGAAGGGGCCTACCCCATCGTGGGCACTCCCGAGCCATATGTCCAATTTCTCCACAATTATAACAGGTGAGGGGTCTCTCTCGATGGAACATCCTTGTTTCAAACCAGGGTTCGGGGTCATCTCTGCCACCTGGCGGATTCAAGGTACCTCCTGACTTCTTCACATCAGCCAACTCTCCTCCAATATCCTGGATTTCTTTCTGCAATTCATCCACCCATTGTGGTTCAGTGATCACGTTTACAGATACCTCTCCGCTTTGGACCTTCCCTACCAGGACTGTCAACCCCTGCTCCTGCTCGCGTGTGCGTGCTTCGCTTCCTATCTCAGAAAAGGTCATGTGAGGATTCACCCGCAAGGGCTCCTGCAAAGCCTGTTTCGTCAGCACGTCCCGCAAGCCTGTCACCAATTGATCTCACAGCAATACGTCAGTAGGCCCTACGCCTATGCCATCCTTTCTAATGATAGCAGTATGGATCTCATGAAGAGCGTTCATGCACTGAGTCACCGTTTCCCCCTCCCTATGCATATGGCTAAATAGACGCATCCTTAACTCCCCTAAATCCGTGGGGTCCCCATGGGTCTCCTCCAAAATTAGTAGCACTCGCTCTCTGGGGGGTCGTAACATAACTGAATCTCTGGCTTCTCCATCTAGATCCATCATGGCCACGTCAGCTTCTAATGCAGGGGTCATGGGGTGCATCTTCATCATCTCGTGACCGAAGTGGCATATCCTGGCTCTCCTAGGCGAGGTTTTTTGTTCCCAGAGCGACGAACGTGGTGTGAAGAATGTGGCGCCGCTGGAGTGTCACTCAGTTCAGTGGCGGAGGCTGGGGTGAAGTAACCCGACTCTGTATGATTTACTCAGTCAGAATTAGGCCATGCGCCCGCGGCAGTCAGCGGAGAGGTGCGGGATGGATTCTCAGTCACTGGAGTCAACAGACACACACAAATAAGTTGCTCACAGTCAGTGTGTGTATGGGCTGGGGAGCTGCAGCGCGGGCCTGAATTATTGCATGGCTCCACGGAGAGGAAATCAACCTTCTCTTGCTGCTTGCTTTGTCTTCACACCAAGTGTCCTGTTGTACCGTGACCGACTCTTTTATCTCTGTCACACCCCCTACAGTTGGGTGCAAAGGTCTGTCCCCCCCGGCAACAATGGTGATATCCCCAATAGTTCCAGAACCGACGCAAGAGAGGTAGCACTGGCCTGGTCCATCTTCCTTCACATATACCAAGATAGGGAGTGTATACCAGGATAGGGAGCATATGCCAGGATGGGGGAGCATATACTAGGATGGAGGACATCTACCAGGATCGGGGTAATATACCAGGATGGTGGAGCATATACCAGGATGGGGTAGGCATATACTAGGATGGGGGAGCATATATTAGGGCGAGGGAGCATATACCAGGATGGGGGAGCATATACCAGGAGGTTGGGACATACACCAGGATCATGAAGCATATACTAGGATGGGGGAGCATATACCAGGATGCAGGGGCATATACCAAGATGGGGGAGCATATACTAGGATGGGGAGGCATATGCTAGGATGGGAGAGCATATACTAGGATGGGGAAGCATATATTTGGATGGGAGGTCATATACCAGGATGACAGGGCATGTATTCGGATGGTGGAGCATGTACTAGGATGGTGGAGCATGTACTAGGATGGGAGACAAATACCAGGATAGGGGAGCATATACCAAGATGGAAGGACATATACCATAAAGGAGAGACATATACCAGGATGGTAGAGAAAATACCAGGATATGGGAGCATATAAGATGGGGGAGCATATTCTTTTATATCCGCAGTTTGGCATCCCTGATCCTGTCTGTGGCTGCACCTTGTTACTCCTGCCTGTTGTGCTGCCCCGGTCTACTCTCTTCTCTCTGTTTCTTTTTTCTAAACTAAAACCTCAGTATGCAGGTTAAATTAAACATCCAAAGAAAATGAAAACACGCCCATTGCAGAAAACAAAGAAATAATGGGTGGAGACTCCCAATAAACTGCGTCCTGGGGTTGTTTATCGGCATGATGTGTTGCTGACTGTGTCCTATGGACCGCCCTCGATGATGCACTTCCGGTATGCAGCTTCCGGGATGATGGCGGCGGTGTGCGCTGTTGTGGCGCCATGTAACTATGGCACCCTTGATTGTAAGTACATTCAGCTGTACCACGGCTATATAATACCACTGCATCCTGCCCACACCACTCTCTGCCAAAGCGGGTAAAGCGAAACGTGCGTTGGAGTGGTGTGTGCGGGGGCAGCTTGTTGCCATTTCTGGTTGGTAATGTATTCTCTCTGATTATGGGCTCTTTATAGTCCTTTCATTAAATGGGAGGTCTGCATCTATGAAAGTTTTTTATTCTGAGTAGTTTATATATTATTTTTTGGTGGCTTTACAACATTTTGTGCTCTTGCAATTAATATATGATGCATATTTATCACTTTGATATATATATGTACAATCTCTGCTACTGCTACAATCCCTGCTTGCTGTCATCTAGTGCAACATTTCCTTTAATGGTATATAACAGTGACTACTGAATGTTTGCTAAAATCATTTGTTGCATTGAACTCAAAACTTACTGCTGTATATCCATGTTGGGGCCAGTAGAGATGTTATCAGGTGCAAGGTGTTACTATCATATGGATGTAGCCAGGCCCTGTGCCTTTAATTGTCTAACCTCCCCTGGTGTGCTAGGCAATTGGTAATTTATCCCAAATCAGTTCCCACAATCCCTCTCACCTGAGCCTCTACTCAGTCCTATATATTTAGATGCCTCCTAAGGGGGGCACGTGTGCTGGGTCAGGCACGTGTCTCCTTGCAGCAAAAGTATCATGAAGATGCAGTTATTACACTGGCAGTTAGTCACGGCAGGAGTCAGGAACCCCACACTATATATCTCTCTCTTTTAGGTATGTCTTCTTATTACTTGTATCTAGCTTTTCTATTAACCCTCCTACTCCTTCACCATGCTTACATATGCCCTCACAGTGTTTGCTCCATTAATCCTCACTCTCATTTGCTATCCCCAAACCCCAGCACCTTCTAACCAAATAATCATCTCCCCTTCCCTCTTTCCTCCCCACCTGACCTCCTCTGCTGAACTGCTCCTCAACCTCAAATCTATCCTAGTGAAACCTAAAACAAGCTGCCCACTCTCCTTCTCCCATCTGCTCTCCCTTTCTCTGCTTCTCCTCACTGCTGGCGACATATCTCCCAATCCTGGACCCCCACAGCTCATAACCCCCATTACTACCCCTTCCTACCGCTCCCTATCTAATAAAAACTACCGCAATCTTTCCAACTTAAAACCCGTGCCATTGACACCCAACCCCCTGCTCCCTCTCTCTGGAGCACTTTGGAATGCCCGCTCCATCTGCAATAGGCTTCATGTGATTCATGACCCCTTTCTCTCTCGCAGTCTTGCCTTTCTCGGCCTCAAAGAAACCTGGCTGACACCCTCTGACACCACCTCCCCTGCTGCGCTGTGTTACGGCGGCCTCCACTTCACCCACACTCCTCGTCCTGGCAACAGACATGGTGGAGGAGTGGGTCTTCTCTTTTCTTCCAACTGCACCTTTAACTCAATCCCACCTCTTCCCTCCCTAATCCTCCCCTCTTTTGAAGTCCACTCTGTCCGCATCAACTCTCCCTCAAACCTCCAAGTGGCCGTCATATACCGCCCTCCAGGCCCGACCACTGCCTTCATTGACCAATTCTCTACCTGGCTTCTTCACTTTCTTTCAACGGACATCCCCACTATTATCATGGATGACTTCAACATCCCCACTCATACCCTTCAGTCAGCAGCCTCCAAACTCCTGTCCCTTACTTCATCCTTTGGACTTACTCAGTGGTCCTCCTCAGCCACCCACACAGATGGACATACATTAGACCTGGTCTTCACCCACCTCTGCCTTCTTTCTAACTTCACCACCTCCCCCCTCCCTCTATCTGACCATCGTCTACTCACTTTCTCATCCCTGTCCTCCTCTCCTGGCACCCATGTCCAGCAACATGTGCACCCCCGCAGAAACCTTGCACACCTAGACACCCACACGCTCTCTGACTCTATTCTACCACTGGCATCCATATCCTCACTCCAAGACACAGACAGTGCCACTGCTTTCTACAATGCCACTCTCGCATCAGCTATTGACATGGTCGCCCCTCTCGTTCATGGCAGAATGCGACGTACCAACAGACAACCTTGGCACAATAACACCACTAAAAAGCTCCGGCAAGTGTCCAGGGCCGCAGAGCGGCGTTGGACGAAAACAAATTCGCAAGATGACTTCACTGCATTCAAACAGGCAACACTCGCTTTCAAATCTGCCCTCACCTCTGCTAAACAGGCCTACTTCACAACCCTCGTATCTTCCCTACCCTACAATCCCAAACAGTTATTCAAAACTTTCAACTACCTCCTCCGCCCACCACTGCCCCCTCCAACCTCCCTCATTTCTGCTGAGGACTTTGCCACACACTTCAAAAATAAGATCGACCAAACAAGGCAAGTCTTCATTGTTCAACCACCACAACCCCTTTGTATACCAGATCAATGCCCAGCAATATGTCAACTCGATCAGCGATATGTCGGACTCGAGCACCAGGTCGGCAGCACACCGTTCGACGATCCCTGTCTTTATAATAGATTGCCCTATCTGTTCCCCTAATAATTGAGTCCCCCACTAGCAGAACCTGTCTAGCCTGCCCTGCTCTCCTATTTCCCCCTTACTGGAGCAGACACTCCTCCGGCTTTCAAAGGATATGCATTGCTGCAGCAGAGCTACTCCTGCACTGACACTCCCCTCATCTGCCAACTTAGAAAACTTATTGGGGTGTGCCAGATCAGGACTAGCCTCATCGGTGCTCTTCCCTCTACCCCGCCTTCTGTCACCCAGCTAGCTTCTTCACTGTCCTGCAGCTCCAAGCTAGCATCCCATCTATCCCATTGAGCATCTGCTCAGTGAGCAGAAGACTTCTTTCCATATTGTCTATGCATGTCAGTGTTGCCAGCTGCACATTTAGATCCAGTATCTGGGCTTCCAAATGCACAACGTGCTCACATGTCGCACAGCAGTATGCACCCTCGACCGGCTGTTTAAGTATTTCATACATGCGGCAAGACGTACACTGGATGGCATTGGCAATTGTGGAGCGCATCCTAATGGGGATTGCACGAGACAGAAAAGATAAGTGTAAATAAATAAAAAGCATTAATAAAATTTAACAGTAATTCAGTAATACCTCCCTTGGAAACTCCCTGAATCCAAAGTCACTGAATCACAAGTCACACACTTACCACAGTTCGCACTTACGCTCAGGTTACACTCAGCTCGTTCACACTCGCTCAGGCAGAAGATGTTAAGAGATTTTTTTTCCCTTTTACCAGCAAACCACCCTGCTGCTCAATGCACTTCCAAAAAAAATATCTTTAAATGGTGACAGAAATAACTTGAATCTGACAAAAGTAATAATAAATCAAAAATCTATGAAAATGAACAAATGAAAGTCAGACATTGTTTTTCAACCATGCTTTCACAGAATTTAAAAAAAATAAAACTCATAAAATAGGCCTGGACAGAAATGATGGTACCTCTGAAAATAATGTGACAAAAGGGACATATTAAATCATGGTATGTCCACTAATTAGCATCACAGGTGTCTACAATCTTGAAATCAGTGAGTGGGCCTATATAGAGGGCCACAGTTACCACTGTGCTGTTTGATGACATGGTGTGTATCACACTCAACATGGACCAGAGGAAGCAAAGGAAAGAGTTGTCTCAGGAGATTAGAAAGAAAATTATACACAAATATGTTAAAAGTAAAAGTTATAAGACCATCTCCAAGCAGCTTGATGTTCCTGTGACTACAGTTGCACATATTATTCATAAATTTAAGCTCTATGGGACTGTAGCCAACCTCCCTGGACGTGGCCGCATGAGGAAAATTGATGACAAATCAAAGAGGCGGATAATACGAATGGTAACAAAAGAATCCAGAAAAACTTCTAAAAATATTAAAGGTGAACTTCAAACTCAAGAAACATCATTGTCAGATTGCACCATCTGTTGCTGCATGAGCCAAAGTGGACTTCGTGGGAGACGACCAAGTAGGACACCATTGTTGAAAAAAATCATAAAAAAGGCAGACTGGAATTTGCCAAACTACATGTTGACAAGCCACAAAGCTTCTGGGAGAATGTCCTATGGACAGATGAAACAGAAACTGAACTTTTTGACAAGGCACATCAGCTCTTTGTTCACAGACGGAAAAATGAAGCATATCAAGAAAAGAACACTGTCCCTACTGCGAAACATGGAGGAGGCTCTGTTATGTTCTGGGGCTGCTTTCCTGCATCTGGCACAGGGTGTCTAGAATCTGTGCAGGGTACAATGAAATCTCAAGACTATTATCAAGGGATTCAAGAGAGAAATGTGCAGCCCAGTGTCAGAAACCTTGGTCTCAGTCGTAGGTCATGGGTCTTGCAACAGGACGACTCAAAACGCACAGCTAGAAACACCCAAGAATGGCTTAGAGGAAAACATTGGACTATTCTGAAGTGACCTTCTATGAGCCCTGACCTAAATCCTATTGAGAATCTTTGGTAAGAGCTGAAATATGCCGTCTGGAAAAGGCAACTTTCTAACACGAGACAACTGGAGCAGTTTGCTCTTGAAGAGTGGGCCAAAATACCTGTCGAGAGGTGCAGAAGTCTCATTGACTGTTACAGGAATCGTTTGATTGCAATGAATGCCTCAAAAGGTTGTGCAACAAAATATTACGTTAAGGCTACCATCATTTCTGTCCAGGCCTATTTCATGAGTTTTATTTTTCTTTTAAATTCTGCGGAAGCATGGTTGAAAAGCAATGTCTGACTTTCATTTGTTCATTTTCATAGATTTTTGATTTATTATTACTTTTGTCAGATTCAAGTTATTTCTGTCACCATTGTGGGTTTTTCTGTCATTAAACGAGGGATACCAACAATTTTGACCACGTGTATATCACAAAGTGTATCCATCTATATAGAAAAGTGCTGTCTGCTTTGCTTTTCTATGCAGTTGCAAACAAAGGATAAAAATCTCAGCCTAAAAGAAGCCAAGTTTATGGGCTCCAATGCACAGTCCCTAACAGGGTCCCCAATTATCACAGATCTTTAATAGTAACAGTCTTTTCATATGGGGTAAAGGGACCTTTTGGGCCCCTCTATGCACAAACGTTGAAAAAGAAAAACAAACAAGATGAAAAAAAACACTGCGTTCAAATTGTCAATTCAGCCTTGTGTGTGTAGCCCAGCACTTTTTTTCTTTAGCCTAACAATCACACAATTTGCTGCATGTAATTATTTTCCTATCTGTAAAGTCGAAATAGGAACACACTTTTCGAGAAAGAGACATACGTGACTCTATCATCACCTCATGACAACCTCATCCTTAAAGACAAAATATAAACAAGATTAACCAAAAAAACATTGTTACTAGTGATGGGCGAGCACTAAAATGCAAGGGTGCTCATTGCTCAGGTCAAGCAAATTGTAGTGCTCGGGTGCTCGACCTGAGCAACAAGCCCAATGTCTATGGGAAAACCAAGCATTTTTGCCGTGGGTCTTATTAGGGTCTAAAAATGTCAGAAATTGATGGGAACAGTGATTAAATGACATGGGATCATGGGGAAGACCCCTGGAAGCATTTCTGACTCCCAGGTCACAGCTGTGAACAATGTTGTCAGAGTCTTACGCCACTTTTAAAGGCGCACAATAAAACATATAAGAACAAAACCAAAATTGATTTTCTTGGGAAATATGTTAAGGAACATCTAGTCCAAATTTCCCATCCTTATTTATTTGGAACTTCCACGATGTTAGCCTATGCATTGAATGCAAGGTCATCCCTGCCCCAAAGTTACACGCACCCCAAAAACCCTTTGAACCAACGTTCTAGAAGGCCACATGAAACCAAAGGTCCTATTACTCATTTGGTACTCCCATAATCTTTGCCCATGAAGTGAATGCAAGGCCTGGCCTTCCCCAAAGTTACAAGCACCCCAATAACCCTTTGTACCGACGTACTGGACGTCCACATGAAACCAAAGTTCCCATTATTCATTTGGTACTCCTATCATGATTTCCCATGAAGTGAGTGCAAGTGTTCAGGCTAAAGAACCTGCATTGGAGCATTGCAGTGTTGAGGCTGAAGAAACTGCAGTGGAGCATTTCAGTGTTGGGCCTGAAGAACCTACATTGGAGAATTATTGAGGCAGAAGAACCTGCATTGGTCAATTGCAGTGGTGAGCCTGAAGAACCTGCAGTGGACAATTGCAGTGTTGAGGCTGAAGACACGACAGTGGAGCATTGCAGTGCTGAGCATGAAGAACCTGCATTGGAGAATTGCAGTGTTGAGGCTGAAGAACCTACATTGGTGAATTGAAGTGGTGAGCATGAAGAACCTGCAGTGAACAATTGCAGTGTTGAGGCTGAAGACCCGGCAGTGGAGCATTGCAGTATTGAGCTAAAAGAACCAGCAGTGGAGAATTGCAGTGTTGAGCCTAAAGAACCAGCAGTGGAGCATTGCAGTGTTGAGGCTGAACACCCGGCAGTGGAACATTTAAATGTTGAGGCTGAAGATCCGGCATTGAAGCATTGCATAGTTGAGGCTGAAGACCCGGCAGTGGAGCATTTAAGTGTTGAGGCTGGACACCCGACAGTGGAACATTTAAGTGTTGAGGCTGAACACCCGGCAGTGGAGCATTGCAGTGTTGAGCTTAAAGAACCAGCAGTGGAGCATTAAAGTGTTGAGGCTGAACACCAGACAGTGGAACATTTAAGTGTTGAGGCTGAATACCCGGCAGTGGAGCATTGCAGTGTTGAGCTTAAAAAAAACAGCAGTGGAGAATTGCTGTGTTGAGGCTGAAGAACCAACAGTGGAGAATTTTAGTGTTGAGGCTAAAGAACTGGCAGTGGAGAATTGCATTTTTGAAGCTGACTAAACAACAAAGTTCACATTATTAGGAAGTGAATCTCCCATACTGTTCTCCTATGCAGTGAATGCAAGGCCTGCCACAAATTTGGACGCACCCCAATACCCCTTGGAAGAGATGTGGAGGAGAGCCTCAGAAAAATCTGTTCCCATTACAAAGGAGCGGGTTTCCTATACTTGTAATACCCATACAGTAAGTGTATGGGCTGACAAACATTTCCCCCTGGGGGTACACATCAACATACTGTGTAAACTTTTTTTTACGGGCATCATAAACACCCTTGAAAAAAAAAACCTGGCTGTTGCATCACAGAACACGTTCACCCTGGTGATCTAGTGGTGGTGTCAGAAGAGACGTGGAAGATGGCCTACTAAAAATCTCTTTTCCCAATTTAAATGAATGGGTCTCCTATGGTTGTAATGCCCATACACTAAGTGCATGGGCTGACAAACATTTCTCCCTGGGGGTTACACATCAACATGTGTAAACATTTTTTTTACGGGCATCAAAAACGACTTTTCACAAAATAACGTGGCTGTTGCATCACGGACCACGGTCACCATGGTGATCTAGTGGTGGTGACTGATGAGGATGAGGAGAAGGAGGAGGATAACAGCAAAAATCACGAAGCATTTACCCATGTGTGGTGTGAAAGAGGTGCAAGAGAATATACCTCTCAAAAAATGACACTGGATTTGAAGTTATGTTTTGCTGTTATCATTCGGTGGTGTAGAGAAGTCTGGCCCAATCCAGCCCTTGTTCATTTTTATAAGAGTCAGCCTGTCAGCATTTTCAGTTGACAGGCGGATGCACTTTTCAGTTATAATTCCACCAGCGGAACTAAAAACACGCTCTGACAAAACGCTAGCGGCAGGGCAGGCAAGGACCTCCAAGGCATAGAGAGCCAGTTTCATGCCACGTGTCCAGCTTGAATACTCAATAATTATAAGGCAAAGAGGAATTGGTACAGTTACCATGGTACTGCCTCGGCATAGAATCATAGAGTTGGAAGGGACCTCCTGGGCCATCTGGTCCAACCCCCTGCTCAAAGCAGGATTCGCTAAATCATCCCAGACAGATGTCTGTCCAGCCTCTGTTTGAAGACTTCCATTGAAGGAGAACTCATCACTTCTCGTGGCAGCCTGTTCCATTCATTGATCACTCTGTCAAAGTATTTTCGAATATCTAATCTGTGTCTCCTCCCATTCAGTTACATCCCATTGCTTCTAGTCTTTCCTTGTGCAAATGAGAATAAAGATGATTCTTCTACAATGTGACAGCCCTTGTGATATTTGTAGACAGCTATTAAGTCTCCTCTCAGTCTTCTCTTTTGCAAGCTAAACATTCCCAAATTCTGCAACCTTTCCTTATAAGACAGGGTTTGCACACCGGTCACCATTCTGGTCGCTCTTTTCAGAACTTGCTCCAGTTTGTTGATGTCTTTTTTAAAATGTGGCGTCCAAAACTGGACACAGTATTCCAGATGAGGTCTGACCAAAGAGGAGTAGAGGGCAATAATGACTTCACGTGATCTAGACTGTATGCTTCTGTTAATACATCCTAGAATTGCATTTGTCTTTTTTGCTGCATCTTCCAAAACTTTTCACTCCTTGTGACAGTACCCCGCTCCTCAGGGACACTGCGATGGGAGGGTCTGAGAAAACGCTCCCCAGAACTTTGCCAGTGTGTGTTCCCTGCCTCTGCTGGATTGGAGTTTTGTCTCTCTTGCCTGTAATCCTTGGTTGTCCAACGAACTGTGACCTCTGCCCCCAGCGTTTTCAGATGGGAATTTTTTTTAATAATTCCGCAACAATTGCCTTCTGGTACTGCACCATTTTAGCACACCTGTCTGCCACTCTAAGAAACAAAGTTCTCATTGTAGTGTGGGTCTAGAAGTGTCACCAACCAGCAAAGACTGTCACCCAAAATTTGGAGAATACAAGGGTCACACATGGGAAAGGCATCGCAACATAAAGTCAGCCATACATGCCAGACTGCTAACAGGTAAGACTTCCGTGTTATCACCAAGAGGACGGCTGACCATGCTCTCCTCCTCCTTGTCCCCAGGTCATCCACGCTGAACAGACGGTATGACATTTGTGCTTGTAGTACTGTCTATAACGCATGAAAGTAGCTCCTGTTCTTCCTCCTCCTCTTCCTTATTGTCAACCAATCCTGTTATGAATGGGTCAACGAGGAGAAAAAAGCAAAACAAGCTAGGTCACAGAAAACCAGAGAGGTTGGTAACTATGCAGATTGCAGATCCCTGATCCTACCACACAACTAGCAGCAGCCGAGGAGCGTACCTACAATGTTCCTAGACGTTTCGTCACAGCTGGAGGACTAAATAAGCCTGAAGCATAAAAAGGGGAAAACTAACTGCCCCAGAGCAGACCCCAAAGGAATAGATAGCCCCCACACATGTATTGATGGTGAAACAAGATGAAGGCACAAACACAGGCAGGAAAATAGGCTGAGCAAACGATGGGGCCCAAACTAACTAGAGAGGAAAGGAAAGACACTGTCTGCAACCTGCAAAAAACCCTACAAATATAATGTCCAACTCTTATGATAGCAAAATTAACCCTGAAGTCACTAGACTTCTCCCACTATATCAGCACTCTGAAATATTCTGAGCCAGAGCAAAAAGAGACCAAACTAGTAAGGGACAAAAAGCAAATTGGCAAAATACTGATAAATAAGAGTGGAAATTCAGCACAGCCTCCAGCCGGGGCTGGCTGACCACACCAAAAAACTGAATAGACCAACAAAATCAAGTGTGAACATTAGCAGAAAAACTTAGCTTTAGATGACTGGAACAGAGCTGAAAACCAAGAGCTGACAAGCCAGAAGGAATCACCAGCAACTGAATAGGGCGTCAGCTGTCTTAAATCTAATCTGAGACTCCTGAGGTCCAATCGTCATCATCATTCTCAGGTGGCAGATCTCCACCGATCAAATCAGCCTCACTACCTCCTGTTACCACCAGAGGGAGTCTGGAAGTAGAACTCACAACTGGTGAACCAGAGAATGAACTCACAACAGTACCCCCCCTTGAGGAGGGGTCACCGAACCCTCATCCACGCCACCAGGCCGATCAGGATGGGCCCGGTGAAAAGCACGAAGCAATCTATTGGCATGAATATTGGAGGCAGAGACCCAAGAATTATCCTCCTGACCATAACCCTTCCATTTGACCAAATACTGGAGTCTCCGTCAAACCAAACGAGAATCCAATATTTTCTCTACCTCATATTCCACATTGCCTTCAACCAACACAGGGTCAGGAGGCTCAACAAACCTCTTCAACAGAGATTTGTGAAATACGTTATGGATCTTGATCGTAAATGGAAGAGCCAATAGAAACGAAACAGGATTAAGAATTTCCAAAATCTTATAAGGACCAATAAATCTTGGCTTAAATTTAGGAGATGCAACCTTCATAGGAATATTCTTAGACGACAACCAAACCATATCACCCACTTTAAACCGGGGACCAATGGTCCTATGCCGGTTGGAAAATCGCTGGGCCTGTTCCTGAGAGAGTGACAACTTATCCACCACTTGTTCCCATATCTGCTGCATTCTCTTAACCACAGTGTCCACACCTGGGCAGGACGAAGTTTCCACTTGCCCTGAAGAGAATCGAGGATGAAACCCAAAATTACAGAAAAATAGTGACATCAAAGTGGCAGAACTAGCTCTATTGTTCAGTGCGAATTCGGCCAAGGGCAAAAATGAGACCCAATCATCCTGATCAGCAGATATAAAACATCTCAAATAAGACTCCAAGGTCTGGTTTGTTCTCTCAGTCTGTCCATTGGTCTGGGGATGAAACGCGGAGAAGGATAACTGAATTCCCAGATTGGAACAAAAGGCTTTCCAGAATCTGGAAACAAACTGGACTCCTCTGTCGGACACAATGTTCTCAGGAATCCCATGTAACCGAACCACCTGTTGTAAAAACGAGGGCACCAACTCAGTGGACGATGGCAACTTTGGGAGTGGTACAGGATGGACCATCTTCGAAAATCTATCACAAATCACCCAGATAACAGTCATTCTCTGAGAGACACGAAGATCAGAAATAAAATCCATTGAGATATGGGTCCATGGCCTCTTGGGCACTGGCAAGGGCATCAGCAACCCACTAGAACGAAAACAGGGTTTAGACCGAGAACAAGTCCCACAGGACTGTACAAAATTCCTGACGTCACGAGATAAGGCAGGCCACCAAAAGGACCGACTCACCAAATCTCTGGTACCAAAAATACCTGGATGACCAGTCAATGCGGAGCAATGAATTTCAGACATCACTCTCTTTCTCCACTGGTCAGGAACATACAATTTTCCCATAGGGCAACGCTCAGGTTTATCCTGAAATTCCTCCAGGGCGCGTCTCAAATCGGGCGAAATGGCAGAAAGAACTACCCCCTCTCCTAGGATGGTAGTAGGCTCGGTCACACTAAGAGAATTGGCAAAGAAACTCCTAGAAAGGGCGTCTGCCTTAACATTCTTAGTGCCCGGAAGAAAAGAGACCACAAAATTAAAACGCGTGAAAAACAAGGCCCATCTAGCCTGACTAGGATTCAAGCGTTTGGCAGACTCCAGATAAATTAAATTCTTGTGATCGGTGAGGACCACGACTTGATGTCTAGCTCCCTCCAACCAATGTCTCCACTCCTCAAATGCCCACTTCATGGCCAACAATTCCCGATTCCCCACGTCATAGTTGCGTTCAGATGGATAGAATTTTCGAGAAAAGAAGGCACAGGGATTCATCTTAGAAGTCACAGGGTCTTTTTGGGACAAAACAGCTCCTGCACCAATCTCAGAAGCATCTACCTCCACCTGAAATGGAAGTGAGACATCAGGTTGCCGTAAAACTGGAGCTGAAGAAAATCTCTGCTTAAGCTCCTGAAATGCTGAGATAGCCTCAGGAGACCAATTCAGCATATCAGCGCCCTTCTTGGTCAGATCAGTCAGTGGTTTGACAATACCAGAAAAATTACCTATAAATTTACGATAGAAATTAGCAAAACCCAAAAACTTCTGAAGGGCCTTCAAAGAAGTAGGCTGAACCCAATCATAAATGGCCTGTACCTTGGCCGGGTCCATTTCAACAGTCGATGGAGATAAGATAAATCCCAAAAATGAAATCCTCTGTACACCAAAGAGGCATTTCGATCCCTTAACAAACAGGGAATTCATCCTCAAAATCCGGAACACAGTCCGGACGTGTTCCACATGAGAATTCCAATCACTAGAAAAGATCAAAATATCATCCAGCTAGATTATCAAAAACTTATCCACAAAGTCACGGAAAATATCATTGAAAAAGGACTGGAAGACAGAAGGGGCATTAGTGAGCCCAAAAGGCATCACCAGGTACTCAAAATGTCCCTCCGGAGTATTAAGCGCCGTCTTCCATTCATCCCCGTGCTTGATGCGAATAAGATTATACGCCCCCCTGAGGTCTAGCTTAGTAAACCAGCAGACACTCTTAACTCTGGAGAATAAATCAGACATCAGAGGTAACGGGTACTGATATTTAACCGTCATCTTGTTAAGGGAACGATAATCAATACACGGTCTTAATGAGCCATCTTTCTTGGCCACAAAAAAAATCCCAGCACCTAAAGGTGACGAGGATGGTCTAATATGACCCTTCTCCAATGACTCCTTAATATAGGATCGCATAGCATCATGTTCGGGTACTGATAAGTTGAAAAGCCGACCCTTGGGAAATTTACACCCAGGCATCAACTCAATTGCACAGTCATAACTCCTATGAGGAGGCAAAGACGCAGACTTGCTCTCACTAAATACATCAGAAAAATCGGCTAGATAATCAGGAATATCATGAGACTGAGGAGAGGTGGAGAAAACAGGAGCGTCCCTAAGAACACACTGACAACCCAACTCACCACAGACCCAGATTTCCAATCCAAAACTGGATTATGAGTTTGCAACCAAGGAAAACCCAGAACAATAGTATCATGCAAATTATGCAGCACCAAAAATTTACAATTTTCTTGGTGGTCTGGGGCAACTCGCATTGTCACCTGGGTCCAAAACTGAGGTTTATTCTCCGCCAAAGGAGTAGCATCAATACCCCTCAAAGGAATAGGCGTCCGCAGAGGCGTCATGGAAAAACCACAACATTTAGCAAAGTCCAAATCAATCAGATTCAACGCTGCTCCTGAATCCACAAAAGCCTTCGTGGAAAACGTGGATAAGGAGCAGATCAGAGTAATTGCCAAAACAAACTTAGGTTGTATACTGCCCACAGCAAATGTGTGTGCAAAACGTTTCTCTCATTTTGGGCAGACAGAAATAATATGAGAGGCGTCTCCACAGAAAAAACACAGCTTATTACGCCTTCTAAACTCCTGACATTGCGCCCTAGACAAAACCCCATCACATTGCATAGGTTCAGACGTTTGTTCAAAAGGTGGCAGCGCCTCCCGTGTAGTTTTACGTTCACGTAAACGCCGATCAACTTGAATGGCTAATGACATAGAATCATCCAGACCAGAGGGAACAGGAAATCCCACCATAACATCTTTTACGGTCTCTGATAAACCCTTCCAAAAGAGAGCTGCCAATGCACTATCATTCCATGTAGTAAGGACCGCCCACTTTTGGAATTTTTGACAGTATAACTCTGCAGAATCCTGACCCTGGTTTAATACCAACAGGGTTCTTTCAGCTTGATCAACAGCATTAGGTTCATCATACAACAACCCCAAGGCTTGAAAAAATGCATCCACATTAGTCATAATAGGATTTTTAGATGTCAGAGAAAAAGCCCAATCCTGAGGATCGCCGCGCAGCAAGGAGATGACAATTTTAACCTGCTGCACAGAACTCACCGATGAGTTAGGCTTCAAGGCCAGAAATAATTTACAATTATTCTTAAAATTCAGAAATTTAGACCGATCCCCAGAAAACACATCAGGAGTAGGGATCTTAGGTTCAGCAGCATGTGACTGAATGAGGTAGGTGGAAATTCCCTGCACTTCAGCAGCCAGCTGCTCCACACGATCAGACAATTGCTTAATCTCCATTAGGAAAAAGAAAAAAAATCCTCCTACGGCCCCAGAGAAAAAAGAGGAAAAAAAATATAAAAAAAATAAAATTCTGACACTTTTTCTTTTTTTTTTTTTTTTAACAACTTTTTCCTGCTTTTGAGTACCCTAGAATCTGCGGTATGGCTGGTGATTCTGTTATGAATGGGTCACCGAGGAGAAAAAAGCAAAACAAGCTAAGTCACAGAAAACCAGAGAGGTTGGTAACTATGCAGATTGCAGATCCCTGATCCTACCACACAACTAGCAGCAGCCGTGGAGCGTACCTACGATGTTCCTAGATGCTTCGTCACAGCCGGAGGACTAAATAAGCCTGAAGCATGAAAAGGGGAAAACTAACTGCCCCAGAGCAGACCCCAAAGGAATAGATAGCCCCCACACATGTATTGATGGTGAAACAAGATGAAGGCACAAACACAGGCAGGAAAATAGGCTGAGCAAACGATGGGGCCCAAACTAAGTAGAGAGGAAAGGAAAGACATTGTCTGCAACCTGCAAAAATCCCTACAAAAATAATGTCCAACACTTCCGATAGCAAAATTAACTCTGAAGTCACTAGACTTCTCCCACTATATCAGCACTCTGAAATATTCTGAGCCAGAGCAAAAAGAGACCAAACTAGTAAGGGACAAAAAGCAAATTGGCAAAATACTGATAAATAAGAGTGGAAATTCAGCACAGCCCCCAGCCGGGGCTGGCTGACCACACCAAAAAACTGAATAGACCAACAAAATCAAGTGTGAACATTAGCAGAAAAACTTAGCTTTAGATGACTGGAACAGAGCTGAAAGCCAAGAGCTGACAAGCCAGAAGGAATCACCAGCAACTGAATAGGGCGTCAGCTGTCTTAAATCCAATCTGAGACTCCTGAGGTCCAATAGTCATCCTCATTCTCAGGTGGCAGATCTCCACCGATCAAATCAGCCTCACTACCTCCTGTTACCACCAGAGGGAGTCTGGAAGGAGAACTCATAACTGGTGAACCAGAGAATGAACTCACAACACAATCCATGCTGGGATGACATGAGGCTGGGCTGTGTGTAATCACCAATGGATCAAGGAACAATTCATAGAATCATAGAATCATAGAATCGTAGAGTTGGAAGGGACCTCCTGGGCCATCTGGTCCAACCCCCTGCTCAAAGCAGGATTCGCTAAATCATCCCAGTTAGATGTCTGTCCAGCCTCTGTTTGAAGACTTCCATTGAAGGAGAACTCACCACTTCTCGTGGCAGCCTGTTCCACTCATTGATCACTCTAACTGTCAAAAAGTTTTTTCTAATATCTAATCTGTGTCTCCTCCCATTCAGCTTCATCCCATTGCTTCTAGTCTTTCCTTGTGCAAATGAGAATAAAGTTGATCCTTCTACAATGTGACAGCCCTTTAGATATTTGTAGACAGCTATTAAGTCTCCTCTCAGTCTTCTCTTTTGCAAACTAAACATTCCCAAATCCTGCAACCTTTCCTCATAAGACAGGGTTTGCAGACCGGTCACCATTCTGGTCGCTCTTTTCTGAACTTGCTCCAGTTTGTTGATGTCTTTTCTAAAATGTGGTGCCCAAAATTGGACACAATATTCCAGATGAGGTCTGACCAAAGAGGAGTAGAGGGAAATAATTACTTCACGTGATCTAGACTGTATGCTTCTGTTAATACATCCTAGAATTGCATTTGCCTTTTTTGCTGCTGCATCACACTGTTGACTCATATTCAGTCTGTGATCTATTAGTATACCCAAGTCTTTTTCACATGTGCTGTCACTTAGCCCTATTCCTCCCATTCTATATATGCTTTTTTCATTTTTATTGCCCAGATGTAGTACTTTGCATTTCTCCCTGTTAAAAACCATTCTGTTAGTTGCTGCCCACTTCTCCAGTTTATTTAAATCTTTTTGAATCCTCTCTCTCTCTTCTCTAGTATTAGCTATCCCTCCTAGCTTTGTGTCATCAGCAAATGTAATCAGTTTACCCTCAATTCCTTCATCTAAATCGTTGATAAAGATGTTGAACAATACAGGGCCCAGGACAGAGCCCTGTGGTACCCCACTTGAGACATTCTTCCCACTGGATGTGCAGCCATTTACGACCACTCTTTGGGTCCGATCACTAAGCCAGTTATGAATCCACCTAACAGTTGCCTTGTCCATTCCATACTTAGTCATTTTTTCAATAAGGATTGTATGAGAGACTTTGTCAAATGCTTTGCTGAAGTCAAGATATACTATATCTACAGCTTTTCCTTGATCCACCCAATCAGTAATACCATCATAGAAGGAAATTAAATTTGTCTGACATGACTTATTAGTTACAAACCCATGCTGACTCTGTTTAATCACTTCATTCTTATCCAGGTATTGACATACATGTTGTTTAATAATTTGTTCAAAGATCTTTCCTGGTATAGAAGTCAGACTCACCGGCCTATAGTTGCCTGGGTCCACCTTCTTCCCCTTTTTGAAGATAGGAACATTTGCTCTTCTCCAGTCTTCTGGCACTTCTCCTGTTCTCCAAGAATTTTCAAAGATTATGGAGAGGGGTTCAAAAATTTCTTCTGCTATCTCCTTCAGTACTCTGGGGTGTAATTCATCTGGACCTGGAGACTTGAATACATTTAGGTTAGCTAAGTGTTTCCTCACTATCTTTCTGTTTATAGATATCCTGGATTCTTCTATTCCCTTAATAGGACAGTGAATAACAGTTGATGTTACATTTCCTTTCTGAGAGAAAACAGATGCAAAATAGGAATTTAAAAGTTCAGCCTTCTCAACATCCTGTCTTACCATTTCATCATTTTCATCCTGTAAAAATCCTATAGCATCTTTGACTTTTCTTTTACTTTTGACATATCCCCAAAATCCTTTATTATTGCTTTTGACATCTCTTGCAAGCCTCAATTCATTTTCAGCTTTAGCTAATCTGATTTGTGCCTTGCAGGTTCTGCAGACAGCATTATATTCTTCTTTAGATATGCCTCCTTCTTTCCATTTTATAAACATTTTTTGCTTCCTTTTTAGCATGTGCTTAAGTTCTGTGTTCATCCATCCTGGTTTCCTTAAATGCTTCCTATTCTTCCCTCTTTTCGGAATTGTTAACAACTGTGCTTTGAGAATTTCATTTTTCAAGATTTCCCATCCTTCCTGGACATTTTTGTCTTTAAGGATATCCAGCCATTGGATCCCTCCAATTCTCTTTCTGAATCCCTTAAAATCTGCCTTTCTGAAATCTAACCTTGACGTCTGAGTCTTCACAGGTCTTCCGCCTCTAGTTATCCAAAATTCTAAAATAGCATGGTCGCTACCTCCTAGGGTCCCAGCCACTTTTACCTCCTCAACCATTTCCTCCCTGTTTATAAGGATTAGATCCAAGGTAGCAGTTCCTCTTGTTTTCTCCTTTACCTTTTGGAAGATAAAGTTGTCAGCAAGAGAGGATAAGAATTTCCTTGACCTGTTAGTTTTGCCTGAGAGAGATTCCCAACAAATGTCTGGATAGTTGAAATCTCCCATGACAACTATGTCATATTTTTTGGAGAACTTGGCCATTTGATGCATAAAGAGTTCATCCATATCTTCAGCTTGCACAGGCGGCCTGTAGTAAATGCCTACAATGGTGTCCTTTCCATTGTTCTGTCCTTGTATTCTTACCTGCAATGCATCCTCTTTGATTGTCAGCAGAGAGCATTTCAGAATACAGAGAAAAGGGATGGTGACACTAATTATTAGGATGTTTTGGAGGATGGTACATATATGTCTGACATCCATGTCCACTCCTGAGTTCTTATGAGTGGAGTCTGAACTGAATACCGACAGCCTTGTTGATGCTGGTAGACAACAACTGCCCTCTTCTGCTCACAAATCCTTTCCAACATATGCAGTGTAGAGTTCCAATGCGTGGGGATATCACACAACAGTTGGTGAGCCGGAAGCTGCAAACGCTGCTGAAGCACGGCAAGGGCGGCGGTAACTGTAGCTGATTTTCTAAAATGGGCACACAGGCGGCGTACTTTCACAAGCAGATCCGGCAGCTCCGGGTAAGTTTTGAGAAACCACTGAACCATGAGGTTAAGCACATGGGCCAGGCATGGTACGTGTGTGAGCTCACCTCACCTGAGAGCTGCCACCAGGTTCCGGCCATTGTCATACATGACCATGCCTGGCTGAAGGTTCAGCGGTGTCAGCCACAGATCTGCCTGCTCTTTCACAGCGGTCCACAACTCTTCAGCATTGTGCGGTTTGTCACCCAAGCATATTAACTTCAGCACAGCCTGTTCCGCTTGGCTGAGGCAGTGCTTCCAGCTTGTGACCGATGTGGTCATTTCGGAGATGGAGGCTGAAGAGGAGGAGGAGGTGCAGGAGCTGTAGACTGTGGGAGCAACCCTGATTGACGTAGGGCCCGCAATCCTTGGAATCGGGATGACGTGTTCCATCTCAAGGTCTGACTGGGTCCTGGCTTCCAATATGTTAACCCAGTATGCCATCAGTGTGATGTACCATCACTGCCCAGAAGCACTTGCCCACGTGTCCGTGGTTAGGTGGACTTTCCCAGTAACAGCATTGTTGAGGGCACAGCTAATGTTGTGGGACATGTGCTTGTGTAATGCGGGGATGGCACACCGGGAGAAATAGTAGCGGCTGGGGACTGAGGAGGTGATGTGAATGTACCGAAGCGATCTGATAACCATCCTTTTCTTAGGAATGATGATAATGACAATGATGATGATGTATCTGTGCCGACTGAACCTGCTAACCATTTCTTTGGAACGATAGATGTGTCCACAGGTACCGAAGTGCTCAGCCCCGTCACTCTGCGGAGTGAGACGGCTGAGGAACCCCTGGCAGGAACAAGCAACAGTGCTCAAGGAGATGGGGAGGTGCATGAGGACCATGAGGAAGGTAATGCCATGCAGCTGACCAGTGCCACCGAGGAAGGTAACTGGCCCATAAGTAGCACTGCTCCTGAAGTGTTGGGGGTGGATGGGGAGGTAGAGCCCCCGGCAGCGCCGATTGGTGGGTCTGTAGAAATTCCCAGGGAGACAGCATACATAGCAGCTGTCACACGCAGTCAGAGTGCCCAGATCGCAGGTAGCGCCCTGTCTTCTGGACCCTCTGCTGCTAGAGGAGAGACTGAACCAGAGGTGAACCCAGAGCCGGTTCCAGAGGGTCCCAGTAAGGAAGGTACCCTGACATCACTTCTGGCAGCCTCCAGCAAGGAGTTCCAGGCTGCTCTGCACTCAGATGAGAGTCTGGAGAAATTGAGAGGTCTCGCCAAGACGCCCACCTCCAAGTCTGATAAGGAGAGGGTGTTCTGGGAACGAGGAAGGTTGTACCGGGAGACAGTACCCGGAGATCCTAAAAAGGAGTGGTTGAGGGAAAGACAGCTGGTCGTCCCCTATCGGTTCAGAACTGAGTTGTTGCGGATGGCCCATGAGATTCCACTCGCTGGACACTTGAGGATCAGCAAAACAAAGGCACGGCTGTCTCAACACTTCTATTGGCCCAAGATGGGGACAGATGTAACACACTACTGCCACTCCTGTGCCACCTGTCAAAAAGTGGGTAAGGCGGGGCCTGCTCTTAAGGCTCCCCTTATTCCTTTGCCGGTGATGGAGGAGCCTTTCCAGAGAATCGCGGTAGACATTGTAGGACTGCTGTCCGTCCCCAGCAGCTCCGGAAAGCGATACATTCTCACCGTGGTAGACTACGCTACCCGGTTCCCAGAGGCAGTAGCTCTGTCTTCAACCAGGGCAGATAAGGTGGCTGACGCACTGGTGACCATCTTTTCAAGGGTAGGATTTCCCAGGGAGATGCTTACCGATCAGTTAGAGTGATCAATGAGTGGAACAGGCTGCCACGAGAAGTGGTGAGTTCTCCTTCAATGGAAGTCTTCAAACAGAGGCTGGACAGACATCTGACTGGGATGATTTAGCGAATCCTGCTTTGAGCAGGGGGTTGGACCAGATGGCCCAGGAGGTCCCTTCCAACTCTACGATTCTATGATTCTATGATTCTATGACCCAATTCATGTCTCGCCTAATGGAGGCTCTCTGTGAGAAAATGCAGGTGACGCACCTGGTATCGAGTCCGTATCACCCACAGACTAATGGTTTGTGTGAATGCTTCAACGGTACCCTAAAACAGATGCTCAGCATGCTGGCTGAGACCCAAGGGCGCGACTGGGAGCAGTACCTCCCACACCTGTTCGCTTACAGAGAAGTTCCACAGGCCTCGACCGGATTCTCCCCCTTCGAGCTCCTGTACGGCAGGCGAGTCCGGGGACCCCTTGGGTTGATAAGAGAATCCTGGGAAGATGAGCAAAACCCCACAGAAGTGTCCATCGTGGATTATGTCATGCGTTTCCGTGACAAGATGCAGACCTTGATGCGGTTGGTGCATGACAACATGACGCAGGCTCAGGCCAACCAGAAGCACTGGTACAACCAGAATGCCCGGGAGCAGACCTACAAGGTTGGTCAAAAGGTGAGGGTGCTGGTCCCGGTACCAACGGATAAGCTTCAGGCAGCCTGGGAAGGCCCGTACGTCGTCCACCAACAGCTCAACCCGGTCACGTACGTGGTCACGCTTGACCATGCTCGGGGTAGGCGCAAGGCCTTTCACGTCAATATGCTGAAGGCACACTAAGAACGTGAAGCTTGCGTCCTACCGGACTGCAACCTGCCCGAGGATGGGGAGGAAGAGCCCCTCCTGGACATGCTGGCCCAAGCCAAGGCCGATGGGTCCATTGAGGACATGGAGATAAGTGGTTTGCTAACCGTATCCCAGCGGTTACAGTTGATGGCCACCCTGGAACCCTTCCGGGCCGTGTTCACCAACCAACCTGGGAGGACGGAGTTAGCGGTTCATGAGGTGGACACCGGGAATCATACCCCACTTCGGCGAACACCTTATCAGATCTCTGAGACGGTGCAACAAGTCATGCGCCAAGAGATCGATGAAATGTTAAGGCTAGGGGTGATTCGACGGTCAAAAAGCGCGTGGGCTTCACCTGTAGTCCTCGTGCCTAAAAAGGATCGAACCACCCGGTTCTGCGTGGACTACGGGGGGCTTAACGCCATCACAACCTCTGATGCCCACCTGATGCCGCGCATCGAGGATCTGCTTGAGCGGTTGGCAAAAGCAAGGTACATATCCATCATGGATTTGAGTCGGGGATACTGGCAGATTCCCCTGAGCCCTGAGGCGCAGGAGAAATCCGCCTTTATCACCCCCTTTGGACTGTACGAGTCCATGGTCATGCCCTTCGGCATGAAAAATGCCGCTGCCACTTTCCAGCGGACGGTCAACCACCTGCTTCGGGGACTGGAGGAGTACGCGGTGGAGTACTTAGACGATATTGCCATCTTCAGCTCCAGCTGGGAGGAACACCTTCAGCATCTCCAGGAGGTGCTCAAGCGTCTTCACCAGGCAGGCCTGACTATCAAGCTGGGAAAGTGCCAGATGGGCATGCGCGAGGTCCACTACCTGGGCCACCGGGTAGGCGGGGGTTTCATGAGTCCGGAGCCAGGAAAAATGGACGCAATCGTGTCCTGGCCCACCCCCAGGACCAAGAAACAGGTGAAGTCCTTCTTGGGCACTGCAGGGTACTATAGGCGGTTCGTACATGACTATAGCGCCCTCGCAAAACCCTTGACTGACCTCACCAAGCAGAGGCTACCCCAAACAGTCAACTGGACAGATGACTGTGAAGCGGCTTTCCAAGCTTTGAAAGCAGCCCTGTGCAACTCTCCAGTG
This sequence comes from Dendrobates tinctorius, assembly GCF_039654945.1. Taxonomy (NCBI): domain Eukaryota; kingdom Metazoa; phylum Chordata; class Amphibia; order Anura; family Dendrobatidae; genus Dendrobates; species Dendrobates tinctorius. The sequence goes on from NW_027361794.1 coordinate 15,763,754, forward strand.
TTGAGAGCAGTAGACAGCAGTCGCCCGTTTCTAGTACAGACCGACTCCAGCGAGTTTGGCCTCGGTGCTGTGCTTAGCCAGGTCGACTCAGGGAACCAAGAGCACCCCGTGTTGTACCTGAGCCGGAAACTTTTGCCAAGGGAAGTGGCATATTCGACCATCGAGAAGGAGTGTCTGGCCATGGTGTGGGCGCTGCAACGTTTGCAGCCCTACCTGTACGGGCACGCCTTCACGGTGGTAACCGACCACAACCCTCTGAGCTGGTTGCACACAGTGTCCGGAACCAATGGAAGGTTACTGCGCTGGAGCCTTGCCCTTCAACAGTACGACTTCACTGTAAAACACAGGAAGGGCAGTGAAAACGGCAATGCCGATGGGTTGTCCCGCCGGGGCGAACCCGCTGAGGTGCGCATGGCCGATTACCGAGAGGTAATGCCTCCTTAGCGCCCTCTTAAGGGGGGGAGGTGTGATGTACAATGTCGGCAAAATATGTTTTCTGTTGGAATGTGCTAAAAATCCTCCATTTTATGAGAAGCTGCCTGCCAGCTCTGCAATCCCTTCCCCCAACTGTTATAAACCAGAACTTCCTCTTACAACCATTTGGCCCCCTTGCTCAGCTGAAAGAAAAAAAAAAGTGCGGGAAACGGTCTGTCTGAAACCAAGGTTAGAAGTAAACCTTTAAGAGCCTGCCCTGCGAAAACCCTATAACATAGAGATATAATAATCATATTTTTGTAATCTGAGCGGTCCCAGCTTCAATATCATGGTTCTTGTGAAGTTCTAACATGTCCAGAACCTGAGATATGATTTGCTCCCAAATAGAAGGTCGCACCTATGGCGTGCATGGTATTGTTTTATTCTATGCGGTAAATCACAAACAATGACGCCATGTACATGTCTGTGCGGGCACCCCCTCTGAGTTATGATGATTATAAGTTATTAGTAAGATTTCTAACTTGGAAGAGGGAGGTGGGATTAACCCAGAATGCATCTCTCCGTGATGTCACATAGCAGAGTCTATAAGGCATTCCCTGGGCAAAACCAGCTCAGATCAGCTCAAATCCTGGTGCCAGAGAGACCTGCAGATGTCTTGGGACATTTGGCCCATCCCCCACATGGTTTTGCCTAAAGAGTCATGAACAACCGTGAGTGTACTTCTGTTTTCATCCATTTTTGCTTTATATTTGCATTGTACATATTTTATGTCTCAACTTTATAGCAACTTTTTATCTGTATAATCACTGCCCGACTATTTTTGGGGAATAAATGATTTAATATTTAGTCTGTCTCCATGCTCTAAGAATCGAACTATACGCCTTTGTTAGATAATCGCCACTAATTTGTGGGTTGGCTTCGAACCCCTCCCTTGAGTCTATAACTTAAGCGGAGAAACCAGGAGCTGGTGGCAGCGCGTTGTGTACGGTGATTGCGGCTTGCTGGCAGTCCAGAAGGGTCTTATATTGCTGAGTGAGGGGCTGCAGCCACAGCATTGATAATTCCCTTACTGCAGAAGCCTAATTGCCAGTTCACAACAAGCAGCCCGTCCGGCGACTAATTATCCTTGTGATGTACAATGTCTGCAAAATATGTTTTCTGTTGGAATGTGCTAAAAATCCTCCATTTTATGAGAAGCTGCCTGCCAGCTCTGCAATCCCTTCCCCCAAGTGTCATAAACCAGAACTTCCTCTTACACCATTTGGCCCTCTCCTCAGCTGAAAGAAAAAAAAAAATGAGGAAAGACGTTCCTTTGTCTAATCCTAGAAGCTGGTTACAGGTATAGGAAGTATTAAAAGAATCTCTAGCGCGCACCCCGTTCATGATAAAGATATAAAAAGCAAATTTTTGTAATCTGAACGGTCCCAGCTCCGCTACAGTGTCTATTTCGAAGTTCTAACATGTCCAGAACCTGAGCTATGATTTGCTCCCAAATAGAAGGTCGTACCTATGGCGTGCATGGTATTGCTTTATTCTATGCGATAAATCACAAACAGTGATGCCCTATGTGTGTTGGTACGGGCTTTTCTCGTTTAGTTATAGTTAATCTAAGTTTTGTAGCCAAATTATAACTTGGAAGAGGGAGATGGGATTAACCCAGGATGCATCTCTCCGTGATGTCACATAGCACGGTCTATAAGGCATTCCCTGGGCAAAACCAGCTCAGAAGAGCTCAAGTCCTCGTGCCAGAGAGGCCTGCAAATGAGCGGCGACGTTTGGTTAACCGCCCCTCCTCCACCTGTAGCCACATGGTTTGCCTAAGGAACAATATACAACCGTGAGTGTACTTTCTATGTTCATCCATCTTTTATTTTATACTTGTCTATTGTACATATTTTATGTCTCAACTTTATAGCAACTTTTTATCTTTATAATCACTGTCCGCATTTTGGAAAATAAATGAAAATTATTCAGTTTGTCTCCATGCTCTAAGAATCGAACTATACGCCTTTGTTAGATAATCGCTACTAATTTGTGGGTTGGCTTCGAACCCCTCCCTTGAGTCTATAACTTAAGCGGAGAAACCAGGAGCTGGTGGCAGCGCATTGTGCACGGTGATTGCGGCTTGCTGGCAGTCCAGAAGGGTCTTATATTGCTGAGTGAGGGGCTGCAGCCACAGCATTGATAATTCCCTTACTGCAGAAGCCTAATTGCCGGTTCACAACAGGCAGCCCGTCCGGCGACTAATTATCCTAGGTGCAGTTCCCTGACTGACCTGAGGGTAAGGGGGCACCAGAGAGCTGCGAGTTCCAAAGTGGAACTGAGCAAGTGGGATATCCATAAATCCCCACAGTACTTGGAAGGTTGATAGCAGTGGTGGGGCACCCAAAACACCCCCCTGCGACAAATTGTAGAGCGAGATTAGCTTGCTGGATATTTTGGTCACATGGTGCCAGTGGTGGGATAAGATAAGCCCCCACTGCGCCTGTGATAGCCGTGTGCCGACAGTGTGTCGCGTCCCTCCGTCCGCTGATACACCCGTGTCAGTGGTGGGATTGTGACATAGTGGTGACACAGGGTCAGCTGTCCGTCGCACGTTTTGGTGGCAGCGGGACCCCCGTTCGTCACGTATTGGGCGAACAGCGGTGGGCTGCTCGTCACACATTGGTGGCAGCAGTGGGATAACCACCGCCTGTTCGTCACATATTGGTGACAGCGGTGGGATCACTACCGCCGTTAATCACAGAGCCTCCGGCACCGACCTCCACCCGCAAAGCCACACTCCACATAGAGAATAATGGAGCCTGCAGCACCTACCTCCACCCACAGAGCCGCACTCCACATAGAGAATAATGGAGCCTCCAGCACCGACCTCCACCCGCAGAGCCGCACTCCACATAGAGGATAATGGAGCCTCCGGCACCGACCTCCACCCGCAGAGCCACACTTCACATAGAGAATAATGGAGCCTCCAGCAGCGACCTCCACCCGCAGAGCCGCTCTCGACATAGAGAATAATGGAACCTCCAGCACCGACCTCCACCCGCAGAGCCACACTCCACATAGAGAATAATGGAGCCTCCGGCACCTACCTCCACCCGCAGAGCCACACTCCACATAGAGAATAATGGAGCTTCCAGCACCGACCTTCACCCGCACTCCACATAGAGAATAATGGAGCCTCCAGCACCTACCTCCACATAGAGAATAATGGAGCCTCCAGCACCGACCTCCACCCGCACTCCACATATAGAATAATGGAGCCTCCAGCATCTACCTCCACCCGCAGAGCCGCACTCCACATAGAGAATGGAGCCTCCAGCACCGACCTCCACCCGCAGAGCCGCACTCCACATAGAGAATAATGGAGCCTCCGGCACCGACCTCCACCCGCACTCCACATAGAGAATAATGGAGCCTCCGGCACCTACCTCCACCCGGAGAGCCGCACTCCACATAGAGAATAATGAAGCCTCCGGCACCTACCTCCACATAGAGAATAATGGAGCCTCCAGCACCGACCTCCATCGGGAGTATGACAGAGCACAGAGCAGAGACAGATGCACACTTGCAACGTTGTGCAGCCATGGAACTAAGTACGAGAGGCTCGTGTGCGTACCCGACGGGAACCCCGGACCGGCCGCAGCGCTGGACGTGGTGAAACCGGGCGTGGGGTCCCGCCCCCAGGTGAGAGCGGCGTGACTGGCGGCATGACAAATACGGTAGCTGATACCAAGTGGAGTGGGTCAGATAGCGGGAGAGACATGGAATAGAAGGGAACCGTAGAAGACTGATGAACACTAGACTGATGAACACTAGAGACAGACATACAGAACGGAGCACAGGAGTATGGATGTGCAGAGCAGTGCACAGGGTATGGAGAAGCAGAGCAGGATGCAGGAGTACGGACGCGCAGGGTAGCGCACACAGAGTATAAACACGGGCCTGGGTCGCAGGAGCTTGAACAATAACCAGGCGCCACTGATAAGAGGAAACAGGTTCAAATACCCCACACGTTACTCGGATTGGCTGCTGGGATTTCCGGGTCAGGACATCAGAGAGCATAAAGGACCTGGGAAGGGGTGTGACGGCCCTCCAAGAGTGCCAGGGCGCATGTGCAGGGACCTGGAACCTCCTGCAGAGCAGTGAGCATGGCAGGACCGAATAACAAGACCGGAGGAGCGGGTAGCAGCGGGCAAGGCGGTGGCAGCAGCAGCGGAGGCACGGCCAGCAGCAGTGGAAGAGCGGGCAGCAGCGAGCAAGGCGGCAGCAGGAGAGGAGGCATGGCTAGCAGCGGTGGTAACAGTCTCCTTACTTACAGAATACAGTGCTATAAATGGAGACACAGGAAAAGCTTAGAACAAGGATGAATGCTTATCGTCACACAATAAGAGAAAAAAGAATGGATCTACCTGTGGCAAAACATTTCTGTATCCCTGATCACAGCAACGTGGATATGAAATTACTGGTATTGAAAGGTAACTTCAATTCTCAGAGAGATAGCCTTGGTGAGAGAGGTAGAAGAAAAACCCCAAGATCAATGTGGCTGAGCTCCACAGATGCAATAGAGAGATGGGAGAAAGTTCCACAAAGTCAACTATTACTGCAGCCCTCCACCAGTTGGGCCTTTATGGTAGAGTAGCCTGACAGAAGCCTCTCCTCAGTGCCAGACATATTAAAGCCTGCATAGAGTTTGCTAAAAAAAAAAAAAACACATGAAAGACTCCCAGACAATGAGAAATAAGATTCTCTGGATGGATGAGACGAAGATAGACCTTTTTGGTGATAATTCTAAGCGGTATGTGTGGAGAAAACCAGGCACTGCTCATCACCTGCCCAATACAATCCCAACAGTGAAACGTGGTGGTGGCAGCATCATACTATGGGGGTGTTTTTCAGCTGCAGGGACAGGACGGCTGGTTGCCATTGAAGGAAACATGAATACGGCCAAGTACAGAAATATCCTGGATGAAAACCTCTTCCAGAGTGCTCTGGACCTCAGACTTGGCTGAAGGTTCACCTTCCAACAAGACAGTGACCTTAAGTACACAGCTAAAATAACAAATGAGTGGCTTCAGAACAACTCTGTGATGATTCTTTACTGGCCCAGCCAGAGCCCTGACCTGAACCTAATTGAGCTTCTCTGGAGAGACCTGAAAATGGCTGTCCACCAACGTTCACCATCCAACCTGATCGAACTGGAGGATCTGCAAGGAAGAATAGCAGAGGATCCCCAAATCCAGGGGTGAAAAACTTGTATCATCATTCCCAAGTAGACTCATGGCTCAAAAGGGTGCTTCTACTCAATACTGAGCAAAGGATCTTAATACTTATGACTATGTGATAATTCAGTTTTTCTTTTTTAATAAATTTGCAAAAATTTCTACATTTCTGTTTTTTGCAGTCAAGATGGGGTGCAGAGTGAACATTAATGAAAAAAAATTATCTTTTTTGAATTTACCAAATGGCTGCAATGAAACAAATAGTGAAACATTTAATGGGGTCTGAATACTTTCTGTACCCACTGTATGTATGGAGATAAACATGAAAAAGGAAGCATTATACCTACAGAGGGTGGAGTGGTGAAGAAAGTGTTTCCTCTATGAACAACCTATTAATGTGTGTGAATATTAGCGGTGAGCTGTAAAGTGTTAAAGTGTGGATAAACACTTAAGAAAAATGAAAATAAGGGACTAGTGCATGCAATATTACTGTGCAAAAATGGAAATAATAAAAGTGCGGATGTGCTGCTAAGTACTAAACTGAAAATTATCCCAATTGTAAAAGATGTTTTTTTTGCTGTTAATGTGAACAGTTAAGAAAGTTAAAGATTAAGAGATGTCTAAAAGGTCTAAAGTTACAGATGACACATTTCCTTTATATTTTAGGCAAATATATACACAGTATATTGGCATTTTTTCATTTTGAAAAGTACAAAAAGGAGAATGGGGTGATAAAAAGTTTGGACACCCTTGTAGATTTGTGTGCCCAGATAACTTAGACCCAGGTTTCACACCTTCATTAGCCTGTTAGGGTTGTGGCTTGTTCACTATCATTGTTATCCAGGTGATGCAAATTTCCCAGCTCTGTAAAAAATCCAGCCTCCTCTAACCTTGTGCCAAAAAATAGCAGCCATGGGTTCTAAGCAGCTGCCTAGCACTCTGAAAATGAAAATGGTGGAGGCCTGCAAAGCAGGATATGGATATAAGAAGATAGCAAAGCGTTTTCTTCCAAGTTGCCCTTTCCTTGGTTCTAAATGTAATTAAGACAGGGCAGTTATCAGGAACAGTAAAGGTCAAGATAAGGTCTGGAAGATCAAGCAATGTATTTCTAATATTAATGCGCCAGTAATGGAGAATCCCCACATACCTTCACCTGCAGAGCCGCACACACGTATGGCTGTCCTGTGCACACAGGACCTGTGATGAGGTCACAGGAGGGGAGGAGTCAGGGGTCACATGATCAGGGGCCTCAGTGTATGCAGGACTCTGCTGTGCTGGTTGTCATGGTGCTGGATGAGTGAGAGTTTGGCCGGGGTCACACTGGCGAGGAATACGGGAGAGTGAGAGGCGCAAAAAGCACGCATTAGACACGGACAAATGATTCTCTATGGGGTCCCTCGCACCAGCCGTATATTTCTCATCCGTATTCTACTGTCCGTGCCAATCGCAGCATGCTGCGATTGTCAGCGTACTACGCCCGTAATACGCTAATGCAAGTCTATGGGTGCGCAAAAAATACGGATTACACACGGACCACACACGTGACTTGCAAGAAATACACACCAGGTGTCTTTTAGCAAAGCCGGCAATTCAGTGCGTTATACAGTAAACTCACACTGACAGGTTTAATAAAGAAAGAATAGATATAGACACATAGAATACATATATATATATATATACACTCACTGGCCACTTTATTAGGTACACCTGTCCAACTGTGTGTTAAGACTTAATTTCTAATCAGCCAATCACATGGCGGCAACTCAGTGCATTTAGGCATGTAGACATGGTCAAGACAATCTCCTGCAGTTCAAACCGAGCATCAGTATGGGGAAGAAAGGTGATTTGAGTGCCTTTGAACGTGGCATGATTGTTGGTGCCAGAAGGGCTGGTCTGAGAATTTCAGAAACTGCTGATCTACTGGGATTTTCACGCACAACCATCTCTAGGGTTTACAGAGAATGGTCCGAAAAAGAAAAAAAATCCAGTGAGCGGCAGTTCTGTGGCCGGAAATGCCTTGTTGATGCCAGAGGTCAGAGGAGAATGGGCAGACTGGTTCGAGCTGATAGAAAGGCAACAGTGACTCAAATTGCCACCCGTTACAACCAAGGTAGGCAGAAGAGCATCTCTGAACGCACAGTGCGTCGAACTTTGAGGCAGATGGGCTACAGCAGCAGAAGACCACACTGGGTACCACTCCTCTCAGCTAAGAACAGGAAACTGAGGCTACAATTTGCACAAGCTCATCGAAATTGGACAGTAGAAGATTGGAAAAACGTTGCCTGGTCTGATGAGTCTCGATTTCTGCTGCGACATTCGGATGGTAGGGTCAGAATTTGGCGTAAACAACATGAAAGCATGGATCCATCCTGCCTTGTATCAACGGTTCAGGCTGGTGGTGGTGGTGTCATGGTGTGGGGAATTTTTTCTTGGCACTCTTTGGGCCCCTTGGTACCAATTGAGCATCGTTGCAACGCCACAGCCTACCTGAGTATTGTTGCTGACCATGTCCATCCCTTTATGACCACAATGTACCCGACATCTGATGGCTACTTTCAGCAGGATAATGCGCCATGTCATAAAGCTCGAATCATCTCAGATTGGTTTCTTGAACATGACAATGAGTTCACTGTACTCAAATGGCCTCCTCAGTCACCAGATCTCAATCCAATAGAGCATCTTTGGGATGTGGTGGAACGGGAGATTCGCATCAGGGATGTGCAGCCGACAAATCTGCGCCAACTGTGTGATGCCATCATGTCAATATGGTCCAAAATCTCTGAGGAATGCTTCCAGCACCTTGTGGAATCTCTGCCACGAAGAATTGAGGCAGTTCTGAAGGCAAAAGGGGGTCCAACCCGTAACTAGCATGGTGTACCTAATAAAGTGGCCAGTGAGTGTATATATACATTCTATGTGTCTATATCTATTCTTTGGTTTTTGTTATAAACCCTGTCATAGGGCTCCATTATATGTCCATTTTGCAAGGTGACGAGAAAATCTCGCCATACGGATGCCATACGGATTACATACGGATGCTTACATGCGCAAAATACGCGACCACACCTTGATTACGGATGACATATGGAGCACTGTTTAGGGGCCATTGATCCGTATTACGCATGTAAAATACTGACCGTATTTTGCGTTGGTTAGTGTGACTCCGGCCTTTATGTGGGAGGGGTCAGGAGGGATTTACAGTGTGGATGTAGCAGAGCCATGTGTGTACGGGATGTACGGAGCAGAGCCGCGTGTACGAGGTGTACGGAGCTGAGCCGTGTGTGTACCAGATGTACGGAGCAGAGCCGCCTGTGTACGAGGTGTACGGAGCGGAGCCATGTGTACGAGGTGTACGGAGCGGAGCCATGTGTACGAGGTGTACGGAGCGGAGCCATGTGTACGAGGTGTATGGAGCGGAGCCATGTGTACGAGGTGTACGGAGCGGAGCCATGTGTACGAGGTGTACGGAGCGAAGCCATGTGTACGAGGTGTACGAGGTGTACGGAGCGGAGCCGTGTGTGTACAAGGTGAACGTAGTGGAGCCGTGTGTGTACGAGGTGTACGGAGTGGAGCCGTGTGTGTACGAGGTTACGGAGCGGAGCCGTGTGTGTTCGGGGTATACGGAGCGGAGCCGCATGTGTAGAGGTGTACGGAGCGGAGCCGCGTGTGTACGAGGTGTACTGAGCGGAGCCGTGTGTGTACGAGGTGTACGGAGCGGAGCCGTGTGTGTATGAGGCATACGGAGCGGAGCCGTGTGTGTATGAGGTGTACGAAGCAGAGTCGTGTGTGTAAGAGGTGTACGGAGCGGAGCCGTGTGTGTACGAGGTGTACGGAGCGGAGCTGTGTGTGTACGAGGTGTACGGAGCGGAGCCGCGTGTGTACGAGGTGTACGGAGCGGAGCCGTGTGTGTACGAGGTGTACGGAGCGGAGCCATGTGTACGAGGTGTACGAAGCAGAGCCGTGTGTGTAAGAGGTGTACGGAGCGGAGCCATATGTGTACGAGGTGTACGGAGCAGAGCCATGTGTGTATGAGGTGTACGGAGCGGAGCGTGTGTGTACAAGGTGAACAGATCGGAGTTGTGTGTGTACGAGGTGAATGGATCAGAGCCATGTGTGTGTACGAGGTGTATGGAGCGGAGCTGTGTGTGTACGGGACCTCTGAATCGGAGCCGTGTGTGTATGAGGTGTACGGAGCGAAGTCGCCTGTGTACAGGGTGTAGAGTGGAACTGCGTGTGCACGGGATCTATGGAACGAAGCCGCCTGTGTACAGGGTGTATGGAGTGGAGCTGTGTGTGCACGGGATCTATGGAACGAAGCCACCTATGTACAGGGTGTATGGAGTGGAGCTGTGTGTGTACGGGATATATGGAGCGAAGCCGCCTGTGTACAGGGTGTATGGAGTGGAGCTACGTGTGTACGGGATATATGGAGCGAAGCCGCCTGTGTACAGGGTGTATGGAGTGGAGCTGCGTGTGTACGGGATATATGGAGCGAAGCCGCCTGTGTACAGGGTGTATGGAGTGGAGCTGCGTGTGTACGGGATATATGGAGCGAAGCCGCCTGTGTACAGGGTGTATGAAGTGGAGCTGCGTGTGTACAGGATATATGGAGCGAAGCCGCCTGTGTACAGGGTGTATGGAGTGAAGCTGTGTGTGTACGGGATATATGGAGCGAAGCCGCCTGTGTACAGGGTGTATGGAGTGGAGCTGTCTGTGTACGGGATATATGGAGCGAAGCCGCCTGTGTACAGGGTGTATGGAGTGGAGCTGCGTGTGTACGGGATATATGGAGCGAAGCCGCCTGTGTACAGGGTGTATGGAGTGGAGCTGTGTGTGTACGGGATATATGGAGCGAAGCCGCCTGTGTACAGGGTGTATGGAGTGGAGCTGCGTGTGTACGGGATATATGGAGCGAAGCCGCCTGTGTACAGGGTGTATGGAGTGGAGCTGTGTGTGTACGGGATATATGGAGCGAAGCCGTCTGTGTACAGGGTGTATGGAGTGGAGCTGTGTGTGTACGGGATATATGGAGCGAAGCCGCGTGTGTACAGGGTGTATGGAGTGGAGCTGTGTGTGTACGTGTTGTACAGTGCTGAGATGTGAGCGTACAATATGTACGGAGCAGAGTTGCTTGTGTACAGATAGGAGCCATGTGTCTACGACATGTACTGAGCAGATTTGTGTGTGTACGATGTGTACGAAGCGGAGCCATGTGTCTATGACGTGTACGGACAGGAGCCATGAGTCTACGACCCGTGTGTACGATGTGTACGGAGCGGAGCCGTGTGTGTACGGAGCGGAGCTTTGTTCCATTATGTTTTGGTTCATTTAATAAGTAGATTTTTTTAATACACCAATGGTTGGATCCATCTGAATATTACATGTATTGTTCTCCGATATTTCCTCTCTATTATTCCAATCTGTGTATTATCGTCTTGTGTCTTTTTCCTTCTTTCTAATATTATTCTGTGTTCCGCAACTGCAGGAGATCATGGCGAAAGTAATGCCTATCATAAAGAAAAATCTCCCGGCACAGGAGGCACAAGCAAGGGTCTATAACCAATCAGCGAGGCTGAGGCAGTTCCCTCCCGGGAACCCCATGCTAGTGCTTATCTCCCCAAAACATGTAAGGATCTTTACTGTAACGAACTTAAAGATTAACATGAAAAAGGCTTCTCCCCTGTGTGAGTTCTCTGGTGCATAACAACTTGGGGATTTATATACTCTATGGATGAGAGGAATTTGGAACATTCTTTGTGACTCCGACATGTAAAGTTTAGGTGGCACATACAGCATTTTCCCCCATTGATCCTCAGATAAAAGACCCACATCCTCCTCCCATTTTGTCTTAACTATCAAAACTAGGGCCAGTGATATTATACCTTTTGCATCCACCGCTTTAGGATGGTATCTATTGTGAGATATCTATAAATCAGTATGGCGTTTATTCTAGATAGTGTACTATACACATGATGTATTTGCAGATACTGATTAAAGACCCTATGTGGAAGGTTTAAAATCGGCCTTTATTTGTTTAAAGCTCTTGAATAATCCATCCCTCAAGATTTGTTATACCAAACGTATACGTCTATCCTCCACTCACTAACATTTTTTGGTTTCTGTAGCTCTGATAAGTTATAATTGTGCCATATTATGTGGATAAAAGGGGGAAGGATAAAAGGATAGAAAGATTAAGAGCAAGGAGGAAGTATAGAAGTTAGATAGTAACGTCTACCTCTCTACCTCCAAGGCATAATGATTATGGATATATTCAACACAAAGAAACTGCGGAACAAGCAGACCTCGATGCAAGTCCATAACTGGTGGTTGTCTTTACAGGTGTAAGTATAACTTTCAGTCCTAGGGATCCTATTAAGGGAAACCATGGAATACATAGCAAGTAAATTAATACAGCCAGATATCACAGTAATATAATGTGAGCTCAACTTATATGCAGTTCTAAGATCTCATATGAACTGAAACATTCTATATAGTGGGAGAGAGGAACATAAAACTCTATTAAGCTATATGTAATTATATTCTTAAAGAAACAACCAAACATCTGCAAACTGTCTCTCTCATCAGGGGAGGCAAGTTTCATTTCAGTAGCTTATATGATTGGCAGGTTCCTTTCCCATCTGGGTGCATCACCATCAAGTTCCTGATCCATTGAAAGTCTTCTGCAACGTGCTGGAACTCTCTGTGGCAATGGTGGAGCAGGTGTCCAGTCAGATATATGGATTCTGAGAATGTCCAGGGCATCACAGAATGGTCTCATGCCGCTTGGAACTTTGAAAATATATGTGGTGCCCCTGAAGGTCCAGTCGCCACAGTGGTACTGCACCTCAACCAGAGGAGTAGTATCCCACCTTTCAGGTAAGATGGAGACACCTGCCCTGGCTCTTACACAACACTGCATCCACCACACACCACAGCAGCAGGTGGTGTGCTTCACCATCCCTGCTGGCTAGGAAAGGATGTTAGAAGGTGGGTGGAGCTGGAAGGTTGGAGCGTGAGAATAGAAGGGAAGTTGGAATCAGTCTTCCCGTAGGGGAAGAAGGGGAATGACGTGCATAGGCAACCTTCCCATAGGGGAAGGTGGGAAGAGCTAGAATTGTACAGCAGACCCTGCTCTGAGTGGCTGTTGGTACGGTCTGAAGGACTGAAAGAAGCTCCCTGAAGGGGAAAGGGATTTCCCACAGGCACGGTTGGAGAATACTCCACAGACGTCAGGTGGTGGAAATCCAGGTCGCAGAAGGGTCTCGACCCCTAGCCTAGTGGAGTGGACAACAGGACTCAGCTAGAAAGTCGACAGCTGTGGCAACTTTAGGGGCCACAGCCAACTACCACAGTTATCTTCTCCGGAAAGGAAGTCAGAAAGGATCAAGGAAACATTTTGGGTCACGTTATTCGACAGGGTTCGCGGCAGATGGCCTGGGACATTGACTGTGAGGTGTTGTAGCTGTTTTCGTTCTGACCCAGAGTCAGTGGCGGATTATAATGAGGTCAATCTGGGCAGTAGCCCAGGGCCCAGTGGTGTGGGGGGCCCACCAGCCCAGGGTAAACTGCCCCATTATAATCCGCCACCATAGCGCCACGGCCCCCCATGTACCGACGCCATCCTCGCCCTGCCAGACAAGCCCACCGGCCACTAACTGCAGCCGCTGCCGCTCACTCATAAATTCCCGATCTGTGAGCAGAGGACCTGTGATGAGGTCACAGGAGGGGAGGAGTCAGGGGTCACATGATCAGAGGCTTCAGTCCGAGACCCCTGACTCCTCCCCTCCTGTGACCTCATCACAGGTCCTGTGAGCACAGCCCTCGATGTATTGTATGCAGGACTCTGCTGTGCAGGTTGTCATCATGCTGGATGAGGGAAGTATGTGTGGGGTCAGGAGGGGTTTACAGGGTGGATGTAGCAGAGCTGTGTGTACGAGGTGTACAGAGCAGAGCCGCATGTGTGCGAGTTGTGCGGAGCGGAGCGTGTACGAGGTGAGCTGAGCCGCGCCTGTACGATGTGTGCGGAGCGTGTGCAAGTTGTGCGGAGCGTGTACGAGGTGAGCGGGGCGGAGCCGCGCATGTGCGAGGTGTACGGAGCGAAGCCGCGTGTGTGTACGAGGTGTACGGAGTGAAGCCGCACGTGTGTGTACGAGGTGTACGAGCGGACCAGCGCGTGTACGAGGTGTACGGAGCGGAGCCGCGCATGTACAAGGTGTACGGAGCAGAGCAGCACGTGTACAAGGTCTACGGAATGGAGCCCTATGTGTACAAAGTGTACGGAGCTGAGCCATGTGTTTACGGAGCGGAGTCGCATGTGTGCGAGGTGTATGGAGCAAAGACACATGTGTACAAGGTTTACGGAGCGGAGCCATGTGTGTATAAGGTGTACAGAGTGTAGCCGCATGTGTACAAGGTGTACGGAGCAGAGCCACATGTGTATGAGATTTACGGAGTGGAGCCATGTGTGTACTAAGTGGAGCCGCGCATGTGCGAGGTGTACGGAGCGAAGCCGTGTGTGTGTACGAGGTGTACGGAGTGAAGCCGCACGTGTGTGTACGAGGTGTACGAGCGGACCAGCGCGTGTACGAGGTGTACGGAGCGGAGCCGCGCATGTACAAGGTGTACGGAGCAGAGCAGCACGTGTACAAGGTCTACGGAATGGAGCCCTATGTGTACAAAGTGTACGGAGCTGAGCCATGTGTTTACGGAGCGAAGTCGCATGTGTGCGAGGTGTATGGAGCAAAGACACATGTGTACAAGGTTTACGGAGCGGAGCCATGTGTGTATAAGGTGTACAGAGTGTAGCCGCATGTGTACAAGGTGTACGGAGCAGAGCCACATGTGTATGAGATTTACGGAGTGGAGCCATGTGTGTACTAAGTGGAGCCGTGAGTGTGAGAGGTGTACGGAGCGGAGCCGTGTGTGTACATGGCATACAAAGCGGAACCGTGTGTGTATGAGGTGTGCGGAGCCATGCGTGTACAAGGTGTATGATGGGAGCACTCATACCTCCCAACTGTCCCAGATTTTGAGAGTCTGCCCCACTGCGCTGACCGGGAGCTTATTTTACCCGCGGACACCGGAGTACACAGCGGAGCCCCGAGGAGCACTTGAAAACTCGCACGTGACTTTCCATCGGAATTGACGTGCTAGAAGCTGATTGGAAATTAGGTAATTTCGGGAGGAGATTGTGACAGAACCATGGAGGCACTTCAGGGAATGCTTCAGATCCATCACCGTGTCCTCCGACAGCGCGGACAGCAGGATCGCCTTGGGCTTGGGGATGTTGGCCATGTGAGTGGATCATGATATGTCCTGCACCAGGAGGCTCAGGTGGGCATTACAATGGGAGCCGGGCTGCTATAGTATCTTTTTAGAGTCTTTCTTTTTTTTTTCTCTCTCTTTTCTTTCTTTCCCCTCTTTCTTTCTCTCTCCTCTTTCTCTCTCCCTCTCTGGTCTTTCTTTCTTTCCCCTTTCTTTCTTTTTCTCTCTCTGTTCTTTCTTTCCCCTCTTCTTTTTCTCTCTTCTTTCTTTCCCCTCTTTCTTTCTCTCTCCCTCTCTGTTCTTTCTTTCCCCTTTCTTTTTTTCTCTCTGTTCTTTTTTTCTGTCCCCTTTCTTTCTCTCTTTTCTTTCTCTCTTTCTTTCTCTCTGTTCTTTCTTTCTCTCCTTTCTTTCTGTTTTCTTTTTTCTCTTTCTCTGTTCTTTCTTTTACTCAGTACCAGTCAGTGTGCCCACAGTACCAGCCACTGTGCCCACAATGCCAGCCACTGTGCCCATAATGCCACCCACTGTGCCCTCAGTACCAGTAAGTGATCAGCAGTGCTAAATGAGTGTGGTTGGGGAGTGGACATGGGTGTGACTAGTTGTGAAATGGGTGTGGTCGGGGGCCGGTAACCAATCATCATAGTAGAAGTTGTCTGTTTCCATCAACTTTGTTATATGTGGGCATTGGGCACCTCTAGTACGGTGGGCACGAGATGGCGGGTCTTGTCACCTCTGCCTCACACACAAGTTACTATGAGGTGTACTTTATTCCTGCCACATTTCTTTCTTGGCCTACTGAGAGAAATGTTTTGACCAGTTGAAAGTTATACAACCTGAGGATTGTGCATGTGTGCGCTGCCCGCATGTAATAATAATAATCTTTATTTTTATATAGAGCTAACATATTCCGCAGAGCTTTACAGTTTGCACACATTATCATCACTGTTCCCGATGGGGCTCACAATCTAAATTCCCTATCAATATGTCTTTGGAATGTAGTAATGTGTGTGTGTGTGTGTGTGTATATATATATTTATTTACTTACTCCGACCCCTATATAAACCCTGCCCCTCCGACCGCCATCCACTTTCCCATGCTCCTGTTCCAATCCTGGGGTCTTTTTTGTCCCCCCTTGGTCCTCCATATGCTGAACATCTGGGATATGACTAACATTGCACAGTGTGCGCATGTTCGTCGCCAGATGCAGCGTCGTGTCGTGTGTGAGGTGACAGCGACTTGTCTGTGGCGTTAACCCCTCTGCTGCCACGTTGGGCACAGCCTGTGATGAGGAGCATCTCTTCCTGTGTATCTGACCACAGGCTGCACATCGGAGGCTGCTTCTTCTATCGGGCGAAGTTCATGAAGCAGAAGCCCCTGTGTGACTCATGTGAAGTAACTTGTCTGACAGGTCATGGGTCCAGGTCAGCAGGTGATTGCAGACTATGAGCTGGTTTCGATGTTAGGTACAGGTGAGTCAGGACTAGATGTTGGGAGGAAGCTTTCCAGTATTTGTAAGGCCTTGTGCACACGCTGATTATTTGGTGAGTTTTTACCTCAGTATTTGTGAGGCCTTGGGAACACGTTGTGCATTTGCTGAGTTTTTTACCTCAGTATTTAACCCCTTCCTGCCCCTTGACGCACCGTATGCGTCATGAAAACTAGTGACTTCCCGACCCCGTCACCTGACCCCTTCACATGACCGGGAGGCCCACAGAGTCTGAACAGCCCGGGGCCCTGGCTACCCTTAATCCAAGCCTGCCCAGAGTCAGATATGCCAGATCACCAGTGAGGCCAAATTAGGAGTTTACGCCTTAATTTGCAAGCGCTTGGAGACAAAAGAGACTGCACACAGGCCGTGGGCAAATCACTTTATCTGACGTAATGAAACACAAGGCAATCTTTTATACCATTTACAACAATATGTAATTCTATGGAGCTCATGTGGCCCCCACCGTTTACCCAGGGTCATACCTTGTTTACCATGTACCCAGAACACGTTGTGGCTGACTAGTGAGAACATACAGTATATGATAAGAAGCATATTTTCCTTGAAGAGGAGACAAAACTGTTGTGTCATAAGAATAAATTCTAGCAATGAAAAGCAAAAGGCAATTAAAGAATTAAAGGCAGTTAAAGGCATTTAAAAGCAACCTATTAACCCTTCTATATCAATTTCCCCCTTTTGTAAATGGTATAACCTTTGCCACAGGGTCAGCTGATGTCCACAAAGGAGCTACTGTCTCATGGGTCTAGTACCCATAAGGGGGCTTCCTACCTGCTTCGCCCATCCACCCTCAGTGTGGACACTCACTTTCCCCATCAGCAATGGTTATCTGGGGTCTATGATACACTACAGAAGGTTCAGCCTTTGATTCTTTTTTCACACATCAATTATTCAGTAGTTTAAGTAATACATATATTAGAGCTTTTAAGGCTACATAAAACAATAAGCAAAACAACAAAATTTGCATACAAGTCTGTACAATGCCAAAAATCCAACCTGCAAGGCCATTAAACCAATTTGCTGGATTTAGAAAAGAGAATGTGTTACCCCACCAGGAGTCTCTGTTTGCACTGTGTTGTTTTAACCAATGGTCTCTAAGTTCACCTATTTTGTCTATACTGGCCCTGATCTGGAGATTGCCAGCAGGGTCAATATAGTTACAACAGGTGGGACCAATTATCTGACACATTCCTCCTTCTTTTGCTGTCAGGTAATCTAGTACTATAGTATGTTGGTTAGTAACTATAATTAATTGTATTAGTTTCATTAAGAACGTCAAGAATCTGGAAAATCTGATCATCCAGGTAGTCGGTAGCTTCCACTAATTTATCCCACATTTGTTATGAAGGGGTATATTAGCATACTACTGAATATTTTATTTGTTATCCCGATTTCTACTAGATGCAGCCTACCATTTGGCCGGGGCTTATTGTCTGCAGTCCTTCTATACAAAGTATGAATTGGAACTGCTGCTGTGTCTATTTTACTATGAGGAACTATGAAAGTGTCTGGTATTAGTCTGGCAAGAGTGCAAACTCCTCTTATGTCTGGGCTCACCCACCTGTAGGCACAATGTCCGCAAACCAAGAATACTCCTTCTGGGAGAACACAAACGTGACCAGGGGTCTGTATACATTGGTATAAACTCAAAAGTCCTGACATAGGTTTATGGGCACACCAAGTATTATTCATTTGTTTTCCCCTTATACCAGATGTACATTTACCCCTTTCTTTTCTTATTATTTTTCCCATAGATGCTTTACAGCCTTCAACACCATCTTGGTACACCATCTCATTAACCTGTGTTTGATCGCGAGTGTATATGCGGAAGCAATTATTGTCCTCACCACAGGTATTTGCTCCAGTGTGTTGAAGACTGAACCACAGTCCATCATTGGGAATGGGGTCTGAGTGAGGGATTTCAGTCCTCTTCCTGGCGACCATATTTCCAACATCTGAATCATATTCCCGCCACCACATTTGTACCTTAGGTCGCGTTATATTAAACTGAAACCAGGGACTAGCGGCCTATCAGATTATAGCCAATGAGGCAGATATATCATGGGGCACATCTTTTCCCCAAAACCTAGATTGAGTCCAAGTCTCATTGTGTATGCAGTGTGGGGTTAATACCTTCCATGGCTCCAGAGGTAAGGCTAAGTACGGCATAGTCCTCTCAGATACTGGGCTGTGTATACAGATCCAACAGTCTTTCGGTTTCTGTCCTTCCATGTCCTTTATGAGGAGAGCATGATGTCGAATAAGTTTGTAGTCCCAGTCAGCATTTAAGAGGTTATCCTGTGTCTCTGTAGAGTGCAGTAATCCTGTCACTGCCAGCAAGGTGATGAGGAGTACAGTTATTCTGCTGTTGAAAGTACCTTCTTGCAGTGACTGGCGTGGATCCAGGTGGGCTTTCCCTCAAGTTTTACTGAGGTGGATGTGGTCAGCTGGACTTGGAAGGGGCCGTCAAACCTAGAGTCTAGACTCCTTCTCACGTGTCTGCGTATAACCACCCAATCACCTGGATTCAGCTGCTGCACATCTGCACTGGCATTAGGATTTGGAATGGATGAGAACACATGTTTATGCACCACATTAAGTCTTTCCTGCAAGGCCTGGACATAAGCTGTCAAAGAACCATGTTGCATTTGTAGCACCTGTGTGAAGTACAGACCAGTCTTTGGTGCACTACCAAACAGGACTTCAAAAGGAGACAAGCCTGTGTTTCTATTTGGAGTGTGTCTGACTGAAAAGAGTGCAAGAGGCAAGCACTCTACCCAGCTCTTTCCTGTGTCTGCCATGGCTTTTTGAATTTTCATTTTAAGTGTCCCATTTAGTCTTTCCACTTTCCCACTACTTTGTGGCCTATATGGTGTATGAAATGCTTGCTGTACACCCAGGGCCTGCATGACTTCCCTCATTATTTCTTTCTCCCATGAAGTGTGTACCCCTATCGCTTTCTATGATTTCTGGGACACCATACCTGCAGATCAGTTCTTTCATCAGTTTGGCTGCAGTCGTTTTAGCATTTGCCCATTTTACCGGATAGGTTTTACCGGGGTTGTGCTGTGCACAGATGAAGCATGATTGTACAAGCTTTGCGGCTGCGTAACTGAAACCAGGAGCGATCCAGAAGGCATGTACCATGGCACACATGTGAATTTTTGAGGCGTGAGTGGGGCCATGTGTTGCTTGCGCCACGATTGGGAACAGGGACTTTGGTAGGCACAATTTATCGTTATTCTCCCATACTCCATTTGAGTTCAGCTCAGCTCCCAGTCTCCCCCAGTGTTCCTTCTCTGTTTGGGCAGCCTGTTGCTGGAGAGATTTCAGGACATCTAAGCTCAGTGTGGCTGAAATACGCTGACTCCCTGCTACCGTCCACTGCTCTATAGCAGCCTCGTCCGCCCTTCTGTTGCCCTCTACCTCCACGGAGTCACCTTTTGTGTGTGCTTTTACCTTGACAATGCCAACCTGGACTGGTAACATCAATGCCTCCATCAATTGTTTCACCAGCTCTGCATTCTTAATGGGCTTACCGGCTGATGTAAGAAACGCTCTGCTTCTCCAGATAGCCTATGACTATGGCCCTATTCCCCATGCATAATTCGAATCTGTGTAAATATTAGCGACTTTACCTGCAGCGGCTCTACACACCTCAGTGTATGCCTTCAACTCTGCTTCCTGTGCCGACATGTGAGGAGGGAGTGGTTCAGCTCGGATTACCTCATGCGAGAATACTGCATATCCAGTGTAGAATCATCCATCCTGGTGGTATCTGGAGCCATCTACAAAAAACTCAAAATCTGCATTAGGAACAGGTTTTTCATGGATATGTGCAAAC
Organism: Dendrobates tinctorius; assembly: GCF_039654945.1. Lineage (NCBI taxonomy): Eukaryota > Metazoa > Chordata > Amphibia > Anura > Dendrobatidae > Dendrobates > Dendrobates tinctorius. The sequence goes on from NW_027361794.1 coordinate 15,784,023, forward strand.
CCCACTGTCTCCTGACTCATCAGTTCTATGCAGTCATGTTCATGCGTCATGTCAAAGTATTCTTCCTCACTAATACGGTCACCAATTCCCCCTTTTCTGAATCCACAGGCAAAAGAGTGGCTGGATTCAGAACGTTACATCTTTTGAGGGTGACATATTCAGGAATTAGTAGAGCACATTCAAGTTGGAGCTGTCTGGCCATAGACAGATGTTTTGGTTGAACTTGTACGAGTATGGAATGGATGTCATGTGGGCAATAAATTGTCAAAGGAAAAGTCAGCATGATCTCACATGCCTTTCCTAGTAGTAGTGCAGCTGCTCCTACTGCACGGACACACGTAGGTGACCCTCTGATCACTGGGTCTTATTGTGCTGAGTAGTAAGCTATTGGTCTCTGTTTCCCTCCATCTTGTTGTGTCAGTACTGCGGTAGCATGTCCTCCCTGCTCTGTGCAAAACAAGAAAAAATGGCTGGTCATAGTTTGGAATGCCTAAGGCCGGGGCTGACACAATGAGCAGTTTGAGAGAATGGAAGGAATCAATTGCTTCTTGAGTGAGATCATAGGGGTCTGATGACAAGCAGTCATAAAGTGGTTGCATCATTTGTGAAGCAGACCTTATCCAAGGCCTACAGTAGGTCACCAAGCCTAGGAAAGTGCGTAGATGCTGATGTGACCAGGGTAGAGGGAGATTTTGAATTGCCTGTTTCCTGTCTTCAGTCAGGTGTCTTGTACCTTCGGCAATACAATGTCCCAAAAATGTCACCTTTTGTTTGCAATACAGTAATTTGTCACGTGAGACCTTGCAGCCCTTTTCTGCCAAAAAACATAGCAAGGAAACTGTAGCTTCCTTGCAGGACATCTGGTCCACGCAGCAGAGCAAAAGGTCATCCACGTACTGTAATAGTACAATCTGCGGATGAGGTGATTGCCACTACTCAAGGATCCCTGCCATTGCTGTTGAATAGATGGTAGGGGAGTTCTTTCCCCCTTGTGGGAAGACCGTCCAACAATATTGTTTACCTTCATGAGTAAAGGAAAATAGCTACTGACAGTCAGGGTGCAGGGGTACAGAGAAAAATGCATTCGCCAAATCAATGACTGTGAAACATGTTGACGTTGCTGGGATCTGTGACAGTAAGGTGTGTGGGTTAGGGACGATTGAGGTCACACTTTCTGTAACATCATTAATGTCATGATCCGAAGTGGATCTGACAATTTAAATGTGCATAAGCGAACTTTTTTTTCCCTTTGGCTTGGTGCCAAAGTGAGACGATTGCCCCCGGTGGCCATTAGAATTATCACACGTGGTGTCGTTCATTCTGAGTTGCCCCGGTGGTGGTGAGTGGTATCACACTTTAGGTTTAATGTGCACGTAATTATAATGCAGGTGTGACACGCTATAAAAGAGTGTCAGGTGGGTTCAATCACGGCTGGTGATATTGTGTGTTCATTCACAAGGAAGCCTGGGTGAAAGAAGGAGCTGAACATGAGTCCTGCGCAGCCTAGCCAGAGGGGACGAGTGGCAGCTATGTGGTCTGCAAGAAGGGCTGGCATGGCGTGGTGGAGTCACAGTTTATGGTGTCAGCAGGAGGTGCTTGCCTGGCTTGGTGAAGTGGCGACTATGAAGAGAGCTGCACTCAGCATGCTCGACTTGGCTGCTGAGAGCTGGACTCAAGCATGCTTGACTGCTTGGCAGAAGCTGGACTCATCTTTGGGACTCTGTTTTTGGACTGCTGCAACTGGTGATGGACTTTGCTCCAAGGCTGCACTATGGTGAAGGATCCGGTTATGGTGATGGATCCGGGTGGAGGAGAAGATGCACGCAGGTGGTGGGGCTTTGTTGCAGGAGCATAAAGCTAAGTGGTGTCTCCTGTACTGTCTTCTTTCCTTATGTGTCTTTAGTGCAGTGGTGGGATTAGTTTCCGCACCGACCTATTCCCTAGTGAGGGTTTAGGGTCAGGGCGAGCTAGGGTTTTAAGGTACGCGTGCGGCGCCCGGTGCGGAGCCGGCATAGGGAACGTTAGGGGAGCAGGCACACTGGCTCAGGGGAGCTCAGGAGGTCTCCACGTCCCTATTCCCTATCGCAGGGCCCTCCATTGTTAATGTTACCCAGGTTTCCTTTATTATTTAAATTTGCCGTACTGGAGGCGGGGTTTCCAGACTACTGTGTATAACGTGTAATACCTAAATTCGCCAGGTGGAGGCGGCGTATCCATCTGCACGTTTTATTATTTAAATTCGCCCCACTGGAGGCGGTGTATCCAGGGTCACGCGTGTCGTATGGGTTCGTCCAGAGTCACGTGACCGTGACAATTAATAGCCCTTAAGTCATGAACCATTCTATATAAGTGTTAGGGGAACCCTTCAGTCCTTTTTTCTTAATGGGATACAAAGGGGTGTTGCAGGGGGAAGATCTTTGCACCAGATCCCCTGCCTTAACATACTGTTAGGGACGGCGGAACGCACTAAACATAAATAATAGGAAGTGCGTTGGCCGCCTGGGGTCCACCGTGCGGTAGATGTAATAACCGCTGCTGAGTAATAGCGGACACGGTATATGGTGATATACTGCGCGCGGGTTTAACGTCACCCGAGAAGCACAGAGCAGACTCTGTTGAACTCACAGAGGTGCTAGAGTGCAAATAAAGCATAAACGCCAAGCCTGTTGGCTTCACAGGTCTCGGCTGACTTGCACCCACGATATGCGGTCACAGGACACGTCCCAAGACAGAGGTCAGTGTCCGTCCTGACCTACCATGAGTGCGGCGTTGCTACCGCAGACGCCGGTAGGTGCTGGAGGTGCAGTGCGACGGTAACTACCGCCGCTGTACGACAATGCCGTGAGACGTCACACCGTCGGACGCTAGTGTAGCGGTGCGGTAAGAATTGTGGCGTATGACTTGCCACTGGCTGGCGCTGACTAAAACTCTAACACCCTAGCCACATACGTATTATCCAAGGGAAGGGGTTTCAAATGAGTCAGTCACCAGAATCATACATCCGTCACCATTCACACCTAGCAAGTATAGTCTATACTAGCGCATGGCCGAGCCGCCATGCGGGCTTTTTATAGCCATGCACTTCCGGGACCTTCCAGCCCTCTGAGAAGGGCCAATCAGATCAGAGGAAGGACCTGAGCATGTGACCCCCGATCTCCTGGGAGATCGTCTTGCGGGCATGCCCAGTAGCACGGCGAGAGGACTTAGCCTCTGGAGTGGTTTCCTGCACAGCAGGTTGCGATACCATTGCTGGACCAGAGGTGGCAGCAACATCCAGACCCAGAGAGCTGGTCTGAGCAGGGCTCCTGGATCGCCAAGATTGCTGTGCAGGTCCCTGAGTGGTTGGAAAGGAATGGGAGACCGCTGGATGTATGGCTCTGGATTCCTGCTGTGCAGCTGCCGGAATCTGATGCCTAAGGCTGGTTTCACATTCGCGCTTTTTAAGCGCACGCACGGCCGGGGGTAGCTCCGCCCCCGAGCCGGCTCTCTGCCCGGCGTGCCCGCCCCTTCCTTGTAGCGCCGCCTCCTAGCGCACAGCGGCGCCTGCGATCGGCGCACCCTATCTTTAGCATAGGGTGCGCAGATCGTGCGCTAGTTGCGCTTTGACCTGCGCTGCGCACTTTTGACGGTGCGCCGTGCGCGCCAAAATCAAACTTTTCGGATTTTGGCGCGCACGGCGCACCGTCAAAAGTGCGCAGAGCAGGTCAAAGCGCAACTAGCGCACGGCCTGCGCACGATCTGCGCACCCTATGCTAAAGATAGGGTGCGCCGATCGCAGGCGCCGCTGTGCGCAAGGAGGCGGCGCTACAAGGAAGGGGCGGGCACGCCGGGCAGAGAGCCGGCTCGGGGGCGGAGCTACCCCCGGCCGTGCGTGCGCTTAAAAAGCGTGAATGTGAAACCAGCCTAACACATACTCTTTAATATCTCTGCTCAGGGCCATTGATTTGGCTAGGCTCAAGGGGTATTGCTTTAAACAAGGAGGAGTGTTCCTTTTTTCCGTTTAATCATGACAGGGGGAATGGGCAGCCGACCCACATCAGTTTTTCCCCTTGCCCAAACAGTGTCTTGCACCTGTCCCATTTCTTCCTCATCCTCAGGCATTTTGGTGTCAGGTGTTGGTGCATATGACAAAAGCAATGAAACTATTTGCTGCAATCTTACACAAATGTTTATCTGAGAGGGGACTTGTGACTGTAATACCCTCAGGAGAGTACTGTATGGTGGCCTGGATAGCAGTCAACACATCTGCTCCCAGTCAATTCATAGGGGTATTGTCACTACGTTTTTTTAAGCACCTCTTGGCTATCTCGTAATTTTAGTCTTATTTGTTTAGTCATAGGGGCTTCTGTCACTTGTCCCTCTACCCCCACACATTCCACAATCTCTTTAGTAATCATGTCTGGCATTATCAAGCCTTTGTGTACCACAGTCCTGGCTGCCCCAGTGTCAATCAAAAATTCTGCCTCTTTCCCTCCCGGCATTGTTATGGTGGTCATCAAGGCAGGACCAGGTCCGGAGGGGACAAGAACAGGGCACACATTTGTCACTGGGTTTCCAATTTCCTAGTCTGGATGTGAAGGAGGTTGAAGATTGGTCTGCTTACTCTCCTTTATAGGGTTTTTGCAATGATTGGCGTAGTGCCCATTCTCACCACAATTCCAGCACCTCACTGTTTCTATGTCCCTAGGTCCCTTGCTACCTGTCCACTGTTTTCCTTGTGTTCCAGCATGCATGACAGGTCGTCTTATTGTCCTTGTTTGTTCAACTCCTTTAGCCACCTTCAGGAGATCCTTTGGATCTACATTTCTCCATTCAGGTCTGGCTGTCTGTACTGCGTCTCGTAAGCCTTTGTTCATACCGTCAATGAATGCATTTACCAGTATTTTAACATTGAGTGGGTTTATGGGCCTGTACCCTATGTCTGCCCATTTCAGCTGTAACCGTCCAAAGTACATCTCTACGCTCTCTCCTTTTTTCTGTGTCACGTCAGTTAGGAGTACAGACTGCTCTCATTGTTTCACTGCAGCCCATTGTTTTAATGATTTACAGTACGTCTCCAAAGACCGTGCAGATTTATCATCCATGGCCCAAGCTTGATTCTTTGCCACATCTGTATATGCCTTAATTATGTGTCCTAGTACGTCACCTGCCTTTGAACTCACCAAGCTCTCTAGGTCTGCCCAGGTACACTTACATGCCCGCTGTATTTCCTTTATTTGTCTATAAAATGGGAAAGGTTGGTTTTCAGGGTTAGGCAACTGCTTTAGCATAGCCAGCTGGTCAGAGGGCTCCAGGGATAATACTCCTGTATCTGTCTTGTTCTAGTCACCCTTCTCGGTCTTGATGTGGATGTTTCTCTGGTGATAGATCTGGTGGTGGACGTGACTGGATGATCGGTGGGGGTGACATGCTGTTACACCACTTCTTCCCCCTCAGGACCACTGCTAGCTTCTTCCCCAAAGGTCAATGCTCCCACTAATAAGTCAGCTTCCTCTGTCATTACAAGTGATCTTGTCCAGACAGGATTTAGTGCAATTTGCTTAGGTCGGGTTGCAGCACAGGTCATACAAGTGCTTCTCCAGTCTGAGTTTGGCTGACCACAGTGTTTACAAGTCCATCTGTCTTGTCTGGGTCTCTGATTATGCAGAGGTGGTGCGCTAGCAGTCATAGATTTTTGTGCATCAAAACAGTCGTAATACACCTTACGTCCCACTGTAGTTTCTTTACTTCCAGACTGTTGTATTTCCTCTGCCACACAACACCATTTACTCACTTGTTGCTCTTTCCTTTTATCTTACCTCTATTCTCGTCTCTGAAACTGTGCCATTTCTGTACATCCAAACATCCACACTCTGGCATTTTTGCCTTTTTCAATATTGGTCCCACATCTTTCACTGCTTCCTTACCTTCTCTGGCTTTTACAATCTGCATAGCTGTCCTGGATCCCATTGAGGGCACCGACTGTACACAGAAAAAGTTGCCCATGGCTTCAACTTTTCCTCCCGACAGCTCACCTTTATTCTGAAATGCCCTTCTAGTGAGCCTGGACCTTGTCTTACAGGCCACACGTAGCAAGTCAGAGCGAGCCTGCCAAGGTGTAGCGGGAAGGCTCCTTGCCTCTCACCCGGTAGACCTACAGGATGTAACGGGAAGGCTCTTTACCTCTCATCCATTAGATCAGCTGGCTAGAATAGGAATAGGCATTCATCCTACTAACCGATCTCCATGGAACGTGGGAAGGCTGCTTATCTTAGACAGCTCACCTTTGTTCTGAAATGCCCTTCTAGTGTGCCTGGGCCTTGTCTTACAGGCCACACATAGCAAGACAGAATGAGCCTGCCAAGGTGTAGCCAGAAGGTTCCTTGCCTTCACCTCCCCCCCACAACAAAAAACCCACAGACTAAAGTAAGAAGGCCCAGATGTGTTAGGCCTCTAACCTACTAGATCAGCCGTACAGTTGGTTACCTCCTTTGTTGATCCACAATTAGCTACATATCAATCACTCAACTTGAAGCAGGTGAATCTTTTACCAATCTTTCCAATCACACTGAAGATCAAACAATCTTTCACACATTTCCTTAAAATAGGCACAGTTCCTTTTCTCCGCTTTTTTTTGTACAGTACTGTGCAAGTACCTCATGAAGGACAGAAATACAGAGAATTTCCCATTAGATACTCAGCGTAGATAAGAGAGGAGAAACACAAGCAATTGCGCAGCCCTTTCATTCACCCCTCCCATCAGAATTTTAGTGTCCTTCACACAGTAACAGAATGCAGCAGCTCTTTAGACAAAATCAAAATCAATCTCTGCAAAACCCTCATCAATCTCTGGTGACCACGGGACTTCACTGTATAATGTGAGTAACCACACCTTGCCCTTTTCTGGCCAAATGTTCCAGAAAACTTTCCAAAGTCATACCACATATAACACCAGCTATATCATTACTCAATTCATTCAATCTCAGATGTAGATTGAAATATCTGTAACGTATCCGTCCTGGATAATAAATAGGGCTAGTTCTGTCACTTTGATGTCTCCTTTTTTTTGCAACTTTGGGTTTCATCCTCATTTTTCTTCAGGGCAGGTGGGGGCTTCGGCTTGCCCAGGTGTGGATTCTGTTAGAGAGAATGCAGCAGATTTGGGATCAAGTAGTGGATAAGTTGTCTCATTCTCAGGAGAAGGCCCAATGGTTTGCCAACCGGCATAGGACCACTGGTCCCCGGTTTAAAGTGGGTGACATGGTTTGGTAGTCCTCAAAAAATATTCCTATGAAAGTTGCGTCTCCAAAATTCAAGCCAAGGTTCAGTGGACCTTATAAGATTTTGGAAGTCCTTAATCCCGTGTCTTACCGTTTGGCTCTTCCAGGAACATTTAAGATTCACAAAGTTTTTCATAAATCTTTGTTGAAAAGGTTTTTGGAGCCAGTGGTTCCCATGGCTGCGCCCCCTGATCCTGTGTTGCTTACGGGTAATCTGGAGTATGAGGTACAGAAGATATTGGATTCTCATATGGCTAGACAGAGACTCCAGTACTTGGTCAAGTGGAAAGGTTATGGCCAGGAGGATAATTCTTGGGTCTCTGCTTCTGACATTCATGCCGAGAGATTGGTTCGTGCTTTTCACCGGGCCCATCCTGATCGGCCTGGTGGCGTGGATGAGGGTTCGGTGACCACTCCTCAAGGGGGGGTACTGTTGTGAACTCTCTTGATCTGACTTCTGAGTCAGGGCTCCCTCTGGTGGTTGATGCGGGTAGTCAAGCTGGTCGCGTTGACAGAAGTCTATCACCTGAAGACGATGATTGGAAATCAGAGGTTACTGACTGGGTGGATTTAAGTGAGCAAGCTTCCTTTAATTGCTGCTGGTGATTTGGTTTCTCTTCCTGTGCATTGTGAAGTCTGCTTTTTCCCCTCCTTGGTCTTACATCATTCAGATAAGTTATTTGTTTGCTGGAATCTTTTGCATTTGATATAGTTTTTGCCTTTCTCTGCTTTCTGCTTTGCTGTGTGGGTTCAGCATTATTCCCTGCTGGGATTTGTGCTGGACCCCGCTCAGCGTTGGACTGGAGTACCTTGGGCCCACCAGAGAAAAATCATTCTTGGGGCCCACCATCATACCTCCCAACTTTTGAAAAAGGGACAGAGGGATAAAGGCTGCGCTGCAAATTTTAGACCACGCCCGAACACACCCATTTCACAACTAGTCACACCCATGTCCATGCCCCACTGCTGATCACACTGACTGGTACTGAGGGTACAGTGGCTGGCATTATGGGCACAGTGGCTGGTACTGTTCACTCAATGCTTGATTGTATGCATCTGGTCCACCCTTAATTCTCTGACCAAGATGAGCAGAGACCACTCCTCTCTGCTTCACACCTGACTGCACTTAGTTGTACATATATTGCATACCTCAAGTCTGCATAGACTTCAGTCTGCAGTGTGATTCCTATAAGTGTGTCCTAGAAGTGTGAAGATAAATTTTAGAATTAAAACCAGAATTGAACCAGAAGGTAACTGTACACAGTCACTGTAAACAATGTTTCTGTTTGTTTTCACTTTCACCCCTATAATCCTTCACTTTCTGCTAATTCCCCTAATCCATACTCCGAGTATGGAACTGTTCAACTCTTCTACAATCCTCCCCATCCACCTCACCTCGTTTTCAAAACTGTTCCTTAACATACAATCCTCTGTCTCCAAACACAGACAGCCCCCTCATGCCCTCTCCTGCTCCCACCTGCTAACACTTTCTCTGCTCCTTCTCACTGCTGGTGATATCTCTCCAAATCCTGGTCCTCCTCACCACATTCCCACAGTCATTTCTACCTCCCATCCACGCTCTATCACAACCTTCCGTAACCACTCCAACCTTATACCCATTCACCCAGCCCCCGTTTCCCCAGTCCCACTAACAGGAGCTCTGTGGAACGCTCGCTCTGTCTGCAACAAGCTTTCCTACATCCATGATATTTTTGCTACTACCAAACTTTCCTTCCTCGCCATCACCGAAACCTGGCTCACCCCTTCTGACACAGCCTCTCCTGCTGCACTTTCATATGGTGGCTTCCACCTTTCTCACCCCCCCACCCCAGCAGCAAACATGGCGGAGGAGTTGGTTTTCTCCTGTCAGATACCTGCTCCTTCACCCCAATCACACTGCCACCCTCTGTTACCCTCCCTTCCTTTGAGGTGCACTCTGTGAGCATCTACTCCCCCTCCAACCTCCAACTGGCTGTCATCTACCGCCCCCCAGGGCCAGCCACCACCTTCTTTGACCACTTTATCACCTGGCTACTTCATTTCCTTTCCGCGGACATCCCTACTATCATCATAGGCGACTTCAACATCCCCATTGACACTTCCCTCTCAGTTGCCACTAAACTATCTCTCACTTCCTCCTTCAGTCTCACTCAATGGTCTTCTACAGCCACCCACAAAGATTGCCACACACTGGACCTCATCTTCACCCGCCTCTGCTCCCTATCTAACCTCTCTAACTCACCTCTTCCTCTCTCTGACCACAACCTTCTCACATTCTCTTCCCTCTTCACTACATGTCTACAATCCCCACCCCACAAGCTTTCACACCCTCGCAGAAATCTTAAACACCTTGGCTTACACTCATTCTCTGAATCCCTCCTCCCTCTCACAGATATAAGTTCCTTACACAATGCAGGTGACGCTGCTGCTCTATATAACACCACAATAGCTGTAGCTTTGGAATCTGCTGCCCCACATACACATACCAAAGCTCGCAAAATTAACAGACAGCCCTGGCACAAGAGCCTGACCAAAGAATTGAGGCGAGCTTCCAGGGCTGCTGAGCGCAGCTGGAAAAGATCCCACTCCAACAAGCACTTCATCGCTTTCAAACAGTCCCTCACTACTTTCAAGACCACACTCGCCACAGCTAAACAAACCTACTTCTCATCTCTCATATCCTCCCCCAGCACCTCCTCTCTCCCCACTCATCTCAGCTGAAGACTTTGCCTCATTTTTCAAGCAGAAGATTGATAACATCAGAGACAGTTTTGGTCAACAACCCCCAGAGTCCTTCCTCCCGACTTCCCAGCCCTCCACCTCCAAAACTAACTTCTCCACCATTACAGAAGATCGACTCTCCACTCTACTCTCAAGATCACATCTCACCACCTGTTGTCAAATTGGTACTATAGGTTCTATGGAACTCGGTAGCATGGGTCAGAGAAGACAGACACAGTATATGTTCAAAGGTTCAGTATTGTATTGTAGCAACAGGTCACAGTACTATGCAAAGATAGTTCAGGGGTATTGCAGGAAGCAGGCTTCAGTATTACACGGTAAGCAGATATAAGTTCTGGCAACAGGTAGAGTCTGTACGAACCAACTGGCGAGAGTCTGAGGTCCGGGAGCACACAGTCCTAAAGTCCTGAGCCTGGACCAGGCTTCAAGCGGAGAGCAGGCCGCAGAGATGAATGAAGCAGAGCAGATCCGGACAGGAGAGGCGGTCAGGCAGGACGGCAGGTAAGTAACAAACGGGGAATCCCGAGGTATAGAAGAAGCAGGCACAATGCGAGTTCTCCAAGCTTGGCAGCAGGTGAAGATCCAGATACACAAGCACAGGTATAATGTGCTGAGTCCCTTTTGTACACAGCAGGCAGGAAACAGGAAGAGTCAAACAGGAACAAGATGGCCCCTTGCGAAGCTACTTACTCCATCTTTGATAAGGGCAAAAGTAAGGGCAAAGTCAAACAGGAACAAGATGGTCCCTTGTGAAGCTACTTACTCCATCTTTGATAAGGGCAAAAGTAAGGGCAAAGTCAAACAGGAACAAGATGGCCCCTTGTGAAGCTACTTACTCCATCTTTGATAAGGGCAAAAGTAAGGGCAAAGTCAAACAGAACAGGAACATGGCTCAGAGCCTCACACTATTCCCTCCTTCAAGGATGTCCTCCGGACGACCTTAGATCAGGTTTATTGGGGTATCGGCTGTGGAACCGTTGGATCAGACGGGGAGCTCGAATGTTCTCCTGAGGTTCCCAGGAATTCTCCTCCGATGGGTAACCCTGCCATTTCACCAAGTACTGAAGTTTCCCCCTATGGATCCGAGAGTCGATGATCCCTTCCACGATAAATTCTTCTTGCCCGTCAATGAGAACCGGACCAGGTGGAACAGGTGTACGTCCAGGAAAAGGATTCGGTACTACCGGTTTAAGCAAGGAGACATGAAAAACAGGGTGTATTTTCAAAGATGTAGGCAACTTAAGACGGCAGGCTACAGGACTCACTATGTTGTCGATTTTGTATGGGCCAACATATTTCTGTCCCAACTTAGATGTCGGAATCCTTAATTTCAAATTTCTTGTCGAAAGCCAGACCATGTCTCCTACCTTGTATGTTGGTGCTGTTTACGGAACCTGTCTGCAGCTCTCTTGTATCTCTCTTGAGCTGTAGCCAGCGTTTGTTTCAAAGACTCTAAATTCTGTTGTAAACACATAATTCGGTCAGCTGCTGCGGGTACAGACGTGTCTATCGGGAGTTGAGGGAGGATGCTGGGATGATACCCCTTATTGGCGAAGAAAGGAGACTGCTTGGTGGAGGCACTCTGCGAGTTGTTATATGTAAATTCGGCCATCGGGAGTAAGTTTACCCAATCATCTTGCAAGTGGCATACGTAGCAACGTAAATACTGCTCCAAGGTTTGATTAGTCCGTTCCATTTGTCCGTTAGACTGCGGATGAAAAGCAGATGATAGATTTACCTTGATGTCCAGGGCGGCACAGAAGCTTCGCCAAAACTTTGAGGTAAATTGGACCCCTCGATCTGATATCACTTCGTCAGGAACTCCATGTAGCCGAAAAACATTTTGTACGATGAGGTCCGCTGTCTGTTTGGCTGTCGGAAGACAGATACAGGGAATGAAATGGGCAGCCTTGGTCAAACGGTCGATCACTACTAGGATAGTGTTTTTCCCCTTAGAAGTAGGCAATTCTACAATGAAATCCATTGAAACAGACCCCCAAGGGCGAGATGGAATAGGGAGGGGTTGTAACAGTCCCGTAGGTGAGGAGCGGGGAACCTTTGATCTTGCACATACCTCACATGGCGAGACGTAATGCTGAACGTCTCTCCGGTAGGTCGGCCACCAAAAGAAGTGAGACAAGAATTCCTGAGTCTTCTGGACTCCTCTATGACCGGCGATCTTTGAGTCATGCATTAATTTTAGTACACTTAGTCTGACCGTACCGTTTCCGGAATATACAGGCGTTGCCCCTGAAACCAAAGTCTGTTTTTCAAGGTTAGGTTTACCAGATTGGGGGGTCGGATCAGTAGTGGGTCTCCAGCGTAGGCTTCCTTAATACCTGTTAATAGATCTTGATTGTGTAACACTCCTATGAAGTTTCTTTCTGAGAGTATAGTCCTCGGAGGTAATGCTGGAGTTACGTTTCCTGAGTGAATCCTAGATAGTGCATCGGCCTTCCCATTACGAGAGCCTGGCCTGTAGGAAACAATGAAGTCAAACTGATTAAGAAATAAAGTCCATCGGGCCTGTCTAGGTTTTAGACACCTTGCCGATCTCATGAATTCGAGGTTCCGATGATCCGTAAATACAACAATCTGGTGAGATGCTCCCTGTAGTAGATGCCTCCATTCCTTGAATGCGGTTATAATGGCCAATAGCTCTTTATTCCCGACATCGTAATTTCTCTCTGCGGGCGACAATTTCTGGGAAAGAAAGGCACAAGGGTGTAAAAGATCTTTCTCACCTGTTCTTTGCGAGAGTATGGCCCCTATCGCACAGTCGGAAGCGTCTACTTCCATTATGAAAGCTCGATCCGGATCCGGGTGTACGAGGATCAGTGCTATGTGAATTTAGCTTTTAACTTGGTAAATGCTGTCTGCGCTTGCGGTGACCAGACAAATGGTATCTTCTTCCGGGTCAATTGGGTGATGGGTATGACGATCTCTGAAAATTTTTTAATGAATCTACTGTAAAAATTGGCGAATCCAATAAATCGTTGTACTTCTTTCACAGACTTGGGAATTGGCCACTCCTGAATGGCTTGAGTTTTACTGGCATCCATGCTGAGACCCTGAGGAGAGATAACATACCCCAAGAATTGGATTTCCGTCTTGTGAAATTCGCATTTCTCCAACTTGATATACAAATGATTCTGCCGTAGACGATCCAAGACTACTCTCACGTGCTGCTGATGCTCCTCGATGTTGCTGGAAAAGATCAAAATGTCATCCAAATAAACAACAACAAAAATATCGAGTATGTCTCTGAAAATGTCATTCACCAAGTGTTGAAATGTAGCCGGCGCATTACGGAGACCAAAAGACATGACGAGGTACTCAAAATGCCCATATCGTGACCGGAAGGCTGTTTTCCACTCGTCACCGGGGCGGATCCGTACTAGATTGTATGCTCCACGGAGATCTAATTTTGTGAAGATTTTAGAGTGTCGCACCCTTTCAAGTAGTTCAGGAATTAATGGAAGTGGATAGTAGTTCCTGATCGTAATTTTGTTGAGTTCTCGGTAATCAATACATGGGCGGAGTGAACCATCCTTTTTTTTTTACGAAGAAGATTGGGGCACCCGCTGGAGAGGAAGATGGTCGTATAAATCCCTTGGCTAGGTTCTCATCGATATACTCCTTAAGGGCTTTTAGTTCTGGCCCAGCCAAAGGGTAAATGTTACCGAACGGAATCGCGGCACCAGGTAGCAGTTCCACGGGGCAATCGTACGGCCGATGTGGAGGTAATTTGTCTGCATTTTTTTTGTCACATACATCGATGAAATCCTGATACTCTATTGGTAGATTTAGGTCAACTGAGCATGCTGACCCAACTAAAGCTGGTTCTTTAGATGATATCTGTCTTCCTGGAAACTGTATTTCTTTCATCTCCCAATTGATAGTAGGGTTTTGCAGTCGTAGCCATGGTAATCCTAAGATTATGGGAAAATGAGGGGAAGAAATTAACAAGAAGGACAGTCTATCTGAGTGATCCGCCCCCATACGGACTTTCAGTGACGTTGTTTCAAGGTCTACGGGCCCGGATACCAGTGGGGAACCATCCACAGTTTCCATCAATACCGGAGAAATCCTCCTTTGTGAACATATACTGTGTTTTTTAGCGAATGTAATGTCCATAAAATTGCCGCTGGCCCCTGAGTCAACCATAGCGAAACTAGCAATCCACTGGGACTGGGTCCATATCTTGATGGGGATATAACAGTGCGAGTCCTTCCTTGAGCCATCCAAGGTCGAAGTAGTGGAACTTACTGATGAGATGGCTGCATTCACCGGTGAGAATATTTCTGAAGTACAGTCGGAGAAGTCGTGATTCCAGTCGACTATTTCCTTCCTAGGAGGGTTTGAGTGGGAAACTACTGAAGATACATCCGAAAAGTCACATTCGATTACCGCAGCCGTGGTCTTGCGATTCTTACCAGGACAATTTGAAATATAGTGACCTGATTTTCCACAATAGAAGCATAAATTTTCTCTAAAACGGTGCTCCTTGCGTGGGTCAGGAGGACTTCTCCGGACTGCATCGACCTGCATAGGTTCTGACTCAACCATGAGGAAAGACTTGTTCTGAGCTTCCCTGGAGGGAGACGGCAAGGTTAAAAAATTACTGCGGTTAGCATCTGCCCATCTCTCTTGCCGGCGTTCTGCAAGACGAATATCAATACGAATGCAATGGTTTATGAAGTCTCCCAGGGCAGTGGGTGACTCGCCTCTAGCCAATTCGTCTTTAATTGCGGCAGATAACCCCCTCCTAAACACTGCATATTTTGCTGAGTCGCACCATGTGGTATCCAACACCCACCTCCGAAATTCCATCGCGTATTCTACGACAGGACGCTTTCCCTGATGGAGGGCCAGCAATGCGGTTTCTGCTGTGGCACTTCGGTTGGGGTCATCGAACATCTGACACATTGCGGAAATAAAGTCATTTAAAGAATTCAAACAGACATCATTAGTTTCAATCAGGGGATTTGCCCAAGCAAGAGCCTTGTTGGTTAACAGCATTATCATAGCTAACACATTGTCTCGTCCTGTTGGAAACTGAGCCGCATGCGCAGCAAAATACAGCTGACACTGATTTAGGAACCCTCGGAACTTTTCTCTTTCGCCACCGAACCTGAATGGTGGGAGTTTAGGGAAAGCTGGAATCGAAGGTGGGGTTGCGGCTGGGGCTGAAACTGTAGTCTCTAGTTTTGAGAGACGAGTAGCTAACGCCTGAATGGACGTATCGGCTATGGTAGCATTATGGTTAGCTTGAGTCTCTAGTGCCGACAATTTTGTTTTGGTAGCCTGAAGCTCCCCTTGAAGTCCTGAGATAAATGTGCATATCTTTTTAAGGCGTACTTCCACAGAATCTGACCCAGTGAGCTCCATATTATTGGCTTGTGTATCCTGTCAAATTGGTACTATAGGTTCTATGGAACTCGGTAGCATGGGTCAGAGAAGACAGACACAGTATATGTTCAAAGGTTCAGTATTGTATTGTAGCAACAGGTCACAGTACTATGCAAAGATAGTTCAGGGGTATTGCAGGAAGCAGGCTTCAGTATTACACGGTAAGCAGATATAAGTTCTGGCAACAGGTAGAGTCTGTACGAACCAACTGGCGAGAGTCTGAGGTCCGGGAGCACACAGTCCTAAAATCCTGAGCCTGGACCAGGCTTCAAGCGGAGAGCAGGCCGCAGAGATGAATGAAGCAGAGCAGATCCGGACAGGAGAGGCGGTCAGGCAGGACGGCAGGTAAGTAACAAACGGGGAATCCCGAGGTATAGAAGAAGCAGGCACAATGCGAGTTCTCCAAGCTTGGCAGCAGGTGAAGATCCAGATACACAAGCACAGGTATAATGTGCTGAGTCCCTTTTGTACACAGCAGGCAGGAAACAGGAAGAGTCAAACAGGAACAAGATGGCCCCTTGTGAAGCTACTTACTCCATCTTTGATAAGGGCAAAAGTAAGGGCAAAGTCAAACAGGAACAAGATGGCCCCTTGTGAAGCTACTTACTCCATCACTGGCTCCCCATTGCCCAGAGACTCCAGTACAAAACCCTAACCATGACATACAAAGCCATCCACAACCTGTCTCCTCCATACATCTGCGACCTCGTCTCCCGGTACTTTCCTGCACGCAACCTCCGATCCTCACAAGATCTCCTTCTCTACTCGCCTCTTATCTCCTCTTCCCACAATCGCATACAAGATTTCTCTCGCGCATCACCCCTACTCTGGAACTCTCTACCACAACATATCAGACTCTCACCTACCATCGAAACCTTCAAAAAGAGCCTGAAGACCCACCTCTTCCGACAAGCCTATAACCTGCAGTAACCACCGACCAAACCGCTGCATGACCAGCTCTACCCTCGACCACTGTATTCTCACCCATCCCTTGTAGATTGTGAGCTTTCGCGGGCAGGGTCATATCTCCTCCTGTACCAGTTATGACTTGTATTGTTTAACATTATTGTACTTGTTTTATTATGTATACCCTTCCTTACATGTAAAGCGCCATGGAATAAATGGCGCTATAACAATAAATAATAATAATACTGTGGGCACACTGACTGGTACTGAGGAAAATAAAGAAAGAAAGAACAGAGAGAGAGAAAAAAAAAACCAGAGAGAAAGGAAGAACACAGAGAGAAAGAACAGATAGAGAAAAAGAAAGAACAGAGAAAGAAAGAAACAGAGAGAGAAAGAAAGATTAGAGAGGGAAAGAAAGAAACAGAGAGAGAGAAAGATTAGAAAGGGAAAGAAAGAACAGAGAGAGAAAGAAGACAGAGAGAAAGAAAGATTCTATAAAGATACTATAGCATCCCGGCTCCCATTGTAGTGCCCACCTGAGCCTCCCGATGCAGGACATATCATAATCTGCTCACATGGCCGGCATCCCCGATTCCAAGGCGATCTCGCTGTCCGCGCTGTCGGAGGAGGACACGGTGATGGATCTGAAGCATTCCATGAAGTGCCTCCATGGTTCCGTCACAATATCCTCCCGAAATGACCTCATTTCCGGTCAGCTTCCAGCACGTCATTTCCAATGGAACGTCACGTGCGAGTTTTAAAGTACTCCTCGGGGCTCTGCCGTGTTCTCCCTGTGTCCGTGGGAAAAATAAGCTCCCGGTCACAACAGCGGGGCAGACTCTGAAAATCGGGGCTGTCCCGCTGGATCCGGGACGGTTGGGAGGTATGAATGCTCCACACCATACACTTTCTACATGCATTGCTCTGCACACCTCATACACACGGTTCCACTTTGTATGCCTCATGCACACAAGGCTCCGCTCCGTACACCTTGCACACACACACGGCTCCTATCAGTACGCACATGGCTTCACTCCGTAAACCTCGTACACACACTGCTCTGCTCCGTACACTTCGTACACACAGGGCTTCATTTCGTACACCCCATACACACGCGGTTCCGCTCCATACACCCCGTACACATACACGGCTCCGTACACTTCATACACACAGGGCTCTCCGTTCCTTACACCTCCTACACATGCGGCTCCACTCCGTGCACCTCCTACACGCGCGGCTCCGCTCCGTGCACCTCCTACACGTGCGGCTCCGCTCCGTGCACCTCCTACATGCGCGGCTCCGCTCCGTGCGGCTCCACTACATGCACTCTGTAAACCCCTCCTGACCCCACACATAAACTTCCCCTCATCCAGTGTGCCTGCTGATGTGGTATACTGGACTGGCCCCCCCATATACAGTGAAGGACAGACATGGGGGTCCCATACACAGTAACGGACGGACACGGGGGCCCCCATACACAGTGACGGACGAACACATGGGCCCCCATACACAGTGACGGCCACGGGGCCCCCATATACAGTGACGGACGGGGACAAACATGGGGCCCCCAATACACAGTGACGGATGGACACTGGGCCCCCTCCATACACAGTGATGGATGGGGATGAACATGGTGACGGGACCCCCATATACAGTGATGGACGGACACAGGGCCCCCATACACAGTGACGGATGAACACTGAGCCCCCTCCATACACAGTGATGGACAGGGATGAACATGGTGACGAGACCCCCATATACAGTGATGGACGGACACCGGGCCCCCTGTCACGGACACGTGTGTCTGGACGCAGTGGATACCGCAAGGCGAACCCATACGACACGCGTGACCCTGGATACACCGCCTCCAGTGGGGCGAATTTAAATAATAAAACGTGCAGATGGATACGCCGCCTCCACCTGGCGAATTTAGGTATTACAAGTTATACACAGTAGTCTGGAAACCCCGCCTCCAGTACGATGAATTTAAATAATAAAGGAAACCTGTGTAAGATTAACATTGGTGGGCCCTGTGATAGGGAATAGGGACGTGGAGACCTCCTGAGCTCCCCTGAGCCAGTGTCCCTGTACTCCTAACGTTCCCTATGCCGGCTCCGCACCGGGCGCCGCACGCGTACCTTAAAACCCTAGCTCGCCCTGACCCTAAACCCTCACTAGGGAATAGGTCGGTGCGGAAACTAATCCCACCACTGCACTAAAGACACAAAAGGAAAGAAGACAATACAGGGGACACCACTTAGCTTTATGCTCTGTTGCTTATGCTCCTGCAACAAAGCCCCACCACCTGCGTGCATCTTCTCCTCCACCCGGATCCATCACCATAACCGGATCCTTCACCATAGTGCAGCCTGGGAGCAGAGTCCATCACCAGTTGCAGCAGTCCAGAAACAGAGTCCCAAAGATGTGTCCAGCTTCTGCCAAGCAGTCAAGCATGCTTGAGTCCAGCTCTCAGCAACCAAGTCGAGCATGCTGAGTGCAACTCTCTTCATAGTCGCCACTCCACCAAGCCATGCAAGCACCTCCTGCTGACACCAGAAACTGTGACTCCACCACGTCATGCCAGCCCTTCTTGCAGACCACATAGCTGCCACTCGTCCCCTCTGGCTAGGCTGCGCGGGACTCATGTTCAGCTCCTTCTTTCACCCAGGCTTCCTTGTGAATGAACACACAATGAAACAATATCACCAGCAGTGATTGAACACACCTGACTCTCTTTTATAGAGCCTAACACCTGACTTGTAATTAAGTGTACATTAAACCTAAGACTAAAGTGCGATACCACTAACCACCACCGGGGCAACTCAGAATGAACGACACCACGTGTGATAATTCTAATGGCCACCGGGGGCAATAGTCTCACTTTGGCACCAAGCCAAAGGAAAAAAGTTCACTTTTGTCCATTTAACTGTCAGATCCCGCCTGGATCATGACAGTACCCCCTCCTTAATGAGGGGCCTCTGGACCCTCAAGACCACTCCTCATTAGGGAAACACCAACAGTGGGGATGCCCAGATCCTGAGTTCACCCCACCACTACCTGACACTTCAGGTTTATGACAAACGCACCACTGGTATTGGCAATACATGTTCTGGAGGAACCACTCATCTCCACAGCGCCGACCTGAGGAACGAGATTATGTATGTGTATGTTTGCTATGAGCTGATCAGACTCCACAACACACTTCCACAAGATGGTTTTTTGGTGGCCACCCATACACGCTCGTTCACACACAGGTCCGGACCTGAACGTTTATTGCACACATTCGTTTGTCATAACTTTGGTGAACTCATTCTGGACTCGACAATAGAGGCGTCCCCCTGTGTCACCAAACTCACACCCCCGCCATTCACCAAGGGACACCACCCTCCAACCCTTTCACCATGAGGTCTGTGCCTCCCAGGGTTGGTTAATGGCGAGGGTTGAGATTTGTCCCTACTCCTCCGCAGCACACCTGCTGCTCACACCTGGAGGAGAAGGGGACAGAAAATGGAGGAAATATAAACTCGCTGGTCGCCTTCCTCCAAACGACCAGGAGGGGGGCGGCCTCTTCGGTGGTATAGAAGATTTGGCGTCAGCCCCACGGACTATACACCAGTCTGCTCACTACAGGGACGTACCCCTTCACCTCGGCGAACCCCAGACAGCACCATGGGGATCACCAACTCCACCCACCTGTCTGGGTACATCCACCTGTATAAACAAGTCCCGCTCCCCAGCAGCGACTCTAGGGGGCACTTTGCCAGAGCTGCAGGAATATGGAGGAAAAATACTCTCTCTGGTTGCCTCCAGACGACCAGGAGGGGGCAGCTTCTTCAATGATATGGAAGATTTGGCGTGAGCCCCGTGGACTATACACCAGTCTGCTCACTACCGGGACGTACCCCTTCACCTCAGGGAATACCAGGCAGCTCCGTGGGGCACCACTGCTCCCGCCTGCCTGGGTGCGTCCCCAGTATGAACAAGTCCCGCTCCCCAGCAGCGACTCTAGGAGCTTTTAGCCAGACCGCAGCCGCCATTTTGATTTCCTGGTTACCTGAGCAGAGGCCCCAGACCCTGATAACTGCTGTTGCAGCGGCTCTAACACCGTGCCGCTCCTCACTCACACCAGTGAGGCCCGGCAGCAATTACTCACGGGTCTCCACATGGCCTAGGCTCACCAGAAAAAAAAATTGTATGGCTGGTGATAATGTCACGGTCACGTATGTCTGGACGCAGCGGATACCGCAAGGCGAACCCATACGACACGCGTGACCCTGGATACACCGCCGTGCATCTTCTCCTCCACCCGGATCCATCACCATAACCGGATCCTTCACCATAGTGCAGCCTGGGAGTAGAGTCCATCACCAGTTGCAGCAGTCCAGAAACAGAGTCCCAAAGATGAGTCCAGCTTCTGCCAAGCAGTCAAGCATGCTTGAGTCCAGCTCTCAGCAATCAAGTCGAGCATGCTGAGTGCAACTCTCTTCATAGTCGCCACTCCACCAAGCCATGCAAGCACCTCCTGCTGACACCAGAAACTGTGACTCCACCACGCCATGCCAGCCCTTCTTGCAGACCACATAGCTGTCACTCGTCCCCTCTGGCTAGGCTGCGCAGGACTCATGTTCAGCTCCATCTTTCACCCAGGCTTCCTTGTGAATGAGCACACAATGAAACAATATCACCAGCAGTGATTGAACACACCTGACTCTCTTTTATAGAGCCTAACACCTGACTTGTAATTAAGTGTACATTAAACCTAAGACTAAAGTGCGATATCACTAACCACCACCGGGGCAACTCAGAATGAACGACACCACGTGTGATAATTCTAATGGCCACCGGGGGGCAATAGTCTCACTTTGGCACCAAGCCAAAGGAAAAAAAGTTCACTTTTGTCCATTTAACTGTCAGATCCCGCCTGGATCATGACACCCCCCATACACAGTGACGGATGGACACTGGGCCCCCTCCATACACAGTGATGGACGGGGATGAACATGGTGACGGGACCCCCATATACAGTGATGGACGGACACAGGGCCCCCATATACACACAAGCAGATACAGAGGCATATACAAATACTGTAATGCATACACATTTGCTGAACACTCACCCAGAAAAAAATGTATTGCTGCACAGCCTGCACTTGAGAGAGCTGATGAAGCAAGCACAGCCGGCATTTTACAGGTCAGACTCAGGACAGGAGCAGAGGAGAGAGTGAGCACAGCCTGCTGACACCACAGCGTCTGTCTGCAGTGCTAATAGCCAGCAACACACAGACAGAGCAGGAAAGCAGTGCACTAGCTGAAGGTATGTGCTGCACTAACTCTTTGGACACACTTTTAAAGGGCCCACATTTTAAAAGAGCCACGCTTTTAAGGGCCCCCGCGACGGTGTGACCTATTCCCTCTCATCATCAGGGCCCACCCACCACCACAGGGCATTTTCCAGGTATCACGCCAGGGTCAGGCCAGACAGACCCTGGCAGGGACTTATGAAGGAGGCAGGAGCTGGAGCTGAGGGCTAGGCCTACCGGAGGAATCTCCGGTATACCGGAGGAATCTCTGGTATACCGGTGCCTCAGTCTGAGCCTGACCCCGCTCATATGTCACAGCTTATGTCATTCTGTTCAGTATTGCTAATTCCCTTTTATATTAGTATTTTTTGCTTTGCTTCCAGTTCACACCAGAATGCTGATCTAGTGGGGGAGAGGTTGTGTGGCCTCAGTGTTTTTGCATATCAGACGTGTTGGATTTTTTAGGGTTTTTTTGTGATTGCAGACAGTATCTTTTCTTTCCTGTCCTATCCAGACAGTTTGGGCCCCATCACTTGCTCATTCTATTTTCTGCCTGCATTTGTGCTTCATCGTTTCTCACCGACAATATATGTTTGGGGGCTGTCTATTCTTTTGGGGTTCTACTCCGGGGCAGTTTAGTTTTCCCCTTTCTTGCTTTAGGCTTAGTTAACTCTTTGGCTGTGCCGAAGCATCTAGGGCATTGTAGACACGTCTCACGGCTAATGCTAGTTGTGTTGTTAGGTTTAGGGGTCTGCAATCCGCTAAGTTGCCAAACTTTCTGGTTTCCTGGTTGCTTAGCTGATTCCCCAGTAATCCTCCTCGGTGACCGAATCATAACAGAGTCCTCTGCTTCGACCTCGGCAGAGGATTCGGGTTCATCCAGGACTCCAGAAAAGCTCCCGACCTGTTTGTGAACAGGCGGGATGTCGAAGCTCATCTCATCCGGGGACATCCGGAGCGCGATCCCTGGTGAGTACGTCTCCTTTACCCGCCATCTTGGAGACAGGGGATGGTACGCGCTTCATGTCTGCAGGATTCCTGCCGAGCTGATAGCCCCACAGGAACATCAGGGGGCGACAACAACTGCGGCTCTGTCAGTAACCCCAGCCATGGCAATACCACCAGTGCCACGTATAGCAGCAATGACACCAGCTGCAGTAAGGCAGATCGTTCCTCAGGCTGCAATTGTACCTCAACCAGCAGCCATTCCATCATCATTGCCAACAATAGGACAGGAGACTTTACCAGATGAAGCTCCGCAAGCGGTATATACCCAGGCTGCTACAGCAATCATAATGCCTCCAAGATGCAGAAGTCCTGAAGTTCTTCCCTGGAAGAAAGGGAACCAAACAGGTTCAATGTAACCAGGAGGTTGTATCATTCAACCCCATTAAAATGAACAGAGACTTGGGCAAGTCCGTTGTAAATAGTTAGACCCAGGGGTAGCTTTGGCAACATGTTAAACCTGATTGCGTTTTAAAGTCATAAGGAGAAAAAGAAGTAGAGACAATGGGATCATGAACAGTGAGTGATCAAAACTTTCTTTGTATATAGTTTAGCACCTATTCAGGTGCTCCTTCTTGGTTTTACACGTGCCTTTTAAAATACAGAAACTTCATCATTGCACATCAACTACAGACCTGAAGAAAAACCTGTTAGGTGTGGCCGAAGATGAGGTCTAAAGGGGAGACCAGTTATGTCTTGCAGCCCACCCAAGACCAACGTTGGAAGTTTTGAGCGGGTCCTCCATACAGCACAAGGACACTAGAAGATACCCCGGCTGGGATAGTATCTGCCACTTACCTCAAATAATGACTGCTTTTTCATTGTAACTAATAAAAATGTTATCATGATTGTAAATATTATACTATGTATAGGAAACTGTATATTGATAGTGTATAGGATTATTGTGAAAATCTAGTATAGCATTGGTAGAGTATCAGAACTAATAGGTATCAGTAGATTATTAAGTAGCAGAACTGGCTTTTTGTAAAATATGGTGAATGTCTAATAGTAAATGAGAAAAGTATTGTTTCTGGGACAAGGTGTCCAGAGCAGGTGGCGAACCACTTAACAACGGTTGTCACCCAAACAGTTTAGAGACATGTGTAAGTATTGTATAGATAGATGGAAGACATAAGGAATAATGAAAGTATTTCAGCAGGGATAGTGTGCCCTGACTTGGTCACAAACTCCACAGTTGGTAATGGTTGCTGCCAGTAGAACTTTAGAATATAGAAGATAGGAATGGATAACTATCTAGGATGTAAGATAGTAGTAAGATATAGATAATGTAAGGTAATGTTATCATGTAACGTTGAAGTGAGAGAGTGTCTCCCGTAAAGGGAAGTTGAGTTTGAATATGTTTTACCCGATAACACGTGTTTAAAAATTGTTTGTATGTTCCCCTGTAACATCATGTACTCTGTTTCAGCCCATGGACGTGCTGTGTCTAATGGGGGGGTATGTGGTTCCCCCTGAGGGCCCAGTCGCCACATAGGTACTGCACCTCAACCAGAGGTGTAGTATCCCACCTTTCAGGTAAGATGGAGACACCAGACCTGGCTCTTACACAACACTGCATCCACCACAGCCGCAGGTGATGTGCTTCACCATCCCTGCTGGCTAGGAAAGGGTGTTAGAAGGTGGGTGGAGCTGGAAGGTTGGAGTGGGAGAATAGAAGGGAAGTTAGGATCAGTCTTCCCGTAGGGGAAGAAGGGGAAAGACGTGCATAGGCAACCTTCCCGTGGGGAAGGTGGGAAGAGATAGAATTGTACAGCAGACCCCCTGCTCTGAGGGCTTGCTGGTATGGAGTGAAGGACTGAAAGAAGCTCCCTGAAGGGGAAAGGGATTTCCCAGAGGCAGGGTGGAGAGTGCTCATTCAGAAAGGATCTGTGAGCAATTGTATGCATTTTACATTGAAATCAATAAGACCCAACTCTCTTGTTTTCCCCATAATGGGCTCATTACCATTGAAAAAAATGTGCGACAAATAAGGTCTATTGGTCTAGTGTATGCTGCATCCTGTCGATCTCCAGCAGTCCTTATCAATAGGATCACCAAGGATAGTATTGAATAAAGTGAGCAGTGTCTGCATAATCACTTATGTATTAATGCTTTCAGGTATAACCCTTATCCAGATATTATTGTGATTTTCTTGGTCATCAACCATATTATACAGACTGTTTATTTGCTGGCTGTGAAGATCCAGTGTTAGTTTATGAGCATTTAGATGGTTGAAAACTTGTACGACATCATCCAATAATCTCTGTACCTTGTCAGTAAGCTGTGACAGGCTATAAGTGAGGGAAATATTTTCAGTTTTGTATGTGGTCTCCAACCTCTGTATATATTTCTCCATGTCTTGTTTAGTAGGCATAGACGCAATATGATATACAAATCAATTATGGTGTTCCACATATCAGAATCCCCTGTGGCTTGGGGGGGGAGGTAAATTCCCCTGTGAAGCAAACATTGCTCAGTATGTGGGCTTCGGTGAGAACACAAGAAGATTTGTGGAGCTGTTTTCTTGTGAGACCGACATTAAGAAAGGAGAAATTGCAAGACTTTCATAATGTAAGACAGCTCAAGCCTGTGAGTTTAGTGCTTTTTCCAAGCTGAGGCAGTAATGGCACCGGAGTGGGAAGATGTGCCCTTTGATAAGAAATGCGGGAATGTGAATCGCGACACCAATTAATCAGCACAGGCATGGAAGGAGAGTATGAGTGTTTATATTTTAAAGAGACCAAACATGAGAAAATATAAGATACACTTTTCAGTTAAAACAAGATTCTGAAGATGAAAAAGGCTTCTCCCCTGTGTGACTACTCTGAAGTTTATTAAGAGTTAAATTCCCAAATAAAACTTTTCCCGCATTAGGAACATGAAAAAAGCTTCTCCCCTGTGTGAGTTCTCTGATGTTTGATAAGACTTGATTTATCTGTAACATATTTCCCACATTCTGAACAGGAAAAAGGCTTCTCCCCTGTGTGAGTTCTCTGATGTTTGATAAGATTTGATTGAGCTGTAAAACATTTCCCACATTCTGAACATGAAAAAGGTTTCTTCCCTGTGTGAGTTCTCTGATGTGTGTGAAGATTTGATTTACGGTTAAAACATTTCCCACATTCTGAACATGAAAAAGGTTTCTTCCCTGTGTGAGTGCTCTGATGTATGATAAGATTTGATTTATATGTAAAACATTTCCCACATTCTGAACATGAAAAATGCTTCTCCCCTGTGTGAGCTCTCTGATGTTTGATAAGACTTGATTTATTTGTAAAACATTTTCCACATTCTGAACATGAAAAAGGCTTCTTCCCTGTGTGAGTCCTCTGATGTTTGATAAGACTTGATTTATCTGTAAAACATTTCCCACATTCTGAACAGGAAAAAGGCTTGTCCCCTGTGTGAGTTCTCTGATGTGTGATAAGACTTGGTTTATTTGTAAAACATTTCCCACATTCTGAGCACGAAAAAGGCTTCTCCCCTGTGTGAGTTCTCTGATGCCTGATAAGACTTGATTTATGGTTAAAACATTTCCCACATTCTGAACATGAAAAAGGCTTCTGCCCTGTGTGAGTTCTCTGATGGATGATAAGATTCGATTTATGGTTAAAACATTTCCCACATTCTGAACATGAAAAAGGCTTCTCCCCTGTGTGAGTTCTCTGATGTGTGATAAGATTTGATTTCTCTGTAAAACATTTCCTACATTCTGAACAGGAAAAAGGCATTTCTCCTGTGTGAGTTCTCTGATGTGTGATAAGATGTGATTTATGGTTAAAACATTTTCCACATTCTGAACAGGAAAAAGGCTTCTCCCCTGTGTGAGTTCTCTGATGTGTAACTAGATGTGATTTCTGGTTAAAACATTTCCCACATTCGGAACAAGAATATCTATTCTCCTCTGTGTGAATTTTTTGATATTTAAGAAAAGACTTTTCGAGGGGAAAACTATTTACATATTCAGAACGTGAAAATGGTTTCTTTGCTTTATCAGTTTGCTTTTTAATGCTTATTTTATGACTCTGAGTTTCCTCAGGGGTCAGTAATGAATCAGAAGACAGGACCTGTTTCAAAGTATCAGATGGTCGATCTTTGCTGTGAAGGGATGATAGAATATCTGGAGTAATGGCATTCACTTCAATTGTCTCCTGTGTAATCTCAAGATCATCTGATTTATAAATTACAGATGTCAGCTGTCCCCCTGATCTCCTGGTGCAGTAATCTGCCAAGAATAAAACCAATTATTATTTTTGAATAAAATCCTTAAAATTTATATTTATTAACATTTCTACTTAATCTCTTTAAACATGCAAATTATGATAAAGAAGTTTAATTAATCACCCAGACCAGACAATGACATTTCAGTCTTATAGAAACATTCATAGCATGAATCAGTAGAGCGTGGTGTTAGACTGTTTGTTCATTCTGCCTCCCAAATGTAGGTGAAAATAATAACAATGAAAACTTGTATTCATCTCACAAAAAACAAGCCCCACTCAGGTCCATCATCTGCCAGAGGAAAAACAGAGGTTTCCACATTATTAGTGGCTCAAAGGCTCTTGAAAAGCAACATGGCTTCCATAAACCAATCCAGCAATATCCGCTATCCCAAAGTCACATCTTTCTCTCACTTCTGAGCCTTGTAGTGCGACCAAACCACATTCATCATCCATGTATTTGGCATTACTATAGCGAGAAGAACCCACTTCATTTACGGTGTGTGTCTCCTGGAGCACAATCTGGGCACTATGTGATGGGTAGTAAGATGGCAAATGTGCGATTTTCTCTCTCCAACATCCACTCAGTGCTAATTTCCAGACAGTGTCTGAAGTCAAAATAGTCACTACTCCTATAGATTAATTCCCTGAGGGTTATAATTTCCATAATTGAGCCACTTTATTGGGTTTTCTACTGCTCTGGTTTTCTATTTTGTCATATTAGGACTTCTGTAAATGGTGTGTCACAATTTTTCTGGGATCTGGTCCTGCAACATCTGTGTCTGCCACCAGGCGCCGCCTTATTCATTCTGCAGGGGGCGCTGGTGATGCAGGAGACATCGCAACCAGAAACTCTGGATGGCACAGGCTCTGTCCTTCCAATAAGATTAGGTTGCCTGGGACCTGTAGTACCATCCAGTCTAGCAGTATGGGATTGTGTGGTGTCCAACTGAAGTACAGTATTTTTTGGATTATAAGACGCTCCGGATTATAAGATGCACCCCAAATTTTGAGGAGAAAAATAGGGAAAAAACTATTTTTAATAAAATGGTGATGCTTTTTATAATCCATGCGCCGTATTGCTTACTGGGGGTGGTGGCTGCGGTGAAGTGAGGTCCCAGGGTCGCTGCTGGAGCAGGCAATAGTAGAGCATTGCTGCAGGACGCAGGCTAGGATGAGGGGGCGTTCCAATGTGCGGCACGCCGGTGCGGATGTTGGGTGCTGCCGTTATACTCTGTCCCCGATGCGGTGGGGGGCTCTGCCGACATTTTGTGAAAGGCCAGAGCCCCCAGCAGCTCTTCCATGGTTTTCTGTGCGGTGGACTCCAGGAAAATGGCTGCCGGGAGGCGGCGCATGGGCAGATGGAGATCTCGGCACCAAGATCTCGGGAGATGAGATCACAGCACTGAAACACATCACCACAGATGGAGCTTTTGCTCTGGAACCTTCAGTCCCTATCAGGACCTTTGTCCTTCTCTGTGCCCTGCCGGACTCACCTGTATTTCTCATAGCCCTATCTGGGATCTTTGTACTATTCCGCTGTGGCCTCTCCTCTATAATCCATTTTTCTACTTAAGTGAGGCTTGATAAAGACCCATAACAGGGTCGAAAAGTTACCTTGACACTTTATTACTGCTGTGGTGACTTCAATAAATTCATCTATGTTTTGCATAATCATATTTTGAGTGCGGCTGTTTCTTCACTTATATGACTCTAACTGGACTAGCTCCAGGTTCAGCCTGCACCTGCCCTACACTTAACAGAGTGCACACCATTTATCTATAAATTGCACTCATTCATGGTGGACCATTGGAGCTACTATGAGTCCTGACCACAAGAGCAGGAAAGTATTAGTGCTCCCCATTTCAGGAGAGATTCTGCAGTAATCTGAATTCCTTAGGATTGAAAACAGAATGTAATTTATGATGTGGAGTGAATCCATGAAGTCAGCGCTCGAGCCATGCCAACACATCTCCTGCAGGCGGGAATAAATGTATATTACAGCCATCAGCCACGCACAGCTTAGAGATATATCATGGCACAGGTGTAATATTTTTATGTAGTTTCTCGCGACCCTGTTTGAAGTTAGTCATTTTTAAATTGAAAAGTCAGGATAAAGGGAAACTCTGTTGTTATTGTGCAGAAATTCACACTTGGCCTCACTGCACATTTAATCTTAGTGATCATAAAAGAGAAGTTTGGCCAGAAAGACTGGACCTGGTCTTGTAGGGACCATATGAGCACATTCAGCAGCACAGAAGGGAGAGAAGGTAGATTCATCCAATAAGATATCAGGGATCTAGGAAGCCAACAGCATCATTACCCTCCACTTTCTCTTACAGGCACATCATAATATTTTTCTTCAAGTGATTTTCTAACTCGTCAGCACATTCTATGTCATTTGGCTTTCTAGTTTACAGATCTGGGCAGGTAATGGTCAGCGTCTTCTAATACCGGATCCTCAATGGATCCTCCAGGTTGTAACTTCTATAGAAAAGGGCTTTCAATGAACAACGTCATTTGAAATGTTTTGGATGGTGGAAAACGTGGTCTAGCGGCAAAATGGTGATCACACGACTGTGATACGGCCGGACTACACCATCGATAAAGCCGCCATAGCCGGTGACTGAGAAGAATCTCTAACTTGTCTATATTTAGTGGTCAGTACTCACCCTTCACATATGTCTCTGTAGTATTAATATGGGTCAAATCTTCACCCTAAAATAAATATTGTAAAAAGTCACAGATGGAGAAGTCACATCTATGATCAGCTCTAATCCTGCCATCTCCACCGTTCTCATTACACAAGTATAAAACATATAATACTGGTGGATAAAACAAGACTGAGCAAAAAATCTTTACAGCCGTCTACACATCACAGGGGAGATCTCATGACACCTTCTCTCCATCTACCTGATGATCCTGAGGAACATTGGGATCTTCTTGTTTACAGTCCTTTGGAAGAAGAGGATGGGGACATCTCTCTGGTGTTGTCCTCTTACTGGACAGATCTGGAGGAAACACATACAGGGACTGAATTCATTCTTTACATACAGATAATTATAGGCCGTGTGTATTTAGTCCTGTCTATTACCTGGTGATGTGAGGGGCTGGGGATCCTCCATCATGACGTCCTTGTACAGATCTTTGTGTCCTTCTAAATACTCCCACTCCTCCATGGAGAAATAGACAGCGACATCCTGACACCTTATAGGAACCTGACACATACAATGATACCGTCATCCCCCGATCCCTTCATAGCATTACTGTATAATGTCCCAGCATTCCCAGCAGTCTCACCTCTCCAGTCAGCAGCTCAGTCATCTTGTAGGTGAGTTCTAGGATCTCCTGGACATTTATGTCACCATGGATCAGGGGGTGAGGTGGAGGCTCCGTGATTGGGCTCAGGGGTCTTCCCCATCCCTCAGACACAGGGTCCTGACAGCGCTCACTAGAGGTCTTCTTCACTACTGTGTAATCCTGGTTATGGAGAGACATTAATAAATCTCCCTACAGACATTTCCAGAGTCCTCACCTCTCCAGTTCTGTCCATCTGTTATTCCCATAGATAAGAATGATGTAATGTGACGTCATCAGAATCTCTCACCCCTCCAGTAAGCCGGAAGAGGATCTCTAGGGTGAGGTGTAATATCCTCTCCTCCATCTTGTCTCTGTCCATATCCATCTTTGATGGGTAAATCAGGAAAATTCTCTTATGTAGAAGATCTTCACTGAGAGGATCCGATATTGTAGAGACCTGAATGAGAAGATAAGCAGATGTAACATCATAAAAATCCTGTGTAATAATACAATTACTGGAGATAATAAGGGAAACATATGAGGAGATTTATTATTTTACAGTATTTGGTTTCCTTCTTTACATCTAATAAAACCTATATATTTAGGCCACAGACAACAAGCAGTTTCTTCCTCGGAGTCGGCAGCTGAATACGTTCCTCATAGACTCATCTTCCATAACGCTAATTCTCGTCTCATTTCCCGACACTGGAATCGGCATTAGCAATACTGCAGGAGATATTCATTACACGGGACAGGAGAAATAACTACTTCATGATGAGGACGACATCTTCATCTTCTACTACGGCTCTAGAAACATATTTGGCCAGAGTCCGTCACGGACTCCATCCCCACCGGCCGTCTATATGACGGTTCCCCGTCTTCCCCGCACTGTAATCTTCTCTCACGTTAGATCTCAGGTCTGAGTCACACACAGAAGTTTGAGGCTTTTAAAAATGCAAATTGCCTCTTCAGAGAGAAAGAGGATTTGAACTCTATGGCGCCACCTGTTGGTAGTAGGGATCCTACACGTCACAATTGACCCTTTAACGCAGGGATGGGGAACCTCAGGCCCCAGGGCCATTTACGGCCCTCAATGACCTTTTATCAGGCCCTCGGGCAGATTCTCAGGGACCGCATTCTTGGGCAGGGAGCTGTATTTTGATTGCCACAAACTCATTAATTTCTTCTTGCTCTGTTAGCACACACACCAATCTTCACTAATGAACACTGAAGGGCATGCAATGAAAGATTACGTCCTGACACCAGTGCCAGAGTCAGGATGTAACTTGTTGGTGGAGTTTGTATGTCACCCGAAGGATGGTATAAATATCCAAATGGCCCTTGGCAGAAAAATGATTCCCACCCCTGCTTTAACGAATCTTGTAATATGACTTAAGATAAAAGAAAAAACAGAATCCCAATTTGCAGACACGCTGTTTAGGGCTATTGGCCCTCGTCAGTGCAAAGTATGAGAACTGATTTGGCTAGGGGAGAGGCTCTGGACTGGGGTCTAAGGTTTCTCCTTGTGGAGAGTGACATACCACCTCTGGCTCGTCAAGGTGAGGAGGCTTATTCGCCGTGCAATGCTCCTCTGGGAAATGTAATATGCAAATTACCTCTTCAGAGAGAAAAAGGACTTGAACTCTATAGCGCCACCTCTTTCTCTCTGAAGAGGCAATTTGCATATTAAATTTCCCAGAGGAGCATTGCACGGCGAATAAGCCTCCTCACCCTGACGAGCCAGAGCTGGTATGTCACTCTCCACGAGGAGAAACCTTAGGCCCCAGGATTTTATGAAAGCTTCTATGTAAGAACAACAAGACAGGAGATATATGAGGCCAATGTCTCCACGTACAGTGGTATATTTTAGCATTTTCCTGTAGGCTTCCGTATATTACATGAAAAACACAAAAAATAAAATAAAATTGGGGATGGAGATACTGTGGAACATAATTCTGTGTGCGGGAACCAAGAAAGGGGCTCTGTGGCATTAAGTATGGGGAAGAGTGAGAACTGATTATCTCCTGGTTTGGGTGGAAACATATTGTGTGTGGAGGATGGCGATACTGGGGGAACATTATACTGTATATGGGGGCCAAGTAAGAGGCCCCGTACTATGAGAGTAATACAGGTTTCCTTGGTTCTCGTCTCTCATAGTTGGGTCGTTTGTATCTATCAGCGGAAAAGGAACAAAACCATTGTGATTCTTATAAGGAGACAACACAGAACCCCTAAATATAACATTTTATACCAACCCCACAATCTGTGACTCTTCTGGGTAAATCGCTCTCTCACCATTGGATTAGAGCTGATACTATGAAGCTAAGATCCTTCCCCTGGGCGGCGAGGAACCTGGAACAAGCTTCATCGGGCAATCATACGAGCGGTGTGGAGGAAGGACCTCAGCCTCCTTCTTATTGAAGACATCCGCATAGTCCCAATAAGCTGAAGGGAGACCTGTGGGAGCAGAGGTGGACTGTGGGAGATTAACAGGACGAATTGGCTGCAGACTCTGCTTCTGGCAGGAGGATCCCCCAACGTAGCACATCACCCGAGCACCAATCAAGAATAGGTTGATAGGAACTGAGCCAAGGAAACACAAGCAACAGTGCATGTGAGAGGTTCGGTAGTACGTACACGGTAATACTCTCCCAATGAAGGGCCCCAATCTGTAGTACTATTTATTCAGTCACCACGGTGACGAGCTCTTGCAGAGGTCTTCCATCTACCGATGCAATCAAACGTGGTCTGTCCAGGGAAACAACAGGAATCTTAAGCCTCCTGACAGTCTTGAGACTAATAAATTTGCCTGCCGCACCCAAATCCACACAGGCCACCTCGGAGTAACGTCTCTGTTCCAGGTATATCAAAACTGCCAAAGTCAAGGGAGTTGAGGAATCGGGAACTCCTAAGAAGGCCTCCCTTACCTGTCCTA
Source organism: Dendrobates tinctorius (assembly GCF_039654945.1). Classification (NCBI taxonomy): domain Eukaryota; kingdom Metazoa; phylum Chordata; class Amphibia; order Anura; family Dendrobatidae; genus Dendrobates; species Dendrobates tinctorius. The sequence goes on from NW_027361794.1 coordinate 15,817,102, forward strand.
GGGGAAGAAGTAAACCAGCCCCTCTGGAAAGCTCGCGGGATCGTTCTTGGAGATACAAATCTATGCTTGTGGCCAGGGAGATTAGATCCTCCAAGGAGGTATAAGTATCTCGCCCCCCCGAGATCATCCTTAATCCGGCCTGACAGCCCATGCCAGAAAGCACCAACCAGAGCCTCATTATTCCATCCCAACTCAGAGGCTAGGATGTGGAAGCGGATGGCACACTGAGCTACTGACAGGGAACCTTGGCGAAGGTTGAAAAGGGACCCAGTCATGGAGGCCAGCCGTCCCAGTTCATCGAAGACCCTGCAAAAAGTCTCCAAAAAAAGCTGCCAATTGGGAGACAATGGGGTCATCACGCTCCCACAGGGGATTCACCTAAGCCAAGGCCTCTCCCTCTAGAAGAGATAAAATGAAAGACACCTTTGCCCGGTCGGTGGGATATCACAGGGGCAGGAGTTCAAAATGGATGCTGCACTGAGTCAAAAAACCCCTGCACAGATTGGAATCCCCAGAAAACTTAGGTGGCTTGCAGGGACAAGATGGGAAATGTGGCAAGGACACAGAGCCAGAGTCACAGGATGCTACCTGTACGCAAGCCGCGGAAAATGTGGTGCCGGTGGGGTCCATGGCCTGGTTATTCTTTAACACCTCAGGGAGGCGAGCTGTAAGAGTGGACCCTCTGGACCATGGAACAGATAGCCCCAGGGCGAGCTGACCTAGTGAAGACTGACACGTATACAGGGATCGTCAGGGACAGGCCCAGGGAACTCTAATACTGCAACGGCTTGGAGTGGACCCTCTGGTGTCAGAGACACCGCACTACACTTGCTCATAGAGCCAGTGCGCGTGTCCTGAGTACAGAAGCAGTGCTAAGAGTTACCTGGGGAGCAGGGCAGCAGAGGTGACAAAGCGTGCTTCAACTATTAGTGTCAGGGTCCAGTCAGCGCTGGAAAGTAAAGAGGCACGGGACCTGCGGACACTGAAAATGAGCAAGCTTGCACGGGACCTATGGTCATGTGACTGCAAGGGAGCGTGGCTTAGCATCCTGCTTTCAGATATGACAGGACACCATACAACAACTCAGAGTCAGGCAAAACGGAGGTCACAACAGTACGGGCAAACGAAGTACAGGAGGGACAAACAGACGGGAGGTCAGACAAAGCCAAAGGTCATACACAGGATCACAGTACAGTACCAGGGAGGAGACAGAGCGGATAATGAGGGCCAAGCAGAGATCAACACCAAACAGACATAGGAGGTACCAGGCAGAATCCAAAGCAATATCCAGGAAACAGACCAGGAAGTCATACACAGAGAATCAAGTAACCAGAACACAGCACAGACACACTCAGGGGTCACCACACAATGCCAAGGGCAAGAGTATAACTGACAGGGATGGGAGCGTCCTGAAGCTATAAGAAGCCTCCCCCAGAACCAGGGAGGGGCCACAATCATAGCCCCAGGTGTGCAGGTAAGCCTGCATCGGGATCACAACCTTTAACCTCAGAAATGCCAGTCATCAGCACTGGTTCCAAACATTAACCCCACGTGTGCGAGTCAAACCCGCACTGAGATCATGACATCTGGTTCGTGACACCAACCCACCTAGGGCGAGCTGACCTAGTGAGGACCACCCCCTATACAGGGAGTGTCAAGGGCAATTCCAAGGGGGTGAGCTACCACGACTGCTGGAACCAGGTGGCCGGCTCACAGGAGACACGAGTGATGTGTCTAGCAACAGGGAATGTGTAGAGTACAAGAGTGTGCAAAGCGTGGACACAGGGACACGCATGGTATAGGACAATACAGGGCAAGTGTACGTGAGCACGGAGCGTACAGGACAGTACACAGCATGTACACGGGAGTATGCTAGATACAGGATAGTGCAAGGTGGGTACACGAGAACACGTATGGCGTACACAGACAAGCACGCCCGGATGCGAGCAAAGCAGGGTGCGTGCGAAGGAGCATGCCTGAGTACAGAGTTAGACAAAGCGTGCGCAGAGGGCACGCCTGAGTGCAAGGTTAGACAGTGGGTGTGCTGAGAAGCACGACAGGGAGAAGGTAGGAGCTGAGCGTGTGCAAAGGAGTATGACAGAGTAGAGACAGATGCACACTAGCAACGTTGGGCATCCATGGAACTAAGTACGAGAGGAGCGTGTGCGGACCCGATGGGAACCCCGGAGCAGCTGCAGCGCCAGACATGGTGACACCGGGCGTGGGGTCCCGTCCCCAGTTGAGAGTGGCATGACTGGCTGCGTGACAAATACCACGGTAGCTGATACCAAGAGTTGCGGCTCAGATAGCGGGAGAGACATGGACTAGAAGGGAAACGTAGAAGACTGACGAACACCAGAGCACTAGAGACAGATATACAGAACGGAGTACAGAAGTATGGATTTGTAGAGCAGTGCACATTGTATAGAGAAGCAGAGCAGGATACAGGAGTACAGACGTGCAGAGTAGGGTAAAGGAGTATGGACGCGCAGGGTAGCGCACAGAGTATAGACACGGGCCTGGGTCGCAGAAGCAGGAGCTTGAACAATAACCAGGCGCCACTGATAAGAGGAAGCAGGTTCAAATACCCCACACCTTACCCGGATTGGCTGCTGGGATTTCTGGGTCAGGACATCAGAGAGCATAAAAGGACCTGGGAGGGAGTGTGACCGCCCTCCAAGAGTGCCAGGGCGCATGTTCAGGGACCTGGAGCCTCCTGCAGAGCAGTGAGCACGGCAGGACCGAATAACAAGACTGGAGGAGTGGGTAGGAGCGGGCAAGGCGGTGTCAGCAGCAGCGGAGGCACGTCCAGCAGCGGTGGAAGAGCGGGCAGCAGCGAGCAAGGCGGCAGCAGGAGAGGAGGCATGGCTAGCAGCGGTGGTAACAGTCTCCTTACTTACAGAATACAGTGCTATAAATGGAGACAGTAAGACTAGATGCAAATACAGATGTCAGGGAAGGGCCCAAACACGCTGTCTAATCCAGCAATAAGAACATTACAGTGCATAGTGCATATGTATACAATTCTCTATTAAAGCAAACTTGTCACCAGGTTTGGCCTATATAAGATGCAGCCAACGCCTTTCAGGGCTTATCTGCTGTAGATAAGCCCACGATCCAACCTGAAAGAGAAGAAAAATTATTTTTATTATACTCACCCGGGGTGCGGTCTGGTCTCATCAGTGTCGCCGGTCCGGCCCCTCCCTTCTTCTTATGAGCGCTGCCCCCCTGCTTGCTTCTTCGCTCCCTGGCATTGCGCTCCTGCGTAGGCGTACTTATCTGCCCTGTTGAGAGCAAAGGAAAGTACTGCAGTGTGCGGGTGCCGGGAAAGGTCAGAGAGGCTCAGCACCTGCGCACTGCAGGAATTTGCTCTGCCCTCAACAGGGCAGATAAGTACGCCTGCGCAGGAGCGCGATGCCGGGAGCCATGAAGTAAGCAGGAGGGTGGCGATTATGAGAAGATCAGAGGCGCCAAACCTGGAATTGCGACACCCATGGGACCGGACTGCCCCCCCCGGATAAGTATAATAAAACTTATTTATCTTATCTTTCAGGTCGGATCGGGGGCTTATCTACAGTATTATAGAATGCTGTAGATAAGCCCTGAAAGGCGGTGGCCATATCTGATAACGGCCAAACCTGGTGACAGATTCCCTTTAACTCCAGTGAGATCATGTAATCCTGTGGTAAGGAGAGCAGAAGAGCTGATTAACTTGCATAAAAAGTGTAACACAATACACTGCCAACGATCTGTAGCATAGGATGGAGAACAAGAAATTGTATTCGCTATGAATGAATGAATCAATCCTAGTGGCAGCCAACTTGGGAACTGCTATGTATACTGAAAAGATAGAACAACTATTTCAGCTGTGAAAGTAGATAGTTATGAGCTGTGAAAGTGTCCAGTATCGAGATCATGGTAACGACCATGCTGTGTGCCAGCTGGGTCTGATAGCCGAGGACAAGCAGGTCAAGAGGCGTGGTCCAAAGAAGCGTGCGCTCCATTATCCCAAGCCCGGATATATAATGTGCCGTCAGTAAAGAGAATGGCCAAGAGAATGCATAATGGGTGCTGGACCTAATACAGTGGGTACGGAAAGTATTCAGACCCCTTTATATTTTTCACTGTTTGTTTCATAAAAAAAACAGAAATGTAGAACTTTTGCAAATTTATTACGAAAGAAAAAACGAAATATCACATGGTCATAAGTATTCAGACCCTCTGCTCAGACACTCATATTTAAGGCATATGCTGTCCATTTCCTTGTGATTCTCCTTGAAATGGTTCTTCACCTTCATTGGAGTCCAGCTGTATTTAATTAAACTGATAGGACTTGATTTGGAAAGGCACACACCTGTCTATATAAGACCTCACAGTGCAAAGACCAAATGAGAATCATGAGGTCAAAGGAACTGGCCAAGGAGCTCAGAGACAGAATTGTGGCAAGGCACAGATCTGCCAAAGGTTGCAAAAGAATTTCTGCAGTACTCAAGGTTCCTAAGAGCACAGTGGCCTCAATAATCCTTAAATGTAAGAAGTTGAATGAAATGCCCTTTACAAATAGGCTATTGAAAAAGTACTAAAGTTACTTTAATGTACACTGTGGATTTAACGTTCCCCTTCCCTACTGTTTTACCCTCTTGTTGTAGTTGTCTTGTCTCTACCACTATAGGTTATATGTAAGTCATGATAAGTTAAAAATTCCCCTGCAAGGGAATATGCTTCTAAGCATTTTGTTCTCATAAATATCAATAAAACCATTTTTTAAATTAAGTGGAAGAAGTTTGGGACCACTAGAAGTCTTCCTAGACCTGGACATCCAGCCAAACTGAGCAATCATTGGAGAAGAGCCTTGGTGAGAGAGGTAGAAGAAGTGTCTGGATCCTGTCAGCGCCGGCGTGCAGCCTCAGCTGAGCAGGGACTCACCCGCACTGTAGGGGGGCCCGGGGTCAGGTACAGCCGGAAAGTACAGATACACAGGACCTGTGGACGCTGAAGCTTAGCAAGCAGTCACAGAACCTGCGGTCCTGTGACAGCAAGGGGGCGGGGCTTAGCATCCTGCTTTCAGAGTTGGCAGGACACTATACAGGAATACACAAAGACAGGCAAAACAGAGGTCATACACAGAGATATCAGTAAAGTACCAGGGATGAGACAGAACGGATTGTCAGGGCCAAGCAGAAGTCAAAATCAAACAGACATAGAAGGTACCAAGCAGAATCCAAAGCAATATCCAGAGAACAGACCGAGTCGTACACAGAGAATCAAGCAACCAGACCACAGCACAAACACACTCAGGGGTCACCACACAATGCCAAGGGCGAAAGTATAACTGATGGGGGATGGGAGCTTCCTGAGGCTATTGTCATAATTCAGGCTGGATCTGACAGTTTAAATGGACAAAGAGAACTTTTTTTTCCTTTGGCTAGTTGCCAAAGTGACGTGATTGCCCCCGGTGGTCATTAGAATTACTACACGTGGTGTTTCATTCTAAGTTGCCCCGGTGGTGGGTAGTGGTATCGCACATTAGTCTTAGGTTTAATGTGCACTTAATTAGTAATCTGGTGTGGGGCTCTATAAATGAGTCTCAGGGTTGTTTAATCACCGCTGGTGATATTGTTTCATTGTGAGTTTGTCAGAGCCTGGGTGAAGATGGAGCTGAATAGGAGTCCTGCTCAGCCCTGCCAGGGGGGACGAATGGCAGCTATGGTGTCTGCAGGAAGTGCTGGCATGGCGAGGAGGAGTCGCAGTTTATGGTGTCGGCGGGAAGTGCTTGCATGGCTTTGTAGAGTGGCGACTATGGAGAGAGTTGCACTCGGCATGCTCGACTTGGTTGCTGAGAGCTGGACTCAAGCATGCTTTACTTCTTGGCAGAGGCTGAACTCATCCTTGGGACTCTGTGTACTGGACTGCTGCAATTTGGTGGTGGACTCTGCTCCAAGGCTGCACTATGGTGAAGGATCCGGTATGGTGATGGATCCGGGTGGAGGAGAAGACGCACGCAGGTGGTGGGGCTCTGTTGAAGGAGCATAAGCACAGAGCATAAAGATAAGTGGTGTCCCCTGTATTGTCTTTTTCCCTCGTGTGTTGTTAGTGCAGCGGTGGGATTAGCTTCCGCACCGACCTATTCCCTAGTGAGGGTTTAGAGTCAGGGCGAGCAAGGGTTTAAGGTACGCATGCGGTGCCCGGTGAGGAGCCGGCATAGGGAACGTTAGGAGTGCAGGGACACTGGCTCAGGGGAGCTCAGGAGGTCTCCATGTCCCTATTCCCTATCGCAGGGCCCACCATTGTTAATGTTACCCAGGTTGTTCCCCTTTACCCTATGTCTTATTGTATTAGTACCAGCCTGCGGGCTGTGTCACATAGGACAATATCACGTGCCGCGTCCTGTTGTCCTAGTTACCGGCCTACTGGTCGCGTCACACAGGACGGGGGCACGTGACAGCTATAAGAAGCTTTCCCAGAAACAACGAGAGGCCACCGTAATAAATCCCAGGTGTGCAGGTAAGAGTCTGCACTGAGATCAAAACATTACCCCCAGAAGTGCCGGTCACCCAGCACTGGTATCATGACAGTACCCCCCTCTCAACGGGGGGCCTCTGGACCCCCAGGCTTGCCCGGGTACCTAGCATGGAAAGCACGAACCAGGCGATCCGCATGCATCAACCAGGCCGGCACCCATGACCTGTCCTCCGGCCCATACCCCTTCCAATGAACTAGGTACTGTACTGACCGCCGTACCAAACTAGAATCTACGATGTGACCAATCTCATATTCCACATGTCCCTCAACCGAAACCGGAGGAGCAGCGGACTCGGATTCTCCCCGGACTGCTTCAAAAGGCTTCAGTAGAGATCTATGGAAGACGTTAGGGATCTTGAAAGAGGGTGGAAGGCACAGCCTGTACGCTACTGGGTTGATTTTTTCCACAATCTTGTACGGGCCAATGAATTTGGGGCCTAACTTGGCTGACGGAATCTTTAACTTAATGTTTCGCGTGGAGAGCCAAACTTTCTCTCCAACCTGAAACATGGGACCAGGTGTTCGTTTCCTGTCCGCGAAAAACTTATACCTGCCATGAGACCTAGATATACGCCGCTGGACTTCTGCCCATGTATCTTTTAACCACTGAACACAATCCTCAGCCCCGGGACACCCCGAATCCAGATGAGAAAACTCACCAAAATGAGGACTGAACCCATAGTTGATCAAGAAAGGGGACATACCAGTGGATTGACTCACCCGACTATTTGAAGGCAAATTCAGCCAACGGCAGTATATCACACCAGTCTAGCAGAAGTCAGACATCTGAGGATCTGTTCCAGAGACTGATTAGTGCGTTCCGTCTGACCATTACTCTCAGGATGGTATGTAGACGAAAAGGACAGAGATATCCCTAATTTTTTTGCAGAAAGCACGCCAAAACTTAGCCACAAACTGCACACCACGATCAGACACCACATTCAGGGGTACCCCATGCAAGCGGACCACATGCTGCACAAACAATGTGGATAAGGTCTCAGCAGAAGGTAATGCGGACAGGGGTACAAAATGAGCCTGCTTTGAAAATCTGTCCACTACTACCCATACCACCGTATTACCCCTGGAAGAGGGAAGATTGGTAATAAAATCCATGGACAGATGGGTCCATGGTATTTTGGGAACTTCCAAGGGCATCAGCTCCCCCGCCGGCCAGCTATGGGAGCTTTTAGAACGAGCGCAGACACCACAACCAGAAATGAATTTCTTTATATCAGAACCAAGGATAGGCCACCAGAAGATCCTAGCCACCGCCAGTCGCGTGGCTGATATACCAGGGTGAGCACACAACATGGATTCGTGGAACTCTTGCAAGAGTTTAAGGCGAAGTTGCTCTGGGACAAACAACTTGCCCCCTGGCTTCGCCGCAGGAGCCAGCGACTGAGCCCCCTCAATTTCCCGTTCCAATTCAGACGAGATCCCTGCTAACACCACCCCAGGGTGCAGAATGGAGGACAGTGGCTCAGGGGCAGACACAGGGTGAAAACTACGAGATAAGGCGTCAGCCTTGACATTCTTTGATCCTGGACGGAATGTAATAGTAAAGTGGAAACGAGAAAAAAAAAAGTGACCAACGGGCCTGTCTGGGCGTTAATCTTTTAGCAGACTCAATGTATGACAAATTTTTGTGATCAGTGATCACAGTAATCGGGTGACTGGCCCCCTCCAAAAAGTGCCTCCACTCCGCAAACGCCAACTTGACCGCAAGAAGCTCTCTATTTCCTACATCATAATATCTTTCAGCAGCAGAGAACTTCTTGGAAAAGAAAGCACATGGCCTGAGGTTGGTTAGAGTGGCAGGCCCTTGGGACAACACTGCCCCTCCCCCACCTCAGAGGCATCCACCTCCACCACAAATGGTTTGGACGGATCTGGCTGTACCAACACAGGAGCAGACATAAAACATTTTTTCAGCTTCGCAAAGGCCTCTTTTGCGAGCGAGGTCCAATTTCTCACATCCGCACCTTTGCATGTTAGATCCGTGAGAGGTTTGACCACCTGCGAAAACCCCCGGATAAATTTGCGGTAATAATTGGTGAACCCCAAGAAGCGCTGAAGACCCTTAAGATCTCGGGGTTGCACACATTCCGAAGTGGCCTGCACCTTCTTGGGGTCCATGCGAAAACCCTCACCGGATACAATTAATCCCAAAAAAGACAATTCTTGCACACAAAATACACATTTCTCCAATTTGGCATACAGATGATTTTCTCTCAGTCTTTGGAGGACAGTTCGTACATGTTCCAGATGAGAATGCCTGTCGGAGGAGTATATCAAAATATCATCTAAGTAGATAACAACAAAACAACCAATGAGATCCGAGAATACCACATTGATGAAATTCTGAAATATGGCGGGGGCATTGGTAAGAACAATCGGCATGACTAAATTTTCAAACAGTCCCTCGGACGTGAGGAACGCAGTTTTCCATTCATCCCCCTCTCGGACCCTTATCAAATTATATGCCCCCCGAAGATCCAGTTTAGAAAACCACTTTGCCCCTGATAGTTGGTTACACAAATCAGGAATCAACGGAAGGGGGTACGCATTCCGTACAGTAATCTGATTAAGCTCCCGAAAATCGAGACAGGGACGTAACCCGCCATCTTTTTTTTTTTACAAAAAAGAAACCTGCCGCCACAGGTGAGACTGAAGGACGTATGTGTCCCTTGCGCAGACTTTCAGCAATGTACTCCTTCATAGCCAAGCGCTCAGGGCCGGATAAATTAAACAGACGGGCTTTAGATAATTTAGCCCCCGGGACCAGCTCGATAGCGCAGTCAATGGATCTATGTGGCGGTAACGTCTCGGCCTCGCTTTCAGAAAATACATCTTCGAAGTCCTTCAGGCATTCCGGAATACCTTCCAGCTCGACAAATGATACTGACACAGATTTAACAGGTTCAACCAGCAGTGCGGATTTATCACATAACTTAAAATCATTAAACCCCCATTGAACAATCTCCCCCGTTTTCCAGTTTATAACTGGGTTATGGCATTGTAACCAGGGCATGCCCAACACCAACCCTGCAGGTAGAATGTCCAGAACAAAACAACTTAGGTTTTGCACATGAGTAGCACCCACTCTGAGCGAAAACAAGTCAGACATAAAGAGAATTCACTCCTTAGTGAGGGGAGAGGATTCAATGGCCACCACCTTGATCGGAACCTTGAGCCTAACTGTCCCTATCTTGCAGTGTGTGACCAATTGGGAGTCAATGAGATTAATTGATGATCCTCAGTCCACGAAGGCTCTAGAGGGAAAAGAACTACCATCCACAAACAGTTCCACATGAAGTAACACTTTAGAAAATGAGGAAAAGAGTACCTGAGGGTCTGAGTAGTCTCCCCGTTGACTACCCAGACCTAGTCGTTTCCCGCCGACCGGGTCGAAGATGGACAATCAGGACACTCCCTTTTCCAATGTCCCATTTTACCGCAGTAAAAGCATAACTGCTTGTCCCTCCGGCGTTTCCTCTCCGTATCCTTCAGGGAGAGGGCGCCTACATCCATGAGCTCAGGGGCAGTCTCTTTTCCACTGGGGAACAATGGAGTCTCCACCTGCAGCCTGCGGTCCATCCGGACGGCCTGGGTCATGGCGTCCTCGAGAGAGTTAGGTGGGGGATGTAATGCCATGGCATCCTGCAGCCGCTTTGACAAGCCTCTGCGAAAGAGTCCTCGTAGTGCGGCGGCTTCCCAAGAGACCTCTGCGGCTCAACGGTGGAATTCAGTACAAAACCACTCAGCCGAGTGTTTCCCCTGACAGACGTTTATCACCATGTCCTCTGCCAATCGCACTCGGTCAGGCTCATCATAAATGTGCCCGAGGGTCTCAAAGAATGCATTCACAGACACTCTCTCAGGGGCAGTGGGAGGAAGGGAGAAAGCCCAAGCTTGTGGGGACCCTCTTAATAACGACATAATGACCCCTACCTTCTGGTATTCATCCCCAGAGGAACGTGGTCTCAAAGTAAAAAAAAGTTTGCACCCCTCCATGAAGACCCTGAACTCCTTTTTGTTCCCAGAAAAAAAGTCAGGCAGTTTAACAGGTGGTTCCGGGGACACCAGAACAACATCCCTCGCCCCAGCCCCCCGAAGACCCAGCAGATAAAGCCCCTCGCACTGTCTCAGAAACCTGCTGCTGAGAACGAGCCAGAGCTTGCTGCTCCAGAGATAAACCCTGAAACATCTGACTCAGACTTTTCATCTGGTCAGCCAGAGACTGTATGGGATCCATAACTCTCTGCACAAAAAACCCCCAAAAACTTAATGGTCAGTTATAATGTCAGGATCCTGTCAGCGCCGGCGTGCAGCCTCAGCTGAGCAGGGATTCACACACACTGTAGGGGGGCCCGGGGTCAGGTACAGCCGGAAAGTACAGATACACAGGACCTGTGGACGCTGAAGTTTAGCAAGCAGTCACAGGACCTTCGGCCCTGTGACTGCAAGGGGCGGGGCTTAGCGTCCTGCTTTCAGAGATAGGCAAAATACTATACAGGAATACTCAAAGTCAGGCAAAATGGAGGATATACACAGAGATATCAGTAAAGTACCAGGGATGAGACAGAACGGATAGTCAGGGCCAAGCAGAAGTCAAAACCAAACAGACATAGAAGGTACCAAGCAGAATCCAAAGCAATATCCAGATAACAGACCGAGTCGTACACAGAGAATCAAGCAACCAGAACACAGCACAAACACACTCAGGGGTCACCACACAATGCCAAGGGAGAAAGTATAACTGATGGGGGATGGGAGCTTCCTGAGGCTCTAAGAATCTTTCCCAGAACCCACGAGAGGCCACCATAATAACTCCCAGGTGTGCAGGTAAGAGTCTGCACTGAGAAAAACATTAACCCCAGAAGTGCCGGTCACTCAGCACTGGTATCATGACAAGAAGAACCCCATGATCACTGTGGCTGACCTCACAGATGCAGTAGGGAGATGGGAGAAAGTTCCACAAACTCAACTATTACTACAGCCCTCCACCAGTCGGGCCATTATGGCAGAGTGGCATGACAGAATCCGCTCCTCAGTGCAAGACATATGAAAACCTGCATAGAGTTTGCTAACAAACACATGAAGGACTCCCAGACTATGAGAAATAAGATTCTCTGGTCTGATGAGACAAAGATAGACCTTTGTGGTGATAATTCTAAGTGGTACCTGTGGAGAAAATCTGGCACTGCTCATCACCTGCCCAATACAATCCCAACAGTGAAACATGGTGGTGGCAGCATCATGCTATGGAGGTGTTTTTCAGCTGCAGCGACAGGATGACTGGTTGCCATTGAAGGAAACATGAATACGACCAAGTACAGAGATATCCTGAATGAAAACCTCTTCCAGAGTGCTCTGGACCTCAGACTTGGCTGAAGGTTCACCTTCCAACAAGACAATGGCACTAAGCACACAGTTAAAATAACAAAGGAGTGACTTCAGAACAACTCTGTGACCATTCTTGACTGACCCAGACAGAGTCCTGACCTGAACCCAATTGAGGATGTTTGGAGAGACCTGAAAATGGCTGTCCACCAACGTTCACCATCCAACTTGACGGAACTGGCGAGCATCTGCAAGGAATAATGGCATAGGATCCCTAAATCCAGGTGTGAAAAACTTTTTGCATCATTCCCAAAAAGACTCATCATGGATGTACTAGCTCAAAAGGGTGCTTCTACTCAATACTACTGAGCAAATGGTATGAATACTTATGGGATATTTCAGCCTTTTTTAATAAATTTGCAAAAATTTCTACATTTCTGTTTTTTTTAGTCAAGGTGGGGTGCACAGAGAACATTAACCCCTTCACCCCCAAGGGTGGTTTGCACGTTCATGACCGGGCCAATTTTTACAATTCTGACCACTGTACCTTTATGAGGTCATAACTCTGGAACGCTTCCATGGATCCCGGTGATTCTGACATTGTTTTCTCGTGACATATTGTACTTCATGTTAGTGGTAAAATTTCATTCAAATAACTTGCGTTTATTTGTGAGAAAAATGGAAATTTGGCGAAAATTTTGAAAATTTCGCAATTTTCCAACTTTGAATTTTTATGCCCTTAAATCACAGAGATACGGCACACAAAAAACTTGATAACTAACATTTCCCACATGTTTACTTTACATGAGCACAATTTTGGAACCAAAATTTTTTTTTGTTAGGAAGTTATAAGGGTTAAAAGTTGACCAGCGATTTCTCATTTTTACAACACCATTTTATTTTTAGGACCACATCACATTTGAAGCCACTTTGAGGGGTCTATATGATAGAAAATACCCAAAAGTGACACCATTCTAAAAACTGCACCCCTTAAAGTGCTCAAAACCACATTCAAGAAGTTTATTAACCCTTTAGGTGCGTCACAGGAATTTTTTTGAATATTTAAAAAAAAATGAACATCTAACTTTTTTTCATAAAAAAAATACTTCAGGTTCAATTTTTTTTATTTTACCAAGGGTAACAGGAGAAATTAGACTGCAAAAGTTATTGTGCAATTTGTCCTGAGTACGCAGATACCCGATATGTGGGGGGGAACCACTGTTTCGGTGCATGGCAGAGCTCAGAACGGAAGGAGCGCCGTTTGACTTTTTCAATGCAAAATTGGCTGGAATTCAGATTGGACGCCATGTCATGTTTGGAGAGTCCCTGATGTACCTAAACAGTGGAAACCCCCTACAAGTGACCCCATTTTGGAAACTAGACCCCCCAAGGAACTTATCTAGATATGTGGTGAGAACTTTGAACCCACAAGGGCTTTACAGAAGTTTATAACGTACAGCGGTACAATTAAAAAATCATATTTTTTCCACAAAAATGATCTTTTCACCCCAATTTTTATTTTCCCAAGGGTAACAGGACCCTAAAAGTTATTGTGCAATTTGTCCTGAGTACGCTGATACCCCACATGTGGGGGTAAACCACTATTTGGGCGCATGGCAGAGCTCGGAAGGGAAGCAGCGCCATTTGACGTTTTTGGCTGGAATTGAGATTGGACACCATGTCGCGTTTGGAAAACTCCTGATGTACCAAAACAGTGGAAACCCCCACAAATGACACCATTTTGGAAACTAGACCCCCTACGGAACTTATCTAGATGTGTGGTGAGCACTTTGACCCCCCCAGTGCTTCACAGAAGTTTATAATGCCCGGGCGTGAAAATAAAAAATTCGTATTTTTTCCACAAACATGATCTTTTAATCACCATTTTTTTATTTTCCCAAGGGTACCAGGAGAAATTGGACCCCAAAAGTTGTTGTCCAATTTGTCCTGAGTATGCTGATACCCCATATGTGGGAGAAAACTACTGTATGGGCACACGTCGGGGCTCGGAAGGGAAGTAGTGACGTTTTGGAATGCAGACTTTGATGGAATGGTCTGCGGGTGTCATGTTGCCTTTGGAGAGCCCCTAATGTACCTAAACAGTGGAAACCCCCCACAAATGACACCATTTTGTAAACTAGACCCCCCACGAAACTTATCTAGATGTGTGGTGAGCACTTTGAACCCCCAAGTGCTTCACAGAAGTTTATAACACTCGGAGGTGAAAATAAAAAAATCATTTTTTTCCACAAAAATGATATTTTTGCCCCCAATTTTTTATTTTCCTAAGGGTAACAGGAGAAATTGGACCCCAAAAATTGTTTTGCAATTTGTCCTGAGTAGGTCGATACCCTACATGTGGGGTAAAACACTGTTTGGGCGCATGGCAGAGCTTGGAAGGGAAGGAGCAACATTTGACTTTTTCAACTCAGAATTGGCTGGAATTGAGATCAGACGCCATGTTGCATTTGGAGAGCCCCTGATGTGCCCAAACAGTGGAAACCCCCCAATTATAACTCCAACCCTAACCCCAACACACCCCTAACCCTAATCTGAGCCCTAACCCTAGCCCTAACCCTAGCCCTAACCCTAGCCCTAACCCTAACCCTAGCCCTAACCCTAGCCCTAACCCTAGCCCTAGCCCTAACCCTAACCCTAACGGGAAAATGGAGATAAATACTTTTTTTTTAATTTTATTATTTTTCCCTAACTAAGGGGGTGATGACGGGGGGGGTTTGATTTACTATTTATGGCGGTTTTTATATTTGGCAGCTGTCGCACGCTAAAAGACGCTTTTTATTGTAAAAATAGTTTTTGCATCACCACATATTGAGAGCTATAATTTTTCCGTATTTTGACCCACCGAGTCATGTGAGGTCTTATTTTTTGCGGGACGAGTTGATGTTTTTATTGGTACCATTTTCGGGCACGTGACATTTTTTGATCGCTTTTTATTCCTATTTTTGGGACACAGAATGAACAAAAACCAGCATTTCATGAATTTCTTTTGGGGGGGTGCGTTTACACCGTTCCGCGTGCGGTAAAATTGATAAAGCGGTTTTATTCTTCGGGTCAGTACGGTTACAGCGATACCTCATTTATGTCATTTTTTTATGTTTTTGTCGGTTTTATGCAATGAAAACTATTTTATATAAAAAATAATTATTTTTGCATCGCTTTATTCTGTGAGCTATAACTTTTTTATTTTTTCGCTGATGATGCTGTGTGGCGGCTCGTTTTTTGCGGAACAAGATGATGTTTTCAGCGGTACCATGGATATTTATATGCGTCTTTTTGATCGCGCGTTATTACACTTTTTGTTTGGCGGTATGATAATAAATCATTATTTTTTGCTTCGTTTTTTATTTTTATTTTTTAAGGGGTTCGCTAAAGGGGTTAACTAATGGGACAGTTTTATAGGGCGGGTCATTACGGACGCAGCGATACCTAATATGTGTACTTTTATTGTTTTTTTTCTTTATTATTTCCAAAAAATGGATTTATTGGGGGAATATTTTTTTTTTTTTTCTAATTTATTTGGCGATTTTTTTTAATTATTTTAACACTTTTTTTTATTTTTTTTTTTACTTTATTAAATAGTCCCAGGTGGGACATCACTGTCCTGTGACAGATCGCTGATCTGTCACATCACAGATCACTGTGACAGATCAGCGATCTGACACAGGCACTGCAGAAGGCTTCCTCATGCCTGCGCTTTGCAGGCACTGAGGAAGCCAGCTTCCTCAGGCCCCCAAGGGCCCCCGTCGCCATCTTGGATCCGGGGGCCTGGAGGAAAGGAGTCCCCCGCAGCAGCGCTGCACATTGCGCTGCCGTGGGGGGCTCAGGGAAGCACGGAGGGAGCCCCCTCCCTGCCGATGCTTCCCTTTAACCCCCGGTACACCGCGATCATGTTTGATCGCGGTGTGCAAGGGGTTAACGTGTCGGGGGCGGTCCGTGACCGCCCCTGACACATTGTGCCGGGTGTCAGCTGTGATAATCAGCTGACACCCGGCCGCGATCAGCGGCGCTCACCACGTGGGCGCCGCTGATCGCGCTAGACGTACTATCCCGTCCAGGGGCATAGGGGCCCGGGTCCCATGGACGGGATAGTACGTCTCATGTCAGGAAGGGGTTAATGAGAAAAAAAATGAATTTTTTTGAATTTACCAAATATCTGCAATGAAACAAAGAGTGAAAAATTTAAAGGGGTCTGAATACTTTCCGTACCCACTGTATGTGTGGAGATAAAGATGAAAAAGGAAGCATTATACATATAGAGTGGTGAAGAAAGTGTTTCCTTTATGAGCAACCTATTAATGTGTGTGAATATTAGCGGTGAGCTGTAAAGTGTTAAAATGTGGATAAACATGAAATGAAAATAAGGGACTAGTGCATGCAATATGTTAGGGGCTGGCGGAACGCACCAAATTAATAAAGATGAACTAATATATGAGATGCGTTCGCAACCCAGGCCCACCGTGCAGAGGTGACTACCTGCAGCTAAACAATGAGGGATCGGCTCGTATGAGAAAGCCGGACACCAGTGGATAACCACTGACCCGGTGTTACCAGGAACGAACCCCGTTGCTTCACAAAGCACGTACCAGCCGGCGAACAACCGCGACCTGCTAACGTCACCGTAGTGTGAACCACCGCTTAGTACGAGTGCAATGTCTGCCCTAACGGACACCACTAACCAGCCTCTCAACTGAGTTGGAAAGCGCACCTAAGGCACACGGCGTTACTTAGGCGGACGCTGTGGTAGCAGTGGTCCAGGAGGCCTGTACTGGCCGACGCGCTAGAGGAAGACGATGAGGAACACTGCGGCGCTATGCAGTGTCAGAGCTACTGTGCTGACTTTAATTCCTAACCCTAACTCATGCGGAATATCCAAGGAGGGGGAATTATAATGCGTCAATCACCAGGCTCATTCATCCATCATCACACATACACTATGTTAGGCGTTGGGTTCCTGCATCTGCACAGCAGGAATCCAGACCTGTGCATTCAGTGATCTCCCATTCTCCACTGACTGCTCAGGAGCCTGCACAGCAATTCTGGCATCTCAGACGCTCTGCTCAGACCAGCTCTGTGGGTCTCGTTGTTGCTGCCACCTCTGGGCCAGCAATAGCAGCTCAGCAGCGAGCCACTCCAGAGACTAAGTCCTCCAGTCGCTCTACTGGGCATGCTCACGAGACGATCTCCCATTGGAGATCGGGAGTCACATGCCCAGGTCCTTCTCGTGATCTGATTGGTCCATCTCAGGGAGCCAACAAGAGCCAACAGCTGATAAGGAAAAAAGCCCTAAAGATGCTAGGCTTCAAAAAGACTATATCAGTACTCAGGTATTTTCTGAAGACAGAGCAAAAAGGAATTCAGCACACCCCAGCAGGGAATGGCAGAAATCAGAAAAACAAGGAAAAACAAAACCAAATGCAAAAAACAGAGCAGAAAACTTGGCTTTTGAGGAGCAGGAATCAAACTGATCTCCTAGAATCCCTCATAGAGATCACCAGCAAGGCAGAAGGGCATTGGCTGCCTTATATCCAGTCAGCAATTCCCGTCACCCAGTCATCATCATCTTGCCCAGATGCTTGGTAATCAGCCTCACTACCTTCCTTCACCAGAAGAGGGAGTTCATCAGACCTCAATGGTGAAGGGGAAAATGAACTCACAACATGCGGAACTTCCTAGAGGTTGCATGTATCCTCTATCTCTCCCGGAGATGGAGGCTATGTCGCAATATATCCGGGAGAACCTCGCAAGAGGGTTTATCAGAAAATCGGTGTTGCCGGCTGGTGCAGGGTTCTTTTTCGTGCAGAAGAGTGGAAAGTTGCGCCCCTGCATTGACTACAGAGGTCTTAATGCCATTACAGTAAAAAACAAATACCCTCTTCCTTTGATCTCTGAGTTGTTTGACAGGTTGCGAGGGGCCCGGATCTTTACTAAATTAGATCTACGGGGGGCGTGCAACCTGATCCGCATACGTGAAGGAGACGAGTGGAAGACAGCCTTTAATACCAGGGATGGCCACTATGAGTATCTGGTCATGCCCTTAGGCCTCTGTAATGTGCCTGCTGTCTTCCAGGACTTCGTAATTGACGTCTTTCGCGATATGCTCTCTACCTCAGTGGTGGTCTATCTGGATGACAGCCTCATCTTTTCTCCAGATTTGACCTCTCACCGGAGAGACGTCTGCAAGGTCTTCGACCGTTTGCGGGCGAATTTTCTCTTCGCCAAGTTGGAGAAGTGCCAGTTTGAGCAGGACTCCTTGCCGTTCCTGGGCTATATCATCTCGGCCCAGGGGTTGGCTATGGATCCTGCCAAATTGCAAGTGGTAATGGACTGGCAGGAGCCCCATTCTCTGAAAGCGGTGCAGCGCTTTTTGGGGTTCGTTAACTATTACCGCCAGTTCATTCCGCACGTTTCCCCACTGGTAGCTCCTTTGGTCGCTCTCACCAAGAAAGGAGCCAATCCTAAGGTTTGGTTAGAGCAGGTCTCCACGGCCTTCTCGTCTCTGAAGACCCATTTTGCTGGCGCTCTTATCCTCCACCGTCCCGATGTGGATAAACCCTTTTTCCTAGAGGTAGACGCCTCATCCGTCGGTGCAGGAGCAGTCCTTTTCCAGAAGGATGATCAAGGTCGGAAGCATCCCTGCTTCTTCTTTTGTAAGACCTTCTCACCGGTGGAGAAAAACTACTCCATCGGCGACAGGGAGTTGCTGGCCATGAAAGTAGCCTTTTCCGATTGAAGACATCTCCTGGAGGGAGCCCGCTTTCCCTTTCAGGTGTACACTGACCATAAAAACCTGGTCTATTTACAAACGGCCCAGCGCTTGACTTCTCGTCAAGCTAGGTGGTCGCTCTTCTTCTCCCGCTTCCGCTTCACCTTGCACTATCTGTCTGGAGAGAAGAACGTCCGTGCGGATGCTCTCTCTCGCTCGGTGGTCTCAGCGGAGGAAGAGGAGACTGAGCCTCAGCTAATTGTCCCCACTGAGAGCCTGAGGACCGTGGGCCCGGTTGCTTTTGAGGCAGTACCGCCGGGCAAAACCTTTGTCCCTCCTCACCTGCGACCAGAGGTCCTCGTCCAGGGTGGGTGGTCACTTTGGCAATAAGCGGACCACAGAACTCCTGGCAAGGTCCTATTGGTGGCCGCACATGGCTCGGGACACAAAAGAGTACATTCAGGCTTGCATCTCTTGTGCTCAGAACAGATCCTCTAGACAGAGGCAGGCTGGGTTACTGTATCCCTTGCCGGTGGCAGACAGACCCTGGGAGATGGCCGGCATGGATTTTGTGGTCGGCCTGCCCAAATCTGGTGGCAGCAATGTCATCTGGGTGGTCACCGATCATTTTTCTAAAATGGTGCATCTGGTGCCACTCGCGCGGCTGCCTTCCGCTCGTGGTCTCGCCATAAAGCACGTATTTCGTTTGCATGGTATGCCAGACAAAATAGTCAGTGATTGAGGTCCCAATTTGCGTCTCGATTTTGGAGGGAGCTCTGAAGTCTACTCAGTATCGAGCTCAATTTGTCCTCCGCATATCATCCTGAGACAAACGGGTTGGTTGAGAGAGCCAATCAAACTCTGGTCACGTACCTGCAACATTTTGTCTCTGCCATGCAGGATGACTGGGCATCCTTACTACCGTGGGCTGAATTTGCCCTGAATAACGCAGTGGCTGATTCCACTGGTCAGACGCCGTTCCTTCTCAATTACGGCCAGCATCCTCGTGTCCCCGTCCCGATGCCAGTGTCTTCCACTGATTCCAGGGTGGCAGACTAGGCAGTGGAGGCTCGCGACATTTGGGATCGCACCCAGGATACCATTCGAGCCTCTAAAGAGAGAATGAGGGCGTCCGCCGATACACATCAGCGCCCCGCTCCAACTTTTGCCCCAGGCGACTTGGTCTGTCTCTCTGTCCGAAATATCAAGCTGCGGGCTGAGTCCTCCAAGTTCGTGCCATGATACATTGGTCCCTTCAAGGTCCTCGAGCGGATCAGTTCAGTGGTCTACTGTCTGGCTCTGCCACCACACTTGGCCATCTCTGACGTCCTCCACATGTCTTTTATCAAGCCTGTTCACATGTCCCGGTTTTTCCGAGTCATCTGCCAGGACATCAGACTTGTCTTCGGACGAGTTTGAGGTCAACGCCATTGTGGGACGCAGGGTTGTGCGTGGCAAAAAATTTTATTTGGTGCACTGGAAGGGTCACGGTCCTGAGGCCCAGACCTGGGAACCAGTGGAGAAAATCCATGCCCCGCTCCTGATCGCGGCATTTGAGCGTAGCGACGCTCAGAGGGGAGGGGGCCCTAGGAGGGAGGGTAATGTTAGGCGTCGGGTTCCTGCAGCTGCACAGCAGGAATCCAGAGCCTTGCATTCAGCAGTCTCCCATTCTCCATCGACCGCTCAGGAGCCTGCACGGCAATCCCGGCGTCTCAGACGCTCTGCTCAGACCAGCTCTATGGGTCTCGCTGTTGCTGCCACCTCTGGACCAGCAATAGCAGCGCAGGCTGCTCAGCAGCGAGCCACTCCAGAGGCTATGTCCACCAGTCGCTCTACTGGGCATGCTCACGAGACGATCTCCCATTGGAGATCGGGAGTCACATGCCCAAGTCCTTCTCATTATCTGATTGGTCCATCTCAGGGATCTGGAAGCTTCCAGAAGGTCCCGGCTATAACAGGTTCGCATGGCCGCTCGGGCATGCGCTAGTATAGTCTCTAGTTGTCACGTCGCCGCTCGCTCCTGTCACACCGCCACTCGCTCCTGTCGTGCCGCCTCCTCCTGTGCCCCGTCTGTTATGAATGAGTCACCGGAGGAGGACAAAACAAAAATACAAGCTAAGTCCAGAAAACCAGAGAGGTTGGTAGCTAGTGGATTGCAGACCCCTGATCCTACTCACAACAACTAACAGAACAGTAGCCGTGGGGAGTTCCTACGGTGGTCCTAGACCCCTCGTCACAGCCGGAGAAACTAAATAAGCCTAAAGAAAGAAAGAGGAAATCTAAACTGCCCCAGAGCAGACCCCAAAGCAATAGACAGCCCCCAACATGTATTGATGGTGAAAATAGATGAAAACGCAAACACAGACAGAAAGACAGGCTGAGCAAACAATGGGGCCCAACTAACTAGATAGGACAGGAAAGAAAAGCAACTGTTTGCAATCACGCAAAAACTCTGCCAAAATAATGTCCAACACGTCTGATAGAAAAGGCCCTGAAGTCGCTAGACGTGAAAATCACTATATCAGCACTTAGGTATATTCTGAAAACAGAGCAAAGAGATCAACTGATCAGAGACAAAAAATGGAAATCAGCCAGTCCCAGCCAGGGCTGGCTGAGCGCAAACACTAAGTAAATCAGACAAAATCTCATGAAATAATAGCAGAGCAGAAACTTAGCTTTAGTAGACAGGAACTAAACTGGAGGCCAGAGCTCAGAGCAGAAAGGATCACCAGCAACCCTGCAGGGCGTCAGCTGCCTTATATTCACTCAGAGATTCCGGATGTCCAATCACACTCCACCAGTTCAGATGACAGGTTCTTCCCATCCAAATCAATCTCACTACCTCCTTTCACCAGCAGAGGGAGTTCATCAGACATCAACGGTGAAGGAGAAAATGAACTCATAACAGTACCTCCCCCTTGAGGAGAGGTCACCGAACCCTCATCCACGCCACCAGAGCGATCAGGATGGGCCCGATGAAAAGCACGAACCAATCTTTCGGCATGAATATCGGATGCAGAGACCCAAGAATTATCCTCCTGGCCATAACCCTTCCACTTAAACAAATACTGGGGTCTCCGTCTAGCCAGACGAGAATCCAGTATCTTCTCAACCCCATATTCCACATTACCTTCAACCAATACAGGGTCAGGAGGTGCCACCACAGGAACTACTAGCTCAACAAACCTCTTTAACAGAGACTTATGAAACACGTTATGGATCTTGAATGTAACAGGAAGAGCCAATCGAAAAGAGACTGGATTAAGAATCTCCAAAATCTTGTAAGGTCCAATAAATCTAGGTTTAAACTTTGGAGAAGCCAACTTCATAGAGATATTCTTTGATGATAACCAAACCATATCACCCACCTTAAACCGGGGACTAGAGTTGAGCGAAACGGGTCGAAAAAATTCAAAAGTCGCCGACTTTTGGCAAAGTCGGGTTTCATGAAACGAAACCCGACCCTAGGATGAGGTCGGCCACGAGGTCGGCGACTTACGCGCCAAAGTCGCGTTTCAAAAGTTTGTTTTGCGCTCTTTTTCAGCCAATCAGGATCCACGGACACTGTGGGCAACGTGATGACATAGGCACGGGTCACCACCATCTTTCAGAAGGGCATGCAAGTGATTGGCTTGCTTTGGTGGGCGTCACAGGGGGTATAAAAGGGCGTGCACGCCGACCGCCATCTTACTTCTGCCGATCTTAGTATAGGGAGAGGTTGCTGCTGATTCTGTAGGGAGAGCGTTAGGCAGGGAAGAAGACAAAAAAACTGCTTCTGCTGCTAGCGATTTGGCCTGCACAACACACAAGTCACTGTGTGTGCAGTGCAAGGGGAGGCTATATTGTGGTGTATCAGTGGTGTTGGTTGTTGGGCTGCCTTCTAAGGCTTCCTGACACGCTGGCATTGCTGTTTACCCACTGCTCTGCAAACTGCTTTTTTAAAAGCAATCCAATCTCCATTATCCTCTCGTCACTTTGGTCACAGGCAGCTGTGCCATCGAGCGTGTCACATAGCGCTCAGATATCAGTGGGCCGCACACAATCCACAAGTGTCCAGTGTCCAAAAGTGTACGCAGAGATTCAAAATCTCCATTATCCTCTCGTCACTTTGGTCACAGGCAGCTGTGCCATCGAGCGTGTCACATAGCGCTCAGATATCAGTGGGCCGCACACAATCCACAAGTGTCCACTGTCCACAAGTGTACGCAGAGATTCAAAATCTCCATTATCCTCTCGTCACTTTGGTCACAGGCAGCTGTGCCATCGAGCGTGTCACATAGCGCTCAGATATCAGTGGGCCGCACACAATCCACAAGTGTCCAGTGTCCAAAAGTGTACGCAGAGATTCAAAATCTCCATTATCCTCTCGTCACTTTGGTCACAGGCAGCTGTGCCATCGAGCGTGTCACATAGCGCTCAGATATCAGTGGGCCGCACACAATCCACAAGTGTCCACTGTCCACAAGTGTACGCAGAGATTCAAAATCTCCATTATCCTCTCGTCACTTTGGTCACAGGCAGCTGTGCCATCGAGCGTGTCACATAGCGCTCAGATATCAGTGGGCCGCACACAATCCACAAGTGTTCACTGTCCACAAGTGTACGCAGAGATTCAAAATCTCCATTATCCTCTCGTCACTTTGGTCACAGGCAGCTGTGCCATCGAGCGTGTCACATAGCGCTCAGATATCAGTGGGCCGCACACAATCCACAAGTGTCCAGTGTCCAAAAGTGTACGCAGAGATTCAAAATCTCCATTATCCTCTCGTCACTTTGGTCACAGGCAGCTGTGCCATCGAGCGTGTCACATAGCGCTCAGATATCAGTGGGCCGCACACAATCCACAAGTGTCCAGTGTCCAAAAGTGTACGCAGAGATTCAAAATCTCCATTATCCTCTCGTCACTTTGGTCACAGGCAGCTGTGCCATCGAGCGTGTCACATAGCGCTCAGATATCAGTGGGCCGCACACAATCCACAAGTGTCCACTGTCCACAAGTGTACGCAGAGATTCAAAATCTCCATTATCCTCTCGTCACTTTGGTCACAGGCAGCTGTGCCATCGAGCGTGTCACATAGCGCTCAGATATCAGTGGGCCGCACACAATCCACAAGTGTCCACTGTCCACAAGTGTACGCAGAGATTCAAAATCTCCATTATCCTCTCGTCACTTTGGTCACAGGCAGCTGTGCCATCGAGCGTGTCACATAGCGCTCAGATATCAGTGGGCCGCACACAATCCACAAGTGTCCAGTGTCCAAAAGTGTACGCAGAGATTCAAAATCTCCATTATCCTCTCGTCACTTTGGTCACAGGCAGCTGTGCCATCGAGCGTGTCACATAGCGCTCAGATATCAGTGGGCCGCACACAATCCACAAGTGTCCAGTGTCCAAAAGTGTACGCAGAGATTCAAAATCTCCATTATCCTCTCGTCACTTTGGTCACAGGCAGCTGTGCCATCGAGCGTGTCACATAGCGCTCAGATATCAGTGGGCCGCACACAATCCACAAGTGTCCACTGTCCAATAGTGTACGCAGAGATTCAAAATCTCCATTATCCTCTCGTCACTTTGGTCACAGGCAGCTGTGCCATCGAGCGTGTCACATAGCGCTCAGATATCAGTGGGCCGCACACAATCCACAAGTGTCCAGTGTCCAAAAGTGTACGCAGAGATTCAAAATCTCCATTATCCTCTCGTCACTTTGGTCACAGGCAGCTGTGCCATCGAGCGTGTCACATAGCGCTCAGATATCAGTGGGCCGCACACAATCCACAAGTGTCCACTGTCCAATAGTGTACGCAGAGATTCAAAATCTCCATTATCCTCTCGTCACTTTGGTCACAGGCAGCTGTGCCATCGAGCGTGTCACATAGCGCTCAGATATCAGTGGGCCGCACACAATCCACAAGTGTCCAGTGTCCAAAAGTGTACGCAGAGATTCAAAATCTCCATTATCCTCTTGTCACTTTGGTCACAGGCAGCAGTGCCATCGAGCGTGTCACATAGCGCTCAGATATCAGTGGGCCGCACACAATCCACAAGTGTCCACTGTCCACAAGTGTACGCAGAGATTCAAAATCTCCATTATCCTCTCGTCACTTTGGTCACAGGCAGCTGTGCCATCGAGCGTGTCACATAGCGCTCAGATATCAGTGGGCCGCACACAATCCACAAGTGTCCAGTGTCCAAAAGTGTACGCAGAGATTCAAAATCTCCATTATCCTCTCGTCACTTTGGTCACAGGCAGCTGTGCCATCGAGCGTGTCACATAGCGCTCAGATATCAGTGGGCCGCACACAATCCACAAGTGTCCACTGTCCACAAGTGTGTGCAGAAATTCTAAAACTCCCCTGTCCTATAGACACCTTGTACCTTGTTTTACATTACTACTATATAGTTTGTTGGATTTTGTCTACATTTCTACCAAAAATGAGGAAGGCTGGTGGAAGAGGCCGTGGAATTGGGCGGGGGTTGGCAGCTGGTAATGATGGTGTTGGTGGTGGATCTGATGGTAGTGGCAAGAGCAAAATAGGACCAAATGCAGGAGGTGCTGACCCTGCGTCATCGTCTGTCTACATAAGGCCTCGAACGCTTAGTTTTCTAGGAGTTGGCAAACCGCTTTTAAAGGCAGAGCATCAGGAAAAAGTTTTGTCTTACATTGCTGACTCAGCCTCCAGCTCTATCGCCTCCTCTTCTTCAGTTGTAAAAAGTAAAAGCACTGAGTCGTCATTGGAGGCTCATGTTCATGAACCACACCTTTCCTTGTGTCCTTCACCCCAACCAAGATTGAAGGATGACGCAGGCCATACTACTGATTACTCCAAGGAGCTGTTTTCACATACCATGCCTGGATTATCAAGTCAAATGGTGAATTACCCAGGCCAAGATGAATCTGACATGGAGTGCACTGATGCACAGCCGCTGATGGATGATTCTGCTGGTACATTCACTCAGAGCACTACATTGTCCTCGCAGTGTACAGAGCCAGATTTTGACCCTGATGAGACTCAGGTGCCCCTTCCCGCACACTATACCACCATACACGGTGACACAGAGAAAGGTGCACATGACATAGAAGAGGAGGTGATGGATGACCCAGTTGTTGACCCAGATTGGCATCCATTGGGGGAAGAGGGTGCTGCTTCCAATAGCTCAGATGAGGAGCATCCACAGCAGACATCGACATCGCAAAAGCTGTTATCTGGCAGGCCCGGAGCACTCCAAAGACAGGTTCCAAACATCAAAAGAGTTGCTGGACAGCTTGTCCAGAGGGTCAAAAGATCACAGCGTGCTAGGCCGCAAAATGTCTGCCAAAGTAGGAAGAGTGCAGTGTGGCACTTTTTTGACCAAAATCCTCATGATCAGGCCAAGGTTATCTGTAAGAAGTGCGCAAAGACCTTTAGCCGAGGGAAAAATCTGAAAAATTTGAATACCAGTTGCATGCTTAGACATTTAACCAGCATGCACTTGCAAGCGTGGACACAACACCAAACCTCAAGTGCCACATGTGCAACTGATCACAACGAAGGTAGTCAGCAACGCTACATTGTTTCCCCCACTGTAAGCCCACCGGTTAGCACAGCAGCAAATGTTGAGGTGTCGTTGCAAGGCCACAGCAGTCAGGGAATCCCACTGTTATATCAATGAAAGACTGATTCTAGGCCATCAGAAAGAACACCAACTCCATCACCATCATCAACCCTCTCTCAGTCCGCCCTGTCCACCGCTACTTCCACCATATGCAGCTCTCAAGTCCAGCTCACCCTCCCAGACACTATGAGTAGGTCAAGAAAGTACTCAGTCTCTCATCCGCGTACACTGGGTTTGAACGCCCACATTGCCAAACTAATCTCGTTTGAGATGATGCCCTTTCGGTTGGTGGAAAGCACAGCTTTCCGCGAACTCATGGCCTATGCAGTACCACGCTATGACCTACCCAGTCGCCACTTCTTCTCTCGCAAAGCCATCCCAGCCCTCCACCATCATGTGAAAGACCGCATTGTCCATGCACTCAAGCAGTCAGTGAGCGGAAAGGTGCACCTCACAACTGATGCATGGTCCAGTCGGCATGGCCAGGGCCGTTAGGTGTCCATCACTGCGCACTGGGTTAATGTGGTGGATGCAGGGTCCACAGGGGACAGCGGTGGTGGGACAGTGCTGCCTAGCCCACGGTCTAGGAAACAGTTGGCTGTAGGCGTTCGACCCTCCTCCTCCTCCTCCTCCTCCAGAAGCGACAGCTCGTCCACAGAGCGCAGTCGTACGAGCACTCCATCTGCAGCTGCCACTGTTGCACACGATGTGTCCCCCTATCGAGCAGCTAGTGGAAAGCGTCAGCAGGCTGTGTTGCAGATGATGTGTTTGGGCGACAGACACACCGCCGAGGTGCTGGCCGAGTACTTGAAGCGACAAACTGAGTCATGGCTGGGCAGTGTACATCTTGAGGCAGGCAAGGTAGTTAGTGATAACGGCCGTAATTTTGTGGCAGCCATAGCCCTTTCAAAACTCAGCCACATACCTTGCTTGGCTCACACCTTGAACCTGGTGGTGCAGTGCTTCCTCAAAAATTATCCGGAGTTAACAGCCCTGCTCCAGAAGGTGCGAAGACTGTGCGCGCACATCCGCCGGTCGCCTGTACACTCCGTTCGTATGCAGAAGCTGCAGCGATTGCTCCACCTTCCCAACCACCGCCTCATTATCGACATTGCAACAAGGTGGAACTCCACCCTGCACATGGTGGAGCGGCTGTGCGAGCAGAGGCAGGCCATAATGCATTTGTGGGAGGATACACGGCCAGGCACTTTGAGAGCAGACATGGAGTTGACAGGCGTGCAGTGGTCGAAGCTGAAAGACCTTTGTAAAGTCCTTCAGTGTTTTGAGGAATGCACACGGCTGGTAAGCGCAGACGACGCCATCCTAAGCATGAGCATCCCACTTATGCGTCTGCTCATGCAAACTTTGACGCACCTTAAGGGGCAGGCGTCTGCAGCCAATGTTGATGAGGAGGAAGAGGAGGAGGGAATCCTTGATGACATTCAGCCATTGTCTGCTCAGGGACCTCTCCTGGACGAGGTGGAGGAAGAAGAGGAGGAGGAGGAGGAGGATGATGGGGATGATTACTTAGGGGAGGAGGATGCATCTCGTGGGGCAAGTGAAAATGTTGGCGTGGCAAGGTCTGGTACAGGGTTTGTGCGTGACTGGAGGGATGTGGATTTGCCAGAAAGTGCTCCTCCACCCAGCACTCGCAGTGCATCATTGACACCGGGAACATTGGCCCACATGTCAGATTATGCCTTGCGGATCCTAAAAAGGGACCCCCGCATTGCCAAAATGATGAACGATGACGACTACTGGTTGGCCAGCATCCTGGATCCACGCTATAAAGGCAAATTACAAAACATCATGCCACAGGAGAACCTTGACCTAATATTGGCTAATAAACAAGCAACTCTGGTAAATCGGTTGCTTGAGGCATTCCCAGCACACAGCAGCGGTGATGGTTCTCACACGAGCCGTACGGGCCGGGGGCAGCTTGGCAGAGGTGTTCGTGGTGCACACAGCAGAAGTGGCGTTGGAGACAGGGGTTTCATGACAATGTTGTGGACTGATTTTTCAAATACCGCTCACACAACTGGTAATACTGCATCGATGGAAAGTGACAGGAGACAGCAGTTGTCAACTATGGTTACAAACTACTTTTCCTCCCATATCGATGTTCTCCCACACAGGTCATTCCCCTTTGACTATTGGGCCGCTAAACTGGACACCTGGCCTGAATTGGCCCAATATGCCTTACAGGAGCTCGCTTGCCCAGCTGCAAGTGTGCTATCGGAAAGAGTCTTCAGTGCAGCTGGATCAATCCTGACAGAAAAAAGGACCCGTCTGTCAACCCAAAATGTGGATGATCTAACCTTCATTAAAATGAACCACGCATGGGTTTCCAAGGATTTTGTCCCACCTTCCCCTGATCATAGAATCATAGAATCGTAGAGTTGGAAGGGACCTCCTGGGCCATCTGGTCCAACCCCCTGCTCAAAGCAGGATTCGCTAAATCATCCCAGTCAGATATCTGTCCAGCCTCTGTTTGAAGACTTCCATAGAAGGAGAACTCACCACTTCTCGTGGCAGCCTGTTCCACTCATTGATCACTCTAACTGTCAAAAAGTTTTTTCTAATATCTAATCTGTGTCTCCTCCCATTCAGTTTCATCCCATTGCTTCTAGTCTTTCCTTGTGCAAATGAGAATAAAGTTGATCCTTCTACAATGTGACAGCCCTTTAGATATTTGTAGACAGCTATGATGACACATAGGGTGACAGAAAAATGGCTTGCTTTGGTCCACCTCTTCCTGGTACTTCACCTATTTCGCCTTTTGCATCAGTTGAATGTCCAACATCAACTTATGCCACTTTCTAAAACTCCCTAACTGTGCTGCCTCCCCCCCCATGGCCGGGGTCACCACCTAGCGCACGACACCGTGCGAGTGCCGTTGCCCTGGACAGGTGGGTAGGCCGACTCTTGGGCGCGGGCACTGGCACAGGGTCCCTCATAGTGCAATCAAGTGTCTCTGACGGTGGTGGTGCACACCCGCCGTCAGACACACCGCTGTACTATGAGGGGCCCAGTGCCAGTACCGACGCCCACGAGTGGGCCCCCCTTGCTTGGCCAGGGCCCCAGCATTTGCAATCTTTACCTCTCCCTGCTCCTCCGCTGTGTAATCTGGGCCGTCAAATCCATACTGTGCCTGACACCGTCTGAGCCTGCCTCCTGATGTATAGACATATATTTTGAATGTGTACGCTATCCATACATGTTATCCGGGGATACGTTACCCCTTCTAAACTTTGTGCAATGACGTGCAATCCATACTGGGCCTAACACCGTCTGAGCCTGCCTCATGCTGTATAGACATATATTTTGAATGTGTACGCTATCCATACATGTTATCCGGGGATACGGTACCCCTTCTAACCTTTGTGCAATGACGTGCAATCCATACTGGGCCTAACACCGTCTGAGCCTGCCTCATGCTGTATAGACATATATTTTGAATGTGTACGCTATCCATACATGTTATCCAGGGATACGGTACCCTTTCTAACCTTTGTGCAATGACGTGCAATCCATACTGGGCCTAACACCGTCTGAGCCTGCCTCATGCTGTATAGACATATATTTTGAATGTGTACGCTATCCATACATGTTATCCAGGGATACGGTACCCTTTCTAACCTTTGTGCAATGACGTGCAATCCATACTGGGCCTAACACCGTCTGAGCCTGCCTCATGCTGTATAGACATATATTTTGAATGTGTACGCTATCCATACATGTTATCCGGGGATACGGTACCCCTTCTAACCTTTGTGCAATGACGTGCAATCCATACTGGGCTTAACACCGTCTGAGCCTGCCTCATGCTGTATAGACATATTTTGAATGTGTACGCTATCCATACATGTTATCCGGGGATACGGTACCCCTTCTAACCTTTGTGCAATGACGTGCAATCCATACTGGGCCTAACACCGTCTGAGCCTGCCTCATGCTGTATAGACATATATTTTGAATGTGTACGCTATCCATACATGTTATCCAAGGATACGGTACCCTTTCTAACCTTTGTGCAATGACGTGCAATCCATACTGGGCCTAACACCGTCTGAGCCTGCCTCATGCTGTATAGACATATATTTTGAATGTGTACGCTATCCATACATGTTATCTGGGGATACGGTACCCCTTCTAACCTTTGTGCAATGACGTGCAATCCATACTGGGCCTAACACCGTCTGAGCCTGCCTCATGCTGTATAGACATATATTTTGAATGTGTACGCTATCCATACATGTTATCCAGGGATACGGTACCCTTTCTAACCTTTGTGCAATGACGTGCAATCCATACTGGGCCTAACACCGTCTGAGCCTGCCTCATGCTGTATAGACATATATTTTGAATGTGTACGCTATCCATACATGTTATCCGGGGATACGGTACCCCTTCTAACCTTTGTGCAATGACGTGCAATCCATACTGGGCCTAACACCGTCTGAGCCTGCCTCATGCTGTATAGACATATATTTTGAATGTGTACGCTATCCATACATGTTATCCGGGGATACGGTACCCCTTCTAACCTTTGTGCAATGACGTGCAATCCATACTGGGCCTAACACCATCTGAGCCTGCCTCATGCTGTATAGACATATATTTTGAATGTGTACGCTATCCATACATGTTATCCAGGGATACGGTACCCTTTCTAACCTTTGTGCAATCACGTGCAATCCATACTGGGTGTGAGAACGGCTGGCGAGCTGTTAAGCAAGCTACAGCACCTGTCCAGACAAGTACAGGGATTCCCTAGCGAGGAGACTTATTTGATTGTTTTCTATGTTGGGACAGCAATTTTTGGGGAGCACTATACTCTGGAGAATGATAGATGGGGCCCACCATACACTGGAACATTCCAAAGGTGGACATCAGACACTGGAGCAGCATTTACAGGGCCCATTATACACTAGAGCATTAGAAATAGGGCCCATTATGTTTGGAGCATTATTTGGGCCCATAAGACAGTGGAGCTTCATCCATGGGGACCAACATATACTGTAGCATTATGTGGAGCTCATCATATACTGTTTCAAACATTATATGGGACCAATGATTTTGTATGGAGAAATAGATGGGCCTCGTCATGAGATGTAAAAAGTGAGGTATTTTTCATTGTACTATACCGCTATTTCTCTGCCGTATCGGAGCATGATGAGTTGTGGTATGTGTTAAAGGGGCGCTCCTTCGCCCAGGGCACATGAAAACCTGCAGCCAGCCCTCCCCCCACAACTTTAGCCAAATAACCCCCATTTTTCAGTGCGTAACTTGTATTATGAAGTTAGTTAAGGTTGACAAGCTTAAGTAAGAAGAATTGATGCTTTTGGCATTCAAATGGGCACTGTAGGTGTGTTTCCTGTCCTCCTCTCACTGCCGACTTTTATTCCCCATTGACTTACATTGGGTTTCGTTTTTCGGGACGACCCCGACTTTTCCCTATAATCGGACGATCTTGCTCGACCCGACTTTTGGAAAAGTCGGGTTTCACGAAACGAAACGCGACCCTAAAAAAGCAAAAGTCGCTCAACTCTACCGGGGACCAATGGTCCTATGCCGGTTGGAAAACCGCTGGGCCTTTTCCTGGGAGAGAGACAACTTATCCACCACTTGGTCCCAGATCTGGTGCATTCTCTCCACCACAGTGTCAACACCTGGGCAGGCAGAAGACTCCACCTGCCCTGAAGAGAATCGAGGATGAAACCCAAAGTTACAAAAAAAAGGTGACATCAAAGTGGCAGAACTAGCTCTATTATTTAAAGCAAATTCGGCCAAGGGCAAAAATGAAACCCAATCATCCTGATCAGCAGAAATAAAACATCTCAAATACGACTCCAAGGTCTGGTTTGTTCTCTCCGTCTGCCCATTGGTCTGAGGGTGAAACGCAGAGGAGAAGGACAACTGAATTCCCACCTTTGAACAGAAAGTCCTCCAAAATCTAGAAACAAACTGAACTCCTCTGTCAGATACAATGTTGTCAGGAATCCCATGCAAGCGAACCACCTGTTGCAAAAACAAGGGCACCAACTCTGAGGAAGATGGCAACTTAGGGAGTGGTACAAGATGGACCATCTTAGAGAATTTATCACAAATCACCCAAATAACAGTCATTCTCTGAGAGACAGGCATATCAGAGATAAAATCCATTGAAATATGGGTCCATGGCCTCCTGGGGACCGGCAAAGGCATCAACAATCCACTAGAGCGAGAACAAGGTTTAGACCGGGAGCAAGTCCCACAGGACTGCACAAAATTCCTGACATCAAGAGACAAGGCGGGCCACCAAAAAGACCGACTCACCAAATCTCTAGTACCAAAAATACCTGGATGACCAGCCAATGCGAAGCAATGAACTTCAGACATTATTCTCTTCCTCCACTGGTCAGGAACATACAATTTTCCAATGGGACAACGCTCAGGTTTGTCCTCCTGAAACTCTTCCAGAGCACGTCTCAAATCAGGCGAGATGGCAGAAAGAACTACCCCCTCACCTAAGATGGTAGCAGGCTTGGTCACAATAAGAGAATCAGCAAAGAAACTCCTAGAGAGGGCGTCTGCCTTGACATTCTTAGTGCCCGGACGAAAAGAGACCACAAAATCAAAACGTGTGAAAAACAAGGCCTCCTAGCCTGTCTAGGATTCAAGCGTTTGGCTGACTCAAGGTAAATCAAATTCTTGTGGTCAGTAAGGACCACAACTTGATGTTTAGCTCCCTCCAACCAATGTCTCCACTCCTCAAATTCCCATTTCATGGCTAACGGTTCCCGATTCCCCACATCATAGTTACGTTCGGATGGGGAGAACTTTCGGGAAAATAAAGCACAGGGATTCATTTTAGATGTTACGGGATCTTTTTGGGACAAAACAGCTCCTGCACCAATCTCAGAAGCGTCCATCTCTACCTGAAACAGGAGTGAGACATCAGGTTGCCGCAAAACCGGAGCAGAAGTGAACCTCCATTTCAGCTCCTGAAAGGAAGAAACAGCCTCTGGAGACCAATTCAGCACATCAGCACCCTTCTTAGTCAAATCAGTCAATGGTTTGGCAATACCAGAAAAATTAGCTATAAATTTATGATAAAAATTAGCAAAACCCAAAAACTTCTGGAGGGCCTTCAAAGAAGTGGGCAGAACCCAATGATAAATGGCCTGTACCTTGGCCGGTTCCATTTCAATAGTTGACGGAGACAAAATAAATCCTAAAAATGAAATCCTCTGTACACCAAAAAGGCATTTCGATCCCTTAACAAACAGGGAATTCTCCCTCAAAATCCGGAACACAGTCCGAACATGTTCCACATGAGAGTCCCAATCCTTGGAAAAGATCAAAATATCATCCAGATAGATGATCAAAAATGTATCCACAAAGTTCCGGAAGATATCATTCATGAAGCACTGGAAGACAGAAGGGGCATTAGTGAGCCCAAAAGGCATCACCAGGTACTCAAAATGTCCCTCCGGAGTATTAAACGCCATCTTCCATTCATCCCCATGCTTAATGCGAATAAGATTATATTCCCCCCTGAGGTCAAGCTTGGTAAACCAGCAAGCACCTTTAACTCTGGAGAATAGATCAGAAATCAGGGGTAACGGATACTGATATTTAACAGTAATTTTGTTGAGGGAACGATAGTCAATACAAGGCCTTAATGAACCATCTTTCTTGGCCACGAAAAAAAACCCAGCACCTAAAGGTGAAGAGGATGGTCTAATATGACCCTTCTCCAACAACTCCTTAATATAGGATCACATAGCCTCGTGCTCGGGTACAGATAAATTGAAAAGACGACCCTTGGGAAATTTACACCCAGGGCTCAGCTCAATTGCACAGTCGTAACTCCTATGAGGAGGCAAAGACGCAGACTCATTCTCACTAAATACATCATAAAAATCAGCCAAATAGTCAGGAACATCATGCGACTGGGGAGAGGTGGAGAAAACAGGAGCGTCACTAAGGGCACACCGACAACCCCAACTCACCACAGACACAGATTTCCAATCCAAAACTGGATTATGAATTTGCAACCAGGGAAACCCCAGAACAATGGTATCATGCAAATTATGCAACACCAAAAATCTGCAATTTTCTTGATGGTCTGGGGCGACCCGCATTACCACCTGGGTCCAAAACTGAGGTTTATTTTTCGCCAAAGGAGTAGCATCAATCCCCCTCAAAGGGATAGGCGTCCGCAGAGGTGTCATCGGAAATCCACAACGTTTAGCAAAATCCAAGTCCATTAGGTTCAGGGCTGCTCCCGAATCCACAAAAGCCTTGGCGGAAAATGTGGACAGGGAGCAGATCAAAGTAATTGCCAGAAGAAACTTAGGTTGAACACCACCCACAGAAAACGTGTGTGCAAAACGTTTCTCTCGTTTAGGACAGACAGAAATAATATGCGAGGCATCTCCACAAAAAAAACACAGCTTATTACGCCTTCTGAACTCCTGACGTTGCTCCCTGGACAAAACTCTATCACATTGCATAGGTTCAGACACTTGTTCAACAGGTGGCAACACCTCTCGTGCAGTCCTGCGTTCACATAAACGCCGATCAACCTGAATGGCTAATGACATAGAATCGTCAAGACCAGAGGGAACAGGAAATCCCACCATAGTATCTTTTACGACTTCTGACAAACCCTTCCGAAAGAGAACTGCCAAGGCATTATCATTCCAGGTAGTAAGGACCGCCCACTTTCGGAATTTTTGACAGTACAATTCTGCAGAATCTCGACCCTGGCTCAATGCCAACAGGGTCTTTGCAGCCTGATCAATAGCATTAGGTTCGTCATACAACAACCCCAAGGCTTGAAAAAATGCATTCACATTAGTCAGAATAGGATCATCTGGTTTCAAAGAAAACGCCCAATCCTGGGGATCGCCACGCAGAAAAGAGATGACAATTTTAACCTGCTGCGCGGAGCTCCCTGACGAGTCAGGCTTCAAGGCAAAAAAATAATTTACAATTATTTTTGAAACTCAAAAATTTAGATCGATCCACAAAAAATACATCAGGTGTAGGGTCAACAGCATGCGAACGAGCAAGGTAGGCGGAAATTCACTGCACTTCCGCAGCGAGCTGCTCCACATGATCAGACAATTGCTTTATCTCCATTGAGAGAGAAAAAAAAAAAATTCCCCCTACGGCCTCAGAGATATAGAGGAAAGAATATACACACTTTTTTTTTTTTTTTTTTTTTAAACACAATTCTTTCCTGCTATTGAGTACCCTAGGATCTGCGGTATGGCGGGTGATTCTGTTATGAATGAGTCACCGTAGGAGGCAAAAACAGAAATGCTAGCTAAGTCCAGAAAACCAGAGAAGTTGGCAGCTATCGGATTGCAGACCCCTAAACCTATCAACACAACTAGCAGTAGCTGTGGGGGGTTCCTACGATGCCCTAGACCCCTCGATCACAGCCGGAGGACTATATAGCCTAAAGACAGAAAGGGAAATCTAAACTGCCCCAGAGCAGACCCCAAAGCAAAAGGCAGCCCCCAACATATAATGACGGTGAAGCAAGAAGAAAGAACACTAACACAGACAGAAAGATAGACTGAGCAAAGACGGGGCCCAAGCTAACTAGATAGGAAAGGACAGGAAGGCTGCTGTCTGCAATCTGTGAAAAACCCTATGAAAATAAGAGCCAACAAACTGACAGTGAAAAAGGCCCTGAAGACGCTAGGCTTCAAAAAGACTATGTCAGTACTCAGGAATATTCTGAAGACAGAGCAACCGGCAAAAGGAGATTCAGCTCTCCCCAGCAGGGAATGGCAGAATCCAGAAAAGCAAGGCAAACAAAAACAAAACACAAATGCAAAAGGCAAAGCAGAAAACTTAGCTTTAGAGGAGCAGGAATCAGACTGGTCTCCTAGAAGTCCACAGAGAAATCACCCGCAGGGCAGAAGGGCGTCGGCAGCCTTATATCCAGTCCGTGACTCCACTCAGCCAGTCATCATCATTAGGCTCAGGTGCCTGATAATCAGGCTCATTACCTTCCTTTACCAGAATAGGGAGTTCACCAGACCTCAGTGACGAAGGGGAAAATTAACTCACAACAAGTACCTCCCCCTTGAGGAGGGGTCACCGAACCCTCAACCACGCCACCAGGGCGATCAGGGTGAGCCCGATGAAAGGCACGCACCAATCTTTTGGCATGAATATCAGAGGCAGAGACCCAGGAATTATCCTCCTGACCATAACCCTTCCACTTAACCAAATACTGGAGTCTCCGTCTAGCCAGAAGGGAATCCAATATCTTCTCTACCTCATATTCCATGTTACCTTCAACCAATACAGGGTCCGGAGGTGCCACCCCTGGAACAACTGGTTCAACAAACCTCTTCAACAAGGACTTATGAAACACATTATGGATTTTAAATGTGACAGGAAGAGCCAAACGAAAAGAGACCGGATTAATAATCTCCAAAATCTTGTAAGGTCCAATAAATCTAGGCTTAAACTTAGGAGAAGCCACCTTCATAGCGATATTTTTTGATGATAACCAAACCATATCACCAACCTTAAACTGGGGACCAATGGTCCTATGTCGGTTGGAAAACCGCTGGGCCTTTTCCTGAGAGAGAGATAACTTATCCACCACTTGGTCCCAGATCTGGTGCATTCTCTCCCCCACAGTGTCAACACCTGGGCAGGCAGAAGGCTCCAACTGCCCTGAAGAGAATCGAGGATGAAACCCAAAGTTACAAAAAAAAAGGTGACATCAAAGTGGCAGAACTAGCTCTATTATTTAAAGCAAATTCGGCCAAGGGCAAAAATGAAACCCAATCATCCTGATCAGCGGAAATAAAACATCTCAAATACGACTCCAAGGTCTGGTTTGTTCTCTCCGTCTGCCCATTGGTCTGAGGGTGAAAAGCCGAGGAGAAGGACAACTAAATTCCCAGCTTGGAACAGAAAGTCCTCCAAAATCTAGACACAAACTGAACTCCTCTGTCAGATACAATGTTCTCAGGAATCCCGTGCAAGCGAACCACCTGTTGCAAAAACAGGGGCACCAACTCAGAGGAAAATGGCAACTTAGGGAGTGGTACAAGATGAACCATCTTAGAGAACCTATCACAAATCACCCAAATAACAGTCATTCTCTGAGAGACAGGCATATCAGAGATGAAATCCATTGAAATATGGGTCCATGGCCTCCTGGGGACCGGCAAAGGCATCAACAACCCACTAGAGCGAGAACAAGGTTTAGACCGGGAGCAAGTCTCATAGGATTGCACAAAATTCCTGACATCACGAGACAAGGCGGGCCACCAAAAAGACCGACTCACCAGATCTCTAGTACCAAAAATACCTGGATGACCACCCAATGCAGAGCAATGAACTTCAGACATCACTCTCTTCTTCCACTGGTCAGGAACATACAACTTTCCACTGGGACAATGCTCAGGTTTGCCCTCCTGGAACTCTTCCAGAGCAAGTCTCAAATCGGGCGAGATGGCAGAAAGAACTACCCCTTCGCCTAAGATGGTAGCAGGCTTGGTCACCACAGGAGAATCAGCAAAGAAGCTCCTAGAGAGGGTGTCTGCCTTGACATTCTTAGTGCCAGGAAGAAAAGAGACCACAAAATCAAAACGTGTAAAAAACAAGGCCCACCTAGCCTGTCTAGGGTTCAAGCGTTTGGCCGACTCCAGGTAAATCAAATTCTTGTGGTCAGTGAGGACCACGACTTGATATTTAGCTCCCTCCAACCAATGTCTCCACTCCTCAAATGCCCATTTCATGGCTAACAGTTCCCGATTCCCCACATCATAGTTACGTTCAGATGGAGAGAACTTTCGGGAAAAGAAAGCACAGGGATTCATTTTAGATGTTACAGGATCCTTTTGGGACAAAACAGCTCCTGCACCAATCTCAGAAGCGTCCACCTCTACCTGGAACGGGAGTGAGACATCAGGTTGCCGCAAAACTGGGGCAGAAGTGAATCTTCGCTTCAGCTCCTGAAAGGAAGAAACAGCCTCCGGAGACCAATTCAACACATCAGCACCCTTCTTAGTCAGATCAGTCAATGGCTTGGCAATACTAGAAAATTTTGCTATAAATTTCCAATAAAAATTAGCAAAACCCAAAAACTTCTGGAGGGCCTTCAAAGAAGTGGGCTGAACCCAATCATAAATGGCCTGTACCTTGGCCGGGTCCATTTCAATAGTTGACGGAGGCAAAATAAATCCCAAAAATGAAATCCTCTGTACCCCAAAAAGGCATTTCGATCCTTTGACATAAAGGGAATTCTCCCTCAAGATCCGGAACACAATCCGAACATGTTCCACATGAGAATCCCAATCCTTGGAGAAGATCAAAATATCATCCAGATAGATAATCAAAAATTTATCCACAAAGTCTCGGAAAATGTCGTTCATGAAGCACTGGAAGACAGAAGGGGCATTAGTGAAATTGAAGAGCCGACCCTTGGGAAATTTACACCCCGGGCTCAGTTCAATTGCACATATTCCTATGAGGAGGCAAAGACGCAGACTCATTCTCACTAAATACATCATAAAAGTCCGCCAAATAGTCAGGAACATCATGCGACTGAGGAGAGGTGGAAAAAAACGGAGCCTCACTAAGCGCACACCGACAACCCCAACCTAATGCTATTGATCAGGCTGAAAAGACCCTGTTGGCATTGAGCCAGGGTCGAGATTCTGCAGAATTGCACTGTCAAAAATTCCGAAAGTGGGCGGTCCTTACTACCTGGAATTATAATGCCTTGGCAGTTCTCTTTTGGAAGGGTTTGTCAGAAGTCGTAAAAGATACTATGGTGGGATTTCCTGTTCCCTCTGGTCTTGACGATTCTATGTCATTAGCCATTCAGGTTGATCGGCGTTTATGTGAACGCAGGACTGAACGAGAGGTGTTGCCACCTGTTGAACAAGTGTCTGAACCTATGCAATGTGATAGAGTTTTGTCCAGGGAGCAACGTCAGGAGTTCAGAAGGCGTAATAAGCTGTGTTTTTTTTGTGGAGAAGCCTCGCATATTATTTCTGTCTGGCCTAAACGAGAGAAACGTTTTGCACACACGTTTTCTGTGAGTGGTGTTCAACCTAAGTTTCTTCTGGCAATTACTTTGATCTGCTCCCTGTCCA
This sequence comes from Dendrobates tinctorius, assembly GCF_039654945.1. Classification (NCBI taxonomy): domain Eukaryota; kingdom Metazoa; phylum Chordata; class Amphibia; order Anura; family Dendrobatidae; genus Dendrobates; species Dendrobates tinctorius. The sequence continues at coordinate 15,856,411 of NW_027361794.1, forward strand.
CATTTTCCGCCAAGGCTTTTGTGGATTCAGGAACGGCTCTGAACCTGATGGACTTGGATTTTGCTAAACGTTGTGGGTTTCCTATGACACCTCTGCGGACGCCTATCCCTTTGAGGGGTATTGATGCTACTCCTTTGGCGAAGAATAATCCTCAGTTTTGGACCCAGGTGGTAATGCGGGTCGCCCCAGACCATCAAGAAAATTGCAGATTTTTGGTGTTGCATAATTCACATGATACCATTGTTCTGGGGTTTCCCTGGTTGCAAATCCATAATCCAGTTTTGGATTGGAAATCTCTGTCTGTGGTGAGTTGGGGTTGTCGGTGTGCCCTTAGTGACGCTCCTGTTTTCTCCACCTCTCCCCAGTCGCATGATGTTCCTGACTATTTGGCTGATTTTTATGATGTATTTACTGAGAATGAGTCTGCGTCTTTGCCTCCTCATAGGAGTTACGACTGTGCAATTGAGCTGAGCCCTGGGTGTAAATTTCCCAAGGGTCGTCTTTTCAATTTATCTGTACCCGAGCACGAGGCTATGCGATCCTATATTAAGGAGTTGTTGGAGAAGGGTCATATTAGACCATCCTCTTCACCCTTAGGTGCCGTTTTTTTTTTTTGTGGCCAAAAAGGATGGTTCTTTAAGGCCTTGTATTGATTATCGTGCCCTCAACAAAATTACTATTAAATATCAGTATCCGTTACCCCTGATTTCGGATGTATTCTCTAGAGTTAGAGGTGCTTGCTGGTTTACCAAGCTTGACCTCAGGGGGGCGTATAATCTTATCCTCATTAAGCAGGGGGATGAATGGAAGACGGCGTTTAATACTCCGGAGGGACATTTTGAGTACCTGGTGATGCCTTTTGGGCTCACTAATGCCCCTTCTGTCTTCCAGTGCTTCATGAACGATATTTTCCGAGACTTTGTCGATAAATTTTTGATTATCTATCTGGATGATATTTTGATCTTCTCCAAGGATTTGGATTCTCATGTGGAACATATTCGGACTGTGTTCCGGATCTTGAGGGAGAATTCCCTGTATGTCAAAGGATCGAAATGCCTTTTTGGGGTACAGAGGATTTCATTTTTGGGATTTATTTTGTCTCCGTCTACTATTGAAATGGACCCGGCCAAGGTACAGGCCATTTATGATTGGGTTCAGCCCACTTCTTTGAAGGCCCTCCAGAAGTTTTTGGGTTTTGCTAATTTTTATCGGAAATTTATAGCAAAATTTTCTAGTATTGCCAAGCCATTGACTGATCTGACTAAGAAGGGTGCTGATGTGTTGATTTGGTCTCCGGAGGCTGTTGCTTCCTTTCAGGAGCTGAAGCGAAGATTTACCTCCGCCCCGGTTTTGCGGCAACCTGATGTCTCACTCCCGTTCCAGGTAGAGGTGGATGCTTCTGAGATTGGTGCAGGAGCTGTTTTGTCCCAAAAGGATCCTGTAACATCTAAAATGAATCCCTGTGCTTTCTTTTCCCGAAAGTTCTCTCCATCTGAACGTAACTATGATGTGGGGAATCGGGAACTGTTGGCCATGAAATGGGCATTTGAGGAGTGGAGACATTGGTTGGAGGGAGCTAAACATCAAGTTGTGGTCCTCACTGACCACAAGAATTTGATTTACCTGGAGTCGGCTAAACGCTTGAACCCTAGACAGGCTAGGTGGGCCTTGTTTTTTACACGTTTTGATTTTGTGGTCTCTTTTCTTCCTGGAACTAAGAATGTCAAGGCAGACGCCCTCTCTAGGAGTTTCTTTGCTGATTCTCCTGTGGTGACCAAGCCTGCTACCATCTTAGGCAAAGGGGTAGTTCTTTCTGCCATCTCGCCCGATTTGAGACTTGCTCTGGAAGAGTTCCAGGAGGACAAACCTGAGCGTTGTCCCAGTGGAAAGTTGTATGTTCCTGACCAGTGGAAGAAGAGAGTGATGTCTGAAGTTCATTGCTCTGCATTGGCTGGTCATCCAGGTATTTTTGGTACTAGAGATCTGTTGAGTCACTCTTTTTGGTGGCCCACCTTGTCTCATGATGTCAGGAGTTTTGTGCAGTCCTGTGGCACTTGCTCCCGGTCTGAATCTTGTTCTCGCTCTAGTGGGTTGTTGATGCCTTTGCCGGTCCCCAGGAGGCCATGGACCCATATTTCATTGGATTTCATCTCTGATATGCCGGTCTCTCAAAGAATGACTGTTATTTGGGTGACTTGTGATAAGTTCTCTAAGATGGTTCATCTTGTACCACTCCCTAAGTTGCCATCTTCCTCTGAGTTGGTGCCCCTGTTTTTGCAACAGGTGGTTCGCTTGCACGGGATTCCTGAGAACATTGTATCTGACAGAGGAGTTCAGATTGTGTCTAGATTTTGGAGGACTTTCTGTTCCAAGCTGGGAATTCAGTTGTCCTTCTCCTCTGCTTTTCACCCTCGGACCAATGGGCAGACAGAGAGAACAAACCAGACCTTGGAGTCGTATTTGAGATGTTTTATTTCCGCTGATCAGGATGATTGGGTTTCATTTTTGCCCTTGGCCGAATTTGCTTTAAATAATAGAGCTAGTTCTGCCACTTTGATGTCACCTTTTTTTTGTAACTTTGGGTTTCATCCTCGATTTTCTTCAGGGCAGGTGGAGCCTTCTGCCTGCCCAGGTGTTGACACTGTGGTGGAGAGAATGCACCAGATCTGGGACCAAGTGGTGGATAAGTTCTCTCTCTCTCAGGAAAAGGCCCAGCGGTTTTCCAATCGACATAGGACCATTGGTCCCCAGTTTAAGATTGGTGATATGGTGTGGTTATCATCAAAAAATATTGCTATGAAGGTGGCTTCTCCTAAGTTTAAGCCTAGATTTATTGGACCTTACAAGATTTTGGAGATTATTAATCCGGTCTCTTTTCGTTTGGCTCTTCCTGTCACTTTTGTTTTTGTTTGCCTTGCTTTTCTGGATTCTGCCATTCCCTGCTGGGGTGAGCTGAATCTCCTTTTGCTGGTTGCTCTGTCTTCAGAATATTCCTGAGTACTGACATAGTCTTTTTGAAGCCTATCGTCTTCACGGCCTTTTTCACTGTCAGTTTGTTGGCTCTTATTTTCATAGGGTTTTTCACAGATTGCAGACAGCAGCCTTCCTGTCCTTTCCTATCTAGTTAGCTTGGGCCCCGTCTTTGCTCAGTCTATCTTTCTGTCTGTGTTAGTGTTCTTTCTTCTTGCTTCACCGTCATTATATGTTGGGGGCTGCCTTTTGCTTTGGGGTCTGCTCTGGGGCAGTTTAGATTTCCCTTTCTGTCTTTAGGCTATATAGTCCTACGGCTGTGATCGAGGGGTCTAGGGCATCGTAGGAACCCCCCACGGCTACTGCTAGTTGTGTTGATAGGTTCAGGGGTCTGCAATCCGATAGCCGCCAACTTCTCTGGTTTTCTGGACTTAGCTAGCATTTCTGTTTTTGCCTCCTTTGGTGACTCATTCATAACAGGTACTGTTGTGAGTTCATTTTCCCCTTCACCATTGAGGTCTGATGAACTCCCTCTTCTGATGAAGGAAGGTAGTGAGGCTGATTACCAAACAGCTGAGCAGAATGATGATGACTGGGTGACTGGAATTGCTGACTGGATATAAGGCAGCCAATGCCCTTCTGCCTTGCGGGTGATTTCTCTGAGGGATTCTTGGAAACCAGTCTGATTCCTGCTCCTCAAAAGCTAAGTTTTCTGCTCTGCTTTTTGCATTTGTGTTTTGGTTTTGTTTTGCCTTGTTTTGCTGGATTTTTGCCATTCCCTGCTGGGGTAAGCTGAATTCCTTTTTGCTCTGTCTTCAGAAAATACCTGGGTACTGATATAGTCTTTTTGAAGCCTAGCGTCTTCAGAGCTTTTTTCCCGATCAGTCTGTTGGCTCTTGTTTTGAGAGGGTTTTGGCGGATTGCAGACAGCAGCTTTTCTATCCTGTCCTATTTAGTTAGCTTGGGCCCCATCATTTGCTCAGCTTATCTTTCTATCTGTGTGAGTGTTTTTTCATCTTGCTTCACCGTCATTATATGTTGGGGGCTGCCTATTGCTTTGGGGTCTGCTCTGGGGCAGTTTAGATTTCCCTTTCTGTCTTTAGGCTATGTAGTTCTCCGGCTGTGATCGAGGGGTCTAGGGCACCGTAGGAACCCCCCACGGCTACTGCTAGTTGTTCTTGTTAGGTTCAGGGGTCTGCAATCCGATAGCTGCCAACTTCTCTTGTTTTCTGGACTTCGCTAGTATTTCTGTTTTTGCCTCCTACGGTTACTCATTCATAACAGTATCCCACTTGGAAGGCGAAGCATTGGCCTGGGTAAACCCTCTCTGGGAGCGAGACGATCCGGTGGTCTCCCAGCTCTCCACGTTCCTCGAGACCTTTCGCAAGGCTTTTGACGAACCGGGACACCTGGCCTCAACCACGGAGTCCCTTTTTAATCTCCGCCAGGGTACTCTTTCTGTGGGCCAATATGTCAGTTTCGCACCCTGTCCTCTGAGCTCGGGTGGAACAACGAGGCTTTGGTGGAAGCATTTTGGCAGGGTTTGTCTGCTCGTATCAAGGACAAGCTGGCGGGTCGGGACACTCCTACGTCCCTGGAGGATCTCATTTCCCTAGCGACTCGCATTGACTTGCGCTTCCAGGAGCGCTCCCGCGAGTCCGCCAGGGAGAGAAGACTTCCCCGCGTTTCCCTAGCAAAACGCAGTCCCTCCGGCTCGCGATTTGGCTCTACCACCGCTGCCCCGGCGTCTGAACCTATGCAGGTAGATCGCCTCAAACCGGCAGAGCAGCGCCGCCAGGAGAGGTTCGACAAGGGTCTCTGTCTTTACTGCGGCAGTTCTTCCCATCTTCTGCGCTCATGTCCGGTGAGGCCGGGAAACGCCTCTGCCTAGGACAGGTAAGAGAGGCCTCCCTAGGTGTTAGTGATACCTCTCCTCCCTTGACCCTTTCTGTCCTATGGAATCTTGGTTCCTCCCGCATCTCTGAGCTGGCCTATATTGATTCTGGAGCTGCCGGGAACTTCATCCAGCTCTAGGCGGTCAAAAAGTTGCGGATACCTGTCAGATCCTTGGAGTCTCCTCAGCAGTTAGCTTTTGTCGACGGCGCTCCCCTGCGGGAGGTCGTTACCTTGGTCACTGAAGAGGTGGAATTGCAGGTCGGAGCTCTACATCGGGAGAAGATAGCCTTCTTTGTACTGCCCTCGCTATCCCACACGCTCCTCTTAGGCCTTCCGTGGTTAAGGACTCATGAGTAGAGTTGAGCGATACCGTCCGATACTTCAAAGTATCGTATCGGATGGTATCGGCCGATCTTTAAAAAAAGTATCGGTATCGCCGATTCCGATACCGGAAGTCCCATTCAAGTCTATGGGACTTCCGGTATCGGAATAAGAAAAACCCTTTCCTGCCCTTGTACAGCCTCTCTGGGGTCTGTACGGGCCTTTCGGGGGGCTGTGCCGGCCTGCCAGGGGGTCTGTGCAGGCTCCGGTGGTCTGTGCCGGCCTGCCGGTGGTCTGTGCAGGCTCCGGGGGGCTGTGCCGGCCTGCCGGGGGGCTGTGCAGGCTCCGGTGGTCTGTGCCGGCCTGCCGGTGGTCTGTGCCGGCCTGCCGGGGGGCTGTGCCGGCCTGCCGGGGGGCTGTGCCGGCCTGCCGGGGGGCTGTGCAGGCTCCGGGGGGCTGTGCCGGCCTGCCGGTGGTCTGTGCAGGCTCCGGGGGTCTGTGCAGGCATCGTCCGATGGGACTACAAGTCCCATCGGGCGATGCCTGCTACCATGACAGTGATTGACACATTAGCCAATGATGGGACAGTAGTAGTCCCATCATCCGGCTAATGTGTTAAATGTAAAAAAAAAAAAAAAAATTACATGCTACATTCATACTACATACTACATACATGCTACATTCATACTACATACATACTACATATATACTACATGCATGCTACATACATACTGCATGCTACATACATACTACATACATACTACATATATACTACATACATACTACATGCATGCTACATACATACTACATGCTACATACATACTACATGCATACAATACATTCATACAATACATACATAGACATACAGTACATATAACATAGAGTAACATACTTACCAATACTTGTCACATTGTTCCCCGAAGCCATTGTCTTTCCGGAATAAATATTAACATAACAAACCACAAAAATACTCACCCACGATCCGAAGCAGTCCACGAGTGTGTCCCACGACGATCTTGGGTAGAGAACGGCAGCATCAGATGATGCTGCCGTTCTCTACGGGCTGCAGGAATCCAATGACGGAAGGTAGGTATCCTTCCGCACTGTATTCCTCTGCCACTTAAAAAAAAAAAAAGTCCCTAGTCTCACTTTATGCCATTGCTGTGTGGGAATTTCCCACACAGCAATGGCATAAAGTGAGACTAGGGACTTTTTTTTTTTTTTTAAGTGGCGGAGGAATACAGTGCGGAAGGATACCTACCTTCCGTCATTGGATTCCTGCAGCCCGTAGAGAACGGCAGCATCATCTGATGCTGCTGTTCTCTACCCAAGATCGTCGTGGGACACACTCGTGGACTGCTTCGGATCGTGGGTGAGTATTTTTGTGGTTTGTTATGTTAATATTTATTCCGGAAAGACAATGGCTTCGGGGAACAATGTGACAAGTATTGGTAAGTATGTTACTCTATGTTATATGTACTGTATGTCTATGTATGTATTGTATGTATGTAGTATATATGTGGTATGTATGTAGTATGTATGTAGCATGCATGTAGTATATATGTAGCATGTATGTAGTATGTATGTGGTATGTATGTAGCATGTAGTATGTATGTAGCATGCATGTAGCATGCATGTAGCATGCATGTAGTATGTATGTAGTATGTATGTAGCATGCAGTATGTATGTAGCATGTATGTAGTATGTATGTAGTATGTATGTAGCATGCAGTATGTATGTAGCATGTATGTAGTATGTATGTAGTATGTATGTAGCATGCATGTAGTATGTATGTAGTATGTATGTAGCATGCAGCATGTATGTAGCATGTATGTAGTATGTATGTAGTATGTATGTAGCATGCATGTAGTATGTATGTAGTATGTATGTAGCATGCAGTATGTATGTAGCATGTATGTAGTATGTATGTAGTATGTATGTAGCATGCATGTAGTATGTATGTAGCATGTAGTATATATGTAGTATGTATGTAGTATGTATGTAGCATGTATGTAGTATGTATGTAGTATATATGTAGTATGTATGTAGCATGTAGTATGTATGTAGCATGCATGTAGTATGTATGTAGTATTTTTTTTTTTTTTTTTTAACATTTAACACATTAGCCGGATGATGGGACTACTACTGTCCCATCATTGGCTAATGTGTCAATCACTGTCATGGTAGCAGGCATCGCCCGATGGGACTTGTAGTCCCATCGGACGATGCTTGCACAGACCCCCGGACATCAGCACAGACCACCGGCAGGCCGGCACAGCCCCCCGGCAGGCCGGTACAGACCCCCACAGGGTGCACAGACCACCGGCAGGCCGGCACAGCCCCCCGGCAGGCCGGCAGAGACCCCGGGCAGTCCACACAGCCCCCCGGCAGGCCGGCACAGCCCCCCGGCAGGCCGGCAGAGACCCCCGGAAGGCCCGAAATGACGGCGCATCATGATGCGCACACACCGCGCATCATGATGACATCAGGCCGTCAATCAACTGAACTTCCGATTCTGATGCCGAATTCCGATATTGAAAAAATATCGGAAGTCGGTATCGGAATTCCGATACAGCAAGTATCGGCCGATACCCGATACTTGCGGTATCGGAATGCTCAACACTACTCATGAGCCCGTACTCGATTGGCGATCTGGGGACATTCTTCGATGGAGTCAGTCGTGCCACTCTTCGTGCCTTCTTCCCGTTCAGCCAATCAAGTCGCCTAGGACTCCAGCGGCGCCCGTGGGTTTGCCTTCAGCCTATTGGTCCTTCGCGGACATTTTCAACAAAAAGGAGGCAGAGTGCCTGCCCCCTCATCATCCTTATGACTGCCCCATCGATCTCGTTCCAGGCTCTACTCCACCCCGGGGCCGAATTTATCCTTTGAATTCTTTTCGAATCCCAAGCCATGTCCGAGTACGTCCAGGAAAATCTGGCTAGAGGCTTTATCCGGAAGTCTTCCTCACCCGCAGGCGCAGGCTTCTTTTTCGTGAAGAAGGACGGGGCTCTTCGTCCTTGCATCGACTACCGGGGCCTCAATGATATCACTATCAAGAACAAGTACCCGCTTCCTCTCATTCCGGAGCTGTTTGATCGGTTGCGGGGGGAACGAATTTTCACCAAACTGGATCTTCGTGGGGCCTACAATCTCATCCGTATTCGCCCTGGTGACGAATGGAAGACTGCTTTCAACACCAGGGATGGCCACTATGAATATTTGGTCATGCCCTTCGGCTTGTGCAATTCCCCCGCAGTATTCCAGGAATTCGTGAATGACATTTTCCGAGATCTCCTGTACTCTTGTGTGGTAGTGTATCTGGACGATATTCTTGTCTTTTCCTCGGATTTGGCTGCCCATAGGAAGAGTGTTCGTCTAGTCCTCTCTCGCCTGAGGGAGAATCGCCTGTATGCGAAACTGGAGAAATGCTCCTTTGAACAAACCTCTCTTCCGTTCCTGGGGTACATCGTTTCTGATTCTGGCTTAAGCATGGATCCAGAGAAAGTGTCAGCCATACTCAACTGGCCACAACCTCATGGAGTCAAGGCAATTCAACGATTCCTGGGTTTTGCCAATTACTACCGGCAATTCATCCCTCATTTTTCTTTCTTGACCGCTCCCATCTCCTCTCTGATTCGTAAGGGGGCCAACCCGCACGTTTGGTCCTCAGAGGCCGAAGAATCCTTCCTTGCCCTGAAGCAAGCCTTTGCTTCCGCTCCAGTCCTTCACCTCCCAGAGACTAACAAACTCTCTCAGAGATCTCCTTCCGGGCGACTGGTCACCTGTGGCTTCTTCTCAAAGACGTTCTCCACTCCGGAACGGAATTACTCCATTGGTGACAGGGAGCTTTTGGCCATCAAGATGGCGTTGGAGGAATGTTGATGCCTTTTGGAAGGAGCTGTGCATCCTTTTAAGATCTACACGGACCATAAGAATTTGGCTTACATCCGATCGGCACAGAGACTTACTCCACGACAAGCGAGATGGTCTTTATTTTTCGCCTGTTTCGATTTTGAATTGCACTTTTGCCCGGGTAGGAAGAACCTCAAGGCTGATGCGTTGTCCAGATCCTTTCTTGCTGTCGATACAGAGGAGGACCCTACGCACATCCTGGACCCCTACAAGATCATCACGGTGGCACCCCTCAGTTTGTCTACCCTACCACCGGGTAAGACCTTCGTCCCAATGACCAACAGGAAGCGAGTCTTGCATTGGGGTCATGCCTCCAAGATTGCAGGCCATGTTGGGTTGAGAAAGACCCTTCGTCTGGTGTCACACTACTATTGGTGGCCTACTCTTCCTCAAGATGTTCGTAGTTTTTTAGCCCCGTGTCCATCCTGTGCCAAAAACAAGGTCCCCAGGCAATTACCTTCTGGACCCTTGCACCCGCTTCCAGTCCCTTCGACTCCCTAGCAGCACATTGCTATGGACTTTATCACTGACCTGCCTCGTTCTTCTGGATGCACTGTCATCTTAGTCGTTGTGGATAGATTCTCCAAGATGGCTCATTTCATCCCTCTGCCTGGATTACCCTCGGCTCCTGAATTGGCGAAGATTTTTATCCACCATATTTTTCGTGTCCATGGCTTCCCTCAACGTATTGTCTCTGATGGAGGAGTCCAGTTCACCTCCCGATTTTGGAGAGCGCTCTGCAAGTTTATGAACATCACGCTGGATTTCTCCTCCGCATATCACCCTCAGACCAACGGTCACGCAGAGCGTACTAACCAAATTTTGGTTAATTACCTCTGTCATTTCTCCAACGCTCACCAGAACGACTGGTCAGACTTGTTCCCATGGCCGAATTTGCGTATAACAATCACGCCAACGAATCTTCTGCCAAGTCTCCCTTCTTTATCGTCTATGGGCTACATCCAGGTGTGCCTCTACCGGTTCCTCCTGTTTCGGGTGTGCCGGCCACTGATCTTCTGTCTGGGGAGTTCTCCAGGATCTGGCAGGAGACCAAAACCGCTCTCGAGCAAGCGCAGGTTAAGATGAAGAGACACGCAGACAAAAGGCGCTTGGACCCACCTCTCTAACATCCTGGCGACAGAGTGTGGTTATCCTCCAAGTTCATCCGCCTTAGGATCCCTTTGCACAAATTGGGTCCCCGGTATATTGGACCCTTCGAGGTCTTGACTCGCATCAACGATGCCTCTTACAAGTTGAAGCTCCCTGCCTCGCTTCGCATCCCCAATTCGTTTCATGTTTCTCTTCTGAAATCTGTGGTCCTCAACCAATTCCATGCCACTACCACCCGCACTCCCCAGCCTGTTTCCGCCGATGATGTCTTTGAGGTTAAAGACATTCTCACCATGAAAAAGCTAAGGAGAAAGACCTTTTTTCTGGTCGATTGGAAGGGTTTTGGCCCTGAGGAGAGATCTTGGGAGCTTCTGGAGAACATTCAAGCTCCCCGGATTTTGGCAAGATTTCTTTCCAGCCTTGGGAGGGGGGCGCGTAAGGAGGGGGGTACTGTCACGTCGCCGCTCGCTCCTGTCACACCGCCGCTCGCTCCTGTCATGCTGCCGCCTCCTGCGCTCCGTCAGACTCACCAGACCGCAGCTTCCCTGCACGTCCCCGTCTGTTCTCCTGCTCTGACGATGGCGCTTGCTTCCTCCCGGGCACGCGCTCCCAGCAGGTCTTGCCGCACACGCGCACTTCCTCCTTTGTGAGCCTGTCGCTCCTCCTGGTCCTCTCTATGGTCAGGAGGACCCTGACCCGGAAGCTCCTCCTCACTCTCTCATATTAGGCCGTCGCTCCCTAGTGACGCTGCCTGATCGTCACTTGTATTTTCCAGTGATTCTGTCCCCACTCTTGCTGGCGTTCTCCGCTGCTTCCTCCGCTTCCTCCTATCTCGCATTTATCTTTCTGTGTCTCCATCCAGTCTGTGTTCCTGCCGTGCCATCCTGTGTCTCCTTCCAGCCTATGTTCCTGCCGTGTCATCCTGTGTCTCCATCCAGCCCGTATTCCTTCCGTGTCATCCTGTGTCTCCATCCAGCCCGTGTTCCTGCCGTGCCATCCTGTGTCTCCATTCAGCCTGTGTTCCTGCTGTGCCATCCAGTGTCTCTGTCCAGCCTATATTCCTGTGTTCCCACCGTGCCTGCCTATATCTCCGCATTTCCGGATTCTGGTCTCACCGCTCTTTCCGGCTGCCTTGCCTACCACCTGTCTGGTCTCCCCCCGTTTGCCCTGGGTATCAGCTGCCGCGGTAATAGTCCTCCCTGGGCCTGTCCCAAATGCTCCCTGTATAGGGGGTGGTCCACCTGGTCCGCTCGCCTGGGGGAGGTTCGTTGCCATGGTCCAGTGGGTTCACCCTCGGGGATCCTAACACTAGTTGCCTACTGTGTGAATGATGATGGATGCATGAACCTGCGAATGACTCATTAAGATCCCCTCCCTCTGATATTACGAGTGTGTACAGGGACTTAGGCTTAGAGTCAGCGCCAGCCAGTGGCAAGTTACAAGCCACAACAGCATCATCAACAGTGCTAGCGTCCGACAGTGCACCTGCTACCGGGCATTGTCGATTAGCGGCAGTGTCTGTTGCCGCGCTGCAGTCTGCAGCTCCCCTTGGCGTCCTCAGTAGCGACGCCGCATGCATGGTAGGTCTAGATGGACGCTGACCCTCTGCCTAGGGTCCAGCTCCTGTGAGCAGATACCGTGCATGCACTTCTCTGAGACCTGTGGTGTTAAAAGGCTAAGCCTTTTGTGTTTAACACATAGGTGTCTCTGTGAATTAACAGAGATTGCTCAGCGCACCCGGGTGACGTTCAACCCGCGTGTGTCATACCGCCATATTGTATGTCCGCCATTATCTAGCAGCAGTGTTAACACCTACTGCATGGTGGACTCTGGGCGGCGAACGCACTTTACGTTATTTTATATTTAGTGCGTTCCGCCGTCCCTAACACACTACGTACTATAGCCTCAGAGTCTATCATAGCGCATGGCGGGACAGCCATGAGAACCTTTTATAGCCGTGTCCTTCCGGAACCTTCCTGATCTCCCTGATGGTCCAATCAGAACTGGAGAAGGACCTGAGCATGTGACTCCCAATCCCCAAAGGGAGATCTTCCAATGAGCATGCTCAGTGGAGCGACGAAAGGACTTAGACTCTGGAGTCTTTTGCTGCTGGCCAGGCTGGAAAAGGACTGCTCCTGCACCAAAGGACCAACGAGGCATCTACCTCTAGGATAAAGGGTTTATCCACATCGGGACAATGGAGGATAGGAGCGCCAGCAAAATGGGTCTTAAGAGACAAGAAGGCCGCGGAGACCTGTTCTGACCAAACCTTAGGATTGGCTCCCTTTTTGGTGAGGACAACCAAAGTGGGGAATGAACTGGCGGTAGTAATTAACGAACCCCAAAAAACACTTTAAGAGAGTGGGGCTCCTGCCAGCCCATTACCGCCTGCAATTTGGCAGGATCCATAGCCAATCCCTGAGCTGAGATGATATAGCCCAGGAAAGGCAAAGACTCCTGCTCAAACTGATACTTCTCCAACTTGGCGAAGAGAGAATTCTCCCGCAAATGGTCAAAGACCTTGCAGACGTCTCTCCGGTGAGAGGCCAAATCTGGAGACAAAATGAGGATGTCATCCAGATAGACCACCACCGAGGTAGAGAGCATATCGTGAAAGACATCATTCACGAAGTCCTGGAAGACAGCTGGTGCGTTACAGAGGCCCAAGGGCATGACCAGATGCTCATAGTGGCCATCCCTGGTATTAAAGGCTGTCCTCCACTCGTCCCCTTCACGAATGCTTATCAGGTTGTAAGCCCCCCGTAGATCTAGCTTAGTGAAGATCCGGGCCCCACGCAACCTGTCGAACAGCTCAGATATTAGGGGAAGCGGGTGGTTGTTTTTAACGGTTATAGCGTTAAAACCTCTGTAATCAATGCAAGGGCGCAGCTCTCCACTCTTCTGCACGAAGAAGAACCCCACCCCCGCTGGTGACACCGACTTCCTAATAAACCCTCTTGCCAGGTTCTCCCAGATGTATTGTGACATGGCCTTGGTCTCCGGGAGGGACAGAGGATATACGCAGCCTCAAGGAGGGTCCGCGCCTGGCAAAAGGTCTATCGGACAGTTGTAGAGACGATGGGGCGGAAGAGTCTCTGCAGATTTTTTGGAGAACACTTCCGCGTACTGCTGGTAGTGTCTTGGGAGTGAGGAGAGACCCACAGGCACCTTGGTGGAGGCTACCTGAGCGCAGTCCCTCATGCATCTACCCTCACAGGACCTGCTCCAACCAAGTATTTTCCCTGAGGACCACTCTATATGAGGAGAATGGTAACGGAGCCAGGGAACTCCTAGGAAAACCTGGTCGATGCCCTCGGGCATAATGAGCAGAGACAACGTCTCGTGGTGGGACGGCGAGATTGAGAGCCCAAGGGGTGCTGTCTGGTGTGTGATCTGGGATGGTAAGGTCGAACCGTTGACCACCCTGATGGTCACGGGTGAGGAAGTGGCACCAAGGGAACTGCGTGCCGTTGGGCGAAGGCTGAGGACATAAAGTTTCCCTCTGCCCCAGAGTCCACACAGACCTCTACCTCCCAAGTGGAAGCACCGCTCTCTAACGTCCCTCGGAAGGACAGTTTGGAGGAGAAAGTTCCAGTGTCTAGTAGGCCTCCTTCGACTACCACTAGACGCAATTGTTTCCCGACCGCTGAGGGCACCTGTTGTCCAGGTGACCAGGCTGTCGACACTGGAAACAGCGTGCGGAGATTCGCACCGGGCGTGACTTGGAGCCGGTGCGAGACACCTCCATGGCCTCCGGGGGCATGACTCCCAGAGTGGGGGGTTCAAGAGGTTTAGAGATTGCGGGAGCCAACCTAACCTAACTGAGAATGCTCCAACCCGCGCTACGTGAAACAGAGGTCTATGCGGGTGGAAACGGTAATCAGCTCCTCCAGATTAACGGGAACCTCCCTGGTGGCTAGAGCATCTTTAACATGCTCCGCCAAACCTCTACAGAACACAGGGACGAGTACTTTATCAGGCCATTCCAGCTCGGAAGCCAGTGTCCGCAAGCGGACGGCATAATGGCTGACCGAGAGGGATCCCTGTGTCAGTGCCAACAAGTTGAGAGAGGTGTCGTGTGTGACCCATGGCCCCAAAAAGACCTGCTTTAAAGATGTCAGGAACTGAGCAGCAATCAGAACCACGGGGTCATAACGCTCCCAGAGTGGAGTGGCCCATTCCAAAGCCCTGCCCGAGAGGAGGGAGATGATGAACCCTACCTTAGCCCGCTATGAGGGGAATTGCGCAGCCAGTAACTCAAGCTGGATAGAGCACTGGCTCACGAAACCCCTACAGGCGGCGCTGTCACCCGAGAACTTGTCAGGCAACGGGAGACGGGACAATGTCGGGGCAGGAATGGATGTAGAGTCGCGGGAGACCGCCTCTGCTACCGGGTGAACGGCTACTGCAGTGATGTCCGCAGCTGAGACTGAGCGCTCGAGAGCGGACAACCTGCCCTCCAGTTGCTGGACATATCGCTGCAGGCGCTGCTCGTCCGTCATTGTTAGCCAGGCCCTGGCGCTATGATAATATTAGGGACTGGCGGAACGCAACAAATAAATAAAGATGAAATAATATATGAGATACGTTCGTAGCCCGGGCCCACCATGCAGAGGTGACTAACTGCAGCTAAACAATGAGGGAATGGCTCATAGGAGAAAGCCAGACACCAGTGGATAACCACTGACCTGGTGTTAGCAGGCACGAACCCCGTTGCTTTACGAAGCAAGTACCAGCCGGCGAACAACCGCGACCTGTTAACGTCACAGGTCACGGTAGTGTGAACCACCGCTTAGTACGAGTGCAATGTCCACCCTGACGGACACCACTATCCAGCCTGTCAACTGAGCTGGAAAGGTCACCTAAGGCGCATGGCGTTACTTAGGCGGACGCTGCGGTAGCAGTGGTCCAGGAGGCCTGTACTGGCCGACGCCCAAGGCGGTAGAGGAAGACGATGAGGAACACTGCGGCACTATGCAGTGTCAGAGCTACTGTGCTGACTCTAATTCCTAACCCTAATTCATGCGTAATATCTAAGGAGGGGGAATTATAATACGTCAGTCACCAGGCTCATTCATCCATCATCACACATACACTAAGTACTATAGCCTCAGAGTCTATCACAGCGCATGGCGGGGCGGCCATGCGAACATTTTATAGCCGTGTCCTTCCGGAACCTTCCTGATCCCCCCGATGGTCCAATCAGAACTGGAGAGGGACCTGAGCATGTGACTCCGATCCCCAATGGGAGATCGTCCCATGAACATGCTCAGTGGAGCGACAGAAGGACTTAGACTCTGCAGTCTTTTGCTGCTGGCCAGGCTGCATTGTCATAACTGGATCAGAGGTGAAAGAGCAACCGAACCCACACTGCTGGTGTGAGCAGAACGCTGGGTGTTATGATTGAGTCACCGTAGGAGGCAAAAACAGAAATGCTAGCTAAGTCCAGAAAACCAGAGAAGTTGGCAGCTATCGGATTGCAGACCCCTGAACTTAACAACACAACTAGCAGTAGCCGTGGGGGGTTCCTACGATGCCCTAGACCCCTCGATCACAGCCGGAGAATTAAATAGGCCTAAAGAAAGAAAGGGGAAATCTAAACTGCCCCAGAGCAGACCCCAAAGCAATAGGCAGCCCCCAACATATAATGACGGTGAAGCAAGATGAAAACACTAACACAGACGGAAAGATAGACTGAGCAAAGACGGGGCCCAAGCTAACTACATAGGAAAGGACAGGAAGGCTGCTGTCTGCAATCCGTGAAAAACCCTATGAAAATAAGAGCCAACAGACTGACAGTGAAAAAGGCCCTGAAGACGCTAGGCTTCAAAAAGCTATGTCAGTACTCAGGAATATTCTGAAGACAGAGCAACAGGCAAAAGGAGATTCAGCTCACCCCAGCAGGGAATGGCAGAATCCAGAAAAGCAAGGAAAACAAAAACAAAACACAAATGCAACAGGCAAAGCAAAAACCTTAGCTTTAGGGGAGCAGGAATCAGACTGGTGTCCTAGAAGTCCACAGAGAAATCACCCGCAGGGCAGAAGGGCGTCGGCAGCCTTATATCCAGTCCGTGACTCCACTCAGCAAGTCATCCTCATTAGACTCAGGTGCCTGATAATCAGGCTCATTACCTTCCTTTACCAGAATAGGGAGTTCACAAGACCTCAGTGACGAAGGGGAAAATGAACTCACAACAGTACCTCCCCCGAACCCTCAACCACGCCACCAGGGCGATCAGGGTGAGCCCGATGAAAGGCACGCACCAATCTTTTGGCATGAATATCAGAGGCAGAGACCCAGGAATTATCCTCCTGACCATAACCTTTCCACTTAACCAAATACTGGAGTCTCCGTCTAGCCAAACGGGAATCCAGTATTTTCTCTATCTCATATTCCATGTTACCTTCAACCAATACAGGGTCCGGAGGTGCCACCCCAGGAACAACTGGTTCAACAAACCTCTTCAACAAGGACTTATGGAACACATTATGGATTTTAAATGTGACAGGAAGAGCCAAACGAAAAGAGACCGGATTAATAATCTCCAAAATCTTGTAAGGTCCAATAAATCTAGGCTTAAACTTAGGAGAAGCCACCTTCATAGCAATATTTTTTGATGATAACCACACCATATCACCAATCTTAAACTGGGGACCAATGGTCCTATGTCGACTGGAAAACCGCTGGGCCTTTTCCTGGGAGAGAGATAACTTATCCACCACTTGGCCCCAGATCTGGTGCATTCTCTCCCCCACAGTGTAAACACCTGGGCAGGCAGAAGGCTCCACCTGCCCTGAAGAAAATCGAGGATGAAACCAAAAGTTACAAAAAAAAGGTGACATCAAAGTGGCAGAACTAGCTCTATTATTTAAAGCAAATTCGGCCAAGGGCAAAAATGAAACCCAATCATCCTGATCAGCGGAAATAAAACATCTCAAATACGATTCCAAGGTCTGGTTTGTTCTCTCTGTCTGCCCATTGGTCTGGGGGTGAAAAGCAGAGGAGAAGGACAACTGAATTCCCAGCTTGGAACAGAAAGTCCTCCAAAATCTAGACACAAACTGAACTCCTCTGTCAGATACAATGTTCTCAGGAATCCCGTGCAAGCGAACCACCTGTTGCAAAAACAGGGGCACCAACTCAGAAGAAGATGGCAACTTAGGGAGTGGTACAAGATGAACCATCTTAGAGAACCTAACACAAATCACCCAAATAACAGTCATCCTTTGAGAGACAGGCATATCAGAGATGAAATCCATTGAAATATGGGTCCATGGCCTCCTGGGGACCGGCAAAGGCATCAACAACCCACTAGAGCGAGAACAAGGTTTAGACCGGGAGCAAGTCCCACAGGACTGCACAAAATTCCTGACATCACGAGACAAGGCGGGCCACCAAAAAGAGCGACTCACCAGATCTCTAGTACCAAAAATACCTGGATGACCAGCCAATGCAGAGCAATGAACTTCAGACATCACTCTCTTCTTCCACTGGTCAGGAACATACAACTTTCCACTGGGACAACACTCAGGTTTGTTCTCCTGGAACTCTTGCAGCGCAAGTCTCAAATCGGGCGAGATGGCAGAAAGAACTACCCCTTCGCCTAAGATGGTAGCAGGCTTGGTCACCACAGGAGAATCAGCAAAGAAACTCCTAGAGAGGGCGTCTGCCTTGGCATTCTTAGTTCCAGGAAGAAAAGAGACCACAAAATCAAAACGTGTAAAAAACAAGGCCCACCTAGCCCGTCTAGGGTTCAAGCGTTTGGCCGACTCTAGGTACATCAAATTCTTGTGGTCAGTGAGGACCACAACTTGATGTTTAGCTCCCTCCAACCAATGTCTCCACTCCTCAAATGCCCATTTCATGGCCAACAGTTCCCGATTCCCCACATCATAGTTACGTTCAGATGGAGAGAACTTTCGGGAAAAGAAAGCACAGGGATTCATTTTAGATGTTACAGGATCCTTTTGGGACAAAACAGCTCCTGCACCAATCTCAGAAGCATCCACCTCTACCTGGAACGGGAGTGAGACATCAGGTTGCCGCAAAACCGGGGCGGAGGTAAATCTTCGCTTCAGCTCCTGAAAGGAAGCAACAGCCTCCGGAGACCAATTCAACACATCAGCACCCTTCTTAGTCAGATCAGTCAATGGCTTGGCAATACTAGAAAATTTTGCTATAAATTTCCGATAAAAATTAGCAAAACCCAAAAACTTCAGGAGGGCCTTCAAAGAAGTGGGCTGAACCCAATCATAAATGGCCTGTACCTTGGCCGGGTCCATTTCAATAGTTGACGGAGACAAAATAAATCCCAAAAATGAAATCCTCTGTACTCCAAAAAGGCATTTCGATCCTTTGACATACAGGGAATTCTCCCTCAAAATCCGGAACACAGTCCGAATATGTTCCACATGAGAAACCCAATCCTTGGAGAAGATCAAAATATCATCCAGATAGATAATCAAAAATTTATCGACAAAGTCTCGGAAAATATCGTTCATGAAGCACTGGAAGACAGAAGGGGCATTAGTGAGCCCAAAAGGCATCACCAGGTACTCAAAATGTCCCTCCGGAGTATTAAACGCCGTCTTCCATTCATCCCCCTGCTTAATGCGGATAAGATTATACGCCCCCCTGAGGTCAAGCTTGGTAAACCAGCAAGCACCTCTAACTCTAGAGAATAGATCCGAAATCAGGGGTAACGGATACTGATATTTAATAGTAATTTTATTGAGGGCACGATAATCAATACAAGGCCTTAAGGAACCATCCTTTTTGGCCACAAAAAAAAAACGGCACCTAAGGGTGAAGAGGATGGTCTAATATGACCCTTCTCCAATGCCTCCTTAATATAAGACCGCATAGCCTCGTGCTCGGGTACAGATAAATTGAAGAGCCGACCCTTGGGAAATTTACACCCCGGGCTTAGTTCAATTGCACAGTCATAACTCCTATGAGGAGGCAAGGACGCAGACTCATTCTCACTAAATACATCATAAAAGTCCGCCAAATAGCCAGGAACATCATGCGACTGAGGAGAGGTGGAAAAAACCAGAGCCTCACTAAAGGCACACTGACAACCCCAACTCACCACAGACACAGATTTCCAATCCAAAACTGGATTATGAATTTGCAACCAGGGAAACCCCAGAACAACGGCATCATGCAGACCATGCAACACCAAAAATCTGCAATTTTCTTGATGGTCTGGGGCGACCCGCATGACCACCTGGGTCCAAAACTGAGGTTTATTTTTAGCCAAAGGAGTAGCATCAATCCCCCTCAAAGGGATAGGCGTCTGCAGAGGTGTCATCGGAAATCCACAACGTTTAGCAAAATCCAAGTCCATTAGGTTTAGCGCTGCTCCCAAATCCACAAAAGCCTTGGCGGAAAATGTGGACAGGGAGCAGATCAGAGTAATTGCCAGAAGAAACTTAGGTTGAACACCACCAACAGAAAACGTGTGTGCAAAGCGTTTCTCTCGTTTAGGACAAACAGAAATAATATGCGAGGCATCTCCACAAAAAAAACACAGCTTATTACGCCTTCTGAACTCCTGACGTTGCGCCTTAGACAAAACTCTATCACATTGCATAGGTTCAGACGTCTGTTCAACCGGTGGCAACACCTCTCGTGCACGCAAACGCCGACCAACCTGAATGGCTAATGACATAGAATCGTCCAGACCAGAGGGAACAGGATATCCCACCATAGTATCTTTTACAGCTTCTGACAAACCCTTATGAAAGAGAGCAGCCAAGGCATTATCATTCCAGGTAGTAAGGACCGCCCACTTTTGGAACTTTTGACAGTACAACTCTGCAGAATCTCGACCCTAGTTCAATGCCAACAGGGTCTTTTCAGCCTGATCAATAGCATTAGGTTCGTCATACAACAACCCCAAAGCTTGAAAGAATGCGTTCACATTAGTCAGAATAGGATCATCTGGTTTCAAAGAAAACGCCCAATCCTGGGGATCGCCACGCAGCAAAGAGATGACGATTTTAACCTGCTGCGCGGAGCTCCCTGACGAGTTAGGTTTCAAGGAAAAAAATAATTTACAATTATTTTTGAAACTCAAAAATTTAGATCGATCCCCAAAAAACACATCAGGAGTAGGGATCTTTGGTTCAACAGCATGCGAACGAGCAAGGTAGGCGGAAATTCCCCGCACTTCTGCAGCGAGCTGCTCCACACCATCAGACAATTGCTTCATCTCCATTGAGAAAAAAAAAATTCCCCCTACGGCCTCAGAGATATAGAGGAAAGAATATACACACCTTTTTTTTTTTTTTTTTTTTTTCTTCTTCTTTTTTTCAGCACAATTCTTTCCTGCTATTGAGTACCCTAGGATCCGCGATATGGCGGGTGATTCTGTTATGATTGAGTCACCGTAGGAGGCAAAAACAGAAATGCTAGCTAAGTCCAGAAAACCAGAGAAGTTGGCAGCTATCGGATTGCAGACCCCTGATCTTAACAACACAACTAGCAGTAGCCATGGGGGGTTCCTACGATGCCCTAGACCCCTCGATCACAGCCGGAGAATTAAATAGGCCTAAAGAAAGAAAGGGGAAATCTAAACTGCCCCAGAGCAGACCCCAAAGCAATAGGCAGCCCCCAACATATAATGACGGTGAAGCAAGATGAAAACACTAACACAGACAGAAAGATAGACTGAGCAAAGACGGGGCCCAAGCTAACTACATAGGAAAGGACAGGAAGGCTGCTGTCTGCAATCCGTGAAAAACCCTATGAAAATAAGAGCCAACAGACTGACAGTGAAAAAGGCCCTGAAGACGCTAGGCTTCAAAAAGCTATGTCAGTACTCAGGAATATTCTGAAGACAGAGCAACAGGCAAAAGGAGATTCAGCTCACCCCAGCAGGGAATGGCAGAATCCAAAAAAGCAAGGAAAACAAAAACAAAACACAAATGCAACAGGCAAAGCAAAAAACTTAGCTTTAGGGGAGCAGGAATCAGACTGTGTCCTAGAAGTCCACAGAGAAATCACCCGCAGGGCAGAAGGGCGTCGGCAGCCTTATATCCAGTCCGTGACTCCACTCAGCCAGTCATCCTCATTAGACTCAGGTGCCTGATAATCAGGCTCATTACCTTCCTTTACCAGAATAGGGAGTTCACAAGACCTCAGTGACGAAGGGGAAAATGAACTCACAACAGCTGGGATTGAGGAGTCTGCTGAGCAGGATCCACCGCAGCCAGAGGGGAATGGGAGACCGTCGACAGCAAGGCTCGGGATTCCCACCGTGTAGCGCCCAAAACCCGACACCTAACACAATATTACTGTGGAAAAATGGAAATAATAAAAGTGAGGATGTGAACTGAAAATTATCCCAATTGTAAAAGATGTTTTTTGCTGTTAAAGTGAACAGTTAAGCAAGTTAAAGATTAAGAGATATCTAAAAGGCCTAAAATTAAAAATGACATATTTCCTTTGTATTTTAGTCAAATATATATATATATATATATATATATACACACACACACACTAGCTACGAACCCGTTCTGCACCCGGGTGGCGAGCAATTTTATTGGTATATGGTCTCCCATGCTGGTATGTGCTGCCCCCCTCATATCCTAGTGTGCATGGTACCCTCACCCCCCAATCCTGGTAAGCATGCCACCCTATTCCTCATCCTAGTATGCATGGTCCCCTCACCCCCAAATCCTGGTATGCATGGTACCCCCTTATCCCTATCCTGGTATGTATGGTCCTCTCACCCCTTTATCCTGGTATGCATGGCCCCCTCACCCCCCAATCCTGGTATGCATAGTCCTCTCACCCCCCAATCTTGGTATGCATGGTCCCCTCACCCCCTATCATGGTATGCATGGTCCCATCTCCCCCCAATCCTGGTATGCATGGTCCCCTCACCCCCCAATCCTGGTATGCATGCTAGCCCTAACCCCCCCAATCCTGGTATGCATGGTCTCCTCACCCCCCTTTTCATGGTATGCATGGTCCCATCTCCCCCCAATCCTGGTATGCATGGTCCCTTCACCCCCCAATCCTGGTATGCATGGTCCCCTCACCCCCCCAATCCTGGTATGCATGCTACCCCTAACCCCCCAATCCTGGTATGTATGGTCCCCTCACCCCTCTATCCTGGTATGCATGGCCCCCTCACCCCCCAATCCTGGTATGCATAGTCCTCTCACCCCCCAATCCTGGTATGCATGGTCCCCTCACCCCCTATCATGGTGTGCATGGTCCCATCTCACCCCAATCCTGGTATGCATGGTCCCCTCACCCCCCAATCCTGGTATGCATGGTCCCCTCACCCCCCAATCCTGGTATGCATGCTACCCCTAACCTCCCCAATCCTGGTATGCATGATCCCCTCACCCCCCAATCCTGATATGCATGGTCCCCTCACCCCCCAATCCTGGTATGCATGCTACCCCTAAACCCCCAATCCTGGTAAGCATGGTCCCCTCACCCCCAATTCATGGTATGCATGGTCCCCTCACCCCCCTATTGTGGTATGCATGGTCCCCTCACCCCCCTTTTGTGGTATGCATGGTCCCCTCACTCCCCTTTCATGGTATGCATGGTCCCCTCACTCCCCTTTCGTGGTATGCATGGTCCCCTCACCCTCCTTTCGTGGTATGCATGGTCCTCTCACTCCTGTTTCATGGTAGGCATGGTCCCCTCATCCCCCTTTCATGGTATGCATGGTCCGCTCACCCCCCTTTCATGGTATGCATGGTCCCCTCACCCCCCTTTCGTGGCATGCATAGTCCCCTCACTCCTTTTTCGTGGTATGCATGGTCCTGTAAGGAGGGCAAGGGCTTTGATATTATCTGTGTGTTGTATGCATGTTGTGTGTGTGTGTTTGTGTCCACACATTAGTTAAGATATTATTGCACAAAAAGGTCCTTAAGCAACCCCAGATAAATTAGTCCACTCAGAACAATTTATGTAACAAAATCAGATGCTTCAAAAAACTATCCATTTGTTTTTTTTGAAGAAAAGAGAGTGAGACATATATGATATAAAAATATAAATCTAAATCTTTATTAATCCATCCATATACATGTTAAAAATAAGAAAGGTTTAGGAACAAAAAGAAGAGGGACAATGGGTCTAAGATAATTTATGCCACCTGGTAAGTGCCATGTTCAAAAATAGTTCCATGAGTTCTAATTAGTATGTAAAGTAGCCATAGAGTAAATTTAAAGCAAAGTGACACATTTACCATTTAAAAATCTATAACAGATTAACATTAATCAGGTATCTCAATGCCTTGAAATATATTATACCAAAAATTGCATCATCGCACACTATTAAATGTCCATTTCTACTGTGCATTTAAATAAATTACTAAGACTCATGACTAACCGCTGTATCACTCTTATAAACTAGCACATAAACGCTCCCATAAGCATGGGGGAATTAATGATCACGGACACATTACCTGGATCCTGGTGGCTAAATAATTGTAAACGAAAGCCCAGTCCCTCTGCCCCGACGCGCACGTTTCGCCCAGCTTCATCGGGGGGCGTGTCTGGGCAGAGGGTGAATAGCCCTTAAATAACAGTCAGAGGCTCTTAATTAGCGGTTTTAATTGTTCACCGGGTGTACATGATGTTCTATGGCGCAGGCGCAGATCACGCAACGCTCTTGTAAAAAGACACAAGCGCGCGGCCCGGTGGGTTACCCACAATCCACCTCACCAATCAGGTGATCAGTGGGCGGGCACACCAACGTTCTTGGCCGCGCGTTATGTATCGGGAGCGAGCGCGACACAGCACATGCGCACTTCAACCGTACACCCGTGAAGTAACTTCAAACAACTTGCACAGAGGTAAATACACCGCGATATCGCAATCAATACATATGACAATTAAAGCAACCATAGGAAACGCAGGAAATACACAAATCATACCCTCCCAAAATCATGTAGTGTTATCCATAACAATATACATCATGCACAAATGCACAAAGTCAGCAACAATACAGTAACAATTTTCATCATAAATACAAACTACACTTATCATTATTACTGTGCAAAAAGTGACAAATTCCAATGTTTACATTTATTTATAGAAAAATATATTAATGTAAAAATTCTACATACAAAAATAAAAATAAAAAATATTAAATAATAATTTGCAAGTGTCATATACAGTGAACACTGTCCGATACCAAACAAAGGCCAGGCATCGGACCGTGTCCCCTATGCCCTAAACTTAGTATACATCAAAAATTACGTGATATAAGCAAATGAAAAATAAATTAACAAATAGTGTATTATACTCACATATACAGTCACATAATGGTCATATTTCCATGTATATTATTTTTTCAATCAATTTTTTAAACAATTTTTTAAAAAACAGTGTCTAACATATGAAAGTTCATCTACTGAATTTCTTCATCTTCCATTGATATCTTTCCTCCGATCATTCTCCTTCCACATGTATATGATACAATCTTTCGCCCTTTATTTCTTCCTCTTGTGACCGCCAAACGAACAGCAGAAAAACTCCAATTGCTATGCAGAAGCAATACTCCAACTGCTAAAGGGCTTTCAAATTAAGAAAAAGAAGAAGAAAGAATTTTATAAAAACATTAAAACAACTATAAAACAATTAAAATATCACCCTATACCACAAAAACTATCAGAAGAAAAAAAGAAAATTCTAAAGAAATGACCCAAAGCCATCATTTTCATTGAGACCTTGTGGACTCAAGGTTCCCAATCTGAATATCCATTTGCATTCCAGTCTAGCTAAGCACTTCCCGAGATCACCACCCCTAAAGCCCAAATCTATCATGTCGATTCCCCTAATTTTCAATAGGTGTGCTTTACATCCATGATATTGTTTAAAATGTCGCGGTATTGTTTTTAATGTTGCCTCATTGACTACCGATTTTGCTTTCTCTATGTCCAAACAGTGCTCTCTTGTGCGCACCTTTAATTCTCGAGTTGTTAATCCAATGTAAGCCTTATTGCAAGGACATATGGCTTGATAAATCACACCCTTTGAAGTGCAAGTAATGTATTTTCTAATACTAAAGGTCCTTGATCCATCATGATTTTCAAAGACATTAGTTTTTATTAAATTAGCACAAGCCTTGCACAGACCACATGGAAAGAATCCTTTTTTTTGGTTTTCTGCCTTTTCAAAATTCTCTCTACGACATGGGTCATAATGGCTATTTACAAGACGGTCACGCAAATTGCGTGAACGTCTTGCAACCATCAGGGGATATGGATCCAATACTTTTTGAAGAATAGGATCCGTGAGAAGTACATTCCAATGTTTTTTCAGAATCTCCCTAAGTTCATACCACTGGTTGTGATAGTTGGTTATAAATCTCACCTTTTTATCCACCATTTCATCACCCGGAGCTTTTTTTTGGAACAACAAGGTGTTTCTTAGGGAATTCTTTGCTCTATTATAACCTTTCCGAATGCTTCTTTTGCTGTATCCTCTCTCTTGAAACCGATGAGAAAGATCTTTTGCCTGTATCTCAAATTGGCGATCATCTGAACAAATTCTTTTAATTCGAAGAAACTGTCCTATAGGAATGCCCTGGATCAATGCTTTCGGGTGAGCAGAACTGGCATGTAATAATGCATTAGTAGCTGTTGACTTCCGAAACACCGTTGTGGATAGAGAGCCCTCCGGAGCTGCCGAAATAACAAGATCCAAAAATTCAATGCTCCGACCGTATTTATAGGTCAGATGGATATTATAAGAGTTATTATTGAGACTCAACATTGTTTTTTCCAAATCATCTATGGGACCCTCCCAAATGAACAAAATATCATCTATAAATCTGATCCAATGTTGAATATTACTCATTCCTGGTATGATATCGTTTTGAAAAATTTCCCGTTCCCAAAAGCCCAAAAAAAGATTAGCATAAGAGGGGGCACATGAGGCCCCCATTGCAGTTCCCTGCTTCTGTAAAAAAATCTTTTTATTAAAAGTAAAAACATTATGTTTCAAAACAAAATCCAACAGAATGAGGACCAGTTCTGCCATCGGTTTCGATATATTGCTGGTCTGCAGGAACCATCTTGTTGCCCTTATGCCATCATCATGTCTTATTGATGTATATAATGACTCAACATCTGCAGACACCAACACCATGTCGGAGCTCAGATGGACCTGATCAAGATGACATAAGGCTGCTGTTGTATCTTTTATGAATGATGGTAATTCATAAACCAAAGGTTTTAAAAAATAATCTATGATGTCACATATGGTTTCACACAGACCAGCCTTGCCCGACACAATTGGTCTTCCTGGAGGATCTATAATATCCTTAATATTAATATTTTTCTATAAATAAATGTAAACATTGGAATTTGTCACTTTTTGCACAGTAATAATGATAAGTGTAGTTTGTATTTATGATGAAAATTGTTACTGTATTGTTGCTGACTTTGTGCATTTGTGCATGATGTATATTGTTATGGATAACACTACATGATTTTGGGAGGGTATGATTTGTGTATTTCCTGCGTTTCCTATGGTTGCTTTAATTGTCATATGTATTGATTGCGATATCGCGGTGTATTTACCTCTGTGCAAGTTGTTTGAAGTTACTTCACGGGTGTACGGTTGAAGTGCGCATGTGCTGTGTCGCGCTCGCTCCCGATACATAACGCGCGGCCAAGAACGTTGGTGTGCCCGCCCACTGATCACCTGATTGGTGAGGTGGATTGTGGGTAACCCACCGGGCCGCGCGCTTGTGTCTTTTTACAAGAGCGTTGCGTGATCTGCGCCTGCGCCATAGAACATCATGTACACCCGGTGAACAATTAAAACCGCTAATTAAGAGCCTCTGACTGTTATTTAAGGGCTATTCACCCTCTGCCCAGACACGCCCCCCGATGAAGCTGGGCGAAACGTGCGCGTCGGGGCAGAGGGACTGGGCTTTCGTTTACAATTATTTAGCCACCAGGATCCAGGTAATGTGTCCGTGATCATTAATTCCCCCATGCTTATGGGAGCGTTTATGTGCTAGTTTATAAGAGTGATACAGCGGTTAGTCATGAGTCTTAGTAATTTATTTAAATGCACAGTAGAAATGGACATTTAATAGTGTGCGATGATGCAATTTTTGGTATAATATATTTCAAGGCATTGAGATACCTGATTAATGTTAATCTGTTATAGATTTTTAAATGGTAAATGTGTCACTTTGCTTTAAATTTACTCTATGGCTACTTTACATACTAATTAGAACTCATGGAACTATTTTTGAACATGGCACTTACCAGGTGGCATAAATTATCTTAGACCCATTGTCCCTCTTCTTTTTGTTCCTAAACCTTTCTTATTTTTAACATGTATATGGATGGATTAATAAAGATTTAGATTTATATTTTTATATCATATATGTCTCACTCTCTTTTCTTCAAAAAAAACAAATGGATAGTTTTTTGAAGCATCTGATTTTGTTACATAAATTGTTCTGAGTGGACTAATTTATCTGGGGTTGCTTAAGGACCTTTTTGTGCAATAATAATTATATAGTACTGTTGTTTCAACAGTGGTCCGTTGAATATGGATTTCAAAACCAGGGAAACCACCTGGTTGGCAAAAGCTACTGATGTATTTAAGAAAGGCACAGGAATAGGAGTTGGCCATACATCTATCACCTGTCAGGAGAATTTAAAAAGATATAAGGATATCCTTCACAAAAAAACTAAATTATGGTGGACTAAAACAGCACTTGAGAATTATTGGGAGCAGAAAATTGTACCAAGGGGATTAAGGATACAGGTATATCCAACATTTGATCTTGAAGATGAAAATTTGACACAAAGATGGATCAAGGCTGCTAATACCTGTTCCCTGGAATTCATTCAAATAATAATTGAAAAAAATGTATCTTCTCTTAAAAAGATTGATGATGAACTGCAGGATTTACAAAAGCAATTACAAACAAATATGACGGCGACATTATTTCAGGAAGCTATTACTAACTTGGAAAAAGATATGGAAAAATGGGAAAAGAACATAAGTTCAGATAAATTTAATAAATATGAGCGGGATCGCTCAGACTACGCCTCAGGAAAAATTTTTCGTTGGCAAATGAAAAAAATTTCGACTAAACGTGGTTTTTCACGGAGTTCATCAGTACAATCTATATCATCAGCCAGCGAAAATGAAAGCCAGGAAATGGAACTGGGGAATGGTCCTAAAACAAGACGAAATGGTAGAATAAATCAAACACATAATGGACCTAATAAGAATCAAAGAGAAGATTTTCTTAAGGTAATAAATTTATCATGTCATGAATTGACTGATATACAGATTAAATTACTGCAGAGAGGGTTAACATTTTCCCCTTCATCTTATTTAGACCCGTTCACGGTAATTAAGGATTTGCATCTCTACTCAAGAAAGTTGATTTTTAAAAAATTGCACTTCAAGTCTCAGAATTTTGAACTCTTTCCAACAAAGGATGAACAGGAAGCTCTTGCTAATTTACAATCACTGATGGATGAACAATTAGAGGTGAGCCTTTTTCCAAATCACCTTATGGGCAGATCAAAAAAATTTCCCCCCTTGTCTTTGGTGCCAGCAATTGACATTTTTACTAAAATGGTTTCTAATGATTTAAAATCACTACCATCTGGGTCAATTAAGGGTGGTAATTTGACATATAAGGAAAGAAGGGCACTTGAGGACATGGAAAAATGGAATGATGTTGTGTTCAAGCCTTCCGATAAGGGAGGAAATATTGTAATTTGGCCCAATCAGATGTATGAAGCACAGGCCAACAAGTTGCTTCAAAATCAGGATTGTTACAAACAGCTCACTTTCAATCCAATTACTAAATTTCAGCAAGAACTGATTGATATTCTAATAGTGGCTTTTGAACAGAACATCATTCCCAAAAAACTTGTAGATATCTTTGAGAGATTACACCCGAAATTACCAACTTTTTATTTAATTCCAAAGATTCACAAGGATATTATAGATCCTCCAGGAAGACCAATTGTGTCGGGCAAGGCTGGTCTGTGTGAAACCATATGTGACATCATAGATTATTTTTTAAAACCTTTGGTTTATGAATTACCATCATTCATAAAAGATACAACAGCAGCCTTATGTCATCTTGATCAGGTCCATCTGAGCTCCGACATGGTGTTGGTGTCTGCAGATGTTGAGTCATTATATACATCAATAAGACATGATGATGGCATAAGGGCAACAAGATGGTTCCTGCAGACCAGCAATATATCGAAACCGATGGCAGAACTGGTCCTCATTCTGTTGGATTTTGTTTTGAAACATAATGTTTTTACTTTTAATAAAAAGATTTTTTTACAGAAGCAGGGAACTGCAATGGGGGCCTCATGTGCCCCCTCTTATGCTAATCTTTTTTTGGGCTTTTGGGAACGGGAAATTTTTCAAAACGATATCATACCAGGAATGAGTAATATTCAACATTGGATCAGATTTATAGATGATATTTTGTTCATTTGGGAGGGTCCCATAGATGATTTGGAAAAAACAATGTTGAGTCTCAATAATAACTCTTATAATATCCATCTGACCTATAAATACGGTCGGAGCATTGAATTTTTGGATCTTGTTATTTCGGCAGCTCCGGAGGGCTCTCTATCCACAACGGTGTTTCGGAAGTCAACAGCTACTAATGCATTATTACATGCCAGTTCTGCTCACCCGAAAGCATTGATCCAGGGCATTCCTATAGGACAGTTTCTTCGAATTAAAAGAATTTGTTCAGATGATCGCCAATTTGAGATACAGGCAAAAGATCTTTCTCATCGGTTTCAAGAGAGAGGATACAGCAAAAGAAGCATTCGGAAAGGTTATAATAGAGCAAAGAATTCCCTAAGAAACACCTTGTTGTTCCAAAAAAAAGCTCCGGGTGATGAAATGGTGGATAAAAAGGTGAGATTTATAACCAACTATCACAACCAGTGGTATGAACTTAGGGAGATTCTGAAAAAACATTGGAATGTACTTCTCACGGATCCTATTCTTCAAAAAGTATTGGATCCATATCCCCTGATGGTTGCAAGACGTTCACGCAATTTGCGTGACCGTCTTGTAAATAGCCATTATGACCCATGTCGTAGAGAGAATTTTGAAAAGGCAGAAAACCAAAAAAAAGGATTCTTTCCATGTGGTCTGTGCAAGGCTTGTGCTAATTTAATAAAAACTAATGTCTTTGAAAATCATGATGGATCAAGGACCTTTAGTATTAGAAAATACATTACTTGCACTTCAAAGGGTGTGATTTATCAAGCCATATGTCCTTGCAATAAGGCTTACATTGGATTAACAACTCGAGAATTAAAGGTGCGCACAAGAGAGCACTGTTTGGACATAGAGAAAGCAAAATCGGTAGTCAATGAGGCAACATTAAAAACAATACCGCGACATTTTAAACAATATCATGGATGTAAAGCACACCTATTGAAAATTAGGGGAATCGACATGATAGATTTGGGCTTTAGGGGTGGTGATCTCGGGAAGTGCTTAGCTAGACTGGAATGCAAATGGATATTCAGATTGGGAACCTTGAGTCCACAAGGTCTCAATGAAAATGATGGCTTTGGGTCATTTCTTTAGAATTTTCTTTTTTTCTTCTGATAGTTTTTGTGGTATAGGGTGATATTTTAATTGTTTTATAGTTGTTTTAATGTTTTTATAAAATTCTTTCTTCTTCTTTTTCTTAATTTGAAAGCCCTTTAGCAGTTGGAGTATTGCTTCTGCATAGCAATTGGAGTTTTTCTGCTGTTCGTTTGGCGGTCACAAGAGGAAGAAATAAAGGGCGAAAGATTGTATCATATACATGTGGAAGGAGAATGATCGG
Source organism: Dendrobates tinctorius (assembly GCF_039654945.1). Classification (NCBI taxonomy): domain Eukaryota; kingdom Metazoa; phylum Chordata; class Amphibia; order Anura; family Dendrobatidae; genus Dendrobates; species Dendrobates tinctorius. The sequence goes on from NW_027361794.1 coordinate 15,887,459, forward strand.
AGGAAAGATATCAATGGAAGATGAAGAAATTCAGTAGATGAACTTTCATATGTTAGACACTGTTTTTTAAAAAATTGTTTAAAAAATTGATTGAAAAAATAATATACATGGAAATATGACCATTATGTGACTGTATATGTGAGTATAATACACTATTTGTTAATTTATTTTTCATTTGCTTATATCACGTAATTTTTGATGTATACTAAGTTTAGGGCATAGGGGACACGGTCCGATGCCTGGCCTTTGTTTGGTATCGGACAGTGTTCACTGTATATGACACTTGCAAATTATTATTTAATATTTTTTATTTTTATTTTTGTATGTAGAATTTTTACATTAATATATTTTTCTATAAATAAATGTAAACATTGGAATTTGTCACTTTTTGCACAGTAATAATGATAAGTGTAGTTTGTATTTATGATGAAAATTGTTACCGTATTGTTGCTGACTTTGTGCATTTGTGCATGATGTATATTGTTATGGATAACACTACATGATTTTGGGAGGGTATGATTTGTGTATTTCCTGCGTTTCCTATGGTTGCTTTAATTGTCATATGTATTGATTGCGATATCGCGGTGTATTTACCTCTGTGCAAGTTGTTTGAAGTTACTTCACGGGTGTACGGTTGAAGTGCGCATGTGCTGTGTCGCGCTCGCTCCCGATACATAACGCGCGGCCAAGAACGTTGGTGTGCCCGCCCACTGATCACCTGATTGGTGAGGTGGATTGTGGGTAACCCACCGGGCCGCGCGCTTGTGTCTTTTTACAAGAGCGTTGCGTGATCTGCGCCTGCGCCATAGAACATCATGTACACCCGGTGAACAATTAAAACCGCTAATTAAGAGCCTCTGACTGTTATTTAAGGGCTATTCACCCTCTGCCCAGACACGCCCCCCGATGAAGCTGGGCGAAACGTGCGCGTCGGGGCAGAGGGACTGGGCTTTCGTTTACAATTATTTAGCCACCAGGATCCAGGTAATGTGTCCGTGATCATTAATTCCCCCATGCTTATGGGAGCGTTTATGTGCTAGTTTATAAGAGTGATACAGCGGTTAGTCATGAGTCTTAGTAATTTATTTAAATGCACAGTAGAAATGGACATTTAATAGTGTGCGATGATGCAATTTTTGGTATAATATATTTCAAGGCATTGAGATACCTGATTAATGTTAATCTGTTATAGATTTTTAAATGGTAAATGTGTCACTTTGCTTTAAATTTACTCTATGGCTACTTTACATACTAATTAGAACTCATGGAACTATTTTTGAACATGGCACTTACCAGGTGGCATAAATTATCTTAGACCCATTGTCCCTCTTCTTTTTGTTCCTAAACCTTTCTTATTTTTAACATGTATATGGATGGATTAATAAAGATTTAGATTTATATTTTTATATCATATATGTCTCACTCTCTTTTCTTCAAAAAAAACAAATGGATAGTTTTTTGAAGCATCTGATTTTGTTACATTAGTTAAGATAGTTAGGTGTAGTATTAGAAAAGGGTCACTAGATGGGGCACTGAGCTCAACTAGTAAGAAGACGTCTGAGAGGTTAACTGAGAGAAGTGGCTAGACAGGAGGAAAGTAGATATTTTCCCTGCATTAAAGGGAATCTGTCACCCTTTATAGCCCCTATTAGCTGCCGGCATAGACATCGGGGGCTTATCTACAGCATTCTGTAATGCTGTAGATAAGCCCCCGATGTAACCAGAAAGAGAAGAAAAACACATTATATTATACTCACCGAGGTGGGCGGTCCGGTCCGATGGATGTCGCCGTCCCGTCCGGCGCCTCCCTTCTTCATGTGATGACGTCCTCTTCTCCCGTCCTGTAATGGCTCTGGCGCACTGCTCTGCCCTGTTGAGGGCAGAGCAGAGTCCTGCACTACACAGGTGTCGGGAGAGGTCTGGCGCCTGCGCACTGCAGAATTCTGCTCTGCTCTCAACAGGGCAGAGCAATGCGCCTGCGCCGGAGCCATTACAGGACGGGAGAAGAGGACGTCATCACATGAAGAAGGGAGGCGCCGGACGGGACGGCGACATCCATCGGACCGGACCGGACCGCCCACCTCGGTGAGAATAATATAACGTGTTTTTCTTCTCTTTCAGGTTACATCGGGGGCTTATCTACAGCATTACAGAATGCTGTAGATAAACCCCCGATGTCTATGCCGACAGCTAATAGGAGTTAAAAAGGGTGACAGATTCCTTTTAAGTCAGTCTAGCTGTGCGAACAGCACAGGACAGAAGTGAAGAGCAGTGGAGTGCCTACAGCAGTAGCCAGCACGTTGTGGTGTTGGAGGCCTTGTAGTCAGAGACTGGGGACTGTAAGGCTAGTGAGACAGAAGGAGTCTCATCAGTCAAGTCAGCTAGCAAGGAAAAGCTGAAGTGACAACCCAAGCCATTCTAATTTAGTCCAGCCCGTGTCTGGAGAATTGCAAGCCAGGGAGTTTTGTGGAAGGATCCCTGTGGGAGTAGCAGCTGGAGTACAGAAGCTTTGTGGAGAGTTTCAGTGAGCTGTGAAACTAGGACACGAACAGGAGCAACAGTGCCTTTAGGGGGTGAGCTGTAACAGAAAAGTCAGGTAACTTTGTGGGCTGAAGTCGGTCTTAGGAAGAAGGGAAGTGTTCCATGTTCATCGTGCTCTGTGTGACGTGTCAGCTTGCCTGTATGGTGCATATGTGTGAAGTGGAGGAAGAAGTGACGTACTGCTGTAGATGAAGATGTATTGCTGTTACCAAGTAAAGAGTCCTGTTGCTGTATTGGATGTTCTGTGCCCTGAAGAGAATAAAGCTGAGTTGTTGAAGTTGATTCCAGCCTCTGTCTGCAGTCAGTTGGTTCCCCAAAGTGAACCACATATGGGTGATGAAACAGCCTCCAGCACAGTGAGTACTGGAGAGGCCGCACAAGCTACCCCCCGGCGGCCGTGGTTTTACATGTGGCATAGTCGGCAGGATTTCGCTGCCCAAAATGGCAGCGAGACCACAGCAGAGGAGAAGAAAGAAGACAGTTTGATAGTGACTGCAGCGCTCTATAAGATGCAAATTGAAGAGAGCAGTGATGAGCAAGTGAAGATGATTAAAATACTGAATGTGACTGAAAAAATGCTGAAAAATGAGACCAAGAAACCGATTGTGACTAAAGGAGAAGATCTGCAAAGTGTTCCTGTGAAACTTAAAATGGCTGCCACCAAGATGGAGAATTCTGGCGCCAAAATGGACTGTTCTTGTCAACAAGCTGCACTTCGTGGGCGTGACAGCGTCTGGATGGAGCCAAATGTGAGCTGTCAGCAATGTCTGGTCTGCAACTGGAAGGAGTGGTATGTGCAGCACCCTTTCCCCCTGAATGCTGAGAAGTGGGTGGGGAGGCCGGACAGAGCTCCACCCTGGAACGGGAGTGGCCCAGCAGAATGTGCTGAGTGCAGCTGTCTGGCCTCAGTAGGACCTGGGAAGTTGACAGAGACGTGTCAGTGCAGCTGCAGGAGCATTGGTCGCACAGAGTGGCGCTGGAGATGGGAGGAAGAGTCCAGATATGTCACCTGGAGCTTGGAGCAACTACACAAGTGCACCCTGGAAACAAGTGCCGGGAGTGACCGTGAGCTGATGGAGCTCACCCGAACGGAGGAGGATGCTGCTGCAATGTGTGGGAGTGCGGAGGAAGCTGAGCCGGAGGAGCTGAGGGCCGGACGGAGCGGAGCTGTGCAAATAAAGGAGGTGAGTGCTACTCAGCCTCAACCAGTGGTGGATCACGCTGCCCCAATGCTGTCCCACTGCAGGGACATGCAGCCCAAGGTCTGCGCCACTGTGCACCCGCACTCCCACCAGGCGTCCCCCAAAGCCCTTGAGCAGCAGGGCTTCAGCCAGGCGTCTCCTGAAACCATTGCATCCCCTGGAGTTGATGTGGATCCGTGTGCAGAGGCAACCGATGACACCTCTGCCCTTGATTTTTCCCCTCAGTATGGAGATTCTGTGGCTGCAGAGTCCCCTTCAGCCCGTACCGGGGCTTTAAGTAGAAAAAACTGCGCAGAATGCTCACTGCTGAACTGACTTTGCTTAACCCTTTATGTGCCTGTTGCACCATTTGGGACTGTTCTGCGTCCCCTCAGGGTAAGGGAACCCTGCAACGCTCTTCAGATGAGAGCCTATGACGGTCTATGGGACCTTTTTTGTAAAAATATTTTTTTCTCTTTGCTTTGAGGTGTTTTTTTTCTAAAAAGCACTGCTGCACTCTCAAGTTTGGAGGCAATACGGCCTATAGAGAACATTATCTTGTATATGTGTTTCTGTTATGGCCCTTCTACTGGATTGTAGGACTTGCCTTTTGTGGGGCCATAGGTCCATGGAGTTTTGGACCAAGTGCGGCTGCAGCAACAGACTGCGTTTTATTACCTGGCAGCCCGCACATGCAGCACTGGACTGTATCGTACACCAGGAAGGGAGGTGTACCCCTTTAAGAAGTACTAAAATGACTTGTTGGAGTCCCTGACAGCGTGGACATACGCGGTGCTCCCCTCACAGGAAGGGGGGAGGCTCCTTTTTGTGGGAAGTGGACACTACTGTTTTTTTCAAAGGAAACTTGGACACTTGAAGTGCTCTCCTCACAGGAAGGGGGAGAAAAGGACACTTGTACTTTCCTCTGAAGAAGTCTTATATATGGACATTATTGTTTTTCTTGTGTGATATACTTTTGTAGAAGTAATAAGAATTTTCATATGAAGAAGAAATATAGAGAAACGTATATATTTATATGTGATGGTAAAAGTGTGTTTCTGCTTAGTAGGACAAAATGAAAAAAAAAAAAATGAAAAAAAAGTTTTGATACAGTTTTGGCCAAAAGTATTGACACCCCTGCAATTTTGTCAGATAATACTCAGTTTCCTCCTGAAAATTGTTGCAAACACAAATTCTTTGTTATTATTATCTTCATTTAATTTGTCTTAAATGAAAAAACACAAAAAGAATCGTCATAAAGCCAAATTGGATTTAATTCCACACCAAACATAAAAAAGAGGGTGGACAAAAGTATTGGCACTGTTCAAAAAATCATGTGATGCTTCTCTAATTTGTGAAATTAACAGCACCTGTAACTTACCTGTGGTACCTAACAGGTGTTGGCAATAACTAAATCACACTTGCAGCCAGTTGACATGGAATAAAGTTGACTCAACCTCTGTCCTGTGTCCTTGTGTGTACCACATTGAGCATGGAGAAAAGAAAGAAGACCAAAGAACTGTCTGAGGACTTGAGAAACCAAATTGTGAGGAAGCATGACAAATCTCAAGGCTACAAGTCCATCTCCAAAGACCTGAATGTTCCTGTGTCTACCGTGCGCAGTGTCATCAAGAAGTTTAAAGCCCATGACACTGTGACTAACCTCCCTAGATGTGGACGGAAAAGAAAAATTGACAAGAGATTTCAACGCAAGATTGTGCGAATGTTAGATAAAGAACCTCGACTAACATCCAAACAAGTTCAAGCTGCCCTGCAGTCCGAGGGTACAACAGTGTCAACCCGTACTATCCGTCGGCGTCTGAATGAAAAGGGACTGTATGGTAGGAGACCCAGGAAAACCCCACTTCTTACCCCGAGATATAAAAAAAGCCAGGCTGGAGTTTGCCAAAACTTACCTGAAAAAGCCTAAAACGTTTTGGAAGAATGTTCTCTGGTCAGATGAGACAAAAGTAGAGCTTTTTGGGCAAAGGCATCAACATAGAGTTTACAGGAGAAAAAAAGAGGCATTCAAAGAAAAAAAACACGGTCCCTACAGTCAAACATGGTGGAGGTTCCCTGATGTTTTGGGGTTGCTTTGCTGCCTCTGGCACTGGACTGCTTGACCGTGTGCATGGCATTATGAAGTCTGAAGACTACCAACAAATTTTGCAGCATAATGTAGGGCCCAGTGTGAGAAAGATCCCTCAGAGGTCATGGGTTTTCCAGCAGGACAATGACCCAAAACACACTTCAAAAAGCACTAGAAAATGGTTTGAGAGAAATCACTGGAGACTTCTAAGGTGGCCAGCAATGAGTCCAGACCTGAATCCCATAGAACACCTGTGGAGAGATCTAAAAATGGCAGTTTGGAGAAGGCACCCTTCTAATATCAGGGACCTGGAGCAGTTTGCCAAAGAAGAATGGTCTAAAATTCCAGCAGAGCATTGTAAGAAACTCATTGATGGTTACCGGAAGCGGTTGGTCGCAGTTATTTTGGCTAAAGGTTGTGCAACCAAGTATTAGGCTGAGGGTGCCAATACTTTTGTCTGGCCCATTTTTGGAGTTTTGTGTGAAATGATCAATGTTTTGCTTCATTCTCTTTTGTGTTTTTTCATTTAAGACAAATTAAATGAAGATAATAATACCAAAGAATTTGTGATTGCAATCATTTTCAGGAAGAAACTGAGTATTATCTGACAAAATTGCAGGGGTGTCAATACTTTTGGCCACAACTGTATATAGATATATTTATAGTCTAATGTAAAATGAAAACGGTAATTAGACCTACCGGTAATTGTGTTTTCAGGAATCCATCCTGACAGCACGCTGGAGGACGTCCTTCTTATCCACAGTGGGACAGGAAACCACGAGAGTTCAAAAGGACCCTCCCCTCACCACCCTTCAGTGATTTCTCAAAGTAACACGTCTGGATGGATGCAAGAAGATTTTTATTTAATAAAATTGCCACATACACATGTTTCATCACAATAGTACGGATGAATATCATAGGGAGGGAACTAACAGTGCTGTCAGGATTGATTCCTGGAAACACAATTACTGGTAGGTCTAATTACCGTTTTCCAGGTCACCACCTGACAGCACGCTGGAGTAGTACCAAACTCGTCCTAGGGTGGGACTACTGCATGGAGTACCTTTCTGCCAAATGCCAATTGTGCGGATACCACATCTAATTTATAGTGTCTAGAGAAGGTACTGAGACTGGACCAGGACGCGGCCCTGCAGATCTGTTCTGCCGAGGCTCCCCCCCTCTCTGCCCATGACGTGGCCATGGCCCTAGTTGAGTGGGCTTTAAGGTTCCCTGGGGGATTCTGCCCCTGTGTCCTATAGACTAGACTAATTGTGGATTTAATCCATCTTGCGATTGTGGATTTAGATGCTTTCCTCCCTTTATTCGGACCTCTGTATTGAACGAAGAGATTATTATCTTTTCTCCAAGGCCTGGTTGCATCTAGGTACCTGAGTACTGACTCCCTGACATCTAGGTTATGGTAGGCGCTCTCTTTTTTATTCTTAGGGAACTGACAGAATGAAGGGAGTACCACCTCTTGATTCATATTTGAATCTGAGACAACTTTTGGAAGAAAAGCCGGGTCAAGTCTTAAGATTAATCTATCGTCAAACACCTGTAGATAAGGGTCCTGGATAGACAGGGCCTGAAGTTCTCCTAGCCTCTTTGCTGACGTGATCACTACTAGAAATGCTGTTCTGATCGAGAGATTACCAATCCCTATGTCTGCCACTAGCTGGAATGGGTGTTTACTTAGTGCATTGAGGACTAGGTTAAGGTCCCAGGGGGGAACAGACTTCCTTATTAAGGGTTTCAGCCTCTGAACAGCCCTGGAGAACTGGGCTATCCAGGGGTGTGCTGATAGGGCGCAGTCGTAAGGGCTGCGATCTGTACTCTTAGCGTACTGGGTCTAAGGCCCTGTTGAACCCTGCTTGTAAGAAGTCCAGAATCTTTGGGATGTTGGGGTGGTCAGTCTCAACTGTCGTCTCTCCACAGAAGCTGCAGAATCTCTTCCAGATCTTGTTATATATCACGGCGGTTACAGGTTTCCTACTCACATGCAGGGTAGAGATGACGTCGTCTGACAGGCCCCTTGATTTTAAGACCTGCCGCTCAGGATCCAGGCCGACAATTGGAGTGCTTCTGGCTTCTGGTGCCAAACCGGACCCTGGTGGAGGAGGTCTCTTCTTTCTGGTAGAAGAATGGGTTCTTCCTCTGCCATCTTCCTGAGCAAGGGGAACCAACTCCTCTTTGGCCAGAATGGCGCTATTAGTATGACTCTGGCTTTGTCTTCATTGATTTTCCTGAGAGTCTGCGGTATGAGGGCGAGAGGCGGGAAGGCGTATAACAGGCCCTTGCTCCATGATTGTAATAGGGTGTCGATTCCTGCTGGGTTCCCCAGAGGGTTCAGAGAGTAGAAGGTCCTGACCTTTGTGTTCTGCTTGACTGCGAACAGGTCTATCTCCGGTGTTCCCCACTGGCTGCATAGGTTGTTGAATACCTCGTCGTTCAGCTCCCATTCCGTTGCGACTACTCTTCTCCTGTTTGGATGTCTGCCACCTGGTTTCTGTCCCCCTCTAGGTGCACTGCTGAGATCGAGAGGGTGTTCTTTTCTGCCCACCTGAAGATCTGTTTGGCTAGGCGTTGCAATCCTGGGTGTCTTGGACCGCCTTGGTGACGAAGGAAAGCTACTGTCGTGGTATTGTCTGACAGTACCTTGACGTGCTTGTTTCTCACCAGTGACTGGGCGGCCAATAGTACCTTCCATACCGCATGAAGCTCCCTGAAGTGGGAGGACTCCTTGCTGTCCTCCCGACCCCATCGTCCCTGGTAGTATCTTCCTTGGACGTGTCCGCCCCAACCTTGCTGGCTTGCGTCTGTGGTAACTATGACCTCCGGGGACTGGATCCATGAGACACCGGCGCGTAGATTTTTCGGAACGGTCCACCACACCAGGGAATTCCTGACTCGGTGAGACAATCGGATCTTCTTGTATAACGAGCTTTGTCTTCTGTCCCAGGAAGATAGAACTGCCCGTTGTAGATCTCGGGAGTGGAACTGGCTCCATCTGACGCAGGGAATACAGGAAGTCATCAGGCCTAGAATTTTCATGGCCTCCCTGATAGAGACCCGTTGTTTTGCGAACTGGCGAATCCTTTCCTTCGTGCTGGTCTGTTTTCCTTCTGGAAGGTAAGACATTCTTTCTTCTGAGTCTAGCATTACTCCCAGGAATTTTATCCTTGGCTTGGGTATTAGATCTGATTTTTGCCAGTTTATAATCCAACCCAAGCTCTGCAGCGTGGAAATCAAAGACTGACAGTCGAGTCTGAGCCGGGCTACTGAAACTGCTATGTTGAGGAAATCGTCTAGGTAAGGGACCACCGTGATATTTCTGATTCTTAGGTAGGCCACTACCTCTACCATCAGTTTCGTAAAGACTCTTGGGGCTGATGCTAGACCAAAGGGGAGGCAGCGAAACTGATAATGATAGATCTTGCCCTCTTTCCTGACTGCAAACCTGAGATACCTCTGATGGACTGGATGGATGGGAACATGGTAATATGCACTCTTTAAATCTAGAGTACACATTACCACCCCCTTCCCTAGGAGGGGAATCGTGGATTTTATTGATTCCATCTTGAACCTTTTGTATCTTAGCCACCTGTTTAGGGGTTTGAGATTTATTATGGTTCTGGACTCTCCTGACAGCTTTTTTATCGAGAAAAGGCTTGAGTAGTGCCCTCTGCCTTCTTCTCGAGCGGGTACTGGGATGACTGCGGCCGTCGCCAGGAGGTCCTGAATGTCCAACCACATGGGGGAGGCAGAATGAAGGTGGGAGCTGGTTACCAGAAATCGGCTTGGAGGGAGGGAGTCGAACTCTATCCTGTACCCTTGAGAGATCACCTGTAGCACCCAGGGGCTGCTGGAAATTTGCTGCCACTGTCCTAGGAACCCGTGCAATCGCCCCCCTACTCTGGTGGCGTCATTTTCTTCGGGAGTTTGACCCGGACCCAGAGAAGATGGAGTCTCTATTTCTACCCCTACTCTCTCTCCCTTTGGGGTAGCTCCATCTTCCAGTTTTCCCTTTCCCTCTGTAGTCCATCCTTTGGTTAAAACGGGGTCTACGAAAGGGCTGATATTTTTTGCATTTCTCTTACGGGAACCCTTTTTTCTCATCTGAGGCTTTTTCTAAAATATCGTCAAGCACAGGCCCGAAGACCTTGCCTGCAGAAAAAGGGATTGAGCAGAGCTTATTCTTGGATTGTATATCCCCCGACCAGCTCTTTAGCCAGATGGCTCTCCTGGCCGCGTTGGTCAGGGATTGATTCCTGGCCATAAATCTGACAGTCTCCGCTGAATCGTCAGCTAAAAACCCAGTGGCTAATTTTAACAAGGGAAGGGATTTTAGAATAGTCTCCCTTGGGGTTCTATCTGTAAGGTGCTCCTCTAAGTCATCTACCCACAGGTGCATTGAACGTGCTACAGACGTTGCCGCTACATTAGTCCGTATGACCGCAGCCGATCTTTCCCAGGCTCTCTTTAAGAGGCCGTCTGACTTCCGGTCCATGGGCTCTTTCAGATTAGAAGAGTCCTCAAAGGGAATGGCTGTCTTTTTAGACACCTTTGCAACCGGGATATCTATTTTTGGGATTTCCTCCCAGACCTTGACCTCCTCTGGGTCAAATGGTAGGCGAAGTTTAAAGTCTCTAGGGACAGTGAGTCTCTTCTCCGCCTCTTCCCATTCATCCAAGTTCATCGCTCGCATATGCGTATTCACTGGGAAGACCATCGAGGTCTGTGACCGCAGCCCCCCAAACATCTCATCCTGTACCGATAGATTCTCTGGGGGCTCCTCGATCTGCATAGTGTGTCTTACTGCGCCCAGCAGTTCATCCGTATCCCCAGACGAAAAGAGATATCTCTTCCCCTTCTCTGTGGGTTCTCTCATCTCCTCCTCGTCTAGCCCTGATTCGGACGGGTCCTCCTCCGACGAGGAGTCCAACTCCCTTGGCCTTTTACCGGATACCTGGGGAATCGGCTGTGGAGTCTGGGGGCATCTCAGGCCTGATACTGAAGCCTGCACCTCCTCCCTTATAATGGATCTCATGTTAGACATGATAGTGGCTTGCTCATCCCCCACTATGAGTCTGGTGCATGCATCACATAAGGGTTTTTGCCATGTGTCCTTTAGTTTTTTGGCGCAGATTGGGCACTTTTTCTCCTTCCTCCTAGACTCCTTCTTCTCCGTTGGGGTCCCCTGGAATACATAGAATATGTGTCCTGTGGGATCTGCCTACTCAGGGTCCTGCAGTAACCTTTTGTGAGGCACTCAGGTGACCCTGGCTCTCTGGCCCAGTCTCAGTTTTAGCCTGATCCTCCATGTTTTTGTAGGAATGGCTGTTTGGGGCTGCCGCTCCGCCTGCCGCTGGTCAGCGCACCTGGATTGGCACGTCGTGATGTCCGACCTGCTCAGAGATCCTCCTGGAGGAGACGTCGCCTGTCAGCTTCCAAGCTCCGGGAGCGCGCGGTTCAGTTTGAAATCGGCCGTGACTGAACCGCTACCCGGAAGTATTGCAGTCGCCTGAGCTGGCCCCCCGGAAGTGATGCGGCCGCCCGGGTCGCAATCCGGCCAGCCGGAAAAAACGGAAGTGACGTGGACCTGGCCTGCGACGCCGCCACCCGGAGAGTCGCAGCCGCCCCGAGCCGGCCACGATCTGCCCGCTTCACCTGGCTGTGGCCCGGATCCGATGCCGCGTCTGGCCTGCGGGGATGCCTAGCGGCCGTGATATAGTGCCGGGACCGCTTACAAGATGAAGCTTCTGTAGAGGCGGCCCGGCAGAGGGACATCAGAGGCGATGCCTGGAGTCAAGAGCCCCCTTCAGGGGGAAGCAACTCCGTCTCCCAGGAGCAGCGCTACACTGGGTCTGCTGAGGGACCCTCAGGTGGGTGTCAGCCTGCAGAATTCTTGAGGTGGGAAGGGAAAGGCTGGGCCCCCTGATCCTCACCATCTGCTCGGAACGGTCGGATCTCTCTCGTCATTCATATCCGCAGTGGGACAGGAAAAACACTGAAGGGTGGTGAGGGGAGGGTCCTTTTGAACTCTCGTGGTTTCCTGTCCCTCTGTGGATAAGAAGGACATCCTCCAGCTTGCTGTCAGGTGGTGACCTGGAAAGGGAGCTTATGCTTAATGGTAGAGTGTACAGTATATACAGGTTTTACCGAGTAAGAATTTTATATGTTTGAAGAAAAAAGTCTGAAAATTTTTGAAAATTAATAAAAAAAAATATGGAACTTTAACAACATGTAGAGGTATACAAAATGTATAGTTTAAATTTGAATTCTGTTTTTGGTACACCCCTGCATTGCCGAGGACGGCAATGGTTTCAGGAAGGGGGAATGTAAGGAGGGCAAGGGTTTTGCCCTGCGATTGTTGATATTATCTGTGTGTTGTATGCATATTGTGTGTTTGTGTCCACACAACATTAGTTAAGATAGTTAGGTGTAGTATTAGAAAAGGGCCACTAGATGGGGGCACTGAGCTCAACTAGTAAGACGACGTCTGAGAGGTTAAAGGGGTTGTCCGGGCTTTTCACATAATCTCAGTGAATATCTGGGCTGCAGAATGCTGACAATAAGTAATTTACCTTCTGTAGCCAGTTTGCAGGGTTTGCTAGATATCATCTCTTGCTTGTAAGAAAAACGTCCAGGGGGGGGTGTTCTGGCATTGAAATGAGAATTTACTGCTGTAGATGAAGATGTATTGCTGTCATCAAGTAAAGAGTCCTGTTGCTGTATTGGATGTGCTGTGCCCTGAAGAGAATAAAGCTGAGTTGTTGAAGTTGATTCCAGCCTTTGTCTGCAGTCAATTGGGTCCCCAAAGTGAACAGCATATGGGTGATGAAACAGCCTCCAGCACAGTGAGTACTGGAGAGGCCGCACAAGCTACCCCCCGGCGGCCGTGGTTTTACAGTCCCCTCACCCTCCTTTCGTGGTATGCATGGTCCCCTAACTCCACTTTTGTGGTATGCATGGTTCCCTCACTCCCCTTTCCTGATATGCATAGTCCCCTCACCCCCAATACTGGTATGCATGGTCCCCTCTCCCCCCTTTCCTGGTATGCATGGTCCCCTCACCTCCACCAGTTGGGCCTTTATGGCAGAGTGGCATGACAGAATCCGCTCCTCAGTGCAAGACATATGAAAACCTGCATAGAGTTTGCTAAAAAACACATGACGGACTCCCAGACTATAAGAAATTAGATTCTCTGATGAGACAAAGATAGACCTTTGTGGTGATAATTCTAAGCGGTACCTGTGGAGAAAACCAGGCACTGCTCATCACCTGCCCAATACAATCCCAACAGTGAAACATGGTGGTGGCAGCATCATGCTATGGAGGTGTTTTTCAGCTGCAGGGACAGGATGACTGGTTGCCATTGAAGGAAACAAGAATACAGCCAAGTACAGAGATATCCTGAATGAAAACCTCTTCCAGAGTGCTCTGGACCTCAGACTTGGCCGAAGGTTCACTTTCCAACAAGACAATGACCCTAAGCACACAGTTAAAATAACAAAGAAGTGACTTCAGAACAACTCTGTGACCATTCTTGACTGGCCCAGACAGAGCCCTGACCTGAACCCAATTGAGCATCTTTGGAGAGACCTGAAAATGGCTGTCCACCAATACTTATGACCATATGATAATTCTGCCTTTCTTTAATAAATTTGCAAACAGTTCTACATTTCTGGGTTTTTTTTTTAGTCAAGATGGGGTGCAGAGTCTACATTAATGAGAAAAAAATGAACTTTTTTGAATTTACAAAATATCTGAAACAAAGAGTGAAAAATTTAAAATGGCCTGAATATTTTCCGTACCCACTGTATGTATGGAGATAAACATGAAAAATGAAGCATTATATATATATAGAGGGTGGAGTGGTGAAGAATGTGTTTCCTTTATGAGCAACCTATTAATGTGTGTGAATATTAGCGGTGAGCTGTAAAGTGTTAAAGTGTGGATAAACACTTAAGAAAAATGAAAATAAGGGACTGGTGCATGCAATATTACTGTGCAAAAATGGAATTAATAAAAGTGCGGATGTGCTGCTAAGTACTAAACTGAAAATTATCCCAATTGTAAAAGATGTTTTTTGCTGTTAATGTGAACAGTTAAGCAAGTTAAAGATTAAGAGATGTCTAAAAGGCCTAAAATTAAAAATGACACATTTCCTTTGTATTTTAGGCAAATTATATATATATACACACACACACACTAGCTATGAACCCGTTCTACACCCAGGTGGCGAGCATTTTTATTGGTATATGGTCTCCCATCCTGGTATGTGCTGCCCCCCTCATATCCTGGTGTGCATGGCACAATCACTCCCCCAATCCTGGTAAGCATGGCACCCTATTCCTCATCCTGGTATGCATGGTCCCCTCACCCCCCAATCCTGGTATGCATGGTACCCCCTTATCCCTATCCTGGTATGTATGGTCCCCTCACCCCTCTATCCTGGTATGCATGGCCCCCTCACCCCCCCAATCCTGGTATGCATGGGCCCCTCACCCCCTTATCATGGTATGCATGGCCCTCTCACTCCCGTATCCTGGTATGCATGGTCCTCTCACCCCGCCTATTCTGGTATGCATGGTCCTCTCACCCCCCTATCCTGGTATGCATGGTCCTCTCACCCCCCAATCCTGGTATGCATGGTCCTCTCACCCCCCCTATCCTGGTATGCATGGTCCTCTCACCTCCCCTATCCTGGTATGCATGGTCCCCTCACCCCCCCAATCCTGGGATGCATGCTACCCCTAACCCCCCAATCCTGGTATGCATGGTCCTCTCACCCCCCCGTCCTGGTATGCATGGTCCTCTCACCCCCCGATCCTGGAATGCATGGTCCCCTCACCCCCCTTTTCATGGTATGCATGGTCCCCTCACCCCCTTTCATGGTATGCATGGTTCCCTCACCCCCCTTTTGTGGTATGCATGGTCCCCTCACCCCCCTTTTGTGGTATGCATGGTCCCCTCACCCTCCTTTCGTGGTATGCATGGTCCCCTCACCCTCCTTTCGTGGTATGCATGGTCCCCTCACCCTCCTTTCGTGGTATGCATGGTCCCCTCACTCCCCTTTACTGGTATGTATGGTCCCCTCTCCCCCCTTTCCTGGTATGCATGGTCACCTCTCCCCCCTTATCCTGATATGTATGGTCCCCCTCACCCCTATTAAACTACACACATACAAAAAAAAACATTTATACTCACTCTTCTTTCCTGTGCTCCAGCGCTGTCACTTTGTGCTGGAGGCTGGGGGAGGAGTCTGGTGGCGGAGTACGCGCATGCCCATAGCGCTGTCCGGCGCCATATTGCTGAAGACACACTGCAAAAGTGTCTTCAGTAAAATTGCGCAGAACCGCGCTATGCGCATGCGCGATTCTGGCCGCACTCCTGCCCTGGTCTCCGGCCGAAGAGAAGCACTGCGGCAATGCTACTCCCGGTCAGGTAAGTATGGCGCCCGAGATCACGATATGCACGCATACCGCCATCTCCGGGCGCCATACACACTCCTCACCGCTGGATGCCTCATTCTGTCTGGAGCCAGAATGCGCAGGTGCGTCGCGCTTGCGCAGTCTATAAAGGCTTCAGACAGCGTGATGCTTAGCTGTTATAATATATATATATATATATATATATATATACACACACACACACACACACATATACACACACACTGTATATACTGCTCAATAAATTTAAGGGAACACTCAAATAACACATCCTAGATCTGAATGAATTAAATATTCTCATTGAATACTTTGTTCTGCACAAAGTTGAATGTGCTGACAACAAAATCACACAAAAATCATCAATGGAAATCAAATTTCTTAACCAATGGAGGCCTGGATTTGAAGTCCCCCCAAAAAATAAAGTGGAAAAACACACTACAGGCAGAAAACAGACTTTGCAAATGGTGGGGCCCAAGCTGTCTAGACAGGACAGGACAGAAAAGATACTGTCTGCAATCATGCACAAAACCCTAAAAAAAATCCAACACATCTGATATACAACAAACCTAAGGGCACACGACCTCACCCCCGATAGATCAGCACTCTGGTATGAACTGGAAGCAAAGCAAATGATACTAACATAACAGGGGACTGAACAAACTGACACAAGCTGTAACATATGGAGTGGGGCCCAGCGCTGCTCCCAGCAGGGAGTACACTGAACCCTAGCAACAAAGCAGAAAGCAAAAAAAAGGCACAACCAGATTAGATGCAAAGGATTAGCAGAAGAATCACTTAACTGAACCATGCAGATGAGGCAGGAGACAAAAGAACTCCAAATGCACAAGGAGGAAATCACCAGCAACCATCAAGAGCAGCCAGCTTAATTATATGCTTCCAGCCAGCAATCCCAGGTTCCCAATTATCGTCGTCAAGTGGGAAACTTCCATCAACCTGGCCAGCTCCACTACTCCCTGTAACCACCAGAGGGAGCAGAGGGAGCTTCGGCTCAGAAGTCCGAGCAAGGGAATTCACAACAGTACCCCCCTTGAGGCGGGGTCACCGAACTCTCATCCATGCCACCAGGCTGATCAGGATGGGCCCGATGAAAGACACAAATCAATCTCTTGGCATGGATGTCAGAAGCAGAGATCCAAGAATAATCCTCCTGGCCATAACTCTTCCACTTGACCAAGTACTGAAGTCTCCGTCTAGCCAGACGAGAATCCAATATCTTCTCTACCTCATACTCCAAATTACCCTTAACCAGCACAGGATCAGGGGGCGCCGCTATGGGAACTACTGGCTCCACAAACCTTTTCAACAAAGATTTATGAAAAACGTTATGAATCTTAAAAATAACTGGAAGAGCCAAATGGAAAGAAACGGGGTTAAGGATTTCCAAAATCTTATAAGGTCGAATAAACCTTGGCTTGAATTTTGGAGATGCAACCTTCATGGGAATATTTTTTGAGGACAACCAAACCATATCACCCACTTTAAACCAGGGACCAACGGTCCTATGCCGGATGGAAAACCTTTGGGCCTTTTCCTGAGAGTGGGACAACTTATCCACTGCTTGGTGCCAAATCTGCTGCATTCTCTCTACTACAGAATCCATACCTGGGCAGGTAGAAGCTTCCACCTGCCCCAAAGAAAATGGAGGATGAAACCCAAAGTTACAAAAGAAAGGAGACATCAAAGTGGCAGAACTAGCCCTATTGTTTAGCGCGAATACGGCCAAGGGCAAAAATGAGACCCAATCATCCAGATCAGCAGATATGAAACATCTCAAATAAGACTCCCAAAGTCTGGTTTGTTCTCTCTGTCTGCCCATTGGTCTGAGGAAGAAATGCAGAGGAGAAAGACAACTGAATTCCCAGTTTGGAACAAAAAGCTCTCCAAAATCTGGAAACAAACTGGACCCCTCTGTCCGACACAATGTTCTCAGGAATCTCGTGCAAACGAACCACTTGTTGTAAAAACAAGGGCACCAACTCAGAAGAAGCTGGCAACTTTGGGAGTGGTACAAGATGGACCATCTTAGAAAATCTATCACAGATCACCCAAATAACAGTCATTCTCTGAGAGACAGGGAGATCAGAGATAAAATCCATTGCGATATGGGTCCATGGACTCCTGGGCACCGGCAGAGGCATCAACAAAACACTAGCACGAGAACATGGCTTAGACTGAGAACAAGTCCCACAAAGACTGCACAAAATTCCTGACATCACAAGATAAGGCAGGCCACCAAAAAGACAGACTCACCAAATCTCTGGTACCAAAGATACCTGGATGACCAGCCAACATGGAGCAATGAATTTCAGACATTACTCTTTTCTTTCACTGGTCAGGGACATACAATTTTCCCATAGGGCATCGTTCAGGTTTATCCTCCTGAAATTCCTCCAGGGCACGTCTCAAATCATGAGAGATGGTGAAAAGAACTACACCCTCATTTAGAATGGTAGTAGGCTCGGTCACATCATGAGAATCCGCTAAGAAACTCCGAGAAAGGGTGTCCACCTTAACATTCTTAGTGCCCGGAAGAAAGGAGAACACAAAATTAAAATGCGTGAAAAACAAGGCCCACCTAGCCTGTCCAGGATTCAAGCACTTGGCTGATTCAAGATAAATCAAATTCTTGTGATCCGTGAGGACCACAACTTGATGTTCAGCTCCCTCCAACCAATGTCTCTACAAATGCCCACTTCATGGCCAATAATTCCCAATTCCCCACGTCATAGTTATGTTCAGATGGAGAAATTTTTTGAGAAAAGAAGGCACAGAGATTCATCTTAGAGGTTACTGGATCTCTTTGAGGCAAAACGGCTCCTGCACCAGAAGCATCTACTTCCACAAGGTCCCGGAAAATATCGTTCATAAAAGATTGGAAGATGGAAGGGGCATTAGTGAGCCCAAAAGGCAGGTACTCAAAATGTCCCTCTGGAGTATTAAACGCCGTCCTCCATTCATTCCCGTGCTTGATGCGAATAAGATTATACGCTCCCCTGAGGTCAAGTTTGGTAAACCAACAAGCACTTTTAACTCTGGAAAATAAATCAGAAATCAGGGGTAACGGGTACTGATATTTAACAGTGATTTTGTTAAGGGAATGATAGTTAATACATGGCCTTAATGAGCCATCTTTTTTGGCCACAAAAGAAAAAATAGCACCCAAAGGTGACGCTTCTCCAATGATTCCTTGATATAAGATCGCATAGCATCATGTTCAGGTACCAATAAGTTGAAAAGCTGACCCTTGGGAAATTTACAACCGGGCATTAACTAAATTGCGCAGTTATAACTCCTATGAGGAAGCAAAGACACGGACTTACTCTCACTAAATACATCAGAAAAATCAGCCAAATAGTCAGGAACATCTTGAGACTGGGGAGAGGTGGAGAAAACAGGAGTGTCACTAAGAACACATTGACAACCCCAACTCACAACAGACACAGATTTCCAATCCAAAACAAGATTATGGGTTTGCAACCAAGGAAAACTGTTATGAATGAGTCACCGTAGGAGGCAAAAACAGAAATACTAGCTAAGTCCAGAAAACCAGAGAAGTTGGCAGCTATCGGATTGCAGACACCTGAACCTATCAACAATAACTAGCAGTAGCCGTGGGGGGTTCCTACGGTGCCCTAGACCCCTTGATCACAGCCGGAGAACTAAATAGCCTAAAGACAGAAAGGGAAATCTAAACTGCCCCAGAGCAGACCCCAAAGCAATAGGCAGCAACCAACATATAATGACGGTGAAGCAAGATGAAAAAACACTCACACAGATAGAAAGATAGGCTGAGCAAATGATGGGGCCCAAGCTAACGAAATAGGAAAGGACAGAAAAGCTGCTGTCTGCAATCCGCCAAAACCCTATCAAAACAAGAGCCAACAGACTGATAGGGAAAAAAGCCCTGAAGACGCTAGGCTTCAAAAAGACTATATCAGTACTCAGGTATTTTCTGAAGAGAGAGCAAAAAGGAATTCAGCTCACCCCAGCAGGGAATGGCAGAAATCCAGCAAAACAAAACCAAAACACAAATGCAAAAAGCAGAGCAGAAAACTTAGCTTTTGAGGAGCAGGAATCAGACTGGTCTCCTAGAATCCCTCAGAGCGATCACCAGCAAGGCAGAAGGGCGTCGGCTGCCTTACATCCAGTCAGCAATTCCCGTCACCCAGTCATCATCATCCTGCTCAGGTGCTTGGTAATCAGCCTCACTACCTTCCTTCACCAGAAGAGGGAGTTCATCAGACCTCAATGGTGAAGGGGAAAATGAACTCACAACAGAAAACCCAGTACAATAATATAATGTAAATTGTGCAACACCAAAAATGTACAATTCTCTTGATGGTCCGGGGCGACCCGCATTATTACCTGGGTCCAAAACTGGGGTTTATTCTCCGCCAAAGGGGTAGCATCAATCCCCCTCAAGGGAATAGGGGTCCTCAGGGGCACCATGGGGACACCACAACGTTTGGCAAAGTCAAGATCCATCAGATTCAAGGCTGCTCCTGAATCAACAAAGGCCTTAGCACAAAATGTAGACAAGGAGCAGATCAAGCTAACTGCCAACAGGAACTTAGGCTGTACACTGCCCACCGCAAATGCATGAGCAAAACGTTTTTCTCGTTTAGGGCAGACAGAAATAACATGAGAGGCTTCCCCATAAAAGAAGCATAACTTATTACACCTTCTAAACTCTTGACGTTGCGCCCTAGACAAAACCCTATCACATTGCATGGGTTCAGAAGTTTGTTCAAAAGGCAGCACCGCCTCTCGCGTACTTTTTAGTTCACGTAATAGTCGATCAATTTGAATGGCTAATGATATGGAGTCGTTAAGACCAGAGGGGTCAGGAAATCTCACCATAACAGCTTTTACAGTTTCTGCCAGACCTTTCCGAAAGAGAGCTGCTAGGGCATCATCATTCCATTTAGTAAGGACCGCCCACTTTCGGAACTTCTGGCAATATAACTCCGCAGCATTCTGACCCTGGTTCAATGCCAATAAGGTTTTCTCAGCTTGATCAATAGTATTAGGTTCATCATACAACAACCCCAGGGCTTGAAAAAACACATCTACATTAGCCAGAATAGGATCTCCAGGTGTCAGAGAAAAAGCCCAATCCTGGGGATCACTGTGTAGCAGGGAGATGACAATTTTAACCTGCTGCACCGAGCTCCCCGATGAATTAGGTTTCAAAGCAAGAAATAGTTTACAGTTATTCTTGAAATTCAAAAATTTTGACCGATCCCCCGAAAACACATCAGGAGTAGGGATCTTTGGTTCTAAAGCAGATGATTGAGCGAGATAGGCAGAAATTCCTCGCACTTCAGCAGCGAGCTGCTCAACACGATTGGACAATTGCTTAGTCTCCATTAAGGAAAAAATCCTCCTACGGCCCCAGAGAAAAGGAGGAAAAAATATATTAAAAAATTCTGACACTTTTTTTTTAGAATTCTTTCCTTCTTTTGACTACCCTAGAGTCTACGGTTTGGCTGGTGATTCTGTTATGAATGGGTCACCGAGGAGGATGGAAGGAACAGGCTAAGCCACCAGAAAACCAGAGAGGTTGGTAACTAAGCGGATTGCAGACCCCTGATCCTATCCACACAACTAGCAGTAGCCGTGGAGCGTACCTACAATGATCATAGATGCTTCGGCACAGCCAGAGAACTAACTAAGCCTAAAGCCAGAAAGGTGAAATCTAAACTGCCCCGGAGCAGACCCCAAAGGAATAGACAGCCCCCAAACCAATATTGTCGGTGAGACAAGATGAGACACAAACACAGGCAGAAAACAGACTGAGCAAACGGTGGGGCCCAAACTGTCTAGAACGGACAGGACACTCCCAGTAACCACCAGAGGGAGCAGAGGGAGCTTCGGCTCAGAAGTCCGAGCAAGGGAATTCACAACACACTCCTTTATTGAGGGTGTCTTGATAATTGCCAATAATTTCCATCTGTTGTCTATTCCATTTGCACAACAGCATGTGAAATAGATTATCAATAGGTGTTGCTTCCTAAGTGGACAGTTTGATTTCATAGAAGTTTGATTTACTTGGAGTTATATTCTTTTGATTAAGTGTTCCCTTTATTTTTTTGAGCAGTGTATATATATATATATATTGGCATTTTTTACATTTTAAAAAGTACACAAAGGAGAATGGGGTGATGAAAAAGTTTGGGCACGCTTGGAGATTTGTGTGCTCAGATAACTTAGACCCAGGTTTCACACCTTAATTAGCCTGTAGGGTTAAGGCTTGTTCACTACCTAGCATTCTAAAAATAAAAATGGTCGGGCCCACAAAGCAAAAGGATATAGAAGATAACAGAGGGTTTTCTTCAAGTTGTCCTCAGTTCAAAATGTAATTAAGACATGGCAGTTATCAGGAACAGTAGAGGTTAAGATAAGGTCTAGAACCCCAAGCAATATATTTCTATATATTAAAACACAATTAAAATTATGTGCAAGAAGGAGATTGGTGGCAGCCATATGAAAAAGAACAATTCCATATATAATAAATGTTTGACAATACATACATATGCATATAAATGGTGTGGTACAGTAAAGGGTGTTTTACTGGATGGGAGATACATTTCTCCCAGCAGATTAATGTTTGGCCGGGTTTTTCCCTAAAGACAGGACCTGTGATGATGTCATGGTCACGTGATCAGCCCATGTGATGTCTACCTCACCGGTGGGAGGGGTTATGGGCTATGTAATGGAGGTTGGTGTTTGGCACATGGTGAGTGTGTCTGGAAGTTACAGGAACTTGGCTGGACTTAGCCTGAACTTGTATACAGGATCCCCGGGCTGCAGGACCATAGCAGCAAGACTCTCAACAACTCTGGGAATGGCACCTGGCAGATGCTGCGGACCTGGTAGCCGCTTAGTTAAGCTCATCCCGTGCATGGGGTGAGTCTGGAACCAGTGGTTCTCCAAGCTGGAGTATATTTATGTTTTTCCTTACTTTCTGTTAATCTGCTGTTTGCAACGTGACATTAAACCACTGAAATTGGACTTTAAGCCTGTGTGTTGCCTCGTTACTGCAGCCCTGCTATTACCTACCAGAGAGAATCCCTACAATTGCTGGACTAAATGCGGGCAAACGCAGTGAGGCCAGGCTGTTTTTCTTATTTTTGATTTGTACCCCAGCCTATGTCCTGGGTGAAACGAGTGGCACAGACCCAGGTGGGTAACTTTCCAGAAATGGAGACCACGGTAAAAACGCTCATAGAGGCCATGCGACAGCAGCAGCAGGCTACACAGCAGCAGCAGGCTATGCAGAAGGAGGCCATGTGGCCGCAGCAGCAGGAGGCCATGCGACAGCAGGCTATGCAGCAGCAGGCTATGTAGCAGCTGCAGGAAACCAATCATATTATGACAGCCTAGACAAAAGGAAATAACCGGGGAATCCATCATGTCCGAAAAGCGGTTCATACAGCGGTTCCCAAAATGGAGAAGTCGGACGATGTGGAGGCCTACCTGGAGATGTTCGAAGGAGTCGCTGAGAGAGAAGCTACCCCGGGACCAGTGGGCAGAAATCATCGCTCCGTTTCTCGCCCCAGTACCTTTGAAAGCGTATCAGGACCTACCCACGGAGCAAAGGGCAGACTACACAGTCGACAAGGGTGAGATACTGGCACGTCTTGGGGTAAATGTGTTAGTTCGGGCCCAGTGGGTACACCAGTGGGAGTTTACCCCCTCCAAGCTGGCTCGGTCCCAGTATTACGACGTGATGCACCTGTTACGAAAGTGGTTGCAGCCTGAGGTGTTGTCCCCCATGGCCATGCTGGACCGCATAGTGACTGATAAGTTTTGGAGGGCTTTGCCCCCCTCCCTCCAGACATGGGTCGGACAGGCATCCCCTACTAATGCCATGCAGATGATTGACCTCATAGAAAGGTATGGGGCTACCAAACATCTACAGGGAGGGACTCCTCGGAAGGTAACAGGAAGGTTCCTTAAGTCTCCACCCCTGGTTCGGCGAGCAAAGCCCAGGAAGGCCGCGCAGGACTTATCTGGGGAAGTAAGGAGCCCCATAATCTGCTGGCGGTGCCAGGAACCAGGTCATATGAGAACTGATTGCCCCCACCTGGCTGAGCCCATGGACACAAACTTTGGGTACCGCCAGTCTCACTATGCCGAACCGATGTGTGCAATGGGCACCCCGAAAGGTCCCAATATGAAACATTTGTGTTGGGTTGAAGTGGAAGACACCCCAGCTGTGGCCCTATTGGCCTCAGGGAGTTTTGTAACCCTGGTACGAGCCAGCTGGATACAAACCAGCGAGTATATGGGTCGGAAAATAGGGGTGTTGTGTATACATGGGGACTTAAAAGACTATCCCACCGCACTAGTGGTGATAAACACGCCAGCGGGAAGGCAGTGCCACGAGGTGGGGGTTGTGACTAATCTGCATTGTGAAGTGATAATTGGAAGAGACTTTCCTTTATTTTCTGTGCTCTGGTCATCTGTTGTCCCACCCACGGAGCAACTGCCGGAACCAGAGGCAACCAGGTTACATTCTCCAGAAGTAGGGCATGAACCTGGTGGCCCAGAGGAAGAAGTGCTGGGGTAGGGGTAACCTTCCCTTCGGTGGAGGGGAAGAATTCTCCCATAGAAGTATTGGCTGGAGAGGTGGAAGACTTGCCACTGGGACCCGAGTTGTCAGACTTGAATGTAGCAGGTGACAATTTTGGTACGGCACAACTCTGAGACCTTACTCTGGCACGGGCCAGAGAAAATGTACTGTTTGTTAATGGGGAGCCTATTATGATTGGGTCACCAAGGAGGAGAGCAAAACCAAGCTAAGCCACAGAAAACCAGAAAGGTTGGTAACTAAGCGGATTGCAAACCCCTGATCCTATCCACACAACTAGCAGTAGCCGTGGAGCGTACCTACGATGATCCTAGACACCTCAACACAGCCGGAGAACTAAATAAGCCTAAAGCAAGAAAGGGGAAATCTAAACTGCCCCAGAGCAGACCCCAAAGGAATAGATAGCCCCCAAACATATATTGTCGGTGAGACAAGATGAAAACACAAACGCAGGTAGGAAAATAGACTGAGCAAACGATGGGCCCACACAGACTAGACAGGACAGGAAAGGAAAGACACTGACTGCAATCACGCAAAAAACCCTGCAAAAAATGTCCAACACGTCTGATAGAAAAAAAACTGAAATCACTCGACTTCGCCCACTATATCAGCACTCTGGTAGATTCTGAAAGCAGAGCAAAAAGAGGCCAATCTAATAAGGGACAAAAACAAATTGTCACAAGCAGTAACATAAGGAGGGAAATTCAGCACAGCCCCAGCCGGAGCTGGCTGACCACACAAAACTGAAATAGACAAAACCAGATCAAATGTGAACAATAGCAAAAGAACACTTAGCTGAGCATGCAGAGACTGAGCTGGAAACCAAGACCTCAGGAGGCTGGAAAAAATCACCAGCAGGGATAGAGGGAGTCGGCTGTCTTAAATCCAGTCAGAAACTCCAGATGTCCAATCGTCCTCCTCATTATCAGGTGGCATGCCTTTGTTAATTAGATCAGCTCCATTACCTCCAGTAACCACCAGAGGGAGCCCGGAAAGAGAACTTGTGACCCCTCTGTCAATAAAACCAGCTCCACTACCTTCACTAGTAACCAGAAGTAGGCCAGAAAGTGAATTCACAAAAGGAACCCCAACAACCTGGGACAGCTACAGTGTTGCCACGCTTTGAGCTGAACCAAGATTTGTTGTACCGAGTGGAGAAAATACGTGGTGAAATGGTAGAACAGTTACTGGTACCTCAGGCATATCGTAGGCTGGTAATGGACTTAGCGCATGCGCATGTACTTGGGGGGAATTTGGGCCAAAACAAAACCCTAGACCGAATTCTGCAGCGGTTCTACTGGCTAGGGGTCCATGAAGAAGTTAAACGGTACTGTAATTCCTGTCCAGTGTGCCAAGTAACCAGTCCCCAGTCTCATTTTCAGAGTCCCTTGGTGCCTTTTCCAATCATAGAGGTACCCTTCGAGAGACTGGCAATGGATCTGGTCGGGCCTCTCAATAAATTGGCAAGGGGACACCAACACATTCCTGTGTGCCACACATCAGCTAAGCTTATGGCAAAGGAACTCATGGGTATGTTTCCACGGGTGGGAATTCCTCAAGAAATTTTAACAGACCAGGGAACCCCCTTTATGTCAAAAATTATGAAGAAACTCTGCCGTTTGCTAAATGTTCAACAGTTGCGCACATCGGTCTATCATCCCCAAACAGATGGTCTGGTAGAAAGATTCAATAAGACGCTGAAGAACATGCTAAAGAAGGCAGTTTCCAAAGATGGGAAGGACTGGGATCTCTTATTGCCATATTTGTTGTTTGCAGTGCGCGAGGTGCCTCAGGCATCTACGGGGTTCTCACCCTTTGAACTATTGTACGGCAGACATCCACGGGGCTTACCCGATATAGCCAAAGAGGCCTAGGAGAACCAACCTACCCCCACAAAAGTGTGATAGAACATGTCGCAAAAATGCAAGAAAGAGTGGAGACAGTCCTACCCTTAGTCCGGGAACATATGGAGGCAGCACAACAATCACACAGTCGGGTCTATAACCGGGGGGCTCGGGTAAGAACCTCTAGCCCTGGGGATTGGGTGTTGGTACTTGTGCCTACCGTAGATAGCAAATTTCTTGTAAGGTGGCAGGGACCCTATGAGATCATGGAAAAGGTTGGGCCAGTAGACTACAAGGTACACCAGCCAGGACGGAGAAAGCCAGAACAGGTTTACCATGTTAATTTGCTTAAACCATGGAAAGATAGACAAAACCTTGGTGGGGATAGTCCGCTGCCTGCATTTCAGATGGAGAAGGCTCCATCACCTCAGGACGAGGCAGGAGAAGCCCAACCCGCAGTCAAAATTGCAGACACTTTTTCTCCTAGACAGGTTCAGGAGGTCCGGGAGTTCATTAGCCGAAATACAGATGTTTTTTCGGAGCTCCCCGGACGCACCTCCCTAATTCAACATGACATTGTCACGGAGCCACAGGCCAAAGTCCAACTAAAGCCATATCGGGTGCCTGAGACACGGCGACAAGCCATCTCGGAAGAGGTAAAAACTATGCTACAGTTAGGGGTCATAGAAGAGTCCCAAAGTGAGTGGGCCAGCCCAATAGTTCTAATACCCAAGCCTGATGGATCTCTTAGATTCTGTAATGATTTTAGAAAACTTAATGACATTTCAAAGTTTGACGCCTACCCTATGCCTCGGGTTGACAAGTTGATAGAGCGATTTGGGCAGGCATGGTATTTTACAACTCTGGATCTCACAAAAGGTTATTGGCAGGTACCCCTAACAGAGGCGGCAAAGGAAAAAACGGCTTTTGTAACACCCGAGGGGCTGTTCCTGTATAAGGTGTTACCCTTTGGGGTGCATGGCGCACCAGCAACGTTCCAGCGATTAATGGATATTGTTCTCCGTCCCCATCGCCGCTATGCCTCAGCCTATCTAGACGATATTATTGTGTACAGCACTGACTGGGAAAGTCACTTAGCAAAAGTACAGGCAGTGTAGACTCTCTGCGACAAGCAGGGCTAACTGCCAACCCAAAGAAGTGTTCCCTAGGGTTGCAGGAAGCTCGGTACTCGGGTTACGTCATTGGGAGAAGAGTTCTCAAGCCTCAAGTAAACAAAGTGGAGGCAATTCAGAACTGGCCCCGTCCTCTCACAACAAAACAGGTAAAAGCCTTTTAAGGTTTGGTGGGATATTACCGGTGGTTCATTCCCAACTTTGCAACCCTGTCCGCGCCTTTAACAGACTGCTTAAAAGGAAGGAAATCTGTGATGGTCCACTGGAATGATCAGGTAGAGGAGGCCTTTACAAAGTTAAAAGGGGTACTGAGTGGTACACCAGTCCTGATCACTCCAAATTTCAAAAAGAGTTTGTTGTGCAAACGGATGCCTCTGAGACAGGGCTCGGTGCCGTGCTGTCTCAAGAGGTTAACGGGGAAGAGCATCCCGATAGTTTCCTA
This sequence comes from Dendrobates tinctorius, assembly GCF_039654945.1. Taxonomy (NCBI): domain Eukaryota; kingdom Metazoa; phylum Chordata; class Amphibia; order Anura; family Dendrobatidae; genus Dendrobates; species Dendrobates tinctorius. The sequence continues at coordinate 15,914,758 of NW_027361794.1, forward strand.
AGCCGGAAGCTTACCCCAGCTGAATCCAGGTACAGTATTGTGGAGAGAGAGTGCCTGGCCATCAAGTGGGCACTGGAGTCATTGCGCTACTATTTGCTGGGGAGAACATTTCGATTGGTGACAGATCATTCCCCTCTTACGTGGATGAGTCAAGCTAAGGAGAGGAATGCCTGAGTCACCAGGTGGTTCCTGTCCCTGCAAAATTTTAAATTTTTAGTTAAACATCCGGCAGGCAGGCTACAGGGGAATGCAGATGCCCTGTCCAGAGTTCACTGTGTGTCATGTGTCCACCCCCTTAGGGTTGAACATAGGAGGGAGGTATGTGGTACAGTAAAGGGTGTTTTACTGGATGGGAGATACATTTCTCCCAGCAGACTAATGTTTGGCCAGGTTTTTCCCTAAAGACAGGACCTGCGATGATGTCATGTTCACATGATCAGCCCATGTGATGTCTACCTCACTGGTGGGAGGGGTTATGGGCTATGTAATGGAAGTAGGTGTTTGGCACATGGTGAGTGTGTGTATGGAAGTTACAGGAACTTGGCTGGACTTAGCCTGAACTTGTATACAGGATCCCAGTGCTGCAGGACTATAGCAGCAAGACTCTCAACAACCCTGGGAATGGCACCTGGCGGATGCCGCAGACCTGACAGCCTCTGAGTTAAGCCCGTCCCGTGCAAGGGGTGAGTCTGGCACCAGTGGTTCTCCAAGCTGGAGTATATTTATGTTTTTCCTTACTTTCTGTTACTTTCTGCTGTTTGCAACGTGACATTAAACCACTGAAATTGGGCTTTAAGCCTGTATGTTGCCTCGTTAGTGCAGCCCTGCCATTACCTACCAGAGCAAATCCCTACAATGGATACACCACTGGTTAAAACGGTGTTAACAGGAGAAATATGGAGCATGAAAACATTTCATGATCAAGATATATACTCACTAATAATCAAGTATAATATTAAAAATAATAACAAATATCAAAAAAGGTGATTTTATATTCATATATCAAGTATACATTTTTAGCAGAAAACATGTCAAACAGCCCAGTTTCTCCTGTAAAACGCAATTTGTAAGATCTCTAGAAATGAGAAGTCCAAGCCTCCATGAGAGAAACCCACAGCCTGATATCACAAAAAGTCACCAATACACGACATCTAAAGTTTAGGTGTCACATACAGAATTTTCCCCCATTGCTCCTCAGATAAAGGACCCACATCCTCCTCCCATTTTGTCTTAACTATCAAACGTCAGGCCAGTAACTGCCTATAAATATGGGATATTAGACGGCTCCCTCCGCTTCCCTGAGCCCCCCTCAGCAGCGCAATGTGCAGCGCTGCTGCGGGGGGCTCCATCCCTGCAGGTCCCCGGATCCATGATGGCGACGGGGACCTTCGGGGGCCTGCAGGGAGCTGGCTTCCTCATGCCTGCAAAGCGCAGGCAAGGAGGAAGCCTTGTGCAGTGCCTGTGACAGATCAGCGATCTGTGATGTGACAGATCAGCGATCTGTGATGTGACAGATCAGCGATCTGTCACAGGACAGTGATGTCCCACCTGGGACAATGTAATAAAGTTAAAAAAAAAAAAAAAAGTGTAAAAATAATTTTAAAAAATCGCTAAATAAATTAAAAAAATAAAAAAATTCCCTAATAAATTCATTTTTTGGAAATAAAAAAAAAACAATAAAAGTACACATATTTGGTATCGCCGCATCCGCAACGACCCGCCCTATAAAACTGTCCCATTAGTTAACCCCTTTAGCGAACCCCTTAAAAAATAAAAAACGAAGCAAAAAATAATGATTTATTATCATACCGCTGAACAAAAAGCGCAATAAGGCATGATCAAAAGATGCATATAAATATCCATGGTACCGCTGAAAACGTCATCTTGTCCCGAAAAAACGAGCCACCATACAGCATTATATCATCAGAAAAAAAATAAAAAAGTTATAGCTCGCAGAATGAAGCGATTCAAAAATAATTATTTTTTATATAAAATTGTTTTCATTGCATAAAAGCGCCAAAACATAAAAAACGACCTAAATGAGGTATCGCTGTAACCGTACTGAATAAAACCGAATAAAACCGCTTTATCAATTTTACCGCAGGCAGAACGGTGTAAACGCACCCCCCAAAAGAAATTCATGAAACGCTGGTTTTTGTTCAATCTGCGTACCAAAAATCGGAATAAAAAGCGATCAAAAGATGTCACGTGCCCAAAAATGATACTAATAAAAATGCCAACTCGTCCCGCAAAAAATAAGACCTCACATGACTCTGTGCATCAAAATATGGAAAAATTATAGCTCTCAATATGTGGTGATGCAAAAACTATTTTTACAATAAAAAGCGTCTTTTAGCGTGTGACAGCTGCCAAACATAAAAACCGCCATAAATAGTAAATCAAACCCCCCGTTATCACCCCCTTAGTTAGGGAAAAATAATAAAACTAAAAGAAAATTTATTTATTTCCATTTTCCCATTAGGGTTAGGGCTAGAGTTAGGGCTAGGGTTAGGGCTGAGATTAGGGTTAGGGGTGTGTTGGGGTTAGGGTTGGAGTTAGAATTGGGGGTTTCCACTGTTTGGGCACATCAGGTGGTCTCAAACCACAACATGGCGTCTGATCTCAATTCCAGCCAATTCTGCATTGAAAAAGTCAAATATTGCTCCTTCCCTTCCAAGCTCTGCCATGCTCCCAAACAGTGTTTTACCCCCACATATAGGGTATCAGCCTACTCAGGACAAATTGCAAAACAACTTTTGGGGTCCAATTTCTCCTGTTACCCTTAGGAAAATAAAAAATTGGGGGCAAAAATATCATTTTTGTGGAAAAAAATGATTTTTTTATTTTCACGCCCAGGCGTTATAAACTTCTGTCAAGCACTTGGGGGTTCAAAGTGCTCACCACACATCTAGATAAGTTCCGTGGGGGGTCTAGTTTCCAAAATGGGGTCACTTGTGGGGAGTTTCATTAGTTTAGGTACATCAGGGGCTCTCCAAACGCACATGACACCCGCAGACCAATCCATCAAAGTCTGCATTCCAAAACGTCACTACTTCCCTTCCGAGCCCCGATGTGTGCCCATACAGTAGTTTTCTCCCACATATGGAGTATCAGTGTACTCAGGACAAATTGGACAACAACTTTTGGGGTCCAATTTCTCCTGTTACCCTTGGGAAAATAAAAAAATGGGGACTAAAAGATCATGTTTGTTGAAAAAATGCGATTTTTTTATTTTCACGCCCGGTCGTTATAAACTTCTGTGAAGCACTGGGGGGTTCAAAGTGCTCACCACACATCTAGATAAGTTCCTTAGGGGGTCTAGTTTCCAAAATGGGGTCACTTATGGGTGTTTTCCACTGTCTAGGTACATCAGGGGCTCTCCAAAAGCAACATGACACCCGCAGACCATTCCATCAAAGTCAGCATTCCAAAACGTCACTACTTCCCTTCAGAGAACTGACGTGTGCCCATACAGTAGTTTTCTCCCACATATGAGGCATCAGCGTACTGAGGACAAATTGGACAACAACTTTTGAGGTCAAATTTCTCCTGGTACCCTTGGGAAAATAAAAAAATTGGTGACTAAAGGATCATGTTTGTGGAAAAAATACGTTTTTTTTATTTTCACGCCCGGGCGTTATAAACTTCTGTGAAGCACTGGGGGGTTCAAAGTGCTCACCACACATCTAGATAAGTTCCTTGGGAGGTTTAGTTTCCAAAATGGTGTCATTTGTGGGGGGTTTCCACTGTTTTGGTACATCTGGTATTTTTCAATCACGACATGGTGTCCGATCTCAATTCCAGCCAAAAAAGTCAAATGGCGCTGCTTCCCTTCTGAGCTCTGCCATGCGCCCAAATAGTCGTTTACACCCACATATGGGGTATCAGCGTACTCAGGACAAATTGTACAATAACTTTTAGGGTCCTGTTACACTTGGGAAAATAAAAATTGGGGGTGAAAAGATCATTTTTGTGGAAAAAATATGATTTTTTAATTGTACGGCTGTACGTTATAAACTTCTGTGAAGCCCTTGTGGGTTCAAAGTTCTCAACACATATCTAGATAAGTTCCTTGTGGGGTCTAGTTTCCAAAATGGGGTCACTTGTGGGGGGTTTCCACTGTTTAGGTACATCAGGGGGTCTCCAAACGTGACATGGCGTCCGATCTGAATTCCAGCCAATTTTGCATTGAAAAAGTCAAACAGCGCTCCTTCCCTTCTGAGCTCAGCCATGCGCTGAAACAGTGGTTCCCCCCCACATATCAGGTATCAGCCTACTCAGGACAAATTGCACAATAACTTTTGCAGTCCAACTTCTCCTGTTACCCTTGGTAAAATAAAAAAAATTGAACCTGAAGTATTTTTTTTGTGAAAAAAAGTTAAATGTTCATTTTTTTTAAATATTCAAAAAATTCCTGTGAAGCACCTGAAGGGTTAATAAACTTCTTGAATGTGGTTTTGAGCACCTTAAGGGGTGCAGTTTTTAGAATGGTGTCGCTTTTGGGGATTTTCTATCATATAGACGCCTTAAAGTGGCTTCAAATGTGATGTGGTCCGTAAAAATAAAATGGTGTTGCAAAAATGAGAAATCGCTGGTCAACTTTTAACCCTTATAACTTCCTAACAAAAAAAAATTTTGGTTCCAAAATTGTGCTGATGTAAAGTAAACATGTGGGAAATGTTACGTATTCAGTTTTTTGTGTGCCGTATCTCTGTGGCATGAAAATTCAAAGTTGGAAAGTAGTAATTTCAATATCTTTCTTTTAGAAAGTGTCATTCAGAAAGGATCTGTGAGCAATTGTATGCGTTTTACATTGAAATCAATAAGACCCAACTCTCTTGTTTTCCTCATAATGGGCTCATTTACATTGAAAAAATGTGCGACAAATAATGTCTATTGGACTCTCAGAATCTGAGCCATGATTGTCCTGTCGATCTCCAGCTCCTTATCAATAGGATCACCAAGGATAGTATTGAATAAAGTGAGCAGTGTCTGCATAATCATTTGAGTATTGATGCTTTCAGGTATACCTCTTATCCAGATATTATTGTGATTTTCTTCGTCATTAACCATATTATACAGACAGTTTATTTGCTGGCTGTGAAGATCCAGTGTTAGTTTATGAGCATTTTGAGGGTCCAAAACTTGTACAACATCATCCTGTAATCTCTGTACCTTGTCAGTAAGCTGTGACAGGCTATAAGTGAGGGAACATATTTCAGTTTTGTATGTGGTCTCCAGCCTCTGTATAAATTGCTCCATGTCTTGTTTAGTAGGCATAGACGCAATATGATATACAAATCAATTATGGTGTTCCACATATCAGAATCCCCTGTGGTTTGCGAGGGGGGAGGTAAATTCCCCTGTGAAGCAAACATTGCTCAGTATGTGGGCATCGGTGAGAACACAAGAAGATTTGTGGAGCTGTTTTTTTGTGAGACCGACATTTAGAAAGGAGAAATTGCAAGACTTTCATAATGCAAGACAGCTCAAGCCTGTGAGTTAAGAATGCTTCTTTTTCCAAGCTGAGGCAGTAATGGCACCGGAGTGGCAAGATGAGCACTTCGATAAGAAATGCGGGAACGTGAATTGCGACACCAATGAATCAGCAGGGGCATGGAAGTAGAGTATGAGTGTTTTTATTTTAAAGAGACCAAACATGAGAAAGGATAGATACACTTTTCGGTTAAAACAACATTCTGAAGATGAAAAAGGCTTCTCCCCTGTGTGACTACTCTGAAGTTTATTAAGAGTTAAATTTCCAAGTAAAACATTTCCCGCATTAAGAACATGAAAAAAGCTTCTCCCCCGTGTGACTGCTTTGATGGCTAAAAAGAGATGATTTCTTCTCAAAACATTTGCCACATTCTGAACATGAAAAATGCTTCTCCCCTGTGTGAGTTCTCTTATGTTTGATAAGACTTGATTTAGCTGCAAAACATTTCCCACATAATGAACAGGAAAAAGGCTTCTCGCCTGTGTGAGTTCTCTGATGTGTGAGAAGAATTGATTTCAGGATAAAACATTTCCCACATTCTGAACATGAAAAAGGTTTCTCCCCTGTGTGGGTTCTCTGATGAGTGAGAAGAATTGATTTATTGGTAAAACATTTCCCACATTCTGAACATGAAAAAGGCTTCTCCCCTGTGTGAGTTCTCTGATGTTTGAGAAGAATTGATTTCTGGATAAAACATTTCCCACATTCTGAACATGAAAAAAGCTTCTCCCCTGTGTGAGTTCTCTGGTGCACCCCCAAATCTGATTTCAGTATAAAACATTTCCCACATTCTGAACATGAAAAAGGCTTCTCCCCTGTGTGAGTTCTTTGGTGTCTATCAAGATGTTCTTTCCTGTTAAAACATTTCCCACAGTCTGAACAAGAAAAAGGCTTCTCCCCAGTGTGAGTTCTCTGGTGCTTAACCAAATCTGATTTCCGTAAAAAACATTTCTCACATTCTGAACAGGAAAAAGGCTTTTCCCCTGTGTGAGTTCTCTGGTGCTTAACCAAATCTGATTTCTGTATAAAACATCTCCCACATTCTGAACATGAAAAAGGCTTCTCCACTATGTGGGTTCTATGGTGTCTATAAAGACCCGCTTTACTGTTAAAACATTTCCCACATTCTGAACAGGAAAATGGCTTCTCCCCTGTGTGAGTTTTCTGATGTGTGACAAGAATTGATTTCTGGATAAAACATTTTCCACATTCTGAACATGAAAATGGTTTCTCCCCTGTGTGAGTTCTTTGGTGCCTATCAACATGTTCTTTCCTGTTAAAACATTTCCCACATTCTGAGCAGTTAAATGGCTTCTCCCCTGTGTGAGTTTTCTGATGTGTGATAAGAATTGATTTCTGGATAAAACATTTTCCACATTCTGAACATGAAAAAGGCTTCTCCCCTGTGTGAGTTATCTGGTGTGTAACTAGATGTGATTTCTGGTTAAAACATTTCCCACACTTGGAACAAGAAAACCTATTCTCCGCTGTGTGAATTTTTTGATATTTAAGAAAAGACTTTTTAAGGGGAAAACTATTTACATATTCAGAGCGTGTATATGGTTCCTTTGCTTTATCAGTTTGTTTTTTAATGCTTATTTTATGACTTTGATTTTCCTCAGGGGTCAGTAATGAATCAGAAGACAGAACCTGTTTCAAAGGATCAGATGGTCGATCTTTGCTGTGAAGGGATGATGGTATATCTGGAGTAGTGGCATTCACTTCAATTGTATCCTGTGTAATCTCAAGATCATCTGATTTATAAACTGAAGATGTCAGCTGTCCCCCTGATCTCCTGGTACAGTCATCTGCCAAGAAAAAAAACAATTATTATTTTTGAATAAAATCCTTGAAATTTATATTTATTAACATTTCTACTTAATCTCTTTAAATATGCAAGTTGTGATAAAAAAGTTTAATTAATCACCAAGACAATGACATTTCAGTCTGATAGAAACATTCATAGCATGAATCAGTAGAGCGCGGTGTTCGACTGTTTGTTTATTCTGCCTCCCAAATGTAGGTGAAAATAATTAGAATAAAAACTTGTATTTATCTCACAAAGCACTATGTGATGGGTAGTAAGATGGCAAATGTGTGATTTTCTCTCTCCAACATCCACTCAGTGCTAATAATCCAGAAAGTGACTGTGAAGTCAAAATAGTCACTACTCCTATAGATTAATTCCCTGAGGGTTATAATTTCCATAATTGAGCCACTTTATTGGGTTTTCTACTGCTCTGGTTTTCTATTTTGTCATATTAGGACTTCTGTAAATGGTGTGTCACAATTTTTCTGGGATCTGGTCCTGCAACATCTGTGTCTGACACCAGGCGCCGCATTATTCATCCTGCAGGCGGCGCTGGTGATGCAGGAGACATCGCAACCAGAAACTCTGGATGGCACAGGCTCTGTCCTTCCAATAAGATTAGGTTGCCTGGGACCTGTAGTACCATAAAGTCTAGCAGAATGGGATTGCGTAGTGTCCTACTGAAGTACCGTATTTTTTGGATTATAAGACGCTCCGGATTATAAGATGCACCCCAAATTGTGAGCAGAAAAATAGGAAAAAAAAAACTATTTTTAATAAAATGGTGATGCTTTTTATAATCCATGCATCTTATTGCTTACCGGGGGTGGTGGCTGCAGTGAAGTGAGGTCCCAGGGTCGCTGCTGGTGGAGGCAAGAGTGGTGCGTTGCTGCAGGCTGGGATGAGAGGGCGTTCTGAGGTGCGCCGCTGTGCTCTGTCCCCGAAGCTGCCGCTGCGCTGTCGACATTTTGTGAAAGGCCTGAGCCCCCAGCAGCTCTTACATGGTTTCCTGTACGGTGGACTCCAGGAAAATGGCTGCCAGGAGGCGGCACATGTGCAGATGGAGATCTCGGCACCAAGATCTCGGGAGATGAGATCACAGCACTGAAATCTCATCTCCCAAGATCTTGGTGGCGTGGCGAGATCTCCATCTGCGCTTGCTCCTCCTCCCAGTGGCCATTTTCCTGGAGTCAACCGCACAGGAAACCATGGAAGAACTGCCGGGAGCTCTGGCCTTTCACAAAATGTCGGCAGAGCCCCCCACAGCATCGGGAACACAGGGCAGCCACCTCACTGATAAGATATATCCGCATTATAAGACGCACCCCCATTTTCCCCAAAAATTTTGGAGAAAAAAAGTGCGTCTTATGATCCCAAAAGTACGTTAATCTGCTTCAGCCAATTGGAAAGCACCACGCCCTACTAAAACTCAAAGCATATGGCCGGAATCTGCCAGATACAGCCTTGTTCTCCTCTGGTTCAGTCCTCTGTGCTCAGCTCCCGGCTTGTGTATTTGTTTCCTGTTGTGACCCCGGCCCATTTACTGACTACTCCTCTTGCATCTTCTGAATTTGTACTTTCTCTGCCCTCCTGGTTGTGACCCGGCTATCTGACCATTCTGCTTGCTACGTCACACCACAGAACAGCAAGTAGATTTAGAGCTCAGGCAATATTTTCCATTAAATGAGTTTCTTTAAAAAGTATTAGACATTCAAGGACGACTTTTCATAATATTGCAGAGATGCGGTGTCTTAAAATTTAGATCTCAGGCATTTGGAAGAGGTAAAGGCGACCTTTTTTTAACGACTACTATGAAGTTACAGGCTCACATGAGTGAGGCAGGCCAATACCAGCACAACTCATACAATATATGAACTGTAAACTAATAGACATAGAACAAAAAAACATGTCACATCCTCAACAACAACGTATGTATGAGGGGCACGCTCCAATACTAAACAGGACTTGCACTCATTTATGGTGGACCATTGGAGCTACTATGAGTCCTGACCAGAAGAGTAGAGAAAGTATTAGTGCTCCCCATTTCAGGAGAGATTGTGCAGTAATCTGAATTCCTTAGGACTGAAAACAGAATGTATTTTATTACGTGGAGTGAATCCATGAATCCAGGGCTCGAGCCATGCCAACACATCTCCTGCAGGCGGGAATAAATGTATATTACAGCCATCAGAAACGCACAGCTTAGAGAGATATCATGGCACAGGTGTAATGGTTTTATGTAGTTTCTCACGACCCTGTTTGAAGTTAGTCATTTTTAAATTGAAAAGTCAGGATAAAGGGAAACTGTTGTTATTGCACAGAAATTCACACTTGGTCTCACTGCACATTTAATGTTGTTGATCATAAAAGCAAAATTTGGCCAGAAAGACTGGACCTGGTCTTGTAGGGACCATATGACAAAAAGGAGGGAAAAAAAAAAAACGGGTTTTTCAATGTATCCGCGCTGACCACACAAGGACAGGATTATTCTTTAAAGCTTTATTGTGCCGATGCGTTTCGTGGCAGGGTATCTTGAGGAGTCTTGAGGAGATCATTTGCATATTCCCAGTGCCTTCTGGGATAAGTGAAGAGTCTCCGCGAGCTCAACGATCACTGGGTTTTGGCCATTGCAGCTGAAAAGAGGAAATTGGATTTTGGATCATCTTTCATCGTTTTTAAGAAATCTCAAAATGGAAGAGGCCAGGAGCCATTTGGTGAGCTGCATTTCTTGCTACATGTTCACAGATTTACCAGTGGAAAAGCCAAACTTCACATGCCACAAATGCAAGCTTGTGTCCCTGTTGGAGGAAAAGTTGCAAAATCTCGAAGAGAGGTTAGCTACGTTGAAGATCATTAAGGAAGGTGAAGAGTTCTTGGACAGAGCAGAATTATCTCTTCATGTTACAGAAAGAGAAGAAATTCGAAGTGCACCTGAAGTAACAGAGGAATGGAGACATGTGACCCAGAGAAGCAGGAGGATCAGGAGGCAGTCAGCACCCATACTTCTCAGGAACCAGTACCAGGCTCTCACGCAGGAAAACGATGAAGAAATACATCAGGATAAGACTTTGCCAACAAACAGCAACCTTGTACGCCTTCAGAGTCCTCCTGGATGGAGAAAGAAAAATGTTGTGAAGAAGAAACGGAGAGTGGTGGTCATGGGGGATTCCCTCTTGAGAGGAACAGAGGCCGCTATCTGCAGACCGGATATAACTTCAAGAGAAATGTGCTGTCTTCCAGGTGCAAAAATTAAAGATGTGTCTGACAGGATATCAGGACTCTTCAGACCTACAGATGACTACCCATTCCTGCTACTACATGTGGGGACAAATGACACCGCAAGAAACGACCTGGAAACCATCTGCAGAGACTTTGAAGACTTAGGCAAGAAAGTGAAAGAACTGGGAGCGCAGGTGGTCTTCTCTTCCATCCTCCCAGTGGATGGCCATGGAACAAGGAGGTGGAATAAGATTCTGCAGGTGAACAACTGGCTACGTCGATGGTGCCATCAGCAACGATTTGGATTTCTGGATCACGGAGTGAACTACTTATACGATGGACTACTTGCTAGAGATGGGGTGCACCTTACGAAGACTGGAAAGCATGTATTTGGAAGTCGCCTTGCTACACTTGTAAGGAGAGCTTTAAACTAGAACAACATGGGAAGGGAAGCAAAAGACCAGAAAAAGCCATACACCTGACAAATGCTATTGAGAACTCTGCTATTAGAAGTGGAAAGGAAGAACAAAGACGAAAGAATCTAATTAATAAAAATATTGGAGAAAGAGAAACCAATCACAAACTAAAATGTTTCTATACTAATGCACAAAGCATGGGCAACAAACAAGGAGAATTGGAACTACTAACACAGGAAAAGAAATATGATGTCATTGGAATCACTGAAACTTGGTGGGACAATACACATGATTGGAATACAAGACTAGAAGGATACAACTTATTTGCAAGAAACAGACTTGATAAACGAGGAGGGGGTGTCGCATTGTATGTTATAAACACGTATATCTGCACAGAGATTGAAGCTTCAGAGACTGGGAGTTCTGTGGAAACTGTTTGGGTAAGAATACAAGGACAGAACAATGGAAAGGACACCATTGTAGGCATTTACTACAGGCCGCCTGTGCAAGCTGAAGATATGGATGAACTCTTTATGCATCAAATGGCCAAGCTCTCCAAAAAATATGACATAGTTGTCATGGGAGATTTCAACTATACAGACATTTGTTGGGAATCTCTCTCAGGCAAAACTAACAGGTCAAGGAAATTCTTATCCTCTCTTGCTGACAACTTTATCTTCCAAAAGGTAAGGGAGAAAACAAGAAGAACTGCTACCTTGGATCTAATCCTTATAAACAGGGAGGAAATGGTTGAGGAGGTAAAAGTGGCTGGGACCCTAGGAGGTAGCGACCATGCTATTTTAGAATTTTGGATAACTAGAGGCGGAAGACCTGTGAAGACTCAGACATCAAGGTTAGATTTCAGAAAGGCAGATTTTAAGGGATTCAGAAAGAGAATTGGAGGGATCCAATGGCTGGATATCCTTAAAGACAAAATTGTCCAGGAAGGATGGGAAATCTTGAAAAACGAAATTCTCAAAGCACAGTTGTTAACAATTCCGAAAAGAGGGAAGAATAGGAAGCATTTAAGGAAACCAGGATGGATGAACACAGAACTTAAGCACATGCTAAAAAGGAAGAAAAAAATATTTATAAAATGGAAAGAGGGAGGCATATCTAAAGAAGAATATAATGCTGTCTGCAGAACCTGCAGGGCACAAATCTGATTAGCTAAAGCTGAAAATGAATTGAGGCTTGCAAGAGATGTCAAAAGCAATAATAAAGGATTTTGGGGATATGTCAAAAGTAAAAGAAAAGTCAAAGATGCTATAGGATTTTTACAGGATGAAAATGATGAAATGGTAAGACAGGATGTTGAGAAGGCTGAACTTTTAAATTCCTATTTTGCATCTGTTTTCTCTCAGAAAGGAAATGTAACATCAACTGTTATTCACTGTCCTATTAAGGGAAAGAAGAATCCAGGATATCTATAAACAGAAAGATAGTGAGGAAACACTTAGCTAACCTAAATGAATTCAAGTCTCCAGGTCCAGATGAATTACACCCCAGAGTACTGAAGGAGATAGCAGAAGAAATTTTTGAACCCCTCTCCATAATCTTTGAAAATTCTTGGAGAACAGGAGAAGTCCCAGAAGACTGGAGAAGAGCAAATGTTGTTCCTATCTTCAAAAAGGGGAAGAAGGTGGACCCAGGCAACTATAGGCCGGTGAGTCTGACTTCTATACCAGGAAAGATCTTTGAACAAATTATTAAACAACATGTATGTCAATACCTGGATAAGAATGAAGTGATTAAACAGAGTCAGCATGGGTTTGTAACTAATAAGTCATGTCAGACTAACTTAATTTCCTTCTATGACGGTATCACTGATTGGGTGGATCAAGGAAATGCTGTAGATATAGTATATCTTGACTTCAGCAAAGCATTTGACAAAGTCTCTCATACAATCCTTATTGAAAAAATGACTAAGTATGGAATGGACAAGGCAACTGTTAGGTGGATTCATAACTGGCTTAGTGATCGGACCCAAAGAGTGGTCGTAAATGGCTGCACATCCAGTTGGAAGAATGTCTCAAGTGGGGTACCACAGGGCTCTGTTCTGGGCCCTGTGTTGTTCAACATCTTTATCAACGATTTAGATGAAGGATTGAGGGTAAACTGATTAAATTTGCTGATGACACAAAGCTAGGAGGGATAGCTAATACTAGAGAAGAGAGAGAGAGGATTCAAAAAGATTTAAATAAACTGGAGAAGTGGGAAGCAACTAACAGAATGGTTTTTAACAGGGAGAAATGCAAAGTACTACATCTGGGCAATAAAAATGAAAAAAGCATATATAGAATGGGAGGAATAGGGCTAAGTGACAGCACATGTGAAAAAGACTTGGGTATACTAATAGATCACAGACTGAATATGAGTCAACAGTGTGATGCAGCAGCAAAAAAGGCAAATGCAATTCTAGGATGTATTAACAGAAGCATACAGTCTACATCACGTGAAGTCATTATTTCCCTCTACTCCTCTTTGGTCAGACCTCATCTGGAATATTGTGTCCAGTTTTGGGCACCACATTTTAAAAAAGACATCAACAAACTGGAGCAAGTTCAGAAAAGAGCGACCAGAATGGTGACCGGTCTGCAAACCCTGTCTTATGAGGAAAGGTTGCAGGATTTGGGAATGTTTAGTTTGCAAAAGAGAAGACTGAGAGGAGACTTAATAGCTGTCTACAAATATCTAAAGGGCTGTCACATTGTAGAAGGATCAACTTTATTCTCATTTGCACAAGGAAAGACTAGAAGCAATGGGATGAAACTGAATGGGAGGAGACACAGATTAGATATTAGAAAAAACTTTTTGACAGTTAGAGTGATCAATGAGTGGAACAAGCTGCCACGAGAAGTGGTGAGTTCTCCTTCAATGGAAGTCTTCAAACAGAGGCTGGACAGACATCTGACTGGGATGATTTAGCGAATCCTGCTTTGAGCAGGGGGTTGGACCAGATGGCCCAGGAGGTCCCTTCCAACTCTACAATTCTATGATGCTATGATTCTATGATTAAATCTGCCACTTCCTCAGGGCCAAAGAATTACAGTATCTGTTTACAGCAGTAGTTTTATACAAAACCTTCATGACATCACAATTACCAACAACAGACATCACTTCCTGTGAAAACGCTCCCTCCAATGTCAAAATGTCATACACCAGTCACAATAACTTTATATCAAGATCTAACCTCTGATAAAACACATTAAACAATCAATCTTTAATTTAAAAAGTGTATAAAACCTATAATAAATATATATTAAAATTGTATAATAATGGAATGACTGGACTCGACCCCACAGGTTTTAGTCAAGCCAGAACCCTGAAGGCTTCCCATTACCATCGTGCTATCTCTCCACTTGTAAGGAATGGTTGTGTAATTTACTGAATTAACTGATTGTTCAATCGGTAAAATTCCCACTAGGTGTCCAACATCCAAACCGGACCCCCACGTGAGCTCGCTCACCCGCTAGGTCAGGGAAGGAAATCTGTCGGGCCACTAGGGACAAAAAAACATAAAGGACAGCTTATCAAAAAAGGTCTACCAACTCATTGAGGCCTTTTGGATGAATGGTATCTAGTTTATATATCCAATACACTTCTCTCTTATTTAGACATTGTATTCTGTTTGGTTGTATCTTCCTCCTTTGTGACATTGGTATCTATGGGAGTCTGCAGCAACCACTGGTTCCTTTCACATTCTACAAGGGGTTGTGACCGTTCACAACCTGTAAAGGTGAGTGCACTAACCGTGTATTGTCACCCAAAATATCACTTTTATCCCCCTATGGGCGCTCTCTTTCCTTCATTTCAGGGACCATATGGGACATTCAGCAGCACCGAAGGGAGAGAAGGTAGATTCATCCAATAAGATATCAGGGATCTAGGAAGCCAACAGCATCATTACCCTCCGCTTTCTTTTAAGCCCCTGTCACACACAGCATGATCGCTAGCGAGATCGTTGCTGAGTCACAAGTTTTGAGACGCAACAGCGATCTCACCAGCGATCTCGCTGTGTGTGACAGGTATCAGTGACCGCCCCCCCCCGCCGGGTATCGCTGATCGTTCTGGAAAGCCCTGGACATTTTTTTGATCGTTGGTCTCCCGCTGACCAGCACGCATCGCTGCGTGTGGCAGGCGGGAGACCAGCGATCAGCGAGCTGGAGCTGGTAACCAAGGTAAACAGCGGGTTTCTAAGCGGCGCTTAGAATCCCGCTGTGTACCTTGGTTACCAGCTCCCTGCACCAGCATGCTGGTATCTAAGGTACACAGCGCACTTGTTACCCACGTTAGCGCTGTCCTGATCGCTGCTGAGATCTGCCTGTTTGGCACCTCACCAGCGATCATGTAGCGACACACCAGCGATCCTGACAAGGTCATATCGTTGTCAGGATCGCGATACGGCCGGACTACACCACCGATAAAGCCTCCATAGCCGGTGACTGAGAAGAATCTCTGACTTGTCTATATTTAGTGATTACTACTCACCCGACCAGTTATAAGCAGCAATCTCCTCTTTACATCGCTCATCACCCCTCACATATGTCTCTGTAGTATTAATATGGGTCAGATCTTCACCCTGAAACAAATATTGTAAAAAGTCACAGATGGAGAAGTCACATCTATGATCAGCTCTAATCCTGCCATCTCCACCGTTCTCATTACACAAGTATAAAACATATAATACTGGAGGATAAAACAAGACTGAGCACAAGACCTTCACAGCCATCTACACATCATAGGGGAGATCTCATGACACCTTCTCTCCATCTACCTGATGATCCTGAGGAACATTGGGATCTTCTTGTTTACAGTCCTGTGGAAGAGGAGGACGGGGACATCTCTCTGGTGTTGTCTTCTTACTGGATAGATCTGGAGGAAACACATACAGGGACTGAATTCATTCTTTACATACAGATAATTATAGGCCGTGTGTATTTAGTCCTGTCTATTACCTGTGAAGGGCTGGGGAACCTCCATCATGACGTCCTTGTACAGATCTTTGTGTCCTTCTAAATACTCCCACTCCTCCATGGAGAAATAGACGGCGACATCCTGACACCTTATAGGAACCTGACACATACAATGATACCGTCATCCCCCCGATCCCTTCATAGTGTTACTGTATAATATCCCAGCATTCCCAGCAGCGTCACCTCTCCAGTCAGCAGCTCAATCATCTTGTAGGTGAGTTCTAGGATCTTCTGGTCATTGATGTCCTCATGTATCAGGGAGTGAGGTGGAGGCTCCGTGATTGGGTTCAGGGGTCTTCCCCATCCCTCAGACACAGGGTCCTGACAGCGCTCACTAGAGGTCTTCTTCACTACTGTGTAATCCTGGTTATGGAGAGACACATTAATAAATCTCACTACAGACATTTCCAGAGTCCTCACCTCTCCAGTTCTGTCCATCTGTTATTCCCATAGATAAGAATGATGTAATGTGACGTCATCAGAATCTCTCACCTCTCCAGTAAGCCGGAAGAGGATCTCTAGGGTGAGGTGTAATATCCTCTCCACCATCTTGTCTCTGTCCATAGCCATCCTTGATGGGTAAATCAGGAAAATTCTCTTATATAGAAGATCTTCACTGAGAGGATCCGATATTGTAGAGACCTGAATGAGAAGAAGATGAGCCGATGTAACATCATAAAAATCCTGTGTAATAACACAATTACTGGAGATAATAAGGGAAACATATGAGGAGATTTATTATTTTACAGTATTTAGTTTTCTTCTTTACATCTGCTAATAAAACCTATATATTTAGGCCACAGACAACAAGCAGTTTCTCCCTCGGAGTCGGCAGCTGAATACGTTTCTCATAGACTCATCTTCCATAACGCTAATTCTCGTCTCATTACCGACACTGGAATCGGCATTAGCAATACTGCAGGAGATATTCATTACACGGGACAGGAGAAATAACTACTTCATGATGAGGACGACATCTTCATCTCCTACTACGGCTCTAGGAACATATTTGGCCGGAGTCCGTCACTGACTCCATCCCCACCGGCCGTCTATATGAAGGTTTCTCGTCTTCCCCGCACTGTAATCTTCTATCACGTTGGATCTCAGGTCTGATTCACACACAGAAGATTGAGGCTTTTTTAAAAGCTTCTTGGCAAGAACAACAAGACAGGAGATATATGAGGCCAATGTCTCCACGTACAGTGATTTTTTAGTATTTTCCTGTAGGCTTCCGTATATTACATGAAAAATACAAAAAAATAAAAATAAAATTGGGGATGGAGATACTGTGGAACATAATTCTGTGTGCGGGAACCAAGAAAGGGGCTCTATGGCATTAAGTATGGGGAAGAGGGAGAACTGATTATCTCCTGGTTTGGGTGGAAACATATTGTGTGTGGAGGATGGCGATACTGGGGGAACATTATACTGTATATGGGGCCAAGTAAGAGGCCCCGTACTATGAGAGTAATACAGGTTTCCTTGGTTCTCGTGTTTCATAGTTGGGTCGTTTGTATCAATCAGCGGAAAAGGAACAAAACCATTGTGATTCTTATAAGGAGACAACACAGAACCCTCCTAAATATAATATGTTATACCAACCCCACAATCTGTGACTCTTCAGGGTAAATCGCTCTCTCACCATTGGATTAGAGCTGATACTATGAAGCTAAAGAGACTAAACAGACTTTCTGTCACCTCCATAAAGGGGCACTTTTCCGTGTTTGTCAGAAGTGTCCGAGGATTATTAGAGGTGATAGTTTCCTCCCAATTAGAAGGGACACCTGTGGATATTGGGGTCTTTACCTGCTACAGTCCTGGAATGGAGCCACCTCCGGCAGAGCCGCACTCCACATAGAGAATAATGGAGCCTCCAGCACCGACCTCCACCCGCAGAGCCGCACTCCACATAGAGAATAATGGAGCCTCCGGCACCGACCTCCACCCTCAGAGCCACACTCCACATAGAGAATAATGGAGCCTCCAGCACCGACCTCCACCCGCAGAGCCGCACTCCACATAGAGAATAATGGAGCCTCCAGCACCGACCTCCACCCGCAGAGCCGCACTCCACATAGAGAATAATGGAGCCTCCGGCACCGACCTCCACCCGCAGAGCCGCACTCCACATAGAGAATAATGGAGCCTCCGGCACCTACCTCCACCCGCAGAGCCACACTCCACATAGAGAATAATGGAGCCTCCGGCACCGACCTCCACCCGCAGAGCCGCACTCCACATAGAGAATAATGGAGCCTCCAGCACCGACCTCCACCTGCAGAGCCGCACTCCACATAGAGAATAATGGAGCCTCCAGCACCGACCTCCACCCGCAGAACCGCACTCCACATAGAGAATAATGGAGCCTCCAGCACCGACCTCCACCCGCAGAGCCGCACTCCACATAGAGAATAATGGAGCCTCCAGCACCGACCTCCACCTGCAGAGCCGCACTCCACATAGAGAATAATGGAGCCTCCAGCACCGACCTCCACCTGCAGAGCCGCACTCCACATAGAGAATAATGGAGCTTCCAGCACCGACCTCCACTCGCAGAGCCGCACTCCACATAGAGAATAATGGAGCCTCCAGCACCGACCTTCACCCGCAGAGCCACACTCCACATAGAGAATAATGGAGCCTCCAGCACCGACCTCCACCCGCAGAGCCGCACTCCACAGAGAATAATGGGGCCTCCAGCACCGACCTCCACCCGCAGAGCCGCACTCCACAGAGAATAATGGAGCCTCCAGCACCGACCTCCACTCGCAGAGCCGCACTCCACATAGAGGATAATGGAGCCTCCGGCACCGACCTCCACCCGCAGAGCTGCACTCCACATAGAGAATAATGGAGCCTCCAGCACCGACCTCCACTCGCAGAGCCGCACTCCACATAGAGAATAATGGAGCCTCCGGCACCGACCTCCACCCGCAGAGCCGCACTCCACATTGAGAATAATGGAGCCTTCGGCACCGACCTCCACCCGCACTCCACATAGAGAATAATGGAGCCTCCGAGCACCGACCTCCACCCGCAGAGCCGCACTCCACATAGAGAATAATGGAGCCTCCGGCACCGACCTCCACCCGCAGAGCCGCACTCCACATAGAGAATAATGGAGCCTCCAGCACCGACCTCCACCCGCAGAGCCGCACTCCACATAGAGAATAATGGAACCTCCAGCACCGACCTCCACCCGCAGAGCCGCACTCCACATAGAGAATAATGGAGCCTCCAGCACCGACCTCTACCCGCAGAGCCGCACTCCACATAGAGAATAATGGAGCCTCCGGCACCGACCTCCAACCGCAGAGTCGCACTCCACAGAGAATAATGGGGCCTCCAGCAGCGACCTCCACCCGCAGAGCCGCACTCCACAGAGAATAATGGAGCCTCCAGCACCGACCTCCACCCGCAGAACATAGAGGATAATGGAGCCTCCAGCACCGACCTCCCCCCGCAGAGCTGCACTCCACATAGAGAATAATGGAGCCTCCAGCACCGACCTCCACTCGCAGAGCCGCACTCCACATAGAGAATAATGGAGCCTCCGGCACCGACCTCCACCCGCAGAGCCGCACTCCACATAGAGAATAATGGAGCCTTCGGCACCGACCTCCACCCGCACTCCACATAGAGAATAATGGAGCCTCCGAGCACCGACCTCCACCCGCAGAGCCGCACTCCACATAGAGAATAATGGAGCCTCCGGCACCGACCTCCACCCGCAGAGCCGCACTCCACATAGAGAATAATGGAGCCTCCAGCACCGACCTCCACCCGCAGAGCCGCACTCCACATAGAGAATAATGGAACCTCCAGCACCGACCTCCACCCGCAGAGCCGCACTCCACATAGAGAATAATGGAGCCTCCAGCACCGACCTCTACCCGCAGAGCCGCACTCCACATAGAGAATAATGGAACCTCCAGCACCGACCTCCACCCGCAGAGCCGCACTCCACATAGAGAATAATGGAGCCTCCGGCACCGACCTCCAACCGCAGAGTCGCACTCCACAGAGAATAATGGGGCCTCCAGCACCGACCTCCACCCGCAGAGCCGCACTCCACAGAGAATAATGGAGCCTCCAGCACCGACCTCCACCCGCAGAGCCGCACTCCACATAGAGGATAATGGAGCCTCCAGCACCGACCTCCCCCCGCAGAGCCTCACTCCACATAGAGAATAATAGAGTCTCCAGCACCGACCTCCACCCGCAGAGCCGCACTCCACATAGAAAATAATGGAGCCTCCAGCACCGACCTCCACCCGCAGAGCCGCACTCCACATAGAGAATAATGGAGCCTCCAGCACCGACCTCCACCCGCAGAGACACACTCCACATAGAGAATAATGGAGCCTCCAGCACCGACCTCCACCTGCAGAGCCGCACTCCACAGAGAATAATGGAGCCTCCAGCACCGACCTCCACCCGCAGAGCCGCACTCCACATAGAGGATAATGGAGCCTCCGGCACCGACCTCCACCCGCAGAGCTGCACTCCACATAGAGAATAATGGAGCCTCCAGCACCGACCTCCACTCGCAGAGCCGCACTCCACATAGAGAATAATGGAGCCTCCGGCACCGACCTCCACCCGCAGAGCCGCACTCCACATAGAGAATAATGGAGCCTTCGGCACCGACCTCCACCCGCACTCCACATAGAGAATAATGGAGCCTCCGAGCACCGACCTCCACCCGCAGAGCCGCACTCCACATAGAGAATAATGGAGCCTCCGGCACCGACCTCCACCCTCAGAGCCGCACTCCACATAGAGAATAATGGAGCCTCCAGCACCGACCTCCACCCGCAGAGCCGCACTCCACATAGAGAATAATGGAGCCTCCGGCACCGACCTCCACCCGCAGAGCCGCACTCCACATAGAGAATAATGGAGCCTCCAGCACCGACCTCCACCCGCAGAGCCGCACTCCACATAGAGAATAATGGAGCCTCCGGCACCGACCTCCACCCGCAGAGCCACACTCCACATAGAGAATAATGGAGCCTCCAGCACCGACCTCCACCCGCAGAGCCGCACTCCACATAGAGAATAAATGCGTATCCAGCACCGACCTCCACCCGCAGAGCCGCACTCCACATAGAGAATAATGGAGTCTCCGGCACCGACCTCCACCCGCAGAGCCACACTTCACATAGAGAATAATGGAGCCTCCGGCACCGACCTCCACCCGCAGAGCCGCACTCCACATAGAGAATAATGGAGCCACCGGCACAGACCTCCACTCGCAGAGACGCACTCCACATATATGGCTGCTCTGTGTGCACAGGACCTGCGAGGAGGTCACAGGAGGGGAGGAGTCAGGGGTCACATGATCAGGTGGCTCAGTGTATGTAGGACTCTGCTGTGCTGGTTGTCATGGTGACGGATGAAGGGAAGTGAATGTATCAGAGGCGTACTGAGCGGAGTCGCATGTGTATGAGGCGTACCGAGCAGAGTCGCGTGTGTGCGAGGCGTATCGAGTGGAGTCGTGTGTGTGCGAGGTGCACCGAGTGGACTCGCGTGTGTGTGAGGCGTACAGAGCGGACTCGCGTGTGTGCAAGGCGTACAGAGCAGACTCGCGTGTGTGCAAGGCGTACCGAGTGGACTTGCTTGTGTATGTGGCGCCCCCAGGAGTATGGTCGCCACAGTGGCATTACCTTCCTCCTAGGGAGGGTGATGTCTTCCTTGGAAGCAATGAAGGATCTCTCTATCAAGTAAATCCAGCACACAGCACAGTTCCCACTCCAGGGCAGCAGAGGGAGCTCTGAACCAATCTGGGGGAGGAGTTGCTCTCTGTGGCCAGGAAGGGGAAGTTAGTGGAGTTTGTGTGAGGAGGGAAAAGTGTGGCTGGAGGATTGAGCAGAATTCAGGCTCACTTCTAGCTGGTCCGGAGTCCGGTATCCGAGGTTGTATGGATGCTGATGGTCCTGCAGCAGAAACCGGAGGAACAAGAAGCTGTAAATGCTCTGTTCCCAGCTAAGACTCAGAGGAACAGCAGCAACTTGTGTGAGCCAGAAAAAGGAGGCTACGGCTGCCTGCCATACGAGGGAAGTTCTAAAGAGAGCAAGCAAGAGGAACTTCAGTGTAACTCAGTACTGCAAGTACCTCAGATAAGCGCTAGGAAGGAGACTACACAACCCACCTGCATAGAGATTCCTAAGTTGCTTCTAGGCTAATCAGCTCCTGTTCCATCTGTAATCTGGATCCTGGACTGCACTTACAAAGCAAAGTAAAGGTAAAGGAAACTGCACCCTGTTGTGTCATTGCCTTCTTCCTGCAACCCCTTCAGCACTGCTACATCTCTGTGCCTAACAATGCACCCTCTTCCTCAACACCTATTACTACTGCCCTGGGACTACAGCTCTACCTGTGGGGAGTTCTTACATCTTGCTGCCTTATACCATCTGTCCCAGAGGATCTGCACTGCAGCGTCGGCTTAATCCCTTCATTGCCGAGCACCACAGGTGGCGTCACGTATCATCCACCTATAAACTTTATTCAGCCATGTTTCACCCTTTTGCATGGATGCCCAGGACCACGGACCGGGTTACCGCCACTGTGACACATTCCTCTGAGACACCGGCCCAGTACCGAGTAACCCCACTGACCTGGCGGGTGATCCATTTTGGCGTCACGAACCGGATTTACGAAGCCTGGTGCCAGAGACTGTATTGTGTGCCATAGACTTATTGTGCAATTGCCGCCATTACCCCGCCACTTGGGGCACGCGGGAAGCCAAAGAGGCGTGCTGTTGTGGGTGGAGCCTGCAAGAGAGTGCGAAAAGTGAGGTGCTGCGCGGGAAGAGACCAGCGGGCGAGAAGTGAGAAGCTGAGGCCTGCAGTCCCGGCGTGCCCCGATCATACAGCCTGCGGAGCTGCGACCTTGTAAGCCAGTGAAACACGGGGCCTGGCCAACGTTATCTAGGGGGGAAGAGAATGAGGCAAGAGAAGATGCAGCGGTGATCGCCACCACACCCCCCACAGCGCCGCAAGATGCATGGGCAAGCGCAGCTGCGGCTCCAATGGCACCGCAGAATCCAGCGGCCAGCGCCGCCTCCAGAGCACTGCAAGGACCAGTGCCCACCGCAGCAGTCCCCATAATGCCGGTGTCCATGCCCTATATACCGGAAGCGGCCTGGTTACCGCAGTACTCAGGGGAGTCACATACCCTGAGTGAATTCAAAGAGAGACTGTGCAGTTTGTTTGAGGTGTATCCTATGTCTGGAAGCCAAAAAGTGAACATCCTTATTGGGCAGCTAACTGGTGCAGCGCAAAGAGAAGTAAAGTTCTGACAGGAACTGATAAAGAGACTGTTAAAAAGATTCTGGCTAAGCTATGAAGCACCTTTGACATACGCACTGCAGCTGAAATAAAAATGAGATTCTTTGGGTGTAAGCAAAGAGTGCAGGACAGTATACGGAACTATGCTCTTAACCTGCAGGAGGCGCTGCGAGCCATAAAGCAGATTGACCCAGACAGTGTGAAAGATGGAGACAGACTGTTAAAGGAGCAATTTATTGAGGGACTCCTATCCAGTACCCACAGAGCACAGCTGCGCATCATAGCCCTACAAAACCCTGATCAAGACTTTGCAGACTTTAAAGACAGGGCTATCCGGGTGCTGCATGAACCAAATGTCAGCCGTCCAGCTCCCCCTAGTCGCCCAGCAATCACCTACCACCAAGCAGACCAAAAATATGGCTGCACTTGCCAAAACCATGCAGTCCATGCAGGTGTCCTCAAAGGAGAAGATCCAGCTGGTCTCCAGTCCAGAAAATGTCCCGTAGCTACGGAAGAGGATCCTGCCACTCCGAGGGAGAGACAACGATCGCTATGACCAGGACGGACGTCCCATCTGTCATCACTGCCGCAAGGCAGGCCACATCGCAAGATTCTGCCACCCTAAGGCAGAGGGCCAACCCCCAGGAGTAGGACCACAAGGCCCAAAGAACTGGCAAGCCAAGTATGTTGGTGGGCGACCGGTCCTCCCAGTGGTGATTGACGGCATCCCCATGAGCGCTTTGATGGACACTGGCTCTCAGGTGACAATTATGCCATATATCCTTTACAAACGGTATTGGGCTGACTCTGAACTTACTCGCAACCCAAGTGATGAGCTAACAGTAGTTGCCAGCAATGGTCAGTCTTTGCCACAAGTAGGATGTAAAGAGATTACCATTAAGGTGGGGCGAGTGGAATTAAAATCTCAAGGTCTGATAGTTGTAGACATTGATCGACGAGAATGTAACCCAATGATGACCTTAGGTACTAATGTGATTGAAAATCGTCTTGCTGAGGTTATTGTTTTGCTGCAACAGGTAGCCGAGACAGTTGGTTCCAGTGAATGAGTCCTGCAGAAGGAGATCAAGGCCCTGATGCAAAGACAGCAGGTAGAACTGTCTGGCGGAGAAATTGGCAGCGTCAGAGTGAGTGATTCTTTCCCCATTGCGATACCCCCCCAGATGTGAAATGTTAATTTGGTGTCAGGCAGCCATAGGCCTCAGAGGAAAAGATTAGCATTGGTAGAGCCAGTGACCTCTGATAGCCGGCCCACTGTCCTGACAGCCAGAGGGGTAGTTGATGTCAGCAAGGGGAGTGTACCTGTACGCCTCTTGAATTGTGGGGAGGAGAAGGCCACAATACTTCGGTATGCCACAGTTGCTAAGCTGTTTACTGTCAGTAACAACGCAATACAGGCAGCAGAGCTCTTGGTCTCATCCAACCAGGCAGGGGACAATGGCTCTGTAAAGCAGCTGGAGGAGTGGTGTCAGCAGCTGCATGTGGGAACTGACTCCACCCCTTCATACCAAAAGAATGGGGTTTACCGAGTGGCTCAGGAGTATGAGCGGGTATTCAGAAAACACCCTGTAGACTTTGGGAAGGCAAAAGGGGTTCAACACCATATCCCCACTGGAGATCATCCACCCATTAAGAAAAGGTACCGGCCTATACCCCCAACACAATATCAATGTGCCAAAAGTATGTTGCGAGAAATGAAGGAAGCTGGGGGTGATCAGAGATAGTTGTAGCCCCTGGGCAGCCCCAATAGTCTTTGTGAAAAAGAAAGATGGTACCATGAGAATGTGTGTTGATAACAGAAAAATTAACAGCATTACACATAAGGATGCCTACCCATTACCCAGAATTGAAGAGTCATTAGCTGCACTTAAAACTGCCAACTATTTTACCACCTTAGATCTCACTAGTGGGTATTGGCAGTTCCCGTGGCAGAGGCAGACAAGGAGAAAACAGCGTTTACCACACCAATGGGTCTCTGCGAGTTCAACTACATGCCACTCGGGCTCTGTACTGGCCCAGGGATATTTCACCGGCTAATGGAGTGCTGTCTTGGACACAAGAACTTCGAGACAGTTCTGTTGTACCTTGATGATGTCATGGTTTTCTCCAAGACTTATGAAGACCATCTGGAGCACCTGGCTGAGGTGTTTGAAGCCTTGTCCAACTTTGGCCTGAAAGTGAAGCCACACAAATGCCTCCTCCTGAAGCCCAAGGTGCAGTACCTCGGTCATGTAGTGAGTGCAGAAGGTGTGGCACCGGATCCTGACAAAGTCACTGTCGTCCGGGACTGGCAGAAGCCCAGCAACCTCCATGAGATACGTCAATTCCTCGGGTTGGTAGGCTACTACTGAAGGTTCATCAAAGGCTTCACTGAGATAGCTACACCTATGCAACATTTTCTGGTGGGTAAGCCCAAGAAAGCCAGGAAGAAGAGTCCTACATTTGAATGGAATGAGGAACTGGAGAGGTCCTTCACTCGACTGAAAATGGCTCTCACAGGAGATGAAGTTCTGGCCTACCCAGATTATGACCAACCATTTGTTCTGTATACTGATGCCAGAAATGTGGGTCTGGGAGCAGTACTGTCACAGGTACAGAATGGCAAAGAAATGAGTGATCTCCTATGCCAGAAGGAAGCTTTGTCCCACTGAAAGGAACCCTGACAACTACAGTTCCTTCAAACTGGAGTTCCTTGCCATAGTCTGGGCTGTGACTGAACGATACAAGCATTACCTAGCTTCAGCCAAGTTTACCATCTTCATGGACAACATCCCATTGACTCACTTGGAGACTGCAAAACTAGGTGCACTGGAGCAGTGATGGATGGCCCGGCTGTCTAACTATGAATTTACCATCAAGTACCGAGCGGGGCAAAAGAATGCCAATGCTGATGCGCTGTCGAGGATGCCCAATCTGCCAGATGGGGGAGAAGACCGTGAGGCACTCGAAGAAATAGAGTTACCTGCCTTTCACTGGCCAATTGCGGCCCAACATGCCCAAGGAGTGAGAAACAGATGATCTATCGTGAAAGAGGCTACCCTAAATCCGTTGCCTCATCATGACTGGGCAGAAACGCAGGATAGCGACCCCGCAGTCCGCCTGGTAAAGGAGCTACTGTCACAAGCTGACTCACGCCCAGGTCCAGATGCTCCTGAAGAAACCCAGCAGTTGTGGAAGGATGATTTAGCGAATCCTGCTTTGAGCAGGGGGTTGGACCAGATGGCCCAGGAGGTCCCTTCCAACTCTACGATTCTATGAAAGAGGCAGGCTGTTCATCTATGAGGGAAAGCTATGTCGGAGGAGTATTAATTCCTCACACTCATGAGCTGGTCTGCCAGGTGTAAGTCCCAAAGAGGGAGGCATCAAAGGTCTTGGAAGCATACCACAATGGAGCTGGACACTTCGGATGGAAAAAGTTGGAGGCCTTGCTCCGAGAGAGATTCTACTGGGCTGGTATGAGGAAGGCCATTGAAAATTGGTGCCGGGAGTGTAGACAATGCAACCTGTGCAGGAAGGACCGTAACAGCCAGCGAGCTCCTTTGCAGCCAATAATAACTAAACAGCCACTCGAGTTGGTAGCCTTGGACCATGTGAAGCTGGTCCCAAGCCATTCAGGCTACGTTTATGCTCTTACCATCGTTGACCACTACTCGAGATTCCTGGTAGTCGTGCCTGTCAAGGATCAAACAGCCAGGACAGCAGCCAGAGCATTCCAACAGCACTTTTGTCAACCACACGGATATCCCAAGCGAGTGCTTACAGATCAAGGTCCAGCCTTTGAGGTAGGGCTGTGGAGTCGGAGTCGTGGAGTCGGAGTCGGAGTTAGTTTTGGTTGGAGTCGGAGTCGGTAGAAATGTACCGACTCCGACTCCAGCTTTAAAAAAAATGTATTAATATTTCATAATTGAACTTTCATATGAATTTTATAAATGTTACTCAAATATATATGTTCTATCAAACTATGAACAACAGTGATAAGCAGTTCTGCTGGAGATAGAGACATTTCTTACTTCTTGTGTGTCACTGTTCTCCACTGCCCTTATCTAATCTTATACTTGGTTAACCTCATGCTGCCCCAACCCCCCTACTTACAATGTATGAAACTGAAAGTGAAAATGTGTTGCAAATTCTTAGTAGTAAAGCTCCTCCTCTAGACTAGATCATACTAGGTGTGCGTCTTCCAAGCATCTCACAGCTGCCTGCTACTCAGAAGAGGAAGACTGTAAGAAGTATTATCCTTTCAACAAACTTTGCATCAGTTAACTGTGAGTACATGAGGAATAATAACAGTATTACTGACCACTATATCAGTTGTACGACCTGGCAATAATTTTGTACAATTGTTTTTAGGAAAAACAATTGTCATTTGGATTGTGAATGCAGAATTAAAAACCTGAGAATGTCAAAGTAGCATCACATTAAATCAGCTGTATTTGAACATTTCACCATCACTCAAGATAGAAAACATTATGTCTGTCAGTGTATGACAAATAATCCAGACGAAAACAAATGCTGTGAAGCCAAGATGAGTGCATATTCAGGCAAAGATAAAAATGCTCCTACCAGAGCTTCTAATCTAAAGAGACATTTACAGCGCTTTCATCCAGAAGTACTGAAAGCAGTGGATGAGAAAGACTGCATCCAAACCAATGAACCAGTGCCCAGCTCTTCCAGCCAAACAAAGGAGCAGAAAACTTTGCAGCCATCAGTTGCAAGATATTTTGTCAGTGACAAAGTTACTGTGACAATGACAGTAGATACATTTAAAAAACAGATCATAGAGCTTGTTGTAAAGGATAGTGTGCCTATTTCATTATTTTCACGACCAGCTTTTATGTGTCTGAATGGGGAAATGGCCCGCAAGCTTGGTGTTTCTCTGGAGAGAGAGAGTATTAGAAAATTAGTAATCGAAGAAGCTTTTAAACAAAAGGAAGAACTTAAAAAAACTCTCAAGGGACGCTTTCTGTTTCTTAAAATGGATGCCTGCACACGTCACAGAGTGAACTATTTTGCCATCAATGTCCGATTTGTTTGTGACAAAAATGAAATAGTTACCAAGACATTGGCAGTAAAAGACACCAAAGCTCATCACACCAGTGAGTTTCTCCAGGTCTTGGTGGAAAAGGTTCTGCAAGACTATGAACTTAAAAAAGAGCAAGTTCTTTCTGTCGTAACTGACAATGCTTCAAATATGATAAGTACTATAAGGCTGTGTGCACACGCTGCGGAAAAGGTGCGGATTCATCCGCGCGGATTTTGTACAATCCGCAGGTGAAACCGCAGGTCAAAAGACCTGCGGTTTTACCTGCGGATTGCTCTGTGGTTTTGCCCTGCGGTTTTTCATCTCCTCAATGGAGGAGATGGCAAACCGCAGGAGAATCCGCAGAAAGAATTGACATGTCAATTCTTTCTGCGGATTGAAAACCGCAGATAATCCGCGCGGAAAATTCCGCACCGTCTGCACTGCGGTTTTTGATTCCCATAGGGAATCATTGTACTGTACACCGCAGCAAAAACTGCTGCGGGTCCGCAGCGGCCAAAACCGCTGCGGAACCGCAGCAAAATCCGCAGCGTGTGCACACAGCCTTAAGCTAATGAATGAGAGTAATGATGGTGACCAGCAGCTACAGGAGAACATTCTGGGTCCACAGACACAGAAATGTTTGAAATAGAGGAACACAGTATTGTAACTGAGGAGCAAACTGAAGTTGCTTCAGATGAACAGCAACATGATAGTTTAGATGATCTTGTTGAAACTGTGTCAGTATGTTCTTTCATTCATCACATGCGCTGTGTTGTGCATACGCTACAGCTGGCTATAAGAGACAGTCTGCAAGAAGGACATGCTGCTGCACTGATTGGCAAGGTGAGAAAATTGGCTACTGTTGCCAGAACCCCTAAAGTTGACTCAATTTTGAAGAGACGTGCTGGAAAAGGGGCAATTATTGATCAAGCCACACGATGGGGCAGTACTTACTTAATGATTCAGCGCTTGGTTGAACTGAAAACCTTTCTTGTAGACATGGCTAACCCTCAACTGACGCTAAATGAAAGTCAGTGGAATCAGGTGACTGAGCTGGAAAAATTGCTAGAGCACCCATTTACAGTGACTAAAAAATTACAAGCAGAGGACTTAACTCCAGGTATTTTCTTAAAGGAGTGGAAGAACCTGATGTTTTGCCTGTCCCAAAGAGGAGGGTTAATTGCAAGTGGCATTGCTACATCAATGAAACGGAGAGAGGAGCTACTATTACAAAATAACATTCTTTTGGCAGCTGTTTATGTAGACCCAATGCATCGGATTCTTCTAGATGATCAACAGCTAAGTAAAGGAAAAGAAGCTCTGTTTGAAATAGCAGTAAGGATGAAAGGGTTGCAGAACAGTCAGGAGGAACAAGAAGAATTTGGTCGTCCTGCCACATCTTCACCCTCATCATCAACTGATGAAGAATTTAATTTCGAAAAATATTTGGATCACAAGGACCGTGCAAAGCGTTCCCACATAGAAGAGTCATCCCCATCAAGGAACACAGCCAGTACATTTCAGCAGAATTTTTCATGTGCACTAAAAGAAATTGAGAAATTTGACCGTTCATCAAAAATAACAGTGCAACAAGCGATTCCTCTGTATCCTGACATTGTCAGAGATGTTGCCCGAGTGGTTACTGCTTTGCCACCAACACAAGTTAGTGTAGAGAGGTTGTTCTCTGCTCTCAAAATAATTAGATCAGATTTGAGGGCATCCATGAAGGAGGATCTGACAGAGGCAATACTTTTTCTGAGGACAAATTTATAGATTTCTTCTTATTAACTGCATAAAAGTGTTTATTGCATATTTACTTACAGTTTAGAAAAGTTTATAAAAGTTATTTGCTATATTCTAATTGTATTCTAATAAATGTAGTTTTTGCTCTAAGTGGTCTGATTACTTATATGATGGTGAGAAACTGAATAAGCACCATGTTTAATATTTTACAACAGTAAATTTGTTGTTATGAATTGGCCATTTATGAAGGAGTCGGAGTCGGAGTCGGAGTCTGATAAAATCCAGGAGTCGGAGTCGCAACTGTGGCTTACCGACTCCACAGCCCTGCTTTGAGGCAGAAGTGTTCCAGGAATTCTGTAACTTGTATGGTTGCAAGAAGATCAGGACAACACCGTACCATCCACAGACCAATGGCATGTGTGAAAAGATGAATCAGGTGGTGATCGATCTACTGAAGACCTTGCCCTTGGAAGAGAGGACTCTGTGGCCAGAGAAGTTACCAGATCTGGTAGACCTCTACAATCACATTTCTGTGAATTCCACCAACTGCACTCCAGCCTACCTAATGAGAGTGAGGCCTGGCAAGCTGCCTATTGATTTGGATATGGGAGGCCTTACACCTGAGGTGACATCACCAGATGCTGACTGGGATACAGAGCGGCAGCAGCAGTACCGTAAAGTGCAAGAGTGCATGGAAAAGAGTCTAGCGCAGGCAAGACAAAAGCAGGAAAAGAACTACAATCAACATGCACCAGAAAAAGTCCTAAAGAGGAAAAGGAGGATGCATAAATTGGATGACCAATGGGAGGCTGAACCCTACACCGTCCTACCATCAAACTTTGACAACACCAAGGTGTGCCTTATCAGTAAGGATGGAGGAGAAACCTCATCAGCAGTATCGAGGGATCATCTGAAACTGTGCCCTGACCAACTAAAGGACAGAATGGAAGAGCAAAACAACCTTCAGCCCATAGAGGAAGAAGAAGAAAAGGTCAACACTGTACTTGGAGAATTCCCTGCAAATTGGACTAGAGCGAATCAGGCCATAGTGGTGCCAGTTTTTACCTTTCTCCAACTGGTAGTGCAAGAAGAAGTGACTAAAAACCACCCTGAAAACCAGCAAGTACAGGCAGCAGATGCCACACCAGCAGTGGAGCAAGAGAATCCTCGCCCTGCCAGTGGTGAATCTGTCATGCCCAAGGTGAGTAGAAGTGGTCCTAGGAAATCTAGTATCCTTGTGCTACGTAGAACCACCAGTAGTGTAGCCAGTACAGCACGCTCTACACCAGTAGTAGTTAACACAAGGCATCCAATAAGGTCTCCAACAACACCAGTGCTACGTTGGCCTGTCCATAGTAACCAAGGTATACCACCCCCAAGGTTTTGTATATAAATAAGTTATGTAAAAGGTAAAATGTAAATATGCAACTTTTCAAGCTTATATGCCTACAGAGACACTGTAAAAATCTTTTGAGCAATCTCAGTTTGTTTTTGATGGACAATTGGGCCACAGGACTATGTGTGGCCAAAACTATCCTTTTATATAGTTACCAGCTGCTCAGGAATTGGACCATGGACATTGACGAATGGACTAATCGTCACATGGACTATTTTTGAGCTTTGGTTTTTGTAATTTTTCATTTTTGAAATCTTGTAACAGTTACAATTGTTCATTTGTTTATATGTTTGCATGCTTTCTCAGTCCGGGAGTACTGAATTGCACTAGGGGGGAATGTGGCACCCCCCAGGGGTAAGGTCGCCACAGTGGCACATTACCTTCCTCCTAGGGAGGGTGATGTCATGCTTGGAAGCAATGAAGGATCTCTCTATCAGGTAAATCCAGCACACAGCACAGTTCCCACTCCAGGGCAGCAGAGGGAGCTCTGAACCAAACTGGGGGAGGAGCTGCTCTCTGTGGCCAGGAAGGTGGAGTTCGTGTGAGGAGGGAAAAGTGTTATGAATGAGTCACCGGAGGAGCAAAAAACAAAAATACAAGCTAAGTCCAGAAAACCGGACAGGTTGGTAGCTAGCGGATTGCAGACCCCTGATCCTATTCACAACAACTAACAGTAGCCGTGGGGTGTTCCTACGGTGGTCCTAGACACCTTGTTCACAGCCGGAGAACTAAATAAACCTAAAGAAAGAAAGGGGAAATCTAAACTGCCTCAGAGCAGACCCCAAAGCAATAGACAGCCCCCAACATGTATTGACGGCGAAAACAGATGAAAACACAAACACAGACAGAAAGACAGGCTGAGCAAATGATGGGGCCCTCACTAACTAGATAGGACAGGAAAGAAAAGCAACTGTCTGCAATCACGCAAAAACCCTGCCAAAAATAATGTCCAACACGTCTGATAGAAAAGGCCCTGAAGTCACTAGACTTCAAAATCACTATATCAGCACTCAGGTATATTCTGAAAACAGAGCAAAGAGATCAACTGATCAGAGACAAAAATGGAGTTCAGCCAGTCCCAACCAGGGCTGGCTGAACACAAACACTAAGTAAACCAGACAATATCTCATGGAACAATAGCAGAGCAAAAACTTAGCTTTAGTAGACAGGACTAAACTGGAGGCCAGAGCTCAGAGCAGAGAGGATCACCAGCAACCCAGCAGGGTGTCAGCGGCCTTATATCCACTCAGAGATTCCGGATGTCCAATCACACTCCACTGTTATGAATGAGTCACCATAGGAGGCAAAAACAGAAATACTAGCTAAGTCCAGAAAACCAGAGAAGTTGACACCACCTAGCCTGACGGGAGTTCAGGCGCTGGGCCGTCTGCAAATAGACCAGATTTTTATGGTCTGTGTATACCTGGAAGGGAAACTGAGCCCCCCTCCAGGAGATGTCTCCACTCTGAAAAGGCCAACTTCATGGCTAGTAGCTCTGTTATGAATGAGTCACCGTAGGAGGCAAAAACAGAAATACTAGCTAAGTCCAGAAAACCAGAGAAGTTGGCAGCTATCGGATTACAGACCCCTGAACCTATCAACAACAACTAGCAGTAGCCGTGGGGGGTTCCTACGGTGCCCTAGACCCCTCGATCACAGCCGGAGAACTACATAGCCTAAAGACAGAAAGGGAAATCTAAACTGCCCCAGAGCAGACCCCAAAGCAATAGGCAGCTCCCAACATATAATGACGGTGAAGCAAGATGAAAAATCACTCACACAGATAAAAAGATAGGCTGAGCAAACGATGGGGCCCAAGCTAACTACATAGGACAGGATAGAAAAGCTACTGTCTGTAATCCGCCAAAACCCTATCAAAACAAGAGCCAACAGCTGATAGGGAAAAAACCCTGAAGACGCTAAGCTTCAAAAAGACTTTTTCAGTACTCAGGTATTTTCTGAAGACAGAGCAAAAAGGAATTCAGCTCACCCCAGCAGGGAATGGCAGAAATCCAGAAAAACAAGGAAAAAAAAACCCAAAACACAAATGCAAAAAAAAAAAAGCAGAAAACTTAGCTTTTAAGGAGCAGGAATCAGACTGGTCTCCTAGAATCCCTCAGAGAGATCACCAGCAAGGCAGAAGGGCGTCGGCTGCCTTATATCCAGTCAGTAATTCCCGTCACCCAGTCATCATCATCCTGCCCAGATGCTTGGTAATCAGCCTAACTACCTTCCTTCACCAGAAGAGGGAGTTCATCAGACCTCAATGGTGAAGGGGAAAATGAACTCACAACAGTACCTCCCCCTTGAGGAGGGGTCACCGAACCCTCATACATGCCACCAGGGCGATCAGGGTGAGCCCGATGAAAGGCACGCACCAATCTTTTGGCATGAATATCAGAGGCAGAGACCAAGGAATTATCCTCCTGACCATAACCCTTCCACTTAACCAAATACTGGAGTCTCCGTCTAGCCAGACGGGAATCCAGTATCTTCTCTACCTCATATTCCATGTTACCTTCAACCAATACAGGGTCCGGAGGTGCCACCCCAGGAACTACTGGTTCAACAAACCTCTTCAACAAGGACTTATGAAACACATTATGGATTATAAATGTGACAGGAAGAGCCAAACGAAAAGAGACCGGATTAATAATCTCCAAAATCTTGTAAGGTCCAATCAATCTAGGTTTAAACTTAGGAGAAGCCACCTTCATAGCGATATTTTTTGATGATAACCAAACCATATCACCAACCTTAAACTGGGGACCAATGGTCCTATGTCGGTTGGAAAACCGCTGGGCCTTTTCCTGGGAGAGAGATAACTTATCCACCACTTGGTCCCAGATCTGGTGCATTCTCTCCACCACAGTGTCAACACCTGGGAAGGCAGAAGGCTCCACCTGCCCTGAAGAAAATCGAGGATGAAACCCAAAGTTACAAAAAAAAGGTGACATCAAAGTGGCAGAACTAGCTCTATTATTTAAAGAAAATTCGGACAAGGGCAAAAATGAAACCCAATCATCCTGATCAGCGGAAATAAAACATCTCAAATACGACTCCAAGGTCTGGTTTGTTCTCTCCGTCTGCCCATTGGTCTGAGGGTGAAAAGCAGAGGAGAAAGACAACTGAATTCCCAGCTTGGAACAGAAAGTCCTCCAAAATCTAGACACAAACTGAACTCCTCTGTCAGATACAATGTTCTCAGGAATCCCGTGCAAGCGAACCACCTGTTGCAAAAACAGGGGCACCAACTCAGAAGAAGATGGCAACTTAGGGAGTGGTACAAGATGAACCATCTTAGAGAACCTAACACAAATCACCCAAATAACAGTCATCCTTTGAGAGACAGGCATATCAGAGATGAAATCCATTGAAATATGGGTCCATGGCCTCCTGGGGACCGGCAAAGGCATCAACAACCCACTAGAGCGAGAACAAGGTTTAGACCGGGAGCAAGTCCCACAGGACTGCACAAAATTCCTGACATCACGAGACAAGGCGGGCCACCAAAAAGACCGACTCACCAGATCTCTAGTACCAAAAATACCTGGATGACCAGCCAATGCAGAGCAATGAACTTCAGACATCACTCTCTTCTTCCACTGGTCAGGAACATACAACTTCCCACTGGGACAACGCTCAGGTTTGTCCTCCTGGAACTCTTCCAGAGCACGTCTCAAATCGGGCGAGATGGCAGAAAGAACTACCCCTTCGCCTAAGATGGTAGCAGGCTTGGTCAAAACAGGAGAATCAGCAAAGAAGCTCCTAGAGAGAGCGTCAGCCTTGACATTCTTAGTGCCAGGAAGAAAAGAGACCACAAAATCAAAACGTGTAAAAGACAAGGCCCACCTAGCCTGTCTAGGGTTCAAGCGTTTGGCCGACTCCAGGTAAATCAAATTCTTGTGGTCAGTGAGGACCATGACTTGATGTTTAGCTCCCTCCAACCAATGTCTCCACTCAAATGCCCATTTCATGGCTAACAGTTCCCGATTCCCCACATCATAGTTACGTTCAGATGGAGAGAATTTTCGGGAAAAGAAAGCACAGGGATTCATTTTAGATGTTACAGGATCCTTTTGGGACAAAACAGCTCCTGCACCAATCTCAGAAGCGTCCACCTCTACCTGGAACGGGAGTGAGACATCAGGTTGCCGCAAAACCGAGGCAGAAGTGAATCTTCGCTTCAGCTCCTGAAAGGAAGAAACAGCCTCCGGAGACCAATTCAACACATCAGCACCCTTCTTAGTCAGATCAGTCAATGGCTTGGCAATACTAGAAAATTTTGCTATAAATTTCCGATAAAAATTAGCAAAACCCAAAAACTTCTGGAGGGCCTTCAAAGAAGTGGGCTGAACCCAATCATAAATGGCCTGTACCTTGGCTGAGTCCATTTCAGTAGTTGACGGAGACAAAATAAATCCCAAAAATGAAATCCTCTGTACCCCAAAAAGGCATTTCGATCCTTTGACATACAGGGAATTCTCCCTCAAGATCCGGAACACAGTCCGAACATGTTCCACATGAGAATCCCAATCCTTGGAGAAGATCAAAATATCATCCAGATAGATAATCAAAAATGTATCCACAGTCTCGGAAAATGTCGTTCATGAAGCACTGGAAGACAGAAGGGGCATTAGTGAGTCCAAAAGGCATCACCAGGTACTCAAAATGTCCCTCCGGAGTATTAAACGACGTCTTCCATTCATCCCCATGCTTAATGCGGATAAGATTATACGCCCCCCTGAGGTCAAGCTTGGTAAACCAGCAAGCACCTTTAACTCTGGAGAATAGATCCGAAACCAGGGGTAACGGATACTGATATTTAATAATAATTTTGTTGAGGGCACGATAATCAATACAAGGCCTTAATGAACCATCCTTTTTGGCCACGAAAAAAAAACAGCACTTAAGGGTGAAGAGGATGGTCTATTATGACCCTTCTCCAACGCCTCCTTAATATAGGATCGCATAGCCTCGTGCTCGGGTACAGGAAAATTGAAGAGCCGACCCTTGGGAAATTTACACCCCGGGCTCAGTTCAATTGCACAGTCATAACTCCTATGAGGAGGCAAAGACGCAGACTCATTCTCACTAAATACATCATAAAAATCAGCCAAATAGTCAGGAACATCATGCGACTGAGTTGAGGTGGAAAAAACCGGAGCCTCACTAAGGGCACAATGACAACCCCAACTCACCACAGACACAGATTTCCAATCCAAAACTGGATTATGAATTTGCAACCAGAGAAACCCCAGAACAATGGTATCATGCAAATTATGCAACACCAAAAATCTGCAATTTTCTTGATGGTCTGGGGCGACCCGCATTACCACCTGGGTCCAAAACTGAGGTTTATTTTTCGCCAAAGGAGTAGCATCAATCCCCCCTCAAAGGGATAGGCGTCCGCAGAGGTGTGATCGGAAATCCACAACGTTTAGCAAAATCCAAGTCCATTAGGTTCAGGGCTGCTCCCGAATCCACAAAAGCCTTGGCGGAAAATGTGGACAGGGAGCAGATCAGAGTAATTGCCAGAGGAAACTTAGGTTGAACACCACCCACAGAAAACGTGTGTGCAAAACGTTTCTCTCGTTTAGGACAGACAAAAATAATATGCGAGGCATCTCCACAAAAAAAACACAGCTTATTACG
The DNA here is from genome assembly GCF_039654945.1 of Dendrobates tinctorius. Taxonomy (NCBI): domain Eukaryota; kingdom Metazoa; phylum Chordata; class Amphibia; order Anura; family Dendrobatidae; genus Dendrobates; species Dendrobates tinctorius. The sequence continues at coordinate 15,951,803 of NW_027361794.1, forward strand.
CCTTCTGAACTCCTGACGTTGCTCCCTGGACAAAACTCTATCACATTGCATAGGTTCAGACACTTGTTCAACAGGTGGCAACACCTCTTGTGCAGTCCTGCGTTCATGTAAACGCCGATCAACCTGAATGGCTAATGACATAGAATCATCAAGACCAGAGGGAACAGGAAATCCCACCATAGTATCTTTTACGGCTTCTGACAAACCCTTCCGAAAGAGAGCTGCCAAGGCATTATCATTCCAGGTAGTAAGGACCGCCCACTTTCGGAATTTTTGACAGTACAATTCTGCAGAATCTCGACCCTGGCTCAATGCCAACAGGGTCTTTTCAGCCTGATCAATAGCATTAGGTTTGTCATACAACAACCCCAAGGCTTGAAAAAATGCGTTCACATTAGTCAGAATAGGATCATCTGGTTTCAAAGAAAATGCCCAATCCTGGGGATCGCCACACAGCAAAGAGATGACAATTTTAACCTGCTGCGCGGAACTCCCTGACGAGTTAGGCTTCAAGGCAAAAAATAATTTACAATTATTTTTGAAATTCAAAAATTTAGATCGGTCCCCAAAAAACACATCAGGAGTAGGAATCTTTGGTTCAGCAGCATGTGAATGAGCAAGGTAGGCAGAAATTCCCCGCACTTCCGCAGCGAGCTGCTCCACACGATCAGACAATTGCTTTATCTCCATTGAGAGAAAAAAAAATTCCCCATACGGCCTCAGAGATATAGAGGAAAAAATATACACGTTTTTTTTTTTTTTACACAATTCTTTCCTGCTATTGAGTACCCTAGGATCTGCGGTATGGCTGGTGATTCTGTTATGAATGAGTCACCATAGGAGGCAAAAACAGAAATACTAGCTAAGTCCAGAAAACCAGAGAAGTTGGCAGCTATCGGATTACAGACCCCTGAACCTATCAACAACAACTAGCAGTAGCCGTGGGGGGTTCCTACGGTGTCCTAGACCCCTCGATCACAGCCGGAGAACTACATAGCCTAAAGACAGAAAGGGAAATCTAAACTGCCCCAGAGCAGACCCCAAAGCAATAGGCAGCTCCCAACATATAATGACGGTGAAGAAAGATGAATAAACAGTCACACAGATAAAAAGATAGGCTGAGCAAACGATGGTGCCCAAGCTAACTACATAGGACAGGATAGAAAAGCTGCTGTCTGTAATCCGCCAAAACCCTATCAAAACAAGAGCCAACAGCTGATAGGGAAAAAACCCTGAAGACGCTAGGCTTCAAAAAGACTATATCAGTACTCAGGTATTTTCTGAAGACAGAGCAAAAAGGAATTCAGCTCACCCCAGCAGGGAATGGCAGAAATCCAGAAAAACAAGGAAAAACAAAACCAAAACACAAATGCAAAAAAAAGAGCAGAAAACTTAGCTTTTGAGGAGCAGGAATCAGACTGGTCTCCTAGAATCCCTCAGAGAGATCACCAGCAAGGTAGAAGGGAGTTGGCTGCCTTATATCCAGTCAGCAATACCCGTCACCCAGTCATCATCATCCTGCCCAGATGCTTGGTAATCAGCCTCACTACCTTCCTTCACCAGAAGAGGGAGTTCATCAGACCTCAATGGTGAAGAGGAAAATGAACTCACATCACTCCACCTGTTCAGATGACAGGTTTTTCCCATCCAAATCGATTTCACTACCTCTTTTCACCAGCAGAGGGAGTTCATCGAACATCAAAGGTGAAAGAGAAAATGAGCTTATAACAGTACCTCCCCCTTGAGGAGGGGTCACCGAACCCTCATCCACGCCACCAGGGCAATCAGGATGGGCCCGATGAAAAGCACGAACCAATCTTTCGGCATGAATATCGGATGCAGAGACCCAAGAATTATCCTCCTGGCCATAACCCTTCCACTTAACCAAATACTGGAGTCTCTGTCTAGCCAGACGAGAATCCAGTATCTTCTCAACCTCATATTCATAGAATCATAGAATCATAGAATCGTAGAGTTGGAAGGGACCTCCTGGGCCATCTGGTCCAACCCCCTGCTCAAAGCAGGATTCGCTAAATCATCCCAGTCAGATGTCTGTCCAGCCTCTGTTTGAAGACTTCCTTTGAAGGAGAACTCACCACTTCTCGTGGCAGCCTGTTCCACTCATTGATCACTCCAACTGTCAAAAAGTTTTTTCTAATATCTAATCTGTGTCTCCTCCCATTCAGTTTCATCCCATTGCTTCTAGTCTTTCCTTGTGCAAATGAGAATAAAGTTGATCCTTCTACAATGTGACAGCCCTTGAGATATTTGTAGACAGCTTTTAAGTCTCCTCTCAGTCTTCTCTTTTGCAAACTAAACATTCCCAAATCCTGCAACCTTTCCTCATAAGACAGGGTTTGCAGACCGGTTACCGTTCTGGTCGCTCTTTTCTGAACTTGCTCCAGTTTGTTGATGTCTTTTTTAAAATGTGGTGCCCAAAACTGGACACAATATTCCAGTTGAGGTCTGACCAAAGAGGAGTAGAGGGAAATAATGACTTCACGTGATCTAGACTGTATGCTTCTGTTAATACATCCTAGAATTGCATTTGCCTTTTTTGCTGCTGCATCACACTGTTGACTCATATTCAGTCTGTGATCTATTAGTATACCCAAGTCTTTTTCACATGTGCTGTTGCTTAGCCCCATTCCTCCCATTCTGTATATGCTTTTTTCATTTTTATTGCCCAGATGTAGTACTTTGCATTTTTCCCTGTTAAAAACCATTCTGTTAGTTGCTGCCCACTTCTCCAGTTTATTTATATCTTTTTGAATCCTCTCTCTCTCTTCTCTAGTATTGGCTATCCCTCCTAACTTTGTGTCATCAGCAAATTTAATCAGTTTACCCTCAATTCCTTCATCTAAATCATTGATAAAGATGTTGAACAATACAGGGCCCAGGACAGAGCCCTGTGGTACCCCACTTGAGACATTCTTCCAACTGGATGTGCAGCCATTTACGACCACTCTTTGGGTCCGATCACTAAGCCAGTTATGAATCCACCTAACAGTTGCCTTGTCCATTCCATACTTAGTCATTTTTTCAATAAGGATTGTATGAGAGACTTTGTCAAATGCTTTGCTGAAGTCAAGATATACTATATCTACAGCATTTCCTTGATCCACCCAATCAGTGATTCCGTCATAGAAGGAAATTAAGTTAGTCTGACATGACTTATTAGTTACAAACCCATGCTGACTCTGTTTAATCACTTCATTCTTATCCAGGTACTGACATACATGTTGTTTAATAATTTGTTCAAAGATCTTTCCTGGTATAGAAGTCAGACTCACCGGCCTATAGTTGCCTGGGTCCACCTTCTTCCCCTTTTTGAAGATAGGAACAACATTTGCTCTTCTCCAGTCTTCTGGGACTTCTCCTGTTCTCCAAGAATTTTCAAAGATTATGGAGAGGGGTTCAAAAATTTCTTCTGCTATCTCCTTCAGTACTCTGGGGTGTAATTCATCTGGACCAGGAGACTTGAATTCATTTAGGTTAGCTAAGTGTTTCCTCACTATCTTTCTGTTTATAGATATCCTGGATTCTTCTATTCCCTTAATAGGACAGTGAAGAACAGGTGATGTTACATTTCCTTTCTGAGAGAAAACAGATGCAAAATAGGAATTTAAAAGTTCGGCCTTCTCAACATCCTGTCTTACCATTTCATCATTTTCATCCTGTAAAAATCCTATAGCATCTTTGACTTTTCTTTTACTTTTGACATATCCCCAAATCCTTTATTATTGCTTTTGACATCTCTTGCAAGCCTCAATTCATTTTCAGCTTTAGCTAATCTGATTTGTGCCCTGCAGGTTCTGCAGACAGCATTATATTCTTCTTTAGATATGCCTCCCTCTTTCCAATTTATAAACATTTTTTTCTTCCTTTTTAGCATGTGCTTAAGTTCTGTGTTCATCCATCCTGGTTTCCTTAAATGCTTCCTATTCTTCCCTCTTTTTGGAATTGTTAACAATTGTGCCTTGAGAATTTCATTTTTCAAGATTTCCCATCCTTCCTGGACATTTTTGTCTTTAAGGATATCCAGCCATTGGATCCCTCCAATTCTCTTTCTGAATCCCTTAAAATCTGCCTTTCTGAAATCTAACCTTGATGTCTGAGTCTTCACAGGTCTTCCTCCTCTAGTTATCCAAAATTCTAAAATAGCATGGTCGCTACCTCCTAGGGTCCCAGCCACTTTTACCTCCTCAACCATTTCCTCCCTGTTTATAAGGATTAGATCCAAGGTAGCAGTTCCCCTTGTTTTCTCCCCTACCTTTTGGAAGATAAAGTTGTCAGCAAGAGAGGATAAGAATTTCCTTGACCTGTTAGTTTGGCCTGAGAGAGATTCCCAACAAATGTCTGGATAGTTGAAATCTCCCATGACAACTATGTCATATTATTTGGAGAGCTTGGCCATTTGATGCATAAAGAGTTCATCCATATCTTCAGCTTGCACAGGCGGCCTGTAGTAAATGCCTACAATGGTGTCCTTTCCATTGTTCTGTCCTTGTATTCTTACCCAAACAGTTTCCACAGAACTCCCAGTCTCTGAAGCTTCAATCTCTGTGCAGCTATACGTGTTTCTAACATACAATACGACACCTCCTCCTCGTTTATCAAGTCTGTTTCTTGCAAATAAGTTGTATCCTTCTAGTCTTGTATTCCAATCATGTGTATTGTCCCACCAAGTTTCAGTGATTCCAATGACATCATATTTCTTTTCCTGTGTTAGTAGTTCCATTTCTCCTTGTTTGTTGCCCATGCTTTGTGCATTAGTATAGAAATATATTAGTTTGTGATTGGTTTCTCTTTCTCCAATATTTGTATTAATTAGATTCTTTTGTCTTTGTTCTTCCTTTCCACTTCTAATAGCAGAGTTCTCAATAGCATTTGTCAGGTGTATGGCTTTTTCTGGTCTTTTGCTTCCCTTCCCATGTTGTTCTAGTTTAAAGATCTCCTTACAAGTGTAGCAAGGCGACTTCCAAATACATGCTTTCCAGTCTTCATAAGGTGCACCCCGTCTCTAGCAAGTAGTCCATCATATAAGTAGTTCACTGCGTGATCCAGAAATCCAAATCGTTGCTGACGGCACCATCGACGTAGTCAGTTGTTCACCTGCAGAATCTTATTCCACCTCCTTGTTCCATGGCCATCCACTGGGAGGATGGAAGAGAAGACCACCTGCGCTCCCAGTTCTTTCACTTTCTTGCCTAAGTCTTCAAAGTCTCTGCAGATGGTTTCCAGGTCATTTCTTGCAGTGTCATTTGTCCCCACGTGTAGTAGCAGGAATGGGTAGTCATCTGTAGGTCTGAAGAGTCCTGATATCCTGTCAGACATCTTTAGTTTTTGCACCTGGAAGACAGCACATTTCTCTTGAAGTTATATCCGGTCTGCAGATAGCGGCCTCTGTTCCTCTCAACAGGGAATCCCCCATGACCACCACTCTCCGTTTCTTCTTCACAACATTTTTCTTTCTCCATCCAGGAGGACTCTGAAGGCGTACAAGGTTGCTGTTTGTTGGCAAAGTCTTATCCTGATGTATTTCTTCATCGTTTTCCTGCATGAGAGCCTGGTACTGGTTCCTGAGCAGTATGGGTGCTGACTGCCTCCTGATCCTCCTGCTTCTCTGGGTCACATGTCTCCATTCCTCTGTTTCTTCAGGTGCACTTCGAATTTCTTCTCTTTCTGTAACATGAAGAGATAATTCTGCTCTGTCCAAGAACTCTTCACCTTCCTTAATGATCTTCAACGTAGCTAACCTCTCTTCGAGATTTTGCAACTTTTCCTCCAACAGGGACTCAAGCTTGCATTTGTGGCATGTGAAGTTTGGCTTTTCCACTGGTAAGTCTGTGAACATGTAGCAAGAAATGCAGCTCACCAAATGGCTCCTGGCCTCTTCCATATTGAGATTTCTTAAAAACGATGAAAGATGATCCAAAATTCGCGCGCCCATAGGCAAATGATCTCCTCAAGACTCTTCCCCATTACCTTCAACCAATACAGGGTCAGGAGGTGCCACCACAGGAACTACTGGCTCAACAAGCCTCTTTATCAGAGACTTATGAAACACGTTATGGATCTTGAATGTAACAGGAAGAGCCAATCGAAAAGAGACCGGATTAAGAATCTCCAAAATCTTGTAAGGTCCAATAAATCTAGGTTTAAACTTTGGAGAAGCCACCTTCATAGAGATATTCTTTGATGACAACCAAATCATATCACCCACCTTAAACCGGGGACCAATGGTCCTATGCCGGTTGGAAAACCGCTGGGCCTTTTCCTGGGAGAGAGACAACTTATCCACCACTTGGTCCCAGATCTGGTGCATTCTCTCCGTCTGCCCATTGGTCTGAGGGTGAAACGCAGAGGAGAAGGACAACTGAATTCCCAGCTTGGAACAAAAAATCCTCCAAAATCTAGAAACAAACTGAACTCCTCTGTCAGACACAATGTTCTCAGGAATCTCATGCAAGCGAACCACCTGTTGCAAAAACAAGGGCACCAACTCTGAGGAAGATGGCAACTTAGGGAGTGGTACAAGATGGACCATCTTAGAGAATCTATCACAAATCACCCAAATAGCAGTCATTCTCTGAGAGACAGGCATATCAGAAATAAAATCCATTGAAATATGGGTCCATGGCCTCCTGGGCACCGGCAAAGGCATCAACAACCCACTAGAGCGGGAACAAGGTTTAGACCGGGAGCAAGTCCCACAGGACTGCACAAAATTCCTGACATCACGAGACAAGGCGGGCCACCAAAAAGACTGACTCACCAAATCTCTAGTACCAAAAATACATGGATGACCAGCCAATGCGGAGCAATGAACTTCAGACATTACTCTCTTCCTCCACTGGTCAGGAACATACAATTTTCCAATGGGACAACGCTCAGGTTTGTCCTCCTGAAACTCTTCCAGAGCACGTCTCAAATCGGGCGAGATAGCAGAAAGAATTACCCCCTCACCTAAGATGGTAGCAGGCTTGGTCACTATAGGAGAATCAGCAAAGAAACTCCTAGAGAGGGCGTCTGCCTTGACATTCTTAGTGCCCGGAAGAAAAGTGACCACAAAATCAAAACGTGTGAAAAACAAGGCCCACCTAGCCTGTCTAGGATTCAAGCGTTTGGCCGACTCAAGGTAAATCAAATTCTTGTGGCCAGTAAGGACCACGACTTGATGTTTAGCTCCTTCCAACCATTGTCTCCACTCCTCAAATGCCCATTTCATGGCTAACAGTTCCCGATTTCCCACATCATAGTTGCGTTCGGATGGGGAGAACTTTCGGGAAAAGAAAGCAGAGGGATTCATTTTAGATGTTACTGGATCTTTTTGGGACAAAACAGCTCCTGCACCAATCTCAGTAGCGTCCACCTCTACCTGAAACGGAAGTGAGACATCAGGTTGCCGCAAAACCGGAGCAGAAGTGAACCTCCGCTTCAGCTCCTGAAAGGAAGAAACAGCCTCCGGAGACCAATTCAGCACATCAGCACCCTTCTTAGTCAAATCAGTCAATGGTTTGGCAATACCAGAAAAATTAGCTATAAATTTACGATAAAAATTAGCAAAACCCAAAAACTTCTGGAGGGCCTTCAAAGAAGTGGGCTGAACCCAATCAGAAATGGCCTGTACCTTGGCCGAGTCCATTTCAATAGTTGACGGAGACAAAATAAATCCCAAAAATAAAATCCTCTGTACACTAAAAAGGCATTTCGATCCCTTAACCTATAGGGAATTCTCCCTCAAAATCCGAAACACAGTCCGAACATGTTCCACATGAGAGTCCCAATCCCTGGAAAAGATCAAAATATCATCCAGATATATGATCAAAAATTTGACCGATCCCCAAAAAACACATCAGGAGTAGGAATCTTTGGTTCAGCAGCATGTGAATGAGCAAGATAGGCGGAAATTCCTCGCAATTCAGCAGCCAGCTGCTCCACACGATCAGACAATTGCTTAATCTCCATTAAGAAAATTCCTCCTACGGCCCCAGAGAAAAACAGGAAAAAATATACATAAAAAAAATTCTGACACTTTTTTATTTTTTTTACAATTCTTTCCTGCTATTGAGTACCCTAGAATCTGCGGTATGGCTGGTGATTCTGTTATGAATGAGTCACCGGAGGAGGAAAAAACAAAAATACAAGCTAAGTCCAGAAAACCGGAGAGGTTGGTAGCTAGCGGATTGCAGACCCCTGATCCTATTGACAACAACTAACAGTAGCCGTGGGGTGTTCCTACGGTGGTCCTAGACACCTCGTTCACAGCCGGAGAACTAAATAAACCTAAAGAAAGAAAGGGGAAATCTAAACTGCCCCAGAGCAGACCCCAAAGCAATAGACAGCCCCCAACATGTATTGACTGTGAAAACAGATGAAAACACAAACACAGACAGAAAGACAGGCTGAGCAAATGATGGGGCCCTCACTAACTAGATAGGACAGGAAAGAAAAGCAACTGTCTGCAATCACGCAAAAACCCTGCCAAAAATAATGTCCAACACATCTGATAGAAAAGGCCCTGAAGTCACTAGACTTCAAAATCACTATATCAGCACTCAGGTATATTCTGAAAACAGAGCAAAGAGATCAATTGATCAGAGACAAAAATGGAGTTCAGCCAGTCCCAACCAGGGCTGGCTGAACACAAACACTAAGTAAGCCAGACAATATCTCATGGAACAATAGCAGAGCAAAAACTTAGCTTTAGTAGACAGGACTAAACTGGAGGCCAGAGCTCAGAGCAGAGAGGATCACCAGCAACCCAGCAGGGCGTCAGCGGCCTTATATCCACTCAGACTCCGGATGTCCAATCACACTCCACCGGTTCAGATGACAGGTTTTTCCCATCCAAATCAATTTCACTACCTCCTTTCACCAGCAGAGGGAGTTCATCAGACATCAAAGGTGAAGGAGAAAATGAGCTCATAACAGAAAAGTGTGTGGACGTGAGGGAGAGTAGCTGGAGGATTGAGCAGAATTCAGGATCACTTCTAGCTGTAAGCGCATGGTCCGGCGTCTGGTATCCGAGGTTGTATGGATGCTGATGGTCCTGCAGCAGAAACCGGAGGAACAAGAGGCTGTAAATGCTCTGTTCCCAGCTAAGACTCGGAGGCACAGCAGCAACTTGTGTGAGCCATAAAAAGGAGGCTACGGCTGTCTGCCATATGAGGGGAGTGAAAGAGAGCCAGCAAGAGGAACTTCAGTGTAACTCAGTACTGCAAGTACCTCAGATAAGCGCTAGGAAGGAGACTACACAACCCACCTGCATAGAGAGATTCCTAAGTTGCTTCCAGGCTAATCAACTCCTGTTCCATCTGTAATCTGGATCCTGGACTGCACTTACAAAGCAAAGTAAAGGTAAAGGAAACTGCACCCTGTTGTGTCATTGCCTTCTTCCTGCAACCACTGCTACATCTCAGTGCCTAACATTGCACCCTCTTCCTCAACACCTATTACTACTGCCCTTTGACTACAGCTCTACCTGTGGGGAGCTCTTACATCTTGCTGCCTTATACCATCTGTCCCAGAGGATCTGCACTGCAGCGTCGGCTTAACCCCTTCATTGCCGAGCACCACAGATGGCGTCACGTATCATCCACCTATAAACTTTATTCAGCCACCTTTCACCCCTTTTGCATGGACGCCCAGGGCCACGGACCGGGTTACCGCCACTGTGACCCATCCCTCCGAGACACCGGCCTGGTACCGAGTAACCCCACTGCCCTGGTGGGCGATCCATGTACAAGGCATACCGAGTGGAGTCGCGTGTATACGAGGTGTACGGAGCGGAGCAGCATGTTTACAAGGTGTACGGAGCAGAGCTGCATGTGTACGAGGCGTGTGGAGTGAAGCCGCATGTGTATGGGGCGTGCAGAGCGAAGCCGTGTGTGTACGAGGCGTACGGAGCACAGTCGTGTTTACTAGGTATTCGGAGCAGAGCTGCCTGAGTACGAGGTGTAGGAGTGGAGCCGCGTGTGTACGAGGTGTATGGAGCTGTCTTATAACAGATTCAAAAGATTGTAATGAATAAGAAATGTTTCACACACGAATTGAGTAAACTGAATTGAATTTACTTAATAAATAAGATGAAATAATAAACAGTATAAGCAATAAAAATACATGGGCATCAAAACATGCATTATTCATACATTACATTCTCAAGGTAGAGGTCCATCACTGATCGTCCAGGAAGCAAGAGAAAGACCCAAGCACATGTCTTGTCTTTCTATGTGTCCAGCCACATGTGTGGGGAATGATGTCACAAGTCTATTGTCCACAGGCTAAAAGTACATCCGCTCAATCCTGAATGAAACCTGTTTTACCAGCACATGGCAGAATACAGGAAGCTGGAGGAGGGGGATCATGTGGAACACATGTGGGGGAATTATACATTATATATATATTTGAAACCATATCCAAAATTAGTAACATAATTATTGGAGTTTTGAAACCATTAAAAATACCTCTTACTACATTCCACCCCTGATTTCAACCTCTTTAATTAATTAACCTGCCACTAAACTAAACAAATTGTTCCTAAACTGTTTAACATTTATTGCATTGTTCCCTATATATATTTATTTTTTTGCTACCAATAGAAAACCACTTTGGTAAAAAAAAGATAACAACCTGGGCTTAAAAGGAAAAAGAACAAACATTGGACCAAACAAAAAAAAAAAAACAGACATTGGACCAACAGGTACTGAAATACCAAATGTCTTTGTAGAAATCTTCTCTGTTCGGATCTTCTTAGACCACAAATCTAAATGGGTCTGAGGCAGGAAGGGGATTATTGTGCCCTCATCTCCAATGGCCTGTTGCCACGGGGTGACAAGCAGAGCCGCCTATGTACGGGGTGTACGGCGTGGAGCCGTGTGTATGAGGTGTGAGAAGTGGAGCTGCGCATGTACGACGTATACCAAGAGGAACCACGCGTGTACGGAGCTGCACGTGTACGGAGCAGAGCCGTGCGTGTATGTGGTGTACGACGTGTGGGATGATGGCGGTACTGTGGAAACATTATACAGTATGTAGGGACATGGTGGTGTTGTGAGGTGATCGGTGTATGTTGCCATGTATGTTATGGAGGGTTTCTACACTATACGGTATGTGTGGGGGATGGGGAATGTTACACTGTTCTGTTATGTCCATAGACGATTGGTCCTTATCAAATAGGGTGACACAAAACTAATATGGAAATAAGAAATGTGTCATCTGGAAGGGTATTATCCCACATAGACCAGGTGACCACAGTGACAACTTGCAGAGAATATTTCCACATAAAGAACATAACAAACACTGAAAATGGATGATAAAATAAGGAGCTTCTAGTGTGAGAGACATAAGGACATAGTATCCAGCGCATGTGAGTAACGACGTCCCACACAACAATAGTGTCTCCCTACTTACAGAATACAGTGCTATAAATGGAGACAGTAAGAGTAGGTGCAAATACAGATGTCAGGGAAGGGCCCAAACACGCTGTCTAATCCAGCAATAAGAACATTACAGTGCATAGTGCTTATGTATACAATTCTCTATTAGGCTATGTGCCCACGTTGCAGAAATGTTGCGGAAATGTCCGCAACTCCCTGCCCCGGGTGAAACGCATGCGGAATTCGCATGCGTTTTCCCGCAAAACAATAGCGTTTTGCTAGCATTTTTAGCTTGCAGAATGCTAGCGCTCTTCCAAGCAATTTGTAGCATCGCTGGGAAAAGTGATTGACAGGTTGTTCACGCTTGTCAAGCACAGTGCTTGACAAGTGCGACCAACCTTTTTACTATTGATGCTGCCTATGCAGTATCAATATTAAAGATAGAATGTTAAAAATAATGAAATAAAAAATAGTGATATACACGAGACCGCGACGTCACAAAGATCCTTCACGCAATGCATCCCTGGGAGCGGAACGTACCGGAAGCATCGCTGAGGACTCCGGGGGCCGTCAGAGGGTAAGTATATCACTATTTTTTATTTTAATTCTATTTTTTCAGACATATGGTACCCAGGGCATGGAGGAGAGTCTCCTCTCCTCCCAACCCTGGGCACCATCCGCACATGAAGCGCTCATTTTACGCATCAATAGTAAAGATAGAATGTTAAAAATAATAAAACAAATAAAAAATAGTGATATACACGTGACCGCGACGTCACAAAGGTCCATCGCGCAATGCATCCTTGGGAACGGAACGTACCGGGAGTATCGCTGAGTACTCTGGGGGCAGTCAGAGGGTAAGTATATCACTATTTTTTATTTTAATTCTATTTTTTACAGAAATATGGTACACAGGGCATGGAGGAGAGTCTCCTCTCCTCCAGACCCTAGATACCATCCACACATGAAGCGCTCATTTTACGCATGGTGGGCATAGCCACATAAGTAAAGTGAGTGTTTTAATGCAATCCTATGGCGGCAGAATCACCTCGAATCCGCAGAAATAATGAACATGCTGCGGATTTTATGGCTATGTGATTCCACAGTGGTATAATCCGCAGCATGGGCACAGCAACTGTGGAATCCCATAGGATTGCATGGGGAAGCTTTGAAGCGTTTTTTAGCATTTCCGTGGCCGCAAAAATGCGGCAGAAACTTCTAAACAAGCGCAACGGGGGAAAATAGCCTTAAAGCGAACCTGTCACCAGGTTTGGCCGAGATGCGGCCACCGCCTTTCAGGGCTTATCTACAGTATTCTATAATGCCGTAGATAAGCCATCAATCAAATCAAAGAAAAATTTATTTTATTATACTCACCCGGGGTGCGGTCCGCTCTGATCCTTGTGTCAGGTCCAGCTCCGGCCCCTCCCTTGTTCTTATGATTGCCACCCTAATACTGTAGATAAGCCCTGGATCCAACCTGAAAGATAAGATAAATAAGTTTTATTATACATACCAGGGGCAGTCCGGTCCGATGGTTGTCGCAGGTCCAGGTTTGGCGCCTCCCATCTTCTCATAATCGCCGCCCCCCTGCTTGCTTCATGGCTCTCTGGCATCATGCTCCTGTGCAGGCATACTTATCTGCCCTGTTGAGGGCAGAGGAAAGTACGGCAGTGTGCAGGCGCCGGGAAAGGTCAGAGAGGCCCAGCACCTGCGCACTGCAGGGATTTGCTTTGCCCTCAACAGGGCAGATAAGAGCGCCTGCGCAGGAGCGCGATGCTGGGGAGCCAAGAAGCAAGCAGGAGGGCGGCGATTATGTGAAGATGGGAGGCACCCAACCTGGACCTGCGGCAACCATCGGACCGGACTGCCCCTGGTATGTATAATAAAACTTATTTATCTTATCTTTCAGGTTGGATTCGGGGCTTATCTACAGTATTATAGAATGCTGTAGATAAGCCCTGAAAGGCGGTGGCCATATCTGATATCGGCCAAACCTGGTGACAGACTCCCTTTAACTCCAGTGAGATCATGTAATCCCATGGTAACATATGAAAACTCGCATAGAGTTTGCTAAAAAACACATGAAGGACTCCCAGACTATGAGAAATAAGATTCTCTGGTTTGATAAGACGAAGATAGACCTTTTTGGTGATAATTCTAAGGCCTCTTTCACACATCAGGTTTTCGGCGTCAGGCGCGATCCGGCGCTTTTGACTAAAACCGGATCCGGCGAAATGCAATGCCGGATCCGGTTTCCCCCCATTGACTTGCATTAGAGCCGGATTGAGCCGGATGGCCATGCGTTTCATCCGATTTTCGCCGGATCCGGCAATGTGACGCGATCCGGCGTCTGGAAAAAACGGCTACTGTAACGTTTTTTGTCTCCGGCGAAAAAGCCGGACACGCCGGATCCGGCGTGTCCGGCTTTTTCATACAATGAAAGCCTATGAGCGCCGCAATGCGCCTGATCCGGCGACAGCCGGATCCGGCGGCCGGATCCGGTTTCTTTGGTCTGAGCATGCTCAGTAGCTCTGCCCACAGGACATATATAAAAGCAAGACAATGGGACCCTCAGCCACACCCAACATGCCACCCAAGCCAAGAACCAGGAGCAGGAGAAGGCAGCAGACATCTGCAGCAGCAGCACCATCAGCACCACCCCAAATGGAGCAGCATGCTGAACAACGGGAGGGGAGTCCAGCAGCAGATGAGAGACGGTAATTATCAAATCCCCCATTCCTCCAAACTAGGGCTATGGAATATCAAGGTATTCATTGGCCCTTTGTTTCTCTTTATTCAACAGCCACCCAATAGATGCAGCAGCAGCAGCAATGGCAGCAGCAGAAACACCACCCACAGCCATGGAGTCTGGCCATGAGGAAGACAGCACATCTTCTGGGAGCCCTCCCTCGCATCGTCAGCGTTTGACGGTAAGTTTTTATTTCCAAAATCCATCATCTCTGTAATATATGTGTATTCATTGCCTTTTATTTCAAAACAGGAATCACAAGATGAAGAGGAGCTCCCAGAAGAAGAAGGAAGGGGTGGACAGACACTTGGAGTGGGCTCACAATTGGTAAGTTTTTTGCATCAAACGCAGAAACACAACATCACACTACACACAACACATAGAAAACAATGTTCTGCAGACCACACACAGCAAACAAATGCCTACATCCAAAGACATAACATTTTTTGTTTTCTTCTCTAGTCTTCCCAATCTGGTGCTCGGCCAAGAGGTCCTCGCAGTGCCTCCCAGGGTCGTCGGCGACAGCAACGCGGCGGTCACCAGCGTGTAAGTATAAATATTTTTGCTTTGTTTTTTTTGCACTTTTTATTTCATTTCTTTTGTGGAGGCTAATTATGTTATTTTTGTCTTTTTCTTTAACAGCCTTCACAGCGTGCTCCCGACTCTGACGGTGAGGATGGAGGGATTGATGTGGACCGCCTCATCGATCTCGTCAGAGAAAGGGAGCCGCTCTGGAATATGGCTGACCGCCGCCACGCTGACCTGATCGTTACCCGACGACTCTGGGAGGAAATCTGTTCGCTCCTTGTGGACCGCTGGGAGGACCTCGAAGCTCGGGCCCAGATTAAAGAGCGTAAGTATATACAGTACCGGTTGCTTGATTTAAACCAGTGTTTCCCGAACCCCAGTCCTCGTGGTCCCCACGGATCATGTGTTCAGGATTTCTATTTACTTTGGAAATCCTGAAAACATGACCCCTGGGGCCATGAGGACTGGAGTTTGGGAAACACTGATGTTGTATACTAACCACTTTGTCCTTTCTCGTTTCAGGGGAGAGAATTGTGAAGCGGTGGCGGTCTGTGAGGGATCGTTTCAAGAAGGAGTTCAATAAAGAGATGCGGGCCCCGAGTGGATCTGGAGGACGCAGGAGCAAGTACAAGTACGCACGAGCCCTGTCGTTCCTCCGGGAGACAATGCTCACCAGAAGGTAAATATTACACACCACATGTGACAAAAAAATGTTTAGATGTAACTTTTTTTTTTCAGCCAGGGCCATACCATGTCACTATTTTAATTGGTTTTTTTTCTCTTTATTCCACAGCACGGTGAGCAGCACTCGGGAGCCTGCACGATTGGACCCTTCTGAGGCGATCCCTGAGGAGACCGGCACCGAGGGACACTTCGACCGCCCCGGTACATCTGCACCTTCCCAGCCTTCCCACACATTCGACCCATCTGTCCCATCCACCAGCACAGGAGCATCGTGGCCGCCTACATTACATGAAGCTGCTGGTGAGGAGATCGCTTTCCCTTTACCCCACCCTTCTGCCCCTGCCACCTCTAGTACACCTGCGGGTACTGGGCGGCAGCGGCAGAGGGGTCAGGAAAAGAGTTATGCGCCAGAGTTCTTGCATCTGAATGCATCTTTCCAGAACTGTCTAAAAGTCTTGTCAGAGCAAATCTCCGCAGGCTTTCAGCAGATCAACTCCAGCATTCTGGAGGTGAAGACACTTCTGCAAACCATGCATTCAGAAGCAAGTTCTTCGCCAAACCACACCTTTTTCAGGTCTGTTGTGGAGAGCATGGCAACACTATCTCCTACCCAGCAGATGCATGTAATGCATTCGTGCCACGGTGCTCTACAGCAGGTTACCTCCCAACCTCCACCTCCCACCACTGTAGTTCCTCCACCTGCACCCCCTCCAGCCACTTTCCATCCTCCCCCTCCTATTACATCTGCACCCCCTCCAGCCACTTTCCATCCTCCCCCTCCTATTACATACCAGCAACCTCCCCAGTACCAGCAACCTCCCCAGTACCAGCAACCTCCCCAGTACCAGTCATCTCCCCACTTCCAGCAACCTGCCCCATATCAAACTCCTTCCCCGTACCAAACTCCTTCCCCGTACCAAACTCCTTCCCCATACAACTTTCCATCAACATCATCTGCTCCTACAGTCCCTGCCCAACCCTCCACTCCACCGCCCACCACCTCTTCTGCCTCCCACATGTCCACCCATTCTGTAGCTTTTTCCACACCATCACCTCTAACTGTTCCTTCCCCACCACGATCCCAATCCTCTCTCCACACTCCCAGTGTCGAAGTGTCCCGCAGCCCCTCCAGCAGTATTTCCACCCCACACTACACAGATTTATGATGTGTTTTGTAATAAAAATGCCCATGTTTTTTTCAAACCTTTATTAAAAAAGTTTTTTTAACTTTAAAAACAGTTTACAAACAAAAAAATATTTTAAATAAAAGTTAAATTATTGTTTACACTGGTTGTCTGTCATTTCTTTCTGCGGCGAAATATGTTTAAAAAAAAGGTTAAATAAAGGGTATTTAAAAGGTAAAAAGGTATTCAAAACCAGGTATATAACTGTGGGTAAATTTTAGCTTTTTGCCACAGTTGTGTTCCTGGTTGTGTTTGAAGCAAAGTATTTCACCTAAAAAGTTGTGTTTATTGTTGGTGATTTCATAACAATGTACACAACTTTTGTTAAAAGGTGAAATACTTTGCATAAAACACAACCAGGTACACACCTGTGGCCTAAAGCTAAAAATAGAGACCATGACAAGATAGCCAACTTTGGTTGGCAAAGGTATATACTGTTGGTACAGAAGGTACACAAGTTTGGTTAGGGCACAAATCTTTCACACTCTGTCATCCTGCCAGTGTACTCTGCCTTGAGGTGACATAAAGTATAGTGCAAAATTGTCCCTCATTACTGAAACCGTCACAGAACTTCTAGTGGTAATGTCATGGTAATCTTGCAAGGTGGTTTCTTCAGAGGTGTCCTCAATGGAAATGGGTTCCTTGCAGATAACAAAATTGTGGAGTACCACGCACGCTTTGATCACCTCGTCAACAGTTTCTGTCTTGAGGTTGATCGCAGTCAATAAGACCCGCCATTTGGCTGTCAGAATACCAAAGGTACATTCAACCATTCTTCTTGCTCTTGTGAGGCGGTAATTAAAAATGCGTTTTGGTCTTGTCAATCCTCTGCTAGAGTATGGTTTCAAAAGGTGTTCTGACAGCTGGAAGGCTTCATCCCCTACACAGACAAATGGCATAGGTGGACCAGATGTTTGCGGCAGCGGTCTAGGGGGTGGGAACTGGAAGGTGTTTCCATACAGTTTACGCCCCATGGCAGATAGTTTGAAAACTTGAGAGTCATTGGAGCGGCCATAGGCCCCAATATCCACAGCAATAAATTTGTATTCCGCATCAGCGATGGCCATGAGGACAATTGAAAAATATTTCTTGTAATTGAAATATTCCGATCCCGATCCGGCTGGCTTTACAATGCGGATATGTTTCCCGTCCACAGCGCCCAAGCAGTTGGGAAACTGACATATCTGTTGAAACTTGTCAGCAATTTCAATCCACCTCTCTGTTGTGGGCTCTGGTAAAAACTCTTCAGCTAAGGAGTCCCACAGTGCACGGCATGTGTACTTCACTATTCCTGATATGGTGGAAATCCCGAGTCTGTACTGGAAATGCAGTGACGAAAGGGATTCTCCAGTTGCAAGAAATCTGTGGGGAATTAAAAAACAATCAATTAGTTTTAAATCACAGCATTACATACCAAAACTCAGCTATAACACTTGGAGATACAAACTACCACCAACAAGATTGCAGTGAAAGTGTGCTCTGATGCGAGCATATCCAATAAATGTGGCTTACCTTAAAGTCACCATCAGACGCTCTGCGGGTGAAACAGAGAAGCGGCAATAGGTGTCTGCTTTTCTTATGAGGTGTGCAATGCGCTCCACCAAGTAATCAAAATTCTCCATTTTCATCCGAACATATCCAAAAAATTTATTCGGGTTTCGTCGAAGGTCCATGCAGAGTGTAGAATAGACCCCACGCGTCATTCTCTTGGCTGTGATGGGGTGGATCCACAAACGTCGTCTACGATGCCTGATGCGCTGCTGTCTCGCTCTCTCCTTCTCCAGAACAATCACCCTCAAACGATTCGCCTCCGCTATAAAATCCGCCAAATTCTTCAAAATATTTCCAATGACAACATCCATCTTCGCCAGTAACTTGCTCTTCTCTCCAACCTGCACTTTCTCCTCGACAACTTGTCAAAGAAGGGCTGTAGGAACACTCTATATATAGTTTTCCAGTAGCCAATCCCGTTCGGAAGGCCACAAGGGTCAATTTTAAAAACCGGATCCGGCGTAATCCGTCGAAAAACGGATAGAAAAACGGATGAACCGGATGAGACGGGTCCGGTTTTGTCTGTCAAGAAAAAGACGGATCCGGCAGAAAACGGGATCCGTCACATCCGGTTTTACTAAACATGTGCCGGATCCGGCGTTCCGGCACGACGCCGGATCGCGCCTGACGCCGAAAACCTGATGTGTGAAAGTAGCCTAAGCGGTATGTGTGGAGAAAACCAGGCACTGCTCATCACCTGCCCAATACAATCCCAACAGTGAAACATGGTGGTGACAGCGTCATGCTGTGGGGGTGTTTTTCAGCTGCAGGGACAGGATGACTGGTTGCCACTGAAGGAATCAAGAATACGGCCAAGTACAGAGATATCCTGGATGAAAACCTCTGCAAGAGTGCTCTGGACCTCAGACTTGGCTGAAGGTTCACCTTCCAGCGAAATAAAACCTCTGCCAGAGTGCTTTGGACCTCAGACTTGGCTAAAGGTTCACCTTCCAACAAGATAAAGACCCTAAGCACACAGCTAAAATAACAAAGGAGTGACTTCAGAACAACTCTGTGACCATTCTTTACTGGCCCAGACAGATCCCTGACCTAAACCCAATTGAGCATCTCTGGAGAGACCTGAAAATGGCTGTCCACCAACGTTCACCATCCGACCTGATGGAACTGGAGAGGATCTGCAAGGAAGAATGGCAGAGGATCCCCAAATTCAGGTGTGAAAAACTTTTTGCATCATTCCCAAGAAGACTCATGGCTGTACTAGCTCAAAAGGGTGCTTCTACTCAATACTGAGCAAAGGGTCTGAATATTTATGACCATGTGATCTTTCAGCTTTTCTTCTTTAAGAAATTTGCAAAAATTTCTATATTTCTGTTTTTTTTCAGTCAAGACGGGGTGCAGATTGTACATTAATGAGAAAAAAATGAACTTTTTTGAATTTACCAAATGGCTGCAATGAAACAAAGAGTGAAAAATGTAAAGGGGTCGGAATACTTTCTGTACCCACTGTATGTATGGAGATAAACATGAAAAAGGAAGCATTATACCTACAGAGGGTGGAGTGGTGAAGAAAGTGTTTCTTCTGTGAGCAACCTATTAATGTGTGTGAATATTAGCGGTGAGCTGTAAAGTGTTAAAGTCTGGATAAACACTTAAGAAAAATGAAAATAAGGGACAAGTGCATGCAATATTACTGTGCAAAAATGGAAATAATAAAAGTGCGGATGTGCTGCTAAGTACTAAACTGAAAATTATCCCAATTGTAAAAGATGTTTTTTGCTGTTAATGTGAATAGTTAAGCAAGTTAAACATTAAAGAATGTCTAAATGGCCTAAAATAATAATGACACGTTTCCTTTATATA
Organism: Dendrobates tinctorius; assembly: GCF_039654945.1. Lineage (NCBI taxonomy): Eukaryota > Metazoa > Chordata > Amphibia > Anura > Dendrobatidae > Dendrobates > Dendrobates tinctorius. The sequence continues at coordinate 15,971,704 of NW_027361794.1, forward strand.
TATATATATATATATATATATATATATATATAGTGGCATGGCTAAGGGTTGTATAATCGATGGGAGGTATGTGTCTCATAGATGGCTTGTCTCTGCAATGTAAGACCTAATGGATATCACTACACTTCTAATGTATTGCAAGGACCTGTGGTGCAGAGGTCACAATCACATGACTAGTCAGCTGCTTGGTTCGTGGGTGTGGCTATACCTTTATAACGTAGACTACTACTGAAACACAAAACACAAAGCTGTATGTGGGGAGGGATAAGCCTCTTGTGTGTGCTGAGGCTCTAGGACTGAGCCTGAAGTAATGGACACTTGTGCTTTCTTCGCCTGAGCTAAAGGCTATTTCTTTTGTTATGTGCTACTTTATGGGTTATGAAGCAATAAACCCTATGAACTTTAAGAGGAATGTGCCTCCTGATTGACTCCCATTGCACCTGAGCGAATACAAGCCCTACAATTGGTGCTAGATATGCGGGCAGTGTTCCCAGCAGAGCTGTGAGACTGTGATTGCATGTCCTGGGTCAAGATTTGTTTGTCTGCGCACCCGGGTGACGTTTAACCCGCGTGCGTCATACCGTCATATTGTACGTCCGTCATTGTCTAGCAGCAATGTTAACACCTTCTGCACGGTAGACCCCGGGCGGCGAACGCACTTTACATTATTTAATATATAGTGCGTTCCGCCGTCCCTAACAAGTTTGCAGCAAGCCAGCAAGCATTGCCTGGAAAAAAGGAGGACCTGCTGAAACACCTGGTCCAGTCATAGTCACAGCAACAGGAGACCAACAGGCTGTTGTTACAGCAGAGCCAGCAGGAGCAACAGCAGCAGATGCAGCTTCTGGCAACCGCCATCCAGGGAAGGACTAGTGCCCCAACCCCAGGTCTGGCTGATGACACCCATGTCAGAAAGGCGGTAAGACGCGCATTGCAGAAAATGACCCATGAGGATGATGTTGAGGCCTTCCTGATAGTATTTGAGAGAGTGGCTGAGAGGGAAAAACTTCAGCCAGAGCAGTGGGCAGAGGTACTGGCGCCATAACTGACAGAGGAGCCCCAGAAGGCATACTATGACTTGACTTTGCAAGATGCCAAGGAGTATCCCAAACTAAAAGCAGAGATTCTCGCACGTTTGGGGGTGACAATGACTGTCAGGGCACAGTGAGTTCACCACTGGGCCTATCACCGGGACAAACCACCTCGCTCCCAAATTTTCAACCTGTTGCACCTGGTCCAGAAATGGCTGCAGCCAGAGTCTTCTACTCCTGCACAGATTGTCGAGCGAGTGGTGATGGATCGGTTTGTGCATTTCCTGCTGAGACCCCTACAGACTTGGGTTGCCCAGGGTGATCCCCAGAATGCCGATGAACTGGTTGGACTAGTCAAGAGATACCAGGGGATGGAAGGCTCCTTGTGGAAGTAGCTCATTCCGTATTGGGGGTTCCAGCAGGGGGCAGAGTCCCAAAAAGGGGTGGGGCATCCAAGGTCAAAAGGGGCGGGGGAGGCGGTGCCCAAGGTCCCCATGGGGGATATTATTTGCTGGAAGTGCCACGGGCCAGGACATATAGCTGCCCTTTGTCTTCAGACCACCGAGCAGATGGACTGCAGCATGGGATGCCGTAGTTCATACTATACATATCCAGCCTGCAGTGTGAACTCTCCACCTAATGAGGGGCCACAAGCGTGTCCTGTGAAGGTGAACGGTCGAGCAGTAATGGCGCTGCTAGACTCCAGGAGCTTGGTGACCCTTGTACGGGCCACTTTTCCTCTCATCCTACTCCCAGGTAAAAAGGTCGGCATTTGGTGAATATATGGCGATGCAAAAGACTACCCTATGGCCAGGGTGAACATTGAAATGGCGCATGGCACCAAGTTCCATGAAGTTGGCTTTGTTCGGGACTTGTTGCATCCTATAATTATAGGCCGAGATTTCTGTCTGTTTTGGGAGCTGTAGGGTAAGTGTTCTGAGGTCGCTAGCAACAGCAGGGAACCAGTGAATCCTATTAAGGTATCGCCACCACCAGAGGCAAACGGGTTCCCTTTTTGTGTCCTAGTGGGGGATGAGGAGGAAGTGTCCCCTGTATCTGACATTCCGGAGTTGGGGGTGGCCGGTGAGAATTTTGGGACTGCCCAACACAGGGACCCAACATTGAGGGAAGCCTTCAACAGTGTCACCATCATTAATAGGGTTGCACAAGAACCGGGAGCAGACACAAGGTTTCCCTATTTTATGATGAGTGGGGAGTTGTTATACCGGGTCACGAAAATAAGGGAGTAGTTGGTAGAGCAGTTAATAGTACCAGGCCACTATAGACGGAAAGTTTTGGACATGGCCCATTCACACATCTTGGGGGGACACCTGGGAGTGGAAAAAACACAGGAACGGGTTGTGCAGAGGTTCTATTGGCCTGGGTGTCACTGGGAAATAGTAAACTACTGCAGGTCCTGCCCTGCATTTCAGTTAACTGCCCCCACATCTCATTTCCGAAACACCTTTGTGCCATTGCCCATTACTGAGGTGCCATTTGAGAGAATTGCCATGGACTTGGTCGGTCCCTTAGTTAAATCAGGCCGGGGCCATCAGTATATATTAGTCATCCTGGACTATGCCACACCCTATCCTGAGGCAACTCCCCCTGAGAAATTCCTCCCCGAAGACTATAGCCCACGAGTTGGTCCATGTGTTTTCCTGGACGGGTTTGCCGAAGGAGATCCTGACCGACCAGGGGACACCTTTTATGAGCAAGGTAATGAGGGAGTTATGCAAGGTTCTGCAAATCTCCCAGTTGAGGACTTCAGTGTACCATCCGCAGTCAGATGGCCTTGTTGAGAGGTTTAACAAGACACTGAAGAGCATGCTAAGAAAAGTCATAGAGAAAGACGGTAGAGACTGGGATTGTCTCTTACCGTATCTGCTGTTTCTATCCGTGAAGTTCCCCAGGCCTCCACGGGGTTCTCGCCCTTCGAGCTTCTGTACGGCCAACATCCGTGAGGTCTCCTAGATATAGCCAAGGAAACCTGGGAAGCCGAAGTGACGCCCCACAGAAGCGTCATTGAGCATGTGGCACTGATGCAGCAGAGGATTGCAAAGGTGATGCCCATTGTTAAAGAACAACTCCGCCAGGCACAAGAGGCTAAGGCCAGGGTCTACAACCGGTCAGCAAGAGTGAGGCAGTTCAATCCGGGAGACCGAGTTTTTGTGCTAATTTCGACGGTGGAGAGTAAGTTCTTGGCCACGTGGCAAAGGCCATATGAGGTGGTGGAGAAGCTTGGTGAGGTAAATTATAAAATTCACCAACCCGGAAGACGGAAACCATACCAGGTTTACCATGTCAACCTCATCAAGCCGTGGCAAGATAGAGAGCCAGCGGTAACTCCATGCTTGCTGGGCAACCTAGAAGGTGAGGTTGGACGGTTACCATAGCAGAGACGCTAGCGAAGGCCCAGAAACAGCAGTGCCGGGAGTTACTCCAGAAAAACAGGGACCTGTTTTCAGAGTTGCCGGGGTGCACGAAGGTCATGGAGCACCAAGTTCTGACCGAGCCACATGTGCAGGTGAATGTGACGCCTTATCGAATTCCCGAGGCCCATCGAGAAGTAATCTCCAAGGAGGTGCAGCGTATGTTGAAGCTCGGGGTCATTGAGGAATCCAACACCACCTGGTCGAGCCCGATTGTCCTGGTCCCAAAACCTGATGGTGAATGGAGGTTCTGCAATTACTACCAGAAGCTGAATGAGGTCTCCAAGTTTGACGCATATCCCATGCCACGCGTTGATGAGCTCATCGAGAAACTTGGACTGGCCAGGTACATAACCACCTTGGATTTGACAAAGGGATATTGGCAGATCCCCATGGCACGGGAGGCCAAGGAGAAGACTGCGTCTTCTACACCAGACGGGTGCTTCCAGTAAGTCCGGATGCCGTTTGGCCTGCAGGGAGTTCCGGCGACCTTCCAGAGGGCTATGGATAGAATCCTTGCCCCTCATAAGCTATACGCTGCCACGTACCTGGATGATATCATCTTTACCCCAGACTGGGAGGCTCACCTGGAAAAGGTCCAAGCAGTGTTTGATGCTCTAAGGGAGGCGGGGTTTACGATAAACCCAAAGAAGTGTGCCTTGGGTAAAGAAGAAGCCAAGTACCTGGGATATGTAGTGGGGCATGGCGAGATCAAACATCAAATCAATAAAGTGGAGGCAATTCAAACATGGCCGAGACCTCTGTCCAAAAAGCAGGTTCGAGTCTTCCTGGGGATCGTGGGATATTACAGAAGGTTCATCCCAAACTTCACCATGATGGCTGTGCCTCTAACTGATTTTCTAAAGGGGACAAAATCAGTAATGGTCAGATGGTCCGAAGAGGCAGAGTCAGCCTTCCAAGAAATGAAAGGGGCCCTATGTAAGCAACTTATCCTGGTGGCTCTGGACTTTAAAAGAGAGTTTATCCTTCAGACAGACGCCTCAGATGTCGGGATAGGAGCAGTCCTTTCCCAGGAGATACGTGGGGAGGAGCATCCTATTCTCTACCTGAGTAGGAAGCTATTTTCTTGTGAAAGAAATTACTCAGTTGTAGAGAAGGAGTGTTTGGCCATAAAATGGGCAGTGGATACCTTACGGTACTACCTGGTGGGACGTAAGTTTAGATTAATATCCAACCATGCCCCACTCAGATGGATGAGGGAAACAAAGGGTAAGAATGCTAGGGTCACCCGCTGGTTCTTAGCCCTGGGAAACTATGTCTGAGTTGAAAAAGTAAATTAATGTGTATGCAAAATGTAAATGCATATAAACATATGACCTTTACACAAAGAAAACAAAAAACAAATATCCTAAAATAAAAAACTAAAAAATAAATTGCAAAAATTGCATGAAGGTAGTAATAATGTGCATTCTGTGCATATAAGAGTGTGACCACCCTGTTTCTGAGTTGAAAAATCCATCCTGTCTGGTCTATGCTATTACTGGTGGTTCAGTCCCTCGGTCCTTGTTCACATTTAAGTCACTTGACAAGTGGAAAGGTTTTAAATACAAGAGTTAGGACTGTCCCACAAGGGTTGCCTTGATGTGGAGGGATGGCTTGTACATTCTTTTGATCAAAATTATGTTTACTAAATAACCTTATTATTATTACTACCTTCATGCAATTTTTGCAATTTATTTTTTAGTTTTTTATTTTAAAATATTTAATTTTTGGTTCTTAGCCCTGCAAGACTTCAGCTTTCATGTAGAACATAGAGCCGGGAAGCTACATGGTAATGCCGATGCTCTCTCCAGAATCCCTTGTCTAGTGTGGAAAGTGCCAAGCCCCACATCTTTCAGCAGAGGGGGGAGGTATGTGGCGTGGCTAAGGGTTGTATAGTCGATGGGAGGTATGTGTTTCAGAGATGGCTTGTCTCTGTAATGTAAGCCCTAATGGACATCACTATACTTCTAATGTATTGCAAGGACCTGTGGTGAGGTCACAATCACGTGACTAGTCAGCTGCTGGGTTCATGGGTGTGGCTATACCTTTATAATGTAGATTGCTCCTGAAACACAGAGCTGTATGTGAGGAGGGATAAGCCTCCTGTGTGTGCTGAGGCTCCAGGAATGAGCCTGAAGTAATGGACACTTGTGCTTTCTTTCGCCTGAGCTAAAGGCTATTTCTTTTGTCATGTGCTACTTTAAGGGTTATGAAACAATAAACCCTATGAACTTTAAGAGGAATGTGCCTCCTGATTGACTCCCATTGCAACTGAGCGAGTACAATCCCTACTATATATAGTCTTTTTTACATTTTAAAAAGTACAAAAAGGAAAAAGGGGTGATGAAAAAGTTTGGGCTCACTTGGAGATTTGTGTGCTCAGATAACTTAGACCCAGGTTTTACACCTTAATTAGCCTGTTAGGGTTATGGCTTGCTCACTATCATTGTTATCCTTGTGATGCAAATTTCCCAGCTTTGTGCAAAACCAGCCTCCTCTAAAGCTGTAAAGTCACCGATTTTGTGACGTTGCAGCAATATTGCTAGCGATATCGCTGCATGTGATACTTACTTCCGACCGGCTCCCCCGCTGATTATCGCTGATCGCACGAGAAGCTCCTGGACCATTCCTCGTCGGCCACTTCCTGCGGCGCTTCCTGCTGTGACGACGAGCGACGCGTGGAGCCGGGCGGGAGGACGCAGGATCGCCGCGTCTGACAGGTAAGTAGCGATCCCCGACCCCTGCGATGTCGCTGGTGAGATCTGCCTGTGTGGCAGCTCACTAGCGACCACCTAGCGATGCACCAGCGATCCTGACCGCGTCATATCGTTAGTCGGGATCGCTGGTGCATCACTAGGTGTAACGGTACCCTAACCTTGTGCAAAAAATAGTAGCCTGGGTTCTATGCAGCTGCCTATCACTCTGAAAATGAAAATGGTGGAGGCCCACAAAGCAGGAGAAGGATATAAGAAGACAGCAAAGCGTTTTCTTCAAGTTGCCCTTTCCTCAGTTCAAAATGTAATTAAGAAATGGCAGTTATCAGGAACAGTAGAGGTCAAGATAAGGTCTGGAAGATCAAGCAATATATTTCTAATATTAATGTACCAGTAATGGAGAATCTCCACATACCTTCACCTGCAGAGCCGCACACATGTATGGCTGTTCTGTGCGCACAGGACCTGTGATGAGGTCACAGGAGGGGAGGAGTCAGGGGTCACATGATCACAGGCCTCAGTGTATGCAGGACTCTGCTGTGCTGGTTGTCATGGTGCTGGATGAGAGGAAGTTTATGTGTGGGGTCAGGACGGGTTTTCATCAGTGTGGATGTTGCCGAGCCGTGTGTGTACGAGTTGTACGGAGTGGAGCCGTTTGTACGAGGTGTACATAGTGGAGCAGTTTGTATGAGGTGTATGGAGCAGAGTCGTGTGTGTACGGGGTGTACGGAGTGGAGCTGCGTGTGTACGGGATCTATGGAGCAAAGTTTAACATAGAGGTTATTCTCCCTCAGAGGCTGGAGAACCAGACAAACACTTCTTCTGTGAGACGGTAGATCAGACGAGAAGACAAGGATGTAATCCAGGTACATTACTACACAGGAATATAGGAGGTCCCGGAAAATATCATGGACAAATTCTTGGAATACTGCTGGGGCGTTGCAGAGGCCAAACAGCATAACTAGATACTCATAGTGGCCGTCTCGGTTGTTAAAGGCAGTCTTCCACTTGTCCCCTGAGCGGATACGAATCAAGTTATAGGCACGCCGAGGGTCGAGTTTAGTGAAGATACGAGCCCCTCTGTGCCGGTCAAAGAGCTCCAGGATAAGAGGTAGTGGATACTTGTTCTTGAGTGTGATATCATTCAGCCCTTGTAGTCAACGCAAGGTCGGAGAGAACCGTCCTTCTTCTTGACAAAGAAAAATTACGCTCCGGCAGGAGAGGATGATTTCCGGATGAACCCTCTGGGCAAGTTCTCCTGAACATACTCTGACATGGCCTGAGTCTTCGCTGGAGATAACGAGTAGATCCTTCCCCTGGGCAGCGAGGAACCGGGAACAAGCTTGATAGGGCAATCATACAGGCAGTTGCGGAGGAAGGACCACAGCCTCCTCCTTATTTAAGACGTCCGCATAGCCCCAATAAGCCGAAGGGAGACCTGCGGGAGCAGAGGTCGACTGTGGGAGATTAACAGGACGAATTGGCTGCAGAAACTGCTTCTGGCAGGAGGACCCCCAACGTAGCACATCACCCGAGCGCCAATCAAGGATAGGTTCATAGGACCTGAGCAAAGGCAATACCAAGCAACAGTGCATGTGAGACGTTCAGTAGTACATACAAGGCAATGCTCTCCCAATGAAGGGCCCCAATCTGTACTACTATTTTTTCGGTCACCATGGTGACGAGCTCTTACAGAAGTCTTCCATCCACCGATGCAATCAAACAATCAAACGTGGTCTGTCCAGGGAAACAACAGGAATTCGAAGCCTCCTGACAGTCTTGAGACTAATAAAGTTGCCTGTCGCACCCGAATCCACATAGGCCACCTTGGAGTAACGTCTCTACTCCAGGTATATCAAAACTGACAAAGTCAAGCGAGATGAGGAATCGGGAACTCCTAAGAAGGCCTCCCCTACCTGTCCTAGGGGAAGAAGTAAACCAGCCTCTCTGGAAGCCTTGCGGGATCGTTCCTGGAAACGCAAATATATGCGTGTGGCCAGGGAGATTAGATCCTCCAAGGAGGTTGAAGTATCTCACCCCGCGAGCTCATCCTTAATCCGGCCTGACAGCGCATGCCAGAAAGCACCAACCAGAGCCTCATTATTCCATCCCAACTTGAAGGCTAGAATGCGGAAGCGGATGACGTACTGAGCTACTGACAGGGAACCCTGGCAAAGGTTGAAAAGGGACCAGTCATGGAGGCCAGCCATCCCGGTTCATCGAAGACCCTGCGAAAAGTCTCCAAAAAAGTTCCCACAGGGGATTCACCAAAGCCAAGGCCTCTCCCTCTACAAGAGATACAATGAAAGCCATCTTTGCCTGGTCGGTGGGATACTGCAGGGGCAGGAGTTCAAAATGGATGCTGCAGAGTCAAAAAAACCCTTCACAGTTTGGGATCCCCAGAAAACTTAGGTGGCTTGCAAGGATGAGGTGGGAAATGTGGCAAGGACACAGAGCCAGAGTCACGGGCTGTTACCTGTACGGAAGCTGCGGAAAACGTGGTAACGGCGGGGTCCATGGCCAGGTTATTCTGTAACGCTTCAGGGAGGTGAGCTCTAAGAGTGGACCCTCTGGACCGTGGAACAGATAGCCCCAGGGGGAGCTGACCTAGTGAAGGCCGACCCCTATACAGGGATCATCAGGGACAGGCCCAGGGATCTCTAATACTGTGACGACTACTGGAGAGGATCCTCTGGGTCATGGCACCAACGCACCTAGGGAGTGCTGACCTAGTGAGGACCACCCCCTATACAGGGAGTGACAGGCACAAGCCCAAGGGGGTGGGCTACAACGACTGCTGGATTCAGGTGGCTGGCTCACAAGAGACACGAGTGATGTGTCTAGCAACAGGGAATGTGCAGAGTACAAGAGTGTGCAAAGCATGGACACAGGGACACGCAGGGTATAGGACAATACAGGGCGAGTGTACGGGAGCACGGAGAGTACAGGACAATACAAAGCATGTACACGGGAGTACGCTAGATACAGGATAGTGCAAGGCGGGTACGCTAGAGCACGTATGGTGTACACAGGCAAGCACGCCCGGGTGCGAGCAAAGCAGGCCGCGTGCGAAGGAGCACACCTGAGTACAGAGTTAGACAAAGCGTGCTCAGAGGGCACGCTTGAGTGCAAGGTTAGACAGTGGGTGTGCTGAGAAGCACAAAAGGGACAAGGTAAGAGCTGAGCGTGTGCAAAGGAGTATGACAGAGCACAGAGCGTGTGCAATGAAGCACGACAAGGCAGAGTACAGAAACAGAGCACAAGGCAGAGGACCCGAATACAGCACACAGCCCGGCAAGGACCAAGCAGACCAAGCCAGGAAGCACATCAATAATTAGGCACCTCCCATAGGAAGAGGTAGCCTTATTTAGGGCAGGAGCACAAGGACTTCTGGGTCAGATCCTCCAGAACCATAGAGAGGACAAGGCTGCAGCTAGAACCGAGAAGAGCGCACATGCGCACTAGCAACGCTGTGCAGCCATGAAACTAAGTACGAGAGGTGCGCGTGCGCACCCGACGGGAACCACTGAGCGGCCGCGGTGCCGGACGTGGTGACACCGGGCGTGGGGTCCTGCCCCCAGGTGAGAGGGGCGTGACAGGCGGCTTGACAAATACCACGGTAACCAATACCAAGAGGGGTGGCTCAGATAGCGGGAGAGACATGGAATAGCAGGGAAACGTAGAAGACTGACGAACACCAGAGCACTAGGGACAGACATACAGAACTGAGCACAGGAGTATGGATGCGCAGAGCAGTGCAGAGGGTACGGATAAGCAGAGCAGGATACAGTACAGACGTGCAGAGCATGGTAAAGGAGTACGGACGCGCAGGGTAGCGCACACAGAGTATAGACACTGGTCTGGGTCGCAAAAGCAGGAGCTTGAACAATAACCAGGCGCCACTGATAAGAGGAAGCAGGTTCAAATACCCCACACCTTACTCGAATTGGCTGCTGGGATTTCCGGATCAGGACATCAGAGAGCATAAAGGACCTGGGAGAGGGTGTGACCGCCCTCTAAGAGTGCCAGGGCGCATGTACCGGGACCGGGAGCCTCCCGCAGTGCAGGGAAGATGGCAGGACCGAATAACAAGACCGGAGGAGCGGGTAGCAGCAAGCACGGCGACGGCAGGAGCGGAGAAATGGCCAGCAGTGGTGGTAACAGTCTCCCTACTTACAGAATACATTCCTATAAATGGAGACCGTAAGAGTAGATGCAAATATAGATGGCAGGGAAGGGCCCAAACATGCTGTCTAATCCAGCAATAAGAAAATTTCAGTGCATAGTGCATATGTATACAATTCTCTATTAAAGCGAACCTGTCACCAGGTTTGGCCGATATAAGATGCGCCCACCGCCTTTCAGGGCTTATCTACAGCATTCTATAATGCCTGGATATATAATGTGCCATCAGTAAATAGAATGGCCAAGGGAATGTATAATGGGTGCTGGACCTAATACAGTGGGTACGGAAAGTATTCAGACCCCTTTACATTTTTCACTCTTTGTTTCATTGCAGCCATTTGGAAAATATAAAAAAAGTTCATTTTTTTCTCATTAATGTACAATCTGCAGATCATTTTGACTGAAAAAAAAAAAAAAAAAATGTAAAAATTTTGCAAATTTATTACAAAACAAAAACTGAAATATCACATGGTCATAAGTATTCAGACCCTATGCTCAGACACTCATATTTAAGTCACATGCTGACCATTTCCTTGTGATCCTCCTTGAAATGGTTCTTCACCTTCATTGGAGTCCAGCTGTATTTAATTAAACTGATAGGACTTGATTTGGAAAGGGACACAGCTGTCTATATAAGACCTCACAGCTCACAGTGCATGTCAGACCAAATGAGAATCATGAGGTCAAAGGAACTTGCCAAGGAGCTCAGAGACAGAACTTTGTCAAGGCACAGATCTGGCCAAGGTTACAAAAGAATTTCTGCAATACTCAAGGTTACTAAGAGCACAGTGGCCTCCATAATCATTAAATGGAAGAAGTTTGGAACCACCAGATGTCTTCGTAGACCTGGCCGTCCAGCCAAACTAAGCAATCGTTGAAGAAGAGCCTTGGTGAGAGAGGTAGAAGAAGAACCCCATGATCCCTGTGGCTGAGCTCCACAGATGCAATAGGGAGGTGGGAGGAAGTTACACAAAGTCAACTATTACTGCAGCCCTCCACCAGTTGGGCCTTTATGGCAGAGTGGCCTGACAGAAACCTCTCCTCAGTGCAAGACATATGAAAACCCGCATAGAGTTTGCTAAAATAAAACACATGAAAGACTCCGAGACTATGAGAAATAAGATTCTCTGGTCTGACGAGATGAAGATAGACCTTTTTGGTGATAATTATAAGCGGTATCTGTGGATTAAACCAGGCACTGCTGATCACCTGCCCATTAAAATCCCAACAGTGAAACATGGTGGTGGCAGCATCATGCTATGGGGGGTGTTTTTCAGCTGCAGGGATAGGATGACTGGTTGCCATTGAAGAAAACAAGAACACGGCCAAGTACAGAGATATCCTGGATGAAAACCTCTTCCAGAGTGCTTTGGACCTCAGAATTGGCGCAAGGCTCACCTTCCAGCAAGACAATGACCCTAAGCACACAGCTAAAATAACAAAGGAGTGGCTTCAGAGCAACTCTGTGACCATTCTTTACTGGCCCAGCCAGAGACATGACCTAAAGCCAATTGAGCATCTCTGGAGAGACCTGAAAATGGCTGTCCACCAACGTTCACCATCCAACCTGATGGAACAGGAGATGATCTGCAAGGAAGAATAGCAGAGGATCCCCAAATCCAGGTGTGAAAAAGTTTTTACATCATTCCCAAGAAGACTCATGGCTGTACTAGCTTAAAAGGGTGCTTCTACTCAATACTGAGCAAAAGGTCTGAATATTTATGACCATGAGATATTTCAGCTTTTCTTTTTTAATAAATTTGAAAAAATTTCTACATTTCTGTTTTTTTCAGTCAAGGTGGGGTGCAGAGTGCACATTAATGAGAAAAAAAAAGAACTTTTTTGAATTTACCAAATGGCTGCAATGAAACAAAGAGTGAAAAATGTAAAGGGGTCTGAATACTTTCTGTACCCACTGTATGTATGGAGATAAACATGAAAAAGGAAGCATTATACCTATAGAGGGTGGAGTGGTGAAGAAAGTGTTTCCTCTGTGAGCAACCTATTAATGTGTGTGAATATTAGCGGTGAGCTGTAAAGTGTTAAAGTCTGGATAAACACTTAAGAAAAATGAAAATAAGGGACTGGTGCATGCAATATTACTGTGCAAAAATGGAAATAATAAAAGTGCGGATGTGCTGCTAAGTACTAAACTGAAAATTATCCCAATTGTAAAAGATGCTTTTTGCTGTTAATGTGAATAGTTAATCAAGTTAAAGATTAAGAGATGTCTAAAAGGTCTAAAGTTAAAGATGACACATTTCCTTTATATTTTAGGCACATATTTTATATATATATATATTGTGAGGTGCCAAGGGGAGAGGTACTAGAAAACAGGTATGTTTCTCCCCGTTTCATTTCATATGTCTCCCTGTACTGATGATGAAGCCAGTTTATTTCACTGTAATCCAGTCCTGGGTTCCTTAGTGATCAGCATGGAAAGGACTGGTAGTTCCCCCTCCACTAATTCAATACAGGTTTTGGTTTCCTGGCTGGTCCAGCTGATATAATCAGGAGGAGCTGGGATCTCTCAGTCTCTCTGTCTGCTGAGCTGGGAGCTGACACAGTAAGATTACATGGACTTGTTTGCTGTTATATAGGTTTATTTTGTAGTTAGCCTGCTATTGTTAGTTAGTGGCCAGACGGCCTTAGACGTTTTATTTCATGTTTGGCATGTGTAACATTGGATAACAAGTGTGCACAATAAATATGCCGTGTCCATATCCATGTGGAAATTGCTAGTCTGCTGAAGTGACTCCATAGCCACACGCTTGTGCCAAAGCAAAGATCCCAGCTGAGCTATCTATTCCCCACAAATGGTGTTTCGAATGCGGGCACTTGTGGCTGCTGGACTGTGACTGCAGAGAAAACGCTGTGTATGTCCTGGCTGAAAGCTTCTGTGCTTTTGAAGAGCCAAGAGTCCAGTAATATGGAGGAACTAGTGAAGCAGTTATTGCAAGCAAATGTGCAGCAACAGCAGACTAATGCTTGCTTCCAGAAGGCTCTGGAGCAGCAACACCAGATGCAGCAAGAGCAGTTGGAGGCAATAAAACAGGCCTTGGTTCGGCAACCCCGAGATGAGGGAGACTGTGCACAAAGCACTGCTAGTGCGCAGAAAGCCGTACAGAAGACTTTGCTTAAAATGACCGCAGACGATGATGTGGAAGCATACCTCACCATGTTCGAACGTATTGCAGAACGTGAGCACTTACCACTGGACAGATGGGCTGAGGTAGTTGCTCCATTTCTGAGCGGAGATCCACAAAAAGCCTATTACGATCTGAGTGGAGCGGATGCTATGGACTATATCAAACTCAAAGGCGAAATCCTGGCAAGGCTGGGAGTAAACACGTATGTACGTGCACAGAGGGTGCATTTATGGAATTTTGTGGAGCATCAGCCAGCCCGCTCACAAATGCATGATCTCATCCATCTAGTAAAAAAATGGCTGCAACCGGAGGCTTTAACGTCCGCACAGATGGTGGAGCGTGTTGTTCTAGACAAGTACCTGCGGTCCTTACCCGCTAAGATCCAGAGGTGGGTTGGACAGGGTGATCCAACTACCGCTGACCAGTTGGTGAATATGGTCGAACGCTACAATGCTTCTGAAAGCCTACTCCAAGGGACGTTAGCACCCCACTGGCCCCCCAAGAAATCGCTGGAGAGTCCTGCGAAACCTACTCCATCTTCAAAAGAAGAGAACGTCACGATGAAGGGTAGCAGACCTACAAAGGACTATGGAGGTGGTACGGGCTCACATCAAGCCAGCAGACCTCGTCTGGGATCTCCATCGAGGAGACAAGGGCCTATACAATGTTGGTGATGTCGCGGGCTTGGCCATGTAGCAGCTAACTGCCCAATGACTACAGAGCCAATGGACTGTAATGCTATGAGGCTTCTTTCATTATATGTGCAGTCAGTCTGTGTGGCGGAGACCCTCACGGGAAATGAACAACACGTGTGCCATGTCGAGGTTGACGGTTATAGTGTGAATGCCGTCTTGGATTCCGGCAGTCAAGTAACTTTGGTACATGCAAGTTTGGTGGACTCTAGCGCCCTAACGAACTTAACCGTGGGCATTAGTTGCATCCATGGGGATACTAAGAACTACCCCACTGCCTGGGTTACTCTTGCCACGCCAGTAGGGACGAAAAGACATCAGGCGGCAGTCATAAAGTCTATGGGACACAGTGTAATCCTGGGGAGAGACTTTCCCTTATTTTGGGACTTGTGGAACTTCAAAAGTGGCATGAACCCTCTAGTTGAAGACGGTGCTCCAGAGCTAGCCCCTGAACCATTGCAGCAAGATGACGGAGAACTCATCTCAGAGGAAGTACTAGAATCTGTGGACTCTCCTCTGGCTGTGTATGCAGGCGAGGCAGACCAGCTAGAGGATGTTTTAGAAATGCCTGACCTTGAGGTGGCCCGTGGTAAGTTTGGGACCGCTCAGCACCAGGATCCCACTCTAGCAAGGGCATGGGAAAACATAAAGGTCTCCGAGGGAAGACCATTGTACCCAGGGGCTCAAAACGAGTTCCCACACGTGGCGGTGCAGCAGGATATGTTGTATCACATAGACAAGGTGCGAGGGGTGGTGGTAGAACAACTAAGTACCTAAGTCCTTTCGCCAGGTAGTTTTGGAGTTGGCACATAAACATCCCTTGGGAGGACACCTGGCGGTAGAAAAGACAAAACACCGTATTCTGCAACGTTTCTTTTGGCCGGGTCTAGTGGGAGACGTGACCCAGTACTGTCGGTCATATCCTAGGTGTCAATTGACCGCACCTATGTCACATTTTAGAAGCCCCTTAGTGCCCTTACCAATAATAGAGGTGCCCTTCGAGAGGATAGCAATGGATATAGTCGGTCCATTAGTTAAATCTGCCAGGGGTCATCAGTACATTTTGGTAGTATTGGATTATGCCACGCGTTATCCCGAAGCAGTGCCCTTGCGGAATGCCAATGCGAAATCAATTTCAAAGGAGCTGGTTAATATGTTTTCCCGCACTGGCATTCCGAAAGAGATACTTACGGATCAAGGGACCCCCTTTATGTCTCGTATACTTAAGGATTTATGTAAACTGCTAAAAATCTCCCATTTGCATACCTCAGTATATCACCCTCAGACTGATGGTTTGGTGGAGCGCTATAACAAAACCCTAAAGGGAATGTTGAAAAGGGTGGTGGATAAGGACGGGAGAGATTGGGATGCCCTACTACCATACCTCCTGTTCGCTATACGTGAGGTACCCCAATCCTCCACAGGCTTTTCACGTTTTGAGTTGGTTTATGGGCGGTGTCCTAGAGGCCTGTTAGATATTGCCAAGGAGACTTGGGAACAAGAGGTAACTCCTTATCGCAGTGTAATTGAACACATAACACTTATGCAGGACCGAATTGCAGCAGTTATGCCAATAGTTAAAGAGTGTTTAGAGCGCGCACAACATGCCCAAAGCACGGTATACAACCGAGCGGCAAAAACACGAGTCTTTCAACCCGGAGACAGGGTGTTGGTATTGGTGCCTACCATAGAGAATAAATTTCTTGCGAAATGGCAGGGACCATACGAAGTGCTGGAACGAGTAGGTGAAGTAAATTATAAGATACACCAACCAGACAAGAGAAAGCCCGAACAAATATACCACATAAACTTGCTTAAGGCCTGGCGGGACAGGGAGAGTCTGGTGGCAGGAGCTGCCCTTGAGGATGGGCCTCGAGGGGCACCACCTTCTAAGGTAAAGGACCCCCAGGTAGCTCCGCCAGAAGTGGGTATTGCAGACACGCTATCCGAAAGGCAAAAACGAGAGACCAGGGAGTTCATACAGAGGAACGCAGATATTTTCTCGGAACTTCCTGGCCGGACTCACCTAATTAAACATGACATTATTACTGATCCACAGGCGCGGGTACGGCTTAAACCATATCGAATTCCGGAGGCTCGGAGACAAGCCATTGCCCAGGAAGTGAAGATGTTAGAGCTCGGGGTCATTGAGGAGTCCCGGAGTGATTGGGCTAGCCCTATCGTACTGGTGCCCAAACCCGATGGGACTATCCGATTTTGTAACGATTTTCGGAAAGTAAACGAAGTATCGAAATTCGATGCCTACCCGATGCCAAGAGTCGATGAACTGATAGAGAGACTGGGTTCGGCTAGGTACATATCTACTATTGACTTAACAAAAGGTTATTGGCAGATTCCCCTCACGGAATCAGCCAAAGAGAAAACTGCCTTTGTTACGCCCCAGGGATTATTCCAGTACCGAGATATGCCATTTGGGTTGCATGGTGCCGCAGCCACCTTCCAACGTCTAATGGATATTGTCCTAAAACCCCATGGCCAGTATGCATCTGCGTACTTGGACGACATTATTATCTTTAGCAATGACTGGGACACACATTTGTCAAAAGTACAAGCCGTCTTAGACTCCTTAAAAACAGCTGGGTTGACTGCCAATCCCAAGAAATGTACGTTGGGATTGGAAGAGGCTCGCTATCTGGGATATAGCATAGGGAGAGGCGTCGTGAAGCCTCAAGCAAATAAAGTGGATGTTATTCAAAATTGGCCACGACCGGTAACCAAAAAACAGGTTGGAGCTTTTTTAGGGATCGTTGGTTATTATAGGCGGTTCATCAAACATTTTGCGACCATCGCAGCTCCTCTCACAGATCTTACTAAGGGGTCGAAATCTGTCACAATAAAGTGGAACGCAGAAGCAGAGGAGGCCTTTCAGCGATTGAAAACAGTCCTCTGTGACCAACCAGTGTTGGTTGCACCAGACTTTAAACGGGAGTTTATTGTCCAAACAGACGCCTCTGGGGTGGGCCTCGGCGCGGTTTTGTCTCAAGAAGTAAATGGCGAGGAACACCCAGTGGCCTATCTAAGCAGAA
The DNA here is from genome assembly GCF_039654945.1 of Dendrobates tinctorius. Lineage (NCBI taxonomy): Eukaryota > Metazoa > Chordata > Amphibia > Anura > Dendrobatidae > Dendrobates > Dendrobates tinctorius. The sequence continues at coordinate 15,988,957 of NW_027361794.1, forward strand.
AGCTTACGAGAGCAGAAAAGAACTACAGTGTAGTTGAGCGGGAAGCCCTGGCTGTGAAATGGGCCCTGTGCACCTTGCGCTATTATTTACTAGGTCGCCAGTTTAGGCTAGTGACGGACCATTCGCCCCTAACATGGATGACCCGGGCAAAAGAAGGCAATGCACGGGTGACACGCTGGTTCTTAGCATTACAAGGGTTTAAATTTTCCGTTGAGCACAGGGCGGGCACAGCGCACAGAAATGCAGATGCGTTGTCTAGAACGCACTGCTTGGTGACTCGTCGTGTCCGACCCCACGGGCTCGAACAGAGGAGGGGGGTGTGTGAGGTGCCAAGGGGAGAGGTACTAGAAAACAGGTATGTTTCTCCCCGTTTCATTTCATATGTCTCCCTGTACTGATGATGAAGCCAGTTTATTTCACTGTAATCCAGTCCTGGTTTCCTTAGTGATCAGCATGGAAAGGACTGGTAGTTCCCCTCCACTTACTCAATCCAGGTTTTGGTTTCCTGACTGGTCCAGCTGATATAATCAGGAGGAGCTGGGATCTCTCAGTCTATCGTCTGCTGAGCTGGGAGCTGACACAGTAAGATAACATGGACTTGTTTGCTGTTATATAGGTTTATTTTGTAGTTAGCCTGCTATTGTTAGTTAGTGGCCAGACGGCCTTAGACGTTTTATTTCATGTTTGGCATGTGTAACATTGGATAACAAGTGTGCACAATAAAGATGCCGTGTCCATATTGCTAGTCTGCTGAAGTGACTTCATAGCCACACGCTTGTGCCAAAGCAAAGATCCCCAGCTGAGCTATCTATTCCCCACAATATATATATATATAAAAAGGAACAGGGGGTGATGATAACTTAGACCCAGGTTTCACACCTTAATTAGCCTGTTAGGGTTGTGGCTTGTTCACTATCATTGTTATCCAGGTGATGCAAATTTCCCAGCTCTGTAAAAAAACCAGCCTCCTCTAACCTTGTGCCAAAAAATAGCAGCCATGGGTTCTAAGCAGCTGCCTAGCACTCTGAAAATGAAAATGGTGGAGGCCCACAAAGCTGGAGAAGGATATAAGAAGATAGCAAAGCGTTTTCTTCCAAGTTGCCCTTTCCTCGGTTCTAAATGTAATTAAGACAGGGCAGTTATCAGGAACAGTAGAGGTCAAGATAAGGTCTGGAAGACCAAGCAATATATTTCTAATATTAATGCGCCAGTAATGGAGAATCTCCACATACCTTCACCTGCAGAGCCGCACACATGTATGGCTGCTCAGAGCTCTGTGCGCAGAGGACCTGTGATGAGGTCACAGGAGGGGAGGAGTCAGGGGTCACATGATCAGGGGCCTCAGGACTCTGCTGCTGGTTGTCATGGTGCTGGATGAGTGGGAGTTTATGTGGGGGGGTCAGGAGGGATTTACAGTGTGGATGTAGCAGAGCCATGTGTGTATGAGATGTACGGAGCGGAGCTGTGTGTATGTGTACGAGGTGTACGGAGCGGAGCTGTGTGTATGTGTACGAGGTGTACGGAGCGGAGCCGTGTGAGTACGAGGTGTACGGAGCGGAGCCGTGTGTGTACGAGGTGTACGGAGCTGAGCCGTGTGTGTACGAGGTGTACGGAGCTGAGCCGTGTGTGTACGAGGTGTACGGAGCTGAGCCGTGTGTGTACGAGGTGTACGGAGCTGAGCCGTGTGTGTACGAGGTGTACGGAGCTGAGCCGTGTGTGTACGAGGTGTACGGAGCTGAGCCGTGTGTGTACGAGGTGTACGGAGCTGAGCCGTGTGTGTACGAGGTGTACGGAGCTGAGCCGTGTGTGTACGGGGTGTACGGAGCGAAGCCGCGTGTGTACGGGGTGTACGGAGCGGAGCCGCGTGTGTACGGGGTGTACGGAGAGGAGCCGCGTGTGTACGGGGTGTACGGAGAGGAGCCGCGTGTGTACGGGGTGTACGGAGCGGAGCCGCGTGTGTACGGGGTGTACGGAGCGGAGCCGCGTGTGTACGGGGTGTACGGAGCGGAGCCGCGTGTGTACGGGGTGTACGGAGCGGAGCCGCGTGTGTACGGGGTGTGGGTGAGGGTAATAAGTTTGTACTGGATTCTGGAGTGGATGGGTAGCCAGTGTAATGACTGGCACAAGGTAGAGGCATCGGTGTAACGATTGGCGAGGAATATGATCCTGGCAGCAGCATTCAAGAAAGATTGGAGGGGGGAGAGTTTGGTAAGAGGGAGACCGATTAGAAGGGAGTTACAATAGTCGAGACGAGAATGAATAAGAGAAACAGTAAGAGTTTTTGCAGAGTCAAAAGTAAGAAAAGGTCGAATTCTAGAAATGTTTTTGAGGTGCAGATAACAAGAGCGAGCCAGTGATCGGATGTGGGGGACAAAGGAAAGCTCGGAGTCAAGTATGACCCCAAGACAGCGGGCATGTTGCTGGGGAGTAATAGTAGAACCACACACGGAAATGGCAATGTCGGGTATAGGTACATTAGTAGCGGGAGGAAACACAAGGGGTTCAGTCTTTGACAGGTTCAGTTTCAGATATAGTGAGGACATGATGTTAGACACAGCGTTTAGACAATTGCCGGTGTTTTATAGAAAGGCTGGCGTGATGTCAGGCGAAGAAGCGTATAATTGGGTGTCGTCAGCATAGAGATGGTACTGGAAACCAAATCTACTGATTGTTTGACCAATAGGGGCAGTATACAAAGAGAAGAGGAGGGGGCCTAGGACTGATCATTGAGGAACCCCAACAGTAAGGGGAAGGTGAGAGGAGCCAGCAAAAGATACAGTAAAGGAGCGGTCAGAGAGATAGGAGGAGAACCAGGAGAGAATGGTGTCCTTGAGGCCAATGGAGCGAAGCATAGTGAGGAGGAGCTGGTGATCCAGTGTCGAATGCTGCATAGAGATCCAAGAGAATTAGCATGGAGTAATGACCATTTGATTTAGCTGTTAGTAGGTCATTAGAGACTTTAGTGAGGGCAGTTTCTGTAGAATGTAAAGAGCGGAAACCAGTTTGGAGAGGGTCGAGAAGAGAGTTTTCTGAGAGATAGCGGATAAGACGGGAGTGGACCAGGCGTTCCAGGAGTTTAGAGATGAAGGGAAGATTAGAGACAGGTCTACAGTTAGCGGCACTGTTTTGGTCGAGGGATGTTTTTTTAAGTAGTGGATGTATGATGGCATGCTTAAATGAGGGAAAGATACCAGAAGAGAGAGAGAGGTTAAATATTTTAGTTAGGTGAGGGGTGACAGCAGGGGAAAGGGTCTGGAGTAGATGTGACGGAAATGGGTCACTGGTGCAAGTGGTTGGGCGAGAAGATGCAAGGAGCCTGCTTACTTCTTCTTCTGTGACTGGTTCAAAATCAGAGAGTGAGCTAGATGCAGTGGGGGAGGGAGGACAGTGCATGGTATGAGGTGATTGGGAGATAATTTCCTGTCGGATCTGGTCAATTTTTTCTTTGAAGTAATTGGCCAGATCGTCAGCTCGAAGCTCCGTGGTAGGGGCCTGTACTCTGGGGTTGAGTAGAGAATGAAAAGTGTCAAAGAGACGTTTAGGGTTATTGGACAGTGAAGTGATGAGGGTGTTGAAATAGGTTTGTTTTGAGAAGTGAAGGGCAGTGTTGTATGTTCGAAGCATAAACTTATAATGGATGAAATCTTCGGGTAGGTTGGATTTTCTCCACAGACGTTCGGCGCACCTGGAGCACCGCTGCAGGAAACGTGTTTGCAGGGTGTGCCAGGGTTGTTGCGGTGTTCTATGTAGAGGAGGAGCAAATTCATCCAGGGCACTTTGAAGTGTTTCATTGTAATGCTTCAATGCAGAATCAGGACATGAAGGGGAGGAGATAGGGGCCAATGAAGACTGCAAGTTCTTTATAATTTTCTGGGTGTTAATGGCCTGTATGTTTCTATAAATAAGGACAGTGTTAGGCGTCGGATTCCTGACGCTGCACAGCGGGAATCCAGAGCCCGACATCCGGTGGTCCCCCATTCCGCTCCGACCGCTCAGACTCCTGCTCAGCAATCACGGCGAGCCAGGCATTCTGCTCAGACTCGTTCTTTGAGCCTGGATGTTGCTGCCACCTCTGGTGCAGCAATGGTAGCGCAACCTGCTCTGCAGGGAACCGCTCCTGAGGCTAAGTCCTCGTGCCGTGCTACTGGGCATGCCCGCAACTTGTCCTCTCAGTGGAGAGCAGGGGTCACATGTCCAGGTCCTGCGTCGGATCTGATTGGTTCTTCCCCGGTTACTGAAAGGTCCCGGAAGCGCATGGCTATAAAAAGACTCGGCCATGCGCTAGTGTAGACCTATTATGCTATGTGTGAATGGTGATTGATGCATGTTCTGGTGACTGACTTATTGAAAACCCCTACCCTCTGATATTACGAGTGGTGACCGAGTGTGTATAGTCAGCTCCAGGTAGTGGCTAGCTATTTGCCACTGTGCTATCGCACCTAGCACTAGCGCCCGTCGGTGTCCGCCCTGTCAGCACCATCGTCTATCGGCGATAGGTACCGCCGCACCTGCGCTTAGCAGTTCTGCTGCGCTTAGCAGTCCTCTGGCGTTCGCGGTTGCGACGCCACCCGCTGGTTACCTTGTGCGCTTAACAAGGTCAGCGTTTTTGTATTTATTTGTTTAAGGTTCTCTGTGTCTGAACAGAGCTGGCCTTAGCCGCTCGGGTGACGTTAACCCGAGCACACTACTTCACCCATTGGAGTATCTGCCATTGTCCAGCAGCGGTCTTGTCATCTACCGCACGGTGGACCCCGGGCGGCGAACGCACCTTCTATTATTTTTATTAGGTGCGTTTCGCCGTCCATAACATTACACTAGCGCCAGGGTCTGGCTGGTAATGGCAGACCTGCAGCAGCTGCAGCGCTACATCCGGTAGCTGGAGAGCAGGTTGGCGGCTATCGAGAGCGTCAACTCAGCTGCGAATGCTGCGCTAGCTGCTGCCCAGACAGTCGCAGAGGCTGTCTCACGTGTGCCTGCAATCTTGCCCACGCCGACAATCTCTCGCCTCCCGCTCCCTGACAAGTTTCCGGGTGACAGCGCCACCTGTAGGGGATTCGTCAGCCAGTGCTCTATTCAGCTGGAGTTGCTGGCTGCACGGTTCCCTACAGAGCAGGCTAAGGTGGGGTTTATTGTCTCCTTGTTGTCTGGCCGGGCAATACAGTGGGCCACGCCACTGTGGAAACGTGGTGATCCCGTGGTTCAGGGTCCTGCTCAGTTCCTTGCGGCCCTGAAGCAGGTCTTTTTGGGACCACGGATCACGCATGATACCTCACTCCTACTACTATCCCTAACACAGGGCTCGCTCTCAGTTAGCCATTATGCTGTCCGGTTCCGGACACTGGCTTCCGAAATAGAGTGGACGGACAAAGCATTAGTCCCGATGTTTTGGAGTGGGTTAGCTGAGCACGTGAAAGATGCTTTAGCCACTAGAGAAGTTCCCACAAGTCTGGAGGAATTGATTGCAGTTTCCACCCGCATTGACCTCCGGTTTACGCAGCGCGGGTTGGAACGTGCACAATCCAGATGAAGGGTTAATTTGGCTCCCACATTCTCCGAGCCGCTAATTTTTCCAGCACAGGAGCTTTCGCCCTCCAAACCTATGGAGGTGTCTCGCACAGTTTCTAAGCCACGGTCGATGCGAAGCTCGGTACGTTGTTATCAGTGCCGCCAGTTTGGTCACCCGGCCAGCACGTGTCCTCTGCGGGCGAAAAAACGCCCATGACTAGTGGCCGTAGGTGGTGGGCAGTCCAATATGAAACCCTTCTCACCCAAACCGGTATTCCGGGGTATCTTAGACAGTGGGTCTTCCACCTGGGAGGCAGAGGTTACCGTGGATTCTGGGGCCGAGGGGAATTTTATGTCCTCTATCTTCGCCCAGAAACATGCTATCCCCCTGGTATTATTACCACAGCCTCTGACCATCAGGGTGGTTAACGGTGCCCCGTTACCCTCTCAGGTGACCCATCAGACAGCTCCACTCGGGCTCTCTTTCTCACCCTCTCATCGTGAGATTCTGTCCCTGCTCATTCTGCCAGATGGCATCGATCAGGTGCTTCTGGGAGTTCCCTGGCTTCGTTGCCATTCCCCTCCCATTGATTGGGCTTCGAGGAATATACTGGCATGGAGCAAGGACTGTGAGGGAAGGTGCCTGAGGGGCAGTGCTCAGGTGGCTTCCACTGAAGTGCCTGCGGATCTCTCCGCGCTCCCCAAGCCCTACCACCTGTACGCGGACGTCTTCTCTAAGAAGTCTGCGGAGACGCTCCCGCCGCACCGTCCCTAATATTGCCCGATTGATCTCCTGCCAGGCACAGAACCTCCCCGAGGCTGTGTGTATCCGTTATCACTCCCTGAGACAGAGGCTATGTCTGAATATATCCGGGAGAACCTGGCTAGGGGTTTTATCAGAAAATCGGTGTCACCGGCTGGTGCAGGGTTCTTCTTCATACAGAAGAAGAACGGAGAGTTACGTCCCTGCATTGACTACAGAGGTCTCAATGCTATCACGGTTAAAAACAAAGAGCCTCTACCGTTGATCTCTGAGTTATTTGACAGGTTGCGGGGGGCCCGGATCTTTACAAAATTAGATCTGCGGGGGGCATACAACCTGAGGAGACGAATGGAAGACAGCTTTTAATACCAGGGATGGCCATTACGAATACCTGGTTATGCCCTTTGGCCTTTGTAATGCGCCAGCTGTCTTCCAAGATTTTGTCAACGACGTCTTCCGCGACATGCTCTCTACCTCGGTGGTGGTCTATCTGGATGACATACTCATCTTTTCGCCAGATTTGACCACCCACCGGAGAGACGTCTGCAGGGTCTTCGACCGTCTGCGGGCAAACTCTCTATTTGCCAAGCTGGAGAAGTGCCAGTTTGAGCAGGAGTCCTTGCCGTTCCTGGGCTATATCATCTCGGCCCAGGGGCTGGCCATGGATCCTGTCAAACTACAAGCGGTAATGGACTGGCAGGAACCCCATTCCCTCAAAGCGGTGCAGCGCTTTTTGGGGTTTGTGAATTACTACCGGCAGTTTATACCACACTTTTCCACACTAGTGGCTCCTTTGGTTGCTCTCACCAAGAAAGGAGCTAACCCCAATGCTTGGTCGGAACAGGTCTCCAAGGCCTTCTCGGCTATAAAATCGCATTTTGCTGGCGCTCCCATATTACATCGTCGCGATGTGAATAAACCGATTATTCTGGAGGTAAATGCCTCTTCCGTCGGTGCAGGAGCAGTCCTTTTCCAGAAGGATGCTCAAGGTCGGAAGCATCCATGCTTTTTCTTCTCAAAGACCTTCTCGCCGGCGGAGAAGAATTACTCCATCGGTGACATGGAGCTACTAGCCATGAAGTTGGCCTTTTCAGAGTGGAGACATCTCCTGGAGGGGGGCTCGGTTTCCCTTCCAGGTATACACAGACCATAAAAATCTGGTCTATTTGCAGACGGCCCAGCGCCTGAACTCCCGTCAGGCTAGGTGGTCGCTTTTCTTTTCATGCTTCCGCTTCACCCTGCACTACCTCTCAGGAGAGAAGAACATCCGTGCGGATGCTCTCTGCTGCTTGGTGGTTTCAGCGGAGGAAGGAGAGGCTGAGCCTCGGTTAATTCTCCCGCCGGAGAGTTTTATGACCGTGGCTCCAGTCGCTCTCGAGTCATTGCCACCAGGCAAGACCTTGGTGCCTCCTCAGCTACGGCCGGAGGTCCTCGCCTGGGCACATGCCTCCAGGGTGGGTAGTCATTTTGGCAATAAACGGACCACCGAACTCCTGGCAAGGTCATATTGGTGGCCACATATGGCTCGAGATGTTAAGGAGTACGTGCAAGCATGTGTCTCGTGTGCTCGGAACAGACCCTCTAGACAGAGGCCCGCGGGGCTGTTGTATCCCCTGCCAGTGGCGGATAGACCATGGGAGATGGTTGGCATGGACTTCGTGGTTGGCCTGCCCAAGTCTGGTGGCAGTACGGTCATCTGGGTGGTCACCGACCATTTTTCCAAAATGGTGCATCTGGTGCCACTCGCACGGTTGCCTTCCGCTCGTGGTCTTGCCACTTTATTCATAAAGCACGTATTCCGGTTACATGGTATGCCGGACAAAATCGTGAGTGACCGAGGTCCTCAGTTCGCGTCTCGGTTTTGGAGGGAGCTCTGCAGCCTACTTAGCATCGAGCTCAATCTGTCCTCCGCTTACCATCCCGAGACGAACGGCTTGGTCGAGAGAGCCAATCTGACCTTGGTCACCTACCTACGGCATTTTGTCTCTGCCAGGCAGGATGACTGGGCATCCTTGCTACCTTGGGCTGAATTTGCCTTAAACAATGCGGTGGCTGATTCCACGGGTCAGATGCCCTTTGTCAGAGACACCGCACTACACTTGCTCATAGAGCCAGTGCACGTGTCCTGAGTACAGAAGCAGTGCTAAGAGTTACCTGGGGAGCAGGGCAGCAGAGGTGACAAAGCGTGCTTCAACTAATAGTGTCAGAGAAGCCAGAGAACTCAAATTATGGCAAAGCAGAAGTCATGCACGGTACAGACCAGCGAGGTACAGGAGGGAAAAACAGACGGGAGGTCAGACAAAGCAAAAGGTCATACACAAGATATCAGTACAGTACCAGGGAGGAGACAGAGCGGATAATCAGGGCCAAGCAGAGATCAAAACCAAACAGACATAGGAGGTACCAGGCAGAATCCAAAGCGATATCCAGGGAACAGACCGAGTCATACACAGAGAATCAAGTAACCAGAACACAGCACTAACACACTCAGGGGTCACCACACAATGCCAAGGGCAAGAGTATAACTGACAGGGATGGGAGCGTCCTGAGGCTATAAGAAGCCTCCCCCAGAACCAGGTAGAGGCCACAATCATAGCCCCAGGTGTGCAGGTAAGCCTGCATCTGGATCACAACCTTTAACCCCAGAAATGCCAGTCATCAGCACTGGTTCCAAACATTAACCCCACGTGTGCGAGTCAAACCCGCACTGAGATCATGACACCCTTTCTCCTAAACTACGGCCAACATCCTCGCGTCCCTGTCCCGATGCCAGTGTCCTCCGCTGACTCCAGGGTGGCACACTGGGCAGTGGAGGCACGGGACATTTGGGACCGCACTCAGGATGCTATCCGTGCCTCTAAGGAAAGGATTAGGGCGTCCGCCGACAGGCATCGGCGACCCGCTCCAAGCTTCTCCCCTGGCAACATGGTGTGGCTCTCCACCCGAAATATCAAACTACGGGTCGAGTCCCCCAAGGTCGCGCCGCGATATATTGGACCATTCAAGGTCCTTGAGTGACTTAGCTCGGTGGTCTACCGCCTGGCTCTTTCTCCACATTTAGCCATTTCAGATGTGTTCCATGTGTCCCTCCTCAAATCAGTTCACATGGCCCGATTTTCCGAGTCATCGGCCGGGTCGTCAGACGTGTTTGTGGTTAATGCTATCGTGGGGTGCAGGTTTGTGCGTGGCAAAAAGTTCTATTTGGTGGATTGGAAGGGTCATGGCCCTGAGGCTCGGACCTGAGAGCCAGTGGAAAACATCCACGCACTGCTCCTAATCGCGGCCTTTGAGCGCAGAGGGGAGGGGGCCTTAGGAGGGTGGGTAATGTTAGGCGTCGGATTCCTGATGCTGCACAGCGGGAATCCAGAACCCGACATCCGGTGGTTCCCCATTCCGCTCCGACCGCTCGGACTCCTGTTCAGCAATCACGGCGAGCCAGGCATTCTGCTCAGACTCGTTCTTTGAGCCTGGATGTTGCTGCCACCTCTGGTGCAGCAATGGTAGCGCAACCTGCTCTGCAGGGAACCGCTCCTGAGGCTAAGTCCTCGTGCCGTGCTACTGGGCATGCCCGCAACTTGTCCTCTCAGTGGAGAGCAGGGGTCACATGTCCAGGTCCTGCGTCGGATCTGATTGGTTCTTCCCAGGTTACTGGAAGGTCCCGGAAGCGCATGGCTATAAAGAGCCCGCATGGCGGCTCGGCCATGCGCTAGTGTAGACCTATTATGCTATGTGTGAATGGTGATGGATGCATGTTCATTTGACTGACTTATTGGAAACCCCTACCCTCTGATATTACGAGTTGTGACCGAGTGTGTATAGTCAGCTCCAGGTAGTGGCTAGCTATTTGCCATTGTGCTACCGCACCTAGCACTAGCGCCCGTCGGTGTCCGCCCTGTTGGCACCGTCGTCTAGCGGCGATAGTTACCGCCGCGCCTGCGCTTAGCAGTCCTCTGGCGTTCGCAGTTGCGACTCCACCCGCTGGTTACCCTGTGCGCTTAACAAGGTCAGCGTTTTTGTATTTATTTGTTTAAGGTTCTCTGTGTCTGAACAGAGCCGGCCTTAGCCGCTCGGGTGAAGTTAACCCGAGCGCACTACTTCACCCATTGGAGTATCTGCCATTGTCCAGCAGCGGTCTTGTCATCTACCGCACGGTGGACCCCGGGCGGCGAACGCACCTTCTATTATTTTTATTAGATGCATTCCGCCATCCATAACAGACAGTGGGGGTGACCTGAGCAGCCTGGCAGTTCTTGATAGAGAATGAAAGAAGGTTGTGGTCAGAGAGCGGGAGAGGGGAGTTTGCAAAATCATCCACTGCACAAAGCCGAGAGAAGACCAAGTCGAGGGAGTTCCCGTCTTCATGCGTTGGAGAATTAGTAAGCTGCGAAAGGCCAAACGAGGAGGTTATAGATAAAAGGTGAGTAGCAGATGGGGAGAGGGGAAGAGCAATGGGGATGTTGAAATTGCCCATGATGAGGGATGGGATGTCACAGGAGAGAAAATGTGGAAGCCAAGTGGCAAAATGATCCAGGAACTGATGGGAGGGACCGGGAGGACGATATACCACCGCCACTCGCATGGAGAAGGGGGTGTAGAGTCTGACGTCATGGACCTCAAAAGAAGGAAAGACAAGTGAGGGTACTTGAGGGATAACCTGAAAGGTACATTTTGGTGATAGGAGCAGACCAACGCCTCCACCTGCTCTATTGTCTGATCTTGGGGTATGAGAGAAGTGTAGTCCCCCATATGAAAGAGTAGCAGCAGCGGTAGTGTCTGACTGCTGGATCCAGGTTTCAGTAAGAGCCAGGAGGTTAAGAGAGTTAGAAAGGAAAAAGTCATGAGTGAAGGAGATTTTGTTACACACTGAGCGAGAATTCCAAAGTGCACAATTAAGAGAGAAAGATGGCATGCAGGGAATATTAATAAGATTAGAGGGGTTCCTGAGTGTAGCAGTTGGGGGGTTTGACTTTATATAACATGGGGGACCAGGGTTGGGAGCAATGTCTCCTGCGACTAGGAGAAGGAGGATAGAAAGAGTGAGCAGATGGTTAAGTGATTTGTGAGAGCGTCACTGATGTTGAATGGTGGGACTGAATGGATCTGTGCAATTTAGCAATGTGAAAAGAGCGTGAGTACTATACATAGGAGAGGAAAGGAGTGAGGGGCCAATATGGACGGCGTGTAGAGAGTTAATACCAGGGAGGTGGATGTGTGTAAATGCAGCGGCCAGGATATAAATGAGACAAATGCATATGGTAAATATTTGGGGTTGCCCAAATGTACAGGGAAGAGATTTATTTATTTGTCTTACCTATCTCCTGCCCTGTCTAACTGCCATGTTATAACTGCCAGCGTACTTAGATACATGTACATAAATGCCACCCCTGCATAAATGCCTTCCCCAGGCTAGCTGTGAATTTATAGAAGGCCACTTCTAAGATCTTCCTTTTTTTTTCTCTCTCCTTACTCATTAGCAATCAATCAAACTAAGTTAGGACAGTAGGACACAATAAATGTATTTAGCAGATAAACGAGTGTCCAGGCCTACATGGATCATAAACCACTTTGAAAAGTTACTTGCCTTCTCCAAACTGCCATTTTAAGATCTCTCCACAGGTATTCTATGGGATTCAGGTCTGGACTCATTGCTGGCCACCTTAGAAGTCTCCAGTGCTTTCTCTCAAACCATTTTCTAGTGCTTTTTGAAGTGTGTTTTGGGTCATTGTCCTGCTGGAAGACCCATGACCTCTGAAGGAGACCCAGCTTTCTCACACTGGGCCCTACATTATGCTGCAAAATTTGTTGGTCATCTTCAGACTTCATAATCCAATGCACACGGTCAAGCAGTCCAGTGCCAGAGGCAGCAAAGCAACCCCAAAACATCAGGGAACCTCCGCCATGTTTGATGGTAGGGACCGTGTTCTTTTCTTTGAATGCCTCTTTTTTTCTCCTGTAAACTCTACGTTGATGCCTTTGCCCAAAAAGCTCTACTTTTGTCTCATCTGACCAGAGAACATTCTTCCAAAACGTTTTAGGCTTTTTCAGGTAAGTTTTGGCAAACTCCAGCCTGGCTTTTTTATGTCTCGGGGTAAGAAGTGGGGTCTTCCTGGGTCTCCTACCATACAGTCCCTTTTCATTCAGACGCCGACGGATAGTACGGGTTGACACTGTTGTACCCTCGGACTGCAGGGCAGCTTGAACTTGTTTGGATGTTAGTCGAGGTTCTTTATCCAACATCCGCACAATCTTGTGTTGAAATCTCTTGTCAATTTTTCTTTTCCGTCCACATCTAGGGAGGTTAGCCACAGTACCATGGGCTTTAAACTTCTTGATGACACTGCACACGGTAGACACAGGAACATTCAGGTCTTTGGAGATGGACTTGTAGCCTTGAGATTGCTCATGCTTCCTCACAATTTGGTTTCTCAAGTCCTCAGACAGTTCTTTGGTCTTCTTTCTTTTCTCCATGCTCAATGTGGTACACACAAGGACACAGGACAGAGGTTGAGTCAACTTTAATCCATGTCAACTGGCTGCAAGTGTGATTTAGTTATTGCCAACACCTGTTAGGTGCCACAGGTCAGTTACAGGTGCTGTTAATTACACAAATTAGAGAAGCATCACATGATTTTTCGAACAGTGCCAATACTTTTGTCCACCCTCTTTTTTATGCTTGGTGTGGAATTATATCCAATTTGGCTTTAGGACAATTCTTTTTGTGTTTTTTCATTTAAGACAAATTAAATGAAGATAATAATACCAAAGAATTTGTGTTTGCAATCATTTTCCGGAAGAAACTGAGTATTATCTGACAGAATTGCAGGGGTGTCAATACTTTTGGCCACAACTGTATGTCTTGCAGCCCACCCAAGACCAACTTTGAAGGTTTTGAGCGGCTCCTCCATACAGCACAAGAACACTAGAAGATACCCCGGCTGGGACAATATCTGCCACTTACCTCAAATAATGACAGCTTTTTGATTGTAATAAAAATGTTATTATGATTGTAAATATTATACTATGTATAGGAAACTGTATATTGATAGTGTATAGGATTATTGTGAAAATCTAGTATAGTATTGGTAGAGTATCAGAACTAATAGGTATCAGTAGATTATTAGGTAGGGAACTGGCTTTTTGTAAAATATGGTGAATGTCTAATAGTAAATAAGAGAAGTATTGTTTCTGGGACAAGGTGTCCAGAGCAGGTGGCGAATCATTTAACAACGGTTGTCACCCAAACAGTTTAGGGACAAGTGTTGGTATTGTATAAATAGATGTAAGACGTAAGGAATAATGATAGTATTTCAGCAGGGATAGAGTGGCCTGACTTGGTTGCGAACTTCACAGTTGGTAATGGTTGCTGCTAGTAGCACTTTAGAATATAGAAGATAGGAATGGATAACTATCTAGGATGTAAGATTGTAGTAAGATATAGATAATGTAAGGTAATGTTATCATGTAACGCTGGAGTGAGAGAGTGTCTCCCATAAAGGGAAGTTGAGTTTGAATATGTTTTACCTGATAACACTTGTGTTTAAAAATTGTTTGTATGTTCCCCTGTAACATCACGTACTCTGTTTCAGCCCGTGGACGTGCTGCGCTTAATGGGGGATTATGTGACGCCCCTGATGGTCCAGTCGCCACAGAGGTACTGCACCTCAACCAGAGGTGTAGTATTCCACCTTTCAGGTAAGATGGAGACACCTGACCTGGCTCTTACACAACACTGCATCCACCACAGCAGCACGTGATGTGCTTCACCATCCCTGCTGGCTAGGAAAGGGTGTTAGAAGGTGGGTGGAGCTGGAAGGTTGGAGCGGGAGAATAGAAGGGAAGTTAGGATCAGTCTTCCCATAGGGGAAGAAGGGGAAAGACGTGCATAGGCAACCTTCCCGTGGGGAAGGTGGGAAGAGATAGAATTGTACAGCAGACCCCTGCTCTGAGGGCCTGCTGGTACGGACTGAAGACCTGAAAGAAGCTCCCTGAAGGGGAGATTTCCCAGAGGCACGGGTGGAGAGTGATCATTCAGAAAGGATCTGTGAGCAATTGTATGCGTTTTACATTGAAATCAATAAGACCCAACTCTGTTTTCCTCATAATGGGCTCATTTACATTGAAAAAATGTGCGACAAATAATGTCTATTGGACTCTCAGAATCTGAGTCATGATTGTCTAGTGCAGGGGTCCTCAAACTTTTTAAACAGGGGGCCAGATTACGGTCCCTCGGACCGTTGGAGGGCCGGAATATAGTTTAAAAAAAATTATGAATAAATTCCTGTGCACACTGCACATATCTTATGTAGAAGTAATAAAACAAAAATAGGAACAACACAATATTAAAAATGAAGTTAAGTCATCAAACTTACGATTTTTTGGGTTCTTCGAATATCCTACTGTGAGAATCAGTGGGAATAGTGGATGAGGGCAGGTATATCTCGCCCAGATTCCTTTCCTATGTGGCCTAGTCTGCTCAGTATCGCACCTGCTTGCTAATGAATAATGGGAGGTGGATATAAAAGGATGCCAGGTGGTTGTGTGAGTGTCTCAGCCTGGGAACACAGAGAGCCTGTCTGTGTGAGAGACACACGTGAGTGGAAGCAGTGCCCACTGCAACTATGGTTTGGCTGGACGGGAGAAGCCCGCCAGTTGGTAGTTAGGTTGTCCATTGTTTAGTTAGTGCCAGACAGGCAAGGATTTGTTTTATGTTTTATTTCCTTTTGCATTGCTTTCACCGTTAATAAACCTGACCCAGTGTCAGTTATACACGAATCCCAGCTCTGCGCCTGAGTTTCATGCTGAACGCACGTGACCTTTGATCCCAGCAAAGGCGATCCCGGAGTGTTTTATCACATTGTGGTGGAGAACGCGGGCATCACGTTGCAAGCATGAGCATGGAGGACGTGGTGAAAGCGCTGGTACAGTCCACCGCCGTCCAGCAAGAAGCTAATTGGGTGATGATGGCCCAGCTGAAGGAGTTGGTGGACATGACAGTTACCGATCGTTCGCTTCTCCAGCAGGTGGCGCAGCGCTTGGCAAGCTTACCTGAGCTTAACCTGGAAGCCGAGTCGAGAGTGATTCACGTGAGTCGGTACTGGCAGAAAATGACGACCGAAGATGACGTCGAGGCATACCTGACCACGTTTGAACGGACGGCGGTACGAGAAAAATGGCCGAAGGCACGATGGGCCGGCCTGATTGCCCCGTTTCTTTCCGGTGAGGCCCAAAAGGCTTATTATGACTTAGAGCCTGAAGCTGCGCAGGACTTTGACATACTGAAAGCCGAGATCTTGGCCCGGCTGGGAGTGACGACCGCTGTCCGTGCACAGAGAGTGCATCAATGGACTTATCAGCCGGATAAACCACCGCGGTCACAGATGTTCGACCTGATCCACGTGACGAAGAAGTGGCTACAACCCGAGGTGCTGACAGCGCCAGAGATAATCCAGAGAGTCGTCATGGACAAGTACCTGAGAGCTCTACCGCCAGCCCTGAGGAAGTGGGTAAGCCATGGAAATCCTACGACGGCAGATCAACTGGTGGATCTGGTTGAACGTTACTCCGTGGCGGAAGGACTCCGAGACGACGTTACCCCACCTCGTTCTTCATCATCTCCATGTGGAACCGGTAAGACTGTTCCAGGGAGTAGGGGAGATGGAAAAATCCCTAAGACAGTGGGGGAGGAAAATGGGACTGCCCGCACTGCGAGGCCGAGAGTAACGAACTATGGTCTAAGCAAGGGGCCCGTTAGGTGTTTCCGCTGCCAAGAGATGGGACATATTGCTGCGAACTGTCCGGTCACTACTGAACCCATGCAGTGCGACGTCACAGACTCTAAAAACCGCATGTCTATGGTTGCACGGGTAGTGAGTGTGAATGCCGGTCAAAAGGATGCGGAAAAACACTTGTGTGATTTAACTGTTGATGGCAAAAATGTGGTGGCATTGTTAGACTCGGGAAGTGTGGTGACTCTGGTGAAGGCCAGTCTGGTGTCAGCCCCGACTGGACCATCAGACAAATTTTCTGTAACGTGTGTGCATGGAGACACCTGTTCGTACCTCACCACGGTCATATGCATTACTACTTCCTATGGGTCTGTGCAACATAAAGTGGGACTCGTCCCGGCGTTATTGCATGATGTTATCCTGGGCCGGGATTTTCCTCACTTCTGGCAATTGTGGGAGAATCAGTTGATGCCCTTGGGTAATCGTGTACATGATTCTTCTCCCAGGGCGCGTGGGGGTCCCGAACCCCTGGAAGAGGTCTCCCCGGAAGACTCGGGGGAAGAGTCTGCGGGAAATGACCTGCAGTTCCCGTTTTCAGTCATGGCGGGTGATACGGAGGAGACCGGGGAAGAGGAGGAGGCCGACAGCCGTCCACCTCCCCGTTTGCCGGATTTAGAAGTTCAGAAAGATGACTTCCAAAGCGAGCAAATAAAGGATCCTACCCTTTCTCAGGCTAGGACAAATGTAAAAGTGATAAATGGGGTACCCGTAGAACCTGGCTCTCGGCTGGCATATCCTTACATGGTTCTGGAGAATGATTTACTCTATCAGATAGAGAAAAACGGGGAAGATACGGTGCAACTATTAGTCGTGCCAAAACCCTACCGGCGGCAGGTGCTGGACCTGGCCCACGGACATGTGATGGGAGGTCACCTGGGAGTCCAGAAAACCACCGAAAGGATATTACACTGTTTTGTTTGGCCAGGCATGCATCACGATATTCGAGTATATTGTGAGTCTTGTCCTGACTGCCAAGCCTCTGCACCTAAGCCCCGGTTCTGTAGCCCTTTGGTACTCCTACCTATTATTGAAGTCCCGTTTGAGAGGATTGGGATGGATTTAGTTGGGCCCCTTCCACGGTCTGCACGTGGACACCAACATATCCTGGGCATCTTGGATTATGCCACTCGTTACCCGGAGGCCATCCCTTTGCGTAACACGGCCACCAAGACGATTGCCAAGGAACTGGTGCATGTGTTTAGTCGGGTCGGTATACCAAAACAGATACTCACCGACCAGGGGACCCCCTTTATGTCCAGGGTAATGAAGGAGCTCTGCCGATTGTTACAAATCGAACCGTTACGCACATCCATGTATCACCCTCAAACAGACGGGTTGGTCGAACGGTTCAATAAAACTCTGAAGCAGATGCTGAGAAAGGTGATAGACAAGGATGGGAAGAACTGGGACTATTTACTTCCGTATTTGCTTTTTGCCATCAGGGAAGTACCCCAGTCTTCCACAGGATTCTCGCCTTTCGAGTTATTGTACGCCCGACGTCCTCGCGGACTGTTAGACGTTGCAAAAGAAACCTGGGAGGGTCAGGTCACTCCGTTTAAAACGGTGATAGATCACGTCACACAAATGCAGGACCGTATTGCGGCTGTTATGCCTATCGTCAAAGAACACATGATACAGGCTCAAGGAGCCCAAAAAAGAATCTATGATAGGGGCGCCAAGATCCGTACGTTTGCACCTGGAGATAGGGTGTTGATCCTGGTCCCCACGGTGAACAGTAAGTTCCTGGCAAAGTGGCAGGGCCCCTTTGAGATCAAGGAAAGAGTTGGTGAAGTAAACTACAAAGTATACCAGGCAGGTAAATGGAAACCTGAACAGATTTATCATGTAAATCTGATAAAGCCCTGGAAGGATCGGTCTGCCTTGTCAGCAGAGCTGGCCCGTCCTGTCTGCTCGCATACCGTACCGGAGGTACGGGTTGCAGAGACTCTCTCGGAGCGGCAAAAGACTGAGGTCAGGCAGTTTCTACTTCACAACCAAAAGTTTTTCTCAGAAAAACCCGGGCAGACTATGCTAATGAAACATGACATCGTAACGGAACCTGGTGTCACAGTTCACTTAAAGCCCTACCGAATCCCGGAAGCGCGCCGTGAAGCCGTTTCCCGAGAAGTGAAGGCAATGTTAGAGTTAGGAGTCATTGAGGAATCGCACAGTGCGTGGTCCAGCCCGATTGTGCTAATTTCTAAACCGGACGGCACCATCTGGTTCTGCAATGACTTCAGGAAACTGAATGCGGTCTCAAAATTTGATGCCTATCCTATGCCCTGGGTCGACGAGTTAATAGATCGGTTAGGAAAAGCCCGGTATATTACGACCCTAGATCTAACAAAGGGGTATTGGCAGATCCCTCTGGCTGAGGCTGCCAGAGAAAAGACGGCATTTGCTACGCCGGAAGGTTTATGTCAGGATTCGTACCGGGGTCTAGTCTGTGTTCCACAGCGCCGTGCGTGCGCTTAAAAGGCGCTAATGTGAAACCAGCCTAAGAGTCCCCTCTGGTAAACTGGCTCCCCAGTACATTGGTCCTTTTAAAATATCTCTGATAATCAACTCTGTTTCTGTCAAATTGTACCTCCCCCAGGCGATGAGAGTGCATAGGGTATTCCATGTCTCTCTCCTAAAACCTTATGTACCTCCAGTTTGTCCGGCTGACACACCTCCTGCTCCTGTTGTTGTACTTGGTCACCCCGAGTTTGAGGTAAGAAAGATCTTGGACTCCAGGAAAGTTTGTGGGGTCCTGCAGTACCTGGTGGACTGGAAGGGGTATGGCCCTGAGGAGAGGTCGTGGGTGTCTCATTCTGAGGTTCATGCTCCCAGGTTATGTAAGAGGTTCCATATCAATTTTCCTGAGAAGCCTTCCCTGTGTGAGGGTCCAGGGGCCCCTCATAAAGGAGGGGGTAATGTCAGGATTCGTACCGGGGTCTAGTCTGTGTTCCACAGCAAGTCTCGCTGACTTACTGGCTGTGCCACACAACCAGTCTGAATATACAGTTTCTGATCAACTAGTTCTTTTTCGTTCATCGTTCTTCCCCCGTTCTGGTGATTGGCTGCTTCACTGTTTCCTGTGCTTATGTCCCGCCCTCTTCCTATTTAGCACTCCACAGGGCTTTCACTCCTTGCCGGTGATTCTTCTGTGGTACGGATTCCTGCCTTCTCTACCGCGCTGTCTGGTACAACCTCTGAAAGCCTCCCGGTCTCTCTTTCGTTGAGTACCTCTGGACTTCAGCCTTCCGCTTTTGTCTTTGCTGAAAGCGTAGTATTTTTTGTGTTAGTTTGGGGTTTTGTGGTTTTACCCTTCAGGTTCATTCACTCTAGTAGTCCTCCTTGCTGCTGCTTGTCTCCCTTAGGTTGTCCTGCACTCATTCCACCCACGGTTTACCCTCACTGTAGCTCCCTGCACTTACGCCGAGGTAGGGACCGCCGCCCAGTTGTCGCCCACCAGCTAGGGTGGGACCGGCAAGTAGGTAGGGTCAGTGGGGGGTGGAGCTCAGTGGCACCTTCTTCCCCACCGTGTGGTGGAATCATAACAGAATCACCGGCCTTCCCTATGGACGCTGTGACCTCTTTAATCAATCAAATGCAGGGTCTTACTCAGCTGGTGCAAGATCTTGCTGCGCAGGTCCAGTGTCAGGAGCAAATTCAAGCAGCTGCCGTTGCAGGGACAACTAATTCTGAGCCTAGAGTTAACTTACCCGAGCCATTTTTCGGAGATAGAAGCCAATTTGCTTCTTTTAGAGAAAATTGTAAATTATATTTTCAGTTACGACCTCTTTCTTCTGGCCCCCCAGCTCAAAGAGTCCGTATCATAATCTCTCGCTTACGGGAGGGACCCCAAGAGTGGGCCTTCTCTCTGCCGCCAGATTCAAATCTCCGTGATTCAGTAGACAACTTCTCTCAAGCCTTAGGGAATATTTATGATGAGCCTGACCAAGTCGCTCTGGCCGAGGCAAACCTTACCTCCCTGACCCAGGGTGATCAGGAGGTAGAGGTTTATTGCACCCAGTTTCGTAGATGGAGCTTAGCTACCCATTGGAATGATCCCGCCCTTCGGAATCAATTTCAGCGGGGCCTTTCACCAGCCCTAAAGGATGAACTGGTACACTACACCCTGCCCCAGTCTCTGGAGGAGCTGATGGCTTTAATGGTCAGAATAGATCGCAGGTTAAGGGCGAGGAGATCGGAGCAGGCAGCAGCACAAGTTTCCGTTTTCTCTAGGGTCACTCCGGCTGTTCTGAATCTGCCTGCTGCCGAACCTATGGAATTGGGAGCCATGCAAGCTACCACAGATCCTAGTCCTTGCCGTCCACGCCACGCACTTGGAACCTGTTTTTACTGCGGGGATCCTCGGCACTGGATAAAGGATTGCCCGCGGCGCCCGGGCACTCCACAGGAATCTTCTCGGAATACACCACCTAGGCCTGTGGGTGGAGAGGTAATTCCTTTAAGTTCTAAGAGACTCTTAGTGCCAATTTCTATTGCTTTCACCTCCTCTAAGGGAGAAGGAGTTGCCATGATTGTCTCAGGGGCTACTGCTAATTTTATGTGTTATGAGTTTGCTGTCTCTTTGGGTATTTCTTTAATTCCACTTGCTCACCCCACTAAATTAGTTGGTATTGATAACACCCCACTAGCAAGTGGGGAGATTAGTCTCTGTACTCCATTGCTATCATTTCAGGTTGGTGTACTGCATGTGGAACAGCTGTCATTTTTGGTTATGCATGACCTCCCAACTAGTGTCATACTGGGGCTTCCATGGCTCCAGCTCCATAACCCCAACATTAACTGGGTTTCTGGTGAATTAGAGAAGTGGGGTGCAGATTGTTCACAGAAATGCTTGTTAACACACGTTTGTGGTATCGTCTCCGTACAAGCTTCTCTTCAGAATCTTTTGGGCCAATTCGCAGATGTCTTTTCTGTGAAGGAGTCTGAGCGGTTGCCACCTCATCGCTCCTATGACTGTACTATCAATTTGGTTCCCAATTGTAAATTCCCTAAGGGACGCCTATATAATTTATCTCCTCCTGAAAGAGAAGCTTTACGTGAGTATGTACAAGAGGCTCTAAGAAAGGGGCATATCCGTCCGTCCACCTCACCCCTGGCCGCAGGTTTCTTTTTTGTCAGTAAAAAGGATGGAGGACTTAGGCCGTGTGTAGACTACCGAGGTCTTAATGAAATAACTGTCCGTAACCAATATCCACTACCGTTGATTCCGGACCTGTTTAACCAGGTTCAGGGGGCTCGATGGTTCTCGAAGTTGGACCTGAGAGGGGCGTATAATCTCATTCGTGTAAAGGCTGGCGACGAGTGGAAGACCGCCTTCAATACCCCCGAGGGCCACTTCGAGTGTCTAGTTATGCCCTTTGGGCTGTGCAATGCTCCGGCGATTTTTCAAAATTTCACCAATGATATTTTCCAACATGCTATAGGCCGCTATGTAATTGTCTATCTGGATGATATATTGGTGTTCTCTCCTGACTTGGACTCACATTTAAATCATGTAAGGGATGTACTCCGCAATAACCAACTTTTCGCCAAGCAAGAAAAGTGTATTTTCGGGGTCCAAAGTCTATCTTTTTTGGGTCATATTTTGACACCCCAGGCCATCACAATGGAGCCGGAGAAGGTAAAAGCGGTTCTTAATTGGGCTCGTCCTGCATCTTTGAAAGCTCTTCAAAGATTTCTGGGGTTTGCCAATTTTTACCGCAAGTTTATAAAAAACTTCTCCATTGTGGTGAAACCTCTCACAGATCTTACTGTGAAAGGTTCCGACTTGGTAAACTGGAGTAAAGATGCAGTGGACGCCTTCACGTTTCTTAAGGAGAGCTTTGCCACTGCTCCTGTTCTTACCCAGCCCGATCAGGAGAGACCCTTTGTTGTTGAGGTTGACGCCTCGGAGGCAGGGGTGGGGGCAGTACTTTCACAGGGGACTTCGTCTTTGACTCATTTGAAACCCTGTGCGTTTTTCTCAAAGAAGTTTTCCCCAGCTGAAAAAAATTATGATATTGGGAATAGGGAACTGCTCGCTATAAAATTGGCCTTTGAGGAATGGCGGCATTTCCTGGAGGGGGCCAAACATCCTGTTACTGTCCTCACCGACCATAAAAATCTTGAATATCTCAAAACGGCCAAACGGCTAAATCCAAGACAGGCAAGGTGGGCGTTGTTCTTTTCACGTTTTAATTTTGTGATTTCTTTCAGACCCGGCTGCAAAAACGCCAGAGCAGACGCGCTATCTAGAAGCTTCTTGCCTGAACAACCGTCAAACATCCCACCTGTTCCCATTTTACCTGATAAAGTATTTTTGGCTTCTAATTCCTCTGATTTGTTTGCTGAAGTTAAGCAATTTCAACATTTGTCTCCGTCCGGCTCTCCTGATAATAAATGGTTCGTTCCCTGTCATTTGCGTTTGAGACTGCTGAATGAACACCACAACTCTCCTCTTTCAGGTCACCCTGGTATCTCGGGTACTATGGAGTCAATCTCCAGAAATTTTTGGTGGCCGACTTTACGCCGGGATGCCACTGCCTATGTCAAGGCGTGTGACATTTGTGCCCGGTCTAAGGTTAACCGCTCATGGCCTTTGGGAGAACTATGTCCTCTACCTGTTCCCTCCAAGCCATGGACCCATCTTTCCATGGACTTTGTTACTGATTTACTTCCCTCCCTGGGAATGACTACCTTGTGGGTTGTGGTGGATCGCTTTAGTAAGATGGCGCACTTTATTCCTTTACCCAAATTGCCGTCCGCCAAGCAATTGGTCCCCTTGTTTCTAAATCATGTGGTGCGGCTGCATGGAATTCCTTCTAATATTGTGTCAGATAGGGGTACCCAATTTGTCTCCAAATTCTGGAGAGCTTTCTGTAGTAAAATTGGCGTTTCCCTTGCTTTCTCATCGGCCTTTCACCCGGAGACCAATGGGCAGACAGAACGGGCCAATCAAGCCCTTGAACAATTCTTACGTTGCTATGTGGCTGATAAGCAAGAGACCTGGGCATCTTTTATTGCCCTGGCAGAGTTTGCCATAAATAATAGGGTGAACTCTTCCACAGGGATATCTCCCTTCTTCTGCAACATGGGATTTCACCCTAAATCCAGCTCTTTCTCTGAGGACCCCTCGGACAATCCTGAGGTAGAGGTTGTTTCCTCTGATCTGCGGTCAGTTTGGGAGCAAGTCCAAAGCAACATCAAAAAGGCTCATGAGTCACAGTGCCACTTTGCTAATATGAAAAGGAGGAGAAGTCCTTCCTTTGAAGTTGGGCAGAAAGTGTGGCTTTCTACTAAAAATCTGAAACTAAGGCTGGTTTCACATTAGCGCTTTTTAAGTGCACGCACGGCCGGGGGTAGCTCCGCCCCCGAGCCGGCTCTCTGCCCGGCGTGCCCGCCCCTTGCTTGTAGCGCCGCCTCTTAGCGCACAGCGGCGCCTGCGATCGGCGCACCCTATCTTTAGCATAGGGTGCGCAGATCGTGCGCAGGCCGTGCGCTAGTTGCGCTTTGACCTGCGCTGCGCACTTTTGACGAAAATCCGAAATCCGAAAAGTAATGTTTCACCGTAATGTGAAACCAGCCTAAGAGTCCCCTCTGGTAAACTGGCTCCCCGGTACATTGGTCCTTTTAAAATATCTCTGATAATCAACTCTGTTTCTGTCAAATTGTACCTCCCCCAGGCGATGAGAGTACATAGGGTATTCCATGTCTCTCTCCTAAAACCTTATGTACCTCCAGTTTGTCCGGCTGACACACCTCCTGCTCCTGTTGTTGTACTTGGTCACCCCGAGTTTGAGGTAAGAAAGATCTTGGACTCCAGGAAAGTTCGTGGGGTCCTGCAGTACCTGGTGGACTGGAAGGGGTATGGCCCTGAGGAGAGGTCGTGGGTGTCTCATTCTGAGGTTCATGCTCCCAGGTTATGTAAGAGGTTCCATATCAATTTTCCTGAGAAGCCTTCCCTGTGTGAGGGTCCAGGGGCCCCTCATAAAGGAGGGGGTAATGTCAGGATTCGTACCGGGGTCTAGTCTGTGTTCCACAGCAAGTCTCGCTGCCTTACTGGCTGTGCCACACAACCAGTCTGAATATACAGTTTCTGATCAACTAGTTCTTTTTCGTTCATCGTTCTTCCCCCGTTCTGGTGATTGGCTGCTTCACTGTTTCCTGTGCTTATGTCCCGCCCTCTTCCTATTTAGCACTCCACAGGGCTTTCACTCCTTGCCGGTGATTCTTCTGTGGTACGGATTCCTGCCTTCTCTACCGCGCTGTCTGGTACAACCTCTGACAGCCTCCCGGTCTCTCTTTCGTTGAGTACCTCTGGACTTCAGCCTTCCGCTTTTGTCTTTGCTGAAAGCTTAGTATTTTTTGTGTTAGTTTGGGGTTTTGTGGTTTTACCCTTCAGGTTCATTCACTCTCTAGTTTCACTCTAGTAGTCCTCCTTGCTGCTGCTTGTCTCCCTTAGGTTGTCCTGCACTCATTCCACCCACGGTTTACCCTCACTGTAGCTCCCTGCACTTACGCCGAGGTAGGGACCGCCGCCCAGTTGTCGCCCACCGGCTAGGGTGGGACCGGCAAGTAGGTAGGGTCAGTGGGTGGTGGAGCTCAGTGGCACCTTCTTCCCCCGCCGTGTGGTGGAATCATAACAGTTTATTTCAGTATGTGTATATGCCGTTTGGACTGCACGGGGCACCGGCGACCTTCCAGAGACTGATGGATCGAGTCCTGAGGCCACATAGGCAGTACGCTTCGGCCTATTTGGACGACATTGTCATTTACAGCTTGGACTGGGAGACTCATCTCCAGAAAGTACAAGCTGTGATTGACGACCTGTGGGAGGCAGGTCTAACTGCGAACCCCAAGAAATGTCACATCGGGCTAGAAGAAGCCCGGTATTTGGGGTATGTAATTGGGAGGGGTGTTGTTAAACCCCAGGTTGATAAGATTCAGGCGGTTCAGGACTGGCCACAACCTGTCAACAAGAAGCAGGTGCAAGCCTTCCTGGGGATCGCCGGCTATTATCGCCGGTTCATACCCAATTTTGCAGCCATCGCTACCCCCCTGACGGATCTTACAAAAGGGAAAGACTCCGTCATGATTAAATGGAGTTTAGCGGTTGAAGAAGCCTTGCATAGCCTAAAACGGGCACTTTGCTCTCAGCCCGTACTGGTGACTCCGGACTTCCGCAGCGAGTTTGTGGTACAAACGGATGCCTCTGATACCGGTATCGGGGCCGTACTG
This sequence comes from Dendrobates tinctorius, assembly GCF_039654945.1. Taxonomy (NCBI): domain Eukaryota; kingdom Metazoa; phylum Chordata; class Amphibia; order Anura; family Dendrobatidae; genus Dendrobates; species Dendrobates tinctorius. The sequence continues at coordinate 16,014,244 of NW_027361794.1, forward strand.
TCACAAGTGAGGGACGGAGTGGAACACCCAGTCCTCTATCTCAGCAGGAAGCTGAATAAACATGAGCAAAAGTATGCAGTCGTAGAAAAAGAGTGCCTCGCCATTAAGTGGGGTCTAGAGGCCCTCAAATATTACCTGGTGGGCTGAAAGTTCAGGCTGATCACTGACCATGCCCCTCTCAAGTGGATGCACTTGAACAAGGAACGGAATAGCCAGGTGACCCGGTGGTTCCTTGCCCTGCAGGCCTACACTTTTACGGTGGAGCACCGCCCAGGGGTACAGATGGGAAATGCAGATGCCCTGTCCCGAGTGCACTGTTTGGCGGGTGTCATTGCTCGACCGGAGTGGTCTGAGCAGAGGGGGGGGGATATGTGAGAATCATGTGGGAATAGTGGATGAGGGCAGGTATATCTCGCCCAGATTCCTTTCCTATGTGGCCTAGTCTGCTCAGTATCGCACCTGCTTGCTAATGAATAATGGGAGGTGGATATAAAAGGATGCCAGGTGGTTGTGTGAGTGTCTCAGCCTGGGAACACAGAGAGCCTGTCTGTGTGAGAGACACACGTGAGTGGAAGCAGTGCCCACTGCAACTGTGGTTTGGCTGGACGGGAGAAGCCCGCCAGTTGGTAGTTAGGTTGTCCATTGTTTAGTTAGTGCCGGACAGGCAAGGATTTGTTTTATGTTTTATTTCCTTTTGCATTGCTTTCACCGTTAATAAACCTGACCCAGTGTCAGTTATACACGAATCCCAGCTCTGCGCCTGAGTTTCATGCTGAACGCACGTGACCTTTGACCCCAGCAAAGGCGATCCCAGAGTGTTTTATCACACTACACTTCGAGTCAATTTTTTCTCTTTCTTGATATCATTGTTTCCTAGGGATTCAAAAGTGCTATTAGTAAAATACCAACATATATACAGCGCTACAAAAACAATATACCACCAATAAAACTGCCCACACAGAGACATACAGACTGCACTGCCCATCAATGCAGCCTGATCAGTGCCCATCAATGCAGCCTGATCAGTGCCCATCAATGCAGCCTGATCAGTGCCCATCAGCGCAGCCTGATCAATGCCTATCAATGCAGCCTCACCAGTGCCCATATTGGTGGAACTCCACTTTTACCTCAGGCTCAGACTGGTGTGGTGCAAGAATCCCCAATAGGCAGCATTGGTCCCTAAAAGGCAGGTAAATGTACCCAATAGGCAGCATACGTCCCCAATAGGCAGGTAAATGTCCCCAATAGGCAGCATAGGTCCCCAATAGGCAGGTAAATGTCCCCAATAGGCAGCACAGGTCCCCAAAAGGCAGGTAAATGTCCCCAATAGGCAGCACAGGTCCCCAATAGGCAGCACAGGTCCCCATTAGGCAGGTAAATGTCCCCAATAGGCAGGTAAATGTCCCCAATAGGCAGTACAGGTCCCCAATAGGCAGGTAAATGTCCCCATTAGGCAGCACAGGTCCCCAATAGGAAGGTAAATGTCCTCAATAGGCAGGTAAATGTCCCCACTAGGCAGGAAAATATCCCCAATAGGTAGCACAGGTCCCCACTAGGCAGGAAAATGTCCCCACTAGGCAGGAAAATATCCCCAATAGGTAGCACAGGTCCCCACTAGGCAGGAAAATGTCCCCACTAGGCAGAAAAATGTCCCCAATAGGTAGCACAGATCCTCACTTGGCAGAAAAATGTGCCCACTAGGCAGGAAAATGTCCCCAATAGGTAGCACAGGTCCCCACTAGGCAGGAAAATGTCCCCACTAGGCAGAAAAATGTCCCCAATAGGTAGCACAGGTCCCCACTAGGCAGGAAAATGTCCCCAATAGGTAGCACAGGTCCCCACCAGGCAGGAAAATGTCCCCACCAGGCAGGAAAATGTCCCCAATAGGCAGGAAAATGTCCCCAATAGGACACGGCATTAAAAAAAAAAAAGAGTACTCACCTATGTCCCCGCGCTGCTCTGAAGAGGCGCCCGCTCATCTCCGTCTTCTTTCGGCACAGGCTCAGGCGGTGTGACATCATCAGACCGCGCAGGCGGCGTGATGACAATCACGTTGTCTCTGTGCACGGTGCTGCGCCTTTCCTCGGCGCCTCGTCCCGCCCGCAATTACACGGCCCGCCGGCACTGAACTGCAGTGCAGTTCATGAGCTCAAAGTCGGCCTGGCCAGGTGCCGGATAAAAGTCTTTGGAGGGCCGCATGCGGCCCGCGGGCCGTAGTTTGAGGACCCCTGGTCTAGTGTATGGTGCGTCCTATCGATCTCCAGCTCCTTATCAATAGGATCACCAAGGATATTATTGAATAAAGTGAGCAGTGTCTGCATAATCACTTGTGAATTGATGCCTTCAGGTATACCTCTTATCCAGATACTATTGTGATTTTCTTGGTCATCAACCATATTATACAGACTGTTTATTTGCTGGCTGTGAAGATCCAGTGTTAGTTTATGAGCATTTTGATGGTCCAAAACTTGTACAACATCATCCTGTAATCTCTGTACCTTGACAGTAAGCTGTGACAGGCTATAAGTGAGGGAACATATTTTCAGTTTTGTATGTGGTCTCCAGCCTTTGTATATATTGCTCCATGTCTTGTTTAGTAGGCATAGATGCAATACGGTATACAAATCAATTATGGTGTTCCACATATCAGAATCCCCTGTGGTTTGGGAGGGGGGGAGGTAAATTCCCCTGTGAAGCAAACATTGCTCAGTATGTGGGCATCGGTGAGAACACAAGAAGATTTGTGGAGCTGTTTTCTTGTGAGACCGACATTAAGAAAGGAGAAATTGCAAGACTTTCATAATGCAAGACAGCTCAAGCCTGTGAGTTAAGAGTGCTTCTTTTTCCAAGCTGAGGCAGTAATGGCACCAGAGTGGGAAGATGTGCGCTTTGATAAGAAATGCGGGAATGTGAATTGCGACATCAATTAATCAGCACAGGCATGGAAGGAGAGTATGAGTGTTTATATTTTAAAGAGACCAAACATGAGAAATGATAAGATACACTTTTCGGTTTAAACAACATTTTGAAGATGAAAAAGGCTTCTCCCCTGTGTGACTACTCTGAAGTTTATTAAGAGTTAAATTTCCAAGTAAAACTTTTCCCGCATTAGGAACATGACAAAAGCTTCTCCCCTGTGTGAGTTCTCTGATGTGTGATAAGATTTGATTTATCTGAAAAACATTTCCCACATTCTGAACATGAAAAAGGCTTCTCCCCTGTGTGAAGTCTCTGATGTTTGATAAGACTTGATTTATCTGTAAAACATTTCCCACATTCTGAACAGGAAAAAGGCTTCTCCCCTGTGTGAGTTCTCTGATGTTTGATAAGATTTGATTTATGGTTAAAATATTTCCAACATTCTGAACATGAAAAAGGCTTCTTCCCTGTGTGAGTTCTCTGATGTGTGATAAGACTTGATTTATGGTTAAAACATTTCCCACATTCTGAACATGAAAAAGGTTTCTCCCCTGTATGAGTTCTCTGATGTGTGATAAGATTTGATTTACGGTTAAAACATTTCCCACATTCTGAACATGAAAAAGGCTTCTTCCCTGTGTGAGTTCTCTGATGTTTGCTAAGATTCGATTTCTGGTTAAAACATTTCCCACATTCTGAACAGGAAAATGGCTTCTCCCCTGTATGAGTTATCTGGTGTGTAACTAGATGTGATTTCTGGTTAAAACATTTCCCACACTTGGAACAAGAAAACCTATTCTCCTCATTTTTTTCAGAACGTGAAAATGGTTTCTTTGCTTTATCAGTTTGTTTTTTAATGCTTATTTTATGACTTTGATTTTCCTCAGGGGTCAGTAATGAATCAGAAGACAGGACCTTTTTCAAAGGATCAGATGGTCGATCTTTGCTGTGAAGGGATGATGGAATATCTGGAGTAATGGCATTCACTTCAATTGTATCCTGTGTAATCTCAAGATCATCTGATTTATAAACTGAAGATGTCAGCTGTCCCCCTGATCCCCTGGTGCAGTCATCTGCCAAGAATAAAACCAATTTTATTTTTGAATAAAATCCTTGAAATGTATATTTATTAAAATTTCTACTTAATCTCTTTAAATATGCAAGTTGTGATAAAAAAGTTAAATTAATCACAAGACAATGACATTTCAGTCTGATAGAAAACCTCATAGCATGAATCAGTAGAGCGTGGTGTTCGACTATTTGTTCATTCTGCCTCCCAAATGTAGGTGAAAATAATAACAATAAAAAGTTGTACTCATCTCACAAAAAAAACAAGCCCCACTCAGTTACATCATCTGCCAGAGGACAAACAGAGGTTTCCACATTATTAGTGGCTCAAAGGCTCTTGTAAGGCAACATGGCTTCCATAAACCAATCCAGCAATATCCGCTCTCCCAAAGTCACATCTTTCTCTCACTTCTGAGCCTTGTAGTGCATCCAAACCACATTCATTATCCATGTATTTGGCATTACTATAGCGAGAAGAATCCACTTCATTTACGGTGTGTGTCTCCTGGAGCACAATCTGGGCACTATGTGATGGGTAGTGAGATGGCAAATGTGCGATTTTCTCTCTCCAACATCCACTCAGTGCTAATTTCCAGACAGTGGCTGTGAAGTCAAAATAGTCACTACTCCTATAGATTAATTCCCTGAGGGTTATAATTTCCATAATTGAGCCACTTTATTGGGTTTTCTACTGCTCTGGTTTCTATTTTGTCATATTAGGACTTCTGTAAATGGTGTGTCACAATTTTTCTGGGATCTGGTCCTGCAACATCTGTGTCTGCCACCAGGCGCCGCCTTATTCATTCTGCAGGGGGCGCTGGTGATGCAGGAGACATTGCAACCAGAAACTCTGGATGGCACAGGCTCTGTCCTTCCAATAAGATTAGGTTGCCTGGGACCTGTAGTACCATCCAGTCTAGCAGTATGGGATTGTGTGGTGTCCAACTGAAGTACCGTATTTTTTGGATTATAAGACGCTCCGGATTATAAGATGCACCCCAAATTATGAGGAGAAAAATAGGGAAAAAACTATTTTTAATAAAATGGTGATGCTTTTCATAATCCATGCGTCGTATTGCTTACCGGGGGTGGTGGCTGCGGTGAAGTGGGGACCCAGGGTCGCTGCTGAAGGAGGCAAGAGTGGTGCGTTGCTGCAGGACGCAGGCTAGGATGAGGGGGCGTTCCAATGTGCGGCACGCCGATGCGGATGTCGGGTGCTGCCGCTACGCTCTGTCGCCGATGCTGCGGTGGGCTCTGCCGACATTTTGTGAAAGGCCAGAGCCCCCAGCAGCTCTTCCATCGTTTCCTGTGTGGTGGACTCCAGGAAAATGGCTGCCGGGAGGCGTCGCATGGGCAGATGGAGATCTCGGCACCAAGATCTCGGGAGATGAGATCACAGCACTGAAACACATCACCACAGACAGCACTTTTGCTCTGGACCTTCAGCCCCTATCAGGACCTTTGTCCTTCTCTGTGCCCTGCCGGACTCGCTTGTATTTCTCATAGCTCTATCTGGGATCTTTGTACTATTCCGCTGTGGCCTCTCCTCTATAATCCATTTTTCTAATGAGAGGAAAGAATAGCATAGCACTCACTGATCCAGGTGAAAAAGTCTGCTTTATTTAGCAATCCACATTAAAACTTCATGGCCGATAGGCTGGAGGGAGGAGTGAGCAATGTCTGATGACGGCCGTTTCGTGCTTACTAGCACTTCGACGGTGAGTGCTATGCTATTCTTTCCTCTCATTGAATACATACATTGTGTTTTCTGCACTAGCACCCGAGATCTCGGGGTTCAGCCTCCATGAGCAGTATGGACATGAGAGTCTCACATCGGCAGTAGTATTGGCAGTGCCGACTTGCTTTTTCTTCACACGTTTAATCCATTTTTCTACTTAAGTGAGGCTTGATAAAGACCCATAACAGGGTCGAAACGTTACCTTGACACTTTATTACTGCTGTGGTGACTTCAATAAATTCATCTATGTTATGCATTTGAAAAATCATATTTTGAGTGCGGCTGTTTCTTCACTTATATGACTCTAACTGGACTAGCTCCAGGTTCAGCCTGCACCTGCCCTACACGTAACAGAGTGCACGCCATTTATCTATAAACTGCACTCATTTATGGTGGACCATTGGAGCTACTATGAGTCCTGACCACAAGAGCAGAGAAAGTATTAGCACCCCCCATTTCAGGAGAGATTCTGCAGTAATCTGAATTCCTTAGGATTGAAAACAGAATGTAATTTATGACGTGGAGTGAATCCATGAAACCAGGGCTGGAGCCATGCCAACACATCTCCTGCAGGCGGGAATAAATGTATATTACAGCCATCAGCCATGCACAGCTTAGAGATAGATCATGGCACAGGTGTACTATTTTTATGTAGTTTCTCGCGACACTGTTTGAAGTTAGTCATTTTTAAATTAATAAGTCAGGATAAAGGAAACTCTGTTGTTATTATACAGAAATTCACACTTGGCCTCACTGCACATTTAATGTTAGTGATCATAAAAGCAAAGTTTGGCCAGAAAGACTGGACCTGGTCTTGTAGGGACCATATGAGACATTCAGCAGCACAGAAGGGAGAGAAGGTAGATTCATCCAATAAGATATCAGGGATCTAGGAAGTCAACAGCATCATTACCCTCCGCTTTCTCTTACAGACCTATCTTAGGCTGGTTTCACATTTGCGTTTTTTTGCGCAGCGTTTTTGCGCATACGTGTGCATGCGTTTTCCCCCCCTATATTTAACATGGGTGCGCAAAAAAAACGCAAGCAAAGCAAAAAACGCGCTGCAAAAAAACGCAAGTGTGAAAGTAGCCTTAATATTTTTCTTCAAGTGATTTTCTAACTTGTCAGAACATTCTATGTATGCTGTCATTTGGCTTTGTAGTTTATAGATCTCGGCAAGTAACAGTCAGCGTCATCTAATACAGGATCGTCAAAGGATAACTTCTATAGAAAAGGGTTTTCAATGACCAACGTCATTTGAAATGTTTTGCATGGTGGAAAACGTGGTCTAGCGGCAAAATGGTGATCACACAATTGTGATACGGCCGGACTACACCACCGATAAAGCCGCCATAGCCGGTGACTGAGAAGAATCTGTGACTTGTCTATATTTAGTGGTCAGTACTGTATTGTAAGAGTTCCAATGGATTGTGATGAATAAGAAAATGCTCACACAAGAATTGAATTACTAAATTGATTTACTTAATAAATGATAAGATCAAATAATAAACAGTATAAAACTATAAATACAAATGCATTAATCAGAAACAAGCATTATTCATACGTTACATTATTCAGATAGACGTCGACCAGTCATCCTCTATGAGCCAAAAGAGAGTGAGCACGTCTCCTGGTTCTTTTAAAATGTTCAGCTAAAAGGTGTGTCCAGCCCCACCATATGGGGAATGATGTCACAAGTCTATTGTCCATTGGCTATAAACACATCCCCTCAATACCTGTTTTAACCAGTACATAATACAGGAAGCTAGAGGAGGAGGCCTCATGTGTGCCACATAGACAGCAAGCTGGAGGAGGGGCTTCGGAGCACAAGATAACATCCTTGGGAAAGTTAACACACCCAATCTAATTAGGGTAGTTGCCTTGAATATCAATGGTCCTTTGTTGATGGATAAACAAATGACCAGTAATTTACATTCCTTTATCTTAAGTAAGTTTCAGTGACCTTTTGCTTACCTCATCTCAGTGTATATTATATTAAACTGATTGAAACCATATAAAAATAACTTGTACTATACAAGTACTCACCCGACCGGTTATAAATAGTAATCTTCTCTTTACATCGCTCATCACCCCTCACATATGTCTCTGTAGCATTAATATGGGTCAGATCTTCACCCTGAAGCAAACATTGTAAAAGTCACAGACAGATGGAGAAGTCACATCTATGATCAGCTCTAATCCTGCCATCTCCACCGTTCTCATTACACAAGTATAAAACATATAATACTGATGGATAAAACAAGACTGAGCACAAGACCTTCACAGCCGTCTACACATCATAGGGGAGATCTCATGACACCTTCTCTCCATCTACCTGATGATCCTGAGGAACATTGGGATCTTCTTGTTTACAGTCCTGTGGAAGAAGAGGATGGGGACATCTCTCTGGTGTTGTCATCTTACTGGATAGATCTGGAGGAAACACATACAGGGACTGAATTCATTCTTTACATACAGATAATTATAGGCCGTGTGTATTTAGTCCTGTCTATTACCTGGTGATGTGAGGGGCTGGGGAACCTCCATCATGACGTCCTTGTACAGATCTTTGTGTCCTTCTAAATACTCCCACTCCTCCATGGAGAAATAGACAGCGACATCCTGACACCTTATAGGAACCTGACACATACAATGATACCGTCATCCCCCGATCCCTTCATAGCGTTACTGTATAATATCCCAGCATTCCCAGCAGTGTCACCTCTCCAGTCAGCAGCTCAAACATCTTGTAGGTGAGTTCTAGGATCTTCTGGTCATCGATGTCCTCATGTATCAGGGGGTGAGGTGGAGGCCCCGTGATTGGGCTCAGGGATCTTCCCCATCCCTCAGACACAGGGTCCTGACAGCGCTCACTAGAGGTCTTCTTCACTACTGTGTAATCCTGGTTATGGAGAGACACATTAATAAACCTCACTACAGACATTTCCTGAGTCCTCACCTCTCCAGTTCTGTCCATCTGTTATTCCCATAGATAAGAATGATGTAATGTGACGTCATCAGAATCTCTCACCTCTCCAGTAAGCCGGAAGAGGATCTCTAGGGTGAGGTGTAATATCCTCTCCACCATCTTGTCTCTGTCCATATCCATCCTTGATGGGTAAATCAGGAAAATTCTCTTATGTAGAAGATCTTCACTGAGAGGATCCGATATTGTAGATACCTGAATGAGAAGATGAGCCGATGTAACATCATAAAATCCTGTGTAATAATACAATTACTGGAGATAATAAGGGAAACATATGAGATTTATTATTTTACAGTATTTAGTTTCTTCTTTACATCTACTAATAAAACCTGTTGTGAGTTCATTTTTCCCTTCACCAGTATCAGTATCCGTTACCCCTGATTTCTGATCTATTCTCCAGAGTTAAAGGTGCTTGCTGGTTTACCAAGCTTGACCTCAGGGGGGCGTATAATCTTATCCGCATTAAGCATGGAGATGAATGGAAGACAGCGTTTAATACTCCAGAGGGACATTTTGAGTACCTGGTGATGCCTTTTGGGCTCACTAATGCCCCTTCTGTCTTCCAGTGCTTCATGAACGATATATTCCGAGACTTTGTGGATAAATTTTTGATTATCTATCTGGATGATGTTTTGATCTTCTCCAAGAATTGGGACTCTCATGTGGAACATGTTCGGACTGTGTTCCGGATTTTGAGGGAGAATTCCCTGTATGTCAAGGGATCGAAATGCCTTTTTGGGGTACAGAGGATTTCATTTTTGGGATTTATTTTGTCTCCGTCAACTATTGAAATGGACCCGGCCAAGGTACAGGCCATTTATGATTGGGTTCAGCCCACCTCTTTGAATGCCCTCCAGAAGTTTTTGGGTTTTGCTAATTTTTATCGGAAATTTATAGCTAATTTTTCTGGTATTGCCAAGCCATTGACGGATTTGACTAGGAAGGGTGCTGATGTGCTGAATTGGTCTCCGGAGGCTGTTTCTTCCTTTCAGGAGCTGAAGCGAAGATTCACTTCTGCTCCGGTTTTGCGGCAACCTGATGGCTCACTCCCGTTTCAGGTGGAGGTGGACGCTTCTGAGATTGGTGCAGGAGCGGTGTTGTCCCAAAAAGATCCTGTGACATCTAAAATGAATCCTTGTGCTTTCTTTTCCCGAAAGTTCTCCCCATCCGAACGTAACTATGATGTGGGGAATCGGAAACTGTTGGCCATGAAATGGGCATTTGAGGAGTGGAGACATTGGTTGGAGGGAGCCAAACACCAAGTCGTGGTCCTTACTGACCACAAGAATTTGATTTACCTGGAGTCGGCCAAGCGCTTGAATCCTAGACAGGCTAGGTGGGCCTTGTTTTTCACACGTTTTGATTTTGTGGTCTCTTTTCTTCCGGGCACTAAGAATGTCAAAGCAGACGCCCTCTCTAGGAGTTTCCTTGCCGATTCTCCTGTTGTGACTAAGCCTGCTACCATCTTAGGCGAGGGGGTAGTTCTTTCTGCCATCTCGCCCGATTTGAGACGTGCTCTGGAAGAGTTTCAGGAGGACAAACCTGAGCGTTGTCCCAGTGGAAAGTTGTATGTTCCTGACCAGTGGAGGAAGAGAGTGATGTCTGAAGTTCATTGCTCTGCATTGGCTGGTCATCCAGGTATTTTTGGTACTAGAGATCTGGTGAGTAGGTCTTTTTGGTGGCCCGCCTTGTCTCGTGATGTCAGGAATTTTGTGCAGTCCTGTGGGACTTGCTCCCGGTCTAAACCTTGTTCTCGCTCTAGTGGCTTGTTGATGCCTTTGCCGGTGCCCAGGAGGCCATGGACCCATATTTCAATGTATTTTATCTCTGATATGCCTGTCTCTCAGAGAATGACTGTTATTTGGGTGATTTGTGATAGATTCTCTAAGATGGTCGATCTTGTACCACTCCCTAAGTTGCCATCTTCCTCTGAGTGCCCTTGCTTTTGCAACAGGTGGTTCGCTTGCACGGGATTCCTGAGAACATTGTATCTGACAGAGGCGTTCAGTTTGTGTCTAGATTTTGGAGGACTTTCTGTTCCAAGCTGGGAATTCAGTTGTCCTTCTCCTCTGCGTTTCACCCTCAGACCAATGGGCAGACGGAGAGAACAAACCAGACTTTGGAGTCGTATTTGAGATGTTTTATTTCTGCCGATCAGGATGATTGGGTTTCATTTATGCCCTTGGCCGAATTTGCTTTAAATAATAGAGCTAGTTCTGCCACTTTGATGTCACCTTTTTTTTGTAACTTTGGGTTTCACCCTCGATTTTCTTCAGGGCAGGTGGAGCCTTCTGCCTGCCCAGGTGTTGAAACTGTGGTGGAGAGAATGCACCAGATCTGGGACCAAGTAGTGGATAAGTTGACACTCCCAGGAAAAGGCCCAGTGGTTTTCCAACCGGCGTAGAACCGTTGGTCCCCAGTTTAAGGTGGGTGATATGGTTTGGTTGTCATCAAAAAATATCGCTATGAAGGTGGCTTCTCCTAAGTTTAAGCCTAGATTTATTGGACCTTACAAGATTTTGGAGATTATTAATCCGGTCTCTTTTCGGTTGGCTCTTCCTGTCACATTTAAAATTCATAATGTGTTTCATAAGTCCTTGTTGAAGAGGTTTGTTGAACCAGTAGTTCCTGTGGTGGCACCTCCTGACCCTATATTGGTTGAAGGTAACATGGAATATGAGGTAGAGAAGATACTGGATTCCCATCTGGCTAGACGGAGACTCCAGTATTTGGTTAAGTGGAAGGGTTATGGTCAGGAGGATAATTCATGGGTCTCTGCCACTGATATTCTTGCCGAAAGATTGGTGTGTGCCTTTCATCGGGCTCACCCGGATCGCCCTGGTGGCATGGATGAGGGTTCGGTGACCCCTCCTCAAGGGGGAGGTACTGTTGCGAGTTCATTTTTCCCTTCACCATTGAGGTCTGATGAACTCCCTCCTCTGGTGAAGGAAGGTAGTGAGACTGATTACCAAACACCTGGGCAGCTAGATGATAACTGGGTGGCTGGAATTGAGGACTGGATATAAGGCTGCCGACGCCCTTCTTCCTGGCTGGTGATTTTCCTGCTGGATTCTTGGAGACCAGTCTGATTCCTGCGTCTCAAAGCTAAGTTTTTCTGCTCTGCTTTGTACTCTTCAGTTTTGTTTTTTGTTTTGCCTTGTTTTTTGGGAGTTCTGCCATCCCCGGCCGGGGGTGAGCTGAATTCCATTTTTGTCTCTGATCTGTTGATCTTTTGCTCTGTCTTCAGAATATACCTGAGTGCTGATATAGTCTTTTGAAGCCTAGCGACTTCAGGGCCTGTTTTTCCTATCAGTCGGTTGGCTCATTTTTATAGGGTTTTTGCGGATGGCAGACAGCAGCTTTCCTGTCCTGTCCTATGCAGTTAGCTTGGGCCACATCATTTGCTCAACCTATCTTTCTATCTGTGTTAGTGTTTTCATCTTGCTTCACCGTCATTATATCTTGGGGGCTGCCTATTGCTTTGGGGTCTGCTCTGGGGCAGTTTAGTTTTTCCCCCTTTCTGTCTTTAGGCTATGTAGCTCTCCGGCTGTGATCGAGGGGTCTAGGGCACCGTAGGAACCCCCCACGGCTACTGCTAGTTGTTGTGGATAGGTTCAGGGGTCTGCAATCCGATAGCTGCCAACCTCTCTGGTTTTTCTGGACTTAGCTGGTATTTTGTTTTTTCCTCCTTCGGTGACTCATCATAACAAAAACCTATATATTTAGGCCACAGACAAGCAGTTTCTTCCTCGGAGTCGGCAGCTGAATACGTTCCTCATAGACTCATCTTCCATAACGCTAATTCTCGTCTCATTTACCGACACTGGAATCGGCATTAGCAATACTGCAGGAGATATTCATTACACGTGACAGGAGAAATAACTACTTCATGATGAGGACGACATCTTCATCTTCTACTATGGCTCTAGAAACATATTTGGCCAGAGTCCGTCACTGACTCCATCCCCACCGGCCATCTATATGAAGGTTTCCCGTCTTCCCCGCACTGTAATCTTCTATCACGTTAGATCTCAGGTCTGATTCACACACAGAAGTATGAGGCTTTCATAAATGCAAATTGCCTCTTCAGAGAGAAAGAGGACTTGAACTTTATAGCGCCACCTGTTGGTAGTAGCGATCCTACACGTCACAATCGACCCTTTAACGAATCTTGTAATAGGACTTAAGATAAAAGCCAAAACAGAACCCCAATTTGCAGACACGGTGTTTCGGGCTATTGGCCCTCGTCAGTGCAAAGTATGAGAACTGATTTGGCTAGGGGAGAGGCTCTGGACTGGGGTCTAAGGTTTCTCCTTGTGGAGAGTGACATACCACCTCTGGCTTGTCAAGGTGAGGAGGCTTATTCGCCGCGCAATGCTCCTCTGGGAAATTTAATATGCAAATTGCCTCTACAGAGAGAAAGAGGACTTGAACTCTATAGCGCCACCTCTTTCTCTCTGATGAGGCAATTTGCATATTACATTTCCCAGAGGAGCATTGCACGGCGAATAAGCCTCCTCACCTTGACAAGCCAGAGCTGGTATGTCACTCTCCACAAGGAGAAACCTTAGGCCCCAGGATTATATAAAAGCTTCTTTGTAAGAACAACAAGACAGGAGATATATGAGGCCAATGTCTCCACGTACAGTGGTATATTTTAACATTTTCCCGTAGGCTTCCGTATATTACATGAAAAACACAAAAAATAAGAAATAAAATTGGGGATGGAGATACTGTGGAACATAATTCTGTGTGCGGGAACCAAGAAAGGGGCTCTGTGGCATTAAGTATGGGGAAGAGGGAGAACTGATTATCTCCTGGTTTGGGTGGAAACATATTGTGTGTGGAGGATGGCGATACTGGGGGAACATTATACTGTATATGGGGCCAAGTAAGAGGCCCCGTACTATGAGAGTAATACAGGTTTCCTTGGTTCTCGTGTTTCATAGTTGGGTCGTTTGTATCTATCAGCGGAAAAGGAACAAAACCATTGTGATTCTTATAAGGAGACAACACAGAAACCCCTAAATATAACATTTTATACCAACCCCACAATCTGTGACTCTTCAGGGTAAATCGCTCTCTCACCATTGGATTAGAGCTGATACTATGAAGCTAAAGAGACTAAAAAGATGTGGAGAATCCACACCTACCTTCACCCCCCAGAGCCGCACACATGTAGGGCAGTTCTGTGTGCGCACAGGACCTGTGATGAGGTCACAGCCGGGGAGGAGTCAGGGGTCACATGATCAGGGGCCTCAGTGTATGCAGGACTCTAGTGATGGGCAATCCGGCTCTTTTTGGCTCAAAAAGCGGCTTTTCTTGAAAAAAGTGCTACTTTCCCCTCTTTTCTCCCTCCAGTCCCTTCACTATAAAGCCTGGGCCTCATTATACAGCTGTACAGGAGTCTAGTCATGGGCAGTCCGGCTCTTCTTGCTCCTTTCCCCTCTTTTCTCCCTCCAGTCTCTTCACTATAAAGCCTGGGCCTCATTATACAGCTGTACAGAGGTCTAGTGATGGGCAGTCTGGCTCTTCTTGCTCCTTTCCCCTCTTTTCTCCCTCCAGTCCCTTCACTATAAAGCCTGGGCCTCATTATACAGCTGTACAGGGCTCTAGTGATGGGCAGTCTGGCTCTTCTTGCTCCTTTCCCCTCTTTTCTACCTCCAGTACCTTCACTATAAAGCCTGGGCCTCATTATACAGCTGTACAGAGGTCTAGTGATGGGCAGTCCGGCTCTTCTTGCTCCTTTCCCCTCTTTTCTACCTCCAGTACCTTCACTATAAAGCCTGGGCCTCATTATACAGCTGTACAGAGGTCTAGTGATGGGCAGTCCGGCTCTTCTTGCTCCTTTCCCCTCTTTTCTACCTCCAGTACCTTCACTATAAAGCCTGGGCCTCATTATACAGCTGTACAGAGGTCTAGTGATGGGCAGTCCGGCTCTTCTTGCTCCTTTCCCCTCTTTTCTCCCTCCAGTCTCTTCACTATAATGCCTGGGCCTCATTATACAGCTGTACAGGGTTCTAGTGATGGGCAGTCCGGCTCTTCTTGCTCCTTTCCCCTCTTTTCTCCCTCCAGTCCCTTCACTATAAAGCCTGGGCCTCATTATACAGCTGTACAGGGGTCTAGTGATGGGCAGTCCGGCTCTTCTTGCTCCTTTCCCTCTTTTCTCCCTCCAGTCCCTTCATTATAAAGCCTGGGCCTCATTATACAGCTGTACAGGGGTCTAGTGATGGGCTGTCCAGGTCTTCTTGCTCCTTTCCCCTCTTTTCTCCCTCCAGTCTCTTCACTGTAAAGCCTGGGCCTCATTATACAGCTGTACAGGGGTCTAGTGATGGGCAGTCCGGCTCTTCTTGCTCCTTTCCCCTCTTTTCTCCCTCCAGTCTCTTCACTATAAAGCCTGGGCCTCATTATACAGCTGTACAGGGGTCTAGTGATGGGCAGTCCGGCTCTTCTTGCTCATTTCCCCTCTTTTCTCCCTCCTGTCCCTTCACTATAAAGCCTGGGCCTCATTATACAGCTGTACAGGGGTCTAGTGATGGGCAGTCCGGCTCTTCTTGCTCCTTTCCCCTCTTTTCTCCCTCCAGTCCCTTCACTATAAAGCCTGGGCCTCATTATACAGCTGTACAGGGGTCTAGTGATGGGCAGTCCGGCTCTTCTTGCTCCTTTCCCCTCTTTTCTCCCTCCAGTCTCTTCACTATAAAGCCTGGGCCTCATTATACAGCTGTACAGAGGTCTAGTGATGGGCAGTCTGGCTCTTCTTGCTCCTTTCCCCTCTTTTCTCCCTCCAGTCTCTTCACTATAAAGCCTGGGCCTCATTATACAGCTGTACAGGGGTCTAGTGATGGGCAGTCCGGCTCTTCTTGCTCCTTTCCCCTCTTTTCTCCCTCCAGTCTCTTCACTATAAAGCCTGGGCCTCATTATACAGCTGTACAGGGGTCTAGTGATGGGCAGTCCGGCTCTTCTTGCTCCTTTCCCCTCTTTTCTCCCTCCAGTCTCTTCACTATAAAGCCTGGGCCTCATTTTACAGCTGTACAGGGGTCTAGTGATGGGCAGTCTGGCTCTTCTTGCTCCTTTACCCTCTTTTCTTCCTCCAGTCCCTTCACTATAAAGCCTGGGCCTCATTATACAGCTGTACAGGGGTCTAGTGATGGGCAGTCCGGCTCTTCTTGCTCCTTTCCCCTCTTTTCTCCCTCCAGTCCCTTCACTATATAGCCTGGGACTCATTATACAGCTGTACAGGAGTCTAGTGATGGGCAGTCTGGCTCTTCTTGCTCCTTTCCCCTCTTTTCTCCCTCCAGTCTCTTCACTATAAAGCCTGGGCCTCATTATACAGCTGTACAGGGGTCTAGTGATGGGCAGTCCGGCTCTTCTTTCTCCTTTCCCCTCTTTTCTCCCTCCAGTCCCTTCACTATAAAGCCTGGGCCTCATTATACAGCTGTACAGGAGTCTAGTGATGGGCAGTCTGGCTCTTCTTGCTCCTTTCCCCTCTTTTCTCCCTCCAGTCTCTTCACTATAAAGCCTGGGCCTCATTATACAGCTGTACAGGGGTCTAGTGATGGGCAGTCCGGCTCTTCTTGCTCCTTTCCCCTCTTTTCTCCCTCCAGTCCCTTCACTATAAAGCCTGGGCCTCATTATACAGCTGTACAGGGGTCTAGTAATGGGCAGTCTGGCTCTTCTTGCTCCTTTCCCCTCTTTTCTCCCTCCAGTCCCTTCACTATAAAGCCTGGGCCTCATTATACAGCTGTACAGGGGTCTAGTGATGGGCAGTCTGGCTCTTCTTGCTCCTAATCCCTCTTTTCTACCTCCAGTACCTTCACTATAAAGCCTGGGCCTCATTATACAGCTGTACAGAGGTCTAGTGATGGGCAGTCGGGCTCTTCTTGCTCCTTTCCCCTCTTTTCTCCCTCCAGTTCCTTCACTATAAAGCCTGGGCCTCATTATACAGCTGTACAGGGGTCTAGTGATGGGCAGTCTGGTTCTTCTTGCTCCTTTCCCCTCTTTTCTCCCTCCAGTCCCTTCACTATAAAGCCTGGGCCTCATTATACAGCTGTACAGGGGTCTAGTGATGGGCAGTCCGGCTCTTCTTGCTCCTTTCCCTCTTTTCTCCCTCCAGTCCCTTCATTATAAAGCCTGGGCCTCATTATACAGCTGTACAGGGGTCTAGTGATGGGCTGTCCAGCTCTTCTTGCTCCTTTCCCCTCTTTTCTCCCTCCAGTCTCTTCACTATAAAGCCTGGGCCTCATTATACAGCTGTACAGGGGTCTAGTGATGGGCAGTCCGGCTCTTCTTGCTCCTTTCCCCTCTTTT
Organism: Dendrobates tinctorius; assembly: GCF_039654945.1. Classification (NCBI taxonomy): domain Eukaryota; kingdom Metazoa; phylum Chordata; class Amphibia; order Anura; family Dendrobatidae; genus Dendrobates; species Dendrobates tinctorius. Next base: position 16,031,262 of record NW_027361794.1, read on the forward strand.
CTCCCTCCAGTCTCTTCACTATAAAGCCTGGGCCTCATTATACAGCTGTACAGGGGTCTAGTGATGGGCAGTCCGGCTCTTCTTGCTCCTTTCCCCTCTTTTCTCCCTCCAGTCCTTTCACTATAAAGCCTGGGCCTCATTATACAGCTGTACAGGGGTCTAGTGATGGGCAGTCTGGCTGTTCTTGCTCCTTTCCCTTCTTTTCTCCCTCCAGTCCCTTCACTATAAAGCCTGGGTCTCATTATACAGCTGCACAGGGGTCTAGTGATGGGCAGTCCGGCTCTTCTTGCTCTTTTCCCCTCTTTTCTCCCTCCAGTCCCTTCACTATAAAGCCTGGGCCTCATTATACAGCTGTACAGGGGTCTAGTGATGGGCAGTCCGGCTCTTCTTGCTCATTTCCCCTCTTTTCTACCTCCTGTCCCTTCACTATAAAGCCTGGGCCTCATTATACAGCTGTACAGGGGTCTAGTGATGGGCAGTCCGGCTCTTCTTGCTACTTTCCCCTCTTTTCTCCCTCCAGTCCCTTCACTATAAAGCCTGGGCCTCATTATACAGCTGTACAGGGGTCTAGTGATGGGCAGTCCGGCTCTTCTTGCTCCTTTCCCCTCTTTTCTCCCTCCAGTCTCTTCACTATAAAGCCTGGGCCTCATTATACAGCTGTACAGAGGTCTAGTGATGGGCAGTCTGGCTCTTCTTGCTCCTTTCCCCTCTTTTCTCCCTCCAGTCCCTTCACTATAAAGCCTGGGCCTCATTCTACAGCTGTACAGGGGTCTAGTGAAGGCTTTTAGCCCTTTCCTCAGACTGTAGCTCCTGGGATCAGGCCCTCCCTCCTGTCCATATTGCTGATTTGTGTTCTCCTCTAATACCTGAGATTTGTCCATGTGTTCTACATTAGTCAGTGTGGTGACATCTGACGGCACTGATTATTCTAAGGCTATGTGCACACGTTGCGGATTTGCTGCGGATCCACAAGTGATTTACAGTACAATGTTATTCTATGGGGAAAAAAACGCTGTGTACATGCTGCTGAAAAATCCAAGCGAAAACGCAGCAGTTTATTTTCCGCAGCATGTCAATACTTTGTGTGGATTCCGCAGCGTTTCTACACCCATTCCATTATAGGAATCCGCAGGTGTAAAAACACAGGCGAAATCTGTACAAAATCCACAATAAATCCGCATAAAAACCTCACGGATTTAGACCTGCGGATTCTGCCAAGAGATGCAGATTCCACACAGAAAATTCCACACAGCAATCCGCAACATGTGCACATACCCTTATAAGTAAATCCTTGGAGACATGTTCCAGGTTCTTACAGAGTAACTCTGATATCTGCACCATACATGGCACCCCTTACCTACCAATTCTGGTATGCATGGTCCCCTCACCCCCAATCCTGGTATGCATGGTCCCCTCATCCCCAATCCTGGTATGCATGGTCCCCTCACCCCCAATCCTGGTATGCATGGTCACCTCACCCCCCCTATCCTGGTATGCATGGTCACCTCACCCCCCCTATCCTGGAATGTATGGGCCCCTCACCCCCAATTCTGGTATGCGTGGTCCCCTCACCACCCAATCCTGGTATGCATGGCCCCCTCACCCCCAATTCTGGTATGTGTGGTCCCCTCACCCCCCAATCCTGGTATGCATGGCCCTCTCACCCCCCTTTCCTGGTATGCATGGTCCTCTCACCCCCAATCCTGGTATGCATGGCCCCCTCACCCCTCAATCCTGGTATGCATGGTCCTCTCACCCCCCTTTCCTGGTATGCATGGTCCTCTCACCCCCAATCCTGGTATGCATGGTCCTCTCACCCCTCCTATCCTGGTATGCATGGTCCCCTCACCCCCCTTTCCTGGTATGCGTGGTCCTCTCACCCCCAATCCTGGTATGCATGGCCCCCTCACCCCTCAATCCTGGTATGCATGGTCCCCTCACCATCTTTCCTGATATGCATGGTCCCCTCACCCCCCTTTCCTGGTATGCATGGTCCCCTCACCCCCAATCCTGGTATGCATGGCCCCCTCACCCCTCAATCCTGGTATGCATGGTCCCTTCACCCCCAATTCTGGTATGCATGGCCCCCTCTCCCCCCAATCCAGGTATGCATGGTCCCCTCATCCCCCCCAATCCAGGTATGCATGGTCCCCTCACCCCCAATCCTGGTATGCATGGTCCCCTCATCCCCCCAATCCTGGTATGCATGGTACCCCTCATCCCCCAATCCTGGTATGCATGGTCACCTCACCCCCCAATCCTGGTATGCATGGTCACCTCACCCCCCAATCCTGGTATGCATGGTCCCCTCACCCCCAATCCTGGTATGCATGGTACTCCCTCATCCCTATCCTGGTATGCATGGTCCCCTCACCCCCAATCCTGGTATGCATGGTCCCCCCTCATCCCTATCGTAGGATGTATGGCCCCCTCATCCCCAATCCTTGTATACATGGCACCCCTCGCCCCCCTATCCTGGTATGCATGGTACCCCTCATCTCCCAATCCTGGTATGCATGGCCCTCTCATCCCTATTCTGGTATATATGGTCCTGTCACGCCGTGCTCACCTGGGGGCGGGACCTCGGTCCCGACGTCATCTCTTCCGGAGCTGCGGTCACTCCGGGGGTCCCGTAGGGTGCGCACGCGCAGATCTCGTCCCCGGGCCTCCTCCTACATGTCACGTTTGCGCTTGCGCGCTCCTGTCAGTGCTGTATAGGGCTCGGTCCTCTCTATGGTAATGGAGGACCTGACCCGGAACCTGTAGTGGTCATGTGCTTTCTGGCTAGGTCCTGACCCGGAACCAGTAGTAGTCATGTGCTATATCAGACGACCTCCCCCTAGGGGAGGTGCCTGATTATTGTTGTGCTCCTGGCTTGGTCTGCCGTGTCCCTGCCTGGCTGTGCGCTGTACTCAGGTCCTCTGCCTTGCACTCTGTTGTGCCTCTTGGCACACGCTCTGAATCTGCACTCTGCTTTGTACTTGGTTGTGCCTCCTGGCACACGCTCTGACCCTGTGTTCTGTCTCGTACTCGGTTGTGCCTCCTGGCACACGCTCTGACCCTGTGTTCTGTCTCGTACTCGGTTGTGCCTCCTGGCACATGCTCTGACACTGTACTCTGTCTCATACTCTGTTGTGCCTCCTGGCACACGCTCTTACCCTGTACTCTGTCTTATACTCAGTCGTGCCTCCTGGCACACACTCTGATTCCGTGCTCTGTCTTATACTCAGTTGTGCCTCCAGGCACACACTCTGATCCTGTACTCAGTCTCTTACTCTGTTACACCTCCTGGCACACCTGCTGCCTGACTCAGTGCTCTGACGTGCTCCTTGCACGCTTCCTGCTTCACTCACACCCGGACGAACGAAGTCTCTGTATACCACGTGTTCCCGTGTCCACACTTTACACGTTCCTGCAGACACTCTCACCCACTCGTGTCTCCTGTGAGCCGGCCGCCTGGTGCCAGCAGTCGTGGTGCCTCACCCCCTGGGGCTTGCTCCTGACACTCCCTGTATAGGGGGTGGTCTTCACTAGGTCAGCTCGCCCTGGGAAGGTTGGTGTCACGACCCAGAGGGTCCACTCCAGGAGTCGTCACAGTATAATCAGGCCATGGACCCCGCTGGTGCCACCACCTCCATCCAAAAGGAACTGGTGTTCCTACGGGAGAGTCAGACCAGGATTATGGTCTTTTTGAAATCCATGGAGTCTCGTTTGTCGGCCATACAATCCGTTTCTGCCCAGTCCTCGGCCCCGCACCCGATACCGCGCCTCGGCAAGCCACCCCGATATAGCGGGGACCCTAAGTTTTGTCGAGGATTTCTGAACCAATGCCGGTTACATTTTGAGCTTTTGCCGCAGCACTATCCCACTGAGCGCGCCCAAATTGCCTTTATTGTTTCACACTTAGAGGGGGAGGCATTAGCATGGGTGAACCCCCTCTGGGAGCGCAATGACCCACTCGTCTCTCGGCTTTCCACCTTTTTGGACACCTTCCGCAAGGTGTTCGACGAGCCGGGTCGGCTGGCCTCTATCACCGAGTCCCTCTTTAACCTCCATCAGGGTACGCTACCGGTAGGACAGTATGCCATCCGTTTTCGTACCTTGGCCTCCGAACTCGGTTGGAACAACGAGGCTCTCGTAGGGATCTTTTGGCGTGGCCTGTCCAGTCGGATCAAAGACGTACTGGCAGGTCGGGATACTCCCACCTCTTTAGAGGATCTGATCTCACTGGCGACACGCATCGACCTGCGGTTTCAGGAACGTGCCCGTGAATTAGCCAGAGAGAGGAGCTCCTCTCCCCTCCTCCGTTCCTGCTCCAAGAAGCCGGGAAACTTCTCCGCCTAGGGTTGATAGGAGAGGCCTCTCTAGGTGTACGTGATTCCTCTCCTCCCCTGCTCGTGTCCGTATTATTGAATCTCGGTGCCAAGCGTTATTCTGAGGAGGCTTTCCTGGATTCTGGCGCGGAGGGGAATTTTATCACACTCGAGGCGGTTAAAAAATACCGGATTCCTGTCAGATCCCTGGAGATTCCTCGGTCGATTGTTTCGGTCAATGGTACGTCCGTGCTGGAGTCCGTTACCCAGGCCACCGAAGAGATCGAGCTGCAGATCGGAGCCCTGCACCTGGAGAAGATCTCCTTCCTCGTCTTGTCCACCATGTCTCACGCACTTCTTCTAGGCCTCCCTTGGCTACGGACTCATGAGCCAACCCTGGACTGGCGGTCGGGCGAGATACTCCGGTGGGGACCGTTCTGTCAGGAGAAGTGCCTGTTGCCCGTCCGTCTGATGAACTCTGCCGGTCCATCCCCGGCACCTACAGGTCTGCCGTCGGCTTACTGGTCCTTTGCAGATGTTTTCGACAAGAAGGAGGCCGAGACTCTGCCCCCCCATCGGCCATATGACTGTCCGATTGACCTCATTCCTGGTTCTACGCCACCCAGGGGTAGGATATACCCGCTATCCCCTGCTGAGACCCAAGCTATGTCTGACTATATCCAGGAGAACCTTGCTAGAGGTTTCATCCATAAGTCCTCCTCGCCCGCGGGAGCGGGATTTTTCTTTGTAAAAAAGAAGGACGGCTCCCTCCGTCCTTGCATAGACTACCGAGGCCTGAACAATATCACGGTCAAGAACAAGTACCCATTGCCATTGATCCCGGAGCTCTTTGACCGACTTAGAGGAGCTCGAATTTTCACCAAACTGGATCTTCGTGGGGCCTACAACTTGATCCGCATTCGTTCCGGGGATGAGTGGAAGACCGCCTTTAACACCAGAGACGGTCACTACGAGTACTTGGTCATGCCCTTCGGCCTCTGCAATGCCCCAGCGGTTTTCCAGGAGTTCGTGAATGACGTCTTCCGGGATATGCTGTACTCCTGCGTGGTAGTCTATCTGGATGACATCCTCGTTTTTTCTCCAGACCTCTCCGCCCACAGAAAGAACGTGCGTCAAGTCCTCCAGCGCCTGAGGGAGAACTGCCTTTATGCCAAGCTCGAGAAATGTGCCTTCGAGCAAACGTCCCTGCCATTCTTGGGGTACATTATCTCAGAATCAGGTCTATGCATGGATCCGGCAAAAGTGTCCGCCGTCCTCGATTGGCCACAGCCCCATGGGGTGAAGGCAATCCAACGCTTCCTTGGTTTTGCGAACTACTACCGACAGTTCGTTCCTCATTTTTCCTCGTTGGTTCGCCCCATCTCGTCCCTTATCTGCAAGGGAGCTAACCCAAAGGCTTGGCCCTCTGAGGCTGAAGAGGCCTTCCAGTCGTTGAAACAAGCCTTCGCCGCTGCTCCGGCGCTTCACCGACCTGAGGTTAGTAGACCTTTCACTCTCGAGGTAGACGCATCCTCTACTGGGGCTGGCGCAGTCCTTCTGCAGAAATCCTCTTCTGGACGTTTTGTCACCTGTGGCTTCTTTTCTAAAGTATTTTCCTCCACTGAGCAGAACTACTCCATTGGCGACAAAGAGCTATTGGCCATTAAGTTGGCCTTGGAGGAGTGGAGGTACTTACTGGAGGGTGCCATACATCCATTCAAGATCTTCACAGACCATAAGAACCTGGCGTACATCCAGTCCGCACAGAGGCTCAATCCTCGGCAAGCCAGGTGGTCCCTATTCTTCGCCCGCTTTGACTTTGAGCTACATTTTTGGCCCGGCGATAAGAACGTTAGAGCGGATGCGTTGTCAAGATCATTCCTGTCATCTGATGCAGAGGAAGAACCCTCTCATATCATTGATTTATCCAAAGTAATTACTGTGGCTCCTGTCAAGTTAACCACGTTACCTCCGGGAAGAACCTTTGTGGCTGAGAATAACCGAAAACGAGTGCTAAATTGGGGACATTCGTCCAAGATTGCCGGCCACGTTGGTGTCAAAAAGACTTTGGACTTAATCTCTCGCCATTATTGATGGCCTTCACTCTCCCAGGATGTTAAAGACTTTGTAGCATCTTGCCCGTCCTGTGCCCAGAACAAGATACCCAGACAACCACCCTCCGGTCTTCTGTTCCCGCTTCCCATTCCGTCGGCTCCATGGCAGCACATAGCCATGGATTTCATTACTGATCTGCCTTGTTCTTCCGGTTGTACTGTGGTCTTGGTGGTTGTAGACCGATTTTCAAAGATGGCTCACTTCATTCCTCTTCCCGGACTACCCTCTGCTCCTGACTTGGCGAAGATCTTCATTTCCCATATCTTCAGGATTCACGGCTTCCCCCAGCACATCGTGTCGGATAGAGGGGTCCAATTCACCTCCCGGTTCTGGAGAGCTCTATGCGGACTCATGAAAGTGTCATTGGATTTCTCTTCCGCCTATCACCCCCAAACCAATGGGCAGGTGGAACGTACCAACCAGATCCTTACATCCTATCTCCGGCATTTTTCTAATGCTCATCAGAATGACTGGGTCGGTCTACTTCCTTGGGCTGAGTTCGCCTACAATAATCACTCCAGTGAATCGTCTACCAAGTCTCCTTTCTTCATCGTCTTTGGACAGCATCTCAATGTGCCTCTACCGGTACTTCCTGTCTCGGGGGTACCTGCTGCCGATTCTCAGTCTGTGGAGTTCTCCAGGGTATGGCAGGAGACCAAAACCGCTCTCGAGAAAGCACGGGACAGAATGAAATTACACGCTGACAAGAGGCGCCTGGACGTTCCTCCATTTCTCCCTGGTGACAAGGTGTGGCTCTCCACCAAATACGTCCGCCTTAAGGTACCATCTTACAAACTGGGTCCCCGTTACATTGGTCCTTTTGAGGTCCTCAGGCGGATTAATGATGTTGCTTACAAATTGAAGCTGCCTCCTTCACTCCGTATTCCCAATTCCTTCCATGTGTCTCTCCTAAAACCTGTGGTTCTTAACCGATTTCATCCTTCTCCAGGCCACACACCCCAGCCTGTTGGCTTGGGGGATGAGTTTGAGGTGAATGACATTTTGGCCATGAAGAAGGTAAGAGGAAGAACCATGTTCCTGGTCGATTGGAAGGGTTTTGGCCCCGAGGAGAGGTCATGGGAACCCAGGGAGAATATCCACGCACCCCAGATTTTGTCTAAGTTCCTCTCCAGTTTTAGAAAGAGGGGGCGTAAAGGGGGGGTACTGTCACGCCGTGCTCACCTGGGGGCGGGACCTCGGTCCCGACGTCATCTCTTCCGGAGCTGCGGTCACTCCGAGGGTCCAGTAGGGTGGGCACGCGCAGCTCTCGTCCCCGGGCCTCCTCCTACATGTCACGTTTGCGCTTGCGCGCTCCTGTCAGTGCTGTATAGGGCTCGGTCCTCTCTATGGTAATGGAGGACCTGACCCGGAACCTGTAGTGGTCATGTGCTTTCTGGCTAGGTCCTGACCCGGAACCAGTAGTAGTCATGTGCTATATCAGACGACCTCCCCCTAGGGGAGGTGCCTGATTATTGTTGTGCTCCTGGCTTGGTCTGCCGTGTCCCTGCCTGGCTGTGCGCTGTAGTCAGGTCCTCTGCCTTGCACTCTGTTGTGCCTCTTGGCACACGCTCTGAATCTGCACTCTGCTTTGTACTTGGTTGTGCCTCCTGGCACACGCTCTGACCCTGTGTTCTGTCTCGTACTCGGTTGTGCCTCCTGGCACACGCTCTGACCCTGTGTTCTGTCTCGTACTCGGTTGTGCCTCCTGGCACATGCTCTGACACTGTACTCTGTCTCATACTCGGTTGTGCCTCCTGGCACACGCTCTTACCCTGTACTCTGTCTTATACTCAGTCGTGCCTCCTGGCACACACTCTGATTCCGTGCTCTGTCTTATACTCAGTTGTGCCTCCAGGCACACACTCTGATCCTGTACTCAGTCTCTTACTCTGTTACACCTCCTGGCACACCTGCTGCCTGACTCAGTGCTCTGACGTGCTCCTTGCACGCTTCCTGCTTCACTCACACCCGGACGAACGAAGTCTCTGTATACCACGTGTTCCCGTGTCCACACTTTACACGTTCCTGCAGACACTCTCACCCACTCGTGTCTCCTGTGAGCCGGCCGCCTGGTGCCAGCAGTCGTGGTGCCTCACCCCCTGGGGCTTGCTCCTGACACTCCCTGTATAGGGGGTGGTCTTCACTAGGTCAGCTCGCCCTGGGAAGGTTGGTGTCACGACCCAGAGGGTCCACTCCAGGAGTCGTCAAAGGTCCCCTCACTCCCCCCAATCCAGGTATGCATGGCACCCCATTCCTCATCCTGGAATGCATGGCCCCCTCTCCCCCCAATCCTGGCATGCATGGCGCCACAACCCGCCCTCTACTGACTTCACTGTGAATACCCGATCGGTAATCTTTTGTGCCGTGATGACAGGAGAGGGCGGGTTGTTGGGCCGGAATTGGCACCTGCACATTCCTATATTTCTGGTGCCATTTTCTTGAAGACACACTGCAGTGTGTCTTCAACAAAGTGGCGCCAGAAAGCACAGACTGCGCATGCGCCGATTCCAGCCCAACAACCCACCCTCTCCTGTCATCACCGCCAGACGCAAGACCCCGCGGCAACACCAAATCGGTAAGGTGTTGTGCCGGAGATCGCGGTATGCATTCAGTGCTTGCGCATGCCGCAATCTTCTGGGGGGGAATGTGTCTACCGTGATCTCGTGGGGGGTGCGCCACTCTGTCTGGAGCCAGACTGTGCAGGTGCGTCGCACTTGCGCAGTCTATAAAGGCTTTGGACAGAACGATGCTTAGAGCGTTATATTATACACTAGCTATGAACCCGTTCTACGCCCAGGTGGCGAGCATTTTTATTGGCATATGGTCTCCCATCCTGGTATGTGCTGCCACCCTCCTATCCTGGTATGCATGGCACCCCTCATTCCTATCCTGGTATGCATGGTACCCTCACCCCCCCCACTACTGGTATGCATGGCCTCTCATTCTTCATCCTGGTATGCATGGCCCCCTCACCACCAATCCTGGTATGCTTGGCCCCCTCACCCCCAATCTTGTTATGTATGGTCCCCTCACCCCCTATCCTGGTATGCATGGTCCCCTCATTCCCAGTCCTGGTATGCATGGTCCCCTCACCCATTATCCTGGTATGCATGGTCCTCTTATCCCCCAATCCTGGTATGCATGGTCCCCTCACCCCCTTTCCTGGTATGCATGGTCCTCTCAACCCCCAATCCTAGTATGCATGGTACTCCCTCATCCCTATCCTGGTATGCATGGTCCCCTCACCCCCTATCTTGGTATGCATGGTACCTCTCATCCCCCAATCCTGATATGCATGGTCCCCTCACCCCCCAATCCTGGTATGCATGGTACCCCTCATACCCCCAATCCTGGTATGCATGGTTCTCTCACCCCCTATCCTGGTATGCATGATCCTCTCACCCCCCTATCCTGGTATGCATGGTACTCCCTCATCCCCCGATCCAGGTCTGAGGAGTGTGGAATTGTGCGGCCGTAATTGGCACCCGATTTCGGCGCCACAACCCGCCGTCTCCTGACTTCACGGTGAATACCCCGGTAATCTTTTGTGCCTGCTGTAATGACAGGAGAGGGCGGATTGTTACTCCCGAATCGGCGCCTGCGCATTCCTCTCTTTCCGGCGCCATTGTCTTGAAGACACACTGCAGTGTGTCTTCCCCAAAATGGCGCTGGAAAGCGCGGACTGCGCATGCGCCGCTTCCAGAGAAACAACCCGCCCTCTCCTGTCATCACAGCAAGACCCCGCGGCCACACCGAATCGGTAAGGTGTCGTGCCAGCGGGGGGCTGCGTCTACCGCGATCTCCGTGGGGGGTGCGTCACTCTGTCTGGAGCCAGACTGCGTAGGTGCGTCGTGCTTGCACAGTCTATAAAGGCTTCGGACAGAGTGACGCTTAGCCCGTTATACATATACCCGGATCTGTCCACAGTTTCTCTGCCTCAGATTTATATTATAACTTTCCCACAGCGGGAACTACAGAAAATAATGAGAGGGATAAGATGGCTGTCAGTGCCTCTGCTCATCCTGCAGCTGCCGGACATACACTGTTATGTCAGTGACACTGACAGTCTGTGTGACTGCACATTGTGATCTATCACAGATCATGTGTGTGCACTCACTGCACTGAGCAGCCAATCACAGTACAGCTATGTGTCATGTGGGAGGAGCCCAGTCGCAAGTCAAAGCCTTGCCAGTCACTCCCCACTTGTGCTCACTGCTCTAAGGCTGTGTGCACACGCTGCGGATTAGGTGCAGATTCATCCGCGCGGATTCTGGAAAATCCGCAGGTCAAAATACCTGCGGTTTTAGCTGCGGATTGCTCTGCGGTTTTGCCCTGCGGTTCTTCATCTCCTCTATGGAGGAGATGGCAAACCGCAGCAGAATCCGCAGAAAGAATTGACATGTCAATTCTTTCTGCGGATTGAAAACCGCAGATAATCCGCACGGAAAATTCTGCACCGTCTGCATTGCAGTTTTTGATTCCCATAGGAAATCATTGTACTGTACACCGCAGCAAAATCCACAGCGTGTGCACACAGCCTTAGTCTCCTCCTCAGCTCCTCCCAGCCCCCAGCCAGGCAGCAAGAAGCTACAGCAGGGTAAAAAGAAAAATTTGGCTCAGCTCCCAGTGGTGAGCCGACTCCCGTCGGTCACATGAAAGAGCCGACTCTTTAGGCCCTTTTACATTTAGCGATGCACCAGCGATCCGACCAGCGATACGACCCGGTCAGGATCGCTGGTGCATCGCTAAATGATCGCTAGTGAGCTGCCACACAGGAAGCTCTCACAGCGATGCAGCAGCGACGCAGCGCACAATACTCACCTTTCACACACAGCGATCCTGACGTCCTCCCGCCCGCGTCCAGCGTCGCTCGTCTCACACAGCAGGAAGCCCAGCAGGAAGCGCCCGACGAGAAATGGAGCCGCCCGATCTCGCGCGATCAGCGATGGACAGCGGGGGAGCCGGTCGGAGGTAAGTATCACACATAGCGATATCGCTAGCAATATCGCTATAACGTCACAAAATCAGTGACGTTATAGCGATATTGCTAGCAATATCGCTATGTGTAAAACCCCCTTTAGTCTCGGTTCATTCTCGAACGACACATCACTAGTATGCAGGACGCTGCTGTGCTGGTTGTCATGGTGCTGGATGAGGGGAAGTTTCTGTGTGGGGTCAGGAGGGGTTTACAGGGTGGATGTAGCAGAGCCGTGTGTGTACGAGGTGTACGGAGCGGAGCCGTGTGTGTACGAGGCGTACGGAGCGGAGTTGCGTATGTACGAGGAGTACGAAGTGTACCCGCATGTGTACGAGACGTATGGAACAGAGCTGCATGTGTGCGAGATGTACGGAGCGGAGCCCCATGTGTATGAGGCGTGCAGAGCAAAGCCGCATGTGTACGAGGCATACGGAGCAGAGTCCCGTTTACTAGGTGTTCGGAGCGAAGCTGCCTGAGTACGAGGCGTACGGAGTGGAGCCACATATGTACGATGCGTACAGACCAGAGTCGTGTTTACTAGGTGTTCGCGTGTGTGTGCGTGTCTGTCCGGATGAACCCTCTGGAAAAGTTCTCCTGAACAGCGTCGGACTGGCCCACCGGGGAACCGGAGGATTCTCTGGTGGGCCCTGGCATCTGGTGGGCCCTGGCACCTGCAGGCATACAGGGCCAGCAGTTGCCTAGGGCCCCCGCTGCTCCAGGGGCCCCCAGCCAGTGGTGTGTCGCACACCATGCAGCTGCTATGGGGGCCCCTGCCAGCGGAGCAGCAGCGGGTGTCAGGAGGCAGGAGCCCCTGTCCCCGCTGCTAAAGAGAAATGAATATTCACTGCGAAGCAGTGAATATCATTTCAGGTCTCCACCCCCAGAGGCCCCGCCCCCAGCCCAGTAAGCCGCTCTGCATCAGGGCCGGCGCCGCCCTCAGTCCTCTCTGCTCCTGGCTCACAGCCAGTGCGCGATGACGTCACTACATCGCGCACCCGCTGTGTGTCTGGCAGAGGGGGCAGCTCCTGACACTGAAGCCGGGATCAGCGTGGGAGCGAGGAGGAGAGGTGAGTATTGTTTTTTGTTTTTGTTTTTTATATCTCTCTCGCTCTCTCTATCTGTCTCTATCTATCTATCTATCTATCTCTATTTCTCAATATATCTCTATATATCTCTCTTATATCTATCTATCTTTCTATCTCTATCTATCTCTATATCTATCTCTATTATCTATATCTATCTATCTTTATATCTATCTTTCTATCTCTACATCTATCTCTATATCTATCTATTATGTCTATCTATCTATCTCTATATCTATCTATCTTACTCTATCTATCTCTATATCTATTATCTCTATATTTATTATCTATCTAGCTACCATCTATATCTATCTATCTTTATCTATATATATCTCTATCTAATATCTATATCTATCTATCTCTATACCTATCTATCTATTTATCTATCCGTTATCTATCTCTATATCTTTTCTCTGTATCTATCTATCTCTATATCTATATCTCTCGCTATCTATCGCTCTGTCTCTATATCTATATCTATCTCTATATCTATCTCTATATATCTATCTCTATATCTATCTCTATTTCTCTCTATATCTATCTATCTATATATCTCTATCTATCTCTATATCTATCTTTCTATCTCTATATATCTATCTATCTTTATCTATTTATCTCTATATCTTTTCTCTGTATCTATCTCTCTATATCTATATCTATCTATCTCTATATATATCTATTATCTCTATATCTATATCTATTTCTCTATATCTCTCTCTATATCTATCTATCTATTTATCTCTATCTCTATATCTATCTCTCTGTATATCTATCTTTCTATCTCTATATCTATCTCTATATCTATCTATCTTTCTCTATCTATCTATCTCTTTCTATTATCTATATCTATCTCTATCTATCGCTCTATCTCTACATCTATCTCTATATCTATCTTTCTATCTATATCTATATCTATCTATTATGTCTATCTAGCTATCTCTATTATCTATATCTACCTATCTCTATATCTTTCTATCTTACTCTATCTCTATATCTATCTGTTATCTCTATATTTATTATCTATCTTTATCTATCTATCTCTATCTATTATCTATATCCATATCTATCTCTCTATCTATCGATCTCTGTATCTATCTCTCTATATCTATCTCTCTCTATCTCTATCTATCTTTATATCTATATCTATCTCTCTATATCTATTATCTCTATATCTATCTACCTATCTATCTCTATATATATATATCTGTTTCTCTCTATATCTATCTCTATATCTCTCTCTCTATAGCTATCTATATATTATCTCTATATCTATCTATCTATATATTATCTCTATATCTATCTATCTCTATATCTATCTATCTCTCTATATCTGTTATCTCTATATCCATATCTATCTCTATATCCATATCTATCTCTATATCTATCTCTATATCTATATTTCTATCTAACACTATATCTCTATATCTATCTCTATATCTCATTATCTATCAATCTCTATCTCTCTCTCTTTATCTATCTATTGATCTATCCATCTATCTCTATATCTATCTCTATATCTATCTATTATATCTATCTATTATCTCTATTATCTATATCTATCCATCTATCTAGCTATCTCTATCTATCTCTATATCTCTCTATATCTATCTTTCTAACTCTATATCTATCTATCTCTATACATATCTCTATATCTAGCTATTATCTCTATATCTATCTCTATATCTATCTTTCTATATCTATCTCTATATCTATCTATCTCTATATCTATCTCTATATATCTCTATATCTATTTTTATTTATAGCCATCTATCTATATATATTTATCTCTATATATGTCTATATTATTATTATTATTATTATTATTATTATATCTGTATATCTCTATCTATTATCTATCTCTATCTATATATCTATCTATCTCTATATCTTTCTATCTATAGCTATCTATCTCTATATCTATCTATCCATTATCTATTTTCTATCTATCTACCTATCTATCTATCTATATTTCTTTATATATCTATCTTTATATCTATCTCTATCTATCTCTATCTATCTCTATGAATCTTTCTATCTATATCTATCCATTATCTACTTTCTATCCATTATCTACTATCTATCTCTATATCTATCTATTTCTACATCTATCTTTCTATCTATTTCTATCTAACTCTATATCTATATATCTATATAGCATTATACCCTATGAGGGGGGCAGTATTATACCCTATGAGGGGGGCAGTATTATACCCTATGAGGGGGTGCATTATACCCTATGAGGGGGTGCATTATTCCCTATGAGGGGGCAGCATTATACCCTATGAGGAGGCAGCATTATATCCTATGAGGAGGCAGCATTATACCCTATGAGGAGGCAGCATTATATCCTATGAGGAGGCAGCATTATTCCCTATGAGGGGATGCATTATTCCCTATGAGGGGGGCAGTATTATACCCTTTGAGGGGGGCAGTATTATACCCTATGAGGGGGGCAGTATTATACCCTATGAGGGGGGCAGCATTATACCCTATGAGGGGGGCAGCATTATACCCTATGAGGGGGGCAGCATTATACCCTATGAGGGGGGCAGTATTATACCCTATGAGGGGGGCAGCATTATTCCCTATGAGGGGGGCAGTATTATACCCTATGAGGGGGGCAGCATTATTCCCTATGAGGGGGGCAGTATTATACCCTATGAGGGGGCAGCATTATACCCTATGAGGAGGCAGCATTATACCCTATGAGGAGGGCAGCATTATACCCTATGAGGGGGTGCATTATACCCTATGAGGGGGTGCATTATACCCTATGAGGGGGGCAGTATTATACCCTATGAGGGGGGCAGTATTATACCCTATGAGGGGGCAGCATTATTCCCTATGAGGGGGGCAGTATTATACCCTATGAGGGGGGCAGTATTATACCCTATGAGGGGGGCAGTATTATACCCTATGAGGGGGGCAGTATTATACCCTATGAGGGGGCAGCATTATACCCTATGAGGGGGTGCATTATTCCCTATGAGGGGGGCAGTATTATACCCTATGAGGGGGGCAGTATTATATTCTATGAGGGGGTGCATTATTCCCTATGAGGGGGTGCATTATTCCCTATGAGGGGGGCAGTATTATACCCTATGAGGGGGGCAGTATTATATTCTATGAGGGGGTGCATTATACCCTATGAGGGGGGCAGTATTATACCCTATGAGGGGGGCAGTATTATACCCTATGAGGGGGGCAGTATTATACCCTATGAGGAGGCAGCATTATACCCTATAAGGGGGTGCATTATTCCCTATGAGGGGGGCAGTATTATACCCTATGAGGGGGGCAGTATTATACCCTATGAGGGGGGCAGTATTATACCCTATGAGGGGGCAGCATTATTCCCTATGAGGGGGTGCATTACACCCTAGGAGGGGGGCAGTATTATACCCTATGAGGGGGGCAGTATTATACCCTATGAGGGGGGCAGTATTATACCCTATGAGGGGGTGCATTATACCCTATGAGGGGGTGCATTATACCCTATGAGGGGGCAGCATTATACCCTATGAGGAGGCAGCATTATACCCTATGAGGAGGCAGCATTATACCCTATGAGGAGGCAGCATTATATCCTATGAGGAGGCAGCATTATTCCCTATGAGGGGATGCATTATTCCCTATGAGGGGGGCAGTATTATACCCTATGAGGGGGGCAGTATTATACCCTATGAGGGGGGCAGTATTATACCCTATGAGGGGGTGCATTATACCCTATGAGCGGGTGCATTATACCCTATGAGGGGGGCAGTATTATACCCTATGAGGGGGGCAGTATTATATTCTATGAGATGGCTGCATTATATTCTATGAGATGGCTGCATTATACTATGTGAGGGGGCTGCTTTATATTCTATGAGGGGGCTACCCCAACTCCTGCTACATAATTAAGACATGTACAACCTTATATTATACCAGGATATTAGCGTGTTTTACCGCATAATTGGTGGTCTGGTATTTAACTCTATGCAGCTACATAGTGGGCCCCAAGAATGATTTTCTCTGGTGGGCCCAAGGTGTTCCAGTCCGACGCTGCTCCTGAATATACTCCGGCATGGCCTGAGCCTCCTCTGGAGATAAAGGGTAGATCCTTCCCCTGGGCAGCGAGGAACCTGGAACAAGCTTGATCGGGCAATCATACGAGTGGTGTGGAGGAAGGACCTCAGCCTCCTTCTTATTGAAGACGTCCGTATAGCCCCAATAAGCCGAAGGGAGACCTGCGGGAGCAGAGGTGGACTGTGGGAGATTAACAGGACGAATTGGCTGCATACACTGCTTCTGGCAGGAGGATCCCTCAACGTAGCACATCACCTGAGCGCCAATCAAGGATAGGTTCATAGGTCCTGAGCCAAGGAAACACAAGCAACAGTGCATGTGAGAGGTTCGATAGTACGTACAAGGCAATGCTCTCCTAAAGCGTGCTCAGAGGGCACGCCTGAGTGCAAGGTTAGACAGTGGGTGTGCTGAGAAGCACAACAGGGACAAGGTAGGAGCTGAGCATGTGCAAAGAAGTATGACAAAGCACAGAGCGTGTGCAATGAAGCACGACAAGGCAGAGTACAGAAACGGAGCACAAGGCAGAGTTCAGGAACAGAGCATAAAGCAGAGTACAGAAAAGGAGCACAAGGCAGAGGACCCGAATACAGCACACAGCCCGGCAAGGACCAAGCAGACCAAGCCAGGAAGCACATCAATAATTAGGCACCTCCCATAGGAAGAGGGAGCCTGATATAGGGCAGGAGCACAAGGACTTTTGGGTCAGATCCTCCAGGACCATAGAGAGGACAAGGCTGCAGCTAGAACCGAGAAGAGCACACATGCGCACTTACAACGCTGTGCAGCCATGAAACTAAGTACGAGAGGTGCGCGTGCGCACCCGACGGGAACCCCTGAGCGGCCGCGGTGCCGGACGTGGTGACACCGGGCGTGGGGTCCTGCCCCCAGGTGAGAGGGGCGTGACAGGCGGCTTGACAAATACCACGGTAACCAATACCAAGAGGGGTGGCTCAGATAGCGGGAGAGACATGGAATAGAAGGGAAACGTAGAAGACTGACGAACACCAGAGCACTAGGGACAGACATACAGAACTGAGCACAGGAGTATGGATGTGCAGAGCAGTGCAGAGGGTACGGATAAGCAGAGCAGGATACAGGAGTACAGACGTGCAGAGCATGGTAAAGGAGTACGGACGCGCAGGGTAGCGCACAGAGTATAGACACTGGTCTGGGTCGCAAAAGCAGGAGCTTGAACAATAACCAGGCGCCACTGATAAGAGGAAGCAGGTTCAAATACCCCACACCTTACTCGGATTGGCTGCTGGGATTTCCGGATCAGGACATCAGAGCGCATAAAGGACCTGGGAGAGGGTGTGACCGCCCTCTAAGAGTGCCAGGGCGCAGGTACCGGGACCGGGAGCCTCCCGCAGTGCAGGGAGGATGGCAGGACCGAATAACAAGACCGGAGGAGCGGGTAGCAGCAAGCACGGCGACGGCAGGAGCGGAGAAATGGCCAGCAGTGGTGGTAACAGTCTCCCTACTTACAGAATACAGTCCTA
The DNA here is from genome assembly GCF_039654945.1 of Dendrobates tinctorius. NCBI lineage: Eukaryota > Metazoa > Chordata > Amphibia > Anura > Dendrobatidae > Dendrobates > Dendrobates tinctorius. The sequence continues at coordinate 16,049,317 of NW_027361794.1, forward strand.
TAAATGGAGACCGTAAGAGTAGATGCAAATATAGATGGCAGGGAAGGGCCCAAACATGCTGTCTAATCCAGCAATAAGAAAATTTCAGTGCATATGTATACAATTCTCTATTAAAGCGAACCTGTCACCAGGTTTGGCCGATATAAGATGCGCCCACCGCCTTTCAGGGCTTATCTACAGCATTCTATAATGCCTGGATATATAATGTGCCATCAGTAAATAGAATGGCCAAGGGAATGTATAATGGGTGCTGGACCTAATACAGTGGGTACGGAAAGTATTCAGACCCCTTTACATTTTTCACTCTTGGTTTCATTGCAGCCATTTGGAAAATTCAAAAAAGTTCATTTTTTTCTCATTAATGTACAATCTGCAGATCATTTTGACTGAAAAAAAAACAAAAAATGTAAAAATGTTGCAAATTTATTACAAAAGAAAAACCGAAATATCACATGGTCATAAGTATTCAGACCCTCTGCTCAAACACTCAGATTTAAGTCACATGCTGACCATTTCCTTGTGATCCTCCTTGAAATGGTTCTTCACCTTCATTGGAGTCCAGCTGTATTTAATTAAACTGATAGGACTTGATTTGTAAAGGGACACACCTGTCTATATAAGACCTCACAGTGCAGGTCAGACCAAATGAGAATCATGAGGTCAAAGGAACTGGCCAAGGAGCTCAGAGACAGAACTTTGTCAAGGCACAGATCTGGCCAAGGTTACAAAAGAATTTCTGCAGTACTCAAGGTTACTAAGAGCACAGTGGCCTCCATAATCATTAAATGGAAGAAGTTTGGAACCACCAGATGTCTTCCTAGACCTGGCCGTCCAGCCAAACTGAGCAATCGTTGGAGAAGAGCCTTGGTGAGAGAGGTAGAAGAAGAACCCCATGATCACTGTGGCTGAGCTCCACAGATGCAATAGGGAGGTGGGAGAAAGTTCCACAAAGTCAAATATTACTGCAGCCCTCCACCAGTTGGGCCTTTATGGCAGAGTGGCCTGACAGAAGCCTCTCCTCAGTGCAAGACATATGAAAACCCGCATAGAGTTTGCTAAAATAAAACACATGAAGGACTCCGAGACTATGAGAAATAAGATTCTCTGGTCTGACGAGATGAAGATAGACCTTTTTGGTGATAATTATAAGCGGTATCTGTGGATTGCAGAGCCACACACACGTTTGGCTGTTCTGTGCACACAGGACCTGTGATGAGGTCACAGGAGGGGAGGAGTCAGGGATCACATGATCAGGGGCCTCAGGACTCTGCCTTGTCATGGTGCTGGATGAGTGGGAGTTTATGTGGGGGGGTCAGGAGGGGTTTACAGTGTGGATGTAGCAGAGCCATGTGTGTGAGATGTACGGAGCGGAGCTGTGTGTGTACGAGGTGTACGGAGCGGAGCCATGTGTGTTCGGGGTATACAGAGCAGAGCCGCGTGTGTACGAGGTGTACGAAGTGGAGCCGTGTGTGTACGAGGTGTACGGAGCGGAGCCATGTGTGTACGAGGTGTACGGAGCGGAGCCGTGTGTGTACGAGGTGTTTGGAGCGGAGCCGCGTGTGTACGAGGTGTTTGGAGCGGAGCCGTGTGTGTACGAGGTGTTTGGAGCGGAGCCGCGTGTGTACGAGGTGTACGGAGCGGAGCCGTGTGTGTACGAGGTGTTTGGAGCGGAGCCGTGTGTGTACGAGGTGTACGGAGCGGAGCCGTGTGTGTACGAGGTGTTTGGAGCGGAGCCGCGTGTGTACGAGGTGTACGGAGCAGAGCCGCGTGTGTACGAAGTGTACGGAGCGAAGCCGTGTGTGTACGGGGTGTACGGAGTGGAGCCGTGTGTACGAGGTGTATGGAGCGAAGCCGTGTGTGTACGAGGTGTACGGAGCGGAGCCGTGTGTGTACGAGGTGTACGGAGCGGAGCCGTGTGTGTACGAGGTGTACGGAGCGGAGCCGTGTGTGTACGAGGTGTACGGAGCGGAGCCGTGTGTGTACGAGGTGTACGGAGAGGAGCCGTGTGTGTACGAGGTGTACGGAGCGGAGCCGTGTGTGTACGAGGTGTACGGAGCGGAGCCGCGTGTGTACGAGGTGTACGGAGCGGAGCCGCGTGTGTACGAGGTGTACGGAGCGGAGCCGCGTGTGTACGAGGTGTACGGAGCGGAGCCGCGTGTGTACGAGGTGTACGGAGCGGAGCCGTGTGTGTACAGAGCAGAGCTTTGGTCCATAATGTTTTGGTTCATTTAATCAGACAATAGGATCATGAACAGTGAGTGATGAAAACTTTCTTTGTATATAGTTTAGCACCTATTCAGGTGCTCCTTCTTGGTTTTACACACGCCTTTTAAAATACAGACTTCATCATTGCACAACAACTACAGACCTGAAGAAAAACCTGTTAGGTGTGGCGGAAGATGAGGTCTAAGGGGGAGAGACCAGTTACAGTTGGTGGCCAAAAGTATTGACACCCCTGCAATTCTGTCAGATAATACTCAGTTTCTTCCTGAAAATGATTGCAAACACAAATTCTTTGGTATTATTATCTTAATTTAATTTATCTTAAATGAAAAACACAAAAGAGAATGAAGCAAAACATTGATCATTTCACACAAAACTCCAAAAATGGGCCAGACAAAAGTATTGGCATCCTCAGCCTAATACTTGGTTGCACAACCTTTAGCCAAAATAACTGCGACCAACCGCTTCCGGTAACCATCAATGAGTTTCTTACAATGCTCTGCTGGAATTTTAGACCATTCTTCTTTGGCAAACCGCTCCAGGTCCCTGATATTTGAAGGGTGCCTTATAATAATAATAATAATACATTTTATTTCTATAGTGCTGACATATTCCTCAGCACTTTACATTTCAGAGGGGACTTGTACAGACAATAGACATTACAGCATAACAATAATCACATACATCATAACAGATACCAAGAGGAATGAGGGCCCTGCTCGCAAGCTTACTGTCTATGAGGAAAAAAGGGGAGACACGAAAGGTGGGTGGTAACAGTTGCTCTGATTGTATGGACCAGCCATAATGTTAAGTGTGTAACAGTACGGATGCAGAGGGCTAATGGATGCATAAAGCATGTGGGAACATGATGCCGGGAACCTGGTTATGGTAAAAAACTTTTGGCTGTGCCACATAGGGATAGATTAGGTTAATGTGTTGAGGCGGTAGGCCAGTCTGAATAAATGAGTTTTCAGGGCATGCTTAAAATTGTGGGGATTGGGGACTAATCGTATAGACCTGGGAAGTGCATTCCAAAGAATTGGCGCAGCACGTGTATAGTCTTGAAGACGGGAGTGGGAGGTTCTGATTATTGAGGATGCTAACCTCAGGTCATCAGCAGAACGGAGGGCGCGGGTAGGATGGTATACTGAAATAAGGGAGGAGATGTAGGGTGGTGCTGAGCAATGAAGAGCTTTGTGGGTGAGGGTAATAAGTTTGTACTGGATTCCGGAGTGGATGGGTAGCCAGTGTAATGACTGGCACAAGGTAGAGGCATCGGTGTAACGAATGGCAAGGAATATGATCCTGGCAGCAGCATTCAAGACAGATTGGAGGGGGGAGAGTTTGGTAAGAGGGAGACCGATTAGAGGGGAGTTACAATAGTCGAGACGAGAATGAATAAGAGAAACCGTCAGAGTTTTTGCAGAGTCAAAAGTAAGAAAAGGTCGAATTCTAGAAATGTTTTTTAGGTGCAGATAACAAGAGCGAGCCAGTGATCGGATGTGGGGGACAAAGGAAAGCTCGGAGTCAAGTATGACCCCAAGACAGCGGGCATGTTGCTGGGGAGTAATAGTAGAACCACACACGGAAATGGCAATGTCGGGTATAGGTACATTAGTAGCGGGAGGAAACACAAGGAGTTCAGTCTTTGACAGGTTCAGTTTCAGATATAGTGAGGACATGATGTTAGACACAGCGTTTAGACAATTGCCGGTGTTTTCTAGAAAGGCTGGCGTGATGTCAGGAGGAGCGTATAATTGGGTGTCGTCAGCACAGAGATGGTACTGGAAACCAAATCTACTGATTGTTTGACCAATAGGGGCAGTATACAAAGAGAAGAGGAGGGGGCCTAGGACTGATCCTTGAGGAACCCCAACAGTAAGGGGAAGATGAGAGGAGGAGTAGCCAGCAAAAGATACAGTAAAGGAGCGGTCAGAGAGATAGGAGGAGAACCAGGAGAGAACAGTGTCCTTGAGGCCAATGGAACGAAGCATAGTGAGGAGGAGCTGATGATCCACATTGTCGAATGCTGCAGAGAGATCCAAGAGAATTAGCATGGAGTAATGACCATTTGATTTAGCTGTTAGTAGATCATTAGAGACTTTAGTGAGGGCAGTTTCAGTAGAATGTAAATAGCGGAAACTGGATTGGAGAGGGTCGAAAAGAGAGTTTTCTGAGAGATAGCGGATAAGACGGGAGTGGACCAGGCGTTCCAGGAATTTAGAGATGAAGGGAAGATTAGAGACAGGTCTATAGTTGGCAGCACAGTTTTGGTCGAGGGATGGTTTTTTAAGTAGTGGATGTATGATGGCATGCTTAAATGAGGAGGGAAAGATACCAGAAGAGAGAGAGAGGTTAAATATTTTAGTTAGGTGAGGGGTGACAGCAGAGGAAAGGGTCTGGAGTAGATGTGACGGAAATGGGTCACTGGTGCAAGTGGTTGGGTGTGAAGATGCAAGGAGCCTGCTTACTTCTTCTTCTGTGACTGGTTCAAAATCAGAGAGTGAGCTAGATGCAGTGGGGGAGGGAGGACAGTGCATGGTATGAGGTGATTGGGAGATAATTTCCTGTCGGATCTGGTCAATTTTTTCTTTGAAGTAATTGGCCAGATCGTCAGCTCGAAGCTCCGTGGTAGGGGCCTGTACTCTTGGGTTGAGTAGAGAATGAAAAGTGTCAAAGAGACATTTAGGGTTATTGGACAGTGAGGTGATGAGGGTGTTGAAATAGGTTTGTTTTGAGAAGTGAAGGGCAGTGTTGTATGTTCGAAGCATAAACTTATAATGGATGAAATCTTCGGGTAGGTTGGACTTTCTCCACAGACGTTCGGCGCACCTGGAGCACCGCTGCAGGAAACGTGTTTGCAGGGTGTGCCAGGGTTGTCGCCGTCTGTGTTGTGGTGTTCTATGTATAGGAGGAGCAAATTCATCCAGGGCACTTTGAAGTGTTTCATTGTAATGCTTCAATGCAGGGACCATGTTCTTTTCTTTGAATGCCTCTTTTTTTCTCCTGTAAACTCTATGTTGATGCCTTTGCCCAAAAAGCTCTACTTTTGTCTCATCTGACCAGAGAAATCTCAATTAACAATGCAAAAAGGATCTTAAAGTATAATCATATAAATATCCCATAAAAATGATGCTTTATTGATTAAAAAACCATAAATGATCATACACCAAAAAACAAAGTGGCAATAAAACAAAACAAATAGTGTTCAAACAAAAACCCCTTAAAGGGAACAAATAGGAATCCCTGATAAATAATCTGAGCTTAAACCTGCCTGGCCGCGGAGGTTGGCACCCTAGGGGGGAATGTTGCGGCGCCCCCGCTCACCGATGGCTGTCCCTAGGGGCCCTATCATACCCTGCAGCCACTAGGGAGACCCTCTACCCAATAAAAAAGGGACCCCTATTACTAAACAAAGATACTTCTGCTCTAAAGAGGACCCTATGTCCCTTTATATGTTAAAATCAATATAACACATTTGGCATTAGGTGGTATGTATGGGTAATAATGATTGGAATAAACCCCTCATACTGTTTCAACCACAATATAAAGTGCATAAATGTTGAGGGGTTCATTGACTAGACAGATCAAGATCATTTTGCGATACATCAGTCTTCAAGAGCACATAACCCTTATCACAAATAGCAACCTCAATGATCCAAAATCAATGTCACTAGGGGCATTAAATATTGATACCATATCATTCACACCCTATTACTGCCCAATTTGCTATCATACATAGCTTCATAAATGTCCAGTCAATGCAAATGTCAATATAATAGTTCCAAAATCACAACAGCGATACTTATCTGTATTACCCGCCACCTGCCATGGTTGTTAGCGCCTCAACGCGTTTCGCCTGTATGGGCTCATCAGGAGGACAGATAAATTGATGTCATGTGTCCCAAGTAAGGTGCAGTAGCAAGTGATACTTCACTAATCTCCCTTTTAAAACCACCGCCATCAAAATATGTGTACCGCCCACTCACACTCTCGTGGCACAGCGTCCTCCCATTGTCTCAATACGCATGTCCATACGTCACTGATGCATGACCAATCAGACACCAATAGTCAGAGCGTCTCACTGCGCTCAATGCGCATGTCCAGACATCACTGGTGCATGACCGATCAGGCATCTATAATCTAAACATCTCATTGCGCTCACCAATCCCGACGCCCATCCCTGGCTTACGGGTCAGTCATGTAGCGCACATGCAGGCGCTCTACCACGCATGCCCACCTTTCCCTCACTCGAGTCATGTATGACTTTCGGATCTCATGTGGTGCGCAGTCAAATGTTCACTCCCCAGGCTCTGACGTGATGTCCAATACACCAGCGATTAGGATCCGCCCCAGGCCTTCAGCCTCAGGTCTCTTTACGTATTACTGTGTATGCTCCGGGCTACAACAGAATGCCCGATATTTCGCCCGTCCACATCTATCGACCCCATGTGGCAGATGCAAATGTACCTATTAGAGAGTTACAGCGCATAATCGCATTAGAACCTCTCAGAATAGAATAAAATAAAGAATGTAGAGAGGCAGCGAAACAAGAATTGATCAACTAGGGGTAGAATAATAATGATATTTTCTCTTATTGATATCACACAAGCTATGGGGATCCATCAACCCCAAAAGATAGCTAGATAAAGACACCAAAGATTTCCCTACATCCAATTGGGAGTATATGGCGGCGTGTGATAAAGGGAAATAGATAGACACAATATCCCATAGCGATCAATGGGGATCCCCAAGCAAACAGGGGACCTAAAAAACAAAAACTGAGAATTCCAATAGACCCTAAAGGCCACATTCTTCAGCTGTGGCTTATAAGAAACAGGCAAACGAGAGCTGCTCATTTAACCCCTTAGGCTCCAGGGACTCCATCCTGAATATCCACTCACATTCTCTTCTAAGGATCATTTTATCCAAATTCCCTCCTCTCGGGTTCACATTGACCACTTCTACTATATTAAATTTAATATCTCCAGGGTTGCCTTTATGACATGACCACATATGTTTCGCAAGTGGGGTATCCCTTTGGTTCCTAATATCGCCCATATGTTCCCCCACTCTCCTTCTAAACTCTCTCTTGGTCTTCCCTATGTAGTCTCTAGGGCACGAACACGTGGCCATATAAACAAACCCTTTGGTCTTACAGTTTGAGAAGTTACGCTGATAGAAAAACTTCCCTGTACTTGAGCTGCGAAAGCACTTCCCGGGTCTCATAAATTTACAAAGGCTGCAATCTCCGCACTTAAAAAAGCCACAAGGTCTCCTGTCCAACCATGTACCACTAGCCACCGGTCTTCTATATTGGCTGTGTACCAGCATGTCTTTAATGGATTTACCCTTCCTAAACGTGATATTGGGACGCTCACCGACCATATCTTTTAAGTCTGGATCTAATCTGAGAACATCCCAATGTTTGGACAGGACCCTCCTGACCTCCTGATGATTAGCATCAAATGTCCCGATAATCCTTAGCTGTTCCGTCGAGCCCTCAACCACACATTTCTGTAGCAATTGCTGTCTATTTGCTCTGTTTGCAAAATCATATGCTGTATCAAGGACATGTCTTGGGTACCGCTTTTCCCTGAAGCGGACAAACATGTCCCCAGCTTGTTTCCGAAAGAGATCATTTCTAGAGCAGATCCTCCTTAGCCTGAGGAATTGTCCCTTAGGAATACCCCTCTTAAGAGGGACTGGATGGTGGCTCTGCCAGTGCAGCAGACTATTTGTACTGGTCGGTTTGCGATAGATACTCGTGGACACGCCTCCCAGCATCTCTTTTTCGATCTTGTTGTCCAAAAATGGTATTTCTGTTTCATGGATCTCTGAGGTAAACCTAAGGCCCACGTCATTCTGGTTTAATTCCTTCACAAACTCTGTGAATTGATCCTTTGCCCCTGTCCATACCACGAACACATCGTCTATGAACCTATACCACATAGACACCAGACTATGCCACCATTTTTCTTCACCCCCAAAGACAATAGTCTCCTCCCACCAGCCCAGGAACAGATTTGCATACGACGGGGCACAGGGGCTCCCCATCGCGGTGCCCCTGAGCTGGTGGTAGAACCCTCCATCGAAGGAGAATGCATTGTGCATTGGAACAAGGTGCGAGGACGGGCTATCAACTCAGAACCCGGTTCAGCCAATAAGGGGACAGATTCTGAACCTGTCCTCGCACACCCTTACAAGGGATGAGCAGAGTATCCTCTCGAGAGGTTTGAACTTTGTACCAACCAATAAGTTCAAATGTTTTGAGTGGGTAAAGGATTTAAATTTGTTTTGCAGGAAACTTAAATGGAGAAAGTTCTTTAGACATAATAGTCGTGAAACTTGTCGACAACAGGGCCTCAGTGATGAAGATATTGAGGGCTATGAGGCGCTCCTTGGCCTCTTTAGAGAAAATTATAGAGCTCCCATTGCTAGTAAGGGCCCTTTTACCACATTGAGAAGTAAATGTGAGAGGATGCCACCTCAGGGGGACATGGGAAATATTGATATTTTCGCACTGTTGGTGGAGAGGGACCTTAAGAGGATAACAAATCAAGAGTGGGAGGATGGATAACAAATCAAGAGTCGGAGGATGGTGATAATTTGATGGTGTGTGAGCGATTAGCTTTGGAGGCCCTTAAGAAAAATGACCAAATAGTGGTGAAGACCTCCGACAAAGGTGGTAACTTGGTAATTATGAACCATACCGAGTATTGTACCATGTGTAATGTCATACTACAGGACAAATCTACATATGAGGTACTAACGGGTAACCCCATGGTTGTTTATAAGGAGGAACTTCGTTTACTCCTAGATGTGGCCCTAACAGTTGGCTTGATTTCGAAAACGGAATTTGAGTTTCTTCTCCCTAAGTTTCCATTGGTAGCAACATTTTATGCATTACCAAAGATACATAAGGGCCTGGCCCCTCTAAAAGGGAGGCCAATTGTATCGGGTCTGGACTCTCTAACACAAAACTGTGGTCTGTACATCGACCAGATTTTGCGTCCCTTTGTGGTCTCCATCCCATCATATTTGAGGGATACATCGGATTTACTATTAAAATTGGAGGGTATATAATTTGAAGAGAATACCTGGTTGGCTTCTATTGATATAGAGGCCCTTTATAGTAATATACCACACGAAGCAGGTATTAGAGGTGTGGGACACTTCTTAAGTCAAAGATCAGTAGCGTGCATAGGGCACAATAACTTTTTGGCATCCCTTCTGCGGTTCACGCTTACGCACAATGCATTCTCCTTCGATGGAGGGTTCTACCACCAGCTCAGGGGCACCGAGATGGGGAGCCCCTGTGCCCCGTCGTATGCAAATCTGTTCCTGGGCTGGTGGGAGGAGACTATTGTCTTTGAGGGGTGAAGAAAAATGGTGGCATAGTCTGGTGTCTATGTGGTATAGGTTCATAGACGATGTGTTCATGGTATGGACAGGGGCAAAGGATCAATTCACAGAGTTTGTGAAGGAATTAAACCAGAATGACGTGGGCCTTAGGTTTACCTCAGAGATCCATGAAACAGAAATACCATTTTTGGACATCAAGATCAAAAAAGAGATGCTGTGAGGCGTGTCCACGAGTATCTATCGCAAACCGACCAGTACAAATAGTCTGCTGCACTGGCAGAGCCACCATCCAGTCCCTCTTAAGAGGGGTATTCCTAAGGGACAATTCCTCAGGCTAAGGAGGAACTGCTCTAGAAATGATCTCTTTCGGAAACAAGCTGGGGACATGTTTGTCCGCTTCAGGGAAAAGGGGTACCCAAGACATGTCCTTGATACAGCATATGATTTTGCAAACAGAGCAAATAGACAGCAATTGCTACAGAAAGGTGTGGTTGAGGGCTCGACGGAAGAGCTAAGGATTATCGGGACATTTGATGCTAGTCATCAGGAGGTCAGGAGGGTCCTGTCCAAACATTGGGATGTTCTCAGATTAGATCCAGACTTAAAAGATATGGTCGGTGAGCGTCCCAATATCACGTTTAGGAAGGGTAAATCCATTAAAGACATGCTGGTACACAGGCAATATAGAAGACTGGTGGCTAGTGGTACATGGTTGGACAGGAGACCTTGTGGCTTTTTTAAGTGCGGAGATTGCAGCCTTTGTAAATTTATGAGACCCGGGAAGTGCTTTCGCAGCTCAAATACAGGGAAGTTTTTCTATCAGCATAACTTCTCAAACGGTAAGACCAAAGGGGTTGTTTATATGGCCACGTGTTCGTGCCCTAGAGACTACATAGGGAAGACCAAGAGAGAGTTTAGAAGGAGAGTGGGGGAACATATGGGCGATATTAGGAACCAAAGGGATACCCCACTTGCGAAACATATGTGGTCATGTCATAAAGGCAACCCTGGAGATATTAAATTTAATATAGTAGAAGTGGTCAATGTGAACCCGAGAGGAGGGAATTTGGATAAAATGATCCTTAGAAGAGAATGTGAGTGGATATTCAGGATGGAGTCCCTGGAGCCTAAGGGGTTAAATGAGCTGCTCTCGTTTGCCTGTTTCTTATAAGCCACAGCTGAAGAATGTGGCCTTTAGGGTCTATTGGCATGCTGTTTTTGTTTTTTAGGTCCCCTGTTTGCTTGGGGATCCCCATTGATCGCTATGGGATATTGTGTCTATCTATTTCCCTTTATCACACGCCGCCATATACTCCCAATTGGATGTAGGGAAATCTTTGGTGTCTTTATCTAGCTATCTTTTGGGGTTGATGGATCCCCATTGCTTGTGTGATATCAATAAGAGAAAATATCATTATTATTCTACCCCTAGTTGATCAATTCTTGTTTCGCTGCCTCTACATTCTTTATTTTATTCTATTCTGAGAGGTTCTAATGCGATTATGCGCTGTAACTCTCTAATAGGTACATTTGCATCTGCCACATGGGGTCGATAGATGTGGACGGGCGAAATATCGGGCATTCTGTTGTAGCCCGGAGCATACACAGTAATACGTAAAGAGACCTGAGGCTGATGGCCTGGGGCGGATCCTAATCGCTGGTGTATTGGACATCACGTCAGAGCCTGGGGCGTGAACATTTGACTGCGCACCACATGAGATCCGAAAGTCATACATGACTCGAGTGAGGGAAAGGTGGACATGCGTGGTAGAGCGCCTGCATGTGCGCTACATGACTGACCCGTAAGCCCGGGATGGCCGTCGGGATTGGTGAGCGCAATGAGACGTTTAGATTATAGATGCCTGATCGGTCATGCACCAGTGATGTCTGGACATGTGTATTGAGTGCAGTGAGACGCTCTGACTATTGGTGTCTGATTGGTCATGCATCAGTGACGTATGGACATGCGTATTGAGACAATGGGAGGACGCTGTGCCACGAGAGTGTGAGTGGGCGGTACGCATATTTTGATGGCAGTGGTTTTAAAAGGGAGATTAGTGAAGTATCACTTTGCTACTGCACCTAACTTGGGACACATGACATCAATTTATCTGTCCTCCTGATGAGCCCATACAGGCGAAAGGCGTTGAGGCGCTAACAACCATGGCAGGTGGCGGGTAATACAGATAAGTATCGCTGTTGTGATTTTGGACCTATTATATTGGCATTTGCATTGACTGGACATTTATGAAGCTATGTATGATAGCAAATTGGGCAGTAATAGGGTGTGAATGATATGGTATCAATATTTAATGCCCCTAGTGACATTGATTTTGGATCATTGAGGTTGCTATTTGCGATAAGGGTTATGTGCTCTTGAAGACTGATGTATCGCAAAATGATCTTGATCTGTCTAGTCAATGAACCCCTCAACATTTATGCACTTTATATTGTGGTTGAAACGGTATGAGGGGTTTATTCCAATCATTATTACCCATACATACCACCTAATGCCAAATGTGTTATATTGATTTTAACATATAAAGGGACATAGGGTCCTCTTTAGAGCAGAAGTATCTTTGTTTAGTAATAGGGGTCCCTTTTTTATTGGGTAGAGGGTCTCCCTAGTGGCTGCAGGGTATAATAGGGCCCCTAGGGACAGCCATCGGTGAGCGGGGCGCGCCACAACGTTCCCCCCCTTAGGGTGCCAACCTCCTCGGCCAGGCAGGTTTAAGCTCAGATTATTTATCAGGGATTCCTATTTGTTCCCTTTAAGGGGTTTTTGTTTGAACACTATTTGTTTTGTTTTTTTTGTCACTTTGTTTTTTAGTGTATGACCATTTATGGTTTTTTAATCAATAAAGCATCATTTTTAGGGGATATTTATATGATTATACTCATCTGACCAGAGAACATTCTTCCAAAACGTTTTAGGCTTTTTCAGGTAAGCTTTGGCAAACTCCAGCCTGGCTTTTTTATGTCTCGGGGTAAGAAGTGGGGTCTTCCTGGGTCTCCTACCATACAGTCCCTTTTCATTCAGACGCAGACGGATAGTACGGGTTGACACTGTTGTACCCTCGGACTGCAGGGCAGCTTGAACTTGTTTGGATGTTAGTCGAGGTTCTTTATCCAACATCCGCACAATCTTGCGTTGAAATCTCTTGTCAATTTTTGTTTTCCGTCCAGATCTAGGGAGGTTAGCCACAGTGCCATGGGCTTTAAACTTCTTGATGACACTGCGCACTGTAGACACAGGAACATTCAGGTCTTTGGAGATGGACTTGTAGCCTTGAGATTGCTCATGCTTCCTCACAATTTGGTTTCTCAAGTCCTCAGACAGTTCTTTGGTCTTCTTTCTTTTCTCCATGCTCAATGTGGTACACACAAGGACACAAGACAGAGGTTGAGTCAACTTTAATCCATGTCAACTGGCTGCAAGTGATTTAGTTATTGCCAACACCTGTTAGGTGCCACAGGTAAGTTACAGGTGCTGTTAATTACACAAATTAGAGAAGCATCACATGATTTTTCGAACAGTGCCAATACTTTTGTCCACCCTCTTTTTTATGCTTGGTGTGGAATTATATCCAATTTGGATTTAGGACAATTCTTTTTGTGTTTTTTTCATTTAACACAAATTAAAAGAAGATAATAATAAAAAAAATTTGTGTTTGCAATCATTTTCAGGAAGAAACTGAGTATTATCTGACAAAATTGCAGGGGTGTCAATACTTTTGGCCACAACTGTATGTCTTGCAGCCCACCCAAGACCAACGTTGAAGGTTTTGAGCGGGTCCTCCATACAGCACAAGGACACTAGAAGATACCCCGGCTGGGACAATATCTGCCACTTACCTCAAATAATTACTGCTTTTTATTGTAATAAAAATGTTATTATGATTGTAAATATTATACTATGTATAGGAAACGGTATATTGATAGTGTATAGGATTATTGTGAAAATCTAGTATAGTATTGGTAGAGTATCAGAACTAATAGGTATCCGTAGATTATTAAGTAGGGAACTGGATTTTTGTAAAATATGGTGAATGTCTAATAGTAAATGAGAGAAGTATTGTTTCTGGGACAAGGTGTCCAGAGCAGGTGGCGAACCATTTAACAACGGTTGTCACCCAAACAGTTTAGGGACAAGTGTTAGTATTGTATAGATAGATGCAAGACATAAGGAATAATGAAAGTATTTCAGCAGGGATAGTGTGCCCTGACTTGGTAACGAACTCCACAGTTGGTAATGGTTGCTGCCAGTAGAACTTTAGAATATAGAAGATAGGAATGGATAACTATCTAGGATGTAAGACAGTAGTAAGATATAGATAATGTAAGGTAATGTTATCATGTAACGTTGAAGTGAGAGAGTGTCTCTCATAAAGGGAAGTTGAGTTTGAATATGTTTTACCTGATAACACTTAAAAATTGTTTGTATGTTCCCCTGTAACATCATGCACTCTATTTCAGCCCGCGAATGTGCTGCGTTTAATGGGGGTATGTGACGCCCCTGATGGTCCAGTCGCCACAGAGGTACTGCACCTCAACCAGAGGTGTAGTATTCCACCTTTCAGGTAAGATGGAGGCACCAGACCTGGCTCTTACACAACACTGCATCCACCACAGCAGCAGGTGATGTGCTTCACCATCCCTGCTGGCTAGGAAAGGGTGTTAGAAGGTGGGTGGAGCTGGAAGGTTGGAGTGGGAGAATAGAAGGGAAGTTAGGATCAGTCTTCCCGTAGGGGAAGAAGGGGAAAGACCAGCATAGGCAACCTTCCCGTGGGGAAGGTGGGAAGAGATAGAATTGTACAGCAGACCCCTGCTCTGAGGGCCTGCTGGTATGGACTGAATACCTGAAAGAAGCTCCCTGAAGGGGAAAGAGATTTCCCAGAGGCACGGGTGGAGAGTGCTCATTCAGAAAGGATCTGTGAGCAATTGTATGCGTTTTACATTGAAATCAATAAGACCCAACTCTCTTGTTTTCCTCATAATGGGCTCATTTACATTGAAAAAATGTGCCACAATAATGTCTATTGGACTCTCAGAATCAGAGCCATGATTGTCTAGTGTATGGTGCATCCTATCGATCTCCAGCAGTCCTTATCAATAGGATCACCAAGGATAGTATTGAATAAAGTGAGCAGTGTCTGCATAATCACTTGGGTATTAATGCTTTCAGGTATACCTCTTATCCAGATATTATTGTGATTTTCTTGGTCATCAACCATATTATACAGACTGTTTATTTGCTGGCTGTGAAGATCCAGAGTTAGTTTATGAGCATTTTGATGGTCCAAAACTTGTAAACAACATCCTGTAATCTCTGTACCTTGACAGTAAGCTGTGACAGGCTATAAGTGAGGGAACATATTTCAGTTTTGTGTGTGGTCTCCAGCCTCTGTATATATTGCTCCATGTCTTCCTTAGTAGGCATAGACGCAATATGATATACAAATCAATTATGGTGTTCCACATATCAGAATCCCCTGTGGTTTGGGAGGGGGTGAGGTAAATTCCCCTGTGAAGCAAACATTGCGCAGTATGTGGGCATCGGTGAGAACACAAGAAGATTTGTGGAGCTGTTTTCTTGTGAGACCGACATTAAGAAAGGAGAAATTGCAAGACTTTCATATTGTAAGACAGCTCAAGCCTGTGAGTTAAGTGCTTTTTCCAAGTTGAGGAAGTAATGGCACCGGAGTGGGAAGATGTGCCCTTTGATAAGAAATGCGGGAATGTGAATCGCGACACCAATTAATCAGCACAGGCATGGAAGGAGAGTATGAGTGTTTATATTTTAAAGAGACCAAACATGAGAAATGATAAGATACACTTTTCGGTTGAAACAACATTTTGAAGATGAAAAAGGCTTCTCCCCTGTGTGACTACTCTGAAGTTTATTAAGAGTTAAATTTCCAAGTAAAACTTTTCCCGCATTAGGAACATGAAAGCTTCTCCCCTGTGTGACTGCTCTGATGTGTGATAAGATTTGATTTTTCTGTAAAATATTTCCCACATTCTGAACATGAAAAAGGCTTCTCCCCTGTGTGAACTCTCTGATGTTTGATAAGACTTGATTTATCTGTAAAACATTTCCCACATTCTGAACATGAAAAAGGCTTCTCCCCTGTGTGAGTTCTCTGATGTGTGATAAGATTCGATTTCTGGTTAAAACATTTCCCACATTCTGAACATGAAAAAGGCTTCTCCCCTGTGTGAGTTCTCTGATGTGTGATAAGATTCGATTTCTGGTTAAAACATTTCCCACATTCTGAACAGGAAAATGGCTTCTCCCCTGTATGAGTAATCTGGTGTGTAACTAGATGTGATTTCTGGTTAAAATATTTCCCACAATTGGAACAAGAAAACCTATTCTTCTCATTTTTTTCAGAACGTGAAAATGGTTTCTTTGCTTTATCAGTTTGTTTTTTAATGCTTATTTTAAGACTTTGATTTTCCTCAGGGGTCAGTAATGAATCAGAAGACAGGACCTTTTTCAAAGGATCAGATGGTCGATCTTTGCTGTGAAGGGATAACGGAATATCTGGAGTAATGGCATTTACTTCAATTGTATCCGGTGTAATCTCAAGATCATCTGATTTATAAACTGAAGATGTCAGCTGTCCCCCTGATCCCCTGGTGCAGTCATCTGCCAAGAATAAAACCAATTATTATTTTTGAATAAAATCCTTGAAATTTATATTTATTAACATTTCTACTTAATCTCTTTAAATATGCAAGTTGTGATAAAAAAGTTAAATTAATCACAAGACAATGACATATAAGTCTGATAGAAAACCTCATAGCATGAATCAGTAGAGCGTGGTGTTCGACTGTTTGTTCATTCTGCCTCCCAAATGTAGGTGAAAATAATAACAATAAAAACTTGCACTCATCTCACAGAAAAAAACAAGCCAAGCCCCACTCAGGTCCATCATCTACCAGAGGAAAAACAGAGGTTTCCACATTATTAGTGGCTCAAAGGCTCTTGTAAGGCAACATGGCTTCCATAAACCAATCCAGCAATATCCGCTCTCCCAAAGTCACATCTTTCTCTCACTTCTGAGCCTTGTAGTGCGCCCAAACCACATTCATCATCCATTTGGCATTACTATAGCGAGAAGAACCCACTTCATTTACGGTGTGTGTCTCCTGGAGCACAATCTGGGCACTATGTGATGGGTAGTGAGATGGCAAATGTGCGATTTTCTCTCTCCAACATCCACTCAGTGCTAATTTCCAGAGAGTGGCTGTGAAGTCAAAATAGTCACTACTCCTATAGATTAATTCCCTGAGGGTTATAATTTCCATAATTGAGCCACTTTATTGGGTTTTCTACTGCTCTGGATTTCTATTTTGTCATATTAGGACTTCTGTAAATGGTGTGTCACAATTTTTCTGGGATCTGGTCCTGCAACATCTGTGTCTGCCACCAGGCGCCGCCTTATTCATTCTGCAGGGGGCGCTGGTGATGCAGGAGACAACGCAACCAGAAACTCTGGATGGCACAGGCTCTGTCCTTCCAATAAGATTAGGTTGCCTGGGACCTGTAGTACCATCCAGTCTAGCAGTATGGGATTGTGTGGTGTCCAACTGAAGTACCGTATTTTTTGGATTATAAGACGCTCCGGATTATAAGATGCACCCCAAATTTTGAGGAGAAAAATAGGGAAAAAACTATTTTTAATAAAATGGTGATGCTTTTTATAATCCATGCGTCATATTGCTTACCGGGGGTGGTGGCTGCGGTGAAGTGGGGTCCCAGGGTCGCTGCTGGAGGAGGCAAGAGTGGTGTGTTGCTGCAGGACGCAGGCTAGGATGAGGGGGCGTTCCAATGTGCGGCACGCCAGTGCGGATGTCGGGTGCTGCCACTACGCTCTGTCCCGATGCTTCGGGGGGCTCTGCCGACATTTTGTTAAAGGCCAGAGCCCCCAGCAGCTCTTCCATGGTTTCCTGTGTGGTGGACTCCAGGAAAATGGCTACCGGGAGGCGTCGCATGGGCAGATGGAGATCTCTGCACCAAGATCTCGGGAGATGAGATCACAGCGCTGAAACACATCACCACAGACGGTGCTTTTGCTCTGGATCTTCAGCCCCTATCAGGACCTTTGTCCTTCTCTGTGCCCTGCCGGACTCGCCTGTATTTCTCATAGCCCTATCTGGGATCTTTGTACTATTCCGCTGTGGCCTCTCCTCTATAATCCATTTTTCTACTTAAGTGAGGCTTGATAAAGACCCATAACAGGGTCGAAAAGTTACCTTGATACTTTATTACTGCTGTGGTGACTTCAATAAATTCATCTATGTTATGCATTTGAAAAATCATATTTTGAGTGCGGCTGTTTCTTCACTTATATGACTCTAACTGGACTAGCTCCAGGTTCAGCCTGCACCTGCCCTACACGTAACAGAGTGCACGCCATTTATCTATAAATTGCACTCATTTATGGTGGACCACTGGAGCTACTATGAGTCCTGACCACAAGAGCAGAAAAGTATTACTGCTCAATTTCAGGAGAGATTCTGCAGTAATCTGAATTCCTTAGGATTGAAAACAGAATGTAATTTATTACGTGGAGTGAATCCATGAAACCAGGGCTCGAGCCATGCCAACACATCTCCTGCAGGCGGGAACAAATGTATATTACAGCCATCAGCCTCGCACAGCTTAGAGATATATCATGGCACAGGTGTACTATTTTTATGTAGTTTCTCGCGACACTGTTTGAAGTTAGTCATTTTTAAATTAATAAGTCAGGATAAAGGGAAACTGTTGTTATTATACAGAAATTCACACTTGGCCTCACTGCACATTTAATGTTGTCAATCATAAAAGTGAAGTTTCGCTAGAAACACTGGACCTGGTCTTGTAGGGACCATATGAGACATTCAGCAGCACAGAAGGGAGAGAAGGTAGATTCATCCAATAAGATATCAGGGATCTAGGAAGCCAACAGCATCATTACCCTCCGCTTTCTCTTACAGACCTATCTTAGGCTGGTTTCACATTTGCGTTTTTTTGCGCAGCGTTTTTGCGCATACGTGTGCATGCGTTTTCCCCCCCTATATTTAACATGGGTGCGCATACGTGCGCATTGGCATGCGCACGTATGCGTTCTTTGTGCGCTGCGTTTTTTTATGGTGTGCGTCCTTATTTTCTGGACGCTACATGTTGCATTTTTTGGTCCGCCCAACCGCTTTAAAAAAACGCATGCGCACGTTTTGCGCAAACAATGACCATTATGGTCTATGGGTGCGCATGCACATGTATGCGTTTTTTTGCGCATGCGTTTTTTTAGGTGTTCACTGGTTAGACTAGTTATAAAATTCCCCACCCAAAAAAAAAACATGTCTATATAAAGGAGGTGTCTGCCAGCACTGTACCACAACTGTAGAGACAGACTGGAGAGTAGAAAGACTGCAAAAAAAGAATCCATCTTCAATCCCAGCTTTGGCATCAAGAATGTGAGTATT
Source organism: Dendrobates tinctorius (assembly GCF_039654945.1). Classification (NCBI taxonomy): domain Eukaryota; kingdom Metazoa; phylum Chordata; class Amphibia; order Anura; family Dendrobatidae; genus Dendrobates; species Dendrobates tinctorius. Next base: position 16,068,382 of record NW_027361794.1, read on the forward strand.
ATTACATCTAATAATGTATGCCTGTCCTTTTAAATTGTACATGTACTAATGCGTTTTATTATTTTTACATGCAGTATGTCTTCGGAATCTGAATATTCCCCATCCCGGCAGGAACTGGCGGAAGCAGACCGTGAGGTGATTATTTTCGTGCGTTTGGTAAGTATATCTGCTGCTTCTCCAAATCTCTTAACGTTTGTTGTTTTTTTTCAGACATCGTCATCTTCTGCGGACGCGACAATTGAGGGCGAACAGCAGGAGCAGCCAAGCCAAGTCCCGGTGGTGATACGGAATGTAAGTATCAAATGATTTGTAATGTTCTTTATTTTTTATCTTCTATATTTCCTCTTCTGGATCTTTTTTGTATCTTTTTATTCACACAAAATTCGAATATTCTAATGAATGTGTTTTGTCTAGGTTCCACAACGGGATGAAGACGTATACCTGGATAATGAACACCGCCTGGTCCAGGAGCGTGCCCCATTGTGGGACAGCCGTGACCGGCTGTACAAGGACAATGTGGTGAACCGTCGGCTATGGAATGAGGTGGCCGCAGAGTTGATGGATGGCTGGGATAGCGCCACTGCTTCCTCCAAAAAGGCGTTTAGTAAGTATTTCCCTGCTCTGTTATGCCGCAGTGACTATTGTCCTTGATGGCACTGTTGGGTTTTGTGCTAGATATATTCTAGCAGGAAACCCAACAGTGTCATCTGGCTCAACAGTGACTGCTTTGGGTATTGTATTGCTGTATTGTGCCGCAGTGACTATTGTCCTTGATGGCACTGTTGGGTTTCATGCTAGATATATTCTAGCAGGAAACCCAACAGTGTCATCTGGCTCAACAGTCACTGCTTTGGGTATTGTATTGCTGCATTGTGCCGCAGTGACTATTGTCCTTGATGGCACTGTTGGGTCTCGTGATAGCATATGTCGTGCATCAAACACAATTGTTACATGTTGTTTGTTTTTCCAACAGTGGACAAAGTCCGAACACGTTGGCGCTCGATCAAGGACCGCTTCAACAGTGATGTTCGTGCTGAGGGCCAGGTTCGCAGTGGTTCTGCGTCAAGGACAAGAACAAGATACCGATACTATCACGCGTTGCAGTTCCTAAGACCGGTCCTTGCCACCAGATCGTAAGTATTATAATTTTTTGTTTTTTATTTTTATTAATCTGTGTTTTTCTAATCCACAGCTGATGCTTCTTGTAAAGCATGATAGTAATGATTTTCCTTTCTTCCACAGCACCTGGAGCAGCACCCTGCAACCTGTCCCTGGAGCGGTCCTTCATCGGACGTCCTGACCCGTCCCAGCCATCCGACAGCCAGGAAGCACCTTGCAGGTCAGCCACACAGACAGCTGGTGTCCAGGAAGCTGGTCCATCAGGTGTTCCCCTGTCCCAGGTCTCTGCCACTGGTTATGCGGGCACTACCCGCCAGTGGCAGAGGGCCTTGGACAGGAATGTCTTGCCCGAGTTTATGCACTTGAGCGAGGCCTTTAATGCCAGCCTCAAGTCCCTGTCAGACAGAGTGGAAAGCGTTTTTTCACTCATGGAACGTGGTTTTAACCACATGGAACACCGCTTCCAATCTGTCGAACAGCGCCTTGACTGTCTGGAGGCCGACCTCAACAGACCAGCGCACCATTTTTTTAGTAAGATTGAAAAGGGCATGGCGGAACACCTTAGTCCTGAGCAACAGCTGAATGTGCTGCAGGCCTGCAACAATGCTTTCTTGCAGGCTATGCAGCATAATCGGTACGGGCAGCAGTCAGTGGTGTCATTTCCACCTGTGCCACCATTGACTCGCTTCACCTCACTACCGATTTGTGCTGCATACCACTGCACGGACACCTCTATTCAAAGCCCGGACACCCACCGTTACACCACCACAAGTCTGAGTGCTGCTGGTCACTTCACCGACACCACCATGGCAAGCGCTGCTCCTGTCTGGAGCACCACCGCCACCCCCATGCATGCTTGGAGCACAGCCACAGTAACCACTCCGCAAACATGGAACAGCCCTGCCGCAAACACTACAACATGTAGTAGCCCTACCACCACCACTCCGCAAACCTGGACCATCACTGCCGCCACCAGTCCTCCTGCAAGGACAAGCACTGCCACCGCCACCACAGAGCATCAGCAGCAGCCACAGCAGCAGGCACAGCAGCAGCCACAGCAGCAGACGAGGGACCCACATTCATTATTTGCCCCAAGTTCCAGGCGCCAACAATCAAGGCGGGCATTGGGCCCAAGTAGGTACAGGCAGGCCAGTTTAAGACAAACACTTATTACTAATGTAGCTGAACCTCTTTCCTCTCCTCCTAGTGTGTCTAGTTCAATTCAGATAACTGGACTCCCTTCCCCCACAAGTTTTGTTGCCCCTTCCCCTAGAACACCATCTTCAACTATAAGCTGTGCATTTTCACTGCACACCTCCAGCTTGCAACCATCTGCCCCCAAACGCAGAAAAAAATAAAGTTTTTTATAATTTTTGTGGTTAAAAATAAATTTAAATTTCTGGTTCACCATAACAAAGTTTGATTAATGTTTTTGGCGCCGTCTACACACACTGCGCCATACACACAATGCGCATTAAACTTTGCAAGGTGTCATAAAAAGTGTTTTTGAGGATTGGCTGTTTTTACCATCCTCATTTCACTTATTGTTATACTAGGCAAGGGGGATTATTGATATACCTTGTAATTAACAACATACTCTTGTGTGTTGAATCCACTGATGGGTAAAATACACGTCATATGTTAAATACCAAGGCCTAGTATAATAACTAGAGTTTACCGACTAGGATCTGGCTTCATGAAACACAAACTGGTGAAACTCGGGCAAAAAAAAGGCGAGTTTCGTTCGAAACACTACCACAATGTTAGTTAATGGGAAATAAAAGTCGGAATTGAGCTGATTACATTCATCCACTCAATGCAGACTTTTATTCTCCATTTACTTGCATTGGGGTTGGGTTTTGAACGAATCTCCAAAATTTTTCCACTAGTTGGACCAGTTTCATTTGAAAGAAATTTGGTTTCATGAAACCCGATCCTACCAAAGTCGCTCAACTATAATCATAACTATTTATCAATCATGGCCTGGTTAATACACATATCATATTTAACCTGCAGCTTTGCTTACGTACCAATATATTTCATGTAGACTAGCGATGCTGCAGTTTCTCTCATATGTGTATTTATCTGCCCAGGTGTGAGAACATCATGAATTCACAGGTATACATGGGAAGTTTTTTATTTTATTGGAGTGTAAAAAACATAGTGCACTCGGTACTGGTATCAAATCAGGCTTTTTATTAACATACACACACGAAAACATTCTGACACCATTTCATCTTGCCAGTGCACCCGTCCTACATCAGAGTAGGCCGCAAATTGGTCCCTCATTTGGCCAACTTCAACGGATGACCTGAGAGGGTGCTGAGTGAATTCAGGCAATGGGTTAGGAGCAGCATCATTGAGTTCAAAGGTCGGGTGCTCTTTAGCCATCGCAAAATTATGTAGAACCACACACGGTCCAAGTCACGACTGGAGTGGGGTTTCAGTAGGTTTGCGCACATTTGAAAAGCCTCATCCCCAACCATTACAAAGGGCAGTGGCGGAGCTTCGGTGTGGGGAAGAGGCCGTGGTATAGGGAAATTAAATTGGTTGCCATACAACCTCCGGCCCATGTCTGAGTTTTTAAAAGCCTGTGAGTCATTACCACGGCCAAATGCTCCAATGTCCACTGCTACAAACATACATCCGGCATCCGCAATGGCCATGAGTACTGTTGAAAAGTACTTTTGTAATTATAGTACTCCGATCCAGTTCTTTTGGGTTTGATGATCCGTATGTGTTTACCATCAACAGCTCCCAAACAGTTGGGGAAATTGCAGACTGTCCAGAATTTGTCAGCAATTTCCATCCACTTTTCAGCGGTGGGCAGGGGCATAAATTCTGGACAAAGAACGTTCCAGAGAGCCCGGCAGGTGTCCGCAACAATTCCAGACAAGGTAGAGATTCAAATACGGTACTGGAAGTGTAGTGAAGATAGGGTTTCTCCAGTCGCCAGGAATCTGCGAAACAGAGAAAGAAGTAAAATTAATATTTCTGTATATGGTTTTTTAAAACTATAAAATAAAAAATTAGTACATTCACGAAAAATAATTATCCCAGGTTTTGAATAGTACATGTAAAAAAAAAAAAAAACCCCATCAGACCCCACCCCTTGGTTTTTAAATATTGCGTACCGTAATGTCACCAGGAGCCGTTCCTCAGGAGGAATCGCACGACGGAGCTGTGTGTCCTGTCTCCGGATGGATTCTTGGACACGAGCAAGCAAATCCCTGAAGCTTTCTTGGGACATCCGGATATAATCTGTAAATTTCTCCGGGTTTGCCTGTAGCTCACTGTAGAGGGTGTGGTATGCCCCACGGCTCTCCCGGAGTTCAACAATCGGATGTATCTACATACGCCGCCGCTGCCGTCTTCGCTGTCTCTCTCTTCCTTTGTTCATGGCAAGCAACTGCATATGCCCTTGCCATCGCGATGTCCAAATCCAAGTTGAAGTGAAAACTCTTCCAGCGCAGATCCATGTTGACACGAGAACAATCAAGGAAATGTGAATACTGTAGACAGGGTCTATATATTAACATACCACACCGCCACTGACGTCCCATTGGTCGTGTGTGTTGCCAGATTGTTATCTAGATTTTTTTTGGGTGAGGACAAACAATGTGCAAAAAAACGCAAACGTACTAAAAACGCATACAAACGCTGCGTTTTTTTCCTGCATGCGCATAAAAATGCTTGAAAAAAACGCAGCGTTTGTATGTGTTTGTATGCGCAAAAAAACGCAAGTGTGAAAGTAGCCTTAATATTTTTCTTCAAGTGATTTTCTAACTTGTCATAACATTCTATGTATGCTGTCATTTGGCTTTGTAGTTTATAGATCTCGGCAAGTAACAGTCAGCGACATCTAATACAGGATCGTCAATGGATAACTTCTATAGAAAAGGGTTTTCAATGACCAACGTCATTTGAAATGTTTTGCATGGTGGAAAACGTGGTCTAGCGGCAAAATGGTGATCACACGATTGTGATACGGCCGGACTACAGCACCGATAAAGCTGCCATAGCCGGTGACTGAGAAGAATCTGTGACTTGTCTATATTTAGTGGTCAGTACTCACCCGACCGGTTATAAATAGTAATCTTCTCTTTACACCGCTCATCACCCCTCACATATGTCTCTGTAGCATTAATATGGGTCAGATCTTCACCCTGAAACAAATATTGTAAAAGTCACAGACAGATGGAGAAGTCACATCTATGATCAGCTCTAATCCTGCCATCTCCATCGTTCTCATTACACAAGTATAAAATTTATAATACTGGTGGATAAAACAAGACTGAACACAAGACCTTCACAGCCGTCTACAAATCATAGGGGAGATCTCATGATACCTTCTCTCCATCTACCTGATGATCCTGAGGAACATTGGGATCTTCTTGTTTACAGTCTTGTGGAAGAAGAGGATGGGGACATCTCTCTGGTGTTGTCCTGATACTGGATAGATCTGGAGGAAACACAGACAGGGACTGAATTCATTCTTTACATACAGATAATTATAGGCCGTGTGTATTTAGTCCTGTCTATTACCTGGAGATGTGAGGGGCTGGGGAACCTCCATCATGACGTCCTTGTACAGATCTTTGTGTCCTTCTAAATACTCCCACTCCTCCATGGAGAAATAGACGGCGACATCCTGACACCTTATAGGAACCTGACACATACAATGATACCGTCATCCCCCGATCCCTTCATAGCGTTACTGTATAATGTCCCAACATTCCCAGCAGTGTCACCTCTCCCGTCAGCAGCTCAATCATCTTGTAGGTGAGTTCTAGGATCTTCTGGTCATTGATGTCCTCATGTATCAGGGGGTGAGGTGGAGGCCCCGTGATTGGGCTCAGGGGTCTTCCCCATTTGTCAGACACAGGGTCCTGACAGCGCTCACTGGAGGTCTTCTTCACTACTGTGTAATCCTGGTTATGGAGAGAGACATTAATAAATCGCACTACAGACATTTCCAGAATCCTCACCTCTCCAGTTCTGTCCATCTGTTATTCCCATAGATAAGAATGATGTAATGTGACGTCATCAGAATCTCTCACCTCTCCAGTAAGCCGGAAGAGGATCTCTAGGGTGAGGTGTAATATCCTCTCCGCCATCTTGTCTCTGTCCATATCCATCTTTGATGGGTAAATCAGGAAAATTCTCTTATATATAAGATCTTCACTGAGAGGATCCGATATTGTAGAGACCTGAATGAGAAGATGAGCCGATGTAACATCTTAAAATCCTGTGTAATAATACAATTACTGGAGATAATAAGGGAAACATATGAGGAGATTTATTATTTTACAGTATTTAGTTTCCTTCTTTACATCTACTAATAAAACCTATATATTTAGGCCACAAGCAACAAGCAGTTTCTTCCTCGGAGTCGGCAGCTGAATACGTTCCTCATAGACTCATCTTCCATAACGCTAATTCTCGTCTCATTTACCGACACTGGAATCGGCATTAGCAATACTGCAGGAGATATTCATTACACGGGACAGGAGAAATAACTACTTCATGATGAGGACGACATCTTCATCTTCTACTATGGCTCTAGAAACATATTTGGCCGGAGTCCGTCACTGACTCCATCCCCACCGGCCGTCTATATGAAGGTTTCCCGTCTTCCCTGCACTGTAATCTTCTATCACGTTAGATCTCAGGTCTGATTCACACACAGAAGTTTGAGGCTTTTATAAATGCAAATTGTCTCTTCAGAGAGAAAGAGGACTTGAACTTTATAGCGCCACCTGTTGGTAGTAGCGATCCTACACGTCACAATCGACCCTTTAGCGAATCTTGTAATAGGACTTAAGATAAAAGCCAAAACAGAACCCCAATTTGCAGACACGGTGTTTCGGGCTATTGGCCCTCGTCAGTGCAAAGTATGAGAACTGATTTGGCTTGGGGAGAGGCTCTGGGCTGGGGTCTAAGGTTTCTCCTTGTGGAGAGTGACATACCACCTCTGGCTTGTCAAGGTGAGGAGGCTTATTCGCCATGCAATGCTCCTCTGGGAAATTTAATATGCAAATTGACTCTTCAGAGAGAAAGAGGACTTGTGTCAGAGACACCGCACACTTGCTCATAGAGCCAGTGCGCGTGTCCTGAGTACAGAAGCAGTGCTAAGAGTTACCTGGGGAGCAGGGCAGCAGAGGTGACCAGGCGTGCTTCAAGCTAATAGTGTCAGGGACCAGTCAGTGCTGGAAAGTAAAGAGGCACGGGACCTGCGGACACTGAAAATGAGCAAGCTTGCACAGGACCTATGGTCATGTGAACTGTCATGTGACTGCAAGGGTGCGGGGCTTAGCGTCAGAGAAGCCAGAGAACTCAGATTATGGCAAAGCAGAAGTCATGCACAGTACAGACCAGCGAGGTACAGGAGGGATAAACAGACGGGAGATCAGACAAGCCAAAGGTCATACACAGGATCACAGTACAGTACCAGGGAGGAGACAGAGCGGATATTCAGGGCCAAGCAGAGATCAAAACCAAACAGACATATAAGGTACCAGGCAGAATCCAAAGCGATATCCAGAGAACAGACCGAGTCATACACAGAGAATCAAGTAACCAGAACACAGCACTAACACACTCAGGGGTCACCACACAATGCCAAGGGCAAGAGTATAACTGACAGGGATGGGAGCATCCTGAGGCTATAAGAAGCCTCCCCCAGAACCAGGGAGAGGCCACAATCGTAGCCCCAGGTGTGCAGGTAAGCCTGCACCGGGATCACAACCTTTAACCCCAGAAATGCCAGTCATCAGCACTGGTTCCAGGCATTAACCCCACGTGTGCGAGTCAAACCCGCACTGAGATCTTGACAGTACCCCCTCTCAACGGGGGGCCTCTGGACCCCCAGGCTTGCCCGGGTACTTAGCATGGAAAGCCCGCACCAGGCGATCAGCATGCATCAACCGGGCCGGTACCCAGGACCTGTCCTCCGGTCCATACCCCTTCCAATGAACCAGGTACTGTACCGACCGCCGTACCAACCTGGAATCTATGATATGACCAACCTCGTACTCCACCTGCCCCTCGACCAAAACAGGAGGAGCGTCAGACTCGGAGTCTCCCCGGACTGCTTCAAAAGGTTTCAGTAGAGATTTGTGGAAGACGTTAGGGATCTTGAAAGAAGGTGGAAGGCACAGCCTATACGCCACTGGATTGATATTTTCCACAATCTTGTATGGGCCAATGAATTTGGGTCCCAACTTGGCTGACGGAATCTTTAACTTAATGTTTCGCGTGGAGAGCCAAACTTTCTCTCCCACCCAAACATGGGACCAGGTGTTCGTTTCCTGTCCGCGAAAAACTTATACCTGCCTTGAGACCTAGATATATGCTGCTGGACTTCTGCCCATGTATCTTTTAACCGCTGAACAGAGTCCTCAGCCCCAGGACACCCCGAATCCAGACGAGAAAACTCACCAAAATGAGGACTGAACCCATAGTTAATCAAGAAAGGGGACCTACCAGTGGATTGACTCACCCGACTATTGAAGGTAAATTCAGCCAACGGCAGTGCATCGCACCAGTCATTCTGTCTAGCAGAGGTTAGATACCTGAGGATCTGTTCCAGGGACTGGTTAGTGCGCTCCGTATGGCCATTGCTCTCAGGATGGTATGCAGACAAAAAGGACAGAGACATACCTAATTTTTTGCAGAAAGCACACCAAAACTTAGCCACAAACTGCACACCACGATCAGACACCACATTCAGGGGTACCCCATGCATCCGGATCACATGCTGCACAAACAACCTGGACAACGTCTCAGCTGACGGTAGTGCGGACAGGGGTACGAAATGAGCCTGCTTAGAAAACCTGTCCACCACTACCCATACCACTGTATTACCCTTAGATGGAGGGAGATTGGTAACAAAATCCATGTATAATTGAGTCCATGGCCTTTGGGGCACTGCCAAGGGTATCAGCTCCCCTGCCGGCCGGCTATGAGAGCTTTTAGAACGAGCGCAGACCCCACAACCAGCAATGAATTTTTTTATGTCCGAACCAAGGGTAGGCCACCAAAAGATCCTAGCCACCGCCAGACGTGTGGCTGAAATACCAGGGTGAGCACTCAGCTTGGATTCATGGAACTCCTGCAAGAGTTTCAGGCGAAGTTGCTCTGGGACAAACAACTTCCCCTCCGGCTTGGCCGCCGAGGCCTGCGACTGGGCCCCCTGAATCTCCCGTTCCAATTCAGATGAGACCTCTGCTATCACAACCCCAGGGTGAAGAATGGAGGACGGTGGCTCAGGGGGCGACACCGGCTGAAAACTGCGTGATAAGGCGTCAGCCTTGACATTCTTAGACCCTGGACGAAATGTAATCGTAAACTGAAAACGGGAAAAAAAAAGTGACCAACGGGCCTGTCTGGGCGTTAGTCTTTTAGCAGACTCAATGTACGACAAATTTTTGTGATCCGTGATCACGGTAACCGGGTGACTGGCCCCCTCCAAAAAGTGCCTCCATTCTTCAAACGCCAATTTGACCGCAAGAAGCTCTCTATTGCCTACGTTGTAATTTCTTTCCGCAGCAGAGAACTTCTTGGAAAAGAAAGCACATGGCCTGAGGTTGGTTAGAGTGGCAGGCCCTTGGGACAACACCGCCCCCACCCCCACCTCAGAGGAGTCCACTTCCACGACGAATGGTTTGGACGGATCTGGCTGCACTAACACAGGAGCAGACATAAAACATTTTTTCAGCGTTGCAAAGGCCTCTTTTGCGAGCGAGGACCAATTTCTCACATCCGCACCTTTGCATGTTAGATCCGTGAGAGGTTTGACCACTTGCGAAAACCCCCGGATAAATTTGCGGTAATAATTGGCGAACCCCAAGAAGCGCTGAAGACCCTTAAGATCTCGGGGTTGCACCCAATCCGCAATGGCCTGCACCTTCTTGGGGTCCATGCGAAAACCCTCACCGGATACAATTAACCCCAAAAAGGACAACTCTTGTGCACAGAATACACATTTCTCCAATTTGGCATACAAATGATTTTCTCTAACCCTTTGGAGCACAGTTCGTACATGTTCCAAATGAGAATACTTGTCGGGGGAATATATCAAAATATCATCTAAGTAGATAACGACAAAGCGACCAATGAGATCCGAGAATACCACGTTGATGAAATTCTGAAATATGGCAGGGGCGTTGGTAAGACCAAACGGCATGACTAAATTTTCAAATAGTCCCTCGGTCGTGAGGAACGCGGTTTTCCATTCATCCCCCTCTCGGACCCTTATCAAATTATATGCCCCCCGAAGGTCCAGTTTAGAAAACCACTTTGCCCCTGATAGTTGGTTACATAAATCGGGAATCAACGGAAGGGGGTACGTATTCCGTACAGTAATTTGATTAAGCTCCCGGAAGTCGAGACAGGGACGTAACCCGCCATCTTTTTTCTTTACAAAAAAGAAACCTGCCGCCACAGGTGAGACTGAAGGACGCATGTGTCCTTTGCGCAGACTTTCAGTAATGTACTCCTTCATAGCCAAGTCTCAGGACCGGACAAATTAAACAGACAGGCTTTGGGTAATTTAGCCCCCGGGACCAGCTCAATAGCGCAGTCAAAGGGTCTATGTGGCGGTAACGTCTCGGCCTCGCTTTCGGAGAATACATCTTCGAAGTCCTTCAGGCATTCCGGAATACCTTCCAGCTCGACAGATGATACAGACACAGATTTAACAGGTTCAACCAGCAGTGCGGATTTATCACACAACTCAAAATCATTAAACCCCCATTGTACAATCTCCCCCGTTTTCCAGTTAATACCTGGGTTATGGCGTTGTAACCAGGGCATGCCCAACACCAACCCTGCAGGTAGATTGTCCAGCACAAAACAACTTATGTTTTTCACATGAGTAGCGCTCACTCTGAGCGAAAACACATCAGACATAAAGCGAATTCCCTCCTTAGTGAGGGGAGAGGAGTCAATGGCCATCACCTTGATCGGAACCTTGAGCCTAACTGTCCCTATCTTGCAGTGTGTGACCAATTGGGAGTCAATAAGATTAATCGATGATCCGCAGTCCACGAAGGCTGTAGAGGAAAAAGAACTACCATCCACAAACAGTTCCACAGGCAGTACTACTTTAGAAAACGAGGAAAATGGTACCTGAGGGTCTGAGCAGCCTCCCCGTTGACTACCCAGACCTAGTCGTTTCCCGCCGACCGGGTTTGAAGATGGGCAATTCGGGCACTCCCTTTTCCAATGTCCCGTTTTACCGCAGTAAAAGCATAACTGCTTGTCCTTCCGGCGTTTCCTCTCCGAATCCTTCAGGGAGAGGGCGCCTACATTCATGGGCTCAGGGGCAGTCTCTTTTCCACTGGGGAATAATGGAGTATCCACCTGCATCACCCCTCTGGCCCGCAGCCTGCGGTCCATCCGGACGGCCTGGGTCATGGCGTCCTCGAGAGAGTTAGGTGGGGGATGTAACGCCAAGGCATCCTGCAGCCGCTCGGACAAGCCTCTGCGAAAGAGTCCTCGGAGTGTGGCGTCGTCCCAAGAGACCTCTGCCGCCCAGCGGCGGAACTCAGAACAAAACCACTCAGCTGAGTGTTTCCCCTGACAGACACTCATCAACATGTCCTCTGCCAATTGCACTCGGTCAGGTTCATCATAAATGTGCCCGAGGGCCTCAAAGAATGCATTCACAGACATACGTTCAGAAGCAGAGGAAGACAGAGAGAAAGCCCATGCTTGCAGAGCCCCCCGAAGTAGGGAAATAATGACCCCCACCCTCTGGAACTCATCCCCGGAGGAGCGGGGCCTTAGAGAAAAAAAAAAAGCTTGCATCCTTCTCTGAAAGACCTGAACTCCTTTTTAGCCCCTGAAAAAAGGTCTGGTAATTTGACCAGAGATTCGGGGGACGCTAATGACACATCCCTACCCCCAGAACCAGAAGCCCCTGCATCGACAGCCCCCGGCACAGTAACCACCAACTGTTGCTGGGTCTGGGCCATCGTGCGTTGTTCCACATTGAGCTTATGGAACATTTGGGTCAGGTCCTTGACCTGATCAGACAAGGCTTGTATGGGATCCATGAGGATAACACACACCTTTTTTTATTTTTTTTCTCTTCAGAAAAAAAAAAAAAAAAAAACTGAAATGGTCAGTTATAATGTCAGAGACACCGCACTACACTTGCTCATAGAGCCAGTGCGCGTGTCCTGAGTACAGAAGCAGTGCTAAGAGTTACCTGGGGAGCAGGGCAGCAGAGGTGACAAAGCGTGCTACAAGCTATTAGTGTCAGGGTCCAGTCAGCGCTGGAAAGTAAAGAGGCACGGGACCTGCGGACACTGAAAATGAGCAAGCTTGCACGGGACCTATGGTCATGTGACTGCAAGGGGGCGGGGATTAGCGTCAGAGAAGCCAGAGAACTCAGATTATGGCAAAGCAGAAGTCATGCACAGTACAGACCAGCGAGGTACAGGAGGGATAAACAGACGGGAGGTCAGACAAAGCCAAAGGTCATACACAAGATATCAGTACAGTACCAGGGAGGAGACAGAGCGGATAATCAGGGCCAAGCAGAGATCAAAACCAAACAGACATAGGAGGTACCAGGCAGAATCCAAAGCGATTTCCAGGAAACAGACCGAGTCATACACAGAGAATCAAGTAACCAGAACACAGCACAAACACACTCAGGGGTCACCACACAATGCCAAGGGCGAAAGTATAACTGACAGGGATGGGAGCTTCCTGAGGCTATAAGAAGCCTCCCCCAGAACCAGGGAGAGGCCACAATCATAGCCCCAGGTGTGCAGGTAAGCCTGCATCGGGATCACAACCTTTAACCCCAGAAATGCCAGTCATCAGCACTGGTTCCAGGCATTAACCCCACGTGTGCGAGTCAAACCCGCACTGAGATCATGACAACTTGAACTCTATAGCGCCACCTCTTTCTCTCTGAAGAGGCAATTTGCATATTACATTTCCCAGAGGAGCATTGCATGGCGAATAAGCCTCCTTACCTTGACAAGCCAGAGCTGGTATGTCACTCTCCACAAGGAGAAACCTTAGACCCCAGGATTATATAAAGGCTTCTTTGTAAGAACAACAAGACAGGAGATATATGAGGCCAATGTCTCCACGTACAGTGATTTTTTTTTAGCATTTTCCTGTAGGCTTCCGTATATTACATGAAAAACACAAAAAATAAGAAATAAAATTGGGGATGGAGATACTGTGGAACATAATTCTGTGTGTGGGAACCAAGAAAGGGGCTCTATGGCATTAAGTATGGGGAAGAGGGAGAACTGATTATCTCCTGGTTTGGGTGGAAACATATTGTGTGTGGAGGATGGCGATACTGGGGGAACATTATACTGTATATGGGGGCAAGTAAGAGGCCCCGTACTAGGAGAGTAATACAGGTTTCCTTGGTTCTCGTGTTTCATAGTTGGGTCGTTTGTATCAATCAGCGGAAAAGGAACAAAACCATTGTGATTCATATAAGGAGACAACACAGAAACCCCTAAATATAACATTTTATACCAACCCCACAATCTGTGACTCTTCAGGGTAAATCGCTCTCTCACCATTGGATTAGAGCTGATACTATGAAGCTAAAGAGACTAAAAAGATGTGGAGAATCCCCACCGACCTCAACCCCCAGAGCCGCACACATGTAGGGCAGTTCTGTGCGCACAGGACCTGTGATGAGGTCACAGCAGGGGAGGAGTCAGGGGTCACATGATCAGGGGCCTCAGTGTATGCAGGACTCTAGTGATGGGCTGTCTGGCTTTTCTTGAAAAAAGTGCTACTTTCCCCTCTTTTCTCCCTCCAGTCCCTTCACTATAAAGCCTGGGCCTCATTATACAGCTGGGGTCTAGTGATGGGCAGTCTGGCTCTTCTTGCTCCTTCCCCTCTTTTCTCCCTCCAGTCCCTTCACTATAAAGCCTGGGCCTCATTATACAGCTGTACAGGGGTCTAGTGATGGGCAGTCCGGCTCTTCTTGCTCCTTCCCCTCTTTTCTCCCTCCAGTCCCTTCACTATAAAGCCTGGGCCTCATTATACAGCTGTACAGGGGTCTAGTGATGGGCAGTCCGGCTCTTCTTGCTCCTTCCCCTCTTTTCTCCCTCCAGTCCCTTCACTATAAAGCCTGGGCCTCATTATACAGTTGTACAGGGGTCTAGTGATGGGCAGTCTGGCTCTTCTTGCTCCTTTCCCCTCTTTTCTCCCTCCAGTCCCTTCACTATAAAGCCTGGGCCTCATTATACAGCTGTACAGGGCTCTAGTGATGGGCAGTCCGGCTCTTCTTGCTCCTTTCCCCTCTTTTCTCCCTCCAGTCTCTTCACTATAAAGCCTGGGCCTCATTATACAGCTGTACAGGGCTCTAGTGATGCGCAGTCCGGATCTTCTTGCTCCTTTCCCCTCTTTTCTCCCTCCAGTCCGTTCACTATAAAGCCTGGGCCTCATTATACAGCTGTACAGGGGTCTAGTGATAGGCAGTCTGGCTCTTCTTGCTCCTTCCCCTCTTTTCTCCCTCCAGTCCCTTCACTATAAAGCCTGGGCCTCATTATACAGCTGTACAGAGGTCTAGTGATGGGCAGTCCGGCTCTTCTTGCTCCTTTCCCTCTTTTCTCCCTCCAGTCTCTTCACTATAAAGCCTGGGCCTCATTATACAGCTGTACAGGGGTCTAGTGATAGGCAGTCTGGCTCTTCTTGCTCCTTCCCCTCTTTTCTCCCTCCAGTCCCTTCACTATAAAGCCTGGGCCTCATTATACAGCTGTACAGGGGTCTAGTGATGGGCAGTCCGGCTCTTCTTGCTCCTTTCCCTCTTTTCTCCCTCCAGTCCCTTCACTATAAAGCCTGGACCTCATTATACAGCTGTACAGGGGTCTAGTGAAGGCTTTTAGCCCTTTCCTCAGACTGTAGCTCCTGGGATCAGGCCCTCCCTCCTGTCCATATTGCTGTTTTGTGTTCTCCTCTAATACCTGAGATTTGTCCATGTGTTCTACATTAGTCAGTGTGGTGACATCTGCCAGCACTGATTATTCCCAGGCTATGTGCACACGTTGCGGATTTGCTGCGGATCCACAAGTGATTTACAGTACAATGTTATTCTATGGGGAAAAAACGCTGTGCACATGCTGCTGAAAAATCCAAGCAAAAACGCAGCAGTTTATTTTCCGCAGCATGTCAAAACTTTGTGTGGATTCCGCAGCGTTTCTACACCCATTCCATTATAGGAATCCGCAGGTCTAAAAACACAGGCGAAATCTGCACAAAATCCACAATAAATCCGCATAAAAACCTCAAGGATTTAGACCTGCGGATTCTGCCAAGAGATGCAGATTCCACACAGAAAATTCCACACAGCAATCCGCACATGTGCACATACCCTTATAAGTAAATCCTTGGAGACATGTTCCAGGTTCTTACAGAGTAACTCTGATATCTGCACCATACATGGCACCCCTTACCTACCAATTCTGGTATGCATGGTCCCCTCACCCACAATCCTGGTATGCATGGTCACCTCACCCCCCCTATCCTGGTATGCATGGTCCCCTCATCCCCAATCCTGGTAGGCATGGTCACCTCACCCCCCCTATCCTGGTATGTATGGGCCACTCATCCCCAATTCTGGTATGCGTGGTCCCCTCACCCCCCAATTCTGGTATGCATGGCCCCCTCACCCCCAATTCTGGTATGCATGGTCCACTCACCCCCCAATCCTGGTATGCATGGTCCTCTCACCCCCCTTTCCTGGTATGCATGGTCCTCTCACCCCCAATCCTGGTATGCATGGCCCCCTCACCGCTCAATCCTGGTATGCATGGTCCTCTCACCCCCCTTTCCTGGTATGCATGGTCCTCTCACCCCCAATCCTGGTATGCATGGTCCTCTCACCCCCCCTATCCTGGTATGCATGGTCCCCTCACCCCCCTTTACTGGTATGCATGGTCCTCTCACCCCCAATCCTGGTATGCATGGCCCCCTCACCATCTTTCCTGATATGCATGGCCCCCTCACCCAACTTTCCTGGTATGCATGGTCCCCTCACCCCCAATCCTGGTATGCATGGCCCCCTCACCCCTCAATCCTGGTATGCATGGTCCCTTCACCCCCAATCCTGGTATGCATGGCCCCCTCACCCCCCAATCCAGGTATGCATGGTCCCCTCATCCCCCCAATCCTGGTATGCATGGTCCCCTCATCCCCCCAATCCTGGTATGCATGGTCCCCTCACCCCCAATCCAGGTATGCATGGTCCCCTCATCCCCCCAATCCTGGTATGCATGGTCCCCTCACCCCCAATCCTGGTATGCATGGTCCCCTCATCCCCCCAATCCTGGTATGCATGGTACCCCTCATCCCCCAATCCTGGTATGCATGGTCACCTCACCCCCCCAATCCTGGTATGCATGGTCACCTCACCCCCCAATCCTGGTATGCATGGTCACCTCACCCCCCAATCCTGGTATGCATGGTCCCCTCACCCCCAATCCTGGTATGCATGGTCCCCCCTCATCCCTATCGTAGGATGTATGGCCCCCTCATCCCCAATCCTTGTATACATGGCACCCCTCACCCCCCTATCCTGGTATGCATGGTACCCCTCATCTCCCAGACCTGGTATGCATGGCCCTCTCATCCCTATTCTGGTATATATGGTCTCCTCACTCCCCCCAATCCTGGTATGCATGGCACCCCATTCCTCATCCTGGAATGAATGGCCCCCTCTCCCCCCAATCCTGGTATGCATGGCGCCACAACCCGCCCTCTACTGACTTCACGGTGAATACCCGATCGGTAATCTTTTGTGCCGTGATGACAGGAGAGGGCGGGTTGTTGGGCCGGAATTGGCACCTGCACATTCCTATATTTCTGGTGCCATTTTCTTTTTTACAGGGTGGATGTAGCAGAGCCGTGTGTGTACGAGGTGTACAGAGCAGAGCCGCATGTGTACAAGGCGTACGGAGCGGAGTTGCGTATGTACGAGGTGTACGGAGTGTAGCCGCATGTGTACGAGGCGTATGGAGCAGAGCTGCATGTGTGCGAGATGTACGGAGCGGAGCCCCATGTGTATGAGGCGTGCAGAGCAAAGAAGCATGTGTACGAGGCATACGGAGCAGAGTCCTGTTTACTAGGTGTTCGGAGCGGAGCTGCTTGAGTACGAGGCGTACGGAGTGGAGCCACATATGTGCGATGCGTACAGACCAGAGTCGTGTTTACTAGGTGTTCGCGTGTGTGTGCGTGTCTGTCCGGATGGACCCTCTGGAAAAGTTCTCCTGAATATACTCCGGCATGGCCTGAGTCTCCTCTGGAGATAAAGGGTAGATCCTTCCCCTGGGCAGCGAGGAACCTGGAACAAGCTTGATCGGGCAATCATACGAGCGGTGTGGAGGAAGGACCTCAGCCTCTTTCTTATTGAAGACGTCCGTATAGCCCCAATAAGCCGAAGGGAGACCTGCGGGAGCAGAGGTGGACTGTGGGAGATTAACAGGACGAATTGGCTGCAGACACTGCTTCTGGCAGGAGGATCCCCCAACGTAGCACATCACCCGAGCGCCAATCAAGGATTGGTTGATAGGACCTGAGCCAAGGAAACACAAGCAACAGTGCATGTGAGAGGTTCGGTAGTACGTACACGGTAATACTCTCCCAATGAAGGGCCCCAATCTGTAGTACTATTTCTTCAGTCACCACGGTGACGAGCTCTTGCAGAGGTCTTCCATCTACCGATGCAATCAAACGTGGTCTGTCCAGGGAAACAACAGGAATCTGAAGCCTCCTGACAGTCTTGAGACTAATAAAGTTGCCTGCCGCACCCAAATCCACACAGGCCACCTCGGAGTAACGTCTCTGTTCCAGGTATATCAAAACTGCCAAAGTCAAGGGAGTTGAGGAATCGGGAACTCCTAAGAAGGCCTCCCTTACCTGTCCTAGGGGAAGAAGTAAACCAGCCCCTCTGGAAAGCTCGCTGGATCGTTCTTGGAAATACAAATCTATGCGTGTGGTCAGGGAGATTAGATCCTCCAAGGAGGTTCAAGTATCTCGCCCCGCGAGCTCATCCTTAGTCCGGCCTGACAGCCCATGCCAGAAAGAGCCAACCAGAGCCACATTATTCCATCCCAACTCGGAGGCTAGGATTCGGAAGCGGATGGCACACTGAGCTACTGACAGGGAACCTTGGTGAAGGTTGAAAAGGGACCCAGTCATGGAGGCCAGCCGTCCCAGTTCATCGAATACCCTGCGAAAATTCTCCAAAAAAGCTGCCAATTGGGAGACAATGGGGTTATCACGCTCCCACAGGGGATTCACCCAAGCCAAGGCCTCTCCCTCTAGAAGAGATAAAATGAAAGACACCTTTGCACGATTGGTGGGATATCGCAGGGGCAGGAGTTCAAAATGGATGCTGCACTGAGTCAAAAAATCCCTGCACAGATTGGGATCCCCAGAAAACTTAGGTGGCTTGCAAGGACAAGATGGGAAATGTGGCAAGGACACAGAGCCAGAGTCACAGGATGCTACCTGTACGGAAGCCGCGGAAAATGTGGTGCCGGTGGGGTCCATGGCCTGGTTATTCTTTAACACCTCAGGGAGGCGAGCTGTAAGAGTGGACCCTCTGGACCATGGAACAGATAGCCCCAGGGCGAGCTGACCTAGTGAGGACCACCCTCTATTCAGGGAGTGTCAGGGGCAATCCCAAGGGGTTGAGCTACCAAGACTGCTGGAACCAGGTGGCCGGCTCACAGGAGACACGAGTCATGTGTCTAGCAACAGGGAATATGTAGCGTACAAGAGTGTGCAAAGCGTGGACACAGGGACACGCAGGGTATAGGACAATACAGGGCAAGTGTACGGGAGCACGGAGAGTACAGGACAATACAAAGCATGTACACGGGAGTATGCTAGATACAGGATAGTGCAAGGTGGGTACACAAGAACACGTATGGCGTGCACAGACAAGCACGCCCGGATGCAAGCAAAGCAGGGCGCGTGCGAAGGAGCACGCCTGAGTACAGAGTTAGACAAAGCGTGTTCAGAGGGCACGCCTGAGTGCAAGGTTAGACAGTGGGTGTGCTGATAAGCATGACAGGGTGAAGGTATGAGCTGAGCGTGTGCAAAGGAGTATGACAGAGCACAGAGCGTGTGCAATGAAGCACGACAAGGCAGAGTACAGAAACGGAGCACAAGGCAGAGTTCAGGAACAGAGCATAAAGCAGAGTACAGAAACGGAGCACAAGGCAGTGGACCCGAATACAGCACACAGCCCGGCAAGGACCAAGCAGACCAAGCCAGGAAGCCCATCAATAATTAGGCACCTCCCATAGGAAGAGGTAGCCTGATATAGGGCAGGAGCACAAGGACTTCTGGGTCAGATCCTCCAGGACCATAGAGAGGACAAGGCTGCAGCTAGAACCAAGAAGAGCACACATGCGCACTAGCAACGCTGTGCAGCCATGAAACTAAGTACGAGAGGTGCGCGTGCGCACCCGACGGGAACCCCTGAGCGGCCGCGGTGCCGGACGTGGTGACACCGGGCGTGGGGTCCTGCCCCCAGGTGAGAGGGGCATGACAGGCGGCGTGACAAATACCACGGTAACCAATACCAAGAGGGGTGGCTCAGATAGCGGGAGAGACATGGAATAGAAGGGAAACGTAGAAGACTGACGAACACCAGAGCACTAGGGACAGACATACAGAACTGAGCACAGGAGTATGGATGTGCAGAGCAGTGCAGAGGGTACAGATAAGCAGAGTAGGATACAGGAGTACAGACGTGCAGAGCAGGTTAAAGGAGTACGGACACGCAGGGTAGCGCACAGAGTATAGACACTGGTCTGGGTCGCAAGAGCAGGAGCTTGAACAATAACCAGGCGCCACTGATAAGAGGAAGCAGGTTCAAATACCCCACACCTTACTCGGATTGGCTGCTGGGATTTCCGGATCAGGACATCAGAGAGCATAAAGGACCTGGGAGAGGGTGTGACCGCCCTCTAAGAGTGCCAGGGCGCAGGTACCGGGACCGGGAGCCTCCCGCAGTGCAGGGAGGATGGCAGGACCGAATAACAAGACCGGAGGAGCGGGTAGCAGCAAGCACGGCGACGGCAGGAGCGAAGGACTGGCCAGCAGTGGTGGTAACAGTCTCCCTACTTACAGAATACAGTCCTATAAATGGAGACCGTAAGAGTAGATGCAAATATAGATGGCAGGGAAGGGCCCAAACATGCTGTCTAATCCAGCAATAAGAAAATTACAGTGCATAGTGCATATGTATACAATTCTCTATTAAAGCGAACCTGTCACCAGGTTTGGCCGATATAAGATGCAGCCACTGCCTTTCAGAGCTTATCTACAGCATTCTATAATGCCTGGATATATAATGTGCCATCAGTAAATAGAATGGCCAAGGGAATGTATAATGGGTGCTGGACCTAATACAGTGGGTACGGAAAGTATTCAGACCCCTTTACATTTTTCACTCTTTGTTTCATTGCAGCCATTTGGAAAATTCAAAAAAGTTCATTTTTTTCTCATTAATGTACAATCTGCAGCTCATTTTCACTGAAAAAAAAAACAAAAAATGTAAAAATTTTGCAAATTTATTACAAAAGAAAAACCGAAATATCACATGGTCATAAGTATTCAGACCCTATGCTCAGACACTCATATTTAAGTCACATGCTGACCATTTCCTTGTGATCCTCCTTGAAATGGTTCTTCACCTTCATTGGAGTCCAGCTGTATTTAATTAAACTGATAGGACTTGATTTGGAAAGGCACACACCTGTCTATATAAGACCTCACAGCTCACAGTGCATGTCAGCCCAAATGAGAATCATGAGGTCAAAGGAACTGGCCAAGGAGCTCAGAGACAGAACTGTGGCAAGGCACAGATCTGGCCAAGGTTACAAAAGAATTTCTGCAGTACTCAAGGTTCCTAAGAGCACAGTGGCCTCCATAATCATTAAATGGAAGAAGTTTGGAACCACCAGATGTCTTCCTAGACCTGGCCGTCCAGCCAAACTGAGCAATCATTGGAGAAGAGCCTTGGTGAGAGAGGTAGAAGAAGAACCCCATGATCCCTGTGGCTGAGCTCCACAGATGCATTAGGGAGGTGGGAGAAAGTTCCACAAAGTCAAATATTACTGCAGCCCTCCACCAGTCAGGCCTTTATGGCAGAGTGGCCTGACAGAAGCCTCTCCTCAGTGCCAGACATATGGAAACCCGCATAGAGTTTGCTAAAATAAAACACATGAAGGACTCCGAGACTATGAGAAATAAGATTCTCTGGTCTGACGAGATGAAGATAGACCTTTTTGGTGATAATTATAAGCGGTATCTGTGGATTGCAGAGCCACACACACGTTTGGCTGTTCTGTGCACACAGGACCTGTGATGAGGTCACAGGAGGGGAGGAGTCAGGGATCACATGATCAGGGGCCTCAGGACTCTGCCGCTGGTTGTCATGGTGCTGGATGAGTGGGAGTTTATGTGGGGGGGTCAGGAGGGGTTTACAGTGTGGATGTAGCAGAGCCATGTGTGTGAGATGTACAGAGCGGAGCTGTGTGTACGAGGTGTACGAAGCGGAGCCATGTGTGTACGAGGTGTTTGAAGCGAAGCCACGTGTGTACGGGGTGTACGGAGCGGAGCCATGTGTATACGAGGTGTACGAAGTGGAGCCGTGTGTGTACGAGGTGTACGGAGCGGAGCCGCGTGTATACAAGGTGTACGAAGTGGAGCCATGTGTGTACGAGGTGTACGGAGCGGAGCCATGTGTGTACGAGGTGTTTGGAGAGAAGCCGTGTGTGTACGAGGTGTACGGAGCGGAGCCATGTGTGTACGAGGTGTTTGGAGAGAAGCCGTGTGTGTACAAGGTGTACGGAGCTGAGCTGTGTGTGTACGAGGTAGGGTGACCGCAAAAAATCGATGTCGGAATTTTGTCCGTCTGGACCCCACAAAACGATTCCCCTTTCCAGATATTGAGATAGCCAAAATTTGAGCTCGATCAAACGACGTTAACCCGTGCCGCTCGTCGCTCAAAGTTTGAAAAAATCCAAATTGAGGTATTTTAAGATTTAGGTATTTTGCATAGTCTGTTAGACTATAAAGAATGTGACAACAACATTGCAGAAATAGCCCTGACCAAATTTTCGAACCATTTGTGGTATTTGAATGCAGAGTTGGTGGGATTATCGTTTTTTGATCCCACCATTACAGACAATGAAAAGTTGTTAATGGCTAATAAATTGCTCAGTAGCACAGATGAACCATCAGAGCACGCTAGGGTTGTAAATCCAAAAGTTAGGAAAGAAAAATTAAAAGAGGTAGGAAGTAACCGACTTTAACGACCTTCTGACAAAAGATGAAGAACAAAAGCAATATGTCCTGCAAGTTGTAAGCAAATGCCGAGCATTATATTCTGACGTTTCAAAAACTACTTTAACAAAAGCTCTAGAATAGATTAGATAACTATGTAAAATTATCAACTCATGTAGGTTAGCGTGCTCTGATGGTTCATCTGTGCTACTGAGCAATTTATTGGCAAACTGCTCCAGGTCCCTGATATTAGAAGGGTGCCTTATAATAATAATAATAATAATACATTTTATTTCTATAGCGCTGACATATTCCGCAGCACTTTACATTTCAGAGGGGACTTGTACAGACAATAGACATTACAGCATAACAATAATCACATAGATCATAACAGATACCAAGAGGAATGAGGGCCCTGCTCGCAAGCTTACTATCTATGAGGAAAAAAGGGGAGACACGAAAGGTGGGTGGTAACAGTTGCCCTGATTGTATGGACCAGCCATAATGTTAAGTGTTAAACAGTACGGATGCAGAGGGCTAATGGTTGCATAAAGCATGTGGGAACATGATGCCGGGAACCTGGTTATGGTAAAAAACTTTTGGCTGTGCCACACAGGGATTGATTAGGTTAATGTGTTGAGGCGGTAGGCCAGTCTGAATAAAAGCGTTTTCAGGGCATGCTTAAAATTGTGGGGATTGGGGACTAATCGTATTGACCTGGGAAGTGCATTCCAAAGAATTGGCGCAGCATGTGTATAGTCTTGAAGACGGGAGTGGGAGGTTCTGATTATTGAGGATGCTAACCTCAGGTCATCAGCAGAACGGAGGGCGCGGGTAGGATGGTATACTGAAATAAGGGAGGATATATAGGGTGGTGCTGAGCAATGAAGAGCTTTGTGGGTGAGGGTAATAAGTTTGTATTGGATTCTGGAGTGGATGGGTAACCAGTGTAATGACTGGCACAAGGTAGAGGCATCGGTGTAACAATTGGCGAGGAATATGATCCTGGCAGCAGCATTCAAGACAGATTGGAGGGGGGAAAGTTTGGTAAGAGGGAGACCGATTAGAGGGGAGTTACAATAGTCGAGACGAGAATGAATAAGAGAAACCGTCAGCGTTTTTGCAGAGTCAAAAGTAAGAAAAGGTCGAATTCTAGAAATGTTTTTGAGGTGCAGATAACAAGAGCGAGCCAGTGATCGGATGTGGGGGACAAAGGAAAGCTCAGAGACAAGTATGACCCCAAGACAGCGGGCATGTTGCTGGGGAGTAATAGTAGAACCACACACGGAAATGGCAATGTCGGGTATAGGTACATTAGTAGCGGGAGGAAACACCAGGAGTTCAGTCTTTGACAGGTTCAGTTTCAGATATAGTGAGGACATGATGTTAGACACAGCGTTTAGACAATTGCCGGTGTTTTCTAGAAAGGCTGGCGTGATGTCAGGAGAAGGAGCGTATAATTGGGTGTCGTCAGCACAGAGATGGTACTGGAAACCAAATCTACTGATTGTTTGACCAATAGGGGCAGTATACAAAGAGAAGAGGAGGGGGCCTAGGACTGATCCTTGAGGAACCCCAACAGTAAGGGGAAGATGAGAGGAGTAGGAGCCAGCAAAAGATACAGTAAAGGAGCGGTCAGAGAGATAGGAGGAGAACCAGGAGAGAACGGTGTCCTTGAGGCCAATGGAATGAAGCATAGTGAGGAGGAGCTGATGATCCACATTGTCGAATGCTGCAGAGAGATCCAAGAGAATTAGCATGGAGTAATGACCATTTGATTTAGCTGTTAGTAGATCATTAGAGACTTTAGTGAGGGCAGTTTCAGTAGAATGTAAATAGCGGAAACTGGATTGGAGAGGGTCGAAAAGAGAGTTTTCTGAGAGATAGCGGATAAGACGGGAGTGGACCAGGCGTTCCAGGAGTTTAGAGATGAAGGGAAGATTAGAGACAGGCCTATAGTTAGCGGCACAGTTTTGGTCGAGGGATGTTTTTTTAAGTAGTGGATGTATGATGGCATGCTTAAATGAGGAGGGACAGATACCAGAAGAGAGAGAGAGGTTAAATATTTTAGTTAGGTGAGGGGTGACAGCAGGGGAAAGGGTCTGGAGTAGATGTGACGGAAATGGGTCACTGGTGCAAGTGGTTGGGTGTGAAGATGCAAGGAGCCTGCTTACTTCTTCTTCTGTGACTGGTTCAAAATCAGAGAGTGAGCTAGATGCAGTGGGGGAGGGAGGACAGTGCATGGTATGAGGTGATTGGGAGATAATTTCCTGTCGGATCTGGTCAATTTTTTCTTTGAAGTAATTGGCCAGATCGTCAGCTCGAAGCTCCATGGTAGGGCCCTGTACTTTTGGGTTGAGTAGAGAATGAAAAGTGTCAAAGAGACATTTAGGGTTATTGGACAGTGAGGTGATGAGGGTGTTGAAATAGGTTTGTTTTGAGAAGTGAAGGGCAGTGTTGTATGTTCGAAGCATAAACTTATAATGGATGAAATCTTCGGGTAGGTTGGACTTTCTCCACAGACGTTCGGCGCACCTGGAGCACCGCTGCAGGAAACGTGTTTGCAGGGTGTGCCAGGGTTGTCGCCGTCTGTGTTGTGGTGTTCTATGTATAGGAGGAGCAAATTCATCCAGGGCACTTTGAAGTGTTTCATTGTAATGCTTCAATGCAGGGACCATGTTCTTTTCTTTGAATGCCTCTTTTTTTCTCCTGTAAACTCTATGTTGATGCCTTTGCCCAAAAAGCTCTACTTTTGTCTCATCTGACCAGAGAAATCTCAATTAACAATGCAAAAAGGATCTTAAAGTATAATCATATAAATATCCCCTAAAAATGATGCTTTATTGATTAAAAAACCATAAATGATCATACACCAAAAAACAAAGTGACAATAAAACAAAACAAATAGTGTTCAAACAAAAACCCCTTAAAGGGAACAAATAGGAATCCCTGATAAATAATCTGAGCTTAAACCTGCCTGGCCGCGGAGGTTGGCACCCTAGGGGGGAACGTTGTGGCGCCCCCGCTCACCGATGGCTGTCCCTAGGGGCCCTATTATACCCTGCAGCCACTAGGGAGACCCTCTACCCAATAAAAAAAGGGACCCCTATTACTAAACAAAGATACTTCTGCTCTAAAGAGGACCCTATGTCCCTTTATATGTTAAAATCAATATAACACATTTGGCATTAGGTGGTATGTATGGGTAATAATGATTGGAATAAACCCCTCATACCGTTTCAACCACAATATAAAGTGCATAAATGTTGAGGGGTTCATTGACTAGACAGATCAAGATCATTTTGCGATACATCAGTCTTCAAGAGCACATAACCCTTATCGCAAATAGCAACCTCAATGATCCAAAATCAATGTCACTAGGGGCATTAAATATTGATACCATATCATTCACACCCTATTACTGCCCAATTTGCTATCATACATAGCTTCATGAATGTCCAGTCAATGCAAATGCCAATAGGTCCAAAATCGCAACAGCGATACTTAACTGTATTACCCGCCACCTGCCATGGTTGTTAGCGCCTCAACGCGTTTCGCCTGTATGGGCTCATCAGGAGGACAGATAAATTGATGTCATGTGTCCCAAGTTAGGTGCAGTAGCAAAGTGATACTTCACTAATCTCCCTTTTAAAACCACTGCCATCAAAATATGTGTACCGCCCACTCACACTCTCGTGGCACAGCGTCCTCCCATTGTCTCAATACGCATGTCCATACGTCACTGATGCATGACCAATCATGAAAATCATGAAGAGTCTTGAGGAGATCATTTGCATATTCCCAGTGCCTTCTGGGATAAGTGAAGAGTCTCCGCGAGCTCAACGATCACTGGGTTTTGGCCGTTGCAGCTGAAAAGAGGAAATCGGAAAACCAGGGGAAGAGTCTTGAGGAGATCATTTGCATATTCCCAGTACCTTCTGGGATAAGTGAAGAGTCTCCGCGAGCTCATCGATCACTGGGTTTTGGCCGTTGCAGCTGAAAAGAGGAAATCGGAAAAACCGCGCGCCTATCGGCGTGCGAATTTTGGCTCATCTTTCATCGTTTTTAAGAAATCTCAAGATGGAAGAGGCCAGGAGCCATTTGGTGAGCTGCATTTCTTGCTACATGTTCACAGATTTACCAGTGGAAAAGCCAAACTTCACATGCCACAAATGCAAGCTTGTGTGCCTGTTGGAGGAAAAGTTGCAAAATCTCGAAGAGAGGTTAGCTACGTTGAAGATCATTAAGGAAGGTGAAGAGTTCTTGGACAGAGCAGAATTATCTCTTCATGTTACAGAAAGAGAAGAAATTCGAAGTGCACCTGAAGAAACAGAGGAATGGAGACATGTGACCCAAAGAAGCAGGAGGATCAGGAGGCAGTCAGCACCCATACTGCTCAGGAACCAGTACCAGGCTCTCACGCAGGAAAACGATGAAGAAATACATCAGGATAAGACTTTGCCAACAAACAGCAACCTTGTACGCCTTCAGAGTCCTCCTGGATGGAGAAAGAAAAATGTTGTGAAGAAGAAACGGAGAGTGGTGGTCATGGGGGATTCCCTGTTGAGAGGAACAGAGGCCGCTATCTGCAGACCGGATATAACTTCAAGAGAAATGTGCTGTCTTCCAGGTGCAAAAATTAAAGATGTGTCTGACAGGATATCAGGACTCTTCAGACCTACAGATGACTACCCATTCCTGCTACTACATGTGGGGACAAATGACACCGCAAGAAACGACCTGGAACGCAGGTGGTCTTCTCTTCCATCCTCCCAGTGGATGGCCATGGAACAAGGAGGTGGAATAAGATTCTGCAGGTGAACAACTGGCTACGTCGATGGTGCCGTCAGCAACGATTTGGATTTCTGGATCACGGAGTGAACTACTTATACGATGGACTACTTGCTAGAGATGGGGTGCACCTTACGAAGACTGGAAAGCATGTATTTGGAAGTCGCCTTGCTACACTTGTAAGGAGAGCTTTAAACTAGAACAACATGGGAAGGGAAGCAAAAGACCAGAAAAAGCCATACACCTGACAAATGCTATTGAGAACTCTGCTATTAGAAGTGGAAAGGAAGAACAAAGACGAAAGAATCTAATTAATAAAAGTATTGGAGAAAGAGAAACCAATCACAAACTAAAATGTTTCTATACTAATGCACAAAGCATGGGCAACAAACAAGGAGAATTGGAACTACTAACACAGGAAAAGAAATATGATGTCATTGGAATCACTGAAACTTGGTGGGACAATACACATGATTGGAATACAAGACTAGAAGGATACAACTTATTTGCAAGAAACAGACTTGATATACGAGGAGGAGGTGTCGCATTGTATGTTAGAAACGCGTATATCTGCACAGAGATTGAAACTTCAGAGACTGGGAGTTCTCTGGAAACTGTTTGGGTAAGAATACAAGGACAGAACAATGGAAAGGACACCATTGTAGGCATTTACTACAGGCCGCCTGTGCAAGCTGAAGATATGGATGAACTCTTTATGCATCAAATGGCCAAGTTCTCCAAAAAATATGACATAGTTGTCATGGGAGATTTCAACTATCCAGACATTTGTTGGGAATCTCTCTCAGGCAAAACTAACAGGTCAAGGAAATTCTTATCCTCTCTTGCTGACAACTTTATCTTCCAAAAGGTAAGGGAGAAAACAAGGGGAACTGCTACCTTGGATCTAATCCTTATAAACAGGGAGGAAATGGTTGAGGAGGTAAAAGTGGCTGGGACCCTAGAAGGTAGCGACCATGCTATTTTAGAATTTTGGATAACTAGAGGAGGAAGACCTGTGAAGACTCAGACATCAAGGTTAGATTTCAGAAAGGCAGATTTTAAGGGATTCAGAAAGAGAATTGGAGGGATCCAATGGCTGGTTATCCTTAAAGACAAAAATGTCCAGGAAGGATGGGAAATCTTGAAAAATGAAATTCTCAAAGCACAGTTGTTAACAATTCCGAAAAGAGGGAAGAATAGGAAGCATTTAAGGAAACCAGGATGGATGAACACAGAACTTAAGCACATGCTAAAAAGGAAGAAAAAAATGTTTATAAAATGGAAAGAGGGAGGCATATCTAAAGAAGAATATAATGCTGTCTGCAGAACCTGCAGGGCACAACTCAGATTATCTAAAGCTGAAAATGAATTGAGGCTTGCAAGAGATGTCAAAAGCAATAATAAAGGATTTTGGGGATATGTCAAAAGTAAAAGAAAAGTCAAAGATGCTATAGGATTTTTACAGGATGAAAATGATGAAATGGTAAGACAGGATGTTGAGAAGGCTGAACTTTTAAATTCCTATTTTGCATCTGTTTTCTCTAAGAAAGGAAATGTAACATCAACTGTTATTCACTGTCCTATTAAGGGAATAGAAGAATCCAGGATATCTATAAACAGAAAGATAGTGAGGAAACACTTAGCTAACCTAAATTAATTCAAGTCTCCAGGTCCAGATGAATTACACCCCAGAGTACTGAAGGAGATAGCAGAAGAAATTTTTGAACCCCTCTCCATAATCTTTGAAAATTCTTGGAGAACAGGAGAAGTGCCAGAAGACTGGAGAAGAGCAAATGTTGTTCCTATCTTCAAAAAGGGGAAGAAGGTAGACCCAGGCAACTATAGGCCGGTGAGTCTGACTTCTATACCAGGAAAGATCTTTGAACAAATTATTAAACAACATGTATGTCAATACCTGGATAAGAATGAAGTGATTAAACAGAGTCAGCATGGGTTTGTAACTAATAAGTCATGTCAGACTAACTTAATTTCCTTCTATGACGGTATCACTGATTGGGTGGATCAAGGAAATGCTGTAGATATAGTATTTCTTGACTTCAGCAAAGCATTTGACAAAGTCTCTCATACAATCCTTATTGAAAAAATGACTAAGTATGGAATGGACAAGGCAACTGTTAGGTGGATTCATAACTGGCTTAGTGATCGGACCCAAAGAGTGGTCGTAAATGGCTGCACATCCAGTTGGAAGAATGTCTCAAGTGGGGTGCCACAGGGCTCTGTCCTGGGCCCTGTATTGTTCAACATCTTTATCAACGATTTAGATGAAGGAATTGAGGGTAAACTGATTAAATTTGCTGATGACACAAAGCTAGGAGGGATAGCTAATACTAGAGAAGAGAGAGAGAGGATTCAAAAAGATTTAAATAAACTGGAGAAGTGGGCAGCAACTAACAGAATGGTTTTTAACAGGGAGAAATGCAATGTACTACATCTTGGCAATAAAAATGAAAAAAGCATATACAGAATGGGAGGAATAGGCCTAAGCAACAGCACATGTGAAAAAGACTTGGGTATACTAATAGATCACAGACTGAATATGAGTCAACAGTGTGATGCAACAGCAAAAAAGGCAAATGCAATTCTAGGATGTATTAACAGAAGCATACAGTCTAGATCACGTGAAGTCATTATTTCCCTCTATTCCTCTTTGGTCAGACCTCATCTGGAATATTGTGTCCAGTTTTGGGTACCACATTTTAAAAAAGACATCAACAAACTGGAGCAAGTTCAGAAAAGAGCGACCAGAATGGTGACCGGTCTGCAAACCCTGTCTTATGAGGAAAGGTTGCAGGATTTGGGAATGTTTAGTTTGCAAAAGAGAAGACTGAGAGGAGACTTAATAGCTGTCTACAAATATCTAAAGGGCTGTCACATTGTAGAAGGATCAACTTTATTCTCATTTGCACAAGGAAAGACTAGAAGCAATGGGATGAAACTGAATGGGAGGAGACACAGATTAGATATTAGAAAAAACTTTTTGACAGTTAGAGTGATCAATGAGTGGAACAGGCTGCCACGAGAAGTGGTGAGTTCTCCTTCAATGGAAGTCTTCAAACAGAGGCTGGACAGACATCTGACTGGGATGATTTAGCGAATCCTGCTTTGAGCAGGGGGTTGGACCAGATGGCCCAGGAGGTCCCTTCCAACTCTATGATTCTATGATTCAATCAGACACCAATAGTCAGAGCGTCTCACTGCGCTCAATGCGCATGTCCAGACATGACTGGTGCATGACCGATCAGGCATCTATAATCTAAACGTCTCATTGCGCTCACCAATCCCGACGGCCATCCCTGGCTTACGGGTCAGTCATGTAGCGCACATGCAGGCGCTCTACCACGCATGCCCACCTTTCCCTCACTCGAGTCATGTATGACTTCCGGATGTCTCATGTGGTGCGCAGTCAAATGTTCACTCCCCAGGCTCTGACGTCATGTCCAATACACCAGCGATTAGGATCCGCCCCAGGCCATCAGCCTCAGGTCTCTTTACGTATTACTGTGTATGCTCCGGGCTACAACAGAATGCCCGATATTTCGCTCGTCCACATCTATAGACCCCATGTGGCAGATGCAAATGTACCTATTAGAGAGTTACAGCGCATAATCGTATTAGAACCTCTCAGTTAGAATAGAATAAAATAAAGAATGTAGAGAGGCAGCGAAACAAGAATTGATCAACTAGGGATAGAATAATAATGATATTTTCTCTTATTGATATCACACAAGCTATGGGGATCCATCAACCCCAAAAGATAGCTAGATAAAGACACCAAAGATTTCCCTACATCCAATTGGGAGTATATGGCGGCGTGTGATAAGGGGAAATAGATAGACACAATATCCCATAGCGATCAATGGGGATCCCCAAGCAAACAGGGGACCTAAAAAACAAAAACTGAGAATGCCAATAGACCCTAAAGGCCACATTCTTCAGCTGTGGCTTATAAGAAACAGGCAAACGAGAGCTGCTCATTTAACCCCTTAGGCTCCAGTGACTCCATCCTGAATATCCACTCACATTCTCTTCTAAGGATCATTTTATCCAAATTCCCTCCTCTCAGGTTCACATTGACCACTTCTACTATATTAAATTTAATATCTCCAGGGTTGCCTTTATGACATGACCACATATGTTTCGCAAGTGGGGTATCCCTTTGGTTCCTAATATCGCCCATATGTTCCCCCACTCTCCTTCTAAACTCTCTCTTGGTCTTGCCTATGTAGTCTCTAGGGCACGAACACGTGGCCATATAAACCCCTTTGGTCTTACAGTTTGAGAAGTTACGCTGATAGAAAAAATTCTCTGTACTTGAGCTGCGAAAGCACTTCCCGGGTCTCATAAATTTACAAAGGCTGCAATCTCCGCACTTAAAAAAGCCACAAGGTCTCCTGTCCAACCATGTACCACTAGCCACCGGTCTTCTATATTGGCTGTTTACCAGCATGTCTTTAATGGATTTACCCTTCCTAAACGTGATATTGGGACGCCCACCGACCATATCTTTTAAGTCTGGATCTAATCTGAGAACATCCCAATGTTTGGACAGGACCCTCCTGACCTCCTGATGACTAGCATCAAATGTCCCGATAATCCTTAGCTGTTCCGTCGAGCCCTCAACCACACGTTTCTGTAGCAATTGCTGTCTATTTGCTCTGTTTGCAAAATCATGTGCTGTATCAAGGACATGTCTTGGGTACCCCTTTTCCCTGAAGCGGACAAACATGTCCCCAGCTTGTTTCCGAAAGAGATCATTTCTAGAGCAGATCCTCCTTAGCCTGAGGAATTGTCCCTTAGGAATACCCCTCTTAAGAGGGACTGGATGGTGGCTCTGCTAGCGCAGCAGACTATATGTACTGGTCGGTTTGCGATAGATACTCGTGGACACGCCTCCCAGCATCTCTTTTTTGATCTTGATGTCCAAAAATGGTATTTCTGTTTCATGGATCTCTGAGGTAAACCTAAGGCCCACGTCATTCTGGTTTCATTCCTTCACAAACTCTGTGAATTGATCCTTTGCCCCAGTCCATACCACGAACACATCGTCTATGAACCTATACCACATAGACACCAGACTATGCCACCATTTTTCTTCACCCCCAAAGACAATAGTCTCCTCCCACCAGCCCAGGAACAGATTTGCATACGACGGGGCACAGGGGCTCCCCATCGCGGTGCCCCTGAGCTGGTGGTAGAACCCTCCATTGAAGGAGAATGCATTGTGCATTGGAACAAAGTGCGAGGACAGGCTATCAACTCAGAACCCGGTTCAACCAATAAGGGGACAGATTCTGAACCTGTCCTCGCACCCACTTACAAGGGATGAGCAGAGTATACTCTCAAGAGGTGTGAACTTTGTACCAACCAATAAGTTCAAATGTTTTGAGTGGGTAATGGATTTAAATTTGTTTTGCAGGAAACTTAAATGGAGAAAGTTCTTTAGACATAATAGTCGTGAGGCATGTCGACAACAGGGCCTCAGTGATGAAGATATTGAGGGCTATGAGGCACTCCTTGGCCTCCTTAGAGAAAATTATAGAGCTCCCATTGCTGGTAAGGGCCCTTTTACCACATTGAGAAGTAAAAGTGAGAGGATGCCACCTCAGGGGGATATGGGAAATATTGATATTTTCGCCCTGTTGGTGGAGAGGGACCTTAAGAGGATAACAAATCAAGAGTGGGAGGATGGATAACAAATCAAGAGTGGGAGGATGGTGATAATTTGATGGCGTGTGAGCGATTAGCTTTGGAGGCCCTTAAGAAAAATGACCAAATAGTGGTGAAGACCTCCGACAAAGGGCGTAACTTGGTAATTATGAACCATACCGAGTATCGTACCATGTGTAATGTCATACTACAGGACAAATCTACGTATGAGGTACTAACGGGTAACCCCATGGTTGTTTATAATGAGGAACTTCGTTTACTCCTAGATGTGGCCCTAACAGTTGGCTTGATTTCGAAAACGGAATTTGAGTTTCTTCTCCCTAAGTTTCCATTGGTAGCAACATTTTATGCATTACCAAAGATACATAAGAGCCTGGCCCCTCTAAAAGGGAGGCCGATTGTATCGGGTGTGGACTCTCTAACACAAAACTGTGGTCTGTACATCGACCAGATTTTGCGTCCCTTTGTGGTCTCCATCCCATCATATTTGAGGGATACATCGGATTTACTATTAAAATTGGAGGGTGTATAATTTGAAGAGAATACCTGGTTGGCTTCTATTGATATAGAGGCCCTTTATAGTAATATACCACACGAAGCAGGTATTAGAGGTGTGGGACACTTCTTAAGTCAAAGATCAGTAGCGTGCAGAGGGCACAATAACTTTTTGACATCCCTTCTGCAGTTTACGCTTACGCACAATGCATTCTCCTTCGATGGAGGGTTCTACCACCAGCTTAGGGGCACCGAGATGGGGAGCCCCTGTGCCCCGTCGTATGCAAATCTGTTCCTGGGCTGGTGGGAGGAGACTATTGTCTTTGGGGGGTGAAGAAAAATGGTGGCATAGTCTGGTGTCTATGTGGTATAGGTTCATAGACGATGTGTTCATGGTATGGACAGGGGCAAAGGATCAATTCACAGAGTTTGTGAAGGAATTAAACCAGAATGACGTGGGCCTTAGGTTTACCTCAGAGATCCATGAAACAGAAATACCATTTTTGGACATCAAGATCAAAAAAGAGATGCTGGGAGGCGTGTCCACGAGCATCTATCGCAAACCGACCAGTACAAATAGTCTGCTGCACTGGCAGAGCCACCATCCAGTCCCTCTTAAGAGGGGTATTCCTAAGGGACAATTCCTCAGGCTAAGGAGGAACTGCTCTAGAAATGATCTCTTTCGGAAACAAGCTGGGGACATGTTTGTCCGCTTCAGGGAAAAGGGGTATCCAAGACATGTCCTTGATACAGCATATGATTTTGCAAACAGAGCAAATAGACAGCAATTGCTACAGAAACGTGTGGTTGAGGGCTCGACGGAACAGGTAAGGATTATCGGGACATTTGATGCTAGTCATCAGGAGGTCAGGAGGGTCCTGTCCAAACATTGGGATGTTCTCAGATTAGATCCAGACTTAAAAGATATGGTCGGTGAGCGTCCCAATATCACGTTTAGGAAGGGTAAATCCATTAAAGACATGCTGGTACACAGCCAATATAGAAGACCGGTGGCTAGTGGTACATGGTTGGACAGGAGACCTTGTGGCTTTTTTAAGTGCGGAAATTGCAGCCTTTGTAAATTTATGAGACCCGGGAAGTGCTTTCGCAGCTCAAGTACAGGGAAGTTTTTCTATCAGCGTAACTTCTCAAACTGTAAGACCAAAGGGGTTGTTTATATGGCCACGTGTTCGTGCCCTAGAGACTACATAGGGAAGACCAAGAGAGAGTTTAGAAGGAGAGTGGGGGAACATATGGGCGATATTAGGAACCAAAGGGATACCCCACTTGCGAAACATATGTGGTCATGTCATAAAGGCAACCCTGGAGATATTAAATTTAATATAGTAGAAGTGGTCAATGTGAACCCGAGAGGAGGGAATTTGGATAAAATGATCCTTAGAAGAGAATGTGAGTGGATATTCAGGATGGCGTGCCTGGAGCCTAAGGGGTTAAATGAGCAGCTCTCTTTTGCCTGTTTCTTATAAGCCACAGCTGAAGAATGTGGCCTTTAGGGTCTATTGGCATTCTCAGTTTTTGTTTTTTAGGTCCCCTGTTTGCTTGGGGATCCCCATTGATCGCTATAGGATATTGTGTCTATCTATTTCCCTTTATCACACGCCGCCATATACTCCCAATTGGATGTAGGGAGATCTTTGGTGTCTTTATCTAGCTATCTTTTGGGGTTGATGGATCCCCATAGCTTGTGTGATATCAATAAGAGAAAATATCATTATTATTCTACCCCTAGTTGATCAATTCTTGTTTCGCTGCCTCTCTACATTCTTTATTTTATTCTGAGAGGTTCTAATGCGATTATGCGCTGTAACTCTCTAATAGGTACATTTGCATCTGCCACATGGGGTCGATAGATGTGGACGGGCGAAATATCGGGCATTCTGTTGTAGCCCGGAGCATACACAGTAATACGTAAAGAGACCTGAGGCTGAAGGCCTGGGGCGGATCCTAATCGCTGGTGTATTGGACATCACGTCAGAGCCTGGGGAGCGAACATTTGACTGCGCACCACATGAGACATCCGGAAGTCATACATGACTCGAGTGAGGGAAAGGTGGGCATGCGTGGTAGAGCACCTGCATGTGCGCTACATGACTGACCCGTAAGCCAGGGATGGGCGTCGGGATTGGTGAGCGCAATGAAACGTTTAGATTATAGATGCCTGATCGATCATGCACCAGTGATGTCTGGACATGTGGATCGAGCGCAGTGAGACTCTCTGACTATTGGTGTCTGATTGGTCATGCATCAGTGACGTATGGACATGCGTATTGAGACAATGGGAGGACGCTGTGCCACGAGAGTGTGAGTGGGCGGTACACATATTTTGATGGCGTTGGTTTTAAAAAGGGAGATTAGTGAAGTATCACTTTGCTACTGCACCTTACTTGGGACACATGACATGAATTTATCTGGCCTCCTGATGAGCCCATACAGGCGAAACGCGTTGAGGCGCTAAAAACCATGGCAGGTGGCGGGTAATACAGATAAGTATCGCTGTTGCGATTTTGGAACTATTATATTGGCATTTGCATTGACTGGACATTTATGAAGCTATGTATGATAGCAAATTGGGCAGTAATAGGGTGTGAATGATATGGTATCAATATTTAATGCCCCTAGTGACATTGATTTTGGATCATTGAGGTTGCTATTTGCGATAAGGGTTATGTGCTCTTGAAGACTGATGTATCGCAAAATGATCTTGATCTGTCTAGTCAATGAACCCCTCAACATTTATGCTCTTTATATTGTGGTTGAAACGGTATGAGGGGTTTATTCCAATCATTATTACCCATACATACCACCTAATGCCAAATGTGTTATATTGATTTTAACATATAAAGGGACATAGGGTCCTCTTTAGAGCAGAAGTATCTTTGTTTAGTAATAGGGGTCCCTTTTTTATTGGGTAGAGGGTCTCCCTAGTGGCTGCAGGGTATAATAGGGCCCCTAGGGACAGCCATCGGTGAGCGGGGGCGCCACAACGTTCCCCCCTAGGGTGCCAACCTCCGCGGCCAGGCAGGTTTAAGCTCAGATTATTTATCAGGGATTCCTATTTGTTCCCTTTAAGGGGTTTTTGTTTGAACACTATTTGTTTTGTTTTTTTGCCACTTTGATTTTTAGTGTATGACCATTTATGTTTTTTTAATCAATAAAGCATCATTTTTAGGGGATATTTATATGATTATACTCATCTGACCAGAGAACATTCTTCCAAAACATTTTAGGCTTTTTCAGGTAAGTTTTGGCAAACTCCAGCCTGGCTTTTTTA
This sequence comes from Dendrobates tinctorius, assembly GCF_039654945.1. Classification (NCBI taxonomy): domain Eukaryota; kingdom Metazoa; phylum Chordata; class Amphibia; order Anura; family Dendrobatidae; genus Dendrobates; species Dendrobates tinctorius. The sequence continues at coordinate 16,105,061 of NW_027361794.1, forward strand.
TGTCTCGGGGTAAGAAGTGGGGTCTTCCTGGGTCTCCTACCATACAGTCCCTTTTCATTCAGACGCCGATGGATAGTACGGGTTGACACTGTTGTACCCTCGGACTGCAGGGCAGCTTGAACTTGTTTGGATGTTAGTCGAGGTTCTTTATCCAACATCCGCACAATCTTGCGTTGAAATCTCTTGTCAATTTTTCTTTTCCGTCCACATCTAGGGAGGTCATCCACAGTACCATGGGCTTTAAACTTCTTGATGACACTGCGCACGGTAGACACAGGAACATTCAGGTGGTTGGAGATGGACTTGCTCATGCTTCCTCACAATTTGGTTTCTCAAGTCCTCAGACAGTTCTTTGGTCTTCTTTCTTTTCTCCATGCTCAATGTGGTACACACAAGGACACAGGACAGAGGTTGAGTCAACTTTATTCCATGTCAACTGGCTGCAAGTGTGATTTAGTTATTGCCAACACCTGGTTAGGTGCCACAGGTAAGTTACAGGTGCTGTTAATTACACAAATTAGAGAAGCATCACATGATTTTTCGAACAGTGCCAATACTTTTGTCCACCCTCTTTTTTATGCTTGGTGTGGAATTATATCCAATTTGGCTTTAGGACAATTCTTTTTGTGTTTTTTCATTTAACACAAATTAAAAGAAGATAATAATAAAAAAAAGTTGTGTTTGCAATCATTTTCAGGAAGAAACTGAGTATTATCTGACAGAATTGCAGGGGTGTCAATGCTTTTGACCACAACTATATATCTTGCAGCCCACCCAAGACCAACGTTGAAGGTTTTGAGCGGCTCCGCCATACAGCACAAGGACACTAGAAGATACCCCGGCTGGGATAGTATCTGCCACTTACCTCAAATAATGACAGCTTTTTGATTGTAATAAAAATGTTATTATGATTGTAAATATTATACTATGTATAGGAAACTGTATATTGATAGTGTATAGGATTATTGTGAAAATCTAGTATAGCATTGGTAGAGTATCAGAACTAATAGGTATCAGTAGATTATTAAGTAGGGAACTGGCTTTTTGCAAAATATGTTGAATGCCTAATAGTAAATGAGAAAAGTATTGTTTCTGGGACAAGGTGTCCAGAGCAGGTGGCGAACCACTGAACAACTGTTGTCACCCAAACAGTTTAGGGACAAGTGTTAGTATTGTATAGATAGATGTAATACGTAAGGAATAATGAAAGTATTTCAGCAAGGGATAGTGTGCCCTGACTTGGTAACGAACTTCACAGTTGGTAATGGTTGCTGCCAGTAGCACTTTAGAATATAGAAGATAGGAATGGATAACTATAGAGGATGTAAGATTGTAGTAAGATATAGATAATGTAAGGTAATGTTATCATGTAACGTTGAAGTGAGAGAGTGTCTCTCATAAAGGGAAGTTGAGTTTGAATATGTTTTACCTGATAACACTTAAAAATTGTTTGTATGTACCCCTGTAACATCATGCAATCTATTTCAGCCCGCGAATGTGCTGCGTTTAATGGGGGTATGTGACGCCCCTGATGGTCCAGTCGCCACAGAGGTACTGCACCTCAACCAGAGGTGTAGTATTCCACCTTTCAAGTAAGATGGAGGCACCTGACCTGGCTCTTACACAACACTGCATCCACCACAGCAGCAGGTGATGTGCTTCACCATCCCTGCTGGCTAGGAAAGGGTGTTAGAAGGTGGGTGGAGCTGGAAGGTTGGAGCGGGAGATGTTATGATGAGTCACCGAAGGAGGAAAAAACAAAATACTAGCTAAGTCCAGAAAAACCAGAGAGGTTGGCAGCTATCGGATTGCAGACCCCTGAACCTATCCACAACAACTAGCAGTAGCCGTGGGGGGTTCCTACGGTGCCCTAGACCCCTCGATCACAGCCGGAGAACTACATAGCCTAAAGACAGAAAGGGGAAAAACTAAACTGCCCCAGAGCAGACCCCAAAGCAATAAGCAGCCCCCAACATATAATGACGGTGAAGCAAGATGAAAACACTAACACAGATAGAAAGATAGGTTGAGCAAATGATGGGGCCCAAGCTAACTAAATAGGACAGGATAGGAAAGCCGCTGTCTGCCAACCGCAAAAACCCTATCCAAAATGTGCCAACCGACTGATAGGAAAAATAGGCCCTGACTATATCAGCACTCAGGTATATTCTGAAGACAGAGCAAAAGATCAACAAATCAGAGACAAAAATGGAATTCAGCTCACCCCCGGCCGGGGATGGCAGAACTCCCAAAAAACAAGGCAAAAGAAAAACAAAACTGAAGTGTACAAAGCAGAGCAGAAAAACTTAGCTTTGAGACGTAGGAATCAGACTGGTCTCCAAGAATCCAGCAGGATCACCAGCAAGGCAGAAGGGCGTCGGCTGCCTTATATCCAGTCCTCCATTCCAGCCACCCAGTCATCATCTAGCTGCCCAGGTGTTTGGTAATCAGCTTCACTAGCTTCCTTCACCAGAGGAGGGAGTTCATCAGACCTCAACGGTGAAGGGGAAAATGAACTCACAACAGGGAGAATAGAAGGGAAGTTAGGATCAGTCTTCCCGTAGGGGAAGAAGGGGAAAGACGTGCATAGGCAACCTTCCCGTGGGGAAGGTGGGAAGAGATAGAATTGTACAGCAGACCCCTGCTCTGAGGGCCTGCTGGTATGGACTGAAGACCTGAAAGAAGCTCCCTGAAGGGGAAAAAGATTTCCCAGAGGCATGATTGTCTAGTGTATGGTGCGTCCTATCGATCTCCAGCTCCTTATCAATAGGATCACCAAGGATATTATTGAATAAAGTAAGCAGTGTCTGCATAATCACTTGTGTATTGATGCTTTCAGGTATACCCCTTATCCAGATACTACTGTGATTTTCTTGGTCATCAACCATATTATACAGACTGTTTATTTGCTGGCTGTGAAGATCCAGTGTTAGTTTATGAGCCTGTTGATGGTCCAAAACTTGTACAACATCATCCTGTAATCTCTGTACCTTGACAGTAAGCTGTGACAGGCTATAAGTAAGGGAACATATTTCAGTTTTGTGTGTGGTCTCCAGCCTCTGTATATATTGCTCCATGTCTTCCTTAGTAGGCATAGACGCAATATGATATACAAATCAATTATGGTGTTCCATATGTCAGAATCCCCTGTGTCTTGGGAGGGGGGAGGTAAATTCCCCTATGAAGCAAATATTGCTCAGTATGTGGGCTTCGGTGAGAACACAAGATTTGTGGAGCTGTTTTCTTGTGAGACCGACATTAAGAAAGGAGAAATTGCAAGACTTTCATGATGTAAGACAGCTCAAGCCTGTGAGTTAAGTGCTTCTTTTTCCAAGCTGAGGCAGTAATGGCACCGGAGTGGGAAGATGTGCGCTTTGATAAGAAATGCGGGAATGTGAATTGCGACATCAATTAATCAGCACAGGCATGGAAGGAGAGTATGAGTGTTTATATTTTAAAGAGACCAAACATGAGAAATGATAAGATACACTTTTCGGTTGAAACAACATTTTGAAGATGAAAAAGGCTTCTCCCCTGTGTGACTACTCTGAAGTTTATTAAGAGTTAAATTTCCAAGTAAAACTTTTCCCGCATTAGGAACATGAAAAAAGCTTCTCCCCTGTGTGAGTTCTCTGATGTGTGATAAGATTTGATTTTTCTGTAAAACATTTCCCACATTCTGAACATGAAAAAGGCGTCTCCCCTGTGTGAGTCCTCTGATGTTTGATAAGACTTGATTTATCTGTAAAACATTTCCCACATTCTGAACAGGAAAAAGGCTTCTCCCCTGTGTGAGTTCTCTGATGTTTGATAAGACTTGATTTATGGTTAAAACATTTCCCACATTCTGAACATGAAAAAGGCTTCGCCCCTGTGTGAGTTCTCTGATGTATGATAAGATTCGATTTATGGTTAAAACATTTCCCACATTCTGAACATGAAAAAGGCTTCGCCCCTGTGTGAGTTCTCTGATGTGTGATAAGATTTGATTTACGGTTAAAACATTTCCCACATTCTGAACATGAAAAAGGCTTCTTCCCTGTGTGAGTTATCTGATGTTTGATAAGACTTGATTTATGGTTAAAACATTTCCCACATTCTGAACATGAAAAAGGCTTCTTCCCTGTGTGAGTTCTCTGATGTGTGATAAGATTCGATTTCTGGTTAAAACATTTCCCACATTCTGAACAGGAAAATGGCTTCTCCCCTGTATGAGTAATCTGGTGTGTAACTAGATGTGATTTCTGATTAAAACATTTCCCACACTTGGAACAAGAAAACCTATTCTCCTCATTTTTTTCAGATCGTGAAAATGGTTTCTTTGCTTTATCAGTTTGTTTTTTAATGCTTATTTTATGACTTTGATTTTCCTCAGGGGTCAGTAATGAATCAGAAGACAGGACCTTTTTCAAAGGATCAGATGGTCGATCTTTGTTGTGACTGGATGATGGAATATCTGGAGTAATGGCATTCACTTCAATTGTATCCGGTGTAATCTCAAGATCATCTGATTTATAAACTGAAGATGTCAGCTGTCCCCCTGATCTCCTGGTGCAGTCATCTGCCAAGAATAAAACCAATTATTATTTTTGAATAAAATCCTTGAAATTTATATTTATTAACATTTCTACTTAATCTCTTTAAATATGCAAGTTGTGATAAAAAAGTTAAATTAATCACAAGACAATGAATTCATACATTGTGTTTTCTGCACTAGCACCCGAGATCTCGGGGTTCAGCCTCCATGAGCAGTATGGACATGAGAGTCTCACATCGGCAGTAGTATTGGCAGTGCCGACTTGCTTTTTCTTCACACGTTTAATCCATTTTTTTACTTAATTGAGGTTTGATAAAGACCCATAACATACTCAAAACGTTACCTTGACACTTTATTACTGCTGTGGTGACTTCAATAAATTTATCTATGCTATGCATTTGAAAAATCAGATTTTGAGTGCGGCTGTTTCTTCTCTTATATGACTAACTGGACTAGCTCCAGGTTCAGCCTGCACCTGCCTTACACTAAACAGAGTGCACGCCATTTATCTATAAACTGCACTCATTTATGGAGGACCATTGGAGCTACTATGAGTCCTGACCACAAGAGCAGAAAAGTATTACTGCTCAATTTCAGGAGAGATTCTGCAGTAATCTGAATTCCTTAGGATTGAAAACAGAATGTAATTTATTACGTGGAGTGAATCCATGAAACCAGGGCTGGAGCCATGCCAACACATCTCCTGCAGGCGGGAATAAATGTACATTACAGCCATCAGCCATGCACAGCTTAGAGATATATCATGGCACAGGTGTAATGGTTTTATGTAGTTTCTCGCGACACTGTTTGAAGTTAGTGATTTTTAAATTAATAAGTCAGGATAAAAGGAAACTGTTGTTATTATACAGAAATTCACACTTGGCCTCACTGCACATTTAATGTTGTCAATCATAAAAGCGAAGTTTGGCCAGAAAGACTGGACCTGGTCTTGTAGGGACCATATGAGACATTCAGCAGCACAGAAGGGAGAGAAGGTAGATTCATCCAATAAGATATCAGGGATCTAGGAAGCCAACAACATCATTACCCTCCGCTTTCTCTTACAGACCTATCTTAGGCTGGTTTCACATTTGCGTTTTTGCGCATACGTGTGCATGCGGTTTTCCCCCCTATATTTAACATGGGTGCGCATACGTGCGCATTGGCATGCGCACGTATGCGTTCTTTGTGCGCTGCTTTTTTTTTATGGTGTGTGTCCTTATTTTCCGGACGCTACATGTTGCAATTTTTGGTCCGCCCAACCGCTTTAAAAAAACGCATGCGCAAAAAATGACCATTATGGTCTATGGGTGCGCATGCGCATGTATGCGTTTTTTTGCGCATGCGTTTTTTTTTAGGTGTCCACTGGTTAGACTAGTTATAAAATTCCCCACCCAAAAAAAAACATGTCTATATAAAGGAGGTGTCTGCCAGCACTGTACCACAACTATAGAGACAGACTGGAGAGCAGAAAGACTGCAAAAAAAAGAACCCATCTTCAATCCCAGCTTCAGCATCAAGAATGTGAGCATTATTACATCTAATAATGTATGCCTGTCCTTTTAAATTCTATATATGTACTAATGCGTTTTATTATTTTTACATGCAGTATGTCTTCGGAATCTGAATATTCCCCATCCCGGCAGGAACTGGCGCAAGCAGACCGTGAGGTGATTATTTTCGTGCGTTTGGTAAGTATATCTGCTGCTTCTCCAAATCTCTTAACGTTTGTTGTTTTTTTTCAGACATCGTCATCTTCTGCGGACGCGACAAGTGAGGGCGAACAGCAGGAGCAGCCAAGTCCCGGTGGTGATACGGAATGTAAGTATCAAATGATTTGTAATGTTCTTTATTTTTTATCTTCTATATTTCCTCTTTTCTGGATCTTTTTTGTAACTTTTTATTTACACAAAATTCGAATATTCTAATGAGTGTGTTTTGTCTAGGTTCCACAACGGGATGAAGACGTATACCTGGATAATGAGCACCTTATCCGCCTGGTCGAGGAGCGTTCCCCATTGTGGGACAGCCGTGACCGGCTGTACAAGGACAATGTGGTGAACCGGCGGCTATGGAATGAGGTGGCCGCAGAGTTGATGGATGGCTGGGACAGCGCCACTGCATCCTCCAAAAAGGCGTTTAGTAAGTATTTCCCTGCTCTGTTATGCCGCAGTGACTATTGTCCTTGATGGCACTGTTGGGTTTTTTGCTAGATATATTCTAGCAGGAAACCCAACAGTGTCATCTGGCTCAATAGTGACTGCTTTGGGTATTGTATTGCTGTATTGTGCTGCAGTGACTATTGTCCTCGATGGCACTGTTGGGTTTCGTGATAGCATATGTCGTGCATCAAACACAATTGTTACATGTTGTCTGTTTGTTTTTCCAACAGTGGACAAAGTTCGAACACGTTGGCGCTCGATCAAGGACCGCTTCAACAGTGATGTTCGTGCTGAGGGCCAGGTTCGCAGTGGTTCTGCGTCAAGGACAAGAACAAGATACCGATACTATCACACGTTGCAGTTCCTTAGACCGGTCCTTGCCACCAGATCGTAAGTATTATAATTTTTTGGTTTTTATTTTTATTAATCTGTGTTTTTCTAATCCACAGCTGATGCTTCTTGTAAAGCATGTGTTGCGATGTTACTAGCGCAAAAGGGGAAAGACTGACGTACCCGAGAGTGGACCCTCTGGGTCACGGCTCCAGAGCCCCCGAGGGCAAGTGCCCAGGTGAAGACCACCCCCTATACAGGGAGCGTTAGGGCCAGGCCCCCAGGAGGTAGAACCGCGACAGCCGGAACCAAAGGGGCGACAGGGGTAGTATACCGGAGAGGCGGCACGGGGGTACCGGATGGATAGAGCACAGAGACAAAACGGAGACCTAACGATACACAGGATGGGAGAGCCAGGAGGGGAGACCAGGACTGGAAACTGCAAAAGAAAGAGGTATAATGAAGTACACAAAAGGAGGGAAGAAACACGGCAGGCAGGGTGAGGAGAGGGAGAGCAGGCGACTCAGATAGAGTAGCGAGGCAGGAGACCCAGGAAGCACGGGGAGCAAAGTGTAGCAGCGCAGACAGAGGGGGTGAGACGGGGCCTGAGAACACAGTGAACGCCAAACAAGACAGGCGTCACCGCATGCAAAAACCAGGCGTCTTACCTGAGGAGACGCTGAACATAAATAGCGGTGGGCGCCGCTATCTTGGGGGCGGGGCCAGCACGTCAGACTACCCAGGAGGCTGCGCGCTGCGTGCCAGACGCCGAGGGAGCCGGAGACCAGGTGCGGGAGCGCGCCGGCCGGAGCGCGCAGCAGAGCCGGAAGTCGTGACACCTGAGGAGACGCTGAACATAAATAGCGGTGGGCGCCGCCATCTTGGGGGCGGGGCCAGCGCGTCAGACTACCCAGGAGGCTGCGCGCCGCGTGCCAGACGCAGAGGGAGCCGGAGACCAGGCGCGGGAGCGCGCCGGTAAGCAGGAGCGCGCCGGCCGGGAAGCAGGAGCGCGCCGGCCGGGAAGCAGGAGCGCGCCGGCCGGAGCGCGCAGCAGAGCCGGAAGTCGTGACAGTACCCCCCCCTTTACACCCCTCGCTCCTAATATTGGAGAGAAACCGTCTCATAATGCGGGGAGCATTAATATTTTCCTGAGGTTCCCAAGATCTCTCCTCGGGGCCGAAACCCCTCCAATCAATCAAAAACAGAGTCTTTCCTTTAACAGTCTTTCTAGCCAAAATATCCCGTACCTCAAAGGTGTTCTCTGAGCTACAAGACTGGGAGACTAGGGAGGGAGCAGCATGGAAGTGGTTGAACACCGCTGGTTTAAGAAGAGATACATGGAAAGTGTTGGGAATCTTTAGAGAGGCGGGTAGCCTCAACTTGTAGGCCACGTCGTTGATGCGACTCAAGACCTCAAAGGGACCAATGTAACGAGGACCTAACTTGTAGGAGGGAATTTTTAACCTAATATATCGAGAAGCTAACCAAACCTTATCCCCGGGACGATACGGGGGAGCGTCGAGCCGTCTCTTGTCGGCATACCGCTTCATTCTGAGACTGGCATTCTCAAGGGCCACTTTGGTCTCCCTCCAGATCTGAGAGAAGTCCACAGACAAGAAATCCGCTGCCGGCACGCCCGAGGTGGGGGATACGGGAAGTAGAATGCCGGGGTGTTGACCAAAAACCACAAAAAAGGGAGATTTGGAGGAAGCCTCACTTGGGTGATTGTTGTAGGCGAACTCCGCCCAAGGAAGAAGGGAGGCCCAGTCGTCCTGATGAGCGTTGGAAAAATGCCGAAGGTAAGATGTTAGCACCTGGTTGACTCTCTCGACTTGTCCATTAGACTGAGGGTGATAGGCAGAGGAGAAATCCAACGTTATCTGAAGTAATCCGCAGAGAGATCGCCAAAAACGGGAAGAAAACTGGACTCCACGATCCGAGACAATATGCTGGGGAAAACCATGGAGGTGAAAAACCGTGAAGCAGAAAGATCCTCGCTAACTCCAAAGCGGTAGGCAAACCAGGCAGAGCGACGAAATGAGCCATTTTGGAAAACCGATCCACGACCACCAATATCACCGTGCATCTAGAAGAGGGAGGCAAGTCAGTGATGAAATCGATGGCGATATGAGTCCACGGGTTGGTTGGTACTGGTAACGGATGCAGGAGTCCTAGAGGAGAATGTCGAGGAACCTTGTTCCGGGCACAAGACGGACAGGAGGCGACGAAATCTTGGACATCCTTGCAAAGCGAAGGCCACCATTAATGGCGGGAGACAAATGAGAGAGTCTTCTTATCTCCGACATGTCCGGAGAATTTAGATGAATGACTCCAGCGAAGAACCTTTAATCTGTCTCCACTTCGAACAAAGGTCTTACCAGATGGTGGGGAGACCAGGCTTAATGGAGCCACGGAAAGGATCTTGGTGGGATCGATAAGATGGATTGGACCCTCCTCCTTGTCGACAGACAGGAATGACCGTGAGAGAGCATCCGCCTTGATGTTCTTCTCCCCGGGTCGGAAGTGGAGTTCAAAGTCAAATCTTTCGAAAAACAGTGACCATCTGGCTTGACGAGGGTTGAGCCCCTGGGCGGATTGGAGATAGACTAAGTTCTTGTGATCCGTGAAAATGATGAACGGATGGAGGGCACCCTCGAGGAGATGGCGCCATTCTTCAAGAGCCATCTTTATGGCCAGGAGTTCTCTATCTCCAACAGCATAATTACGTTCGGGAGCGGAAAAAGCCTTGGAAAAGAATCCGCAGGTGAGAGTGCGACCCGAAGATGATTTCTGCAGAAGAACTGCTCCAGCTCCCACTGAGGATGCGTCAACCTCAAGGATGAATGGCCTGCTGGCATCCGGGCGATGGAGTACTGGGGACTTAGCGAATTCTTGCTTCAGGGTTTTGAAGGCAGCCTCGGCATCGGAGGGCCAGTGACTGGGATCGGCTCCTTTGCGGACAAGAGCTGAGATGGGTTTTGTCAAAGAGGAGAAATGCGGGATAAATTGCCTGTAATAATTGGCAAAACCCAAAAACCTCTGAATTGCCTTCACTCCGAGGGGACGTGGCCATTTAAGAACTGCGGAGACCTTCTCAGGATCCATCTCCAATCCTGAGTTTGAGACGATGTAACCAAGAAACGGCAACGAAGTTTGCTCAAAGAGACACTTCTCTAATTTGGCGAAAAGGTGGTTTTCTCTGAGACGTAGAAGAACTTGGCGAACGTCTCGCCGATGGGTAGCCAGATCGGGTGAGAAGACTAAAATGTCGTCCAGGTAGACCACGACACAGGAGTAAAGGAGATCCCGAAAGACATCATTAACGAGTTCCTGGAATACGGCAGGTGCGTTGCACAACCCAAAGGGCATAACCAAATACTCGTAGTGTCCATCACGCGTGTTAAACGCCGTCTTCCACTCGTCCCCGGAGCGTATGCGAACCAGATAATAGGCTCCTCGAAGATCCAGCTTCGTAAACACCCGTGCCCCCCTCAGGCGATCAAAAAGCTCAGAGATGAGTGGTAGGGGATATTTGTTCTTCACCCTAATTTGATTCAAGCCTCGATAATCGATGCACGGGCGCAGGGATCCGTCTTTCTTCTTTACGAAAAAGAAGCCCGCTCCCGCAGGGGACGAAGATTTCCGAATGAAGCCTCTAGCCAAGTTGTCTCGAATGTATTCTGACATGGCATCGGTCTCTGCCGGGGAGAGAGGATAAATCCTTCCACGAGGCGGGGTGGTACCAGGAACGAGTTCAATAGGGCAGTCGTAGGAACGGTGCGGAGGAAGAGTCTCAGCTTCTTTCTTATCAAAAACATCCAAAAAAATCATGGTACACCAACGGCAAACCAGGAGGAACAAGGGAAGGACCGGGGACACCTACGGGACGAACCGACAGCAGACACCGAGTCTGACAAGACTCCCCCCAGTGCAAGATGTTGCCACTATGCCAATCTAAGGTGGGCTCGTGAAGCCGCAGCCAAGGAAGCCCTAGCAGGATAGGATGAGAAATTCCTGCCAAGACGTAAAACGTAATTTTTTCCTTGTGCAGCGCCCCTACCTGCAACTCTACTTCATGAGTAACTAGAGTAACGGTCTCTAGCAGAGGTCGACCATCTACGGAAGCGAGAATTTGTGGGTTTTGCAAGGCCCTTACGGGAACAGAAAGTTTATTAACCTCTTCTAGCCTTATAAAATTTCTGGCGGAACCCGAGTCTACATAGGCCACCAGGGATGCCCGCTTCCCACCAACATGCAAGAGGACAGACAAAGTGAGGGGAAGAGAGGTATCACGTACACCTAGGGAGGCCTCTCTTACCTGGCCTAGGCGGAGAAGTTTTCCGGACGCTCTGGACAAGCACGGATGAGATGGGAGCCACTACCGCAGTAGAAACATTGACCATGGAGGCTCCTCTCCTTGCGACGCTGGTCAGAGAGCTTTATGCGGTCCACCTGCATAGGCTCGGGCGCCGGGGATCAAGGAAGGCTCCTGGGACGAGGACTGGGTGGTCTGCGGACAGAAGAGAATGGACGAGAGACCCTTCTCTTCCTGGCCCGCTCCTGAAACCGGAGATCAATTCGAATGGCTAAGGAGATCAAATCCTCCAGAATTGTTGGGGTGTCGCGGCCTGCAAGCTCGTCCTTTATACGGCTCGAAAGACCTCGCCAAAAAGCGCCGACCAGGGCCTCGTTATTCCAGCCTAAGTCGGAGGAAAGGGTCCTAAACTGAATAGCGTACTGGCCTGCAGTTAGGGAACCTTGGCATAAATTAAACAAAGCCTCAGTGGTGGAGGCTAAACGGCCCGGTTCATCAAAAACCCGCCGAAAAGTCTCAAGAAAAACAGAAAGCTGGGTGACTACCGGGTCATCACGCTCCCAGAGGGGATTGACCCAAGCCAAAGCATCCCCCTCAAGATGGGAAATGATGAAGGCCACTTTGGCTCAGTCCGTGGGGTATTGCTGGGGCAGCAGCTCAAAATGGAGACGGCACTGATTTATAAAACCCCGACATGATTTGGGGTCACCGCTAAACCGGGGTGGCTTGGCTAACTGCGGAGGGGAATGGGAACCCGCGGTGGAGGGCGCAGATGCGGCCGCATGCAGAGCGAGCAACCGACCATCCACCGAAGCCATGTAGCTGAGGATGTGTGACTGGGTGTCTCGCTGCTGAACCAATTCCTGTTGTAAGCCCGCCAACTGGGCGGCGTTACTAGGGTCCGAAGACTGGAGAGCGGAGAGACGCGAGTCCATCGTTTTCATGAAGGACATCATACGCGTCTGGTTCTCCCGGAGAAAAACTAACTCTTTTTGAGCAGCCGTGGCTCCGGCGGGGTCCATGGCCTGGTTATTCTGTTGCGATGTTACTAGCGCAAAAGGGGAAAGACTGACGTACCCGAGAGTGGACCCTCTGGGTCACGGCTCCAGAGCCCCCGAGGGCGAGTGCCCAGGTGAAGACCACCCCCTATACAGGGAGCGTTAGGGCCAGGCCCCCAGGAGGTAGAACCGCGACAGCCGGAACCAAAGGGGCGACAGGGGTAGTATACCAGAGAGGCGGCACGGGGGTACTGGATGGATAGAGCACAGAGACAAAACGGAGACCTAACGATACACAGGACGGGAGAGCCAGGAGGGGAGACCAGGACTGGAAACTGCAAAAGAAAGAGGTATAATGAAGTACACAAAAGGAGGGAAGAAACACGGCAGGCAGGGTGAGGAGAGGGAGAGCAGGCGACTCAGATAGAGTAGCGAGACAGGAGACCCAGGAAGCACGGGGAGCAAAGTGTAGCAGCGCAGACAGAGGGGGAGAGACGGGGCCTGAGAACACAGTGAACGCCAAACAAGACAGGCGTCACCGCATGCAATAACCAGGCGTCTTACCTGAGGAGACGCTGAACATAAATAGCGGTGGGCGCCGCCACCTTGGGGGCGGGGCCAGCGCCTCAGACTACCCAGGAGGCTGCGCGCTGCGTGCCAGACGCCGAGGGAGCCGGAGACCAGGCGCGGGAGTGCGCCGGGAAGCAGGAGCGCGCCGGCCGGAGCGCGCAGCAGAGCCGGAAGTCGTGACACCTGAGGAGACGCTGAACATAAATAGCGGTGGGCGCCGCCATCTTGGGGGCGGGGCCAGCGCGTCAGACTACCCAGGAGGCTGCGCGCTGCGTGCCAGACGCCGAGGGAGCCGGAGACCAGGCGCAGGAGCGCGCCGGGAAGCAGGAGCGCGCCGGCCGGAGCGCGCAGCAGAGCCGGAAGTCGTGACAGCATGATAGTAATGATTTTCCTTTCTTCCACAGCACCTGGAGCAGCACCCTGCAACCTGGCCTTGGAGCGGTCCTTCATCGGACGTCCTGACCCGTCCCAGCCATTCGACAGCCAGGAAGCACCTTGCAGGTCAGCCACACAGACAGCTGGTGTCCAGGAAGCTGGTCCATCAGGTGTTCCCCTGTCCCAGGTCTCTGCCACTGGTTATGCGGGCACTACCCGCCAGTGGCAGAGGGCCTTGGACAGGAATGTCTTGCCCGAGTTTATGCACTTGAGCGAGGCCTTTAATGCCAGCCTCAAGTCCCTGTCAGACAGAGTGGAAAGCGTTTTTTCACTCATGGAACGTGGTTTTAACCACATGGAACACCGCTTCCAATCTGTCGAACAGCGCCTTGACCGTCTGGAGGCCGACCTCAACAGACCAGCGCACCATTTTTTTACTAAGATTGAAAAGGGCATGGCAGAACACCTTAGTCCTGAGCAACAGCTGAATGTGCTGCAGGCCTGCAACAATGCTTTCTTGCAGGCTATGCAGCATAATCGGTACGGGCAGCAGTCAGTGGTGTCATTTCCACTTGTGCCACCACTGACACGCTTCACCTCACTACCGACTTGTGCTGCATACCACTGCACGGACACCCACCGTTACACCACCACAAGTCTGAGTGCTGCTGGTCACTTCACCGACACCACCATGGCAAGCGCTGCTCCTGTCTAGAGCACCACCACCACCCCCATGCATGCTTGGAGCACAGCCACAGTAACCACTCCGCAAACATGGAACAGCCCTGCCGCAAACACTGCAACATGTAGTAGCCCTGCCACCACCACTCAGCAAACCTGGACCATCACTGCCGCCACCAGTCCTCCTGCAAGGACAAGCACTGCCACCGCCACCACAGAGCATCAGCAGCAACAGCAGCCACAGCAGCAGACGGGGGACCCACATTCATTATTTGCCCCAAGTTCCAGGCGCCAACAATCAAGGCGGGCATTGGGCCCAAGTAGGTACAGGCAGGCCAGTTTAAGACAAACACTTATTACTAATGTAGCTGAACCTCTTTCCTCTCCTCCTAGTGTGTCTAGTTCAATTCAGATAACTGGACTCACTTCCCCCACAAGTTTGGTTGCCCCTTCCCCTAGAACACCATCTTCAACTATAAGCTGTGCATCTTCACTGCACACCTCCAACTTGCAACCATCTGCCCCCAAACGCAGAAAAAAATAAAGTTTTTTTTATAATTTTTGTGGTTAAAAATAAATTTAAATTTCTGGTTCACCATAACAAAGTTTGATTAATGTTCTTGGCGCCGTCTACACACACTGCGCCGTACACACAATGCGCATTAAACTTTGCAAGGTGTCATAAAAAGTGTTTTGAGGAATGGCTGTTTTTTACCATCCTCATATCACTTATTGTTATACTAGGCAAGGGGGATTATTGATATACCTTGTAATTAACAACATACTCTTGTGTGTTGAATCCACTGATGGGTAAAATACACGTCATATGTTAAATACCAAGGCCTAGTATAATAACTAGAGTTTACCGGCTAGGATCTGGTTTCATGAAACACAAACTGGTGAAACTCGGGCAAAAAAAAAGGCGAGTTTCGTTCGAAACACTACCACAATGTTAGTTAATGGGAAATAAAAGTCGGAATTGAGCTGATTACATTCATCCACTCAATGCAGACTTTTATTCCCCATTTACTTGCATTGGGGTTGGGTTTTGAACGAATCTCTGACTTTTTTTCCACTATTCGGACCAGTTTCATTTGAAACAAATTTGGTTTCATGAAACCCGATCCTACCAAAGTCGCTCAACTCTTTTACCTGCCCATCACAAAATTATGTAGAACCACACACGCCTTCCCCACCTCATCCTCTGTTTCAAGTTTAAGATTAATGGCTGTGCCGAGAATTCGCCATCTGGAGACAAGAATCCCAAAAGCACACTAGACAGTTCTACTGGCCCTGGTCAGCCTGTAATTAAATATTTTTTTGGTGTGGTCCAAGTCACGACTGGAGTGGGGTTTCAGTAGGTTTGCGCACATCTGAAAAGCCTCATCCCCCAACCATTACAAAGGGCAGTAGCGGAGCTTCGGTGTGGGGAAGAGGCCGTGGTATAGGGAAATTAAATTGGTTGCCATACAACCTCCGGCCCATGTCTGAGTTTTTAAAAGCCTGTGAGTCATTACCACGGCCAAATGCTCCAATGTCCACTGCTACAAACATACATCCGGCATCCGCAATGGCCATGAGTACTATTGAAAAGTACTTTTTGTAATTATAGTACTCCGATCCAGTTCTTTTGGGTTTGATGATCCGTATGTGTTTACCATCAACAGCTCCCAAACAGTTGGGGAAATTGCAGACTGTCCAGAATTTGTCAGCAATTTCCATCCACTTTTCAGCGGTGGGCAGGGGCATAAATTCTGGACAAAGAACGTTCCAGAGAGCCCGGCAGGTGTCCGCAACAATTCCAGACAAGGTAGAGATTCCAATACGGTACTGGAAGTGTAGTGAAGATAGGGTTGCTCCAGTCACCAGGAATCTGCGAAACAGAGAAAGAAGTAAAATTAATATTTCTGTATATGGTTTTTTAAAATTATAAAATAAAAAATTAGTACATTCACGAAAAATAATTATCCCAGGTTTTGAATAGTACATGTAAAAAAAAAAAAAAAAAAAAAGAAAAAACCATCAGACCACACCCCTTTGTTTTTAAATATTACGTACCGTAATGTCACCAGTAGCCGTTCCTCAGGAGGAATCGCACGACGGAGCTGTGTGTCCTGTCTCCGGATGGATTCTTGGACACGAGCAAGCAAATCCCTAAAGCTCTGTTGGGACATCCGGATATAATCTGTAAATTTCTCCAGGTTTGCCTGTAGCTCACTGTAGAGGGTGTGGTATGCCCCACGGCTCTCCCGGAGTTCAACAATCGGATGTATCTACATACGCCGCCGCTGCCGTCTTCGCTGTCTCTCTCTCTTCCTTTGTTCATGGCAAGCAACTGCATATGCCCTAGCCATCGCGATGTCCAAATCCAAGTTGAAGTGAAAACTCTTCCAGCGCAGATCCATGTTGACACGAGAACAATCAAGGAAATGTGAATACTGTAGACAGGGTCTATATATTAACATACCACACCGCCACTGACGTCCCATTGGTCGTGTGTGTTGCCAGATTGTTATCTAGATTTTTTTTTGGGTGAGGACAAACAATGTGCAAAAAAACGCAAACGTACTAAAAACGCATACAAACGCTGTGTTTTTTTCATGCATGCGCATAAAAATGCTTGAAAAAAACGCAGCGTTTGTATGTGTTTGTATGCGCAAAAAACGCGCTGCAAAAAAACGCAAGTGTGAAAGTAGCCTTAATATTTTTCTTCAAGTGATTTTTCTAACTTGTCAGAACATTCTATGTACGCTGTCATTTGGCTTTGTAGTTTATAGATCTCGGCAAGTAACAGTCAGCGTCATCTAATACAGGATCGTCAATGGATAACTTCTATAGAAAAGGGTTTTCAATGACCAACGTCATTTGAAATGTTTTGCATGGTGGAAAACGTGGTCTAGCGGCAAAACGGTGATCACACGATTGTGATACGGCCGGACTACAGCACCGATAAAGCCGCCAGAGCCGGTGACTGAGAAGAATCTCTGACTTGCCTATATTTAGTGGTTACTACTCACCCGACCGGTTATAAGCAGTAATCTCCTCTTTACACCGCTCATCACCCTTCACATATGTCTCTGTAGTATTAATATGGGTCAGATCTTCACGCTGAAACAAATATTGTAAAAAGTCACAGATGGAGAAGTCACATCTATGATCACTCTAATTCTGCCATCTCCACCGTTCTCATTACACAAGTATAAAACATATAATACTGGTGGATAAAACAAGACTGAGCACAAGACCTTCACAGCCTTCTACACATCATAGGGGAGATCTCATGACACCTTCTCTCCATCTACCTGATGATCCTGAGGAACACTGGGATCTTCTTGTTTACAGTCCTGTGGAAGAAGAGGACGGGGACATCTCTCTGGTGTTGTTTTCTTACTGGATAGATCTGGAGGAAACACATACAGGGACTGATTCATTCTTTACATACAGATAATTATAGGCCGCGTGTATTTAGTCCTGTCTATTACCTGGTGATGTGAGGGGCTGGGGAACCTCCATCATGACGTCCTTGTACAGATCTTTGTGTCCTTCTAAATACTCCCACTCCTCCATGGAGAAATAGACTGCAACATCCTGACACCTTATAGGAACCTGACACATACAATGATACCGTCATCCCCCGATCCCGTCATAGTGTTACTGTATAATGTCCCAGCATTCCCAGCAGTGTCACCTCTCCAGTCAGCAGCTCAATCATCTTGTAGGTGAGTTCTAGGATCTTCTGGTCATTGATGTCCTCATGTATCAGGGGGTGAGGTGGAGGCCCCATCATTGGGCTCAGGGGTCTTTCCTCAGACACAGGGTCCTGACAGCGCTCACTAGAGGTCTTCTTCACGACTGTGTAATCCTGGTTATGGAGAGACACATTAATAAATCTCACTACAGACATTTCCAGAGTCCTCACCTCTCCAGTTCTGTCCATCTGTTATTCCCATAGATAAGAATGATGTAATGTGACGTCATCAGAATCTCTCACCTCTCCAGTAAGCCGGAAGAGGATCTCTAGGGTGAGGTGTAATATCCTCTCCACCATCTTGTCTCTGTCCATATCCATCTTTGATGGGTAATTCATGAAAATTCTCTTATGTAGAAGGTCTTCACTGAGAGGATCCGATATTGTAGAGACCTGAATGAGAAGATGAGCCGATGTAACATCATAAAAATCCTGTGTAATAATACAATTACTGGAGATAATAAGGGAAACATATGAGGAGATTTATTATTTTACAGCATTTAGTTTTCTTCTTTACATCTACTAATAAAACCTATATATTTAGGCCACAGACAACAAGCAGTTTCTCCCTCGGAGTCGGCAGCTGAATACGTTCCTCATAGACTCATCTTCCATAACGCTAATTCTCGTCTCATTTACCGACACTGGAATCGGCATTAGCAATACTGCAGGAGATATTCATTACACAGGACAGGAGAAATAACTACTTCATGGTGAGGACGACATCTTCATCTTCTACTACGGCTCTAGGAACATAATTGGCCAGAGTCCGTCACTGACTCCATCCCCACCGGCCGTCTATATCAGGGTTCCCCAACTCCAGTCCTCAAGGCCCACCAACAGGTCATGTTTTCAGGATTTCCTTTGTATTGCACAGGTGAAGCAATTATCACCTGAGCAATACTAAGGAAATCCTGAAAACATGATCTGTTGGTGGGCCTTGAGGACTGGAGTTGGGGAACCCTGGTCTATATGAAGGTTTCCTGTCTTCCCCGCACTGTAATCTTCTATCACGTTAGAGCTCAGGTCTGAGTCACACACAGAAGTTTGAGGCTTTTATAAATGCAAATTGCCGCTTCAGGGAGAAAGAGGACTTGAACTCGATAGCGCCACCTCTTTCTCTCTGAAGAGGCAATTTGCATAATACATTTCCCAGGGGAGCATTGCACGGCGAATAAGCCTCCTCACCCTGACGAGCCAGAGCTGGTATGTCACTCTCCACAAGGAGAAACCTTACCCCTTAGACCCCAGGATTATATAAAGGCTTCTTTGTAAGAACAACAAAACAGGAGATATATGAGGCCAATGTCTCCACGTACAGTGGTTTTTTTTAGCATTTTCCTGTAGGCTTCCGTATATTACCTGAAAAACACAAAAAAAAAAAAAGAAATAAAATTGGGGATGGAGATACTGTGGAACATAATTCTGTGTGCGGGAACCAAGAAAGGGGCTCTATGGCATTAAGTATGGGGAAGAGTGAGAACTGATTATCTCCTGGTTTGGGTGGAAACATATTGTGTGTGGAGGATGGCGATACTGGGGGATCATTATACTGTATATGGGGCCAAGTAAGAGGCCCCGTACTATGAGAGTAATACAGGTTTCCTCGGTTCTCGTGTTTCATAGTTGGGTCGCTTGTATCTATCAGCGGAAAAGGAACAAAACCATTGTGATTCTTATAAGGAGACAACACAGAAACCCCCTAAATATAACATTTTATACCAACCCCACAATCTGTGACTCTTCAGTGTAAATCGCTCTCACCATTGGATTAGAGCTGATACTATGAAGCTAAAAAGACTAAAAAGATGTGGAGAATCCCCACCGACCTCAACCCGCAGAGCCGCACTCCACATAGAGAATAATGGAGCCTCCGGCACCGACCTCCACCCGCAGAGCCACACTCCACATAGAGAATAATGGAGCCTCCAGCACTGACCTCCACCCGCAGAGCCGCACTCCACATAGAGAATAATGGAGCCTCCGGCACCGACCTCAACCCGCAGAGCCGCACTCCACATAGAGAATAATGGAGCCTCCAGCACTGACCTCCACCCGCAGAGCCGCACTCCACATAGAGAATAATGGAGCCTCCGGCACCGACATCCACCCGCAGAGCCACACTCCACATAGAGAATAATGGAGCCTCCAACACTGACCTCCACCCGCAGAGCCGCACTCCGCATAGAGAATAATGGAGCCTCCAGCACCGACCTCCACCCGCAGAGCCGCACTACACATAGAGAATAATGGAGCCTCCGGCACCGACCTCCACCCGCAGAGCCGCACTCCACATAGAGAATAATGGAGCCTCCGGCACCGACATCCACCCGCAGAGCCACACTCCACATAGAGAATAATGGAGCCTCCAACACTGACCTCCACCCGCAGAGCCGCACTCCGCATAGAGAATAATGGAGCCTCCAGCACCGACCTCCACCCGCAGAGCCGCACTCCACATAGAGAATAATGGAGCCTCCGGCACCGACCTCCACCCGCAGAGCCGCACTCCACATAGAGAATAATGGAGCCTCCGGCACCGACCTCCACCAGCAGAGCCGCACTCCACATAGAGAATAATGGAGCCTCCGGCACCGACATCCACCCGCAGAGCCACACTCCACATAGAGAATAATGGAGCCTCCAACACTGACCTCCACCCGCAGAGCCGCACTCCGCATAGAGAATAATGGAGCCTCCAGCATCGACCTCCACCCGCAGAGCCGCACTCCACATAGAGAATAATGGAGCCTCCGGCACCGACCTCCACCCGCAGAGCCGCACTCCACATAGAGAATAATGGAGCCTCCGGCACCGACATCCACCCGCAGAGCCACACTCCAAATAGAGAATAATGGAGCCTCCAACACTGACCTCCACCCGCAGAGCCGCACTCCACATAGAGAATAATGGAGCCTCCAGCACCGACCTCCACCCGCAGAGCCGCACTCCACATAGAGAATAATGGAGCCTCCAGCACCGACTTCCAGCCGCAGAGCCACACTCCAAATAGAGAATAATGGAGCCTCCAGCACCGACTTCCAGCCGCAGAGCCACACTCCAAATAGAGAATAATGGAGCCTCCAGCACCGACCTCCACCCGCAGAGCAGCACTCCACATAGAGAATAATGGAGTCTCCAGCACCGACCTCCACCCGCACTCCACATAGAGAATAATGGAGCCTCAAGCACCGACCTCCACCCGTACTCCACATAGAGAATAATGGAGCCTCCGGCACCGACCTCCACCTGCACTCCACATAGAGAATAATGGAGGCTCCGGCAAAGACCTCCACCTGCAGAGCCGCACTCCACATAAAGAATAATGGAGCCTCCAGCGCCGACCTCCACCCGCACTCCACAAAGAGAATAATGGAGGCTCCGGCAACGACCTCCACCCGCACTCCACAAAGAGAATAATGGAGCCTCCGGCAAAGACCTCCACCCGCAGAGCCGCACTCCACATAGAGAATAATGGAGCCTCCGGCACCGAACTCCACCCGCAGAGCCGCACTCCACATAGAGAATAATGCAGCCTCCAGCACCGACCTCCACCCGCAGAGCCACACTCCACATAGAGAATAATGGAGCCTCCAACACTGACCTCCACCCGCAGAGCCGCACTCCACATAGAGAATAATGGAGCCTCCAGCACCGACCTCCACCCGCAGAGCCGCACTCCACATAGAGAATAATGGAGCCTCCGGCACCGACCTCCACCCGCAGAGCCGCATTCAACAGAGAATAATGGAGCCTCCAGCACCGACCTCCAACCGCAGAGCCGCACTCCACATAGACAATAATGGAGCCTCCAGCACCGACCTCCACCCGCAGAGCCGCACTCCACATAGAGAATAATGGAGCCTCCAGCATCGACCTCCACCCGCAGAGACGCACTCCACATAGAGAATAATGGAGGCTGCAGCACCGACCTCCACCCGCAGAGCCACACTCCACATAGAGAATAATGGAGCCTCCAGCACCGACCTCCACAAGCACTTCACATAGAGAATAATGGAGCCTCCAGCACCGACCTCCACCCGCAGAGCCACACTCCAAATAGAGAATAATGGAGCGTCCAGCACCGACCTCCTCCCGCAGTGCCACACTCCACATAGAGAATAATGGAGCCTCCAGCACCGACCTCCTCCCGCAGAGCCACACTCCACATAGAGAATAATGGAGCCTCCAGCACCGACCTCCACCCGCAGAGCCACACTCCAAATAGAGAATAATGGAGCCTCCAGCACCGACCTCCACCCGCAGAGCCGCACTCCACATAGAGAATAATGGAGCCTCCAGCACCTACTTCCACCCGCAGAGCCGCACTCCACATAGAGAATAATGGAGCCTCCAGCACCTACCTCCACCCGCAGAGCCGCACTCCACATAGAGAATAATGGAGCCTCCAGCACCGACCTCCACCCGCAGAGCCGCACTCCACATAGAGAATAATGGAGCCTCCGGCACCGACCTCCACCCGCAGAGCCGCACTCCACATAGAGAATAATGGAGCCTCCGGCACCTACCTCCACCCGCAGAGCCGCACTCCACATAGAGAATAATGGAGCCTCCGGCACCGACCTCCACCCGAACTCCACATAGAGAATAATGGAGCCTCCGGCACCGACCTCCACCCGCACTCCACATAGAGAATAATGGAGCCTCCGGCACCGACCTCCACCTGCACTCCACATAGAGAATAATGGAGCCTCCGGCACTGACCTCCACCCGCAGAGCCACACTCCACATAGAGAATAATGGAGCCTTCAGCACCGACCTCCACCCGCAGAGCCGCACTCCACATAGAGAATAATGGAGCCTCCAGCACCTACCTCCAGCCTCAGAGCCGCACTCCACATAGAGAATAATGGAGCCTCCAGCACCGACCTCCACCCGCAGAGCCACACTCCACATAGAGAATAATGGAGCCTCCAGCACCGACCTCCACCCGCAGAGCCGCACTCCACATAGAGAATAATGGAGCCTCCGGCACCGACATCCACCCGCAGAGCCACACTCCAAATAGAGAATAATGGAGTCTCCAGCACCGACCTCCACCCGCAGAGCCGCACTCCACATAGAGAATAATGGAGCCTCCAGCACCGACCTCCACCCGCAGAGCCACACTCCACATAGAGAATAATAGAGCCTCCAGCACCGACCTCCACCCGCAGAGCCACACTCCAAATAGAGAATAATGGAGCCTCCAGCACCGACCTCCACCCGCAGAGCCGCACTCCACATAGAGAATAATGGAGCCTCCAGCACCGACCTCCACCCACACTCCACATAGAGAATAATGGAGCCTCCGGCACCGACCTCCACCCGCAGAGCCGCACTCCACATAGAGAATAATGGAGCCTCCGGCACCGACCTCCACCTGCACTCCACATAGAGAATAATGGAGCCTCCGGCACCGACCTCCAAATAGACAATAATGGAGCCTACAGCACCGACCTCCTCCCGCAGAGCCGCACTCCACAGAGAATAATGGAGCCTCCAGCACCGACCTCCACCCGCACTCCACATAGAGAATAATGGAGCCTCCGGCACCGACCTCCACATAGAGAATAATGGAGCCTCCGGCAACGACCTCCACCCGCACTCCACATAGAGAATAATGGAGCCTCCGGCACCGACCTCCACATAGAGAATAATGGAGCCTCCGGCAACGACCTCCACCCGCACTCCACATAGAGAATAATGGAGCCTCCGGCACCTACCTCCACCTGCAGAGCCGCACTCCACATAGAGAATAATGGAGCCTCCAGCACCGACCTCCACACGCACTCCACATAGAGAATAATGGAGCCTCCGGCACCAACCTCCACCCGCAGAGCCGCACTCCACATAGAGAATAGTGGAGCCTCCAGCACCGACCTCCACCCGCAGAGCCGCACTCCACATAGAGAATAATGGAGTCTCCAGCACCGCCCTCCACCCGCAGAGCCGCACTCCACATAGAGAATAATAGGGCCTCCAGCACCGACCTCCACAAGCAGACCCACACTCCACATAGAGAATAATGGAGCCTCCAGCACCGACGACCTCTCGCAGAGCCACACTCCACATAGAGAATAATGGAGCCTCCAGCACCGACCTCCACCCGCAGAGCCACACTCCAAATAGAGAATAATGGAGCCTCCAGCACCGACCTCCACCCGCAGAGCCGCACTCCACATAGAGAATAATGAAGCCTCCAGCACCGACCTCCACCCACACTCCACATAGATAATAATGGAGCCTCCGGCACCGACCTCCACATAGAGAATAATGGAGCCTCCGGCACCGACCTCCACCCGCACTCCACATAGAGAATAATGGAGCCTCCGGCACCGACCTCCACCCGCAGAGCCGCACTCCACATAGAGAATAAAGGAGCCTCCGGCACCGACCTCCACCTGCACTCCACATAGAGAATAATGGAGCCTCCGGCACCGACTTCCACATAGAGAATAATGGAGCCTCCAGCACCGACCTCCACCCGCAGAGCCGCACTCCACATAGAGCATAATGGAGCCTCCAGCACCGACCTCCACCCGCAGAGCCGCACTCCACATAGAGAATAATGGAGCCTCCGGCACATACCTCCACCCGCAGAGCCACACTCCACATAGAGAATAATGGAGCCTCCAGCATCGACCTCCACCCGCAGAGCCACACTCCACATAGAGAATAATGGAGCCTCCAGCACCGACCTCCACCCGCAGAGCCACACTCCACATAGAGAATAATGGAGCCTCCAGCACCGACCTCCACCCGCAGAGCCACACTCCACATAGAGAATAATGGAGCCTCCAGCACCGACCTCCACCCGCAGAGCCACTCTCCACATAGAGAATAATGGAGCCTCCAGCACCGACCTCCACCTGCACTCCACATAGAGAATAATGGAGCGTCCAGCACCGACCTCCACCCGCAGAGCCACACTCCAAATAGAGAATAATGGAGCGTCCAGCACCGACCTCCTCCCTCAGAGCCACACTCCACATAGAGAATAATGGAGCCTCC
This sequence comes from Dendrobates tinctorius, assembly GCF_039654945.1. Lineage (NCBI taxonomy): Eukaryota > Metazoa > Chordata > Amphibia > Anura > Dendrobatidae > Dendrobates > Dendrobates tinctorius. The sequence continues at coordinate 16,129,791 of NW_027361794.1, forward strand.
AGCACCGACCTCCTCCCGCAGAGCCACACTCCACATAGAGAATAATGGAGCCTCCAGCACCGACCTCAAACCGCAGAGCCGCACTCCACATAGAGAATAATGGAGCCTCCAGCACCGACCTCCACCCACACTCCACATAGAGAATAATGGAGCCTCCGGCACCGACCTCCACATAGAGAATAATGGAGCCTCCGGCACCGACCTCCACCCGCACTCCACATAGAGAATAATGGAGCCTCCGGCACCGACCTCCACCCGCAGAGCCGCACTCCACATAGAGAATAATGGAGCCTCCGGCACCGACGTCCACCTGCACTCCACATAGAGAATAATGGAGCCTCCGGCACCGACCTCCACATAGAGAATAATGGAGCCTCCAGCACCGACCTCCTCCCGCAGAGCCGCACTCCACATAGAGAATAATGGAGCCTCCGGCACCGACCTCCACCCACAGAGCCGCACTCCACAGAGAATAATGGAGCCTCCAGCACCGACCTCCACCCGCACTCCACATAGAGAATAATGGAGCCTCCGTCACCGACCTCCACATAGAGAATAATGGAGCCTCCGGCACCGACCTCCACCCGCACTCCACATAGAGAATAAAGGAGCCTCCGGCACCGACCTCCACCCGCACTCCACATAGAGAATAAAGGAGCCTCCGGCACCGACCTCCACCTGCACTCCACATAGAGAATAATGGAGCCTCCGGCACCTACCTCCACCTGCAGAGCCGCACTCCACATAGAGAATAATGGAGCCTCCAGCACCGACCTCCACACGCACTCCACATAGAGAATAATGGAGCCTCCGGCACCGACCTCCACCCACAGGGCCGCACTCCACAGAGAATAACGGAGCCTCCAGCACCGACCTCCACCCGCACTCCACATAGAGAATAATGGAGCCTCCGTCACCGACCTCCACATAGAGAATAATGGAGCCTCCGGCACCGACCTCCACCCGCACTCCACATAGAGAATAAAGGAGCCTCCGGCACCGACCTCCACCCGCACTCCACATAGAGAATAATGGAGCCTCCGGCACTGACCTCCAACCGCAGAGCCACACTCCACATAGAGAATAATGGAGCCTCCAGCACCGACCTCCACCCGCAGAGCCGCACTCCTCATAGAGAATAATGGAGCCTCCGGCACCGACATCCACCCGCAGAGCCACACTCCAAATAGAGAATAATGGAGTCTCCAGCACCGACCTCCACCCGCAGAGCCGCACTCCACATAGAGAATAATGGAGCCTCCAGCACCGACCTCCACCCGCAGAGCCACACTCCACATAGAGAATAATAGAGCCTCCAGCACCGACCTCCACCCGCAGAGCCACACTCCAAATAGAGAATAATGGAGCCTCCAGCACCGACCTCCACCCGCAGAGCCGCACTCCACATAGAGAATAATGGAGCCTCCAGCACCGACCTCCACCCACACTCCACATAGAGAATAATGGAGCCTCCGGCACCGACCTCCACCCGCAGAGCCGCACTCCACATAGAGAATAATGGAGCCTCCGGCACCGACCTCCACCTGCACTCCACATAGAGAATAATGGAGCCTCCGGCACCGACCTCCAAATAGACAATAATGGAGCCTACAGCACCGACCTCCTCCCGCAGAGCCGCACTCCACATAGAGAATAATGGAGCCTCCGTCACCGACCTCCACCCGCAGAGCCGCACTCCACAGAGAATAATGGAGCCTCCAGCACCGACCTCCACCCGCACTCCACATAGAGAATAATGGAGCCTCCGGCACCGACCTCCACATAGAGAATAATGGAGCCTCCGGCAACGACCTCCACCCGCACTCCACATAGAGAATAATGGAGCCTCCGGCACCGACCTCCACATAGAGAATAATGGAGCCTCCGGCAACGACCTCCACCCGCACTCCACATAGAGAATAATGGAGCCTCCGGCACCTACCTCCACCTGCAGAGCCGCACTCCACATAGAGAATAATGGAGCCTCCAGCACCGACCTCCACACGCACTCCACATAGAGAATAATGGAGCCTCCGGCACCGACCTCCACCCGCAGAGCCGCACTCCACATAGAGAATAGTGGAGCCTCCAGCACCGACCTCCACCCGCAGAGCCGCACTCCACATAGAGAATAATGGAGTCTCCAGCACCGCCCTCCACAAGCAGACCCACACTCCACATAGAGAATAATGGAGCCTTCAGCACCGACGACCTCTCGCAGAGCCACACTCCACATAGAGAATAATGGAGCCTCCAGCACCGACCTCCACCCGCAGAGCCACACTCCAAATAGAGAATAATGGAGCCTCCAGCACCGACCTCCACCCGCAGAGCCGCACTCCACATAGAGAATAATGAAGCCTCCAGCACCGACCTCCACCCACACTCCACATAGATAATAATGGAGCCTCCGGCACCGACCTCCACATAGAGAATAATGGAGCCTCCGGCACCGACCTCCACCCGCAGAGCCGCACTCCACATAGAGAATAAAGGAGCCTCCGGCACCGACCTCCACCTGCACTCCACATAGAGAATAATGGAGCCTCCGGCACCGACCTCCTCCCGCAGAGCCGCACTCCACAGAGAATAATGGAGCCTCCGGCACCGACTTCCACATAGAGAATAATGGAGCCTCCAGCACCGACCTCCACCCGCAGAGCCGCACTCCACATAGAGCATAATGGAGCCTCCAGCACCGACCTCCACCCGCAGAGCCGCACTCCACATAGAGAATAATGGAGCCTCCGGCACATACCTCCACCCGCAGAGCCACACTCCACATAGAGAATAATGGAGCCTCCAGCACCGACCTCCACCCGCAGAGCCACACTCCACATAGAGAATAATGGAGCCTCCAGCACCGACCTCCACCCGCAGAGCCACACTCCACATAGAGAATAATGGAGCCTCCAGCACCGACCTCCACCCGCAGAGCCACACTCCACATAGAGAATAATGGAGCCTCCAGCACCGACCTCCACCCGCAGAGCCACTCTCCACATAGAGAATAATGGAGCCTCCAGCACCGACCTCCACCTGCACTCCACATAGAGAATAATGGAGCGTCCAGCACCGACCTCCACCCGCAGAGCCACACTCCAAATAGAGAATAATGGAGCGTCCAGCACCGACCTCCTCCCTCAGAGCCACACTCCACATAGAGAATAATGGAGCCTCCAGCACCGACCTCCAACCGCAGAGCCGCACTCCACATAGAGAATAATGGAGCCTCCAGCACCGACCTCCACCCACACTCCACATAGAGAATAATGGAGCCTCCGGCACCGACCTCCACATAGAGAATAATGGAGCCTCCGGCACCGACCTCCACCCGCACTCCACATAGAGAATAATGGAGCCTCCGGCACCGACCTCCACCCGCAGAGCCGCACTCCACATAGAGAATAATGGAGCCTCCGGCACCGACCTCCACCTGCACTCCACATAGAGAATAATGGAGCCTCCGGCACCGACCTCCACATAGAGAATAATGGAGCCTCCAGCACCGACCTCCTCCCGCAGAGCCGCACTCCACATAGAGAATAATGGAGCCTCCGGCACCGACCTCCACCCACAGAGCCGCACTCCACAGAGAATAATGGAGCCTCCAGCACCGACCTCCACCCGCACTCCACATAGAGAATAATGGAGCCTCCGTCACCGACCTCCACATAGAGAATAATGGAGCCTCCGGCACCGACCTCCACCCGCACTCCACATAGAGAATAAAGGAGCCTCCGGCACCGACCTCCACCCGCACTCCACATAGAGAATAAAGGAGCCTCCGGCACCGACCTCCACCTGCACTCCACATAGAGAATAATGGAGCCTCCGGCACCTACCTCCACCTGCAGAGCCGCACTCCACATAGAGAATAATGGAGCCTCCAGCACCGACCTCCACACGCACTCCACATAGAGAATAATGGAGCCTCCGGCACCGACCTCCACCCACAGGGCCGCACTCCACAGAGAATAATGGAGCCTCCAGCACCGACCTCCACCCGCACTCCACATAGAGAATAATGGAGCCTCCGTCACCGACCTCCACATAGAGAATAATGGAGCCTCCGGCACCGACCTCCACCCGCACTCCACATAGAGAATAAAGGAGCCTCCGGCACCGACCTCCACCCGCACTCCACATAGAGAATAAAGGAGCCTCCGGCACCGACCTCCACCTGCACTCCACATAGAGAATAATGGAGCCTCCGGCACCTACCTCCACCTGCAGAGCCGCACTCCACATAGAGAATAATGGAGCCTCCAGCACCGACCTCCACACGCACTCCACATAGAGAATAATGGAGCCTCCGGCACCGACCTCCACCCGCAGAGCCGCACTCCACATAGAGAATGGAGTCTCCAGCACCGACCTCCACCCGCAGCGCCGCACTCCACATAGAGAATAATAGGGCCTCCAGCACCGACCTCCTCTCGCAGAGCCACACTCCACATAGAGAATAATGGAGCCTCCAGCACCAACCTCCACCCGCAGAGCCACACTTCAAATAGAGAATAATGGAGCCTCCAGCACCGACCTCCACCCGCAGAGCCGCACTCCACATAGAGAATAATGGAGCCTCCAGCACCGACCTCCACCCGCACTCCACATAGAGAATAATGGAGCCTCCGGCACCGACCTCCACCTGCACTCCTCATAGAGAATAATGGAGCCTCCGGCACCGACCTCCACATAGAGAATAATGGAGCCTCCAGCACCGACCTCCTCCCGCAGAGCCGCACTCCACATAGAGAATAATGGAGCCTCCGGCACTGACATCCACCCGCAGAGCCGCACTCCACATAGAGAATAATGGAGCCTCCGGCACCGACCTCCACCCACAGAGCCGCACTCCACATAGAGAATAATAGGGCCTCCAGCACCGACCTCCTCTCACAGAGCCACACTCCACATAGAGAATAATGGAGCCTCCAGCACCGACCTCCACCCGCAGAGCCGCACTCCACATAGAGAATAATGGAGCCTCCAGCACCGACCTCCACCCGCAGAGCCACACTCCACATAGAGAATAATGGAGCCTCCAGCACTGACCTCCACCCGCAGAGCCACACTCCACATAGAGAATAATGGAGCCTCCAGCACCGACCTCCACCTGCAGAGCCACACTCCACATAGAGAATAATGCCGCCTCCAGCACCGACCTCCACCCGCAGAGCCGCACTCCACATAGAGAATAATGGAGCCTCCGGCACCGACCTCCACCCGTAGAGCTGCAATCCACATAGAGAATAATGGAGACTCCAGCACCGACCTCCACCGGCAGAGCCGCACTCCACATAGAGAATAATGGAGCCTCCGGCACCGACCTCCACCCGCAGAGCCGCACTCCACATAGAGAATAATGGAGCCTCCGGCACCGAACTCCACCCGCAGAGCCGCACTCCACATAGAGAATAATGGAGCCTCCGGCACATACCTCCACCCGCAGAGCCACACTCCACATAGAGAATAATGGAGCCTCCGGCACCGACCTCCACCCGCAGAGCCGCACTCCACATAGAGAATAATGGAGCCTCCGGCACCGACCTCCACCCGCAGAGCCACACTCCACATAGAGAATAATGGAGCCTCCAGCACCGACCTCCACCCGCAGAGCCGCACTCCACATAGAGAATAATGGAGCCTCCGGCACCGACCTCCACCCGCAGAGCCGCACTCCACATACAGAATAAGGGAGCCTCCAGCACCGACCTCCACCCACAGAGCCGCACTCCACATAGAGAATAATGGAGCCTCCGGCACCGACCTCCACCCGCAGAGCCGCACTCCACATAGAGAATAATGGAGCCTCCAGCACTGACCTCCACCCGCAGAGCCGCACTCCACATACAGAATAAGGGAGCCTCCAGCACCGACCTCCACCCGCAGAGCTGCACTCCACATAGAGAATAATGGAGCCTCCGGCACCGACCTCCACCCGCAGAGCCGCACTCCACATAGAGAATAATGGAGCCTCCGGCACCTACCTCCACCCGCAGAGCCGCACTCCACATAGAGAATAATGGAGCCTCCGGCACCGACCTCCACCCGCAGAGCTGCACTCCGCATAGAGAATAATGGAGCCTCCGGCACCGACCTCCACCCGCAGAGCTGCACTCCACATAGAGAATAATGGAGCCTCCAGCACCGACCTCCACCCGCAGAGCCGCACTCCACATAGAGAATAATGGAGCCTCCAGCACCGACCTCCACCCGCAGAGCCACACTCCACATAGAGAATAATGGAGCCTCCAGCACCGACCTCCACCCGCAGAGCCGCACTCCACATAGAGAATAATGGAGCCTCCGGCACCGACCTCCACCCGCAGAGCCGCACTCCACATAGAGAATAATGGAGCCTCCAGCACCGACCTCCACCCGCAGAGCCGCACTCCACATAGAGAATAATGGAGCCTCCAGCACCGACCTCCACCCGCAGAGCCGCAGTCCACATAGAGAATAATGGAGCCTCCAGCACCGACCTCCACCCGCAGAGCCGCACTCCACATAGAGAATAATGGAGCCTCCAGCACCGACCTCCACCCGCAGAGCCGCACTCCACATACAGAATAATGGAGCCTCCGGCACCGACCTCCACCCGCAGAGCCACACTCCACATAGAGAATAATGGAGCCTCCAGCACCGACCTCCACCCGCAGAGCCGCACTCCACATAGAGAATAATGGAGCCTCCGGCACCGACCTCCACCCGCAGAGCCGCACTGCACATATATGGCTGCTCTGTGTGCACAGGACCTGTGATGAGGTCACAGGAGGGGAGGAGTCAGGGGTCACATGATCAGGGGCCTCAGTGTATGCAGGACAGTGCTGGTTGTCATGGTGCTGGATGAGGACCGGACTGGTTAGTCTGCAGTTAGCTATTAGTTATTAGATTTTCATGTATGATGAATTATTCATAGATTGGATATTGTTTGGGTAAGTTTTGTTCAGGACTGTGAGATGTGCATTGTGACTACTTGTGGTCCTGGGTTATTCCCGTAAATCGCTTATTTATGTCGCACATAATCAGTCGTACATAAGATTTATGTGAAGAGAGGTTCCCTGGACCACTAGTGCTCACAATGAGCAGCTCAATGTCCTGAATAATATTTGCCCCATAAATGATCCACTCTGTGTAGTTCAGAAGTTATTCCCGTAAGTCGCTTCTTTATGTATGGTAACGGAGACTTGGAAGCGTTTCCCCAGTCACTTGCTCGGACGATCATCACAATGTCCTTCATGGCCGGAATGTTGTGAACTACATCCATAAGACATCAGTCACAGATTCCGCTTACCTGGAACCACAAGTAGTGAAAGGAAACAAGTCCAAGTTCTGCACATAATCTGAAATAAAATCTCAGAGCTCTGTCTAGTTCTGAAGCGAAAAGGAAAAATCACTTATTTCCAGGTGTGAAAATAAAGATGGTAAAATGTCGTCAATAACGTATTAGGTGTTTTCACAATTTTTTATACCTTGTCAGTAAACAATGCAATCAGTTTGGGAGTTAAGGCCGGAGTCACACATAGCAATCTCACCAGCGAGCGGCCCCCCTGCCGGTATCACTGATCGCTGTGGGAAATCTCTGGACATTTCTTTGGTCGCTGATCTCCCGCTGGCCAGCACGCATCGCTGTGTGTGACAGGCGGGAGACCAGCGATCAGCTGTAAAATAATAAAATAAAAAATATAGTTATTCTCACCTTCCGACGTCCCGCGCAGCATTCCCGCCTCTCTCCACGCTCCGGTCCCAGTGATCCTTTGCAAGAATGACCGCGAGACTTCACGATCCCGCGAGAACAGACGTCATCGCGGTCATTTTCACAAAGGATTACTGGGACCGGAGCGTGGAGAGAGGCGGGAAGGCTGCGCGGGACGTCGGAGGGTGAGAATAACAATATTTTTTATTTTAATTCTATTTTTTACATGGATCCATGGCATCAGCGCTAACAAACACAGTGATGCCGGGCGCTCGGCGTCGCTGTGCTGATCGCTGGTGAAGCTGTCTGTGTGACAGGTCACCAGCGATCACATAGCGACTTACCAGCGATCCTGACACGTTGATATCGTTGTCGGGATCACTGGTAAGTTGCTGTGTGTGACTCCAGCTTTAGGCCGGAGTCACACACAACGTATAAAAATAAGGTCCGTTGTTGATGGCCGAGATACGCAGAAAATTTCCTGAACAGTGATCTGTATTCAATGCAAGGATGAGATCTTTTCTCCAAAAATTATCCGTGTGGCATCCGTACGGCGAAATTGTCTCGCCGGCTTACAAAATGGACATAGAACGGATCCATGGCCTCAAATATTCGTAAAAACATATATACAGTCTATATATATATGTCATTGAGACACATATGTATACATATATTTATATTTCATATAGCGCTAGATAGCAGAAAAGCCGGTAATTCATTTGCCGGCTTTTGCTATCTCCTTCCCAAACCCGACAGGATATAAGACATGGTTCCATACAGTAAACCATTTCATATCCCTTATTTTTTTTTTTACATATTCCTCACTACTAATATTAGAAGTGTCTCTGTGCAAAATGTGGGGGCTCTAGCTGTTAAAATAAAGGGTTAAATCACGGAAAAAACTGGCGTGTGCTCCCGCGCAATTTTCTCCGCCAGAGTGGTAAAGCCACTGACTGGAGACAGATATTAACCCCTTCACCCCCAAGGGTGGTTTGCACGTTCATGACCGGGCCAATTTTTACAATTCTGACCACTGTCCCTTTATGAGGTAATAACTCTGGAACGCTTCCATGGATCCTGGTGATTCTGACACTGTTTTCTCGTGACATATTGTACTTCATGTTAGTGGTAAAATTTCATTCATATAACTTGCGTTTATTTGTGAAAAAAACGGAAATTTGGCGAAAATTTTGAAAATTTCGCAATTTTCCAACTTTGAATTTTTATCCCCTTAAATCACAGAGATATGGCACACAAAAAACTTAATAAGTAACATTTCCCACGTTTACTTTACATCAGCACAATTTTGGAAACAAAATTTTTTTTTGTTAGGAAGTTAGAAGGGTTAAAAGTTGACCAGCGATTTCTCATTTTTGCAACACCATTTTATTTTTACTGACCACATCACATTTGAAGCCACTTTGAGTGGTCTATATGATAGAAAATACCCAAAAGTGACACCCATTCTAAAAACTGCACCCATCAAGGTGCTTAAAACCACATTCAAGAAGTTTATTAACCCTTCAGGTGCGTCATATGAATTTTTTTAATATTTAAAAATCAACATTTAACTTTTTTTCACAAAAAAAATAATTCAGGTTCAATTTTTTTTAATTTACCAAGGGTAACAGGAGAAATTGGACTGAAAAAGTTATTGTGCAATTTGTCCTGAGTACGCTGATACCTGATATGTGGGGGGAACCACTGTTTCGGCGCATGGTAGAGCTCAGAAGGGAAGGAGCGCCGTTTGACTTTTTCAATGCAAAATTGGCTGGAATTCTGATCGGACGCCATGTCACATTTGGAGAGCCACTGATGTACCTAAACAGTGGAAACCCCCCACAAGTGACCCCATTTTGGAAACTAGACCCCCAAGGAACTTATCTAGATATGTGGTGAGAACTTTGAACCCACAAGAGCTTCACAGATGTTTATAATGTACAGCGGTACAATTAAAAAATCATATTTTTTCCACAAAAATGATCTTTTCACCCTCAATTATTATTTTCCCAAGGCTAACAGGACCCTAAAAGTTATTGTGCAATTTGTCCTGAGTGCGCTGATACCCCACATGTGGGGGTAAACCACTATTTGGGCGCATGGCAGAGCTCGGAAGGGAAACAGCGCCATTTGACTTTTTTGGCTGAAATTGAGATCGGACACCATGTCGCGTTTGGAAAGCCCCTGATGTACCTAAACAGTGGAAACCCCCCACAAATGACCCCATTTTGTAAACTAGACCCCCCAAGGACCTTATCTAGATGTGTGGTGAGAACTTTGAACCCCCAAGTGCTTCACAGAAGTTTATAACGCCCGGGCGTGAAAATAAAAAAATCGTATTTTTTCCACAAACATGATCATTTAGTCCCCATTTTTTTTATTTTCCCAAGGGTAACAGGAGAAATTGGACCCCAAAAGTTGTTGTCCAATTTGTCCTGAGTATGCTGATACCCCATATGTGGGAGAAAACTACTGTATGGGCACACGTCGGGGCTCGGAAGGGAAGTAGTGACGTTTTGGAATGCAGAGTTTGATGGAATGGTCTGCGGGTGTCATGTTGCCTTTGGAGAGCCCCTAATGTACCTAAACAGTGGAAACCCCCCACAAATGACACCATTTTGGAAACTAGACCTCTATTGAACTTATCTAGATGTGTGGTGAGCACTTTGAACCCCCAAAACCCCCAAGGGCTTCAAAGAAGTTTATAATGCCCGGGCGTGAAAATAAAAAAATCGTATTTTTTCCACAAACATGATCATTTAGTCCCCAATTTTTTTATTTTCCCAAGGGTACCAGGAGAAAATGGACCCCAAAAGTTGTTGTCCAATTAGTCCTGAGTACCCTGATACCCCATATGTGGGAGAAAACTACTGTATGGGCCCACGTCGGGGCTCGGAAGGGGAGTAGTGACGTTTTGGAATGCAGACTTTGATGGAATGGTCTGCGGGTGTCATGTTGCCTTTGGAGAGCCCCTAATGTACCTAAACAGTGGAAACCCCCCACAAATGACACCATTTTGGAAACTAGACCCCCCATGGAACTTATCTAGATGTATGATGAGCACTTTGAACCCCCAAGGGCTTCACAGAAGTTTATAACGCCCGGGCGTGAAAATGAAAAAATCATATTTTTTTCCCACAAAAATGATATTTTTGCCCCCAATTTTTTATTTTCCTAAGGGCAACAGAAGAAATAGGACCCCAAAAGTTGTTTTGCAATTTGTCCTGACTAGGCTGATACCCCATATGTGGGGGTAAAACACTGTTTGGGTGCATGGCAGAGCTTGGAAGGGAAGGAGCACCATTTGACTTTTTCAACTCAGAATTGGCTGGAATTGAGATCAGATGCCATGTTGCATTTGGAGAGCCCCTGATGTGCCCAAACAGTGGAAACCCCCAATTCTAACTCCAACCCTAACCCCAACACACCCCTAACCCTAATCTCAGCCCTAACCCTAGCCCTAACTCTAGCCCTAACCCTAGCCCTAACCCTAATGGGAAAATGGAAATACAGATGTGCCTTTTCTGGGGTGGCTGAGGGCAGGTGTTTTTAGCCTGGGGGGGGCAATATCCATGGTCCCTCTATTAGCTATTAATATCTGCCCTCAGTCACTGACTTTCCTACTCTGTCGGAGAAAATTGCGCCGGAGCCCACACCAGTTTTTTCCAAGATTTAACCCTTTATTTTAACAGCTAGAGCCCCTAAATTTTCCACACAGACACTTCTAACATTAGTAGTGAGGAATATGTAAAAAAAATAAGGGATATGAAATGGTTTACTGTATGGAACCATGTCTTATATCCTGTCGGGTTTGGGAAGGAGATAGCAAAAGCCGGCAAATGAATTACCGGCTTTTCTGCTATCTAGCGCTATATGAAATATAAATATATGTATACATATGTGTCTCAATGACATATATATATAGACTGTATATATGTTTTTATGAATATTTGAGGCCATGGATCCGTTCTATGTCCATTTTGTAAGCCGGCGAGACAATTTCGCCGTACGGATGCCACACGGATAATTTTTGGAGAAAAGATCTCATCCTTGCATTGAATACAGATCACTGTTCAGGAAATTTTCTGCGTATCTCGGCCATCAACAACGGACCTTATTTTTATACGTTGTGTGTGACTCCGGCCTAAAGCTGGAGTCACACACAGCAACTTACCAGCGATCCCGACAACGATATCAACGTGTCAGGATCGCTGGTAAGTCGCTATGTGATCGCTGGTGACCTGTCACACAGACAGCTTCACCAGCGATCAGCACAGCGACGCCGAGCGCCCGGCATCACTGTGTTTGTTAGCGCTGATGCCATGGATCCATGTAAAAAATAGAATTAAAATAAAAAATATTGTTATTCTCACCCTCCGACGTCCCGCGCAGCCTTCCCGCCTCTCTCCACGCTCCGGTCCCAGTAATCCTTTGTGAGAATGACTGCGATGACGTCCGTTCTCGCGGGATCGTGAAGTCTCGCGGTCATTCTTGCAAAGGATTACTGGGACCGGAGCGTGGAGAGAGGCGGGAATGCTGCGCGGGACGTCGGAAGGTGAGAATAACTATATATATATTTTTTTTTTTTACAGCTGATCGCTCGTCTCCCGCCTGTCACACACAGCGATGCGTGCTGGCCAGCGGGAGATCAGCGACCAAAGAAATGTCCAGAGATTTCCCACAGCGATCAGTGATACCGGCAGGGGGGCCGCTCGCTGGTGAGATTGCTATGTGTGACTCCGGCCTTAACTCCCAAACTGATTGCATTGTTTACTGACAAGGTATAAAAAATTGTGAAAACACCTAATACGTTATTGACGACATTTTACCATCTTTATTTTCACACCTGGAAATAAGTGATTTTTCCTTTTCGCTTCAGAACTAGACAGAGCTCTGAGATTTTATTTCAGATTATGTGCAGAACTTGGACTTGTTTCCTTTCACTACTTGTGGTTCCAGGTAAGCGGAATCTGTGACTGATGTCTTATGGATGTAGTTCACAACATTCCGGCCATGAAGGACATTGTGATGATCGTCCGAGCAAGTGACTGGGGAAACTCTTCCAAGTCTCCGTTACCATACATAAAGAAGCGACTTACGGGAATAACTTCTGAACTACACAGAGTGGATCATTTATGGGGCAAATATTATTCAGGACATTGAGCTGCTCATTGTGAGTACTAGTGGCCCAGGGAACCTCTCTTCACATTAATCTTATGTACGACTGATTATGTGCGACATAAATAAGCGATTTACGGGAATAACCCAGGACCACAAGTAGTCACAATGCACATCTCACAGTCCTGAACAAAACTTACCCAAACAATATCCAATCTATGAATAATTCATCATACATGAAAATCTAATAACTAATAACTAATAGCTAACTGCAGACTAACCAGTCCGGTCCTCATCCAGCACCATGACAACCAGCACTGTCCTGCATACACTGAGGCCCCTGATCATGTGACCCCTGACTCCTCCCCTCCTGTGACCTCATCACAGGTCCTGTGCACACAGAGCAGCCATATATGTGCAGTGCGGCTCTGCGGGTGGAGGTCGGTGCCGGAGGCTCCATTATTCTCTGTGTGGAGTGTGGCTCTGCGGGTGGAGGTCGGTGCCGGAGGCTCCATTATTCTCTATGTGGAGTGCGGCTCTGCGGGTGGAGGTCGGTGCCGGAGGCTCCATTATTCTCTATGTGGAGTGCGGCTCTGCGGGTGGAGGTCGGTGCTGGAGGCTCCATTATTCTATGTGGAGTGCGGCTCTGCGGGTGGAGGTCGGTGCTGGAGGCTCCATTATTCTCTATGTGGAGTGCGGCTCTGCGGGTGGAGGTCGGTGCTGGAGGCTCCATTATTCTCTCTGTGGAGTGCGGCTCTGCGGGTGGAGGTCGGTGCTGGAGGCTCCATTATTCTATGTGGAGTGCGGCTCTGCGGGTGGAGGTCGGTGCTGGAGGCTCCATTATTCTCTATGTGGAGTGCGGCTCTGCGGGTGGAGGTCGGTGCTGGAGGCTCCATTATTCTCTTTGTGGAGTGCGGCTCTGCGGGTGGAGGTCGGTGCCGGAGGCTCCATTATTCTCTATGTGGAGTGCGGCTCTGCGGGTGGAGGTCGGTGCCGGAGGCTCCATTATTCTATATGTGGAGTGCGGCTCTGCGGGTGGAGGTCGGTGCCGGAGGATCCATTATTCTCTATGTGGAGTGCGGCTCTGCGGGTGGAGGTCGGTGCCGGAGGCTCCATTATTCTCTATGTGGAGTGCGGCTCTGCGGGTGGAGGTCGGTGCCGGAGGCTCCATTATTCTCTATGTGGAGTGCGGCTCTGCGGGTGGAGGTCGGTGCCGGAGTCTCCATTATTCTCTATGTGGAGTGCGGCTCTGCGGGTGGAGGTCGGTGCTGGAGGCTCCATTATTCTCTATGTGGAGTGCGGCTCTGCGGGTTGAGGTCGGTGCCGGAGGCTCCATTATTCTCTATGTGGAGTGCGGCTCTGCGGGTGGAGGTCGGTGCTGGAGGCTCCATTATTCTCTATGTGGAGTGTGGCTCTGCGGGTGGAGGTCGGTGCTGGAGGCTCCATTATTCTCTATGTGGAGTGCGGCTCTGCGGGTGGAGGTCGGTGCTGCAGGCTCCATTATTCTCTATGTGGAGTGCGGCTCTGCGGGTGGAGATCGGTGCCGGAGGCTCCATTATTCTCTATGTGGAGTGCGGCTCTGCGGGTGGAGGTCGGTGCCGGAGGCCCCATTATTCTCTATGTGGAGTGCGGCTCTGCGGGTGGAGGTCGGTGCCGGAGGCTCCATTATTCTCTATGCGGAGTGCGGCTCTGCGGGCGGAGGTCGGTGCCGGAGGCTCCATTATTCTCTATGCGGAGTGCGGCTCTGCGGGTGGAGGTCGGTGCCGGAGGCTCCATTATTCTCTATGCGGAGTGCGGCTCTGCGGGTGGAGGTCGGTGCCGGAGGCTCCATTATTCTCTATGCGGAGTGCGGCTCTGCGGGTGGAGGTCGGTGCCGGAGGCTCCATTATTCTCTATGCGGAGTGCGGCTCTGCGGGTGGAGGTCGGTGCCGGAGGCTCCATTATTCTCTATGTGGAGTGCGGCTCTGCGGGTGGAGGTCGGTGCTGGGGGCTCCATTATTCTCTATGTGGAGTGTGGGTGGAGGTCGGTGCCGGAGGCTCCATTATTCTCTATGTGGAGTGCGGCTCTGAGGGTGGAGGTCGGTGCCGGAGGCTCCATTATTCTCTATGCGGAGTGCGGCTCTGCGGGTGGAGGTCGGTGCCGGAGGCTCCATTATTCTCTATGTGGAGTGCGGCTCTGCGGGTGGAGGTCGGTGCCTGAGGCTCCATTATTCTCTATGTGGAGTGCGGCTCTGCGGGTGGAGGTCGGTGCCGGAGGCTCCATTATTCTCTATGTGGAGTGCGGCTCTGCGGGTGGAGGTCGGTGCCGGAGGCTCCATTATTCTCTATGTGGAGTGCGGCTCTGCGGGTGGAGGTCGGTGCCGGAGGCTCCATTATTCTCTATGTGGAGTGCGGCTCTGCGGGTGGAGGTCGGTGCCGGAGGCTCCATTATTCTCTATGTGGAGTGCGGCTCTGCGGGTGGAGGTCGGTGCCGCAGGCTCCATTATTCTCTATGTGGAGTGTGGCTCTGCGGGTGGAGGTCGGTGCCGGAGGCTCCATTATTCTCTATGTGGAGTGCGGCTCTGCGGGTGGAGGTCGGTGCCGGAGGCTCCATTATTCTCTATGGGAGTGCGGCTCTGCGGGTGGAGGTCGGTGTCGGAGGTTCCCCATTACTGGGCGCGGGGGAAATTAACCCCTTCAGACTCTTTTGAGGTCTCTGTGTGGTGTGAACAGTGACCTAACAGCTGTGGACAGAATGCGGCTTCGTTGGTTCCCAGCTCCACATTAGATCCATTCAGACAACTGCAGGATGAGAGGACAGAAGCCCAGAGAAGTTCTCACACAATGTGATTATTTCTCTCCTAGCTCCGCTCCAGCACAATAATGTAGATACTAGTGATGAGTGAGCCGCTCTCCACTACTCTATCAGGCATCGGGAGCTCGGAGAAGCTGGTTACTCGATTTTCGCAGGTGATGGAGCGCCATGCTCGAGTTCCCCGCCAATAAACTTGCGGGGATTGCACACCATATACGGTAATGTCAGTAGTTAACATTGCCACAGCATTACTGTGACTGTCCGGCCGCATCACGTATCGGGTTTATAGAAGACCCAGTGTCGCGATGCTCGGCACACCGTCCTCAGGAGGCAGCTCAGAGAGAGTTGTTATAGGAGGGAGCTTAGATTATTGTCAGCCCCCTAAATATTATAAAGTTTTATCTTTAGTGTCTTTCCTGTAGCGCTATAGGATGTATTTAACCCCTTCACCCCGAAGTCTGTTTTCATCTTCCTGACCAGGCCAATATTTTCAATTCTGACCACTGTCACTTTCTGACATAACTGTAGACTCTACAATGCATCCCACTGATTCTGAGAATGTTTTCCTCGTGACATATTGTACTTCATGATAGTGGTAAATCTTCTTTGATATGACTTACATTTATTTGTTAAAAAATAGGAAATTAGGCGAAAATTTGGTAAATTTTGAAATTTTCAAACTTAAAATATTTATGCCCTAAAATCAGAGATCAAAGTTTCATGGGTCACTCCCGGTCATGCTGCGCTCTGCAATAGCGGTGATTTCGGTAACATTATTTTTTTACTTCAATAAATTTTTATTGCATATTTTCGAAAAAGATAACATATAAGCAACAACACCCCCAACGTAGGGGTTTAAACAAGGGAAACATAAGCATAAATGCGCATACTCATAGAGTGACATAATGTAGAAAACATATCGACACTTGCTTGAAAAAAATCATATGAAAAGACATAAATCTTCAATGCAAAGGGGCAGACCTCTGACTAAGTAACCACGGTTCCCATTTTCGATCAATCTTTTTCTTGGTAACTGACGAGTGCGCCAGTGTTTGTTCATATTGACAATGTATATTAATTTTGTCCACCAATTCTCTCATGGTGGGAAGAGACATCCCCTTCCATTTAGCAGCAAAGGCGAGCCTAGCCACAATCAGAAAATGTGACACTATGCCTCTGATATTTAAAGGGAAATCAGTTGTGCCTATATGCAGGGCTGTGGAGTCGGTAAGCCAAACCTGTGACTCCGACTCCTCAGTTTCCTTTACAATACAATACGATACAATAATCAAGATATTTAGATAGAACACAATATATATTTATTGGAATACAACTTTAGAACACAAAAAACTAATAAATTGTAAATATGTCATACACTGTTATGAGACTCATTTTCTGCTCCACCAGTTGAGAGTTACCCTTCCGTTCTCCCTCTGGTGGTGACGGGAGGTGGTGAGGTTGGTTTGAGTGGTAGTGATCTGCCACCTGGTGAGGAAGATAGTGATTGGATCTCTGGAGTATCAGACTGGATATAAGACAGCCGACGCCCTATCCTGTTGCTGGTGATTCAGTCTGTTTCTCAGGTCTAGGACTCACCTCTGTTCCAGTCTTCTAAAGATAAGTTTGTTATTTGCTAATGTTCACACTTGCTCTTGTTGGTCTTTTCAGTTTTTTGTGTGGTCAGCCAGCCCGGCTGGGCTGTGCTGAATTTCCACTCTTATTTGCCAAATTGCCTTTTTTTGTCCTTTATTACATTGGCCTCTTTTTGCTCTGTCTCAGAATATTTCAGAGTGCTGATATAGTGGGAGAAGTCTATTGACTTCAGGGTTAATTTTGTAATCAGTTGTGTTGGACATTTTGTAGGTTTTTTTGGCAGACTGCAGACAGTGTCTTTCCTTTCCTGTCCTTTCTAGTTAGTCTGGCCCCATCGTTTGCTCAGCCTATTTTCCTGCCTTTGTTTGTGTTTTCATCTTTTTTCACCGTCAATACATGTGGGGGGGCTGTCTCTCCTTTGGGGTCTGCTCTGGGGCAGTTAGTTTTCCTCTTTTCCTGCTTTAGGCTTATTTAGTTTCTCCGGTTGTGACGAGGCGTCTAGGACCACCATAGGAACACTCCACGACTGCTGCTAGCTGCGTGTTAGGATCAGGGGTCTGCAGTCTGCATAGTTACCAACCTCTTTGGTTTTCTGAGACTTAGCTTGTGTTGTTTTTTATTTCCTCCTCGGCTACCCCTTCATAACAATACACTATGTAATATCGATTACATATATATATTGTGTGTGTGTGTGTGTATATATATATATATATATATACACTCACTGGCCACTTTATTAGGTACACCATGCTAGTAAGGGGTTGGACCCCCTTTTGCCTTCAGAACTGCCTCAATTCTTCGTGGCAGAGATTCAACAAGGTGCTGGAAGCATTCCTCAGAGATTTTGGACCATATTGACATGATGGCATCACACAGTTGGCGCAGATTTGTCGGCTGCACATCCCTGATGCGAATCTCCCATTTCACCACATCCCAAAGATGCTCTATTGGATTGAGATCTGGTGACTGAGGAGGCCATTTGAGTACAGTAAACTCATTGTCATGTTCAAGAAACCAATCTGAGATGATTCGAGCTTTATGACATGGCGCATTATCCTGCTGAAAGTAGCCATCAGATGTTGGGTACATTGTGGTCATAAAGGGATGGACATGGTCAGCAACAATACTCAGGTAGGCTGTGGCGTTGCAACGATGCTCAATTGGTACCAAGGGGCCCAAAGAGTGCACAGAAAAAATTCCCCACACCATGACACCACCACCACCAGCCTGAACCGTTGATACAAGGCAGGATGGATCCATGCTTTCATGTTGTTTACGCCAAATTCTGACCCTACCATCCGAATGTCGCAGCAGAAATCGAGACTCATCAGACCAGGCAACGTTTTTCCAATCTTCTACTGTCCAATTTCGATGAGCTTGTGCAAATTGTAGCCTCAGTTTCCTGTTCTTAGCTGAGAGGAGTGGTACCCAGTGTGGTCTTCTGCTGCTGTAGCCCATCTGCCTCAAAGTTCGACGCACTGTGCGTTCAGAGATGCTCTTCTGCCTACCTTGGTTGTAACGGGTGGCAATTTGAGTCACTGTTGCCTTTCTATCAGCTCGAACCAGTCTGCCCATTCTCCTCTGACCTCTGGCATCAACATGGCATTTCCGGCCACAGAACTGCCGCTCACTGGATTTTTTTTCTTTTTCGGACCATTCTCTGTAAACCCTAGAGATGGTTGTGCGTGAAAATCCCAGTAGATCAGCAGTTTCTGAAATTCTCAGACCAGCCCTTCTGGCACCAACAATCATGCCACGTTCAAAGGCACTCAAATCACCTTTCTTCCCCATACTGATGCTCGGTTTGAACTGCAGGAGATTGTCTTGACCATGTCTACATGCCTAAATGCACTGAGTTGCCGCCATGTGATTGGCTGATTAGAAATTAAGTCTTAACACACAGTTGGACAGGTGTACCTAATAAAGTGGCCAGTGAGTGTATATATATATATATATATATATATATATATATATATATATATATATATACACACTATGTAATAAACTATGTAAGTGGCAAAAAACAGTTTTCAACAAAAACATACTAAATAATATTTGTGCAGTCTATGAATTTGTTCTAAGAAATAGAATTGCCTCCATCAGATCCTCCTTCATAGATGACCTCAAATCTGACCTAATAATTTTAAGGCCAGAGAACAACCTCTCTACACTAACTTAGGTTGGAGGCAAAGCCGTAACCACATGGGCAACATCTCTAACAATTTCCAGGTATAAAGGAATTGCCTCATGCACAGTCAGTTTTGATGAACGGTTGAATTTTTCTATTTCTTTGAGAGCAAGTGAAACATTTTGCTGAAATATGGTCAATCTGCTGCTATAGGAGACAGAGTGAAATCTTTTTCCTTGCGGCAACGCTTTGCCTGCTCCATGTCATCCAAATACTTGTCAAAGTCAAACTCCTCATCTGATGAGGATGAAGATATGGCAGCAGTAGCGCTGTCAAGGCTCAAGTCCTCTTGCACCTGGCAGTCCTCCTGTAGGCCACTCATCCTAACTGCTGCCTCAGTCAGAGCTTATTTTTCTTTAGTAAGCTGTTGATCATCAAGCAGTATATGATGACTTGGGTCCACATTATCAGCTGCCAGAAAATTTTTATTTTCCAATAGCTGTGTCTCTCTCCATTTCATTGAAGCAGAAATGCCATCTGCGATTAAACCTCCTCTTTGGGACAGGCAAAATAGCAAGTTCTTTCACTCCCTTATGAAAATGTCAGGAATTAAATCCTCCGCTTGTAATTTTTTAGTCACGGTAAATGGGTGATTAAGCAATTCCTTCAATTCAGCCACCTGTGTCCATTGACCATCATTTAGGGTTACCTGAGGGTTCGTCATATCTATAAGAAACGATTTTAGTTCAAGCAATCGCTCAATCATTAAATAAGTGCTGCCCCACCGAGTGGCTTGATCGACAATTGCCCCTTTCCCAGCACGTCTCTTCAAGATGGAATCAATTTTAGGGATTCTGGCGGCAATAACCAATTTCCTCACTTTTCCATTCAGATTTCCAGCATGTCCCTCTTGCAGACTATCTCTTATTGCCAGCTGCAGCGTGTGCACAACACAGCGCATGTGATGAATATGAAAATGTTTTGAAGCAGCTTCAACAAGATAATCTATTTCTACAGTATAATTTTGCTGTTCTTCTGTAGTAATATCTGTTTGTTCCTCAGTTACATGAACAGCACTGTGGCCTTTCATCTCAAACATACTGAATCCTAAATTTTCTTCTAGCTGTTGTTCATTACTCTCATTCATCAGTTTAATTGTACTTATCATGTTTGAAGCATTGTCCTTTACAATAGCAAGGACCTGTTCTTTTTTGAGTTCATAATCTTGCAGAATGTTTTCCACTAAAGCTTGGAGAAACTGGCTGCTGTGCTGAGCTTTAGTATGTTTTACTGCCAGTGTCTTGGTAACAATTTCTTTGTTGCCACAAACATATCGAACATTGATGGCAAAATAGTTAACTCTGTGACGAGTGCAGGCATCCATTTTAAGAAACATGAAGCGTCTTTTGAGAGTCTTTTTAAGATCTTCCTTTTGTTTAAGGGCTTCTTCAATCACTAATTTTCTAATACTTTCTCTTTCCAGAAAAACACCAAGTTTGCGGCCATTTCTCCATTAAGAGCTGTAAAAGCTGGTCGTGCAAATAATGATAATGGTATACCGTCCTTCACAACAAGCTGTATGAGTTGTCTTTTAAACATATCTGCTGTCATTGTTACAGTAACTTTGTCACTTACAAAATATCTTGTTAATGATGTCTGAGATGCTTTTTCCTCCTCCTTTGCCTGGCAGGAAGTGCTGGGCGTGGGTTTCTTGGTGCTGCTGTTATCTTTCTCAGTCACAGCTTTGAAAACTTCTGGGTGGAAGCGTTGTAAATGTCTTTTTAGATTGGAAGCTCTTGTAGGAGCATTTTTATCACTGCCTGAATATGCACTGATTTTGGCATCACAGCATTTGTTTACCTCTGGGTCACTTGTCATACATTGACACAAAATATTTTTCATCTTGAATCGCTGTGAAATGCTCAAATACAGCTGACTTCATGGGGAGCTTCTTAGACATTTTGTAATCATATAAATTCACACTCAAAATAATTTTGTCCTATAAAATAATGTATATTATAATTCCATCAAGAACAGGGAAACATGTACAGTGGGGAAAATAAGAATTTGATACACTGACAATTTTGCAAGTTTTCACACTTACAAAGAATGGAGAGGTCTGCAATTGTACACTTCACCTGTGAGAGACAGACTAAAAAAAAATCCAGAAAATCACATTGTATGATTTAAATAATACGTATTTCATGCAATAAAATGCATATTTGATACAATAGAAAAACAGAACTTAATATTTAGTACAGAAACCTTTGTTTGCAATTACAGAGGTCAAACATTTCCTGGAGATTCTGTTTCTCTCAGTTGAAGTGTACCTATGGTTAAAAATTTCAGACCTCTCCATTTTTTTGTAGGTGGGAATCGACAGTGTATCAAATACATACTTTCCCCACTGTATAATTTTATATAGAAATAAAACAAACTTTGCATAAATCAATAATACAGATGACAAATATAAAGTCTGTAAAATATGTTATAAGATAGCTTTACTTTGAATTTCCAATCACAGGCTTTTCTTGGGGTACAGCTCACTAAATGCTTCACAGTCTATGGAGAGGGGAGGAGGGAGGGAGCAAGTATGTTGTGTATCATACTCCAGGAACAAAGAAACTGATAACAGAGCTAATAACTTGATGTTTTGGCTTCTATACCTATACAAGTCCTCACCAATCCTGTTGCTGTATTTTCCCTGTATATTGTATAGAAGCTAGCTTCCCAAAGGTATATGAGCGCAAAGAAAAGACAAAAAAGCATCAAGCATACAGAGAGAACATACAGTATACTGGACTATTGATTTATGCACAGTTTATTGAAAGTTTAAATATGGTTTAAGAAGTGATTACCTTAATCTTGTTATCCT
Source organism: Dendrobates tinctorius (assembly GCF_039654945.1). Taxonomy (NCBI): domain Eukaryota; kingdom Metazoa; phylum Chordata; class Amphibia; order Anura; family Dendrobatidae; genus Dendrobates; species Dendrobates tinctorius. Next base: position 16,152,001 of record NW_027361794.1, read on the forward strand.
GTTCACTCTAGTAATTCTTCTGGGATGAGTTCAGGCCTTCCTTCTTTCTGAGTGTGTTTACTTTGTACCTTTGTCTGTAGAGGAGGAGCTTCACTGGTGCTGGTTGGTATAAAATGTTATATTTAGGGGGTTCTATGTTGTCACCTTATAAGAATCACAATGGTGTTCTACCTTTTCTGCTGATAGATACAAACAACACAACTATGAAAGACGAGTTTTGAGTCTTTTCCCTTTTTCCCGATCTGGTCAAGTCAAGAGTTAACCTTTCCCAGCCTCAGTCAGGGTTCAGGTTTGCTATTTATCGCCGCTGCTTCCTACAGGCGATGTCAGTTATAGATCTGTCCTGCTGTTATTCCTAACTCGACCCATGTCTGTGCTATTCCCTGTCCTGTCTGTGTGTCCCCTTTGTGTCTGGACTTCTTGGTACTTGAACTCAGTTTGTACCCTGACCTACTTTTGTCTCTTGTCTTTGGCATATTTGCTCTTGACCGTTACTGATCCCCGGGCTTGTCTCTGACCCAGAGTTTGCTTATTCCTTTGGTACTGCGCTACAGTGTGTTGCTTGACTTGGCTTGCTTGATTATTCTGCTGCCCCCTGTGGTGGCCTCGCTTGCTGCATGACAGGCCTACTCTGTTTAGGTGCAGTCCTGCTTCCACTCTATTGCCATCTAGTGGAGCCTGCACTGCAGCAAGTGTGATAACGGGAAGCAAGGAATCGTGTATTACTCTCATAGTAGGGTGCCCCCACACAGTATAATGTTCCCACAGTACCACCATCCTCAATTTTATTGTAACACTGAAAGGAAAGAGCTGGAGGCTCACAGAGTATAATCCTAAAATAATTTTTACTTAATCAATTTAAAATACATCTATGGTGAGATACAGACTGAAAGCAAAAAAATGGTAGCGCCAAGACCAGCGAATTAAAGTGCTTAGTGGCACAACAACACAGTACAATAGCATAAGTTACACTATCAGATAGAAGCAATCTGAATTAGATGGCCACAGCCATTACTCTAATGAAATGGCTGGTAAAATAACAGTCATGAATCTGGACAGGATGGTTCCGCCTCCATCTTGGTCAGGTCAGGGTTAATTTAGTCCGCCTCTCTTTGGTTCTGGGGCTGCTATTTAATGTTGGCAGTTCCTGGATTTGGTGTTGGTGATACTTCCGTATCCTCGGTTTGTGGTTGCTGACCCAGGTTACTCGTCTGTAAACATTGTGCCTCTGTGCTTGTGTGCTTTGCTGTGTATGACCTGGTTTGTCCCCTGACTTTTGCCTCTGGATCCTGCTTGGTACTGCTCTGTCCTTCCTGGTTATCTGACCCCCTTGGCTTGTCCCCGTTTACTCTTTGCCTTATCCCTAGATACTACGCTCTTGTCTGGCTTTTGACCATTGGCTCTCCTTGACCACATTTTCTGTCTCTGCCCTGCAATCTGCAAGCTCAGTACCCTTTACTCACGTGCGGTGACTCCACCCCCTGGTCACGTGACTGCTTAGTGCCAGGTCCTGTGCTCACTGCATTAATCTCAGGTCCTTGCGCACTGCGTGCCTTGCTTCTGCACTCTCTGCGCTCATTCATTTGCCCCCTGGTAGCGCCCCCTAGGCAGCGCCAGTGACACCATATGTGTCATAACAATACCCTTAATCATGGATTAGACAAAAGGGCCCAAAATGAAAGCCATGAAAGGCTTAAAATAAAGCTACTTACTGGTGATGGTGTAGGTCTAAGTACTCACCGTCACCCCAATGCACGTTTCATCACAACTTTATAAGACGCCTCCTGATTATACTCTGTGAGCTTCCAGCTCTTTCCTTTCAGTGTTAATATGAAGTCTTTTGAGCTATTTTCATCCATTGTCTATATGATCTCTGTGCATTAGTGTATAGCTCAATTTTATTCTATAACATTTTAATACATTTTTTGTGTGTTTTTTCATGTAATATATGAAGGTCTATAAGGATGGGAAAATTTCCAAGAGGGGGAAAAAAACTGTACATGGAGACATTAGCATCAAATATTTCCTGTCTTGTTCTTACAAACAATCTTTTATAAAATCCTCAAACTTCTGTGTGTGACTCAGACCTGAGATCTAACGTGATAGAAGATTACAGTGCGGGGAAGACGGGAAACCTTCATATAGACGGCCGGTGGGGATGGAGTCAGTGACGGACTCCGGCCAAATATGTTTCTAGAGCCGTAGTAGAAGATGAAGATGTCGTCCTCATCATGAAGTAGTTATTTCTCCTGTCACGTGTAATGAATATCTCCTGCAGTATTGCTAATGCCGATTCCAGTGTCGGTAAATGAGACGAGAATTAGCGTTATGGAAGATGAGTCTGAGGAACGTATTCAGCTGCCAACTCCGAGGGAGAAACTGCTTGTTGTCTGTGGCCTAAATATATAGGTTTTATTAGTAGATGTAAAGAAGGAAACTAAATACTGTAAAATAATAAATCTCATATGTTTCCCTTATTATCTCCAGTAATTGTATTATTACACAGGATTTTTATGATGTTACATCGGCTCATCTTCTCATTCAGGTCTCTACAATATCGGATCCTCTCAGTGAAGATCTTCTATATAAGAGAATTTTCCTGATTTACCCATCAAAGATGGATATGGACAGAGACAAGATGGTGGAGAGGATATTACACCTCACCCTAGAGATCCTCTTCCGCCTTACTGGAGAGGTGAGAGATTCTGATGACGTCACATTACATCATTCTTATCTATGGGAATAACAGATGGACAGAACTGGAGAGGTGAGGACTCTGGAAATGTCTGTAGTGAGATTTATTAATGTGTCTCTCCATAACCAGGATTACACAGTGGTGAAGAAGACCTCTAGTGAGCGCTGTCAGGACCCTGTGTCTGAGGGATGGGGAAGACCTCTGAGCCCAATTATGAGGCCTCCACCTCACCACCTGGTGTATGAGGACATCAAAGACCAAATGATCCTAGAACTCATCTACAAGATGATTGAGCTGCTGACGGGAGAGGTGACACTGCTGGGAATGCTGGGACATTATACAGTAACACTATGAAGGGATAGGGGGGATGATGGTATCATTGTATGTGTCAGGTTCCTATAAGGTGTCAGGATGTCGCTGTCTATTTCTCCATGGAGGAGTGGGAGTATTTAGAAGGACACAAAGATCTGTACAAGGACGTCATGATGGAGGTTCCCCAGCCCCTCACATCACCAGGTAATAGACAGGACTAAATACACACGGCCTATAATTATCTGTATGTAAAGAATGAATTCAGTCCCTGTATGTGTTTCCTCCAGATCTATCCAGTAAGAAGACAACACCAGAGAGATGTCCCCATCCTTTTCTTCCACAGGACTGTAAACAAGAAGGTCCCAATGTTCCAACATATCCTCAGGTAGATGGAGAGAAGGTGTCATGGAATCTCCCCTATGATGTGTAGATGGCTGTGAAGGTCTCATTCTCAGTCTTGTTTTATCCACCATTATTATCTGTTCCACCAGTGTGTAATGAGAACTGTGGAGATGGCAGGATTAGACATGAGCATAAATGTAACTTCTCAATATGTCTATGACTTGTAGAATATTTGTTTCAGAGTGAAGATCTGACCCACATTAACACTACAGAGACATATGTGAGGGGTGATGAGCGGTGTAAAGAGGAGATTCCTACATATGACTACCCAGGTGAGTAGTATCCACTAAATACAGAGAAGTCACAGACTCTTCTCAGACATCGGCAGTGGCTGCTTTATCGGTGGTGTAGTCCGGCCGTATTACCATGATCACCATTTTGACTCTAGACCACAACATTCTCCTCCATCTAAAACTGTTCAAATGACTTTGGTCATTGAAAGCCCTTTTCTATAGAACTTACCACCTGGTAGATCCACCTACCAACTGACATGAAAAGACGCTGACCATTACCTGCCCAGATCTGCAAGCTACAAAGCCAAATGACAGCGTATGTAGAATGTGCTGAAAAGTTAGAAAGTGACTTGAAGAGAAGTATTATGATGGGCCTGTAAGAGAAAGTGGAGGGTAATGATGCTGTTGGCTTCCTAGATCCTGATATCTTATTGGATGAATCTACCTTCTCTCCCTTCTGTGCTGCTGAATGTCTCATATGGTCCCTACAAGACCAGGTCCAGTCTTTCTGGCCAACTTCCCTTTTATGATCCACAACATTAAATGTGCAGTGAGGCCAAGGGTGAATTTCTGTACAATAATAACAGTTTCCCTTTATCCTGACTTTTAAAACCGACTAATTTCAGGATCACGAGAAACTACATAAAATACACCTGTGCCATGATATATCTCTAAGCTGTGCGTGGCTGATGGCTGTAATATACATTTATTCACACCTGCAGGAGATGTGTTGGCTCGAGCCCTGGTTTCATCTAATCCCTCCCCGTCATAAACTCCATTAAGGTTTCCATCCTAAGAAATTCAGATTTCTTCCCACTCTCCTGAAATCAGGAGCACTAAAACGTTCTCTACGTTTCTGATCAGGACTCGTAGTAGCTCCAATGGTCCACAATAAATGAGTGCATCTACAGTTTATCCCCTTCATGACAGAGCCTTTTTAGTTTTTGTTTTTCCCTCCCCTTTTTCACGGAGCCATAACTTTTTTATTTTCCTGTCAATATGGCCATGTGACGGCTTGTCTTTTTGCGGGACATGTTGTACTTTTGAATGACAAGATTGGTTTTACCATACTGTGTACTCAAAATTCCAGTGCTGTGAATTGCAAAATAAGTGGAATTCCAGAATTTTTTTTTCACCATGTTCACCAGATGCTAAAACCGACCTGCCAGTATGATCCTCCAGGTCATTACGAGTTCATAAACACCAACATGTCTAGGTTCTTTTTTTTTTTTTATTTAAGTGGTGAAAAAGATTAAAAGTTTGTTAAAAAAAAATTGCGTCTTTTTCCAAGACCCATAGCGTCTCCATCTTTCATCATCTCAGGTTGGGTGAGGGCTTATGTTTCACATGCCAGGCTGATGTTTTCAAAATGATACCATTTTGGTGCAGATGCGATCTTTTGATCGCCCGTTATTGCATTTTAATGCAATGTTGTGGCCACCAAAAAATTTAATTCTGGCATTTTGACTTTTTTCCTTGCTACTCTGTTCAGCGATTGGGTTAATTCTTTTTTTCTATTGATAGATCAGGCGATTCTGAACTTTTATATTTTTTAAATATTTTTAAAAACGTGTTTTGTTTTTTTTTGTTTTTTTTTTTAATTTTGGCATGTTTCAATAGTTTCCATGGGAGACTAGAAGCTGTCATAACCCGATCGGCTCTGCTACATACAAGCGATGATGAGATAGCAAGAAAGCAATTCTGCTATATACAGGCTATGAGCGCCCGACCATAGCAATCCGGTAGTCACAACCATTGAGGTCTACAGGAGACCTTTGGTTGTCATGCCCACACTTCAGTGATTCGCGATCACGTGACTGGGTCAGATATGGGTAGGATTTCTGGTGCAATTACCAGAAGCGCACGTTAAATGCCGCTGTCAAGAGTTTGACAGCAGCATTTAATAGGTTAACAGCTGCAGGTGGATCGCAATTCCGGGCTGTTCCGGGCACATGTCAGCTGTTCTAAACAGTTATACACTGTAAATGGAGGGTACCACCAGAAAGATTTATATTCTTATGTAAGAGCAAGAGGTCTCACCAGGGTATGCAAGTAGACATGTAATAGAGCAAGAAAAAGTCAAACCCATAAAAGGGAGCACCTCAATTGCATAAGAAATATATATATATATATATATATATATATATATATATATATATATATATATATATATATATATATAGTGTGTAATACAAAATTTGAATTTTTATTATTCACCAAAAAATACATAGAGAACAAAACACATATAGTATAAAAACAATTAAAATTGCATCTGTGTGCAAAGGAGACTCAAAACCAAATGCCACACCTCAGCAGGCTCCCAACTTTCTAAAGCCAGTTATATTTATTCATTCAGCGCCTTCTATGGGAGCCTGCTGTGGTTTGCCATTGCCTTTATACTGAGGTGTGGCATTTGGTCTTGAGTCTCCTTTGCACACAGATGCAATTTTAATTGTTTTTATATCACATGTGTTTTGTTCTGTCTCTGTATTTTTTTGGTGAATAATAAAAATTCAAATTTTGTACTACACATATTGTGTGTGTGTGTGTGTGTGTGTGTGTGTGTAAAGATGTGGCCTCAACGCAGGTGTCATGATCCAGTGTTGGATCTGGCAGTATTAAAAGCACAAAGTGAACTTTTTTTACTTTGGTTCAGTTCAAAGGTGTTTTGACTGTCCCCGGTGGTGGTGAGTGGTATCGCACCTTAGGTTAATGTGCACTTAATTATAATTCAGGTGTTGGACTCTATAATTGGGTCTCAGGGTGTTCACTCACGGCTGGTGATATTTTTTGCTGAGTTGTTGGAGAGCCTGGTGGAAGGATGGAGCCGGATAGGAGTCCTGCGCAGTCAGCCAGAGAGAACGAGTGCCAGCTAATGGTGTCTGCAGGAAGGACTGGCATGGCCTGGTGGAGTCGCAGTTTATGGTGTCGGCTGGAAGTGCGTGCATGGCTTGGAGGAGTGGCGACTAGGAAGAGAGTTGCACTCAGCATGCGCGACTTGGTTGCTGAGAACTGGACTCGAGCATGCTTGGATTCTTGGCAGAGGCTGGACTCATCTTGGGACTCTGTGTACTGGACTGCTGCAAGTGGTGATGGACTCTGCTCCCAGGCTGCACGATGGTGATGGATCCAGTTATGGTGATGGATCAGGGTGGAGGAGAAGATGCACACAGGTGGTGGGCTCTGTTGCTAGGAGCGTACGCAACAGAGCAAAGCTAAGTGGTGTTTCCCCTGTATTGTCTCTTTTCCTCATGTGTGGTGTTAGTGCAGTGGTGGGATTAGTCTCCGCACCGACCCATTCCCTAGTGAGGGTTTAGGGTCAGGGCGAGCAAGGGCGTTAAGGTACGCGTGCGGCGACAGGTGCGGAGCCTGTTTAGGGAATGTGAGGAGTGTAGGGACACTGGCTCAGGGGAGTGCAGGAGGTCTCCTTTTCCGCATTCCCTATCGCAGGGCCCACCATTGTTAAAGTTACCCAGGTTCCCCCTTATTATTTAAATGCGCCTTACTGGAGGCAGGGTTTCCAGATATATGTATGCATGGCGTGTAATACCTAAATCCGCCAGGTGGAGGCGGCGTATCCACCTGCACGCTTTATTATTTAAATTCGCCCCACTGGAGGCGGTGTATCCAGGGTCACGTGTGTATGGGTTCGCCTTGCGACATCATCTGCGTCCTGACACACGTGACCATGACATTATCACCAGCCCTACAGTTTTTTTCTGGTGAGCTTTGGCCATGTGGAGACCGCTGAGTTATTGCTGCCGGGCCTCACTGAGGTGAGTGGGGAGCGGCAAGGTGTTTAGAGCCGCTGCAGCAGCAGTTATCACGGTCTGGGGCCTCTGCTCAGGTAACCAGGAAATCAAAATGGCGGCTTTGGCAAATGGCGGGTCTGGCAAAAGCCCCTGGAGTCGCTGCTGGGGAGCGGGACTTGCTCATGCACATGGGCGTACCCAGGCAGGTGGGAGGAATGGTGCCCCACGGAGCTGTTTGGTGTTCCCTGAGGTGAAGGGGTGCGTTTCAGTGATGAGCAGACTGGTGTGATAGTCCGTGGGGTTTTACGCCAAATCTTCATACCATCGAAGAAGCCGCCCTCCTGGTTGTGTGGAGGCGACCAGCGAGAGTATATTTCCTCCATTTCCCTGTCCCCTTCTCCTCCTGGTGTGTGCAGCAGGTGTGCTGCGGGGGAGTAGGGACAAATCTCTACCCTCGCCATTAACCAACCCTAGGAGGCGCAGTCCTCTTGGTGAAAGGGTTGGAGGGTGGTGTCCCTTGGTGAATAGTGGGGGTGTGAGTGTGGTGACACAGTGGGACGCCTCTGAGTCCAGAGTGGGTTCACCGAGTTATGACATATGTATGTGTGCAATAAACGTTCAGGTCCGGACCTGTGTGTGAACGAGCATGTGTGGGTGCCCACTAAAAAACATCTTGTGGAAATGTATTGTGGAGTCTGATCAGCTCTGAGCAAACATATACATACATAAACTCGTTCCCCAGGTCGGCGCTGTGGAGATGAGTGGTTCCTCCAAAAAGAACTTTATTGCCAATATCAGCGGTGTTTGTCATAAACCTGAAGTGTCGGGGAGTGGTGGGGTGAGCTCAGGGTCTGGGCGTCACCGCTGTAGGTGTTTCCCTAATGAGGGGTGGTCTTGAGGGTCCAGAGGCCCCTCATTAAGGAGGGGGTACTGTCATGATCCAGTGTTGGATCTGGCGGTATTAAAAGCACAAAGTGAACTTTTTTTACTTTGGTTCAGTTCAAAGGTGTTTTGACTGTCCCCGGTGGTGGTGAGTGGTATCGCACCTTAGGTTAATGTGCACTTAATTATAATTCAGGTGTTGGACTCTATAATTGGGTCTCAGGGTGTTCACTCACGGCTGGTGATATTTCTTGCTGAGTTGTTGGAGAGCCTGGTGGAAGGATGGAGCTGGATAGGAGTCCTGCGCAGTCAGCCAGAGAGAACGAGTGCCAGCTAATGGTGTCTGCAGGAAGGACTGGCATGGCCTGGTGGAGTCGCAGTTTATGGTGTCGGCTGGAAGTGCGTGCATGGCTTGGAGGAGAGGCGACTAGGAAGAGAGTTGCACTCAGCATGCGCGACTTGGTTGCTGAGAACTGGACTCGAGCATGCTTGGATTCTTGGCAGAGGCTGGACTCATCTTGGGACTCTGTGTACTGGACTGCTGCAAGTGGTGATGGACTCTGCTCCCAGGCTGCACGATGGTGATGGATCCAGTTATGGTGATGGATCAGGGTGGAGGAGAAGATGCACACAGGTGGTGGGCTCTGTTGCTAGGAGCGTACGCAACAGAGCAAAGCTAAGTGGTGTTTCCCCTATATTGTCTCTTTCCCTCATGTGTGTTATTAGTGCAGTGGTGGGATTAGTTTCTGCACCGACCTATTCCCTAGTGAGGGTTTAGGGTCAGGGCGAGCTAGGGCGTTGAGGTACGCGTGCGGCGCCCGGTGCGAAACCGGCATAGGGAATGTCAGGAGTGCAGGGACACTGGCTCAGGGGAGCTCAGGAGGTCTCCAATTCCCTTTTCCCTATCGCAGGGCCCACCACTGTTAATGTTTCCCAGGTTCCCCCTTTATTATTTAAATTCGCCTTACTGGAGGCGGGGTTTCCAGAATGTTTGTATAACGTGTAATTCCCAAATTCGCCAGGTGGAGGCGGCGTATCCACCGGCACATTTTATTATTTAAATGCGCCCCACTGGAGGCGGTGTTTCCAGGGTCACGTGTGTTATGGGTTCGCCCAGCGGAAACATCTGCGTCCTGACACACGTGACCATGACAGCAGGAGCCCATATCAAAGGGGGAGACACGACGTGCACAGTACTAGTACGGCACATGCCGTGAAGGGTTTAATGTTGGAGATCTCCCATCATATATACGCTGTGGATGTAATTTTTACATGTTCATTCTGTATGATAGTTTGATAGTGCTGGTATCGGCCTGCCTCACTTACGTGAGTCTGTAACTCCCTGTTAGTCTTTAAAAAAAAGTCTCCATTACCTCTTCCAAATGCCCAAGATCTAAATTTAAGACACCTTACCTCTGCACTCAGGGTCGGACTGGGCCACCGGAGAACCGGAGGATTCTCCGGTGGGCCCAGGCACTAACACCTGCTGGCATGTAGGGCCCACGCTGCTTCGGGGACCCCCAGCCAGTGGCGTGTCGCTAATAACGGTGCCAGCAGAGCAGCAACGGGTGACAGGAAGCCGAAGGCTGTTCCCGCTGCTAAAGAAAAATGAATATTCACGCTTCTCCACGCCCCCATGGGAGTGGAGAGGATCTGAATGGTCATTTCACTTTAACGCTGTCCGTTATTAGGGCCCACAGACCAGGGCCCCTGCTCTCCCAGGGGACCCTAGCCTATGTGGCTGCTATGGGGCCGTTAATGAGGGGGACTTGGCGTCAGTGCTCCCCCCCCCCCCCCAGTGAGTGCCACATTCAACTGTATCTGCGTCAGATGCCGATACATTTGAAAGCAATAATGTACGAAAGAGCCTCAGGTAACGTTCCCTCATTCACCACTGCTTCTGACACAGTGGGTGCATGATGATGTCGGAGTAGAGCTGCCCCCCTGAATCAGCGTGGGAGCGATGAGAACTGAGTATTGTGGTTTTTTTATTTATATATATCAGTCCTGGTTGCATGGTACCCTATGAGGGGGGGGCAGCATGATACCCTATGAGGGGGGGCAGCATGATACCCTATGAGGGGGGGCAGCATGATACCCTATGAGGGGGGGCAGCATGATACCCTATGAGGGGGGGCAGCATGATACTGTCACAATCCTGTTAGCGCCGGCGGCTTGCCACGGCTGAACAGGGTAACTCACCTGCCGCTATGAGGCAGCCCGGGGTCAGGCGCTGTAGGGGAGTTCAGGCAGACGAGACCTGGGAGTCACGGTGAGCGGGGACGCTAAGGCACAAAGCACAGGCACAACATGGTCACACACACTTGGCCAAGGGTCAAAGTATAAGCGAAGAGGAATGACCCCACAATGAGGCTATAAGAAGCCTGCAGAAGACCAGAGTGAGGCTATCCCTATTAACTCTAGAACTGCCTAATCCCACAAACTCAGCAAACCATGACAAATACCCTATGAGGGGTGTCAGCATGATCGTTTTGTTTGCATGTCCAATATTTCTTCTTGAAATTCATCTGATAGTTTAGATTGCCAAGTGACATACTCTAGTTACCCCACAGAGGTTTCTCCATTAGTTACTTATTTGCTACTCATGAAGATTGTTGGGTTTGATCATTTCAGTAGATGTTTTTGACTACAGTAGTTGCTGCCCAAAATACTCTGTTTTAACCACTTCCTGCAGCCAGTTTTGTGTTCCTAGTCAGGCTTCATGTTTCAAATCTGACATGTCACTCTATGTGGTGATCTTTAGAATTTTTCACAAAAGATATAAGGAAATAAATGGACCTTACAAATTATTTTCCAACCTCTCTTGAATCCGACAGTACCCTGTACACAGTTGTACACTACTGTCTGGGCACATGGCAGAGATCAGAAGGGAAGGAGCGCCATTTAGCTATTTAATAGCAGATCTTGCTGGAATGGTTTTTCTGACACAATGTATTGGGGACACTGCTCGTGGTTACCTGGCAGCTCAAAGGATGGCTACCATGAACAAGCTTGGCACTGTCTACTCCGTTTTCTAGATCCCAGGGATTGTCTTGCTCATCACCCTTATCTCCTCTACGTAGACCTTGACTTACACAGAGACTCCTAGGCTTGAGCCTTGGTGATACCTGCTGTTCTGTGGAGTGAGATGGAAGGAAGAATAGTCAGGTAGCCGGGTCAGAAACAGGAGGGCAGAGAAAATACAAAATGAGAAGATGCAAGAGTAGTCAGTAAATGGGCCGTGGTCACAACTAGAAACAAATTCACAAGCCGAGAGCTGAGCACCGAACTGAACTAGAGGAGAACGACGCTGTGTCTGGCACATTCCGGCAATATGCTTTGAGCTTTAGTACAGTGACGATATTTTCAATTGGCTGAAGCAGGGAGCAGAATACTTCAGCTGGACAGCACACACCCATACCACCAGAGTGGATGGTACTATAGTTCCCAGGCACCCTAATCTTAATGGCTGGACAGCGCCGGCGCCACCCAGAGCTTCTGGCTCTGACATCTCCATTAACAGCACTGCCTGCAGAATGAATAAGGCAGCGCCTGGTGACAGAAGCAAATGTCGCAGGAGCAGTTTCCAGAGAGAATGTAGATAAAACTAGGAGGAGAAAAACGTGCAATAGGGTTTTATCCTATGGAAATAAAGTTGTTAAATAAGGTTTATCTAACCTGATTTATATAGCACAATGAAAGAAAAAAGGATGGCACTCACCGTTACCAAAAGTAGAAGTCTTTATTTCATGGATAAAAATGCATGGGCACGGGAGCAATGCAAAGAGTGCGGACGACGGATTCAGGATTGAGCACCCGTTCCTTGGGGTATGTGGCGTTCATATAGATTTGTGTAAGAGGCCACGGTGGTGCAGCGGTGCCGAATCTGTTTCTCTTTTTTGGACTTTATTCAGACTGTGGTTGTATTCTGAGCACGCTGCTTATAATTAATCCACCTGATTGAAACTCCACACTACGGTGTATACACACCCAGCTGGCTTCCCTCATGGAGTCAGACGCCTTACCCTTGTCTCATGGTTTACTAGCAGGCCGGGAGAATGTATCCACTTCTTCTTTGGAGTGTGAAGACATGGACAGTGTTCAATCTCTCAGCACAAAAACTTTGGAGGACAAGTTGTATGATATAGCAGAAAGAGAAATTAATTTATTTTGGACTAACAACTCATTACAATCCTATATAGAGTGTGGCAGAGTTCCTCGAGATCTGAGGTTTTTTTAAACCCATGTCTCAATTTCAGGACAATGTGCATTTCACCCAAGAGTGGGAAAAAAATTTATTGAAGTGCTCACAAGATCTATTGAATTTGGTGCTACAACAGAATATTTTTAATAATGAAAAAATCAAATTTGATCTGCGTAAAACCAAAGATGAATTAAAATCCAGATTAACGGAGAACCAGTGGTCCACACTGAATGAAAAAACTGGACAGCAAATTGATTGTTTTGCAAACAGAGATCAAACAACGAAAAAGAGACAAGTTTATTCGTGACAAGAGCGATTATGAATTGGGACAGATTTTTTTTCATGGCATAAAAATAAATCTTCCTTTAAAACTCAACGTCCATATAAGACGAGAATCCAAAAAGGAAAAAATGCCAAATTTCAAACTAACAATAAAAAGGATTACCTCACCACTGACTCAGACTCTAGTGCTAATGAAGACATAGTAGCTTCACCCAAACCAGTGGGTGCAACACAGCGCTCAGCAGCAGGGAGAAGGAGAAAACAGCGGCCAGCGCAAAAGGAAGCAAGTCTCATGGAGACCGTTACAACAGGGACATTAGCGAATAATACTGTTGTTAATTTGTCTTGCCATGTTCTCAATGACTCACATTTGTCAGTTTTATCTAGGGGCTTAAATTTTTGTGTCCCTGAGGATTTTGACCTGGTGGATTTCAGGATTGACGTGTTTAAAGCTTTGAGAAAGATACATTTGCATAAGATGTTTGTGTCTGGTGATACTTCTAGTCATTCAAGCTATTCAGGGGAAACCCCATGTATTATAGGTCCTTTGGGATTCATGGCAGGTAATAATGCATTATCTGATATCAAAACTGATGCTTTGGTGTTGTTAGGGTTAAATGAAGATGTGAACATGAGTGTTATGGATGAAAAAGTATTAGTTCAACCTTTCTTAGGAGGATCTAGGTCTACATGCATACCTCCCCGGGTAATATAGTCGATGTTTTTGAAACCCAAGTCATCAGGGATATGGAGGCTTTAATTTATCACAAATTGCCTCCAAATTTGACCAGATGATAGACGAGCCATAAGAGATATCCAGGGTTGGTCTGATACTGTGGTTCGCTCCTCACAAAGGAATACTACATAGCTGAAGCACGTTGTTAGGAGTGGCAGAAGACACTAAATAAAAAATAAAGTGCCTTCGCCACCCGGGGTCCACCGTGCGGTGGATGGAAAAACCGCTGCTAGAGAGGCAGAGCACATGGCGGTAATGTGCACAAGGGTTAGACGGCACCCAGTGCACAAAGCAAGCTCTGTTATACTCACAGAGCTGCAGGCAAATAAGCTCAAATTAAACGCTGAGTCTGTTCAGAGTCACAGACACACAGGCGATATAGTCGTGGTATTCACGGTCACAGGAGTAGCCTTAAACAGCAGGACTACTCCATCTAGACCTACCGTCAAGTAAGGTGAGAAGCGTCGCAACCGCGGATGCAGAGAAAGCTGCAACTGCAGCGCGGCAAGAACTGAGCCGCTGGCAAGGCGCTGCAATAACGCTGGCGCAATGCAGACGCTAAGCTGCTGAGCAAGATGGAGCATATGCGCGCTGGCGCTTGCGCTGCTACTGGCTGAACCCAAACACACAATCGTATTATCAGAGGGAAGGGGTTTCTTAATAAGTCAGTCACCAGTCCAAGCATCCATCACCATACATACAGCAGCAAGTATGAAATACTAGCGCATGGCCGAACAGCCATGCGTGCTTTTTATACCAAACGGGACCTTTCGGAAGTCTCCAAGGCTCCAGGAGGAGCCAATAGGATTAGACACAGGACCTGAGCATGTGATTCCCGAACTCCAATGGGAGCTCGCTCCATGAGCATGCTCAGTGGAGGGAACAGAGGACTTAGCCTCTGGCGAGAGTTGCCGCAAGGCACTCTCCTCTACCTTAGATGAAACGCAGAAGACTGCAGCATGTAAGGGTCTAGATTTCATTAAAGGGAAGGAAGAAATCAGACTCCTAACACACGTAGACAGCTAGCGGACACCAACACTTATTCAAAATTGGCAGCAGATCCAACAAATAAATTTAAAAATGATTTACGCTCTTTTCTGAGAAAGCAAGTGGAGAATAATATACTCTCCAAGAAAAGAGCAGAAAATCTATTGCCCGACTTTCCCCGAAAAGCACACTGGTATCACATACCCAAGATTCATAAGTCTTTATCCCAACCACCGGGTCGTCCCATTGTGTCTGGGATAGGGTCTCTTACTGAGCCCCTGTCCCAGTACATTGATTGGCTTTTGCGCCCTCTCCTCAGTGAAATTCCATCATATGTAAAGGACATGAAAGATTTGTTACACATAATTAGTGAATTTGACTGGCAAGATAATTGTCACTTGGCCTCTATTGATATAGAGAGCCTCTGTACCAGGATCCCTCATAACATTGGAGTGGAATCCATAAGACAGATTCTTCAGAGTACGGACAAGGATATGACAACAATAGATTTTGTCTGTGAAAGCTTGATGTTCATTTTGACACATAATGTTTTCAGATTTGGTGATGCTTGGTATAGGCAAACGGAAGGAACAGCGATGGGCACGCCAGTCGCATGTACGTTTACGAATTGGTTTCTTTCCGTTTTTGAAGAAAGATTTGTGTACTCTGTGAATAACCCTTTTCTGAAACACATCAGGCTATTTATACGCTATGTGGATGATATTCTTGTAATCTGGGACGGCACTGAGTCGGAGTTTAACTCTTTTGTGGAGTATTTAAACATAGAAAATAATATGAATACGAGGTTTACGTCCCAATTCGGGAGTTCTTCCTTGGAATATCTGGGCGTAAAATTATTTATTGAGGATGGTGTGGTTCACACAGAGGTTTTCTGTAAACCTTCCGCATCCAATTCGCTTTTGCACTATGAAAGTGCATATCCACAATGTGTTAAAAACTCCCTACCTTATGGACAATTTTTGAGGTTGAAAAGGTATAAGACTAAAAAGAGAGGGCATTGAAAGACAGGCTCAGGAGTTACATAAAAGATTTTCTTATAGGGGGTATCCCGATTCTGTTTTAGATTTGGCCAGGAAACGGGTAGAAGGAAAGGACACCGTATTGCCAAAAAATAAGTCATGAGAAGAATCTCCAAAATAAAAGAGAGAGGAGCCAGCGCCGCTTAAGGGTAGAACGCATAGCATAAAGTGCATATGCACATAATATCTAACTGTATTCAAAATGAGATATTTGGCAAAAAAATTGATCAATTCAATTGAGCCACCCCGCCGCGCCAAGGCAATCTCATGTGGGGGGTCCTACTCTACGTTTTTAGTAAATACTGTGCCATACGGCCTCCTAAATACATTAAAAGCAAGACACACACAGCAGCCCCGCCCTGCCCCAAGCTTTATTTAACTGTGCACCTGTGTCTGAACCTGCATTGCCCTTCATCTATGTTTGCTGGTCGGGCAATGTGTGGAGGCTAAACCTGATATGTCTGCATTCAGACCTGGTTGGCCTTCATCTTCACTTGCTTTTTCTGGCTTCATGGGAGCGATCCAGCAATGCTCAGGTACGGACTGCACTTAAAGTGGTCTTGCTTTTAATGTATCTAGGAGGCCGTAATGGCACAGTGTTTATTAAAAACGTAGAGTAGGACCCCCCACATGAGATTGCCTTGGTGCGGCGGGGTGGCTCAATTGAATTGATCACTTTTTTTGCCAAATATCTCATTTTGAATACAGTTAGATATTATGTGCATATGCACTTTATGTTGTGCGTTCTAACCTTAAGCAGCGCTGGCTTCTTTTCTTTTTTTGAATCTCCAAAATGACGCTAAGCGTTTTACTTTCTGCTTTAAATTTGATCCTATGGATAAGCAGATCAGATCGGTGATAAGAAAAAAAACTGGCACCTGTTAGAAAGAGAGAGAGACCAGGCAGAAGTAGTTCAGAGGGGCCCTCTTTTTGCTTGCCACCGCAGTGCTAATTTAAGAGATCTTTTTGTCCGCAATAGAGTCAGGAGTGACAATAATTGGATACGTTCAGGCATTCCTAAGGGTAACTTTAAGTGCAATAACTGCCCTTTTTGTCCATTTAAACTTGTTGGCAATTCTATGAAGGTTGGTCCCATTCAGCATGAAGTTCGTCAGTTTATTTCTTGCAAAACCTCATTTGTAGTATATATTCTTTTCTGTCCGTGTGGTTTTTTCTATATAGGTAAAACAATTCGTCCCCTTTACGTTAGGTTTAGAGAGCATTTTCATTCCATTTCATCCGGCAGAGGAGTCCCCCGTTTTATCAGCCACATTAGAGTATTCCATGGTGGTAAGGCAGAATCGCTGCGGTTTGGAGGTTTAGAA
This sequence comes from Dendrobates tinctorius, assembly GCF_039654945.1. Taxonomy (NCBI): domain Eukaryota; kingdom Metazoa; phylum Chordata; class Amphibia; order Anura; family Dendrobatidae; genus Dendrobates; species Dendrobates tinctorius. The sequence continues at coordinate 16,168,851 of NW_027361794.1, forward strand.
AGGGTTAATCCTCCCAATCAGGGAGGTAATCATTGCAGGCTCCTTCTGCAAAGAGAAGCTACTGTAGATGGATACTGCGGTCCAATGCAACAGGTGCGTTGGGCTTGAATGAAAGGGTGGACATGTCCGGTTTTCTCTGAATTTACTGTAATTTGTGCTCTCTAAGATTTATAAGTTTTGCTTTTGTTTTTAACTGTTTGTGCATATGTTGATTTTAATGTTCTATGCATCACTCTGGTAAGTAAGACTGTTATTAATGTCAGCTGTCAGGAGGCAGTGCTCCACAGGTGTGTGGTTATAGGCACCGTTCTCCTGCCGCTTGCCATTAGGACCTGTTGAAGCGCAGGAGCGTGAAAAGGTCGTCGTCCGCACTCTTTGCATTGCGCCCATGCATTTTTATCCATAAAATAAAGACTTCTACTTTTGGTAACTGTGAGTGCCATCCTTTTTTCTTTCATTGTGCTATTGGATTTTGTTATATTTCCTCAGGATTGAGCACCCGTTCTTTGGGGTATGTGAAGGGTCTCTTCAGATTTGGGTAAGAGCCCACGGTGGTGCAGCGGTGCTGACTCTGTTTCCCTTTTTTTGGACTCTAACCTGATTTAAGTCACGTCACCGTCGGACTCGGGTGCTGGTGTTCCTGCCTCGGCCACTGGGAGGCGCCAGACTGTCATGTCGCCAACGGACTAAGGGGCTGGTGTTCCTGCCTCGGCCTCTGGGAGGTGCCGGACTCCTTCGACTAGTGGTGCCGGCAACAGGAGGGCTTTGTCCTCGTGGTCCTGCTCCTTTGATGCATGCCTCTGTCATTGGCCATCACCGTGTTTCTCCTGTGGGTGATGGTGGTGACAGGGAAAGGGACCCTGCACAGGCGTCTGGTGGGCGCAGGCTTTGCTCTTCTGTCAGAGGTGAAGGGGTTGGTGCATCGCCATCTGGCCTGGTTCTGGGGGAGGTCCAGATTAGGTCATCAGGCTGTGAGCCTGTGAGGGATAGCCGTATCCTTCAAATACTTTGGAGCCTGTCCTGCAGGCCGCCAGAGATAGTCTTGGTTTCCCCAGTGTTCTAGTGTTTAATTGCTACTTTTGACTCTGACCTTAACCTGGATTTTGACTCTGCTACACCCTGCTGATTTTGTACCTCTGCTGCCCGCCCGTTTTTTTTACTCTGACCTTAGCCTGGATTTTGACTCTGCTACAGCCTGCCGATTTTGTACCTCTGTTGCCTGCCCGGTTTCTGACTTTTGACTCCTGACTACACTTTCGGTCCCGGTTTTCAGTCCCTTCCTGGCGACCGTCCTGCTCCGGTCCGCTGCTCTCATAGGCAGCTACCTCTTGGGCTTCGCTGTTGTTCCAGATCATCGCATGGGGATAAAGGGTCTCGGGGTGCTGTCTTACGTGCAGCTCAGACTTGCAACTGACAGATGTCACAATTTAGTTGTGTATACACAACAATTCCATGGCTTATAAATCCAGATACTGCAGGTCCAACGGGTCATCAGACCGAGTAATCACAGATCAGGAGAATTTGGGAATAATCTGCGCTGTTGGTATCACATATAATAGATTCAAGTACAGACAAAGTATTTGCAGATTGTCCTTTATTCAGTCAACACATTTTGAAGTGCTACAGTGCATCAGGACAAGAAAACCATAGTTTACCACACATTCTCCATAGGGAATATGACATGCCATTTGTAGAAGCCCTAATATATCAAAATGGCAGAAAACCAGAGCAGTAGAAATTCCAGTAAAGTGACTCCATCTTAGAAATTATAACCCTAAATGAATTCATGTATAGGAGTAGTGAATATTTTGACTCCACAGACGCTTTCAGGAAATTAGCACTCAGTGGATGTTGGAAAGTGAAAATTGCACATTTGCCATTTTGTTATTCAACACATAGTACCCAGATTGTGCTTCAGGAGACACACACTGTAAATTAAGTGGATTCTTCTCACTTTAATAATGCCAAATACAGGGATGCTGTTGTTTGGGCACACTGCAAGGCTCAGAAATGAGGGGTAGATTTGAGTTTGGGAGACCAGAAGTTGATGGACTGGTGTTATGAATGAGTCACCGAAGGAGGAAAAAACAAAAATACAAGCTAAGTCCAGGAAACCGGAGAGGTTGGTAGCTATCGGATTGCAGACCCCTGATCCTATCCACAACAACTAACAGTAGCCTTGGGGGGTTCCTACGATGCCCTAGACCCCTCGATCACAGCCGGAGAACTAAATAGGCCTAAAGAAAGAAAGGGGAATCTAAACTGCCCCAGAACAGACCCCAAAGCAATAGACAGCCCCCAACATATAATGACGGTGAAGCAAGATGAAAACACTAACACAGATAGAAAGATAGGTTGAGCAAACAATGGGGCCCAAGCTAACTAAAAAGGACAGGATAGAAAAGCTGCTGTCTGCAATCCGTAAAAAACCCTACCAAAAAATGTCCCAACCGTCTGATAGGAAAAACAGGCCCTGAAGTCACTAGGACTTCAAAAAGACTATATCAGCACTCAGGTAAATTTTGAAGACAGAGCAAAGAGACAAACTGATCAGAGACAAAAATGGAACTCAGCACACCCCCGACCGGGGATGGCTGAACTCCAAAAAGCAAAGAAATCAAAACAAAACTAATAAGTTCAACAGCAGAGCAAAAACTTATCTTTGAGAAGCAGGAATCAGACTGGTCTCCAAGAATCCAGCAGAGAAATCACCAGCGACTCAGAAGGGCGTCGGCTGCCTTATATCCAGTCAGAATTTCCTGCTACCCAGTCATCATCTACCAGATCAGGTGTTTGGTAATCAGCCTCACTACCTTCCTTCACCAGAAGAGGGAGTTCATCAGACATCGACGGTGAAGGGGAAAATGAACTCACAACAGACTGGTTTATGGAAGCCATGTGTAACATCCATGTTTGGATCTGTGGCAGATCTGGGCTCACATATAACCTTTTTTTCCTTCAAGCCTCTGGCTTAATGTTAGTTTTTGCCCCCGGTGGCCGCTGGGGTTATTACAACCTTGGTGGCTGCTAATGGGTTTTGCCCCCGGTGGCTACTGAGGTTATTACAACCTAGTTGCTGCTAATGGGTTTTTCCTCCGGTGGCAGCTGGGGTTACTAAACGTTAAATTAGCTAGTAGGTGTTAACCCTCCCCTCCTTCCTATAAATGGGTGTCAGGTGCTCTGGATCACTGTGGGTGATACTGGTCATTTCCTAACCAACCTTGGAGGAGAGAGGAGCTATTGGGAGCAGTGCTTTGCAGCTCATCCAGAGCTTTGGTGTTTCAGCTGTTTTATGCTTCGTCCTCGCTCATCAGGGAGTGAGGAACAACGGGCGGGAATCATTATGTCCCTTCTGAATGGAGATCCCCCAATCCTGGGCCTTCTCCCTGCCAGTTGATTCACCATCCTTACGATCAGTGGACAAGTTTTTTGCGGCATTGGCGTCTCCCTGATGGTGTCTCCCTGGCGGAAACCTGACTCTAAGATCAAGCAGGGAGGCCGGCCTGCTGAGGAGTACTGCTCAGAGTTTGAGGTGGGCCACTGACACGCAGTGGAATGACCCTGCACTTAGGAGTCATTTTGTGCAGGGTCTGTCTCCCAAGTTGCAGGATACTCTGGTGCAGTACGCCGCTCCCAGGTCGCTGGAGGCCGCCATGTCCCTTGGCATCCAGGTGGATAGACGCCTCAGGGAGAGACATATACCAAATGTGCCCCCTACAGTCCTCGCTAGGGAAGAGGACACACCAGTGTGGATGGAGGAACCCATGCAGCTCGGAGTAGTTGGTGCTAAAAAGGGGTTGCCTGCGGTTCGCCGTGGTGTGGGGGTATGTTTTTCCTGTGGGCAGCCTGGCCATTTTAGAGGAGCCTGCCCAGTGCGTGCCAAACCTTCGGACGAACCCATACAAGTAGGAGGAGCTAGTTTTCAAACCGTATCACCTACGGTTCGTGGAGTGGTGGGGGCAATTTTTTACTGTGGGCAGACTGATCATGTCCTCAAAGCCTGCCCAATGCACGCCAAATTATCTGTATCCGCTAAGAAGCCGCGTGCCCCTTGTCGTGTGGTGGGAGATGACCAGGGAGTGTATATTTCCTCCATTTTGCCCTCCCAAGGTACTATATCAGCAGAAGTGGTGGTTGGCGGGGTACCTGAGAGCATACCGGTGCTTGTGGACAGTGGAGCAGGAGTCAGTCTGGTGGATGCTCACTTTGTCCAGAGTCATGACCTGAAGTGTAGGACACTGGCCAAACCTCTAAGCATCCAGGCCATTGACTCTGTCCCACTAAGCCAGGGGAGGTTGACCCAAGTCTAAGAAAATATAAATCTGCGTATAGGAACTCATGTAGAGTCCCTGTTGTGCTACGTCTTGGAGGGAATGCCATCACCTATCGTTTTAGGCCTCCCTTGGTTGGAGAAACACAACCCGGTTATAGATTGGTGGTCTAGGGAAGTAGTCAGCTGGGATCAGTCGTGTGAGGGCTGCTGCCTGGGGGCTACTGTCTGCCGTCTCTCTACAACCGTCCCCTTCTCCAGTGGGGGCAGCAGAGGTGCTGCCAGGGAGTAGGAGCAAGTCTCAACCCTCGCCATTAGCCAACCCAGAGAGGCGGAGGCCTCGTCGGGGGAGGGTGGTGGTTCCCTGTGTGAATTTCGGGGGTGTGAGTGTGGTGACACAGGGGGACGCCTCTGTTGTCAGTTCCGTAAAGAGTTCACCGTCTTGTGGCAAATGTATGTGTGGCAATAAACGTTCAGGTCTGGACCTGTGTGTGAACGAGTATGTATGGGTGGCCACCAAAAACATCCAGTGGAAGTGCGCTGCTGGGTCTGGAGTTCTCAGTTGATTGGGCCGTATCAGGTGTCAGCCATCCTCAGCCCGGGGACTTACCAGCTGGAGTTACCCCCAAATATGCCCATACACAACTCGTTCCCCAGGTCGGCGCTCTGGAGATTTGTGGTGCCTCGGGAGCATACATTGCCACTTCCATCTGCCCACGTTTGCCATAAACCTGAGAGTCAGGTAGTTGCTGAAGTGAACTGTGGTGGATCTGGGCATCCTCACTGTGGGTGGTTACCGGTGAGGTGTGGTGTTGAGGGTCCAGAGGTCCCTAATTGAGAGGGGGGTACTGTCACAATCTGTTTGGATCTGTGGCAGATCTGGGCTCACATAGAACCTTTTTTTCCTTCAAGCCTCTGGCTTAATGTTAGTTTTTGCCCCCGGTGGCCGCTGGGGTTATTACAACCTTGGTGGCTGCTAATGGGTTTTGCCCCCGGTGGCCACTGGGGTTATTACAACCTAGTTGCTGCTAATGGGTTTTTCCTCCGGTGGCAGCTGGGGTTACTACACGTTAAATTAGCCAGCAGGTGTTAACCCTCCCCTCCTTCCTATAACTGGGTGTCAGATGCTCTGGATCACTGTTGGTGATACTGGTCATTTCCTAACCAACCTTGGAGGAAAGAGGAGCTATTGGGAGCAGTGCTTTGCAGCTCATCCAGAGCTTTGGTGTTTCAGCTGTTCAGTTGGAAGCTGTATCCAGGTGCCGTACGCTGTTGCCTCAAGATTTGGCAACAGAGAAAGCTAAGTTGTTTGTTTTTCCCTGTTCGTTATTTTCCCTAGTGTTATATTAGTACAGCGGTGGGACCAGTATCTGCACTAGCCAGTTCCCAAGTAAGGAATAGGTGCAGGGCTAGTGAGGGACTAGGTATCCTGGTCGGCGACAGGTGAAGAGCCTGTATAGGGAACGTTAGGAGTGTTCAGGGACACAGCCTCAGGAGGTGTCCACGTCCCCGTTCCTTATTGTAGGGCCCACCGTTGTAACTGTGTCCCCAGTGTTCCCTTGTTTGTCTTGTCGTTTTAGTTATCGACCTGCTGGTCGCGTCACACAGGACAAGTCACTACGTGACACCATGTAGCTTTTCAAGAGCCTTTAATCCACTAATAATGTGGAAACCTCTAGTTTTCCACTGACCGATGATGGACCTTACTGGGGCCTTATTTTTTGAAGGATGAGTAGAAGCTTTTAATGGTATTATTTTGTCAACATAACATTAGTCACGGTCACGCGTGTCTGGACGCAGCGAGTACCGCAAGGCGAACCCATATGACACACGTGACCCTGGATACACCTCCTCCAGTGGGGCGAATTTAAATAATAAACAAGTGCAGCTGGATACACCGCCTCCAACTGGCAAATTTAGGTAATACACGTTTATACAAGTCTGGAAACCCCGCCTCCAGTAAGGCGAATTTAAATAATAAAGGGAAACCTGGGAAACATTAACAATGGTGGGCCCTGCGATAGGGAAGTGGAGACCTCCTGAGCTCCGCTGAGCCAGTGTCGCTGCACTCCTAACGTTCCCTATGCCGGTTCGGCACCGGGCGACGCACGAGTACCTTAAACCCTATCTCGCCCTGACCTAAACCCTCACTAGGGAATTGGTCAGTGTGGAAACTAATCCCACCACTGCACTAAAACACACATGAGGAAAGATGACAAAACAGGGGAAACTCCACTTAGCTTTGCTCTGTTGCGTACGCTCCTAGCAACAGAGCCCACCACCTGCGTGCATCTTCTCCACCCGGATCCATCACCATAACCGGATCCATCACCATAGTGCAGCCTTGGAGCAGAGTCCACCACCAGTTGCAGCTGCCCAGTAAACAGAGTCCCATGGATGAGTCCAGCTTCTGTCAAAAAGTCCAGCATGCTCGAGTCCAACTTTTCTGCCAAGAAGTCAAGCATGCTTGAGTCCAGCTTTCAGCAACCAAGTCCAGCATGCTGAGTGCAACTTTCACCATAGTCGCCACTCCACCAAGCCATGCAAGCACTTCCTGCTGACACCATAAACTGCGACTCCACCACGCCATGTCAGCCCCTTCTTGCAGACACCAACGATCAACACCACCAATCCATGCCAGCACTCCTTGCTGACTCAACCCCTCTGGCTGCACTGCACAGGACTCATGTTCAGCTCCTTCCTTCACCCAGGCTTACTTGAAAATGACTCACAATATCACCAACAAGTGATTGCACACACCTGACACTCTTTTATAGAGCGTCACACCTGACCTATAATACGTGCACATTAAACCAAAGAACTAAAGTGCACTACCGCACACCACCACCGGGGCAACTTAGAATTATTACACGTGGTGTCGTTCATTCTAATGGCCACCGGGGGCAATCACACCACTTTGGCACCAAGCCAAAGGGAAAAAAGTTCACTTTGTGCATTTAAAACTGTCAGATCCACTTTGGATCATGACAACATTGCTTTTATTCCATATTTGGGAGACAGAATGAACAAACAGTTGAACACTATGCACTACTGGTTCATCCTATGAAGTTTTCTATTAGACTGAACTGTCACTTTCTCGGTGAATGATTCAATATTTTTAAATAAACTGTCGATAAAAATGGCAAGTTAAGTAGAAATGTTCAAAAATATAAATTGCCAGGATATTTTATTAAAAAATAATTGTTTTTATTCTTGGCAGATGACTGTAACAGGAGATCGGAGAAACAGCTGACAACTTCAATTTTTAAATCAGAAGATCCAAAGATCTTACAGAATACAATTGAAGTGAATGCAATTACCCCTGATATACCATCATCCCTTCACTGCAAAGATGTATCATCTGATCCATTGAAACAGGTTCTGTCTTTTGATTCTTTACCGGCTATTAAGGAAAATCCAAGTCACAAAATAAGCATTAAAACAAAAATTGCTCCTAAAGCAATGGAGCCGTTTTCATGTTCAGAATGTGGAAAATGTTTTAACCGGAAAGTGCAACTTGATAGCCACCAGAGAACTCACACAGGGGAGAAGCCATATTCATGTTCAGAATGTGGGAAATATTTTATCCAGAAGTGTGTTCTTGTTAGACATCAAAGAACTCACACAGGGGAGAAACTTTTTTCATGTTCAGAATGTGGGAAATGTTTTAACCAGAAATCAGATTTTTGTAGGCACCAGAGAACCCACACAGGGGAGAAGCCATTTTCATGTTCAGTGTGTGGGAAATGTTTTACAGAGAAATCAAGTCTTCTCAAACATCAGAGGACTCACACGGGGGAGAAGCCATTTTCATGTTCAGAATGTGGGAAATGTTTTACAGAGAAATCAAGTCTTCTCAAACATCAGATGACTCACACAGGGGAGAAGCCTTTTTCATGTTCAGAATGTGGGAAATGTTTTACAGAGAAATCAAGTCTTCACAAACATCAGATGATTCACACAGAGGAGAAGCCTTTTTCATGTTTAGAATGCAGCAAATGTTTTAAATGGAAAACAAATCTTGATAGCCACCAGAGAACCCACAGAGGGGAGAAGACTTTTTCATGTTCAGAATGTGGGAAATGTTTTACAAGGAGATCAAGTCTTATCAAACATCAGATAACTCACACAGGGGAGAAGCCTTATTCATGTTCAGAATGTGGCAGATATTTTACATGGAGATCAAATCTTATCAAACATCAGAGAACTCACACAGTGGAGAAGCCTTATTCATGTTCAGAATGTGGGAAATATTTTACACAGAGGTGGATTCTTGTTAGACATCAAAGAACTCACACAGGCGAGTAGCCTTTTTCATGTTCAGAATGTGGGATAAGTTTTATAAAGAAATCAAATCTTATCGCACATCAGAAAATTCACATTAAGATTAAACTTGTTTAGAATGAGGGCGATTTTTTTTTTTTTTTTTTTTTTTTTTCTTTTTCACTTGAAATCACATCTTGTTAAACACTAGAGCAATCACACAAGGGAGAAGCCTTTTTCATGTTCAGAATGTGGGAAATGTTTTAACCATAAAGCACATCTTGATAGCCACTGGAGAACCCACAAAGGGAAGAATGCCTCAACTACACCCAACACATTAGAAAGGACCTAGCTGCAACAACTAAAAACACCAATTTGGACCTAGCTTCCTAAGAGGCCATTGAGGGGTTTCTAATACCTCCTGAGGAACCAGAGAGGGGGCTGCATGACACTGTCAACAAGAAGAAAGGAAAGTGTGAAGTAGTATGCGAAAACTCTATCTTAAAAACTAAAAGACATTCATATAGGGCTAAGGAGAACCAAAAATAAAATGAACACGTATAACCTCCTAGAAACCTATGGCAGGAGGAAAAGGTGCTGGGGGGATCTAAAAGACTCCTTTCAAGAATACATGTGGATTTTACCAAGCAAGGTAAACCTCTTAGATGAAGTAGAGAAGTGACTCAGAGTCACACTTTAACTTCTGAATATTTTTTTAAGAACGTGGATCCTAAAGCTGGATCATGTGAAGTGGCCTTATAAGTGACTAATAGAGGGGTGACAATACATTGGGATCACATCTCTCTCTTTATGCACCCTAAAGTCTTGTTTGCTTTTGCAGCTGCTCCTTGACATTGAGAACTGTTGCTCTCTTTACTTGTAATCAGAATACTGAAGTCCTTCTCCTGTTCTGTAGTCCTGAGTATGCTTCCGTTTAATGTATATGCAGCAGTAGGATTACTCTGACCTAGGTACATTACTCTACATTTATCAGTATTTAATCTCTTTTGAAAGTGTTTGCCCCTTCAGACATCTTATTAAGATCATTTTGTAATATTGTACTGTCCACGTCAGTTTTTAATAACCTACATAGTTTGGTGTCGTCAACAAAGACTCTTACCCCTGAGGAAGCTACATTGCTGTGGCGTAACGTGTGGGGTCCGTGACTCTCTCCCTCTTCATATTGAAGGTTTCATTCCTTGTGGTTCTGATGAATAATTTATATGTAACCCTTTGATAAGGGATTTACATCTTACCCTCCTATGTTACACTGGGTTCATATTATCCTTACAGGCACCTTTTAGTGTATTTTACATTTAAGTCAAACTGCACTATTGCTTATCTGAGCCTTTGGGGAACCCTTGTTTATTGGAGTTACATTTTTGCTTGCACTTTTGCTATTTTCGGAGTCAGTCTTTTTTACGTTGTTTATTATGACATGGTGATTGTGCTTTGTTATAAAATATATTCCCCTACCTTCTTGTCTGCTTTTAATTGCTTTTATACTCATTCCTATGTATGTTTTGGTATCAAAGTATCTTTTTCATTTTTTTGGACATCCCAGCTTATATTGTTTTACTTTGGGTTATTGGTTTATCAACACAGTCTATAGTGATTGGTGGCCGCCAGACAAGGAGAGATTCCAACTAGAGTAATGTAAGTTTAAAAAAATAAATGTTTATAACAATAAAAAATATGCATAAAAACTTAAAGGGCAAAAAAACCTCCAAAAAATAGGGGGGCGGAAGAAGCACAAGGTTGTTGAAAATGAAAAAAATGTGGGACCAGGAGGTGGGAGTAAAAATGAATAAAGTTGGACCACTAGAGATAGTATCAAATGCACAATTATTAAATATGATACTAAAAGCCTAGAAGGGACAATATGCTGATATAAATTATTAATAGAAGAAATGCTTTATGATGCACACAAACAATTTAATACCAAATGCAAGATAAAGTGCAATGTGCTGGTACAAAAGTGTTACTAGTGGAGATGTAAGAACAAGTCTGTCAAAATTAGAGAGAACTCCTAAGGGGGTGCAGGGGTACGGGTTCAAGGATTTATTCATCAAGCATGTGTGCTATATAGTTGAAAAACCCCCAAAGCAAAACCCCGCTCCCTAAAGGTAGAGGATACAGCCCTTACTCTAATAATTGTATCCCAGGATCAAATACATATACTCATAAATATGGTGCCATTACCTGGGTAAAAGAAGATATGGGGTCAATAGAGCTTTCTTTTACCCAGGTAATGGCACTATATTTATGAGCATACAGTGCCTTGCAAAAGTATTCGGCCCCCTGGAACTTTTCAACCTTTTCCCACATATCAGGCTTCAAGCATAAAGATACCAAATGTAAATTTTTGGTGAAGAATCAACAACAAGTGGAACACAATTGTGAAGTTGAACGAAATGTATTGGTTATTTTAAATTTTTGTGGAAATTCAAAAACTGAAAAGTAGGGCGTGCAATATTATTCAGCCCCTTTAACTTAATACTTTGGTGCGCCACCTTTTGCTGCGATTATAGCTGCAAGTCAGATGGGGTATGTCTCTATCAGTTTTGTACATCGAGAGACTGAAATTCTTGCCCATGCTTCTCGATTGGATTCAGGTCTGGGCTTTGACTTGGCCATTCTAACACCTGGATACATTTATTTGTGAACCATTCCATTGTAGACTTTGCTTTATGCTTGGGATCCTTGTCTTGTTGGAAGACAAATCTCCGTCCCAGTCTCTGGTCTTTTGCAGACTCCAACAGGTTTTCTTCAAGAATGGTCCTGTATTTGGCTCCATCCATCTTCCCATCAATTTTAATCATCTTCCTTGTCCCTGCTGAAGAAAAGCAGGCCCAAACCATGATGCTGTCACCACCATGTTTGACAGTGGGGATGGTGTGTTCAGGGTGATGAGCTGTGTTGACTTTACATCAAACATATCGTTTGGCATTGTTGCCAAAAAAATTTGATTTTGGTTTCTTTTGACCAGAGCACCTTCTTGCACATGTTTGGTGTGTCTCCCAGGTGGCTTGTTGCAAACTTTAAACAACACTTTTTATGGATATCTTTGAGAAATGGCTTTCTTCTTGCCACTCTTCCATAAAGGCCAGATTTGTGCAGTGTACGACTGATTGTTGTCCTATGGACAGACTGTCCCACCTCAGCTGTAGATCTCTGCAGTTCATCCAGAGTGATCATGGGCCTCTTGGCTGCATCTCTGATCAGTCTTCTCCTTGTATGAGATGAAAGTTTAGAGGGACAGCCGGGTCTTGGTAGATTTGCAGTCGTATGATACTCCTTTTATTTCAATATGATCGCTTGCACAGTGCTCCTTGGGATGTTTAAAGTTTTGGAAATCATTTTTTATCCAAATCCTTCTTTAAACTTCTCCACAACAGTATCACGGACCTGCCTGTTGTGTTCCTTGGTCTTCATGATGCTCTCTGTGCATCAAACAGAACCCTGAGACTATCACAGAGCAGGTGCATTTATACAGAGACTAATTTACACACAGGTGGCTTATATTTATCATCATTAGTCATTTAGGAAAACATTGAATCATTCAAAGATCCACAATGAACTTCTGGAGTGAGTTTGCTGCGCTGAAAATAAAAGGGCCGAATAATATTGCACACTCCACTTTTCCACAAAAATTTAAAATAACTAATAAATTTCGTTCAACTTCACAATTGTGTTTTCACTTGTTGTTGATTCTTCACCAAAAAATTACATTTGGTATCTTTATGTTTGAAGCATGGTATGTGAGAAAAGGTTGAAAAGTTCCAGGGGGCCGAATACTTTCGCAAGGCACTGTATGTATTTGATCCTGGGATACAATTATTAGCATCCTATGAGGAACGGTTGCAGGATTTGGGAATGTTTAGTTTGCAAAAGAGAAGACTGAGAGGAGACTTAATAGCTGTCTACAAATATCTCAAGGGCTGTCACAGTGTAGAAGGATCAACTTTATTCTCATTTGCACAAGGAAAGACTAGAAGCAATGGGATGAAACTGAATAGGAGGAGACACAGATTAGATACTAGAGAAAAACTTCTTGACAGTTAGGGTGATCAATGAGTGGAACAGGCTGCCACGAGAAGTGGTGGGTTCTCCTTCAATAGAAGTCTTCAAACAGAGGCTGGACAGACATCTGACTGGGATGATTTAGTGAATCCTGCTTTGAGCAGGGGGTTGGACCAGATGGCCCAAAAGGTCCCTTCCAACTCTACCATTCCATGATTCTATGAACCGAAGAAAGAAACACACAAATTCAAAAGTCAGCATATAGATTACATTCTATGCCTCCTGGCTTAATGTAAATAAATGGATATTTAAGATTAAATGCTGTATCATCACATTCCCCAGTTACTATGACATCGTCCCAGTCTACATGATTAAGCTCTTTCCTTAATTTGTTGAAATAAGGTTTCCTAAAGTTCCAGGTTTTTTAAATATTTTATTGAATATTGCATATTATGTAGGCCTGGTCTTCTGCATGCCGCCCCTGTTTCCCATCAGGGACTCCAACTTACACACCGCCGGGGCCCTACACTCCCTCACAGTATTCCTGCTGCTGCCCAGGGTCTATGCACAGCTCACAGATACCTGTGCACTGTGTTTAGAGTGCACGTGTGATCCCACCATCTCCAATCGCTGGGGACACATTATTTAAGGCACTTCCACCTGATGGGAAGTGCCTGAGCAACATGTCAGTTTTGCCTTGCATGCTCGCAGTGCTCATTTCCCAGTATACCTGTCCTGTATATCCATGCCTGCCTGTGTTAGTTATATCTTCCAGGCCACTTACCTACCTGAATATCAGCCATGTCCATCAGCACCTGCCTGCCCATGAATAAGCCATTCCCACCTGCACCTGCTATGCCAATCTGTATCTCTGCCTTCTATTGTGACAGTCCTGAGCATATAATCTGCTCTTGCCCAGAGAAACCAGGAAACTCCAGAGCCTAAGGTCTGTTGGAGAGGACACACTGGACTAGAATCACCCCTGTCCATTGCTGACTCTGTCTCTATCTGTTTCCTGTGGCAACATCCTTCTTGTTGAGTCAGCCTACCTGGACTCTGGTTCTGAAAGTAATCTAATCCAACAGGGCATTGTCGAGAGATATAAAATTCAGATCCAGTGTCTAGTAGATCCGTTGGTTTCATCTGTGGATGGAAAACCTCTTTCCGAAACCATTTTTTTTGTTACTGAGCCTGTGAAACTTCAGGTAGAAATGTTGCACTCGGAGAAGATTCCTCTTATGTGCTGTCAGGTCTGTCTCACCCTCTGCTTCTAGGTCTGTTATGGCTGCAAAAACTCGAGCCTGTCTTGGATTGATAATCCAGACAAGTACTACATTAGGGACAAGAGTGCCACAAGATTTTTCTAGTTCCCATTCATCGTGCTCGACCTCCGGCCTCTACATCTATTTTTCCTGGCATGCCTGTTGGACGTATGCTGATGCATTCGAGAAAAAGGAGGTTGAAATGCTGCCACCTTATAGGCCGTCCGACTGTCCAATCCATCTTTTAGGCGCATAGCCTACACATGGTCGAATCTAACCGCTGTCACAGGCTGAGACCCGAGCCCGAGTATATTATAGAGAATCTAGCGAGGGCGTTTGTTAAAATGTCACCGTCATGGGGCAGAGCTGGATTCTTCCTTGTGAATAAAAAGGATGGCTCATTTCGACCCTGTATCGATTATGGGGGACTCAACCAAATAACGATCAAGAAGAATTATCTCAGAATTTGATTAAAAAAAAAGTCATATGGATTTGTCTTTACACAGAAAGTTGTAATAACTGCATGATTTTATATATTTAACACTTAAAAAGTATATATAACTTACCGAATCATATTATATGTAACGACCCTGTAGGTTTTTTGTGTGCTGGTAATATTTTCTAATATGTTGCAGTTCTTTCTTTGCATGATAACTTTACAGTATGACATGTCTGACAGCCGTAGTAGGTGATATTTGTACTTTGGGCTAATAATATAGGCTTTACCAAGTTATTATAGCCAGATGTAAGTGTTCAGTTCACACTAGGCAGTCAGGTCAGGGACTCATTCGATCATGAGATTACCTTGATGTTGGTGAATGGGCTCAAATTTTTTGGTCAAATTTTGTGCTAAGTATCTCATGTGTTTTTTCTAAATTTCAAAAGCCATTATGCTATTCACACTTCATGTATTTCATATTGATATGCCTTAACGCACTTGAGTGCAACCATTTTTCTCATTTTTTTATCACATATAAGTGCGCAGAAAAATCTGCCATTTTTGTGGCACTGTAAAAATTTTTTAGAGTGTCTTATATAATTTCTTGACACCATTATGCTGCCCAAAAATATTTAGCTGCCAAAAAAATATTTAGCTACAGGGCAGATATTTTACACTGGGTTTTGTCCCCCACATGGATTACATATCATTGCTCCCACAATTGTGCCATTTCAAGCCTCCATAGAATTTTTTTTGTTATATTTCAGCCTACACAATTTAGCTGGGCAAAAAAAAAAATACATGTCAGATAATTGAAGTTGGGCTATCTCAGTCAGATGCCTCAATCTATCTGTGGGCTATAAAATGTGGCATTTCAAGCCTCCATTCAACGGTTTTTGCTGTGTCTTACCCTAGTTCTATACACTATTATGCATGAAAACAAAAAAAATACAGGCCAGATATTTGAAAGTGGGCTATCTCCGTCAGACTCCTCATCTATCTGTGGGCTACAAGTTGTGGCATTTGAGGCATCCGTTCAACTGTTTTTGCTGTCTGTTACCCTAGTTCTATACCCTATTTTGCGTTAAAAAAACAAAAAATACAGGCCACATATTAAACAGTGTTGTATCTCCGTAAGATGCCTCATCTATCTGTGGGTTACAAATTGTTGCATTTCAGGCCTCCATTCAACTGCTTTTTGGCTGTGTTTTACCCGAGTTATTGACACCAGTTTGCTAAAAACAAAAAAATGTTTTACCTACAGTCCAGATATTATTAACTGTGGTTTTCCTGCACACGGATCACATATAACTTTGCTCCCAATTCAGCCATTTTTAGTGAACGTGGAAAATATTGTAGTCCATTTAAAATGGGCAAGGCGCGTGGCAAGGGACGGGTAAGTGGATGTGATGGTGATGGTGCATGTAGAGGCTGAAGCCATGGGTAAGCTGAAATTGGGCCACAACAAACACCCACATGTTCTAGCCCAACCTTCCTGTCCAAATAACTCGGGGACTGCAGAACACCACTATTTAACCCAGAGCAGTGTTAAAAGGTTGTTGGCTGGATAGCGGATAATGCTTTCAGTCACTTTGCCACCATCACCAGCACCCTGTCTTCCACACGGTCATGTCTGAGTGGCCGTGAGTCTGAACTGGATATTCCTCACCCTGATCCTCCTTCCTACCACCATGCCGAGTGACTGGAGACAACTGATCTCACACTTGGACACTCCAAAGACCTGTTCACTTTTCCATTTATAGATTCGGGCCTCTGGCCTGGTCCACTTGAAGCAGGGCAAGATGAGATCGCAGGTAGCGATGCCCAAGTGTTTGAGCAGCCATGTTCACATGAACGCGACGGTGGGAACGTGTCACAAGAGGTGGACGATGATAAAACACAATTGCCAGAAAGTCAGGAGCAGGATCAGGGTGCGGAAGTGGAAGACAAGGTGGTGGATGATATGTAGTAACTGACCCAACCTTTCAGAAGAACATGCAAAGCAAGGACAGCATCACGCAGAGGGAGGGAGGCATAGCACCCCAACAGGCAGGAAGAAGCAGTGAGGTGGCTGAAGATAGAAGGCGGGCAACCATTCCCTATTATACCAACACGACAGAAGTTGCCAGTCCAACTGTTAGGTCTTCCTGAGTCTGGTTGTTTTTTAAAGACTGCCGATAAACGCAAAAAGGTTATTTGCACCACCTGCCATGCCTGCGTCAGCAGGGCTAGCAAAACTACTAGCCTGAGCACCACCAGCATGTTCAGGCACATGGCAGCAAAGCACCCAAAACTTTGTGGGCCGAACCCCAGGGTAAAGGAACACTGTCTGAAGGTGACACCACTGCTTTTTCCGCTGTTGTGTGTGGAAGTCAATCCCTTGTCCATGGTGCCTGCCGAAGATGCCTCCCGCCCTGCACCTGCCGTTGCACACACTCAACTACCACCATCAGCAAGCACGTCCACATACTTGTCCCTTGCAGCCTTCAGTTGTCCATACCACAGTCAATGAAACGCAAGCAGAAATACGCAGCCAACGCCCCACAGGCCACAGTACTAAATTCACACATTTCTCGTCTGCTTGTGCTTGAAATGATGTCTTTTAGGCTTGTGAAAACGGAACTTTCCGCAACCGATGGTGGCGGCCATCCCAGTTACCAGTCCAACTGTTAGGTCTTCCTGAGTCTGGTTGTTTTTTAAGGACTCTGCCGATAAGCCCAAAAAGGTTATTTGCACCTCCTGTCGTGACCGCATCAGCAGGGGTAGCAAAACTACCAGCCTGATCACCACCAGCATGATCAGACACATGGCAGCAAAGCACCCAACTTTGTGGCCCAAGCCCCAGGGTCAAGGAACACTGTCTCCAGGTGACACCACTGCTTCTTCCGCTGTTGCACGTGGAAGCCAATCCCCTGTCCATAGTGACTGCGAAGATGCCTCCTGCCCTGCATCTGTCGTTGTACACACTCATCTACCTCCATAAGCAAGCACGTCCACGTACTTTTCCCAGCACAGCCTTCAGTTGTCCATACCCCAGTCATTGGAACGCAAGCGGAAATACGCAGCCAATGCCCCACAGGCCACAGTACTAAATTCACACATTTATCTTCTGCTTGCGCTCAAAATATTGCCTTTTAGGCTCATGGAAACAGAAGCTTTCCGCAACCTGATGGTGGCAGCCGTCCCAAGATACTCAGTCCCCAGCTGCCATTATTTCTCCCTATGTGTCTTCCCGGCATTACATAAGCACGTGTCCCACAATATTGCCCATGCCCTCAACAATGCTGTTACTGGGAAAGTCCACCTAACCACGGACACGTGGACAAGTGCTTGTGGGCAGGGACAGAATTTAGCTGGCGGCACACTGGGATAACATAGTGGCAGTTGAGACTCAGTCGGAACTTGGGATGGAACACGTCCTCCCGAGGCCGAGGATTGCGGGCCCTACGTCAATCAGGGTTGCCCCCACAGTGTACAGCTCCTGCAACTCCTCTTCCTCCTCCTTTTCAGCCTCCATCTCCAAAATGAGCACATTAATCAAGCTCGAAGCACTGCAGTATTGCCTCAGCCAAGTGGCAACACTGAAGCTAATATGCTTAGGTCAGAAACCGCACAATGCTGAAGAGTTGTGGACAACTCTGAAAGAGCAAGCAGATCTGTGGATGACACCACTGAACCTACAGCTAGGCATGGTCATGTGTGACAATGGCAGGAACCTGGTGGCAGCTATGAGGTGAGACAAGCTCACACACGTACCATGCTTGGCCCATGTGCTTAACCTCGTGGTTCAGTGGTTTCTCAAAACCTACCAGGAGCTGACAGATCTGCTTGTCAAAGCGTGTCAATGTGTGTCCATTTTAGAAAGTCAGCTACAGCTTCAGCCTCTCTTGCCGTGCTTCAGCAGCATTTGCAGCTTCCGGCTCACCAACTGGTGTGTGATGTCCCCACATGTTGGAACTCTACACTCTACACTGCATAAGGATTTGTGAGCAGTTGAGAGCAGTTGTTGACTACTATCATCAACAAGGCCATTAGTATTCAGTTCAGACTCCACACATAAGACCTAAGGATTGGACATGGATGTCAGACATAAGAAACATCCTACAAAATTTTGAGTACTCCACCAAGTTGGTGAGCAACGATGACACCATTATTATTATCAGAATCCTCCTTGTCTGCATTCTGAAAAGCTCTCTGCTCACAATGAAAGAGGATACACTGCAGGCGGATCATGATGAGATGGAGCAAGAAACCATACAGGGGGATTACACACAGCCCAGCCTCATGTCATCCCAACATGGATTGCTTGACAATGAGGAAGAGGAGGAGGAAGAACAGGAGCTACTTTCATGCGCTATAGATGGCACTGCAAGCACAACTGTCATACCGGCCGTTCAGCGTGGATGGCCTGAGGACAAAGAGGAGGTGGACACCTTGGTCAGTCGTCCTGTTGGTGAGGACACAGAAGTCTTGCATGTTAGCAGTCTGGCACCCATGGCAGATTTTATGTTGTGATGCATTTCCCGTGACCCTCGCATTATCAAAATTTTCGGTGACAGTCATTACTGGTTGGTGACACTTCTTAACCCACGCTACAAAGAGAACATTCAATCCCTTCTTCCAGAGGCAGATGTACTAAAATGTTGCAGTACCAGAGAGCCATTATTAAAAAAAATTCCCATCTGAAAACACTGGCCGTAGAGGTCACAGTTCATTGAACAACCAAGGAGTAGAGGTAAGATAGACACAAGTCCAATCCAGCAGAGGCATGGGAACACTTGTAAAGTTCTGGGAAAGTTTTCTCAGACCCTCCCATCACCCTGGCCAGAGGTGCAGGGTACTCTCACACGGAGTGCAAAGTTCAGGAAGACGCTGAGGGAGTACCTTGCTGACCATACCAACATCCTCTGTTATTCCTCTGTGCCTTTTAATTATTGGGTATCCAAGCTGGACACGTGGCATGAACTGGCTCTCTACACCTTGTAGGTCATGATCTGCCCTGCCAGTAGCGTGTTTTTAGTGCTGCTAGTGGAATTATAATTGATAAGCGCATCCGTCTGTCAACTGAAAACGCTGACAGGCTGACTCCTATAAAAATGAACAAGGGCTGGATTGTGCCAGACTTCATTACACCACCGAATAACAGCGAAACATAACCTCCAATACAGTGTCTTTTTTTGGGAGGTGTATGCCCATGCACCTCTTCACACCCACACAATGGTATACGCTTCCTGATTTTGGCTATTTGGTGTTATCCTCATCCTCATCATCCACCACCACTAGATCACCATGGTCCATGATGCAACAACCAACTTATTGTCTAAAGGGTTATTTTGATGCCCTTTAAAAAAAAATGTTAACACAGTATGTTGAAGTGTACCTCCCAGGGGAAAATATTAGTGTATTACACTTAGTGTATGGGCATTACAAGTATATTAGACCCGCTCCTTTTAACTGGGAAAAAAAATTTCAGAAGCCATCCTCCACGTCTCTTCAGACACCACCACGGAATCACCAGTGTGAACGTGTTCCGTGATGAAACTGCCAAGTAATTTTTTTCAAAGGTGTTTATGCTGCCAGTTCCAAAAATGTTTACAGAGTATGTGGAGGTGTGCCTCCCAGGGTAGGATGTTGAGGTGTAACCCCCCTGGGGAGACCCACTCCTTTAAACTGGGAAAACATTTTTCAGAAGCCATACTCCACATCTCTTCAGACACCACCAATAGAACACAAAGATGAATGTGTTCCGTGATGCAACAGCCACTATACTTTTTTGCAAGAGAGTTTATGATGGCCGTAAAAAAAATATTTACACAGTAGGTTGATGTGTTCCCCCCAGGGGGAAATGTATGTCAGCCCATACACTTAGTGTATTTGCATTACAAGTATAGGAGACCTGCTTCTTTAACCTCTTTACCCTCAAGGGTGGTTTGCACCTTAATGACGGGCCAATTTTTATAATTCTGACCACTGTCCCTTTATGAGGTAGTAACTCTAGAATGCTTCCATGGATCCCGATGATTCTGATATTGTTTTCTCGTGAAATATTGTACTTCATGTTAGTGGTAACATTTCTTTGATATAACTTGGGTTTATTCGTGAAAAAAATGGAAATTTGGTGAAAATGTCACAATTTTTCAAATTTGAATTTTCATGCCCTTAAATCACAGAGATATGTCACACAAAATACTTAAGTAACATTTCCCACATGTTTACTTTACATCAGCATAATTTTGTAACCAAATTTTTTTTGTTAGGAAGTTATAAGGGTTAAAAGTTAACCATTTTTACAACATCATTTTTGTGGAGACCACATTACATTTGAAGTCACTTTGAGGGGTCTATATGAAAATACTCAAAAGTGACACCATTCTAAAAACTGCACCCCTCAAGGTGCTCAAAACCACATTCAAGAAGTTTATTAACCCTTCAGGTGCTTCACATGAATTCTATTAATGTTTAAAAAAAATGAACATTTACATTTTTTTCACAAAAAAATTATTTCAGGTCCAATTTTTTTTGTTTTGTTTTTGTTTTCCCAAGGGTAACAGGAGAAATTGGACCCCAAACGATATTCTGCAATTTGTCCTGAGTACGCTGATACCCCATATGTGGGGGGGAACCACTGTTCGGCGCATGGCAGAGCGCGGAATGGAACGAGCGACATTTGACTTTGTCAACGCAAAATTGGTGGAATTGAGATTGGATGCCATGTCGCGTTTGGAGAGCCCCTGATGTGCCTGAACAGTGGAAACACCACAATTCTAACTCCAAACCTAACCCCAATACTCCCTCAACCCTAACCCCAACCATAACCCTAGCCCTAACCCTAATCCCAACCCTGGAAAAATGGAAATAAATACTTTTTTTAAATTTATTATTTTGCAACTAACTAAGGGGGTGATAACGGGGGGTTTGATTTACTACTTATAGCTGGTTTTTATGTTTGGCAGCTGTCACACGCTAAAAGACACTTTTTATTGCAAAAAATAGTTTTTGCATCACTATATTTTGAGAGCAATAATTTTTCCATATTTTGGCCCCCAGAGTCATGTGAGGTCTTATTTCTTTTGGGGGGGCCTTTAAACCATTCCGCATGTGGTAAAATTGATAAAGTGGTTTTCTTCTTCGGGTCAGTACGATGACAGCGATACCCCTCATTTATATCTTTTTTATGTTTTGGCGCTTTTATACAATAAAAACATTTTAACTAGTTAATAGTCGTGGGTGGATCGCGATTATACTCGTGAATATTGCAGGCACATGTCAGCTGTTCAAAATAGCTGAAATGTCCCGGAAAAGATGTGGGGTCACCGCGGTGTACCGGGGGTTAAAGGGAAGCATCGGCAGGGAGGGGGCTCCCTCCGTGCTTCCCTGAGCCCCCCACAACAGCGCAATGTGCAGCGCTGCTGCGGGGGGCTCCTTCCCTGCAGGCCCCCGAATCCAAGATGGCGACGGGGGCCTTCGGGGGCCTGCAGGGAGCTGGCTTCCTCAGTGCCTGCAGTGCGCAGGCATGAGGAAGTCTGCAGCAGTAATAACACCAGAAGCACAAAAAAGAATAACCCCTAAAATTTAGCTTTTAATTCAATGACTAAAAACATTAGTGAAAATGACTCAAAGAAGGAGTAGTAGAGGACAAAAATGAAGGGAGAAGAAATACTGTTTTTAGTTCTCTTCAGTATTCAAAATAATGGGCCAATGGCTAAGTTACCCTAGTCAGCCCTAGTTTCACCCTTCCTAGCCGCGGAGGTTGGCACCCTAGTTGTAGACGATATGGCGCCCCCGCTCAACGTCGGTATCCCTAATAACCCCTACGTCTCCCTACATATACAAAAAGGGACACAAAAAAAGAAACACACACACACTTATAGTACCGAAAAAAATATAGAGACAAAATTAGTCTCATAGATAATACTAAATTGCTATGAACTTATCTCGTAGTATTTCTAATAGTATAAGAACCCCAAAAAGACTTATCTCGGAGTCAAAACAATATAATGGGGTTAATATCCAGCAGCTTGGAGAAGGACTTATCTCGTAGTCACAAAAATGCTAATAAGCTGCAAATGGCAGACCCAATTACCAGATAGCAAAATTAAAAAACGGCTACAAGAAAAAGCACATCACATTGAATAAATATTGCACACTAGAGGCAGTGAAAAAGCCTATATAGCACTTACGGCAGCCATTACCTTGCAAGTGAGGGTAGAATCACCCTAAGTCACAAAAATACAGTAAAAAATAATAAGGCTACCATATTCATCTCTGATTATACAGCGTGGTACACCAATATTCAAATAGCAATGCATACAAAGTCACACAGCATAATTGCTCAATAGATTAAATCTAAATAGATAGTACCACCGCAGGATCTGCCAAAAATGATGTACAACATTATACTTATCAGCCACTTGATGCATATGGAAACCTGACGTGTTTCCACCTCTTAGTCCGCTGAGGGTTCATCAGGGGTCAAAAAGTGGGGTCTCATTACCCCTGGCCGAAAGAACAATGCAGTATGCAGCTTTACTCCAAGCGAGTTCGCCGCCATTGTTTAAAGATGCCGCGCCGATATAGAACGCCCACTTCCGGTTTCCAAAATCCAAAATGGAGGTCTAAACTGGAAGGGATCATATTGAGGACGGACATGCGGTGCAGCAGCTACCTGGATAGCATAGACGCCGCGCACCTTACTAGACAGCACGGATAGAAACAGGGATTCACAAAATGGTGCCTGGAACAAAATAGGACAATACGTCCCTCTCAACAGAAACACCATATCTCGCAAACAATATGCGGCCGATTAATTCAACAGCCTCATTATTCAGAACGCCCAAAACTTCAAAAAAATAGATAACAATAGTCCTCAAAGGCATGGAGTAAAATAATTGTATCCCTACATAGAATAAATGAAAAATAATAAAAAATTCCAATAGTAATAATATACCGACCAAATTATCAAAAACCCTATAAGGAGCTGGCTGGGAAATTGTGAAACACACTGATTATAGATAACTACTGAAATTTAGCTGTTCATTAAGGCCTTTTGGACTCTGTGATTCAAGCCAAAAAATCCAGCGTGTCTCCCGCTGTAAGATTCTATTATCCCAATCTCCCTGTCTGACCGCGGGCTGCACTCTCTCTATAACACGAAAACCTTCCGGTTTAGACCTCCATTTTGGATTTTGGAAACCGGAAGTGGGCGTTCTATATCGGCGCGGCATCTTTAAACAATGGCGGCGAACGCGCTTGGAGTAAAGCCGCATACTGCATTGTTCTCTCGGCCAGGGGTAATGAGACCCCACTTTTTGACCCCTGATGAACCCTCAGAGGACTAAGAGGGGGAAACGCGTCGGGTTTCCATATGCATCAAGTGGCTGATAAGTATAATGTTGTACATCATTTTTGGCAGATCCTGCGGTGGTACTATCTATTTAGATTTAATCTATTGAGCAATTATGCTATGTGACTTTGTATGCATTGCTATTTGAATATTGGTGTACCACGCTGTATAATCAGAGATGAATATGGTAGCCTTATTATTTTTTACTGTATTTTTGTGAATTAGGGTGATTGTACCCTCACTTGCAAGGTAATGGCTGCCGTAAGTGCTATATAGGCTTTTTCACTGCCTCTAGTGTGCAATATTTATTCAAGTTGATGTGCTTTTTCTTGTAGCCGTTTTTTAATTTTGCTATCTGGTAATTGGGTCTGCCATTTGCAGCTTATTAGCATTTTTGTGACTACGAGATAAGTCCTTCTCCAAGCTGCTGGATATTAACCCCATTATATTGTTTTGACTCCGAGATAAGTCTTTTTGGGGTTCTTATACTATTAGAAATACTACGAGATAAGTTCAGAGCAATTTAGTATTATCTATGAGACTAATTTTGTCTCTATATTTTTTTCGGTACTATAAGTGTGTGTGTGTTTCTTTTTTTGTGTCCCTTTTTGTATATGTAGGGAGACGTAGGGGTTATTAGGGATACCGACGTTGAGCGGGGGCGCCATATCGTCTACAACTAGGGTGCCAACCTCCGCGGCTAGGAAGGGTGAAACTAGGGCTGACTAGGGTAACTTAGCCATTGGCCCATTATTTTGAATACTGAAGAGAACTAAAAACAGTATTTCTTCTCCCTTCATTTTTGTCCTCTACTACTCCTTCTTTGAGTCATTTTCACTAATGTTTTTAGTCATTGAATTAAAAGCTAAATTTTAGGGGTTATTCTTTTTTGTGCTTCTGGTGTTATTATTGAATATATAATCCCACTGATTTATTTTGAGGTCTGTCTTTGAGTATGGCTGGGTTTTTGTCGGGACCCATTGACACAAATAAATGGCTGGATGATGCAAGAGAGGTTTTTTCTGAAGTAGAATCTGACTCTGTCTGCTTCGGGCTCTTCTCTCAAAACACTTTTTTCTGAATTATTGGAGGCATTTAAAGAGAATATTAAGTCTTGGTGGGAGGTACAATCTCTGGAAAATTATATCAAACAAAAGATTGTCCCGCGTGGTCTAAGGATACCTCTAATACCTGCTCCAAGGTGTAGGACTCCATCTTTACTTGTAAGGTGGGAGGAGGAGATTACTGCATCATCTGTACGGTTAATGCAGATATTATTAGATGAAGAGAAAATAACTCTAGAGAGGACTTCATTGAGGGTGAAGGAATTGACTGAGGCAACCCTTAAATTGAAAACAGCTGCTGATTTCGTAACAAGGGAAGAAAATCTTAAGAATACTGTTGAGAAATACCAACTTTTTATTAAAGAAAGGAAGCATAAACGATTTGTTAGGGATTCAACAGAGTTCAGGGAAAAATGGGCATACCCTGCCCTTGCCCCGAGGGGTATTCCTGGTGACATCTCATCCTCAGATATTGAATCCTCTGATGCTGAAGGAGGTCCTAAATCATATACCTCTAGACCATACTTTAGAAACAAGGGACGTGGACGTAGGGGTAATTTCAGAAGATGGCAGGACACCGAGCGCTACTCTGTAAGGACCTTCCCCAAAAAGCCAGAAACAAATTCTGTAGTAAATTCTCCCTCCTCCTCAGCTTGCTCTTCAGCCTCTTTTTTAGAAACCAGGGGCCTAGCACCATACAAATTACGGGAGTGGACAAACAATCAAAAATGAGGGTTCTGTTTAATGGGGACAATGGTAATCAGATAATTAATTTGTCCTCATATAATTTGTCAGATATAGAAAAGAGGGTTCTTGAGCGGGGGTTATCTTTTGTTCCTACGACCAGGTTTGACCCATTTGTATGGGTTAAGGATATTAATCTATTTACACGAAAACTTAAGTGGAAAAATTTTTTTGCTTTGAATGATAAAATCAAATGTCAACAACTTGGGATAACGGAGGAGGAACATCCTGATGTAATGCTTCTGGCTGATTTGTCTGAGGAAGGACAGAGAGACATTGGGGTGGGCCCTTTTTCTGATTTGAAACCAAAAAGTAAAAAGATGCCACCAATTGGTGATACTGGGAGTATTGACATCTTTCAACAGCTTGTCTCGGCAGAGATTTGCAAGATTGACTCCAAGAGAGATAGGGTTCCACCCAATCTCTCCTTCCGTGAGAGAAAGGCTCTGGAAGAACTGGGTGATAATGATCGGATTGTATTGAAGCCCTCTGATAAAGGGGGCAATACTGTTATCCTCAACAGAGACGAATATATTCAAATGTGTATAAGGATTCTCTCTGACAAATCAACGTATGAGCTGCTCAGGAGTGATCCAACGAAGGAATATAGTCTGAAATTGTCAGTATTGCTCAAAAAGGCACTTGATCTGAAGTTGATCTCAAATAATGAGTTCAACTTCTTACTACCCAAGTGGCCAGTTACAGCTACGTTTTACTCCTTGCCTAAGATCCATAAGGGGTTCGACCCCCTTAAGGGTAGACCAATCGTTTCGGGGATCGATGCCCTTTGTCAGAATTCCAGCAGGTATTTGGATCAATTGTTGAGACCATTTGTGCTATCTCTCCCATCATATTTGCGAGATACTATGGACCTCCTTAATAAACTTGAAGGAATCACAGTGGATCCAGGTACGATACTGGCCTCTATTGATGTTGAGGCTTTGTATAGCAGCATTGGCCACACAGAAGGTCTAAGAGCTGTTGAACATTTTCTCAAGGGGAGGGGTATTCACTTTGGAGCACACAACAATTTCCTGCTGGAACTTCTCCAATTTGTATTGTGTCATAATTTCTTCCTATTTAATGGGAGGTACTACCACCAGCTCAGGGGCACAGCGATGGGGAGCCCTTGTGCCCCTACTTATGCTAATTTGCTCCTGGGCTGGTGGAAGGACACTCAGGTCTTTGGGGACGAGGATGTCGTCTGGTCCCCTAGGATATTATTCTGGGGTCGGTACATTGACGACATCCTCGTCCTCTGGGCGGGGTGTGGAGAATCATTCAGATCCTTTGTTGATACCCTTAATAATAAGCTGGGTCTTTTCTTTACCCATGAGGTGGGTGGAGATCAGATCACATTCCTGGATGTCAATATTTCTATTTCTTCAGATGGCTTGCTTAAAACCAACCTGCACCGAAAACCAACCTCAACTAACAGTCTCTTAAGGTGGGAAAGTCATCATCCCCCCCCTCTTAAACGAGGTATACCAAGGGGTCAGTTCCTCAGAGTTCGGAGGAACTGCTCTGAGTGGAATGATTTTGAAATGCAGTCGAGTGATTTATGGAGGAGGTTTAGGAGCAGGGGTTATCCAACAAGGGTGATTGAACCGGCCTATAAGCATGCTAAACAAGTAAGCAGGACATCATTGTTGACTCCGAGGGTAAGGGAGGACTCTAATGCAATCACTAGATTGATAGGTACCTTTGATGATCAATCCGGTAAAGTTATGAACATCTTGGAGAAGTATTGGTCTATCCTGAAAATGGATAATGACATACGTGACTGTATCACCCAGGGTCCATCAGTGACATTTAGGAAGGGTAGGTCGATAAAGGATCGGGTGGTAGGTAGCCACCTGGAACCTCAGAAGAGAGAGGAAACGTGGTTGTGGAACAGAGCAATTGGGACCTTTAGGTGCGGACACTGTAGCTTCTGCAAATATATCTGTGTATCCCATACTTTCTGTAGTGCCTATACAAAGAGGATTTATGAAATGAAAAGCTTTGCGAACTGTAAAACCACTGGAGTTGTTTATCTGTGTACTTGTACTTGCCCCCTTGACTATGTTGGCAAAACAAAGCGTGAATTACGTGTCCGCATAGGTGAACATTTGGGGGATATTAGACACAATAGAGATACCCCCTTAGCCCGTCATGTCAATATGGTGCATGGAGGGGATGATAAACAGATTAATTTTCGTGTTATAGAGAGAGTGCAGCCCGCGGTCAGACGGGGAGATTGGGATAATAGAATCTTACAGCGGGAGACACGCTGGATTTTTTGGCTTGAATCACAGAGTCCAAAAGGCCTTAATGAACAGCTAAATTTCAGTAGTTATCTATAATCAGTGTGTTTCACAATTTCCCAGCCAGCTCCTTATAGGGTTTTTGATAATTTGGTCGGTATATTATTACTATTGGAATTTTTTATTATTTTTCATTTATTCTATGTAGGGATACAATTATTTTACTCCATGCCTTTGAGGACTATTGTTATCTATTTTTTTGAAGTTTTGGGCGTTCTGAATAATGAGGCTGTTGAATTAATCGGCCGCATATTGTTTGCGAGATATGGTGTTTCTGTTGAGAGGGAAGTATTGTTCTATTTTGTTCCAGGCACCATTTTGTGAATCCCTGTTTCTATCCGTGCTGTCTAGTAAGGTGAGCGGCGTCTATGCTATCCAGGTAGCTGCTGCACCGCATGTCCGTCCTCAATATGATCCCTTCCGGTTTAGACCTCCATTTTGGATTTTGGAAACCGGAAGTGGGCGTTCTATATCGGCGCGGCATCTTTAAACAATGGCGGCGAACGTGCTTGGAGTAAAGCCGCATACTGCATTGTTCTCTCGGCCAGGGGTAATGAGACCCCACTTTTTGACCCCTGATGAACCCTCAGTGGACTAAGAGGGGGAAACACGTCGGGTTTCCATATGCATCAAGTGGCTGATAAGTATAATGTTGTACATCATTTTTGGCAGATCCTGCGGTGGTACTATCTATTTAGATTTAATCTATTGAGCAATTATGCTATGTGACTTTGTATGCATTGCTATTTGAATATTGGTGTACCACGCTGTATAATCAGAGATGAATATGGTAGCCTTATTATTTTTTACTGTATTTTTGTGAATTAGGGTGATTGTACCCTCACTTGCAAGGTAATGGCTGCCGCAAGTGCTATATAGGCTTTTTCACTGCCTCTAGTGTGCAATATTTATTCAAGTTGATGTGCTTTTTCTTGTAGCCGTTTTTTAATTTTGCTATCTGGTAATTGGGTCTGCCATTTGCAGCTTATTAGCATTTTTGTGACTACTAGATAAGTCCTTCTCCAAGCTGCTGGATATTAACCCCATTATATTGTTTTGACTCCGAGATAAGTCTTTTTGGGGTTCTTATACTATTAGAAATACTACGAGATAAGTTCAGAGCAATTTAGTATTATCTATGAGACTAATTTTGTCTCTATATTTTTTTCGGTACTATAAGTGTGTGTGTGTTTCTTTTTTTGTGTCCCTTTTTGTATATGTAGGGAGACGTAGGGGTTATTAGGGATACCGACGTTGAGCGGGGGCGCCATATCGTCTACAACTAGGGTGCCAACCTCCGCGGCTAGGAAGGGTGAAACTAGGGCTGACTAGGGTAACTTAGCCATTGGCCAATTATTTTGAATACTGAAGAGAACTAAAAACAGTATTTCTTCTCCCTTCATTTTTGTCCTCTACTACTCCTTCTTTGAGTCATTTTCACTAATGTTTTTAGTCATTGAATTAAAAGCTAAATTTTAGGGGTTATTCTTTTTTGTGCTTCTGGTGTTATTATTGAATATATAATCCCACTGATTTATTTTGAGGTCTGTCTTTGAGTATGGCTGGGTTTTTGTCGGGACCCATTGACACAAATAAATGGCTGGATGATGCAAGAGAGGTTTTTTCTGAAGTAGAATCTGACTCTGTCTGCTTCGGGCTCTTCTCTCAAAACACTTTTTTCTGAATTATTGGAGGCATTTAAAGAGAATATTAAGTCTTGGTGGGAGGTACAATCTCTGGAAAATTATATCAAACAAAAGATTGTCCCGCGTGGTCTAAGGATACCTCTAATACCTGCTCCAAGGTGTAGGACTCCATCTTTACTTGTAAGGTGGGAGGAGGAGATTACTGCATCATCTGTACGGTTAATGCAGATATTATTAGATGAAGAGAAAATAACTCTAGAGAGGACTTCATTGAGGGTGAAGGAATTGACTGAGGCAACCCTTAAATTGAAAACAGCTGCTGATTTCGTAACAAGGGAAGAAAATCTTAAGAATACTGTTGAGAAATACCAACTTTTTATTAAAGAAAGGAAGCATAAACGATTTGTTAGGGATTCAACAGAGTTCAGGGAAAAATGGGCATACCCTGCCCTTGCCCCGAGGGGTATTCCTGGTGACATCTCATCCTCAGATATTGAATCCTCTGATGCTGAAGGAGGTCCTAAATCATATACCTCTAGACCATACTTTAGAAACAAGGGACGTGGACGTAGGGGTAATTTCAGAAGATGGCAGGACACCGAGCGCTACTCTGTAAGGACCTTCCCCAAAAAGCCAGAAACAAATTCTGTAGTAAATTCTCCCTCCTCCTCAGCTTGCTCTTCAGCCTCTTTTTTAGAAACCAGGGGCCTAGCACCATACAAATTACGGGAGTGGACAAACAATCAAAAATGAGGGTTCTGTTTAATGGGGACAATGGTAATCAGATAATTAATTTGTCCTCATATAATTTGTCAGATATAGAAAAGAGGGTTCTTGAGCGGGGGTTATCTTTTGTTCCTACGACCAGGTTTGACCCATTTGTATGGGTTAAGGATATTAATCTATTTACACGAAAACTTAAGTGGAAAAATTTTTTTGCTTTGAATGATAAAATCAAATGTCAACAACTTGGGATAACGGAGGAGGAACATCCTGATGTAATGCTTCTGGCTGATTTGTCTGAGGAAGGACAGAGAGACATTGGGGTGGGCCCTTTTTCTGATTTGAAACCAAAAAGTAAAAAGATGCCACCAATTGGTGATACTGGGAGTATTGACATCTTTCAACAGCTTGTCTCGGCAGAGATTTGCAAGATTGACTCCAAGAGAGATAGGGTTCCACCCAATCTCTCCTTCCGTGAGAGAAAGGCTCTGGAAGAACTGGGTGATAATGATCGGATTGTATTGAAGCCCTCTGATAAAGGGGGCAATACTGTTATCCTCAACAGAGACGAATATATTCAAATGTGTATAAGGATTCTCTCTGACAAATCAACGTATGAGCTGCTCAGGAGTGATCCAACGAAGGAATATAGTCTGAAATTGTCAGTATTGCTCAAAAAGGCACTTGATCTGAAGTTGATCTCAAATAATGAGTTCAACTTCTTACTACCCAAGTGGCCAGTTACAGCTACGTTTTACTCCTTGCCTAAGATCCATAAGGGGTTCGACCCCCTTAAGGGTAGACCAATCGTTTCGGGGATCGATGCCCTTTGTCAGAATTCCAGCAGGTATTTGGATCAATTGTTGAGACCATTTGTGCTATCTCTCCCATCATATTTGCGAGATACTATGGACCTCCTTAATAAACTTGAAGGAATCACAGTGGATCCAGGTACGATACTGGCCTCTATTGATGTTGAGGCTTTGTATAGCAGCATTGGCCACACAGAAGGTCTAAGAGCTGTTGAACATTTTCTCAAGGGGAGGGGTATTCACTTTGGAGCACACAACAATTTCCTGCTGGAACTTCTCCAATTTGTATTGTGTCATAATTTCTTCCTATTTAATGGGAGGTACTACCACCAGCTCAGGGGCACAGCGATGGGGAGCCCTTGTGCCCCTACTTATGCTAATTTGCTCCTGGGCTGGTGGAAGGACACTCAGGTCTTTGGGGACGAGGATGTCGTCTGGTCCCCTAGGATATTATTCTGGGGTCGGTACATTGACGACATCCTCGTCCTCTGGGCGGGGTGTGGAGAATCATTCAGATCCTTTGTTGATACCCTTAATAATAAGCTGGGTCTTTTCTTTACCCATGAGGTGGGTGGAGATCAGATCACATTCCTGGATGTCAATATTTCTATTTCTTCAGATGGCTTGCTTAAAACCAACCTGCACCGAAAACCAACCTCAACTAACAGTCTCTTAAGGTGGGAAAGTCATCATCCCCCCCCTCTTAAACGAGGTATACCAAGGGGTCAGTTCCTCAGAGTTCGGAGGAACTGCTCTGAGTGGAATGATTTTGAAATGCAGTCGAGTGATTTATGGAGGAGGTTTAGGAGCAGGGGTTATCCAACAAGGGTGATTGAACCGGCCTATAAGCATGCTAAACAAGTAAGCAGGACATCATTGTTGACTCCGAGGGTAAGGGAGGACTCTAATGCAATCACTAGATTGATAGGTACCTTTGATGATCAATCCGGTAAAGTTATGAACATCTTGGAGAAGTATTGGTCTATCCTGAAAATGGATAATGACATACGTGACTGTATCACCCAGGGTCCATCAGTGACATTTAGGAAGGGTAGGTCGATAAAGGATCGGGTGGTAGGTAGCCACCTGGAACCTCAGAAGAGAGAGGAAACGTGGTTGTGGAACAGAGCAATTGGGACCTTTAGGTGCGGACACTGTAGCTTCTGCAAATATATCTGTGTATCCCATACTTTCTGTAGTGCCTATACAAAGAGGATTTATGAAATGAAAAGCTTTGCGAACTGTAAAACCACTGGAGTTGTTTATCTGTGTACTTGTACTTGCCCCCTTGACTATGTTGGCAAAACAAAGCGTGAATTACGTGTCCGCATAGGTGAACATTTGGGGGATATTAGACACAATAGAGATACCCCCTTAGCCCGTCATGTCAATATGGTGCATGGAGGGGATGATAAACAGATTAATTTTCGTGTTATAGAGAGAGTGCAGCCCGCGGTCAGACGGGGAGATTGGGATAATAGAATCTTACAGCGGGAGACACGCTGGATTTTTTGGCTTGAATCACAGAGTCCAAAAGGCCTTAATGAACAGCTAAATTTCAGTAGTTATCTATAATCAGTGTGTTTCACAATTTCCCAGCCAGCTCCTTATAGGGTTTTTGATAATTTGGTCGGTATATTATTACTATTGGAATTTTTTATTATTTTTCATTTATTCTATGTAGGGATACAATTATTTTACTCCATGCCTTTGAGGACTATTGTTATCTATTTTTTTGAAGTTTTGGGCGTTCTGAATAATGAGGCTGTTGAATTAATCGGCCGCATATTGTTTGCGAGATATGGTGTTTCTGTTGAGAGGGAAGTATTGTTCTATTTTGTTCCAGGCACCATTTTGTGAATCCCTGTTTCTATCCGTGCTGTCTAGTAAGGTGAGCGGCGTCTATGCTATCCAGGTAGCTGCTGCACCGCATGTCCGTCCTCAATATGATCCCTTCCGGTTTAGACCTCCATTTTGGATTTTGGAAACCGGAAGTGGGCGTTCTATATCGGCGCGGCATCTTTAAACAATGGCGGCGAACGTGCTTGGAGTAAAGCCGCATACTGCATTGTTCTCTCGGCCAGGGGTAATGAGACCCCACTTTTTGACCCCTGATGAACCCTCAGTGGACTAAGAGGGGGAAACACGTCGGGTTTCCATATGCATCAAGTGGCTGATAAGTATAATGTTGTACATCATTTTTGGCAGATCCTGCGGTGGTACTATCTATTTAGATTTAATCTATTGAGCAATTATGCTATGTGACTTTGTATGCATTGCTATTTGAATATTGGTGTACCACGCTGTATAATCAGAGATGAATATGGTAGCCTTATTATTTTTTACTGTATTTTTGTGAATTAGGGTGATTGTACCCTCACTTGCAAGGTAATGGCTGCCGCAAGTGCTATATAGGCTTTTTCACTGCCTCTAGTGTGCAATATTTATTCAAGTTGATGTGCTTTTTCTTGTAGCCGTTTTTTAATTTTGCTATCTGGTAATTGGGTCTGCCATTTGCAGCTTATTAGCATTTTTGTGACTACTAGATAAGTCCTTCTCCAAGCTGCTGGATATTAACCCCATTATATTGTTTTGACTCCGAGATAAGTCTTTTTGGGGTTCTTATACTATTAGAAATACTACGAGATAAGTTCAGAGCAATTTAGTATTATCTATGAGACTAATTTTGTCTCTATATTTTTTTCGGTACTATAAGTGTGTGTGTGTTTCTTTTTTTGTGTCCCTTTTTGTATATGTAGGGAGACGTAGGGGTTATTAGGGATACCGACGTTGAGCGGGGGCGCCATATCGTCTACAACTAGGGTGCCAACCTCCGCGGCTAGGAAGGGTGAAACTAGGGCTGACTAGGGTAACTTAGCCATTGGCCCATTATTTTGAATACTGAAGAGAACTAAAAACAGTATTTCTTCTCCCTTCATTTTTGTCCTCTACTACTCCTTCTTTGAGTCATTTTCACTAATGTTTTTAGTCATTGAATTAAAAGCTAAATTTTAGGGGTTATTCTTTTTTGTGCTTCTGGTGTTATTATTGAATATATAATCCCACTGATTTATTTTGAGGTCTGTCTTTGATGAGTATGGCTGGGTTTTTGTCGGGACCCATTGACACAAATAAATGGCTGGATGATGCAAGAGAGGTTTTTTCTGAAGTAGAATCTGACTCTCTGTCTGCTTCGGGCTCTTCTCTCAAAACACTTTTTTCTGAATTATTGGAGGCATTTAAAGAGAATATTAAGTCTTGGTGGGAGGTACAATCTCTGGAAAATTATATCAAACAAAAGATTGTCCCGCGTGGTCTAAGGATACCTCTAATACCTGCTCCAAGGTGTAGGACTCCATCTTTACTTGTAAGGTGGGAGGAGGAGATTACTGCATCATCTGTACGGTTAATGCAGATATTATTAGATGAAGAGAAAATAACTCTAGAGAGGACTTCATTGAGGGTGAAGGAATTGACTGAGGCAACCCTTAAATTGAAAACAGCTGCTGATTTCGTAACAAGGGAAGAAAATCTTAAGAATACTGTTGAGAAATACCAACTTTTTATTAAAGAAAGGAAGCATAAACGATTTGTTAGGGATTCAACAGAGTTCAGGGAAAAACGGGCATACCCTGCCCTTGCCCCGAGGGGTATTCCTGGTGACATCTCATCCTCAGATATTGAATCCTCTGATGCTGAAGGAGGTCCTAAATCATATACCTCTAGACCATACTTTAGAAACAAAGGACGTGGACGTAGGGGTAATTTCAGAAGATGGCAGGACACCGAGCGCTACTCTGTAAGGACCTTCCCCAAAAAGCCAGAAACAAATTCTGTATTAAATTCTCCCTCCTCCTCAGCTTGCTCTTCAGCCTCTTTTTTAGAAACCAGGGGCCTAGCACCATACAAATTACGGGAGCGGACAAA
Source organism: Dendrobates tinctorius (assembly GCF_039654945.1). Classification (NCBI taxonomy): domain Eukaryota; kingdom Metazoa; phylum Chordata; class Amphibia; order Anura; family Dendrobatidae; genus Dendrobates; species Dendrobates tinctorius. Next base: position 16,203,673 of record NW_027361794.1, read on the forward strand.
CAATCAAAAATGAGGGTTCTGTTTAATGGGGACAATGGTAATCAGATAATTAATTTGTCCTCATATAATTTGTCAGATATAGAAAAGAGGGTTCTTGAGCGGGGGTTATCTTTTGTTCCTACGACCAGGTTTGACCCATTTGTATGGGTTAAGGATATTAATCTATTTACACGAAAACTTAAGTGGAAAAAATTTTTTGCTTTGAATGATAAAAACAAATGTCAACAACTTGGGATAACGGAGGAGGAACATCCTGATGTAATGCTTCTGGCTGATTTGTCTGAGGAAGGACAGAGAGACATTGGGGTGGGCCCTTTTTCTGATTTGAAACCAAAAAGTAAAAAGATGCCACCAATTGGTGATACTGGGAGTATTGACATCTTTCAACAGCTTGTCTCGGCAGAGATTTGCAAGATTGACTCCAAGAGAGATAGGGTTCCACCCAATCTCTCCTTCCGTGAGAGAAAGGCTCTGGAAGAACTGGGTGATAATGATCGGATTGTATTGAAGCCCTCTGATAAAGGGGGCAATACTGTTATCCTCAACAGAGACGAATATATTCAAATGTGTATGAGGATTCTCTCTGACAAATCAACGTATGAGCTGCTCAGGAGTGATCCGACGAAGGAATATAGTCTGAAATTGTCAGTATTGCTCAAAAAGGCACTTGATCTGAAGTTGATCTCAAATAATGAGTTCAACTTCTTACTACCCAAGTGGCCAGTTACAGCTACGTTTTACTCCTTGCCTAAGATCCATAAGGGGTTCGACCCCCTTAAGGGTAGACCAATCGTTTCGGGGATCGATGCCCTTTGTCAGAATTCCAGCAGGTATTTGGATCAATTGTTGAGACCATTTGTGCTATCTCTCCCATCATATTTGCGAGATACTATGGACCTCCTTAATAAACTTGAAGGAATCACAGTGGATCCAGGTACGATACTGGCCTCTATTGATGTTGAGGCTTTGTATAGCAGCATTGGCCACACAGAAGGTCTAAGAGCTGTTGAACATTTTCTCAAGGGGAGGGGTATTCACTTTGGAGCACACAACAATTTCCTGCTGGAACTTCTCCAATTTGTATTGTGTCATAATTTCTTCCTATTTAATGGGAGGTACTACCACCAGCTCAGGGGCACAGCGATGGGGAGCCCTTGTGCCCCTACTTATGCTAATTTGCTCCTGGGCTGGTGGGAGGACACTCAGGTCTTTGGGGACGAGGATGTCGTCTGGTCCCCTAGGATATTATTCTGGGGTCGGTACATTGATGACATCCTCGTCCTATGGGCGGGGTGTGGAGAATCATTCAGATCCTTTGTTGATACCCTTAATAATAATAAGCTGGGTCTTTTCTTTACCCATGAGGTGGGTGGAGATCAGATCACATTCCTGGATGTCAATATTTCTATTTCTTCAGATGGCTTGCTTAAAACCAACCTGCACCGAAAACCAACCTCAACTAACAGTCTCTTAAGGTGGGAAAGTCATCATCCCCCCCCTCTTAAACGAGGTACACCAAGGGATCAGTTCCTCAGAGTTCGGAGGAACTGCTCTGAGTGGAATGATTTTGAAATGCAGTCGAGTGATTTATGGAGGAGGTTTAGGAGCAGGGGTTATCCAACAAGGGTGATTGAACCGGCCTATAAACATGCTAAACAAGTAAGCAGGACATCATTGTTGACTCCGAGGGTAAGGGAGGACTCTAATGCAATCACTAGATTGATAGGTACCTTTGATGATCAATCCGGTAAAGTTATGAACATCTTGGAGAAGTATTGGTCTATCCTGAAAATTGATAATGACATACGTGACTGTATCACCCAGGGTCCATCAGTGACATTTAGGAAGGGTAGGTCGATAAAGGATCGGGTGGTAGGTAGCCACCTGGAACCTCAAGAGAGAGGAAACGTGGTTGCGGAACAGAGCAATTGGGACCTTTAGGTGCGGACACTGTAGCTTTTGCAAATATATCTGTGTATCCCATACTTTCTGTAGTGCCTATACAAAGAGGATTTATGAAATGAAAAGCTTTGCGAACTGTAAAACCACTGGAGTTGTTTATCTGTGTACTTGTACTTGCCCCCTTGACTATGTTGGCAAAACAAAGCGTGAATTACGTGTCCGCATAGGTGAACATTTGGGGGATATTAGACACAATAGAGATACCCCCTTAGCCCGTCATGTCAATATGGTGCATGGAGGGGATGATAAACAGATTAATTTTCGTGTTATAGAGAGAGTGCAGCCCGCGGTCAGACAGGGAGATTGGGATAATAGAATCTTACAGCGGGAGACACGCTGGATTTTTTGGCTTGAATCACAGTCCAAAAGGCCTTAATGAACAGCTAAATTTCAGTAGTTATCTATAATCAGTGTGTTTCACAATTTCCCAGCCAGCTCCTTATAGGGTTTTTGATAATTTGGTCGGTATATTATTACTATTAGAATTTTTTATTATTTTTCATTTATTCTATGTAGGGATACAATTATTTTACTCCATGCCTTTGAGGACTATTGTTATCTATTTTTTTGAAGTTTTGGGCGTTCTGAATAATGAGGCTGTTGAATTAATCGGCCGCATATTGTTTGCGAGATACGGTGTTTCTGTTGAGAGGGACGTATTGTCCTATTTTGTTCCAGGCACCATTTTGTGAATCCCTGTTTCTATCCGTGCTGTCTAGTAAGGTGCGCGGCGTCTATGCTATCCAGGTAGCTGCTGCACCGCATGTCCGTCCTCAATATGATCCCTTCCGGTTTAGACCTCCATTTTGGATTTTGGAAACCGGAAGTGGGCGTTCTATATCGGCGCGGCATCTTTAAACAATGGCGGCGAACGCGCTTGGAGTAAAGCCGCATACTGCATTGTTCTCTCGGCCAGGGGTAATGAGACCCCACTTTTTGACCCCTGATAAACCCTCAGCGGACTAAGAGGGGGAAACGCGTCGGGTTTCCATATGCATCAAGTGGCTGATAAGTATAATGTTGTACATCATTTTTGGCAGATCCCGCGGTGGTACTATCTATTTAGATTTAATCTATTGAGCAATTATGCTATGTGACTTTGTATTCATTGCTATTTGAATATTGGTGTACCACGCTGTATAATCAGAGATGAATATGGTAGCCTTATTATTTTTTACTGTATTTTTGTGAATTAGGGTGATTCTACCCTCACTTGCAAGGTAATGGCTGCCGTAAGTGCTATATAGGCTTTTTCACTGCCTCTAGTGTGCAATATTTATTCAAGTTGATGTGCTTTTTCTTGTAGCCGTTTTTTAATTTTGCTATCTGGTAATTGGGTCTGCCATTTGCAGCTTATTAGCATTTTTGTGACTACGAGATAAGTCCTTCTCCAAGCTGCTGGATATTAACCCCATTATATTGTTTTGACTCCGAGATAAGTCTTTTTGGGGTTCTTATACTATTAGAAATACTACGAGATAAGTTCATAGCAATTTAGTATTATCTATGAGACTAATTTTGTCTCTATATTTTTTTCGGTACTATAAGTGTGTGTGTGTTTCTTTTTTTGTGTCCCTTTTTGTATATGTAGGGAGACGTAGGGGTTATTAGGGATACCGACGTTGAGCGGGGGCGCCATATCGTCTACAACTAGGGTGCCAACCTCCGCGGCTAGGAAGGGTGAAACTAGGGCTGACTAGGGTAACTTAGCCATTGGCCCATTATTTTGAATACTGAAGAGAACTAAAAACAGTATTTCTTCTCCCTTCATTTTTGTCCTCTACTACTCCTTCTTTGAGTCATTTTCACTAATGTTTTTAGTCATTGAATTAAAAGCTAAATTTTAAGGGTTATTCTTTTTTGTGCTTCTGGTGTTATTATTGAATATATAATCCCACTGATTTATTTTGAGTTCTGTCTTTGATGAGTATGGCTGGGTTTTTGTCGGGACCCATTGACACAAATAAATGGCTGGATGATGCAAGAGAGGTTTTTTCTGAAGTAGAATCTGACTCTCTGTCTGCTTCGGGCTCTTCTCTCAAAACACTTTTTTCTGAATTATTGGAGGCATTTAAAGAGAATATTAAGTCTTGGTGGGAGGTACAATCTCTGGAAAATTATATCGAACAAAAGATTGTCCCGCGTGGTCTAAGGATACCTCTAATACCTGCTCCAAGGTGTAGGACTCCATCTTTACTTGTAAGGTGGGAGGAGGAGATTACTGCATCATCTGTACGGTTAATGCAGATATTATTAGATGAAGAGAAAATAACTCTAGAGAGGACTTCATTGAGGGTGAAGGAATTGACTGAGGCAACCCTTAAATTGAAAACAGCTGCTGATTTCGTAACAAGGGAAGAAAATCTTAAGAATACTGTTGAGAAATACCAACTTTTTATTAAAGAAAGGAAGCATAAACGATTTGTTAGGGATTCAACAGAGTTCAGGGAAAAACGGGCATACCCTGCCCTTGCCCCGAGGGGTATTCCTGGTGACATCTCATCCTCAGATATTGAATCCTCTGATGCTGATGGAGGTCCTAAATCATATACCTCTAGACCATACTTTAGAAACAAGGGACGTGGACGTAGGGGTAATTTCAGAAGATGGCAGGACACCGAGCGCTACTCTGTAAGGACCTTCCCCAAAAAGCCAGAAACAAATTCTGTAGTAAATTCTCCCTCCTCCTCAGCTTGCTCTTCAGCCTCTTTTTTAGAAACCAGGGGCCTAGCACCATACAAATTACGGGAGCGGACAAACAATCAAAAATGAGGGTTCTGTTTAATGGGGACAATGGTAATCAGATAATTAATTTGTCCTCATATAATTTGTCAGATATAGAAAAGAGGGTTCTTGAGCGGGGGTTATCTTTTGTTCCTACGACCAGGTTTGACCCATTTGTATGGGTTAAGGATATTAATCTATTTACACGAAAACTTAAGTGGAAAAATTTTTTTGCTTTGAATGATAAAAACAAATGTCAACAACTTGGGATAACGGAGGAGGAACTTCCTGATGTAATGCTTCTGGCTGATTTGTCTGAGGAAGGACAGAGAGACATTGGGGTGGGCCCTTTTTCTGATTTGAAACCAAAAAGTAAAAAGATGCCACCAATTGGTGATACTGGGAGTATTGACATCTTTCAACAGCTTGTCTCGGCAGAGATTTGCAAGATTGACTCCAAGAGAGATAGGGTTCCACCCAATCTCTCCTTCCGTGAGAGAAAGGCTCTGGAAGAACTGGGTGATAATGATCGGATTGTATTGAAGCCCTCTGATAAAGGGGGCAATACTGTTATCCTCAACAGAGACGAATATATTCAAATGTGTATGAGGATTCTCTCTGACAAATCAAAGTATGAGCTGCTCAGGAGTGATCCGACGAAGGAATATAGTCTGAAATTGTCAGTATTGCTCAAAAAGGCACTTGATCTGAAGTTGATCTCAAATAATGAGTTCAACTTCTTACTACCCAAGTGGCCAGTTACAGCTACGTTTTACTCCTTACCTAAGATCCATAAGGGGTTCGATCCCCTTAAGGGTAGACCAATCGTTTCGGGGATCGATGCCCTTTGTCAGAATTCCAGCAGGTATTTGGATCAATTGTTGAGACCATTTGTGCTATCTCTCCCATCATATTTGCGAGATACTATGGACCTCCTTAATAAACTTGAAGGAATCACAGTGGATCCAGGTACGATACTGGCCTCTATTGATGTTGAGGCTTTGTATAGCAGCATTGGCCACACAGAAGGTCTAAGAGCTGTTGAACATTTTCTCAAGGGGAGGGGTATTCACTTTGGAGCACACAACAATTTCCTGCTGGAACTTCTCCAATTTGTATTGTGTCATAATTTCTTCCTATTTAATGGGAGGTACTACCACCAGCTCAGGGGCACAGCGATGGGGAGCCCTTGTGCCCCTACTTATGCTAATTTGCTCCTGGGCTGGTGGGAGGACACTCAGGTCTTTGGGGACGAGGATGTCGTCTGGTCCCCTAGGATATTATTCTGGGGTCGGTACATTGACGACATCCTCGTCCTCTGGGCGGGGTGTGGAGAATCATTCAGATCCTTTGTTGATACCCTTAATAATAATAAGCTGGGTCTTTTCTTTACCCATGAGGTGGGTGGAGATCAGATCACATTCCTGGATGTCAATATTTCTATTTCTTCAGATGGCTTGCTTAAAACCAACCTGCACCGAAAACCAACCTCAGCTAACAGTGTCTTAAGGTGGGAAAGTCATCATCCCCCCCCTCTTAAACGAGGTCAAGGGATCAGTTCCTCAGAGTTCAGAGGAACTGCTCTGAGTGGAATGATTTTGAAATGCAGTCGAGTGATTTATGGAGGAGGTTTAGGAGCAGGGGTTATCCAACAAGGGTGATTGAACCGGCCTATAAGCATGCTAAACAAGTAAGCAGGACATCATTGTTGACTCCGAGGGTAAGGGAGGACTCTAATGCAATCACTAGATTGATAGGTACCTTTGATGATCAATCCGGTAAAGTTATGAACATCTTGGAGAAGTATTGGTCTATCCTGAAAATGGATAATGACATACGTGACTGTATCACCCAGGGTCCATAAGTGACATTTAGGAAGGGTAGGTCGATAAAGGATCGGGTGGTAGGTAGCCACCTGGAACCTCAGAAGAGAGAGGAAACGTGGTTGCGGAACAGAGCAATTGGGACCTTTAGGTGCGGACACTGTAGCTTTTGCAAATATATCTGTGTATCCCATACTTTCTGTAGTGCCTATACAAAGAGGATTTATGAAATGAAAAGCTTTGCGAACTGTAAAACCACTGGAGTTGTTTATCTGTGTACTTGTACTTGCCCCCTTGACTATGTTGGCAAAACAAAGCGTGAATTACGTGTCCGCATAGGTGAACATTTGGGGGATATTAGACACAATAGAGATACCCCCTTAGCCCGTCATGTCAATATGGTGCATGGAGGGGATGATAAACAGATTAATTTTCGTGTTATAGAGAGAGTGCAGCCCGCGGTCAGACAGGGAGATTGGGATAATAGAATCTTACAGCGGGAGACACGCTGGATTTTTTGGCTTGAATCACAGAGTCCAAAAGGCCTTAATGAACAGCTAAATTTCAGTAGTTATCTATAATCAGTGTGTTTCACAATTTCCCAGCCAGCTCCTTATAGGGTTTTTGATAATTTGGTCGGTATATTATTACTATTGGAATTTTTTATTATTTTTCATTTATTCTATGTAGGGATACAATTATTTTACTCCATGCCTTTGAGGACTATTGTTATCTATTTTTTTGAAGTTTTGGGCGTTCTGAATAATGAGGCTGTTGAATTAATCGGCCGCATATTGTTTGCGAGATATGGTGTTTCTGTTGAGAGGGATGTATTGTCCTATTTTGTTCCAGGCACCATTTTGTGAATCCCTGTTTCTATCCGTGCTGTCTAGTAAGGTGCGCGGCGTCTATGCTATCCAGGTAGCTGCTGCACCGCATGTCCGTCCTCAATATGATCCCTTCCGGTTTAGACCTCCATTTTGGATTTTGGAAACCGGAAGTGGGCGTTCTATATCGGCGCGGCATCTTTAAACAATGGCGGCGAACGCGCTTGGAGTAAAGCCGCATACTGCATTGCTCTCTCGGCCAGGGGTAATGAGACCCCACTTTTTGACCCCTGATGAACCCTCAGCGGACTAAGAGGGGGAAACACGTCGGGTTTCCATATGCATCAAGTGGCTGATAAGTATAATGTTGTACATCATTTTTGGCAGATCCTGCGGTGGTACTATCTATTTAGATTTAATCTATTGAGCAATTATGCTGTGTGACTTTGTATGCATTGCTATTTGAATATTGGTGTACCACGCTGTATAATCAGAGATGAATATGGTAGCCTTATTATTTTTTACTGTATTTTTGTGAATTAGGGTGATTCTACCCTCACTTGCAAGGTAATGGCTGCCGTAAGTGCTATATAGGCTTTTTCACTGCCTCTAGTGTGCAATATTTATTCAAGTTGATGTGCTTTTTCTTGTAGCCGTTTTTTAATTTTGCTATCTGGTAATTGGGTCTGCCATTTGCAGCTTATTAGCATTTTTGTGACTACGAGATAAGTCCTTCTCCAAGCTGCTGGATATTAACCCCATTATATTGTTTTGACTCCGAGATAAGTCTTTTTGGGGTTCTTATACTATTAGAAATACTACGAGATAAGTTCAGAGCAATTTAGTATTATCTATGAGACTAATTTTGTCTCTATATTTTTTTCGGTACTATAAGTGTGTGTATGTTTCTTTTTTTGTGTCCCTTTTTGTATATGTAGGGAGACGTAGGGGTTATTAGGGATACCGACGTTGAGCGGGGGCGCCATATCGTCTACAACTAGGGTGCCAACCTCCGCGGCTAGGAAGGGTGAAACTAGGGCTGACTAGGGTAACTTAGCCATTGGCCCATTATTTTGAATACTGAAGAGAACTAAAAACAGTATTTCTTCTCCCTTCATTTTTGTCCTCTACTACTCCTTCTTTGAGTCATTTTCACTAATGTTTTTAGTCATTGAATTAAAAGCTAAATTTTAGGGGTTATTCTTTTTTGTGCTTCTGGTGTTATTATTGAATATATAATCCCACTGATTTATTTTGAGGTCTGTCGAAGTCTACAGCAGTGCCTGTGACAGATCGCTGATCTGTCACAGTGATCTGTGATGTGACAGATCAGCGATCTGTCACAGGACAGTGATGTCCCACCTGGGACTATGTAATAAAGTTAAAAAAATCGCCAAATAAATTAGGGGAAAAAAAAAAATTCCCCCAATAAATCTATTTTTTTGGAAATAAAAAATCAAAAAAACAATAAAAGTACACATATTAGGCATCGCCGCGTCCGTAACGACCTGCCCTATAAAACTGTACCATTAGTTAACCCCTTTAGTGAACCCCTTAAAAAATAAAAATAAAAAATAAGCAAAAAATAATGATTTATTATCATACCGCCGAACAAAAAGTGCAATAACGCGCAATCAAAAAGATGCCTATAAATATCCATGGTACTGCTGAAAATGTCATCTTGTCCCGCAAAAAACGAGATGCCACACAGCATCATCAGCGAAAAAATAAAAAAGTTATAGCTCGCAGAATAAAGCGATGTAAAAATAATTATTTTTTATATAAAATAGTTTTCATTGCATAAAACCGACAAAACATAAAAAAATGACATAAATGAGGTATCGCTGTAACCGTACTGACCCGAAGAATAAAATCGCTTTATCAATTTTACCGCACGCGGAACGGTGTAAACGCACCCCCCCAAAAGAAATTCATGAAACGCTGGTTTTTGTTCATTCTGCGTCCCAAAAATCGGAATGAAAAGCGATCAAAAAATGTCACGTGCCTGAAAATGGTACCAATAAAAACGTCAACTCGTCCCGCAAAGAATAAGACCTCACGTGACTCGGTGGGTCAAAATACAGAAAAATTATAGCTCTCAATATGTGGTGATGCAAAAACTATTTTTACAATAGAAAGTGTCTTTTAGCGTGTGACAGCTGCCAAACATAAAAACCACCATAAATAGTAAATCAAACCCCCCGTTATCACCCCCTTAGTTAGGGAAAAATAATAAAACTAAATGTATTTATTTCCATTTTCCCATTAGGGTTAGGGTTAGGGCTAGGGTTAGGGCTGATATTAGGGTTAGGGGTGTATTGGGGTTAGGGTGGGAGTTAGAATTGGGGGTTTCCACTGTTTGGGCACATCAGGTGCTCTCAAAACGCAACATGGCGTCTGATCTCAATTCCAGCCAATTCTGCATTGAAAAAGTCAAATATTGCTCCTTCCCTTCCAAGTTCTGCCATGCACCCAAACAGTGTTTTACCCCCACATATAGGGTATCTGCCTACTCAGGACAAATTTCAAAACAACTTTTGGGGTCCAATTTCTCCTGTGACCCTTAAGCAAATAAAAAATTGGGGGCAAAAATATAATTTTTGTGGAAAAAAATGATTTTTTTTATTTTCACGCCCGGGCGTTATAAACTTCTGTGAAGCACTTGGGGGTTCAAAGTGCTCACCACACATCTAAATAAGTTCCGTGGGGGGTCTAGTGTCCAAAATGTGGTCACTTGTGGGGAGTTTCAATAGTTTAGGTACATCAGGGGCTCTCCAAACGCACATCACACCCGCAGACCATTCCATCAAAGTCTGCATTCCAAAACGTCACTACTTCCCTTCCGAGCCCCGACGTGTGCCCATACAATAGTTTTCTCCCACATATGGGGTATCAGTGTACTTAGGACAAATTGGACAACAACTTTTGGGGTCCAATTTCTCCTGGTACCCTTGGGAAAATAAAAAAATTGGGGACTAATTGATCATGTTTGTGGAAAAAATACGATTTTTTTATTTTCATGCCCGGGCATTATAAACGTCTGTGAAGCCCTTGGGGGTTCAAAGTCCTCACCACACATCTAGATAAGTTCCTTAGGGGGTCTAGTTTCCAAAATGGTGTCATTTGAGGGGGGTTTCCACTGTTTAGGTACATTAGGGGCCAGGGCCGGACTGGGACTAAAATTCAGCCCTGGCATTTGAAGTTACACAGGCCCACTAGTCACATGGTGACTATATAATATCTTTGTACAGTTGTAGTTTACAAGAAGTGAGAGGAGATTAACACGACTATATAACATGTAGTCACAGCTGTGCCCAGTATTTCAGCTCAGTCCTATTTATTGCTTTTAGGTACAGTATTCCTCCCAAATCTCTGTCCCCTTTTGTATGCATGATTACAGAATTCCTGGCAGAACTGCTCTCTATTGGGCAACCAGACCCCCTGGTCATAGCCGCCCCTATCATACCTCCCAACTTTTGAAGAAGGGAAAGACGGACAAAGACTGCGGCGCGCGCAGCGCGCCACTGCAAATTTTGGCCACGCCCAACCACACCCATTTCACAACTAGTCACACCCATGTCCACACCTAATCGCACCCATTTCGCACTGCTGATCACACTGACTGGTACTGAAGGCACAGTGGCTGGCATTATGGGCACAATGACTGGCACTAAGGAAGAGAGAAAACAGAGAGAGAGAGAAAAAAGAAAACAGAGAGAGCGAGAAAGAAAGGGGAAAGAAAGAAAGAACAGTGAGAGACAAAGAAAGAACAGTGAGAGACAGAGAAAGAACAGAGAGAGAAAGAAAGAAGTAAAGAAAAGAAAGAAAGAACAGAGAGAAAGAGAGGAAAGAAAAAGAAAGAAAGAGGGGAAGAAAGAACAGAGAGAGAAAAAAGAAAGATTAGAGAGAGAAAGAAAGAACAGAGAGAGAAAGAAAAAGAGAGAAAGAAATAAAGAAAGATTCTGTAAAGATACTATAGCAGCCCGGCTCCCATTGTAGTGCCCACCTGAGCCTCCCGGTGCAGGACATATCATGATCCGCTCACATGGCCGGCATCCCCGATTCCAAGGCGATCCTGCTATCTGCGCTGTCGGAGGAGAACACGGTGATGGATCTGAAGCATTCCTGGTTCCGTCACAATCTCCTCAAGAAATTATCTCATTTCCGGTCAGCTTCCAGCACATCACTTCAGGTGGAACGTCATGTGTGTGTTTTAAAATGCTCCTCGGGGCTCCGCCGTGTACTCCTGTGTCCGTGGGAAAAGCACGCTTTGTATGCTTTGTACACACTTGGCTTCGCTCCGTACATCCCGTACACATATGGCTCCACTCCATACACACACGGTTCCACTCCTTCCACCTTGTACACGCGCGGCTCCTCTCCGTACACCTCGTACACGCGCGGCTCCTCTCCGTACACCTCATACACACGCGGCTCCTCTCCGTACACCTCGTACACGCGCGGCTCCTCTCCGTACACCTCGTACACGCGCGGCTCCTCTCCGTACACCTCGTACACACACGGTTCCTCTCCGTACACCTCGTACACACGGCTCCGCTCCGTACACCTCGTACACACGCGGCTCCGCTCCGTACACCTCGTACACACGGCTCCGCTCCGTACACCTCGTACACACGCGGCTCCGCTCCGTACACCTCGTACACACGCGGCTCCACTCCGTACACCTCGTACACACGCGGCTCCGCTCCGTACACCTCGTACACACGGCTCCGCTCCGTACACCTCGTACACACGCGGCTCCGCTCCGTACACCTCGTACACACGCGGCTCCGCTCCGTACACCTCGTACACACACGGCTCCGCTCCGTACACCTCGTACATACACGGCTCCTCTCCGTACACCTCGTACACACGGCTCCTCTCCGTACACCTCGTACACACATGGTTCCTCTCCGTACACCTCGTACACACGGCTCCGCTCCGTACACCTCGTACACACGGCTCCGCTCCGTACACCTCGTACACACGGCTCCGCTCCGTACACCTCGTACACACGGCTCCGCTCCGTACACCTCGTACACACGCGGCTCCGCTCCGTACACCTCGTACACACACGGCTCCGCTCCGTACACCTCGTACACACATGGCTCCGCTCCGTACACCTCGTACACACACGGCTCCACTCCGTACATCTCATACACACACAGCTCTGCTACATCCACACTGTAAATCCTGACCCCACACATACTTACCTCAACCAGCACCATGACAACAGCAAAGCAGAGTCTTGCAGACGGTAGAGGCAAGGCTGAGCGCACAGGACCTGTGATGAGGTCACAGGAGGGGCGGAGTCAGGGGTGATATGATGGGGGTCTGGACAAAGGCTCCTGATCATGTGACCCCCTGACTCCTCCCCTCCTGTGACCTCATCACAGGTCCTGCGAACAGAGCGAGCAGGCAAGCAAGTGCGACGCTGTGAGTGGCTGCGGGGGGGAGGGGGTCTCATGCTACGGCGAGGATGGGGTGCGTGGGGGGGGCGTGGCGGCTTATCTCCCTGCAGTGCGGGAGGAACTTGAATCTATCACCGCCATGCCCGCAGAGGGCCAGCGGCAGGAGCAACAGTGGCCGCAGCAGCTGGCAAGCGGCCAGATGTTCGGGCGCTGCCGCCCGCGGCCCACATGACAGCGGCCCAGCGGGAAAATGCCCGGTTGGTTATATTGCCAATCCGGGCCTGTTAGGGGCTCTCCAAAGGCAACATGACACCCGCAGACCATGCCATCAAAGTCTGCATTCCAAAACGTCACTACTCCCCTTCCGAGCCCCGACGTGTGCCCATACAGTAGTTTTCTCCCACATATGGGGTGTCAGCGTACTCAGGACAAATTGGACAACAACTTTTGGGGTCCAATTTCTCCTGGTACCCTTGGGAAAATAAAAAAATTGATGACTAAAAGATCATGTTTGTGGTAAAAATACAAATTTTTTATTTTCACGCCTGGGCGTTCTAAACTTCTGTGAAGCACTGGAGGGGTCAAAGTGCTCACCACACATCTAGATAAGTTCCTTGGGGGGTCTAGTTTCCAAAATGGTGTCATTTGTGGGGGGTTTCCACTGTTTTGGTACATCAGGGGCTTTCTAAACGTGACATAGAGTCAGATCTAAATTCCAGCCAAAAACATCAAATTGCGCTGCTTCCCTTCCGAGCTCTGCCATGCGTCCAAATAGTGGTTTACCCCCACATGTAAGGTATCAGCGTACTCAGGACAAATTGCACAATAACTTTTAGGGTCCTTTTACCTTTGGAAAAATAAGAATTGAGGGTGAAAAGATCATTTTTGTGGAAAAAATATGATTTTTTTATTTTCACGCCCGGGCGTTATAAACTTCTGTGAAGCCCTTGGGGGTTCAAAGTGCTCACCACACATCTAGATAAGTTCCTTCGGGGGTCTAGTTTCCAAAATGGTGTCATTTGTGGGGGGTTTCCACTGTTTAGGTACATCAGGGGCTCTCCAAACGTGACATGGCGTCCGATCTGAATTCCAGCCAATTTTGCATTGAAAAAGTCAAACGGCGCTCCTTCCCTTCTGAGCTCTGCCGTACGCTCTAACAGTGGTTTACCCCCACATATCAGGTATCAGCGTACTCAGGACAAACTGCACAATAACTTTTGCAGTCCAATTTCTCCTGTTACCCTTGGTAAAATAAAAAAAAATGAACCTGAAGTATTTTTGTTGTGAAAAAAAGTCAAATGTTCATTTTTTTTTTTTTTTAATATTCAAAAAATTCCTGTGACGCACCTAAAGGGTTAATAAACTTCTTGAATGTGGTTTTGAGCTGTTTGTGACTTCTGCCAAGCGTTCCCTGTTCTTAAGGGGGCAACAACAGCAGAGGAGCTGAATACCTGTCAGCACAGCAGAGTCATATATACTGTATACTGAAGCCCCTGATCATGTGACCCCCCTGACTCCTCCCCTACTGTGACCTCATCACAGGTCCTGTGCGCACAGAGCTGCCATATATGTGGAGTGTGGCTCTGCGGGTGGAGGTCGGTGCTGGAGGCTCCATTATTCTCTATGTGGAGTGCGGCTCTGCGGGTGGAGGTAAGTGCTGGAGGCTCCATTATTCTCTGTGGAGTGCTGCTCTGCGGGTGGAGGTCGGTGCTGGAGGCTCCATTATTCTCTATGTGGAGTGCGGCTCTGCGGGTGGAGGTCGGTGCTGGAGACTCAATTATTCTCTGTGGAGTGCGGCTCTGAGGGTGGAGGTCGGTGCTGGAGACTCCATTATTCTCTGTGTGGAGTGCGGCTCTGCGGGTGGAGGTCGGTGCTGGAGACTCCATTATTCTCTGTGGAGTGTGGCTCTGCGGGTGGAGGTCGGTGCCAGAGGCTCCATTATTCTCTATGTGGAGTGCGGCTCTGCGGGTGGAGGTCGGTGCTGGAGGCTCCATTATTCTCTATGTGGAGTGCGGCTCTGAGGGTGGAGGTCGGTGCTGGAGACTCCATTATTCTCTATGTGGAGTGCGGCTCTGCGGGTGGAGGTCGGTGCTGGAGGCTCCATTATTCTCTATGTGGAGAGTGGCTCTGCGGGTGAAGGTCGGTGCTGGAGGCTCCATTATTCTCTATGTGGAGTGTGGCTCTGCGGGTGGAGGTCGGTGCTGGAGGCTCCATTATTCTCTATGGGGAGTGCGGCTCTGCGGGTGGAGGTAGGTGCTGGAGGCTCCATTATTCTCTATGTGGAGTGCGGCTCTGCGGGTGGAGGTCGGTGCTGGAGGCTCCATTATTCTGTATGTGGAGTGCGGCTCTGCGGGTGGAGATCGGTGCTGGAGATTCGCCATTAGTGGGGGTGTGGGACATTAATCCCTTCAGCATGGAGACTCTTTTGGGGTCTCTGTGTGGTGTGAACAGTGACCTAACAGCTGTGGACAGAATGCGTTTTAGCTGGTTCCTAAGTCCACATTAGATCCATTCAGACAACTGCAGGATGAGAGGACAGAAGCCGAAAGAAGTTCCCACAAAATATGATTATTTTTCTTCTAGTTCCGCTCCAGTCCAATAATAAAACAAAAAGCAAAAAACACAAATATCCTGAACTAAAAAGTAAAAAATAAACTGCAAATAATGCATAAAGGTAATAATAATGAGTATTTGGTAAACATCATTTTAATCAAAATAATGCACAAGCCATCCCGCCACGTCACGGCAACCCTTGTGGGACAGTCCTACTCTAGTATTTAAAACCTTTTCACTTGCCAAGTGACGTGAATGTGAACAAGGATCGAGCAGCTGAACCTTTAGTAAAAGCTTAGGCCAGACAGGATGGTTTTCCCAGCTCAGAAAGAGGGCGGTCACACCCATATATGCACTGAATGCACAATGAAATGAATAAAAAACGAATCTTAACTGAAAAAGTAAGTTAATATGTAAGCTTTTACTAGTGCTTCAGCCGCTCGATCCTTGTTCACATTCACGTCACTTGGCAAGTGAAAAGGTTTTAAATACTAGAGTAGGACTGTCCCACAAGGGTTGCCGTGACGTGGCGGGATGGCTTCTACATTATTTTGATGAAAATTATGTTTACCAAATACCCTTATTATTATTATTACCTTTATGCATTATTTGCAGTTTATTTTTTACTTTTTAGTTCAGGATATTTGTGTTTTTTGGTTTTTGTTTTCTCTGGTTAATGGTCATGTGTTAATATGCACTTACATTGTGCATACACATTAACTAACTTTTTCTCAGTTCAGATTCATTTTTTATCCAGCACAATAATGTAGATACTAGTGATGAGTGAGCCGCTCTCCACTACTCTATCAGGCATCTGGAGCTCGGACAAGCTTGTTGCTCGATTATCGCAGGTGATGGAGCGCCATGCTCGAGTTCCCAGCCAATAAACTTGCGGGAATTGCCCGCCATACACGGTAATGCTGTGGCCATGTTGGTCACTGACCTTACTGTGACTGTCCGGCCGCATCACGTTATCGGGTGTATAGGAGACCCAATGACGTGATGCTCGGCACATCGTCCTCAGGAGGCAGCTCAGGGAGAGGTGTTATAGGAGGGAGCTTATATTATTCTCTGCCCCCTAAGTATTATCAAGTTGCATTCTTTAGTGTCTTTCATGTGGCGCTAGGGTGTATTTAACCCCTTCACCCCGAACCCTGTTTTCACCTTCCTGACCAGGCCAATTTTTACAGTTCTGACCACTGTCACTGAGGTCAGAGCTCTGGAAGCTTCAATGGATCCCACTGATTTCGAGAACGTTTTCCTCGTGACATATTGTACTTCATGATAATGGTAAAACTTCTTTTGAAATAACTTGCATGTATTTGTTAAAAAATAGTAAGTTAGGCAAAAGTTTGGTGAATGTTGAAATTTTCTAACTTTCAATTTTTATGCCCTTAAATCAGAGATCAAAGTTTCATAGGTCACTCCCGGTCATGCTGCGCTCTGCAATTGCGGTGAGTTCAGTACCATGATTGATGTCATCACCGCTCTCGCATGTCTCGCGGAGCGCAGCCTGACTGGGAGCTGTACATCAGCTGTCGTCACAAGCAGCGTTTCATGGGGACATCATGGAAAGGGAGTTGTGTGAAAACACACCTGTTGCAATGGCACGGACGCATTTTTTAAGTCAGCATTGTATCCCTTGGGTGTTCCTTATATAGTGATTGTCACATGACAACAAGATCCCAAATGTCAGAACCAATACACATACGTGACATAAAGATAATAAATGACACAAGAAAGAACAAAAAAGGGAAAGAAACAAACAACCACCACACGACCATAGAGTGACAGGATTATAACCTATTAATACTAGAAATCTATTGCACAGGGGATATCGCAGCCAATTCCCACAAGAAGAATCCTGGAAACACAGAATTAGAAATGATTCTTTCTCCGCAGTTTCTATAGGAGTTAATACATTCCTGATTCCAGAGAGGAATAGAAATACGGCAGAAAACAGGAAGAAAGTTCAGAGAAGAAGCTTCATAGAAAGACCTTGAAGTTACAGACTGCATTTAACCCTTTGGGAGAAAGTGATTCCAGCACTTTCCCGAGTAAATCCCACCAGGACTGTAGCAGGTAAAGACCCCAATACCCACAGGTGTCCCTTCTAATTGGGAGGAAACTATCACCTCTAATAATCCTCGGACAGTTCTGACAAACACGGAAAAGTGCCCCTTTATGGAGGTGACAGAAAGTCTGTTTAGTCACTTTAGCTTCATAGTATCAGCTCTAATCCAATGGTGAGAGAGCGATTTACCCTGAAGAGTCACAGATTGTGGGGTTGGTATAAAATGTTATATTTAGGGGGTTTTGTGTTGTCTCCTTATAAGAATCACAATGGTTTTCTTCCTTTTCCTCTGAAAGATACAAATGACCCAACTATGAAAGACGGGAGTCATGATCCAGACTGGGTTTTGAGTCCTGTTTTCCCATTTTCACGGTCTGGTCATGTCAAGAGTTAACCTTTCCCAGCCTCAGTCTGGGTTCAGGTTGGCTATTTATCACCGCTGCTTCCTGCTGGCGATGTCAGTTATAGTTCTGCCTACGGCGTGAGTAGCGGACTCTGTAACATCCTGATTTGTCCTGCTGTTATTCTGATTCGACCCATGTCTGTGCTATTCCCCACTCCCTGTCCTGACTCTGTGTGTCCCCCTTTGTGTCTGGACTTCTTGGTACTTGAACTCGGCTTGGACCCTGACCTGCTTTTGTCTCTTGTCTTTGGCATATTTGCTCCTGACCGTTACTGATCCCCTGGCTTGTCTCTGACCCTGAGTTTGCTTATTCCTTCGGTACTGCGCTACGGTGTGATATAAAAAAAGGGGAGAAGCCAGCGCTGCTTGTGGTCAGAACGCAATACATAAAGTGCATATGCACATATTAATTTCTAACTGTATTTCAAAATGAGACATTTAGCAAAAAATTGATCAATATTTTGAGCCACCCCGCGGCATTCTCATATGGGGCAGTCCTACTCTGTTTTTTTTTTTTTATTCGCTGTGCCATAACGGCCTTCTAAATCTATTAAAAGCAAAACCATATTAAATGCAAGCTCTACCTGAAGCGTTTCTGAATCACTCCCATGGAGCCAGAAAAGGCAAGTGCAGATAAAGGTTGACCAGGTTCGGAAATACACATTTCAGGTTTAACCCCCACACTGACTGACCAGCACCACAGATGAAGGTTGATACAGGCACAGGTGCTCAATCAAACAGAGCCTGGGGCAGGACAGGGCCGCCGTGCTCTGCCCCAGGCTCTGTTTGATTGTGCACCTGCCTTTTCTGGCTCCATGGGAGTGATTCAGAAACGCTTCAGGTACAGCTTGCATTTAATATGGTCTTGCTTTTAATACATTTAGGAGGCCTCAATGGCACAGCGAATATAAAAAAAACATAAAAAACATAGAGTACGACTGCCCCATATGAGAATGCCTTGGTGCAGCGGGGTGGCTCAAAATATTACATAGTAACATAGTTTTGAAGGCTGAAGGAAGACCTTATGTCCATCTAGTTCAGCCTATTTTTAGTGCAGCTGTTCTGCATTGTTGATCCTGGGGAAGGCAAAAAACCCACAGAGTAGAAGCCAATTTTCTCCATAGGGAAAAAAATTCCTTCCCCTAAGGCCTGGATCACACTTCCGTTTTTTAAAATCCGTCCAAATCCGTCGTTTTCCGTTAAAAAACGGATCCGCCATTTTTTTGGAGGATCCGTTTTTTGGTCCCATAGACTTCCATTAGCGGTTACCGCGGATCCATCAAAAAAACGGATCCATTTGCGGTAAAACTGATCCGTTTTTTTCACACAAAAACGGATGCAAAAAACGGATGGCGGATGCCAAAAAACAGATGTGTGAAATAGGCCTAAGCTGGGTCACCCATCTACCTATAATATTCTGTTATTCGTAACCTTCTATACTGTTACTCACAAGAAAAGCATCCATTCCTTTCTTAAATTCATTCAGTGAGTTGGCCATCACCACTTCCTCAGGAAGAGAATTCCAGAGCCTCACTGCTCTTACCATGAAGAACCCTCTTCTATGCTGGTGCAGAAATTGTCTTTCCTACAAACGAAGAGAATGCCCCCTTGTTCTTGTCACAGTCCTTGGTACAAACAGTTCATTGGAGAGATCTCTGTATTGCCCTCTGATATACTTGTACATATATATTTAGTCTCCCCTAAGTCTTCTCTTTTCTAGAGTAAATAGACCTAATTTTGATAACCTTTCTGGGTATTGTAGTGAACCAACTCCATTTATCATTTTAGTAGCTCGCCTTTGAACCCTTTCAAGTTCAGTAATGTCTTTCTTGAGCACCGGCGGCCAAAATTGCACACAATACTCCAAGTGTGGTCTGATGAGTGATTTGTACAGAGGGAGAATTATGTTTTCATCTCGTGTCTCCAGACCTCTTCTAATGCATCCCATGACCCTATTTGCTTTGGTGGCAGCTGCCTGACACTGGGCACTCCAATTTAGCTTCTTATTGACTAAGATGCCTAAGTCTTTATCCATGTCTGATTTCCCCAGCAGTTTCCCATTTAGTAAGTAATTGTAGCATCTGTTTCTCCTTCCCATGTGCATAACCTTACACTTATCTGTGTTAAACCTCATTTGCAAATTTTTCAGCCCAATTCTCCAATTTACTAAAATCTGTCTGTAGTTGCAAACTGTCCTCCTTTGTGTTAACTACCTTACATAGTTTTGTATCATCTGCAAATACTGATATTTTACTGTGTAAGCCATCCACTAGATCATTAATATATTAAATAGTAGGGGGCCCAATACAGAACCCTGTGGTACCCCACTAGTAACCCTGGCCCAATCTGAGTATGCCCCAGTAATAACCACTCTTTGTTTTCTATCACTAAGCCAGCTACCTACCCATCTACACACATTTTCCCCTAGCCCAAGCTTTCTCATCTTACTTACCAATCTTTTATGTGGGACAGTGTCAAATGCTTTAGAGAAGTCAAGATAAATGACATCCAATGATTCTCCTTGGTCCATTTGAGAGCTTACATCCTCATAGAAGCTGATCAGGTTAGTTTGATAGGAGCGATCCTTCATAAATCCATGTTGATATGGAGTTAAACATTTATTAACATTGAGATATTCCATAATGGTATCCCATAGAAACCCTTCAAAAATTTTACCCCCAACAGATGTTAAGCTTACCGGCCTATAGTTTCCAGGTTCCCTTTTACACCCCTTTTTGAATATTGGTACTACATTTGCTTGCCGCCAATCAAAAGGAACAGACCCTGTTTCTATAGAGTCTTTAAATATAAGCAATAGAGGCCTGTCAATTACATTACTTAACTCCCTTAATACCCGAGGGTGAATGCCATCAGGGCCTGGTGATTTGTCAATTTTCATCTTACTAAGGCGGTTCTGCACTTCTTCCTGGGTTAGGCAGGTAATACTTAATGGGGAGTTTACATTATCACTCTGCATTTCCCCTGGCAAATCCTTTTCCTGTGTGAACACTGTTGAGAAAAAAGTATTTAAAACATTTGCTTTTCCCCCATCGCTCTCTATGATTTCACCCTCATTGTTCTTTAAAGGGCCGACACCATCAATTTTAATCATTTTACTGTTTATATAATTAAAGAATAGTTTGGGGTTTGTTTTACTTTCCTTAGCAATGAGTCTCTCAGTTTCCACTTTTGCTAAATGTATTTGTTTTTTACACATTTTATTTTTTTCTCTATAACTTTTTAATGCTTCATCATTGCCTTCTTGTTTTAGCTTCCTAAATGCCTTGTTCTTGTTATTTATTGCCCTTTTTACATCCTTATTTAGCCAAATTGGTGTTCTCCTGTTCCTAGCCCTTTTATTTCTGCTAGCTCGCAGTGGATGTGTAAAACTGATTTAAATATTTCCCATTTATTTTCTGTGCTCCTATTTTTGAGGACATTGTCCCAATCAATTCGGCAAAGGTCCTCTCTAAGCTGATCAAACTTTGCTTTCCTGAAATTCAGCGTTTTCTTAACCCCCTTCCAGGGCACCTTACTGAAGGACAAGTGGAATTGTATTATATTGTGGTCACTGTTCCCTAGGTGCCCATCGACTCGTACTTCTGTTATTCTATTTGGCCTGTTGCTTAAAATTAAGTCCAGAAGGGCTGTCCCTCTAGTTGGGCCCTGCACAAGTTGTGACAGATAATTATCCTTGGTTACCGACAGGGCTGTGGAGTCGGAGTCGTGGAGTCGGAGTCGGAGCTCATTTTGGTGGAGTCGGTATAAAATGGACCGACTCCGACAATATATAATAAATTGGGTACAGTAGTTCAATGCAGAATGTGCTGAATATTTTTTCATAGGAATTTGGGAAAGTTATGAAATGTCCTATAAATGGCTGTTCTATTCCTGATCTAAGGCTACATTCACACACAGCGTTTTTCCTGTGTTTTTTGAAGATACGTTTTTCAGTTGCAAAAGCAGGTCAGCTTTTTAAAAAACCGCATCAACTGAAAGGTTTTTGAGCTCATAGATAATGTTTTCAATAGCAAAAGCAGATTAGAAATCTGCTGTACCTATCCATTTATCCATATCTGTCTATCCATATCTTATCTGTACCAAAAAGAATGAAAGCCGGGTAGCACACAGACTAACACTCCTTTTTTTTTTTTTTTTTTTTTTTTTTTTAGCACCAGTCAGGTACACCTCATAGCTGCCCAAAAGGACGTCCAGGACAGGCATTGCTCGTCTTCAGTAACACATCAACATCAACTGATAGTTGGAATAAATAGACTGCATTCATCACCACATCTTCTTAAGGTAAGGTGCAGGCTTTATTTTCAAGTGTAGGGGTGTGCAGTATGAGGTTCTGCAGCAGCTGAGGTGTGTAGTATGAAATTCTGCAGAACAGTATGAGGTTCTGCCCCCCCCCCCGTAGGTTTGATCCTGGCTACGCCCATAGTGTGAATATAGCCTGAGGATCTAGGCTTTATCTTAGCCGAGATAAGTCTTAGTGTGTGTGTGTGTGTGTGTGTGTATATATATATATATATATATATATATATATATATATATATATAATATTATACTATACACACAGTACAGACCAAAAGTTTGGACACACCTTCTCAATCAAAGCGTTTTCTTTATGTTCATGGCTATGAAAATTGTAGATTCACTCTGAAGGCATCAAAACTATGAATTAACACATGTGGCATTATATAATTAGCAAAAAAGTGTGAAACAACTGAAAATACTGTATGTCTTATATTCTAGGTTCTTCAAAGTAGCCACCGTTTGCTTTGATTTCTGCTTTGCACACTCTTGGCATTCTCTTGATGAGCTTCAAGAGGTAGTCACCGGAAATGGTTTTCACTTCACAGGTGTGCCCTGTCAGGTTTACTAAGTGGGATTTCTTGCCTTATAAATGAGGTTGGGACCATCAGTTGTGTTGTGCAGAAGTCTGGTGGATACACTACTGAATAGACTGTTAGAATTTGTATTATGGCAAGAAAAAAGCAGCTGAGTAAAGAAAAACGAGTGGCCATCATTACTTTAAGAAATGAAGGTTAGTCAGTCCGAAAAATTGGGAAAACTTTGAAAGTGTCCCCAAGTGCATTGGCAAAAACCAACAAGTGCTACAAAGAAACTGGCTCACATGAGGACCGCCCCAGGAAAGGAAGACCAAGAGTCACCACTGCTGCGGAGGATAAGTTCATCCGAGTCACCAGCCTCAGAAATCGCAGGTTAACAGCAGATCAGATTAGAGACCAGGTCAATGCCACACAGAGTTCTAGCAGCAGACACATCTCTACAACAACTGTTAAGAGGAGACTTTGTGCAGCAGGCCTTCATGGTAAAATAGCTGCTAGGAAACCACTGCTAAGGACAGGCAACAAGCAGAAGAGACTTGTTTGGGCTAAAGAACACAAGGAATGGACATTAGACCAGTGGAAATCTGTGCTTTGGTCTGATGAGTCCAAATTTGAGATCTTTGGTTCCAACCACCATGTCTTTGTGCGACGCAGAAAAGGTGAACGGATGGACTCTACATGCCTGGTTCCCACCGTGAAGCATGGAGGAGGAGGAGGTGTGATAGTGTGGGGGTGCTTTGCTGGTGACACTGTTGGGGATTTATTCAAAATTGAAGGCATGCTGAACCAGCATGGCTACCACAGCATCTTGCAGCGGCATGCTATTCCATCCGGTTTGTGTTTATTTGGACCATCATTTATTTTTCAACAGGACAAGGGCCTCAAACACACCTCCAGGCTGTGTAAGGGCTATTTGACCAAGAAGGAGAGTGATGGGGTGCTACGCCAAATGACCTGGCCTCCACAGTCACCAGACCTGAACCCAATCGAGATGGTTTGGGGTGAGCTGGACCGCAGAGTGAAGGAAAAAGGGCCAACAAGTGCTAAGCATCTCTGGGAACTCCTTCAAGACTGTTGGAAGACCATTTCTGGTGACTACCACTTGAAGCTCATCAAGAGAATGCCAAGAGTGTGCAAAGCAGTAATCAAAACAAAAGGTGGCTACTTTGAAGAACCTAGAATATAAGACATATTTTCAGTTGTTTCACACTTTAATTATATAATTCCACATGTGTTAATTCATTGTTTTGATGCCTTCAGAATGAATCTACAATTTTCATAGTCATGAAAATAAAGAAAACTCTTTGAATGAGAAGGTGTGTCCAAACTTTGGTCTGTACCGTATACATGCACATGTATACAGTGTATTACATATTTACAATTTATTACAGTTTTTTGTGTTCTAAAGTTGTATTCCAATAAATAGATATTATGTTCTATCTAAATATCTTGATTATTGGATCATAGAAATGATTAAATGTCTGGTGTTCACATTGTACTACAATAAATTTTTCACTTAAATATAAGCAATATATGTGGGAGTCGGAGTCGTGGAGTCGGTGTAAGGGAAATTGAGGAGTCGGAGTCGCAGGTTTGGCTTACCGACTCCACAGCCCTGCTTTCTGAGATACGCAGGTTTCAGTTTCCCAGTCTATGTCGGGGTAGTTGAAGTCCCCCATAATAATCACCTCATTGTGATTTGCTGCTTTGTCTATTTGTTTCAATAATACATTTTCAGTGGCTTCTGTTATATTTGGTGGCTTGTAACAAACCCCTATGAAAATTTTATTACTTTCCCTCCTTGTATCTCCACCCATAGAGACTCCACCTCTTCATTTCCCTCTTGTATATCTTCCCTTAGTGTGGGCTTTAAAGTGGACTTTATATATAGACAGACCCCACTCCCTTTCCTTTTTTTACGATCCCTCCTAAACAAATCATATCCTTGCAAGTGAGAAGCCCAGTCATAGCTGTCGTCTAACCATGTCTGTTATTCCTACTATGTCGTATTTTTCCTCATACATTACCAACTCCAGATCTTCAATCTTATTGGTCAGGCTCCTTGTATTGGTCAGCATGCAGGAAAGAAGTTTTGCTTCATTTTTCTTAGCTTCCTTCTGAGTACCCTGTCTTGGGTCCTCTTTACCACATCTAGTATCCTTGATTAGTTTGTCCTTCTGCCGCATGTTCTTGTCTGCTGTTTTTCCTCCCATCCCCTCTTCTTCTAGTTTAAAGCCCTCCTGATGAGTGTGGCAAGTCTTCTGGCGAATGTGTGTTTCCCAGGTTTTGTGAGGTGTATCCCATCTCTTGCGAGAAGTCCATCGTAGAGGTAATTCATGCTATAGTCCAAGAATCCAAATCCTTGCTGCCTGCACCACCGTCGTAGCCAGTTGTTCACCTCTAGTATCCTATTCCATCTTCTGATGCCATGACCATCGACTGGGAGGGTTGATGAGAAAACAATCTGTACGTTCCGTTCCTTTATTTTCTTCTCCAGAATTTCAAAGTCTTTGCAGATAGTTGGTAGGTCATTTCTTGCTGTGTTGTTTGTGCCTACATATATCAGTAGGAAAGGGTAGTCGTCCTTGGATTTGAGGATAGTTGGTATCCTGTTGGCCACATCCTTGATTTTTGCTCCTGGGAGGCAGCATACTTCTCGTGCGGTTATGTCCGGCCTGCAGATAGTTGCCTCCGTGCCTCTTAGTAGTGAGTCGCCCACAACTACCACTCTTTTCTTTCTGGACGCACTGCTTGTTGCTCGTAAGTGTTTTTGAGTGTCATTTGTTTCCACTTTTGTTGACAGAGTAACTTCTTTTGTTGATAGTGTGTCTTCTCTTGTAGATACGGTATCATCCTGAGCTGTGCCATTTTCGTTCTCCAGCATGAGGGCTTCATATTGGTTGCTAAGCTGTGTGGGTGGTGATAACCACTTGATCCGTTTGTTTCTTTTCGTCACATGGCTCCACTTTTCAGCCTCTGTATGTGCTCTGAAGCTTTTCTCACTTTCCAAATCCTGAATGGTTGCTTCTGCTTCATCCAAGAAGTCCTCATGTTCTTTAATTACCTTCAATGTTGCTATTCTTTCTTCCAGTCCCTGCACCTTTTCTTCTAAGAGGGCAACAAGTTTGCTCTTCTGACAGGTAAAGTTGAGGTTTTGGGCCGGAAGATCCGTAAACATGTAGCATGTTTTGCAGGTGACCATGTGGATTTTCTTCTCTTCCATATTGCTATTGCTGATGCAGTCTATGATGGGTGGTTGTGATGTCCTCAAACAGCGAGACCCGGCAAGTCCCAGCGATCGATCAGCTTAAGGCGACTCTTCCCAGAATGCACCGGAAATATGCAAATGAGCTTCCTGCTTCTCCAATCCCTGGTTTTGCGATGTCCTCAGACAGCGAGACTCGGCAAGTCCCAGCGATCGATCGGCTTAAGGCGACTCTTGCCAGAATGCACCGGAAATATGCAGATGAGCTTCCTGCTTCTCCAATCCCTGCTAAATGTCTCATTTTGAAATACAGTTAGAAATGAATATGTGCATATGCACTTTATGTATTGCGTTCTGACCACAAGCAGCGCTGGCTTCTCCCCTTTTTATTTACTACAGTGTGATGCTTGACTCGGCTTGCTTGAATATTCTGCTGCCCCCTGTGGTGGTCTCACTTGCTGCATGACAGGCCTGCTCTGTTTAGGTGCAGTCCTGCTTCCACTCTATTGCCATCTAGTGGAGCCTGCACTGTAGCAACTGTGATAATGGGAAGCATGGAATCGTGTATTACTCTCATAGTATGGTGCCCCCACACAGTATAATGTTCCCACAGTACCACCATCCTCAATTTTATTTTAAACACTGAGAGGAAAGAGCTGGAGGCTCACAGAGTATAATCCTAAAATAATTTTTATTTAATCAATTTAAAATACATCTATGGTGAGATACAGGGACTGCTAAGCAAAAAAATAGAGTGAAAAAACAGCAAATTAAAGTACTTAGTGGCACAACAACACAGTACAATAGTATCAGTTACACTATCAGATAGAAGCAAACAAAAATGTGATGGGTCCATTCATTTAGCAATCTGAATTAGATGGCCACAGTCATTAGCCTAATGAAAAAGCTGGTAAAATAACAGTCATGACTCTGGACAGGATGGTTCCGCCTCCATCTTGGTCAGGTCAGGGTTAATTTAGTCCGCCTTTCTTTGGTTCTGGGAAAGCTATATAATGTTGGCAGTTCCTGGATTTGGTGTTGGTAATACTTCCATATCCTCGGTTTTTGGTTGCTGACCCAGGTTACTCGTCCGTAAACGTTGTGCCTCTGTGCTTTGCCGTGGATGACCTGGTTGTCCCCTGTCTTTTGCCTCTGCATTCTGCTTTGTACTGCACTGTCCCTCCCGGTTATCTTACCCCTTGGCTTGTCTCCGTTTACCCTTTGTCTTAATGTCCCGTTACACTAAACGGCGCACCAGCTATCCCGACAACGATACGACCTGGTCAGGATCACTGGTGCGTCGCTACTTGATCGCTGGTTATCTGTCAAACAGGCAGACTCACCAGCAATCAGGACCAGCGAGGACGCTGGTATCCAGGGTAAATAGCGGGTAAATAAGTGACGCACGGTGCTTAGTTACCCGTTATTTACCCTGGATACCAGCGTGCTCGTGCTGGGAGCTGGTATCCAGTGTAAACAGCAGGTAACTAAGCGTGCGCAGTGCTTAGTTACCCACTATTTACCTTGGATACCAGCTCCCAGCGTTTGCTTACAGCACTGGGAGCTCGCTGATCGTTGGTCTCCCGCTGCCACACGCAGCGATGCATGCTGGCCAGCAAGAGACCAATGATCAAAACATGGCCCAGGACATTCCTGCATGATTTGCGAAACCCGGTGGGGAGGCCGGTCGCTGATTCGTGCCACACACAGTGAGCTCGATGGCGAGTTCGCTGTTGCGTCACAAAATCGGTGACGCATCAGCGATCTCGCTAGCGATCTCGCTTAGTGTGAAGTACCCCTTATTCCTAGGTAATACGCTCTCATCTGTCTTTTGATCCTCTGCTCTCCTTGACCACGTTTTCTGTCTGTGCCCTGCACTCGGTTTCCTTCCCTGTACTCGGGCGTGGTGACTCCGCCCTCTGGTCACATGACTGCTTAGTGCCAGGTCCTGTGCTCACTGCATTAGTCTCAGGTCCTTGCGCACTGTGTGCCTTGCTTCTGCACATTCTCTGCTCATTCATGTGCCGCGAAAAAAGAAGAAATATGCAGCACTCACCGATATAGCTGAAAAACTGTGTCTTTATTTCACATAAATTCCATCAATAGATGTGTGGACATGCAGGATGTTAGAGGAATGTTAGGGGAGGGAGGTGCCGGACAACGGCCGTTTTGCGATTACTCGCTTCTACGGGTCCAGTAATCGCGAAACGGCCGTTGTCCGGCACCTCCCTCCCCTAGCATTCCTCTAACGTCCTGCATGTCCACACATCTATTGATGGAATTTATGTGAAATAAAGACGCACAGTTTTTCAGCTATATCGGTGAGTGCTGCATATTTCTCCTTTTTTCGCTTCACATTGAAATATTAATGTTTTTTCATGCAAGCACCTCCGTTTTTTGACTGAAATATATGCCGCAATACTTCAGATAAATAGCTCCGTCTGTTAATGTGGTGATTTGTGTGCCCTAGTATGCCGTTCATCTGTTTGCTCTTTACTGGGCTCATTCTTGTGCCCCCTGATAGCGCCCCCTAGGCAGCACCAGTGACACCACAGGTGTCATCACAATACCCTGGCAGAATGGCCTAGAATGAGTGATGTAACTCAACTATTTTAATCATGGATTAGACAAAAGGGCCCAAAATGAAAGCCATGAAAGGCTTAAAATAAAGCTCCTTACTGGTGATGATGTAGGTTTAAGTACTCTCCGTCGCCCCAATGCGCGTTTCGTCACAACTTTATAAGACGCCTCCTGATTATACTCTGTGAGCTTCCAGCTCTTTCCTTTCAGTGTTAATATGAAGTCTTTTGAGCTATTTTCATACATTGTCTATATGATCTCTGTGCATTAGTGTATAGCTCAATTAAATTTTGTGACATTTAAACATATTTTTTTGTGTTTTTCATGTGATATATGAAAGTCTAATGATGGGAAAATTTCCCCTAAAAAAAAAAAAAACATTAAACCAGAGGAAAAAAAAAACTGTACATGGAGACATTAGCATCAAATATCTCCTGTCTTGTTCTTACAAATAATCTTTTCTAAAAGCCTCAAACTTCAGAAACCACTGGAGCCATAGGCGGAGGAGGACATGACTTGGGGATGGGTGGACCTTTACTCCTGCAGCTTTTTTGGTGTAGTGGTGTAGATTTTTAAGCACGAGTGATGTTGCTTTCAGGGTTACTGTGAGGAGGGTGGGATTATATAGAATCTGTCTCTCTCCCTCTTTCTTACACAGGATGAACAGGAGGAAGCATGTCTGCAGTGTCAGGGAGTATAATACTGGGGTTATCACCTCACATTTACAGATGATAGGAGCACATTCACCTCAGACATCATGTACCAGTGTAGTATCAGCTCCTACATTATGTATGGGATCACTATTACCTCAGCAATTCATGGAGCTGCCATGTCCCTCATGTGCATGCTACATTTTCCTCACAGACTGTGAGCTTCCGTGTGACCTCCCTGCAGACATGTTGGATATACTACTCTGCATTCACCTCAGACATGGTGTAGTGTGTACTAGGGTAGTATCAGCTCCTACATCATATCTGGGATCAAGATTACCTCAGAAATGCATGTAGCGGCCATGTTCCCTCACTTATTGCAGAGGCAGCTTTTGTGTGACCACACTGCAGACATTTCTGATATACCACATTACTGCTGTATTATACAGAGTCTTCATGAGTTCTGGGTATATGTATGATAGGACAGAGCAGGGACGCATACAGTGTCTGCCATTACTATGGTGGAGGTGGACAGTCACATGTATTAGAGACACTGGTGAGAGGAGCAGTCGGGGGATGGTTTATGTATGATAGGACAGAGCAGGGACACAGTGTCTGCCATTACTATGGTGGAGCTGGGCAGTCACATGTATTAGAGACACTGGTGAGAGGAGCAGTCGGGGGATGGTATATGTATGATAGGACAGAGCAGGGACACAGTGTCTGCCATTACTATGGTGGAGCTGGACAGTCACATGTATTAGAGACACTGGTGAGAGGAGCAGTCGGGGGATGGTATATGTATGATAGGACAGAGCAGGGACACAGTGTCTGCCATTACTATGGTGGAGCTGGGCAGTCACATGTATTAGAGACACTGGTGAGAGGAGCAGTCGGGGGATGGTATATGTATGATAGGACAGAGCAGGGACACAGTGTCTGCCATTACTATGGTGGAGCTGGACAGTCACATGTATTAGAGACACTGGTGAGAGGAGCAGTCGGGGGATGGTATATGTATGATAGGACAGAGCAGGGACACAGTGTCTGCCATTACTATGGTGGAGCTGGACAGTCACATGTATTAGAGACACTGGTGAGAGGAGCAGTCGGGGGATGGTATATGTATGATAGGACAGAGCAGGGACACAGTGTCTGCCATTACTATGGTGGAGCTGGGCAGTCACATGTATTAGAGACACTGGTGAGAGGAGCAGTCGGGGGATGGTATATGTATGATAGGACAGAGCAGGGACACAGTGTCTGCCATTACTATGGTGGAGCTGGGCAGTCACATGTATTAGAGACACTGGTGAGAGGAGCAGTCGGGGGATGGTATATGTATGATAGGACAGAGCAGGGACACAGTGTCTGCCATTACTATGGTGGAGCTGGACAGTCACATGTATTAGAGACACTGGTGAGAGGAGCAGTCGGGGGATGGTATATGTATGATAGGACAGAGCAGGGACACAGTGTCTGCCATTACTATGGTGGAGCTGGGCAGTCACATGTATTAGAGACACTGGTGAGAGGAGCAGTCGGGGGATGGTATATGTATGATAGGACAGAGCAGGGACACAGTGTCTGCCATTACTATGGTGGAGCTGGACAGTCACATGTATTAGAGACACTGGTGAGAGGAGCAGTCGGGGGATGGTATATGTATGATAGGACAGAGCAGGGACACAGTGTCTGCCATTACTATGGTGGAGCTGGACAGTCACATGTATTAGAGACACTGGTGAGAGGAGCAGTCGGGGGATGGTATATGTATGATAGGACAGAGCAGGGACACAGTGTCTGCCATTACTATGGTGGAGCTGGGCAGTCACATGTATTAGAGACACTGGTGAGAGGAGCAGTCGGGGGATGGTTTATGTATGATAGGACAGAGCAGGGACACAGTGTCTGCCATTACTATGGTGGAGCTGGGCAGTCACATGTATTAGAGACACTGGTGAGAGGAGCAGTCGGGGGATGGTATATGTATGATAGGACAGAGCAGGGACACAGTGTCTGCCATTACTATGGTGGAGCTGGACAGTCACATGTATTAGAGACACTGGTGAGAGGAGCAGTCGGGGGATGGTATATGTATGATAGGACAGAGCAGGGACACAGTGTCTGCCATTACTATGGTGGAGCTGGGCAGTCACATGTATTAGAGACACTGGTGAGAGGAGCAGTCGGGGGATGGTATATGTATGATAGGACAGAGCAGGGACACAGTGTCTGCCATTACTATGGTGGAGCTGGACAGTCACATGTATTAGAGACACTGGTGAGAGGAGCAGTCGGGGGATGGTATATGTATGATAGGACAGAGCAGGGACACAGTGCCTGCCATTACTATGGTGGAGGTGGACAGTCACATGTATTAGAGACACTGGTGAGAGGAGCAGTCGGGGGATGGTATATGTATGATAGGACAGAGCAGGGACACAGTGTCTGCCATTACTATGGTGGAGCTGGACAGTCACATGTATTAGAGACACTGGTGAGAGGAGCAGTCGGGGGATGGTATATGTATGATAGGACAGAGCAGGGACACAGTGTCTGCCATTACTATGGTGGAGCTGGGCAGTCACATGTATTAGAGACACTGGTGAGAGGAGCAGTCGGGGGATGGTTTATGTATGATAGGACAGAGCAGGGACACAGTGTCTGCCATTACTATGGTGGAGCTGGGCAGTCACATGTATTAGAGACACTGGTGAGAGGAGCAGTCGGGGGATGGTATATGTATGATAGGACAGAGCAGGGACACAGTGTCTGCCATTACTGTGGTGGAGCTGGGCAGTCACATGTATTAGAGACACTGGTGAGAGGAGCAGTCGGGGGATGGTATATGTATGATAGGACAGAGCAGGGACGCATACAGTGTCTGCCATTACTGTGGTGGAGCTGGGCAGTCACATGTATTAGAGACACTGGTGAGAGGAGCAGTCGGGGGATGGTTTATGTATGATAGGACAGAGCAGGGACACAGTGTCTGCCATTACTATGGTGGAGCTGGGCAGTCACATGTATTAGAGACACTGGTGAGAGGAGCAGTCGGGGGATGGTATATGTATGATAGGACAGAGCAGGGACACAGTGTCTGCCATTACTATGGTGGAGCTGGACAGTCACATGTATTAGAGACACTGGTGAGAGGAGCAGTCGGGGGATGGTATATGTATGATAGGACAGAGCAGGGACACAGTGTCTGCCATTACTATGGTGGAGCTGGACAGTCACATGTATTAGAGACACTGGTGAGAGGAGCAGTCGGGGGATGGTTTATGTATGATAGGACAGAGCAGGGACACAGTGTCTGCCATTACTATGGTGGAGCTGGGCAGTCACATGTATTAGAGACACTGGTGAGAGGAGCAGTCGGGGGATGGTATATGTATGATAGGACAGAGCAGGGACACAGTGTCTGCCATTACTATGGTGGAGCTGGGCAGTCACATGTATTAGAGACACTGGTGAGAGGAGCAGTCGGGGGATGGTATATGTATGATAGGACAGAGCAGGGACACAGTGTCTGCCATTACTATGGTGGAGCTGGACAGTCACATGTATTAGAGACACTGGTGAGAGGAGCAGTCGGGGGATGGTATATGTATGATAGGACAGAGCAGGGACACAGTGTCTGCCATTACTATGGTGGAGCTGGACAGTCACATGTATTAGAGACACTGGTGAGAGGAGCAGTCGGGGGATGGTATATGTATGATAGGACAGAGCAGGGACACAGTGTCTGCCATTACTATGGTGGAGCTGGGCAGTCACATGTATTAGAGACACTGGTGAGAGGAGCAGTCGGGGGATGGTATATGTATGATAGGACAGAGCAGGGACACAGTGTCTGCCATTACTATGGTGGAGCTGGGCAGTCACATGTATTAGAGACACTGGTGAGAGGAGCAGTCGGGGGATGGTATATGTATGATAGGACAGAGCAGGGACACAGTGTCTGCCATTACTATGGTGGAGCTGGACAGTCACATGTATTAGAGACACTGGTGAGAGGAGCAGTCGGGGGATGGTATATGTATGATAGGACAGAGCAGGGACACAGTGTCTGCCATTACTATGGTGGAGCTGGGCAGTCACATGTATTAGAGACACTGGTGAGAGGAGCAGTCGGGGGATGGTATATGTATGATAGGACAGAGCAGGGACACAGTGTCTGCCATTACTATGGTGGAGCTGGACAGTCACATGTATTAGAGACACTGGTGAGAGGAGCAGTCGGGGGATGGTATATGTATGATAGGACAGAGCAGGGACACAGTGTCTGCCATTACTATGGTGGAGCTGGACAGTCACATGTATTAGAGACACTGGTGAGAGGAGCAGTCGGGGGATGGTATATGTATGATAGGACAGAGCAGGGACACAGTGTCTGCCATTACTATGGTGGAGCTGGGCAGTCACATGTATTAGAGACACTGGTGAGAGGAGCAGTCGGGGGATGGTTTATGTATGATAGGACAGAGCAGGGACACAGTGTCTGCCATTACTATGGTGGAGCTGGGCAGTCACATGTATTAGAGACACTGGTGAGAGGAGCAGTCGGGGGATGGTATATGTATGATAGGACAGAGCAGGGACACAGTGTCTGCCATTACTATGGTGGAGCTGGACAGTCACATGTATTAGAGACACTGGTGAGAGGAGCAGTCGGGGGATGGTATATGTATGATAGGACAGAGCAGGGACACAGTGTCTGCCATTACTATGGTGGAGCTGGACAGTCACATGTATTAGAGACACTGGTGAGAGGAGCAGTCGGGGGATGGTATATGTATGATAGGACAGAGCAGGGACACAGTGCCTGCCATTACTATGGTGGAGGTGGACAGTCACATGTATTAGAGACACTGGTGAGAGGAGCAGTCGGGGGATGGTATATGTATGATAGGACAGAGCAGGGACACAGTGTCTGCCATTACTATGGTGGAGCTGGACAGTCACATGTATTAGAGACACTGGTGAGAGGAGCAGTCGGGGGATGGTATATGTATGATAGGACAGAGCAGGGACACAGTGTCTGCCATTACTATGGTGGAGCTGGGCAGTCACATGTATTAGAGACACTGGTGAGAGGAGCAGTCGGGGGATGGTTTATGTATGATAGGACAGAGCAGGGACACAGTGTCTGCCATTACTATGGTGGAGCTGGGCAGTCACATGTATTAGAGACACTGGTGAGAGGAGCAGTCGGGGGATGGTATATGTATGATAGGACAGAGCAGGGACACAGTGTCTGCCATTACTGTGGTGGAGCTGGGCAGTCACATGTATTAGAGACACTGGTGAGAGGAGCAGTCGGGGGATGGTATATGTATGATAGGACAGAGCAGGGACGCATACAGTGTCTGCCATTACTGTGGTGGAGCTGGGCAGTCACATGTATTAGAGACACTGGTGAGAGGAGCAGTCGGGGGATGGTTTATGTATGATAGGACAGAGCAGGGACACAGTGTCTGCCATTACTATGGTGGAGCTGGGCAGTCACATGTATTAGAGACACTGGTGAGAGGAGCAGTCGGGGGATGGTATATGTATGATAGGACAGAGCAGGGACACAGTGTCTGCCATTACTGTGGTGGAGCTGGGCAGTCACATGTATTAGAGACACTGGTGAGAGGAGCAGTCGGGGGATGGTATATGTATGATAGGACAGAGCAGGGACGCATACAGTGTCTGCCATTACTGTGGTGGAGCTGGGCAGTCACATGTATTAGAGACACTGGTGAGAGGAGCAGTCGGGGGATGGTTTATGTATGATAGGACAGAGCAGGGACACAGTGTCTGCCATTACTATGGTGGAGGTGGACAGTCACATGTATTAGAGACACTGGTGAGAGAGGAGCAGTCGGGGGATGGTATATGTATGATAGGACAGAGCAGGGACACAGTGTCTGCCATTACTATGGTGGAGGTGGACAGTCACATGTATTAGAGACACTGGTGAGAGAGGAGCAGTCGGGGGATGGTATATGTATGATAGGACAGAGCAGGGACACAGTGTCTGCCATTACTATGGTGGAGCTGGACAGTCACATGTATTAGAGACACTGGTGAGAGGAGCAGTCGGGGGGATGGTATATGTATGATAGGACAGAGCAGGGACACAGTGTCTGCCATTACTATGGTGGAGGTGGACAGTCACATGTATTAGAGACACTGGTGAGAGAGGAGCAGTCGGGGGATGGTATATGTATGATAGGACAGAGCAGGGACACAGTGTCTGCCATTACTATGGTGGAGGTGGACAGTCACATGTATTAGAGACACTGGTGAGAGAGGAGCAGTCGGGGGATGGTATATGTATGATAGGACAGAGCAGGGACACAGTGTCTGCCATTACTATGGTGGAGCTGGACAGTCACATGTATTAGAGACACTGGTGAGAGGAGCAGTCGGGGGGATGGTATATGTATGATAGGACAGAGCAGGGACACAGTGTCTGCCATTACTATGGTGGAGGTGGACAGTCACATGTATTAGAGACACTGGTGAGAGGAGCAGTCGGGGGATGGTTTATGTATGATAGGACAGAGCAGGGACACAGTGTCTGCCATTACTGTGGTGGAGCTGGGCAGTCACATGTATTAGAGACACTGGTGAGAGGAGCAGTCGGGGGATGGTTTATGTATGATAGGACAGAGCAGGGACACAGTGTCTGCCATTACTGTGGTGGAGCTGGGCAGTCACATGTATTAGAGACACTGGTGAGAGGAGCAGTCGGGGGATGGTTTATGTATGATAGGACAGAGCAGGGACACAGTGTCTGCCATTACTATGGTGGAGCTGGACAGTCACATGTATTAGAGACACTGGTGAGAGGAGCAGTCGGGGGATGGTTTAT
Source organism: Dendrobates tinctorius (assembly GCF_039654945.1). Taxonomy (NCBI): domain Eukaryota; kingdom Metazoa; phylum Chordata; class Amphibia; order Anura; family Dendrobatidae; genus Dendrobates; species Dendrobates tinctorius. The sequence goes on from NW_027361794.1 coordinate 16,239,612, forward strand.
GTATGATAGGACAGGACAGGGACACAGTGTCTGCCATTACTATGGTGGAGCTGGGCAGTCACATGTATTAGGCCTGTTTCACACTTCCGTTTTTTCAAATCCGTCAAAATCCGTTGTTTTCCGTAAAAAAACGGATCCGCCATTTTTTGCAGGATCCGTTTTTTTTGTCCCATAGACTTCCATTACGGTTACCGCGGATCCGTCAAAAAAACGGATCCGTTTTTAAAAAAACGGATCCGTTTGCATCAGTTTCCGTCAAAAAAACGGAAATGGATCCATTTGGCGGACACAAAAACGGAAGTGTGAAACAGGCCTTAGAGACACTGGTGAGAGGAGCAGTCGGGGGATGGTATATGTATGATAGGACAGAGCAGGGACACAGTGTCTGCCATTACTGTGGTGGAGCTGGGCAGTCACATGTATTAGAGACACTGGTGAGAGGAGCAGTCGGGGGATGGTATATGTATGATGGTGAGAGGCTGCACTTCATGTCAGTGCACTGTATACTGACCCTGCTGTGTGCTGATTATCCCCCTTCCCAGTTATGGAGTCTGATGATCTGCATGTGACCTCATCTCTGTTACATACTGTGAGGCTGGGTGTGCAGATCCTGTGTAACCAGGTTACTCACTATATGTGGTATATGTGTAAAGACTCTATTCCTGTGCTGTATACTTAACCTGTACCACAGGTCTGTATACATGATATCACTCCTCACTCTGCTATATGCGGATCATGCTGGGTATAGACATCCTGTGTCTCCAGGTCATTTTCCTGGCTGTACATATAATCTGGACATGACTTCCAGCTTAGTGCTTGATTTCTGTAGCTATTGCTGCCTTTAGTCCTCCCCCTCATGTATTGCATGATCAGGGTATGTTCCCATGTAGTTTTTAGTCTCTGCGGATTTTGTAGAGAAAACCGCAGGAAATCCGCAGGACAAAGTGCTGCGGTTTTTCTGCGGATTATCTGCGGATTATCTGCGGTTTTGCCCTGCGGTTTTACACCTCATAATGGATGAGGTGTAAAACCGCAGCGTTTCTGCACCAAACAATTGACATGCTGCGGATTGTAAACCGCAGCAAAACCGCGCGGAAAAATCCGCAGCATGTGCACATCTTTTTTTTATTTCCATAGGAAATAAAGGTACTGTACAACGCAGCAAAATCTGCTGCGTTTCTGCAGAGCCAAAAACGCTGCGGAAACGCAGAAGAATCCGCAGCGTGTGCACATACCCTCAGAGTGTACCCACCGGGAGCTTATTTTATATTACCTAAGATGGTGGATAGCACAGGCCTGAATGGATTATGTTTTATCATGTGTAAAGTAAATAATCGTGGAGTAACTCGGCACATTTGAGTGTGCACTAATAACTCAGCACATGGCGGGCGGTGAGGAGGCACTAATAACTCAGCACATGGCGGGCAGTGAGTGGGCAGTAATAACTCAGCACATGGCGGGCAGTGAGTGGGCACTAATAACTCAGCACATGGCGGGCGGTGAGGAGGCACTAATAACTCAGCACATGGCGGGCAGTGAGTGGGCACTAATAACTCAGCACATGGCGGGTAGTGAGTGGGCACTAATAACTCAGCACATGGCGGGCAGTGAGTGGGCACTAATAACTCAGCACATGGCGGGCAGTGAGTGGGCACTAATAACTCAGCACATGGCGGGTAGTGAGTGGGCACTAATAACTCAGCACATGGCGGGCGGTGAGGAGGCACTAATAACTCAGCACATGGCGGGCAGTGAGTGGGCACTAATAACTCAGCACATGGCGGGTAGTGAGTGGGCACTAATAACTCAGCACATGGCGGGCAGTGAGTGGGCACTAATAACTCAGCACATGGCGGGCAGTGAGTGGGCACTAATAACTCAGCACATGGCGGGCGGTGAGGAGGCACTAATAACTCAGCACATGGCGGGCAGTGAGTGGGCACTAATAACTCAGCACATGGCGGGTAGTGAGTGGGCACTAATAACTCAGCACATGGCGGGCAGTGAGTGGGCACTAATAACTCAGCACATGGCGGGCAGTGAGTGGGCACTAATAACTCAGCACATGGCGGGCAGTGAGTGGGCACTAATAACTCAGCACATGGCGGGCAGTGAGTGGGCACTAATAACTCGGCACATGGCGGGCAGTGAGTGGGCACTAATAACTCAGCACATGGCGGGCAGTGAGTGGGCACTAATAACTCAGCACATGGCGGGCAGTGAGTGGGCACTCCTAGTATGAGGCTGCACATTGCTCTGGAGGACACATCATGGGCCCAGTTTTCAGCCCTGTCTCTCGTCTATTGTAATTGTATGTAGTAGAGTGACTGGGATACAGAACTTGCAGTTTTCTGCTCACACACCTATGGCTGCAGGCAGCTTATATTAGACCTACATATTTCTTACCATTTATGTGCAGCTGGTGATTAGAGTCTGTCTGTAACTGCTGTAGAGGAGCAGGCGGCTTCTCATTTATTGTTACAGCATATAACACAGCATTTCCCATCTCTGTCTATTTCTGGACCTTACGATGGGATATTTTCCATTATTAACCTGTTATATACCTTGGTTGTAAACCTGCATGGTTTTCACCCTCACTTATCCCACATCTTGTGCGGTTGGAGGGGTCCTTGAAGTTGGTTAAATATGGTCTGGGGGATCCAATGGGATATGGTTTCCTCCTTTCGGAACTTAATATGGTTCTGGATCTGGTGAAAGGTGGAGGGGAGTTTCGGCAAGGGTTTGTCGGATCCCCAGGAAATTCAAGTGAACATTGGAACCCTTGTGGTTATGGTGCTCCCGAGCTGGTGGGGTAATGGCTGGGAGTAATTGTTGGTACATTTTTATGTTCATTTTATGTTTGGTAATCACCAGATTTTTGGGAGCTTCAAGGACTCCTACCAGAGTGTTAATATTATTTATGCTTTGATGTTTTATGGTATGGTTGTTTTAATAAAGGTGTGAATAATAATTATATTGAAGGAAAAAAAAAAAAAAAGGGATTAGTGTATACCCACCAAGTGCTTATTTTATGTTACTTAAGATGGCGGATAGCACAGGCCTGAGTGGATTACCTGGAGCCTGGTGGTTGGGAGGGTCCTTGAAGTTGGTTAGAAATTGGTCTGGGGGATCCATTGGGATATGGATTCCTCTTTTTGGAAGTTAATATGTTTCTGGACCTCGTGAAAGGTGGAGGGGAGTTTCGGCAAGAGTTTGTCGGATCCCAAGGAAATTCAAGTGAACATTGGAACCCTTGTGGCTATGGTGCTCCCGATCTAGTGGGGTAACGGCTGGGAGTAATTGTTGGTACATTTTATGTTTGGTAATCACCAGATTTGGGAGCTTCAGGGACTCCCTGCCCCCCCCTCCAGCGTGTTAATGTTGTTTATGCTTTGATGTTTATTTTATGTTTATTTTAATAAGAACATGAATTTAAAATTTAAAAAAAAGCAAAAAACAGTTATTTGTTTTCCTTTTAGTGGGTCCTTGGAAGTTATTTATAAATTGGTCAGTAGGGGTAACCATATTAAGCATGGACCTCTGGGGTGGGGTTCTTGGAGTTGACGCTGAATCAGCGAAAAGGAATTGGAAGTTAAAATTCTGGATCTGGCTTTTGGTTACGGCTCTGGACGAGTAACTCTGGACGGGGTGTTACCCGGGAGCTTTTGGTGGTTGGACTTCCCGGAACGGGATGTTTGGTGCCCTCGAGCTGGTGGTTTACGGCTGAGGGTAACGTGGATTTTTAAGTTCTTGTGTTTTTGCCAAATATTTAGCCAGAATTTTTGGGGCTCCAAGAACCCTCCCCTCATGTCCTATAAGATTGTGTATTTAATACTTATTGTAAATGTTTGTTATTTGTTAATAAACTGGCCGCTGACCCCCCCTGGGTTTGGAAGGGTAACTATTTCAGGTATGGCACCCTGGTTTTGAGGGGTAATTATCTCCGGTATGGCCCCCTGGTGTGGAGGGGGTAACCATCTCGTGTATGGCCCCCTGGTGTGGAGGGGGTAACCATCTCGTGTATGGCCCCCTGGTATGGAGGGGTGACCATCACGGTATGGCCCCCTGGTCTCCAGAAGCATTTATATTTTATAGGACTCTGTTAGGGTAAAGTCCCTGGGGTCATGGCAATCATATTTTGCATGCCTACAGAATAAACTGGCTCCTCTGAGCCAGGAACAAGGTTGTCTGGACAATGCAGTTATCTAGTGCATGAAACTGAAGAGCAATGTACCTAATCTGTGTGCCCTTGAGTCAGTGGGAGTGACTAAGGGTAAAGTAATCAAGTGCATTAACATGAAGGGCAATATGCCTATTCCCGATGCCCTTGAGCTGGTGGGAGCGGCTAAGGGTATAATCAAGTGCATTAACACAAAGGGCAGTATGCGTACTCCCGGTGCCCTTGAGCCAGTGGGAGCGGTTAAGGGTAAAGTAATCAAGTACGTTAACACAAAGGGCAATATGCCTATTCCCAATACCTTTGACCCAGTTGGAGAGGTCAACAGTAAATGTTATCAAGCGCATGAAAAACAATTAACAATGGCGTGGCAATTTTATTAATAATGCCATTGTAGACTTTTTCTGCTTTAGGTTTAGTTAAATTACTACTTCCAGATATTCTGAATGTTATTTTATGGTCGGTTATAATGTTGTTATATTGTGTATAGTTTTTAATTACTCCCTATTTATATCTTTCTATTGATATGTTCATCACTTTTCAGGTAGTAATAGTAAGTGGGTTTAAGAAATTTTACTGCACAGCTACTGTAAATAATGGTGGTTTCTAGAACTAAAATCTGTGATTTGGTGAATTATTAGAGCTGGCTACAATACATGCAGTATAATAGTTTTTTGAGGCATGACAGATGTCATTATACAGATATTCAAATTGTAGCTACGACCTTAATTATGGTTTACTTTCCACATTCCCCATTATGGGATCCTCATTGCAGGATGTTTAGCAACTGTTATTTTTGCTGTAGTTACCGTATTATCGATCATAACTTGGTTGCATGGCATCGATAAAGTTAATCTGTCGGAGCTCTGGAATTTTAATTTTATTACTTGTGTGCACAGACTTTCCATAGCATGTAGAAATGGTTGATGGCTTTATTAGGCATGGTTGATGGGGGTCGAGTCCATTTAAGGTGTCAAATGGCCTCTCTGGTGGCGGTTTAGGAGTCAGGTGGAAGTTGCAGGCAAGTTAAGGTGGACTCATTTTAACTAATAGAGGATGTAAAACCTCATGGTGTTGAACAGGCTCGGCTTTGGTGGCCAGCCTCAAGGACGTTGTAATGGTAACGTCAATCAGGGGCGGGCACAGTGGTTAAGCACAGGAGTGAGGATAATAGGGCCATTGGTGCCCTGAAAGTTTACTGGCTCTGCTTGAATGGCAAGCCAGTGCATGCCGCCCCTTTATGGCTGTCTGTCCTGGTTCTGTATGTCAGACAGTTGGGATATCACAGTACTTGTGAATCCCAATGTACTAGCACTTCACCTGACTCCTACTGTGATTCTTTTAATCCTGTGATTTAAATACAGCTGTGGCCATTTTGACAACCAAAATAATGTGTTGTGTATTTATTCTAGTGCCTAGGTTTACTGTAGTTATGGTGGTTTTAAGATGGAGTGGGGGTCCGTCCCATATCCATAAGTCATGTGTGTGACTCAGACCTGAGATCTAACGTGATAGAAGATTACAGTGCGGGGAAGACGGGAAACCTTCATATAGACGGCCGGTGGGGATGGAGTCAGTGATGGACTCTGGACAAATATGTTTCTAGAGCCGTAGTAGGAGATGAAGATGTCGTCCTCATCATGAAGTAGTTATTTCTCCTGTCACATGTAATGAATATCTCCTGCAGTATTGCTAATGCCGATTCCAGTGTCGGTAAATGAGACGAGAATTAGCGTTATGGAAGATGAGTCTATGAGGAACGTATTCAGCTGCCGACTCCGAGGAAGAAACTGCTTGTTGTCTGTGGCCTAAATATATAGGATTTATTAGTAGATGTAAAGAAGGAAACTAAATACTGCAAAATAATAAATCTCATATGTTTCCCAGTAATTGTATTATTACACAGGATTTTTATGATATTACATCGGCTCATCTTCTCATTCAGGTCTCTACAATATCAGATCCTCTCAGTGACGATCTTATATACAAGAGAATTTTCCTGATTTACCCATCAAAGATAGATATGGACAGAGACAAGATGGCGGAGAGGATATTACACCTGACCCTAGAGATCCTCTTCCGGCTTACTGGAGAGGTGAGAGATTCTGATGACGTCACATTACATCATTCTTATCTATGGGAATAACAGATGGACAGAACTGGAGAGGTGAGGACTCTGGAAATGTCTGTAGTGAGATTTATTAATGTGTCTCTCCATAACCAGGATTACACAGTGGTGAAGAAGACCTCTAGTGAGCGCTGTCAGGACCCTGTGTCTGAGGAATGGGGAAGACCCCTGAGCCCAATCATGAGACCTCCACCTCACCCCCTGATCCATGAGGACATTAATGACCAGAAGATCCTAGAACTCACCTACAAGATGATTGAGCTGCTGACTGGAGAGGTGACACTGCTGGGAATGCTGGGACATTATACATTAACGCTATGAAGGGATCGGGGGGATGACGGTATCATTGTATGTGTCAGGTTCCTATAAGGTGTCTGGATGTCGCTGTCTATTTCTCCATGGAGGAGTGGGAGTATTTAGAAGGACACAAAGATCTGTACAAGGACGTCATGATGGAGGTTCCCCAGCCCCTCACATCACCAGGTAATAGACAGGACTAAATACACACGGCCTATAATTATCTGTATGTAAAGAATGAATTCAGTCCCTGTATGTGTTTCCTCCAGATTTATCCAGTAAGAAGACAACACCAGAGAGATGTCCCCGTCCTCTTCTTCCAAAGGACTGTAAACAAGAAGATCCCAATGTTCCTCAGGATATTCAGGTAGATGGAGAGAAGGTGTCATGAGATCTCCCCTATGATGTGTAGATGGCTGTGAAGGTCTTGTGCTCAGTCTTGTTTTTTCCACCAGTATTATATGTTTCATACTTGTGTAACGAGAGCGGTAGAGATGGCAGGATTAGAGCTGATCATCAATGTAACTCCTCCATCTGTCTGTGACTTTTACAATATTTGTTTCAGGGTGAAGATCTGACCCACATTAATACTACAAAGACATATGTGAGGGGCGATCAGTGGTGTAAAGAGGAGATTCCTACATATGACTACCCAGGTGAGTAGTATCCACTAAATGCAGAGAAGTCAGATTCTTCTCAGTCACCGGCTGTGGCTGCTTTATCGGTAGTGTAGTCCGGCTGTATTACCATGATCACCATTTTGACTCTAGACCACAACATTCTCCTCCATCTAAAACTGTTTAAATGACTTTGGTCATTGAAAGCCCTTTTCTATAGACCTTACAACCGGGTAGATCCACCTACCAACTGAAATGAAAAGACGCTGACCGTTACCTGCCAGATCTGTAAACTACAAAGCCAAATGACAGTGTACGTAGAATGTGCTGACAAGTTAGAACGTGACTTGAAGAAAAATATTATGATGGGTCTCTAAGAGAGGGTAATGGTGCTGTTGACTTCCTAAGCATAACTAAAACGTTCTCTACTTTTCTGATGTGGACTCGTAGTAGCTCCAATGGTCCACAATAAATGAGTGCATCTACAGTTTAACCCCTTCATGACGGAGCCCTTTGTAGTTTTTGCGCTTGTTTTTCACTTCCCTTCTTCCCAGAGCCATAACTTTAATTTTTCCGTCAATATGGCCATGTGAGGGCTTGTTTTTTGCGGGACAGTTTGTACTTTTGAATGACAACATTGGTTTTATAATACTGTGTACTCAAAAAAAACGGGAGGAAAAATTCCAATGCTGTGAATTGCAAAAAAAAGCGGAATTATAGAAAGATTTTTTTTTTTTTTGGAATTTTTATCACCATGTTCACCAATTGCTAAAACTGACCTGCCATTATGATTCTCCAGGTCAGTACGAGTTCATAGACCCCAACATGTCTAGTTTCTTTTTTATTTAAGGGGTGAAAAAAAATTAAGTTTATTAAAAAAAAAGAAAAAAATCGCGTCATATTCCACGACCCATAGCGCCTCCATTTTTCATGATCTCTCTGGTTGGGTGAGGGCTTATGATCACCCGTTATTGCATTTTAATGCAATGTTGTGGCGACCCAAAAATTTTAATTCTGGCATTTTGACTTTTTTTCTTGGTACGCCGTTCAGCGATCAGGTTAATTCTTTTTTTTTTTATATTGATTGATCTGCTGATTCTGAGCTCGGTGATACCAAATATTTATATGTTTAATTTTTTTTATTTTTTTTATTTTGAATGAGATGAAAGGGAGGGTGATGTGAACTTTTTTATTAATATTTTAAAAAACTTTTCTTTTGCTTTTGGCATGCTTCAATAGTTTCCATGGGAGACTAGAAGCTGTCATATATAGACAGCACTAGGATATCCACTTCCCAAATTGTATAACCAGCCAATGGATAGAATAATTAAAATATACCTTTTATTAGTTTGTATAAAATAAAGTGCAAGGTGCTCAAGTAACGTTAAACACAACAAAGAAGAACGCATAAATGAAAAAAGCTAGTATTGCCCATCGTTACTAGGTATCCCAATTATCAAGCATATTTATTGGGTACTTGGAATCAATCAAAAACAGCCAGCCTCTTCTAAAGACATAGAATACATAGTTCTCAAGATAGTCTCTAGGCTTATCATATCATAGCATTGGCCGTCTTTTATTGGAAACCGGTGTCATGCCATCAGTATGTTCCCAAATATGGCATACCCGTTTCCCTCTCCTCATCAGGAGTACTATATACTACAGGGTACAATACTGCTATACAGCATAAGACAGAATCACATAGCCTCAGTTATCGCATTTGCTGCGGGTTCTATGGCACATATATAATATATCAGATAGAAATGTATCATGTGTCCTATTAAAGATATAATCCCGCATACCCTCCATATATATCAGCAACAAATCTGAATCCACCAGGTATGCATAAATATTTTAGATAGACCGTCTCTTATATGGTGAGACCAATATCTAGACACCAAAGTATTATATAAAACACGGAACAATCTCACCCAATTAACAGGGGCATTCTCTGATTGATTGCCATCTCCGTGACTAGTAAGCGCGACACCCCTTTCTCCCGACGCGTTTCGTCCAATCTCATCAGGGGAGTCAAGTGGGGTTCATCTGAATGGTGTATCACGCATGGCCGTTCTATACTTCATCCGACATTATGTGTGCATACACTCATGCATGCCTCGTTTTAAATGTTTGCGCCGTGGCGTCTCGGGAAGCCGACACTTCCGGTCCCTGATCCACCTCACATCCTGTGTTCAGGTCGCGCGCATCATCAGCGTGCTCGCTCGACAGAGCGCGTCACACGCTGAGAGCGCGTCTACCCCCCAACTGGGCATGCGCACATAGCGCTGCCCCCTCCAAAGGGAGAATGATATATATACATTATATTATATTATAATGGCGCTATTTAATTGCGGCATCAGACAGCCCCTGTTGCACTACATATGCGCCTATCATTACCATCCATACAACAGCAAAATATCATCTCATGCTAATTGTGGGAGCCCCTTTAGAGTTTTAATTCTTGGAGATATTACCATATTTTGGAGTATCCCCTACTACAATCATGTGCAGGAATTCATATATACGGGATTAGTTCCATATTTAATCAGGGGTTTTAGTTAATACAACTGCAGAATCAACAGACTCCTTCAGAAAAATATCAGTTCTATAAAAACTGGCAGTTATGAAAATTATTGCTATGACAGTACCGACTCACTTTGACCAGATGGGCCTTATAACCACCGAAAAGTGAAAGGGGGTGCCACTACATTCTCCCTATAACAGTTCCTAGACTACCTCTCCCTACCTACCGCGGAGATTGGCACCCTAAGACCTGCGCAGATGGCGTCCCCACTCAACGTCGGCTGTCCCTCACTGCTGACCCTATTAATCCCTTAGCTAGATGAAAGATACAAAGGATAGTTGATCATTAAGACCCTTTGGATATGTAGTTTGTAACCAGAAGACCCATTTTGTTTCTTTTTGGAGGATCATCTGGTCCCAATTGCCCCCACGTATGGGTGGTTTTATTTTGTCAATACCCATAAATGTAATAGCCTTGGAGTTACCCTGATGGTGTCCATTTATGTGGTTGGCAATGGACGTGTCTCTTTTATTGCTGATGTCACGCATGTGTTCTCCTACTCTCCTCTGAAACTCTCTCCTGGTCTTTCCTACGTATTCCAGACCGCATTCACATGTTGCCTTATACACCACCCCTGTGCTTTGGCAATTGATAAACTGTCTGATAGAGTACACTTTACCAGTGTTACTGCTTTTAAAGGTTTTACCTGGGGATATAGAAGCACATGCTTTGCATTTCCCACATCTATGGCATCCCAGTGGAGGTGACCCCAACCATGTCTGGTTGCACGGATTCTGAAAATGACTGTGGACCAATCTATCCCTCAGTGATCTACCTCGATGAAAGGTGACCTGAGGGGTAGGGCCCACTGTATCCCTGACATCCACGTCCATACACAACACTGCCCAGTGTCGTTCTAAGATTTTGCGTATCTCTTTAGCCCCACTAGAAAACTTCGTTATAAACCTAGAGATATTATCCTCCCGTTTCGGAGGTGCATGGCTCAATAGATCTCTTCTGTTTTTTGTCAGAGAGTTTTTGTAGGCTTCAGTTAACACATTCTTAGGATAGCCTCTATCCAAAAACCTTTGCTTTAAATCATCAGCCTGTTCCTTATAATTGGCTGTATTTGAGCAGTTCCGACGAATTCTAAGATATTGTCCCTTCGGAATGCCTCTCTTCAGGGAGTTGGGATGCCCACTTTCCCATCTCAAGAGGGAATTTGTAGCCGTAGGTTTACGGTAGTTTTTTGTCATAAGCTCACCATTCTCATTCTTTTGGACTAGGATGTCTAGGAATGTCAGACTGCATTTATTAACCTCATAGGTAAAATGCAAACCTATCTCATTGTCATTCAGTCCCCCAACGAACTGACCAAAGTCAACCTCTGTACCTTTCCATATGACGAACACGTCGTCTATGTAGCGTACCCACATCACTATCTTCTCGCTGAATTCAGTGAATGTATCATTGAACACTATATTCTCCTCCCACCAGCCCAGGAGCAAATTTGCATACGTAGGGGCACAGGGGCTCCCCATCGCAGTACCCCTGAGCTGGTGGAAGACCTTGTTATCAAACAAGAAGATATTGCTGTTTAGGCAAAATTCCAAAGCTTTCATCACGAACTCATTATGTCTATGGTATTGACAACCTCTTGTATGTAAATAGCTATCAACTGCTTTAAGACCAGCATCATGAGGGATTGAGGAGTATAGTGCTTCCACATCTATACTTTCCATTATCATATCAGTTTCTAAGCACACACCATCTAGTTTCCCAAGAAAGTCGGTAGTGTCACGCACATATGAATTTAGAGACAGGACAAACGGTCTGAGTATCTGATCAAGATATAGACCCAAATTTTGTGTAATACTGTTAATACCTGCTACAATCGGTCTCCCTTTAAGGGGATTCGTGCCTTTATGAATTTTTGGAAGGCAATAAAACGTAGCCATAACAGGGTGCACTGGAATGAGAAAATCTCTCTCATTCGCATCAATTACACCGGCATCAAAGCCTTCATTAATCAGGTTTATTAGATTACGAACAATGTTATTAGTGGGATTACTCTGGACCACTTCATAGTTCTCACCATCATTCAATATTGCCATACACATGGACTTATATTGCATTATGTCCATCACCACTACATTTCCTCCTTTATCTGAAGGTTTAATTATGATGCTTTTGTCCTGCTCCAAAATCTTCAAACTACCCATTTCCTTATTTGTGAAATTATGAAAATTAGCCTTAAAGGTACTTGACAGATTCATTAAATCATTCGACACAAGATTGACAAAGACATCTATCGAGCTTAAATCTCCCGTTTGGGGTGGCATTTTTGTACTCTTGTTCTTTAATTTTGTAAATGGACCCACTCCTCTATCATTGGGGTTCACGTCTCCCAAATGATACAAGAAGCGTACATCCGCCAATAACTCGTCATCAATGCCAAGCTCTGTCGATGTCTTTTTGTCCTCTCTTATAAAATGTTTTCGCCATTTCAATTTTCGTGCGAATAGGTGGAGATCTTTAATTGTTTCAAAGCAGTCATAATCAGTTGTGGGAACAAAGGATAACCCTTTACTTAGAACGCACATTTCAATTTCCGTTAATGGTCGTGTAGAGAGATTAACTACTTGAGGTTCTAAGGGGCGTTGTGAGTGTTCTGTCGACTTCTTAGGGGGTAGCTGAGGTCTAAAAAATCTCCCTGCGGGGACCTTCTATTACTCCCTCTATTGCCACCTCTGTTTCCTCTACCTCTACCTCTTCCCCTCTGATACCTAGACTTTGTCTCAGTATCTGACACCTCCGCTTTCGGAGATCTATTGAGCCATGCACCTCCGAAACGGGAGGATAATATCTCTAGGTTTATAACGAAGTTTTCTAGTGGGGCTAAAGAGATACGCAAAATCTTAGAACGACACTGGGCAGTGTTGTGTATGGACGTGGATGTCAGGGATACAGTGGGCTCTACCCCTCAGGTCACCTTTCGTCGAGGTAGATCACTGAGGGATAGATTGGTCCACAGTCATTTTCAGAATCCGTGCAACCAGACATGGTTGGGGTCACCTATAATAATAATAATAATCTTTATTTATATAGCGCCAACATATTCCGCAGCGCTTTACAGTTGAACAGTTTCAAACACAACAGTCATAAGTAACAACGTTAACAATACAATAATTAAAGCGAAATAAGACGACCCTGCTCGTGGAGCTTACAATCTACAATGAGGTGGGGGGGATACAAAGCACAGGTTTGTATTTACAATGATGTATTTACAATGACGGTCCAGCCATCTTCAGGGGGTGGGGGTTAGATGGAGATAGTGAATGGGCTACACACACACAAACATGACTTTGATTACTGAATGTGATAGGCCGCTCTGAACAAATGTGTTTTGAGCGAGCGCCTAAAACTATGCAAATTGTGGATGGTCCTAATATTTTGGGGTAGAGCATTCCAGAGGATTGGCGCAGCACGGGAGAAGTCTTGGAGTCGGGAGTGGGAGGTACGGATTAGGGCAGAGGTTAGTCGAAAGTCATTTGCAGAGCGCAGCGGTCGGTTAGGCCGATAGACAGAAATGAGGGAGGAGATGTAAGGGGGTGCCGCACTGTGGAGAGCTTTGTGGGTGAGAACAAGTACTTTGAATTGTACCCTGTAATGAATTGGCAGCCAGTGTAATGACTGGCGAAGAGCGGACGCGTCTGAGAAACGATTAGCCAGATGGACAACCCTGGCTGCTGCATTAAGGATAGACTGGAGAGGGGAGAGTCGAGTGAGAGGGAGGCCAATTAATAGAGCATTACAGTAGTCTAGGCGGGAGTGGATCAGGGCGACAGTGAGAGTTTTTGTTGTTTCCATGGTGAGAAAAGGGCGGATTCTAGAGATGTTCTTTAGGTGTAAGCGGCATGAGCGGGCAAGAGATTGTATATGGGAGGTGAAGGAGAGATCGGAGTCGAACATAACACCCAGACAGCGCACCTGCTGTCGGGGTGTTATTATGGTGCCACCCACAGAGAGGGAAATGTCAGATTTAGGGAGGTTAGTAGATGGTGGGAGCAGAAGAAGTTCAGTTTTGGAGAGGTTGAGTTTCAGATAGAGAGCAGACATGATGTTGGAGACTGCAGACAGACAGTCAGTGGCGTTCTGTAGTACAGCGGAGGTAAGGTCAGGGGATGATGTGTACAGTTGTGTGTCATCAGCATAAAGATGGTACTGAAAGCCAAATCTGCTGATGGTCTGTCCAATTGGGGCTGTATAGAGAGAGAAGAGAAGGGGGCCAAGGACTGAGCCCTGAGGTACCCCAACAGTGAGAGGAAGAGGAGATGAAGTGGAGCCAGAAAACAGAACACTGAAGGAGCGGTCGGAAAGATAGGAGGAGAACCAGGAAAGAGCAGTGTCCTTAATGCCTAGTGACTGGAGCCTAGAGAGTAGGAGAGGATGGTCAACAGTGTCGAAAGCTGCAGAAAGGTCGAGAAGAATGAGCAGAGAATGGTCACCATTACGTTTTGCTGTCAGAAGGTCATTGGTCACTTTGATGAGTGCAGTTTCTGTCGAATGTAGGGGGCGGAAACCGGACTGTGAAGGGTCTAGGAGGGAGTGAGTGGAGAGGTAACGGGTAAGGCGTGAGTATATCAGGCGCTCCAAGAGTTTAGAGATGAAGGGGAGATTGGAGACTGGTCTGTAGTTGTTTGTGCAGGATGGGTCAAGGGTGGGTTTCTTTAGTAATGGAGTAATGATAGAGTGTTTGAAGGAGGAGGGGAAAATGCCAGAGGAGAGGGAGAGATTAAAGATTGTAGTTAGGTGAGTTGTGACGACTGGGGAGAGAGACTGGAGGAGATGTGAGGGAATGGGGTCGGTTGTGCATGTAGTTGGACGAGAAGAGGAGAGGAGCCTGGAGACTTCTTCTTCTGTGATGGGAGCAAATGTGGAGAGTGAGCCAGGGGAAATGCAGGGAGGGATGGGAGTCACTGAACTTGGTGATTGGGAGCGGATTTCCTGACGGATATTGTCTATTTTCTCTATAAAATGGGAGGCCAGGTCATCAGCGCAAATGTCTGTGATAGGGGCTTGTGCTTTTGGCCTGAGGAGGGAGTGAAAGGTGTCAAAAAGTTTCTTGGGGTTGTTGGATAGTGAGGAGATCAGGGTGGTGAAGTAGGTCTGTTTGGCGAGGTGAAGGGCAGAGTTATATGTCCTTAACATAAATTTGAAGTGTATGAAGTCTTCTGGTGTGTGTGTTTTCCTCCATAAGCGTTCAGCACACCTAGAGCATCGCTGGAGAAATCGGGTTTGCGATGTGAGCCAGGGCTGTTTCACTCTGTGTTTGGAGGTTCTGAGGGTGAGGGGAGCTACTTGGTCAAGGGTGCTTCTAAGAGTGTCATTGAAGTGATGTACAGCCAGATCAGGACAGGACAAAGAAGAGATTGGGGACAATGATGAGTGTAGGGAGTCTGAAAGTGTATGAGGGTTAATGGCTTGTAGATTTCTGACTGAATGGTAGGTAGGAGGGTGCTGGGGTGAGCGAGGATTTGTGAGTGTAAAGGAGAGAATGTTGTGGTCAGAGAGGGGAAGCGGTGAGTTATCTAGGTAGGAGATTGAGCAGAGCCGGGCGAAAACCAGGTCCAGGGTGTTACCGTCTTTGTGTGTTTCAGAGGTTGAGAGCTGAGAGAAGCCTAGAGAAGTGGTTAGTGATAGAAGCTGGGATGCAGATGTGGAAGTGGGGCTGTTAATGGGGATGTTGAAGTCTCCCAGGATAAGGGTTGGTAGTTCTGAGGACATGAAGTGCGGCAGCCAGGCAGAGAAATGGTCCAGGAAGTGGGTGGGTGAGCCTGGGGGCCGGTATATGACCGCTACTCTGAGGGAGAGGGGACGAAAGAGCCTGATGGTGTGGACTTCAAAAGAAGGGAATGAGAGTGATGGAACTGAGGGGATGACCTGGAAAGTGCATTGTGGGGACAGGAGTATGCCGGCTCCACCACCAGGTCTATTTGTCGGTTTCGGGGAATGGGAGAATTGTAAGCCACCATGGGAAATGGCAGCAGGAGAGACAGTGTCAGAATCCTGAATCCAGGTTTCCGTGAGGGCCAACAAATTCAGAGAGTTTTTCAGAAAGTAATTGTGTAGGAAAGGAAGCTTGTTGCATACAGACGGTGGATTCCAAAGGGCACAATTGAAAGAAGGAGATGAAGGAGTGCAAGTGATATTAGTAAGATTATTAATGGGATGCCATAGATGTGGGAAATGCAAAGCATGTGCTTCTATATCCCCGGGTAAAACCTTTAAAAGCAGTAACACTGGTAAAGTGTACTCTATCAGACAGTTTATCAATTGCCAAAGCACAGGGGTGGTGTATAAGGCAACATGTGAATGCGGTCTGGAATACGTAGGAAAGACCAGGAGAGAGTTTCAGAGGAGAGTAGGAGAACACATGCGTGACATCAGCAATAAAAGAGACACGTCCATTGCCAACCACATAAATGGACACCATCAGGGTAACTCCAAGGCTATTACATTTATGGGTATTGACCAAATAAAACCACCCATACGTGGGGGCAATTGGGACCAGATGATCCTCCAAAAAGAAACAAAATGGATCTTCTGGTTACAAACTACATATCCAAAGGGTCTTAATGATCAACTATCCTTTGTATCTTTCATCTAGCTAAGGGATTAATAGGGTCAGCAGTGAGGGACAGCCGACGTTGAGTGGGGACGCCATCTGCGCAGGTCTTAGGGTGCCAATCTCCGCGGTAGGTAGGGAGAGGTAGTCTAGGAACTGTTATAGGGAGAATGTAGTGGCACCCTCTTTCACTTTTCGGTGGTTATAA
Organism: Dendrobates tinctorius; assembly: GCF_039654945.1. NCBI lineage: Eukaryota > Metazoa > Chordata > Amphibia > Anura > Dendrobatidae > Dendrobates > Dendrobates tinctorius. Next base: position 16,256,191 of record NW_027361794.1, read on the forward strand.
GGCCCATCTGGTCAAAGTGAGTCGGTACTGTCATAGCAATAATTTTCATAACTGCCAGTTTTTATAGAACTGATATTTTTCTGAAGGAGTCTGTTGATTCTGAAGTTGTATTAACTAAAACCCCTGATTAAATATGGAACTAATCCCGTATATATGAATTCCTGCACATGATTGTAGTAGGGGATACTCCAAAATATGGTAATATCTCCAAGAATTAAAACTCTAAAGGGGCTCCCACAATTAGCATGAGATGATATTTTGCTGTTGTATGGATGGTAATGATAGGCGCATATGTAGTGCAACAGGGGCTGTCTGATGCCGCAATTAAATAGCGCCATTATAATATAATATAATGTATATATATCATTCTCCCTTTGGAGGGGGCAGCGCTATGTGCGCATGCCCAGTTGGGGGGTAGACGCGCTCTCAGCGTGTGACGCGCTCTGTCGAGCGAGCACGCTGATGATGCGCGCGACCTGAACACAGGATGTGAGGTGGATCAGGGACCGGAAGTGTCGGCTTCCCGAGACGCCACGGCGCCAACATTTAAAACGAGGCATGCATGAGTGTATGCACACATAATGTCGGATGAAGTATAGAACGGCCATGCGTGATACACCATTCAGATGAACCCCACTTGACTCCCCTGATGAGATTGGACGAAACGCGTCGGGAGAAAGGGGTGTCGCGCTTACTAGTCACGGAGATGGCAACCAATCAGAGAATGCCCCTGTTAATTGGGTGAGATTGTTCCGTGTTTTATATAATACTTTGGTGTCTAGATATTGGTCTCACCATATAAGAGACGGTCTATCTAAGATATTTATGCATACCTGGTGGATTCAGATTTGTTGCTGATATATATGGAGGGTATGCGGGATTATATCTTTAATAGGACACATGATACATTTCTATCTGATATATTATATATGTGCCATAGAACCCGCAGCAAATGCGATAACTGAGGCTATGTGGTTCTGTCTTATGCTGTATAGCAGTATTGTACCCTGTAGTATATAGTACTCCTGATGAGGAGAGGGAAACGGGTATGCCATATTTGGGAACATACTGATGGCATGACACCGGTTTCCAATAAAAGACGGCCAATGCTATGATATGATAAGCCTAGAGACTATCTTGAGAACTATGTATTCTATGTCTTTAGAAGAGGCTGGCTGTTTTTGATTGATTCCAAGTACCCAATAAATATGCTTGATAATTGGGATACCTAGTAACGATGGGCAATACTAGCTTTTTTCATTTATGCGTTCTTCTTTGTTGTGTTTAACGTTACTTGAGCACCTTGCACTTTATTTTATACAAACTAATAAAAGGTATATTTTAATTATTCTATCCATTGGCTGGTTATACTAGAAGCTGTCATAACCCGATGGGCTCTGCTACATACAAGCGATGATCAGATGGCCTGTATGTAGCAGAATTGCTGACTTGCTATGAGCGCCGCCCATAGCAATCCGGTAGTGACAACCATAGAGGTCTGCAGGAGACCTTTCGTTGTCATGCCCACCCATTGATGACTCGCGATCACGTGACCGGGTGGGATTTTTGGCGCAATTGCCAGAAGCGCGCGTTAAATGCCGCTGTCAGAGTTTGACAGCGGCAATTAACAGGTTAACAGCCGCTGGTGGATCGCAATTCCACCCGCGACTGTTCCAGGCACATGTCAGCTGTTCAAAACAGTTGACATGTGTGGGAAAAGATGTGGGCTCATTGCAGGAGCCCACATCAAACGGGGAGACACGACATGCACAGTACTAGTAAGGCGCATGTTGTGAAGGGTTTAATGCTGGAGCTCTCCCATCATACATACGTTGTGGATGAAAAATTTTTATTCTGTCTTTATTTACTTGTTCATTCTGTATGATAGTTTGATAGTGGTGGGATCGGCCTGCCTCACTTACATGAGTCTGTTATTCCCTGTTAGTCTTTAAAAAAAAAAATCTCCATTGCCGCTTCCAAATGTCCAAGATCTAAATTTAAGACACCTCTGCAGTCAGTGTCGGACTGGGCCACCGGAGAACAGGGCCTGCAGCTGCATGGGGCCCGTGCTAGTCCAGGGGCCCACAGCCAGTGGCGTGTCACTAATGGTGGCACACCACACAGTTGCTATGGGGGCCCCCAGTGCCAGTGGAGCAACAGCGGGTGACAGGAAGCCGAAGGCTGTTCCTGCTGCTAAAGAAAAATGAATATTCACGCTTCTCCACGCCCCCAAGGGCATGGAGAAGATCTGAATATTCATATCACTTTAATAGTGGGCAGCATTTGCCACAGGCTGCAGCTGGCGCTGTCCGCTATTAGGGCACCCAGCCAATGTGGCTGCTATGGGGCCTTGAGTCAGGGGGACACGGCGTCTGCCTCTGACACAGAGGGTGCATGATGACGTCATTTCATCAGAGCAGAGTCGCCCCGGAATCGGCGTGGGAGCGAGGAGGAGAGGTGAGTTTTGTTTTGTATTTTTATTTATTTTTTATTTATATATCAGTCCTGGTTGCATGATACCCTATGAGGTGGGCAGCATGATACCCTATGAGGGGGGGCAGTGTGATAGTTTTCTTTGCATGTCCAATATTTCTTCTTGAAATTCCTCTGATAGTTAAGATTGCCAAGAGCCACCAAGTGACACACTCTAGTTACCCCAGAGAAGTTTCTCTTAGTTACTCATTTATTACTGATGAAGATTGTTGAGTTTGATCATTTCAGTAGATGTGTTATTGTCTATACTCACAGTTTTTGACTACAGTAGTTACTGCCCATAATACTCTGATTTAACCACTTCCTGCAGCCAGTTTTGTGCTCCTAGTCAGGCTTCATGTTTCAATTCTGACATGTGTCACTCTATGTGGTGATCTTTAGAATTTTTCACCAAAGATATAAGGAAATAAATGGACCTTACAAATTATTTTCCAACCTCTCTTGAATCCGACAGTACCCTGTACACAGTTGTACACTACTGTCTGGGCACATGGCAGAGATCAGAAGGCAAGGAGCACCATTTACCTATTTAATTGCAGATCTTGCTGGAATAGTTTTTCTGACACAATGTATTGGGGACACTGCTCATGGTTACCTGGCAGCTCAAAAGATGGCTACCATGAACAAGCTTGGCACTGTCTACTCCGTTTTCCAGATCCCAGGGATTGTCTTGCTCATCACCCTTATCTCCTCTACATAGACCTGGACTTACACAGAGACTCCTAGGCTTGAGCCATGGTGATACCTGCTGTTCTTTGGAGTGAGATGGAAGGAAGAATAGTCAGGTAGCCGGGTCAGGACCAGGAGGGCAGAGAAAATACAAAATGAGAAGATGCAAGAGTATTCAGTAAATGGGCCGTGGTTCACAATGGAAACAAATACACAAGCCGAGAGCTGAGCACCGGACTGAACCAGAGGAGAACAACGTTGTGTCTGGCAGATTCCCAGATTCCGGCAATATGCTTTGAGCTTTAGTACAGTGCAGTTATTTTCAATTGGCTGAAGCAGGGAGCAGAATACGTCAGCTGGACAGCACACACCCATACCACCAGAATGGATGGTACTATAGTTCCCAAGCACCCTAATCTTAATGGCTGGACAGCGCCGGTTCCACCCAGAGCTTCTGGCTCTGACATCTCCATTAACAGCACTGCCTGCAGAATGAATAAGGCGGCGCCTGGTGACAGAAGCAAATGTCGCAGGAGAAGTTTCCAGAGAGGATGTAGATAAAACTAGGAGGAGAAAAACGTGCAAGAGGGTTTTATCCTATGGAGATAAAGTTGTTAAATAAGGTTTATCTAACCAGATTTAGTTGTGTGTGTGTATACAACAATTCCATGGCTTATAAATCCAGATACTGCAGGTCCAACGGGTCATCAGACCGAGTAATCACAGATCAGGAGAATTTGGGAATAATCTGCGCTGTTGATATTACATATAATAGATCCAAGTACAGACAAAGTATTTGCAGATTTTTCTTTATTCAGTGAACGCGTTTCGAAGTGCTACAGACTTCTTCATCAGGACAAAAAAAACCATAGTTTACCACACATTCCCCAGAGGGAATATGACACACCATTAGTCGAAGCCCCCCATTTATCAATATGGCAGAAAACCAGAGCAGTAGAAATCCCGATAAAGTGACTCCATCTAAGAAATTATAAACCTCAATGAATTCATGTATAGGAGCAGTGAATATTTTGACTCCACAGACGCTTTCTGGAAATTAGCACTCAGTGGATATGGGAAAGTAAATGTTGCACATCTGCCATTTTGTTATCCAACACATAGTGCCCAGATTGTGCTTCAGGAGACACACACCGTAAATTAAGTGGGTTCTTCTCACTTTAATAATGCCAAATACAGGGATGCTGATGTTTGGGCACACTGCAAGGCTCAGAAACAAGGGGGAGATTTGACTTTGGGAGAGCAGAAGTTGCTGGCCTGGTTTATTGAAGCCATATGGCTTTTCAAGAGCCTTTAACCCACTAATGTGGAAACTAGTGATGAGCGAACGTGTTCGCCACTACTCGTTACTTACTCACCCGAGTATTCGTGTGCTCGGTGCACTCGGCGAGCAGCGAGCATTTCCGGGATTGCTCGACGGGAACTGGGGTCTCCACCCAGCAATTTTGGCGGACTTTAGAGATCCAATCACCATGCAGGGATTGTCTGCCAGGCAACGAAACACCGCAGCCATCTTTGTTGTTGTCGTGCATTGATTGGCTGGCCGCACAGCATCATCAGGGGTATAAGAGACCGGGCGCCGCCCGGCTCGTCGCAGTCACATCCGAAATCAGAGAGAGTAGGGATAGCTGCAGCCGATATAGCGTCAGAATTGGTGCTTTATTAGTTATTGTGGGGTCTAGCATCCTGTATCCTCACATTCAGTTAAACAAACAGTCCTTCTAAGGACTAATTCCGGAGTATAGAGGTTCCAGTGTTAGGCAGGCAGGGGAGTGTACATCACTCTATACACATCAGTGCAAAGCCTGCAGGCACTGTATGTGTGTATATAGATCATTGCATACATCAAGAGGGTCCATTCCCTTCTTGTTTTCTGGTGCTGCTGCTGCTGCTTGTGAGCTATATTATTCATATATAGCTAGCCCCAGGTGCAATTAGAATGCAGGCTGCACATTTTTTGGTGTGGTATCTCTGTGGCGGCTGTTATCTGTGCATGCTCAAACTATAGCCAGTTTACGGCTGTTTCATTTTTGGGGCTATCTGTACCTTTTTTAAATACAGCAGCATTTAGCCCCCAAAAGATAAAAAAAAAAAAACCCAACACATTCATTTTAGTGTTATCTTGGTGCCAGCTCATATATGTGTGTGCTCAAACTATTGCCAGTTTACGGCTGTTTTATTTTTGGAGGCTGTCTGTCACTTTGCTTTAAATACACTAGAATTTAGCCCATAAAATAAAGGCCACACCTTCATTGTAGTGGTCTCTCCATGTCAGCTAATATCTATGCCTGCTCAAACTTTGGCCATTTTATGGCTGTTTGATTTTTCACCTGCCTGTCACTGTTCTTATATCCAGCAGTCTTTAGTATCCAAAAAAATTAAAAATTAATAAGGAATATAGTCTGTTATCTCAGACAGAGGCCTGGTGTATCTGTGGTGGAAAAATCTTCACTTTACAGGCCTACAGTACTTACCAATTGTTCTCCAAAGACATCCATTTGTAGGCACCTTTTTACCTCTTTCATTACTCCATTTAAATTGGGCAAGGCAAGGGACGTTGAAGTGGACATGATGCTGATGGTGCATGCAGAGGAGGAGGCTGTGGCAAAGCTTACTGTGGGCCACAGCAAAGACCCATATCTTCGCAACCGAAATTCCTGTCCCAGTTTCTAGGGTACCAAACCACAACGCTATTGAAGCCAGAGCACTGTGAAACAGTTGTTGGTTGGATAGCAGATAATGCTTCAAGTCACTTAGTCACCAACACCACCATGTCTTCCACACGGTCAAGTCTGAGTAGCTGTGAGTGTGGACCAGATATTACTCACCTGCTCCTCCTTCCTCCCACCATGCCAATTGCCCTCAGACAACTGATGCCACACTGGGACACTCTGAAGAGCTGTTCAGACATCCATTTGTAGATTTATGCCTCTCGCCCGCTCTACTTGAAGCGGGGCAAGATGATATTCCATGTAGCGATTCACAAATCTTTGAGCAGCCACGGTCACCTGAGGTGGATGATGATGAGACACAATTGCCGGAAATTCAGAAGGAGGAGCAGGGTGCGGATGTGGAAGACTATGTGGTGGATGATATAGTGACTGACCCAACCTGGCAGGAGAACATGCAGAGTGAGCAAAGCAGCACACATGGGGAAGGAGGCATATCACCCCAACAGGCAGGAAGAAGCAGTGTGGTGGCCACAGACAGAAGGCGTGCATCCGTTCTCCGTCACACCAACAGGCCGGAAGTTGCCATTCAAAGTGTTAGATCTTCCACAGCCTGGTTATTTTTTAAGGACTCTGCCGGTAATCCTAAACAGTCCATTTGCAGCACTTGACATGCCCGCATCAGCAGGGGTAGTAAAACTACTAGCCTGACCACCACCAGCATGATTAGGCACATGGCAGCAAAGCACCCGTCTCTGTGGGCAGAACCACAGTCTCCAGGAACACTGTCTGTAGGTGACAACACTTCTACACTTCTTCTACAATGTGACAGCCCTTGAGATATTTGTAGACAGCTGTAGAAGGATCATCTTTATTCTCATTTGCACAAGGAAAGACTAGAAGCAATGGGATCAAACTGAATGGGAGGAGACACAGATTAGGTATTAGAAAAAACTTTTTGACAGAGTGATCAATGAATGGAACAGGCTGCCGTGAGAGGTGGTGAGTTCTCCTGCAATAGAAGTCTTCAAACAGAGGCTGGATAGACATCTGTCTGGGATGATTTAGCGAATCCTGCTTTGAGCAGGGAGTTGGACCAGATGTCCCAGGAGGTCCCTTCCAACTCTACGGTCCTATGATTCTTCCACTGTTTTGCGTACATGCCAATCCACAGTTCCACGTGCCTGTGAAGATGCCTTGAGCCCTGCATCTGTTGTCCACAGTCAACCAGCACCATCATCAAGCCCGTCCATGTCCTTGTCCCAGCCCAGTCTTCAATTGTATATACCCCCGTCATTGGAACGCAAGCGGAAATACCCAGCCAATGCACCACAGGCCACATTACTAAATTCGCACATTTCTCGTCTGCTTGCACTCGAAATGTTGCCTTTTAGGCTCATGGAGACGGAAGTTTTCCGCAACTTGATGGTGGCGGCCATGCCAAGGTACTCGGTCCCCAGTCGCCACTATTTCTCCCATTGTGCCATACCGGCATTACACCAGGATATGTCTCACAACATTACCCGTGCCCTCAACAATGCTGTTACTGGTAAAGTCCACCTAACCACGGACACGTGGATAAGTGCCGGTGGGCAGCGATGGTATATCTCACTGACGGCACACTGGGTTAATAGTGGAAGCTGGCACCTTGTTGGACCTTGGGATGGAACACATCCTTCTCACGCCGATGATTGCTGGCCCTACGTCAGTCAGGGTTGCCTCCACAGTCTACAGCTCCTGCCCCTCCTCTTCTTCAGCCTCCATCTCTGAAATGAACACATCAGTCAGAAGCTGGAAGTACTGCAGCACTGCCTCAGCTAAGCGGCAACAGGCTGGGCTGAAGCTAATCTGCATGTGTGACAAACTGCACAATGCAGAAGAGTGGTGGACAGCACTGAAGGAGCAGTTCAATATTTGGCTGACAAGCCTGAACCTACAGCCAGGCATGGTCGTGTGCGACAGTGGCCGGAACCTGGTGGCGGCTCTGAGGCAAGGTCAGTTCACACATACCTTGCCTGGCCCATGTCCTTAACCTCGTGGTTCAACGTTTTCTCAAAAGCTACCCGGAGCTGCCAGATCTGCTGTTGAAAGTACGCCATATGTCTGCCCATTTTCGAAAGTCATTGACAGCTTCAGCCGCCCTTGCCCTGCTTCAGCAGCATTTGCAGATTCCAGCTCACCGACTGGTGTGTGATGTCCCCACGCGTTAAAACACTACTCTGCATATGTTGCAAAGGATTTGTGAGCAGAAGAGGGCAGTTGTTGAGTACCAGCTTCAACAAAGCCATTGATATTCAGGTCAGACTCCACATATAAGACCTCAGGAGTGGACATGTATGTCAGACATATGTACCATCCTCCAGAACTTTGAGGACTGCACCAAGATGGTGAGCAGCGATGATGCCATAATTAGCGTCACCATCCCGCTTCTCAGCATTCTGAAAACCTCTCTTCTCACAATAAGAGGATGCATTGCAGGAAGATCATGAGGACATTGAGCAAGGAAACATACCAGTTGATTACACTCAGCCCAGCCTCATGTCGTTGCAACGTGGATTGGTATACAATGAAGTGGAGGAGGAAGAACAGGAGCTACTGTCATACCATCTGTTCACTGTGGATGGCCTGAGGACAGGGAGGAGGAGGACACCATGGTCAGTTGTCCTGTTAGTGAGGACATGGAAGGCATGCCTGTTAGTCTGGCACACATGGCTGACTTTATGTTGCGCTGCATTTCCCGTGATCCTCGAAATTTATAAAAAATTTTGGTGACACTCGTTACTGGTTGTTGACACTTTTAGACCTATGCTGCAAGGAAAACTTTCAATCTCATTCCAGAGTCAGACAGCAGGTTTTTAGTGCCGCTGGGGGAATTACTGTATAACAGATAAGCGCATCCGCCTTTCAAGTGACAATGCTGACAGGCTGACCCTTATCAAAATGAACAAGGGTTGGATTGGGCAAGACTTTTGTACACCTCAAAATGAAAACACCGAAATATTACCTTAAATGCATTGTCTTTTTTGGGGAGGTGTATTCTCAGGCACTTCTTGACAACCACACATGGGTATCTATCCGCTTCCTGACTTGGTCTGTTTGCTATTAGCCTCCTCCTTATCCTCATAATCCACCACCAGTAGAACACCAGGGCGAAGAGATTGCGTGATTCAAAAGCAACTCCGTTTTTGACAAGGGTATTATATAATATTCCTATTTATATCACTGTCTCGGAGCTGTTGCTAGGAACAAACATCTTGTCGAAAACATTGTGGCTTCATGTCTATGAACCTGTGTTCACCCCTCCCTTTTTTTTTTGTTATTTTCTTTCATACGTGGCTTCACATTTGTAATTTAGTTGTTTAATTTCAGTATGGCTTCTCATTATGTCTCCTCATTGTCCACGGCTACATGACCAGGGTTAACGTGTTCAGTGCTGCTACAGGCAGTCTAGTTTTTGGCAAGGGTGTCCATGAAGCCCATAGTCTATTTTTTTAAAAAGGTAACCCCCATTGGGGAATTGTTTGTCAACTCATGCACTCCATTACAAATCTGAGAGACCCACACCCCTACATTGGGCCTACTTCTTAACTGTGTTTCCTGCAATGTCTCTTCCTTATCTCCGACTGCCTGACTTAGATGAATGTGTTCTGTACTGTTATAGACAAGTGAATTTTTGGCAAGGGGGGCTGTTATGGCAATAGTATAATTTTTAAAAAGGTACCCCCCATTGGTGAAACCACATCCTTGTTGGCAAAGACTTGATAACATTTATGAGATTTAGATTTTAATATGCTTTGTGAACAATACAAACATTAACCAACGGAAAAATATAAAAAACATCTTTAGAAATGTTTAATAGCTCTGTGATAAGAATACAATTTTGATTTTTCAAACTGTAGGCATAAATGTTCTTCGTAACATGAACAAAGTTTTTTATATATACCTAATTTAAAACCTTAAGAATTGTGTTGGAAAATTATTGGCACGTTGCTTTTAGAAAGTATAATGGTTACTGCCCGATGGACCATACAAGGTTGAAGGATCAAACATGGCAGCTGGATCATTGCCAAAAGAAACATGAGCCTGAAAAGTGGGTGCCATAGGACATGATGGCCAAACAGGGGCTGCTGCTGGTATGGAGTTTGGCTGGTTATTTGGGGGTATAGACTGAAAACTATTGTTGTTTAGGTCAGCAATTTTCTGCAGGTTATTTGACAGGTAAGTCAGATTATTTATCAGCTCTGGCATGCTCACTACTCCCATACCAGGTATCTCCTGCCCTACAGGTGGGTGTCCTTGTTCCGCCATCAGTTTCTCCTCCCTTTCAACATCTTCTAATATAGATGTGAATATGTCATCAGAAATATCCTCATCCTCCTCTCTCTGAATTTTGGGGACCTTTCTTGGACATGAAGACCAGAATGGATGGTTTGGAAAAAGAAGAGCCAGTAAAAGATTAGGATGTTCATCCTCAAGACTTGGCCCCCCTAAGGGGCGAAGTTTGGCAGGTATTGGCTGACATGCTGGAAGTGGAATTATAAAGGCCTCCATGTTGTTGGCATTGACAATTGCATATCTTTGGGGATGAGTTAGGAATAGAGCCGACTGTAGAACACCACATCACTGCAGGTCTGGGGGCAGAAACGCAGGAGGCACATATCCTTAGTACATGCAGGCCAGATAAGATCCACATATTCCCATACTGATTCCTGAGAGATATGACGCCTTTAGTTGTGATCTTTTTTGGTAATTGCTTACAAAGGTGGTCCCGAAACTTGCATGGCTGTAACTTTGAACGTCATAATAGAAAACATCTGAATCAAGCCTTTCCATATTGCAGTTTCAGATGAGGAGGCGTTCTTACTCTTTATGCCTAAGACTTCATTTTCCATGCAATCAATGGTCTCTGCTGCCTATGAGGATTGTAGCTTCTGTCCATAACTCTTTTCCTTGGCATTTGTGATTGTTGATTTTATTTTTGCCCATTGGCCCATATTATTCATAGCTGAAGGTTTGATTTTTCCCATGCAAATGAGGCAATGAAGGTCCAGAAGGTTGTTTTGTGATGAGCTGTTGTGATCTCATTTATGTTATTAATATCTGATCTCAGTGAATCATTTGTTTTCCAAGGTGCATGAGACAGATCCTCCAAGGTAAACATTTGATCTGGTGATGTATCGATTGCTATCAACCTCTTGTGTGTGAGCTTTATCATTTGCTGTTTTTGATTTAGTTCCTCCTCTGCTTTCTGAATCATCTCCAATGTGTGCTACCTCTCCTGGTTTCTCCAGTCAGTTAGCTCCTGGCAAGTCATTTATGCAGGACTCATCAGAACCAGACGCTGTGGAGTGATCTCACCTAATACCACACATTGAAAGAAACCCTTATTTTTGGGGTCCTTCAGATTGAAAAGAAGACTTCTGCACTTAGTTTTGTATCTTACACTAGTGTTCTGTCTCCGCCATAATGACTCTTAAATGTTTATTTCCATTACATAAATTCAGTGATAATGCTCAGTTTGCCATACAGTTTGATGTGCATTGTTTCCAGCTCCATCTAGTGGCCAAAAATAACTGCAGTGTTATTCTCTTCCTGCTTTGTTTCATTTTCCCTCCAACTCCCACTGTATCATGGGTAAATTTGCAAGGGATTATGGTCTAGTCCAGCCCCATTTCCCTGTCCAGTCCTCCATTTCTCAATCTGCTTGCATACTGGAAACACCTCATCCATCTTCTCGCCCAGTGTTAGCATCGCTGGTAAGTGACACGCTCCCTTTATAAATCCCTATCTCTCTTACTGGCCAGCTTAGATAGTTTCCATGTTGAGCTGTTAGTGCAGTCATGTACGTTATGTATATGTGTATTTTCTATGTACCCGACACTGATTGTCTTCATGTATTTCTGTTCCTAGTTTCACTTCATCTATATATCTATGTTTAATAAAACACAGATTCAACTACAGTCTCCCTTATTGGACCCGGTATAGCGGTTTAGCTGCTTGCTAAGCTATTTGAATCCAGTTCATTTAGTGAGAGCATGACCGTGAAACAGCGGCTTTCCAGCTAGCGAGAATACAGAGAGGAGCTTTCCATCTTGCAGGATCCTAGTGAAACGACAGCTCTCCAGCTAGTGGGAAATAGAGAGAAGAGCCTCCATCCAGTCTGCAGGAACTAGTGATGCTGCAGAAATCCACCTATTGAGATTCAAGTCACCGGCTACACAGACTAATACAGCCACAGCAATCTCTGCACAGCCAAGTATCCCTCGAAGACACCATGTCCCACAAATCACACAGGACAAAATCTGCTACATCCGTCTCCTCAAAGACTGTATCTATCAGCAGTGCAGTCGCCCACGCAAATGCGCAAGCCGCCAAAATGCGAGCACACTATGTTGAAGAGGAGATGCAACTCAAATTTTAGAAAGCACGCTTAGAAGACCAAGAGAGAAGGTCACGCATAGAGAGAGAGGATCAAGAGAGAAGGTTATGCTTAGAGATGAGCAAGAGAGGAAGACGCAGTTAGAGAAAGCACGTGTGGATGCCGCCTTAGAGAGCCTAGCAGTAAAAGAGGCTGCTGCCGCATTGGCAGAGGCAGAAGCACTGGAAGCCGCATGCAACCCTGAGCTGCATAGTCGCAGCAGTACATCAAGTCTGAAGTTGCCGCTGCAAGATTTACCACAACACACATCTCAATATGTTAATGAACTTCCTGATCCAAACTATAACCAAGATCACGACACATCCAGTGAAACGAGTGCGAGTCATCATGAGGCTCAGCTCCAGGAAAACATGAAGCAAAGCAACTCTCCTGTCTTCTTTGCCCCTCACCAGGTAGCCAGCGTGAATCACTTTGCTGACACACCGCATGTCAGACCGAAGCAATATGACACCGGCTGGCGCCACCCTGAGGATACTAACCGGTAAGAACACACCACATCACTATCAGGGTGACCCATCACCAGTATACTCTGCTGACAACCGGTTCACATCAGAACTTGCTAGGATCTTCACACAACGTGATCTAGTTGCCAAGGGACTCATGAAATTCACTGACCATGCTGAAGGTTACGGAGCTTGGAAAACTTCCTTCCAAAATGTTACCAGAGACTTGGGGCTAAAAAACAGGGAAGAGATAGACCTCTTAGTCAAATACCTGGGAGAAGAGTCAGTCAAACATGCAGTAAGGATCAGAGACATAAACTACCCTCAAATAGGCAGTAAAGAGATCTGGAAGAGGCTAGATGAGTGTTATGGCTCTGCAGAGGTAATAGAGAGAGCCTTGTTCAAAAGAATCAATGGCTTTCCTAAAATATCTAACAAAGGTCTCCCAAAACTTAGAGAGCTAGGTGACCAACTACAAGAGGTCCTGGTTGCCAAATGTGAAGGTGACCTACCAGGATTTGCGTACCTCGACACAGCCAAAGGTGTTAACCCTATAGTCCAAAAGTTGCCCTACAATCTACAGGAGAGGTGGCTCACACGTGGCTCCACGTACAAATACAAACACAGTGTTTCATTCCCTCCTCCGTTTTTGTAGACTTTATACACGAACAAGTGGCAATCAGAAATGATCCTAGCTTTGACTTTACAACGTCATATGCCGCACCACCACCAGCTGAAAACCCACGCAGAACATCTGTGGCAGTGCACAAGACTAATGTTTCTTCTCCAAGTTCCAATTACAGGTCTGCTTGCTGCTCTCAATCAGAGACAAAGGTACGAGAACCTGACAAGCAGTGCCCACTCCATCAGAAGCCTCATCCTCTCCTGAAATGCAGAGCCTTCAGAGGAAAATCTATGCCGGATCGCAGAAGCTTTCTGAAAGAGAACGTTATCTGCTACAAGTGCTGCTCATCTACCACTCATCTCGCCAAGGATTGTAAGGTCAGTGCAAAATGCACAGAATGTGGAACCACAGATCATAACACTGCCCTACACCCTGGCCCAGTTCCATGGAGTGCGCAAAATACGCCAGCTAACAGTGAGCATGGTGGGGAGGAAAAGAGCACCGATGCAGCTACGCCAGAGATCATTTCACAATGTACTGAAGCCAGTAAAGGGACAATAGACAGTAGGTCTTGTTCAATAATATGCCTCGTCAGCGTGTACCCAAAGGGCCATAGAGACAAAGCTGTGAGACTGTATGCTATCTTGGATGATCAAAGTCATCGATCCCTGGCTAGATCAACATTCTTTGACCTATTCAACATTAAAGGACCAAGCACTCCTTACTCATTAAAGACATGTGCAGGTACTGTGACAACAGCGGGCAGGAAAGCCACTGATTACCAAATTGAGTCCTTAGACGGACAATTCTGCCTGCCACTACCTACAATCATTGAGTGTAATCAGATCCCAGACAACAGGTCTGAAATCCCTACACCAGATGTGGCAATCCATCACGCTCACTTAAAACGCATAGCACACCTCATACCAGAACTCGACCCTCAGGCACAGATAATACTGCTGTGGGGAAGAGACATCCTGCAGGTTCATAAAGTGAGAAGTCATATCAATGGACTCCACAATGCTCCCTATGCCCAAAGGCTAGACCTAGGATGGGTCATAATAGGAAACGTATGCTTGGAACACATGCACGCCCCATCTTCTGTGACATGCATGCTAACAAATACACTGGAGAAAGGACGCCCATCTGTTTCAACCTTGCAACAATGAGTTCCATGTCAAAGAACTACCACACAGCGTCCAGCTACCCAATCACCTAATAGACTTTGCTCATGACAGCAGTATGGTGTCAGGAAGCTATGAGGATCAGCTGGGGTGCACAGTCTTCCAGAGAACTAAGCAAGATGACCAAGTAGCAATGTCGGTAGAGGATAAGTTGTTCTTAGAGGTAATGGACAAAGGGACTTGTAAAAGATGAGACCAACAGCTGGGTTGCACCTCTTCCCTTCAGAACCCACAGACCACGTCTACCAAACAACAGAGATCAGGCATTCAAACATTTCTCCTCTCTCTAACACAATCTGCAAAAGAAGCCAGAGATGAGAAATCACTTCTTCTCTTTCATGTCAAAGATATTTGAGAACTGCCATGCAGAACTAGCTCCGACTCTCAAAGACTCTGAAGAATGCTGGTTCTTACCCATGTTTTGGAGTATACCATCCTAAGAAACCAGGCCAGATTAGAGTGGTGTTCGACTCCAGTGCTAAGTTTGATGATGTCTCCCTGAATGATGTTCTACTGACAGGACCAGATCTCAATAACAAACTACTGGGAGTACTTATGCGCTTCTGTAAGGATTCCATTGCCTTCATCGCTGCCATCCAGCAAATGTTCCATTGTTTCCTTGTGAGAGAGAGAGAGACAGGAACTTCCTAAGATTCTTCTGGTACAGAGACAATGATCCTACTAAAGAAGTCACAGAGTACCGCATGAGAGTGCACATCTTTGGCAATAGCCCTTCTGCAGTCGCCATCTATGAACTCAAAAGGTCAGCTCTAGAAGGAGAAACAATATGGGTCAGATGTCAGACAATTCATAGAGAAAGACTTTTATGTTGATGACTCTTTGAAAGCCATGCCTTCAAATGAGACTGCCATCAGTCTTCTCAGGAGAGCACAGGAGATGCTTGCTCTAACCTCAGGATTCACAAAATAGCCTCAAACAGCCAAGAACTCATGAAAGCATTCCCTTCACAAGACTTGTGTACCGGTCTCAGAGACCTGGACCTGGGGGTCAGACCCCACACCAATGCAGCGCAGCCTCGGGCTTCTCTGGAATCTACAGTCAGACACTTTTACCTTTCAGGTCAGCCAGGAAGAAAAGCCTTTCACACGCAGAGGTGTCCTGTCTACCATCAACAGCCTGTACGATCCCATAGGTTTTGCAGCTCCTGTTACTATACAAGGCGTGGAAGAACTCTTTAGCAGCTCTCTCCAACCTAAATGTGCCAAGGCCATACACTCCTGTGCCGTCTACAGAGATATAGAGCCAAAGACTGCATGTATTTGCAGATGCTTCTGTCAAAGCAATTGCTGCTGTTGCCTATCTCAAAATGGTGGACTCCAAATGTCAGCCACATTGGATTCGTCATGGGGAAAGCCAAACTTGCTCCACAACCAGAGCACACCATACCAAGGTTAGAACTTTGTGCTGCAGTCTTAGCCGTCGAGTTGGCAGAGTTAGTCACATCCGAGATGGATATCGACCTGTCACAAGCCAAGTTCTACTCAGACAGCAAGGTAGTCCTGGGATACATCCACAATGAAACCAAGCGATTCTATGTTTATATCAACAACAGAGTGCTACGAATTAGGAGATCAATTCATCCAAAACAGTGGCATTACGTCCCCACGGACCAAAACCCTGCAGATCATGCAGCTAGAGCAGTTGACGCAAGTCGACTAGAGAGCAGAACATGGCTCTCGGGACCAAAACTATTGTACACTGAGGAGCGTTGTCCAGACACCTTTGAACTGATAGAAGAGGACTCAGATGCTGAAATCCGCCCTCAGGTGTCCACACTTCATACAATGGCTTCTGATATTCAGCTTGGATCCCCACAGATTTGACAAATTTTCAAGTTGGAAGTCACTTACTCGAGCCATTATCTGCCTGACTCGTATAGCTCGCTCATTCAAGACCACCAGAATTTGTGACACAGAAAAATGTACAGGTTGGCATCTCTGTAAAAGCACCTATGTTACCTCCGACTTGGAATCTTCCAGAAAACGCATCATCTCTACAGTTCAGAGAGAAACCTACTCTGTGGAAATCCAATGTCTCATTAACAAAGCTCCAATACCAGCGAGCAGCTCATTGAGACAACTCGACCCATTCATCGACAACAACGGCCTGCTGAGAGTAGGAGGTCGCCTCAAAGAAGCTAAAATGGAGTTTGAAGAGAAATTCCCTCTTATCATTCCTGGAAAATGTCATGTTGCTTACCTAATCGTGCAACACTACCACAATCTGGTCAAACACCAAGGAAGACTATTTACAGAAGGAGCCATCAGAACTGCTGGCCTGTGGATTGTCGGTGCAAAGAAACTCATCTGTAGTGTCATCTACAAATGTATTACCTGCTGTAAGCTTCGTGGTTCCACTCAAACCCAAAAGATGGCTGACCTACCAGCAGATAGACTCAGCCCATACCCTCCTTTTACCAATGTTGGTCTCGATGTGTTTGGACCTTGGTCAGTTGTTACTCGTCACACGAGAGGCGGACAAGCCGATAGTAAACGTTGGGCCGTCATGTTTACCTGTCTGTCAATCAGAGCCATCCACATAGAGCTCGTTGAGTCACTTGACACCTCAAGCTTCATCAACGCTTTGAGACGTTTCATTGCCATCCGTGGTCCTATCAAGCATATACGATCAGACAGAGGTACCAACTTCATTGGTGCAGCAAAGGAATTGGGCATACCTTCTAATTTAGATCATAAGACTCTCGAAGTTCCTCAGTGACCAAAGTTGCACCTGGTCATTCAACCCACCTCACTCCTCACACATGGGTGGATCTTGGGAACGAATGATTGGTCTAGTACGAAGAATTCTTGACTCTACTCTTCTTCAGGAAGGAGCAGCGAGACTTACCCACGAAAGTCTAACTACCTTCATGGCAGAAGCCACAGCTTTAATCAACGCAAGGCCCCTTGGTTCCAGTTCCTAATGACCCTGAGGAGCCCTTGTATTGACTCTAGCTACTCTTCTAACCCAGAAAACAGGACTATCCAGTGCCCCTCCGGGAGGATTCGACGTTAAGGATCTCTACAAGCGCCAATGGAGGCAGGTACAAGGTCTTGCCAATACATTCTGGGACAGGTGATGCAAACAATACTTGTCTACCTTGCAGCCACGGACAAAGTGGCAATTTACCAGGCCTAATCTTCGGAGTGGTGACCTCGTCCTTGTTAAAGACTGCCAGGCCCATCGGAACCAGTGGCCACTTGGACTAGTTACTGCTACGTTTCCAAGTAAAGATGGCCATGTCCGCAAAGTCGAACTCAGGATGGCCAAAGGAGATGGACCTAAGACATTCTCCAGACCAGTGACTGAGCTGATTCTGTTATTATCTTCGGAGGATAAGAATGGTGGCATCTGTTCAATGCTTTGTTTCATTTTCCCTCCAACTCCCACTGTATCATGGGCAAATTTGCAAGGGATTATGGTCTAGTCCAGCCCCATTTCCCTGTCCAGTCCTCCATTTTTCAATTGCTTGCATACTGGAAACACCTCATCCATCTTCTCGCCCAGTGTTAGCGTCGCTGGTAAGTGACACGCTCCCTTTATAAATCCCTATCTCTCTTACTGGCCAGCTTAGATAGTTTCCTTGTTCAGCTGTCATGTAAGTTATGTATATGTGTATTTTCTATGTAACCGACACTGATTGTCTTCATGTATTTCTGTTCCTAGTTTCACCTCATCTATATATCTACGTTTAATAAAACACAGATTCAACTACAGTCTCCCTTATTGGACCCGGTATAGCGGTTTAGCTGCTTGGTAAGCTATTTGAATCCCGTTCATTTAGTGAGAGCATGACAACTAGTATCACGGTACAAGCCAAATATTTCTTCTTCAACATTTTCTGCCAGTTTTTTCAATGTTTCCTTAGGCAACTCAAGATTCTTTGTCTCCTTAACCAAGTCAGACAGAAGTAGTGGTTGGTCTTCTAGGCAACGAGCTTCTCATCAGGACTTCATACAATGCCTGTACTGTGCTTCCACAAACAGTTATAAGGGACTTTGCTGAAAACAGGATAAGAGAATCATTTGGATCTTCTATATCAAATGTCTGCTTTTTGGACTTTCTTTTTCCAAGTTGCACCTTTAAATTTGTTGGAGGAACAGATTCCAGCAGATTGTCAGTTGATCTTTCAGAGTGAACCAGAATGTTTACCTTTATAACGTGTCTTCTCTGCAAATCACAACGTCATCATTATTGGGACACATCCTTTACTATTATCTGAAGGTCCAATTCTGGCTGGTCAGAAGGTCTCTCTAACTCATCCAGCATCTCCACCTTCTTGGAATTTACATTCCAGGATCCCAATATAATGCAAGATTCATCTTCTGCTCTATTCCTGACAGCAGAACCTGCATTCATCACCAAACACATTCTCTCTAATAAGCCACTTTTATCCCTGCTGGATGCACTGACATCTTGAGAATTTGGGGTGACCATGGAATATTTCGACTCCCATGTGGAAGAAGATTCTGAAACTGGGGGGCGTGGCTATGTAGTGGTGAAGGAAGGACGCACGCTGCAAGAGCTCCTGCCTATCCTTCACATATCCTGCACATACTGCCTGTATATTGCTCTGGATCTGGCAGCGCTTGGTGTCCGCTGGTGTCGGGACCCCCCGGGAGCTCCGAGGAGGGGCACAGGACGGCTCCGGTGAGCGGGAGACTTGGAAAGCCGGGTAGTGGCGACCATCTTGGACACGCGCTCTATCAGAGGGAGCGCGGCTGTAATGGGGTTTTCCAAGCTAGGGTACCTCTTTCAGTACCACCCCGTGTTTTCGGAGGTCCGCTCTGCGTTGGCTGGAGTCTGAATGAAGGACGCTGGCTGGAATTCCTCTGAGTGAATGGGCGCATATAAAAGATCACTGCTTCTCCATGTATTTCCAGTCTGACAACACTTTACTCACAGGACACAGAATATATCACACAGATACAGAGGGCCGGCCAATAGATAAGCGTCAGGCCAGACATACATTACAAAAGCAGCAGGTGGCCGGAGCCTGCGTATGTTTACTGTGGGAATTACAAAGGTAGGGGGAGGGTGGACACTGCTGATACATTAGGGACATGCATCTCACATGGAACCTATTATATATACATATAACTGCACAACATATTCTGGGTGCTGAGTGGTTCTGTAACAGCGGCGTCCAGCTTCCAGCGCTGCAGTGTCGCAGGGACAGCGACCTGTATCCTATAGGATCTGAGGGATATGCGGTGAGGGCCCTGGAAGACGGGCCCTGCATTATTCCCTCTTTCTGAACTGAATTGCTGGCCTGTTGGTGCCATTACTGTGGGGGAACCTGCTCCCCTTCCCATTGCTGCTGTCTCTGAGGGTGGATATCCCTCCCCCTGCTATAGGAGCCTTAGTGATCTTCTGTCTCTGTCTACACAGACTCCGCTCCCAGGCTATAATTAATAAATGTGGTCTCTGCTGTGTATATAATTGCAATGGGAGGATTTCTGGACTGTACAATTTCAGCTATACTGGTGTGTTTCATTGCTCTTAATCATGAATCGATCTAAAGCAGGGGTCCCCAACCGCCGGTCCGCGGCCCAGCACCGGGCCGCTGCAGTGCCCTTGCCGGTCCGCGGACACAAGGGGAGCCAGGGGCGGTCAGTGGCGTAGCGGGGGCTGGGGCGGCGCGTGTAGCGGCGGCAGGGAGCGATCCAAGCAGCTCCGCTGCCTGCAGGAGGGAATAGCAGGAGTGGAGCTGCAAGGACCCGTCCAGCTTCCTGCCCGCCGCCCGCGCTTCCCTGTCTCTGACTGACACAGAGAGGAGAGCGCGGCCGCTGCTGTGTCAGAGCAAGGAAGCGCGGGCGGCGGGCAGGTGAGAGGAGAGAGGTGGTGTCTGTGTGTATATGTATGTCTGTGTGTGTGTGTATAGTGTGTGTGTACATGTATGACTGTGTGTGTGTGTGTGTGTGTGTGTGTGTGTGTGTCTGTGTAGCCTGGCCCTGGAGGAGAAGGGGACATGAGAGAAGGCCATGAGGGGAGTGATGGAGAGACGGGAGTGATGGGGTGAAGGCAATGATGGGGAGAGGGGAGTGATGGGGTGAAGGCAATGATGGGGAGACAGCAGTGATGGGGTGAAGGCAGTGATGGGGAGACAGCAGTGATGGGGAGAGGGGAGTGATGGGGTGAAGGCAATGATGGAGAGATGGCAGTGATGGGGTGAAGGGAGTGATGGGGTGAAGGCAATGATGGGGAGAGGGGAGTGATGGGGTGAAGGCAATGATGGGGAGAGGGGAGTGATGGGGTGAAGGCAATGATGGGGAGAGGGGAGTGATGGGGTGAAGGCAATGATGGGGAGAGGGGAGTGATGGGGTGAAGGCAATGATGGGGAGAGGGGAGTGATGGGGTGAAGGCAATGATGGGGAGACAGCAGTGATGGGGTGAAGGCAATGATGGGGAGAAGGCAATGATGGGGAGAGGGGAGTGATGGGGTGAAGGCAATGATGGGGAGACAGCAGTGATGGGGTGAAGGCAATGATGGGGAGAAGGGGGTGATGGGGTGAAGGCAATGATGGGGAGAAGGCAATGATGGGGAGAGGGGAGTGATGGGGTGAAGGCAGTGATGGGGTGAAGGCAATGATGGGGAGACAGCAGTGATGGGGTGAAGGCAATGATGGGGAGAAGGGAGTGATGGGGAGAGGGGAGTGATGGGGTGAAGGCAATGATGGGGAGACAGCAGTGATGGGGTGAAGGCAATGATGGGGAGAAAGGAGTGATGGGGTGAAGGCAATGATGGGGAGAAGGGGGTGATGGAGCACTTATTCAAAACCTATGGTGAGTTGAGTCACATTATAAAAGTTATTTAATTATAAGTATGCACTGCTACACTACAACTGTGTCCATAGCCCCGCCCCCTTATGACCAAAGCCCCGCCCCTGCCACACCTCCATCCCCGCCCTGCCGGGCCATGGAAGAATGGTCTTGCTTGAAACCGGTCCCTGGTGCAAAAAAGGTTGGGGACCACTGATCTAAAGGATCGACGGCAGCAGAAAAATTAAAGGAATTTGTCAGAACCGACCCTTCTGAGAGTGCACGTTCTCTACGGAATGCCCCCTCACAATCTCAGCATAAAAATCGTCCCTCAGGGGGTGGAGAGGAGACCGAACAGGAAGAAATGACTCTTAAGCAGGCATTTGAGCAGCTGATGCATGCTCTCTCACTAGGACATCTCTGACGGAGAAAATAGAGGATGTCTACACTGAGGTGGGGAGGCTCCGCCAGGATATGCAGGCTATGAGAGGGCGCATCACAGAGGTGGAGACGAGTGTCCCAGGTGGAAGACACCATTACGCCTATGGAGGCCAAGTTAACCAAGGTAGCGGGATCTATGAACGCCTGGAGGCAAAAGGCAGACGACTTAGAAAATAGAATGCGTCGGAAAAACATCCGTGTCATCGGCCTGCCTGAACGCTCTGAAGGTCAGCACCCTGAGCAATTCCTAGAGGGCTGGCTTAAGGCCTCTCTGGGAGATGAATTCTCGGTGTTCGCTGTTGAGAGAGCCCACAGTGTTTCCACCAAGCCTTTGCCTCCGGGGGCCCCACCTAGACCCTTCCTGGCACGTCTCATCAACTGTAAAGATAGAGACACCATTCTACGCCTTGCACGACAAAAGAGTCCCATCAAGTTCAACAATGCTGTGATCTCAATCTTCCCGGATTTCTCCATGGAACTCCAGAAGCAACGTGCACAATTCATTGACATCAAGAAGCGGCTCAGGGAAAGGAACATTGTGTATTCCATGATTTATCCAGCTCGGCTTCGGGTTGTGCATGGGGGTTCCACCGTGTTTTTCACGGATCCGGCGGAGGCTACAGAGTGGCTGCGGTCCCATAGAGGATCTCCTGCAAAGGAATCCTAGTGTGTCTACTTTCATCTGGATCCCTTAATTGCAGGCTTAATCAGAGCTCTCCTGGCGGGCACCCAGATATCTACAATACCGGACACTGCGTTCAGTGATGGTATCCCCTTGTTTATTTTTTAATAGGGGCGCGGAACTTTGCTCCTATGTTACTAGGTTTATATCTTGTTCTCTTTTTTTCAAAAACTTTAGTTTTAGCTTTAAATGTTACTTAGGTAGAAGTTGCAGCCAATGCAAGTCCTGCTATTTATGTGGTGTCTCTGAGTTCTACTTGGGCGCCGATACGCAACATGCCCAGATAAGTGGAGATGGGTTCTAAATTAATATGCATGACATGGAATGTGAGGGATATCAAAACCCCCCGGAAAAAGGTTAAAGTATTTTAACAAATCAGGCACTATCGCCCTCACATTGTGGCTCTGGTTGAGACACACTTGACCAGAGATACAGCTCGGAGTGTACAAAAACCATGGGTTCAGTGGTCTACACGCATTTCACACCAGGTTATTCCAGGGGAGTCTCATTACTAATACACAATGACGTTAGATGGGAGGTTCTGGAGGCCCGGAGAGACTCTGAAGGGCGCTTCATATTTGTGTATGCACTGATCAACTCTAGGAAATATGTTATTCTGTGTGTTTATAATCCCCCTCCAGTGGGTACATCAATTCTCCAGAAAGCATTGAGTTTTGCTCTGAATTACCCAGATGCAGATGTCATTTGTATGGGGGACTTTTTAATTTGGTTATGAATAATTGCCTTGACAGATTGAGACTGGATGATGGGACACAAGGTGGGACCTCGGCAGCGGCTACATCCCAATTATCAGTTTATAGAAGGTAGTGGGTGGTTAGACCTATGGAGAACGTGTCACCCAGAGATAAGAGAGTATACGTGCCATTCATCCACTAAGCGTTCTGTATCTCACATAGATTACATTTTTGGATCTAGTGGTCTGGCAATGTGGGTGGATAGTATTGAGCATGGAAGTAGAGGGATTTCGGATCATAGTCCAATCATTCTTAAACTCAGGTATGGCCCACCAAGTGGTAGGATGACATGGAAATTAAACCCTGTCTGGCTGAAATTGGTTGTCACCTGACAGAACAATTGACCAATAACATGATTTCGTGTCCTCCCACCCCAAACTCCGGAATGTTAATTTATTTTGTGACACCCTTAAGGCGTACTTGAGGGGTTGCCTATCTTCTACGATCTCCTACATCAAGCAGGTGATGTCGGGGGAGGATGACGAAATAGAGCAACGATTGAAAGATTCAGAGGCCGCTTACATATCCGATCAAACTAGTGGTAATAGAGTGGAGTGGTTGACTGCCCAAAGATTATATACTCACACTTAGATTCTAAGTCCAAACGTAAATTATTTTTTACTCGCCAGTCCGACTTTGAACTAGGGAACCAATCTAGTAAATTTCTGGCCTATTTGGTGCGACAGCACAATACTACAGATCCGCAGCTCAGACAGTACATTGGTGTCCTCGACCGAAGAAATAATGGGCTGTTTCCATGATTATTATAGTTCACTGTACAGCTCAAGAAATGACATTGACAGCCAGGGGTGTCTAGACTATCTATCTGATATAACGTTTCCCACATTGAGTACTTCTCTGCGGGCCTTTATGGACGCTGAATTTACTTTGGAAGAGATAGAAGATGCCATGAAGGATATGGCCTCTGGGAAAGCCCCTGGGCTGGATGGGTTTCCTATTGAGCTGTAAAGGAAATACCAGAAGATTTTGGCGCCACTTTTGTTGTCAGTGTTTCGGGGGATCTGGGGGGGAGGGGTCATGCCGGAGTCCTTCTATGAAGCTAATAGTGCTTAAGAAAGAAGGGAAGGACCCTCTAGATTGTGGATTTTATCACCCCATATCTTTAGTAAATGTGGATTATAAAATTTTTTCGAAAATCTTGCCTTCTATGCTGAACTCAAATATTTTGGAACTCGTACACCCTGACCAGACTGGCTTTATGCCCGGTAAAAGCACTTCCATTAATATTAGACGGAATCAATCGGTGGTCCAATACAGTTCCTTGATGCCGGACAATAGGTGGGCATTGGCATCGTTGGATGCAGCCAAGGCCTTCGATTCCCTTGAGTGGCCCTTCCTCCACGCATGCTTGCAGAAATATGGTTTTGGGGATAGGTTCCTAAAATGGGTTAATACATTGTATATGAAACCTAAGGCCTGTATCATTATAAATGGTTCCATATCTGAGTCCTTTTCTCTGCACAGAGGGACTCGTCAAGGGTGTCCCCTTTCCCCGGCCCTCTTTGCTCTTGCAATAGAGGCTCTGGCAATTCGCATGAGAACTTCCCCTAATATTATGGGTATAGAAATAGCAGATCGGGTGGATACCGTAGGCCTATACGCTGATGACATGGTAATATTTATGGATAGGGCGGAGGAGACACTGACGGGGGTGATTGCTACTATAAATGAATTCAGCAAATATTCCGGCCTGTATATAAATTGGGAGAAATCTGCTCTGATGCCTCTTTCTCATACCCCGATGCCGTGACTTGAGACTCTCTCTTGGCTGCCTATTGTACCACATTTTAAATATCTGGGTGTTCATATTTCTCAATCCAGCACGCTTGATCTGCAACTTAATATATATCCATTACTAGAGATGGTTAAAGTCAAATTTGCGATCTGGAGCAAACTCCCGCTGTCTGTAGCTGGACGCATTAATTTAATTAAAATACTACTCCCTAATATCAGCTATTTTCTCCAACATAGTGCTGTGGTGGTGCCTAGGTCTTTCTTTACTAATTTGAATTCCCATATTATGTCTTTTATATGGGGGAAAGCCAGGCCAAAGCTCAAGCTGTGCACCCTACAAAGGCCAAAAAAAGGGGGGGTAGCACTACCGGATTTTTTTCTATATTATCCGGGCAGGCAAGAGCTATAAATAAGTGGATGACTGGTCATCATCTTCCTAACTCTGAGAGCCATCTGCTTCATGCCGCACGTGCTGATTGCCCACTGGGGTTTTTAGAATTGGAGAAGGTAAATGTCCCACGTCTGTTACCCATGCTTCGTCTGGCAAGATTAGTGTGGAGACAGATTAAGAGGGTGGTTGGATTTCGTGATATCATAGCTGAAATGCTCTTATGGAATAATAGTTATTTTCCAACACTGCTTGCCCACCCATCTGCCGAATTCTGGCATCAGTACAATGTTTCTGCGATAGGAGATATATATGACTGCGGTACACTATTATCTTTCAAACAATTACAAGCTACTGTAAGTGTAATGTCCCGAGATCGCAATTCTTCCGATATTTGCAATTGAGATCGGCCATTCAATCGTACATGAGATGTGCTGGTGTGAATAATGCTATTTCGTCTCTAGCCTTGATAGGCATTCTTAAATCACAAGGTCCCCAGGGTCTCCTCTCTGTATACACACATGCTATCGGTGGGGATGGAATCTGCCTTATGCTTGGTTAGGGGGAAATGGGAATGGCTCATCCCTGATGCGCAGGGAGAGGAGTGGGAAGAAATCCTGGAGTCACCAACTAAGGTGTGTCTGTCAATTAACAACAGAATGATACAACTTTATATTATAAACCAATCATATTTGACTCCGACTCGACTTATTAAGATGGGCCGTTTCCAATCTTCGGAGTGTTTGAGATGTCATACATCAGATGCAGATTTTATTCACATGATTTGGCAGTGTCCAATTATAGCACATTATTGGAAAGAGGTGACATCATTGTTAACCTCCCTGACACAAATTCCTATTCCCCTTGAGCCATTGGTTTGTCTGTTTGGGGTGTGGGATGATGAGACATGGGGACATTATACAGGGATTTTCTTGCGGGAGACATTGTTTATGGCACAGAAGGTACTAGCACTATGGTGGATGGGGGGGTTCGGATCCCTCCCTTAGAGCCTGGATTGAGTTGGTGAACTCAATTATACCATACGAGCGTACGCTGTATCAAAACAGAGGGTGCCCGGGTAAATTTGAGAAGATATGGGAGAGGTGGAATTCCTCTCATCTCATGTTGTAGGACGGAGATATCGCATGATAAAGAGCTAATTATGTGGACACAGGCTGCAAATAGTTGTTGTTTTGTAGTAGTAATGGTTTAGAGGTTTGACAGGCTTTATTACTTGAATAATAACACGCAGACTAATGTAAGGTAATTGACAGTATGTTTTATTCTGTAAACAACTGGTATACATACACTGTTTGACATTAATGCTCTGTGGAACATATACGTGTTATATGGTGTTTTCATCATCGTCAGTTTGTACAGTGGGGCAAAAAAGTATTTAGTCAGTCAGCAATAGTGCAAGTTCCACCACTTAAAAAGATGAGAGGCGTCTGTAATTTACATCATAGGTAGACCTCAACTATGGGAGACAAACTGAGAAAAAAAAATCCAGAAAATCACATTGTCTGTTTTTTTTTCATTTTATTTGCATATTATGGTGGAAAATAAGTATTTGGTCAGAAACAAGCAATCAAGATTTCTGGCTCTCACAGACCTGTAACTTCTTCTTTAAGAGTCTCCTCTTTCCTCCACTCATTACCTGTAGTAATGGCACCTGTTTAAACTTGTTATCGGTATAAAAAGACACCTGTGCACACCCTCAAACAGTCTGACTCCAAACTCCACTATGGGGAAGACCAAAGAGCTGTCAAAGGACACCAGAAACAAAATTGTAGCCCTGCACCAGGCTGGGAAGACTGAATCTGCAATAGCCAACCAGCTTGGAGTGAAGAAATCAACTGTGGGAGCAATAATTAGAAAATGGAAGACATACAAGACCACTGATAATCTCCCTCGATCTGGTGCTCCACGCAAAATCCCACCCCGTGGGGTCAGAATGATCACAAGAACAGTGAGCAAAAATCCCAGAGCCACGCGGGGGGACCTAGTGAATGAACTGCAGAGAGCTGGGACCAATGTAACAAGGCCTACCATAAGTAACACACTACGCCACCATGGACTCAGATCCTGCAGTGCCAGACGTGTCCCACTGCTTAAGCCTGTACATGTCCGGGCCCGTCTGAAGTTTGCTAGAGAGCATTTGGATGATCCAGAGGAGTTTTGGGAGAATGTCCTATGGTCTGATGAAACCAAACTGGAACTGTTTGGTAGAAACACAACTTGTCGTGTTTGGAGGAAAAAGAATACTGAGTTGCATCCATCAAACACCATACCTACTGTAAAGCATGGTGGTGGAAACATCATGCTTTGGGGCTGTTTCTCTGCAAAGGGGCCAGGACGACTGATCCGGGTACATGAAAGAATGAATGGGGCCATGTATCGTGAGATTTTGAGTGCAAACCTCCTTCCATCAGCAAGGGCATTGAAGATGAAACGTGGCTGGGTCTTTCAACATGACAATGATCCAAAGCACACCGCCAGGGCAACGAAGGAGTGGCTTCATAAGAAGCATTTCAAGGTCCTGGAGTGGCCTAGCCAGTCTCCAGATCTCAACCCTATAGAAAACCTTTGGAGGGAGTTGAAAGTCCGTGTTGCCAAGCGAAAAGCCAAAAACATCACTGCTCTAGAGGAGATCTGCATGGAGGAATGGGCCAACATACCAACAACAGTGTGTGGCAACCTTGTGAAGACTTACAGAAAACGTTTGACCTCTGTCATTGCCAACAAAGGATATATCACAAAGTATTGAGATGAAATTTTGTTTCTGACCAAATACTTATTTTCCACCATAATATGCAAATAAAATGAAAAAAAAACAGACAATGTGATTTTCTGGATTTTTTTTTCTCAGTTTGTCTCCCATAGTTGAGGTCTACCTATGATGTAAATTACAGACGCCTCTCATCTTTTTAAGTGGTGGAACTTGCACTATTGCTGACTGACTAAATACTTTTTTGCCCCACTGTATATTGTATACCCTGACTATGATTCAATAAACGAATTTAAAAAAAAAAAAAAAAAAAGATTCTGAAACTCTTGGTACATCAGGATCAGGAAAAGATGCAGGATATGGAGGGATTTCCACCATGAATTTCGCAAACAAGCCCAATGGACTGTGACAATCACGATCATCTGGCTCTGATGGGTTCACACTGAGCCGTGTATCCATGTTGTATCTTTCATTCTTGGCCCGCCAGTAAGAGGAGCTTATGGTGGTCTGCCCATGTACTCTAAAAGGAACCCCAACAGTGCCAACTGACCCGGTACCAACATCCCCCTCCTCACGTTCACTCCTTGGCATAGGCCAGTCTCGTCGCATTCCTTCCTATCATTTATGTACCTTAAAGAGCTTGCTTGAAAAGCTCCTTGTTTTTTTTGTTTCCTGGTTTCTCACATTGGACACAATACACTTCATATAAATTTGATAGAGGAATGCTGTTATGTAGGCTCAGTATTTCATTACAAATATTTCTTTGTCCACTATATTTATCTCCTTGAGAGCCATAACTGTTATGAGTCACCGAGGAGGAAAAAACAAACAGCAAGCTAAGCCCAGAAAACCGGAGAGGTTGGTAACTAGCGGATTGCAGGAAAAATCACCAGCAAGAAACTAGGGAGTCGACTGCCTTAAATCCAATCAGAAACTCCTGATGTCCAATCGCAGTCCTCTTCCTCAGGTGGCCGGTCTCTGCCATTTAGATCAGCTTTATTACCTCCCTTCACCAACAGAGGGGGTCCAGATAGAGAACTCACTACTCCTCTGTCAGCACAGCCAGCTCCATAACCCTCACCAGAAGCCAGAGGCAAACCCGAAAATGAGCTCACAACAGTACCCCCCCTTGAGGAGGGGTCACCGAACCCTCATCCACGCCACCGGGCCGATCAGGATGGGCCCGACGAAAAGCATGAACCAATCTATCGGCATGAATATCAGAGGCAGAGACACAAGAATTGTCCTCCTGGCCATAACCCTTCCACTTGACCAAATACTGGAGTCTCTGTCTAGCCAGACGAGAATCCAGTATTTTCTCTACCTCATATTCCACATTACCTTCAACCAATACAGGGTCAGGCGGTGCAGCCATAGGAACTACTGGCTCAACATATCTCTTCAACTTCAACTTTGGAGAAGCCACCTTCATAGAGAGATTCTTTGATGACAACCAAACCATATCACCCACTTTAAACCGGGGACCAATGGTCCTATGCCGGTTAGAAAACCGCTGGGCCTTTTCCTGGGAGAGAGACAACTT
This sequence comes from Dendrobates tinctorius, assembly GCF_039654945.1. Taxonomy (NCBI): domain Eukaryota; kingdom Metazoa; phylum Chordata; class Amphibia; order Anura; family Dendrobatidae; genus Dendrobates; species Dendrobates tinctorius. Next base: position 16,285,806 of record NW_027361794.1, read on the forward strand.
ATCCACTACTTGGTCCCAAATCTGCTGCATTCTCTCTACCACAGTGTCAACACCTGGGCAGGCTGAAGATTCCACTTGCCCTGAAGAAAATCGAGGATGAAAACCAAAGTTACAGAAAAAGGGCGACATCAAGGTGGCAGAACTAGCTCTATTATTTAAAGTGAATTCGGCCAAGGGCAAAAATGAAACCCAATCATCCTGATCAGCAGATATAAAACATCTCAAATAGGACTCCAAAGTCTGGTTTGTTCTCTCCATCTGCCCATTGGTCTGAGGGTGAAACGCAGAGGAGAAGGACAACTGAATTCCCAGCTTGGAACAAAAGGCTTTCCAGAATCTGGAAACAAACTGAACTCCTCTGTCCGATACAATGTTCTCAGGAATCCCATGCAACCGAACCACCTGTTTGTAAAAACAAGGGTACCAACTCTGAGGAAGATGGCAACTTTGGGAGTGGTACAAGATGGACCATCTTAGAAAATCTATCACAAATCACCCAGATAAGTCATTCTCTGAGAGACAGGAAGATCAGAAATAAAATCCATTGAAATATGGGTCCATGGCCTCTTAGGCACCGGCAAGGGCATCAATAACCCCAAGGCTTGAAAAAATGCATCCACATTAGTCAAAACAGGATCTTCAGGTGTCAAAGAAAACGCCCAATCCTGGGGATCGCCGCGCAGCAAGGAGATGACAATTTTAACCTGCTGTGCAGAGCTCCCCAATGAGTTAGGCTTCAAGGCAAGAAATAATTTACAATTATTCTTAAAATTCAAAAATTTAGACCCATCCCCAGAAAACACATCAGGAGCAGGGATCCTTGGTTCAACAGCATGTGAATGAGTGAGATAGGCGGAAATTCCCCGCACTTCAGCAGCGAGCTGCTCCACACGATCAGACAATTGCTTAATCTCCATCAAGGAGAAAAAGAAAAAAAAAAAGAATCCTCCTACAGCCCCAGAGAAAAAGAGGAGAAAATATACATATAAAAAAAAAAAATTCTGACTTTTTTTTTTTTTTTTTTTTTTACAATTGTCTCCTGCTTTTGAGTACCCTAGAATCTGCGGTATGGCTGGTGATTCTGTTATGAATGAGTCACCGAGGAGGAAAAAACAAAAAGCAAGCTAAGCCCAGAAAACCGGAGAGGTTGGTAACTAGCGGATTGCAGACCCCTGATCCTATCCACAACAACTAGCAGTAGCCGTGGAGCGTGGTACTAGACGCCTCGTCACGGCCGGAGAACTAAATAAGCCTAAAGAAAGGGAAAATCTAAACTGCCCCATAGCAGACCCCAAAGCAATAGACAGCCCCCAACATGTATTGTCAGTGAAACAAGATGAAAACAGACACAGGTAGAAAGATAGGCTGAGCAAAAGATGGGGCCCTCGCTAAGTAGAAAGGACAGGAAAGAAAAGCTGCTGTCTGCAATCACGCAAAAAACCCTGCCAAAAAGAATGTCCAACACGTCTGAGAGAAAAAGGCCCTGAAGTCGCTACTTTAAATCACTATATCAGCACTCAGGTATATTCTGAAGACAGAGCAAAAGAGATCAACTGATCAGAGACAAAATGGGGATTCAGCCCAGTCCCAGCCAGGGCTGGCTGAACACAAAAACTAAGTAAACCAGACAAAAACTCATATGAACAATAGCAGAGAAAACTTAGCTTTAGGAAGGCAGGAACCAAACTGGAAACCAGGAGCCACAGTCAGGAAAATCCACCAGCAAGAAACTAGGGAGTCGGCTGCCTTAAAGCCAATCAGAAACTCCTGCTGTCCAATCGCAGTCCTCTTCCTCAGGTGGCCGGTCTCTGCCATTTAGATCAGCTTCATTACCTCCCTTCACCAACTGAGGGAGTCCAGATAGAGAACTCACTACTCCTCTGTCAGCACAGCCAGCTCCATAACCCTCACCAGAAGCCAGAGGCAAACCCGAAAATGAGCTCACAACACATAACTTTGGCTGCATCAAATGGTAACGGGCAGTGCAGTATAACATTAATCTTTGGTGAGTATGGCTTTTTCTGCATTTATATAATATGCATGGAACCACAGTATTTGACACAATATTAGGTGCTCACATGTCTTTGCATTGCCAGGGGTGATATTTCTTATTATGGGCTATTATTTATTGTGCCATATGTTGACAAATGTATGTTTTTCTATTTAAGAATTACGTATTTACTATCATAATGATTTTCTGCATACTTGGTAGGACATTAATTGTATCAAGACCATAACATCACTTGCTATTGTAATAAAGCAGATTATATTGTTTGTCAACATATTGTTGCTATCTATGTCACACAGCCTGCACAATGGTTTTAAAAAATTTTTTTAAATGGTTTTAATTAGTGTGTGCACTATTGTTACAATAAAGCCTTTTTTCACTTTATTAATCAGGTGATTGCGCCTTATTGTGCCGTCTTTCTTGTTTTCATACAAATGGTAAGAGTTCAATACAAAGCAGTGATGGCTGAATGCTTGTAGATGCTGAGGACTTAATCAATTTTTGAAGCGATAACTTCTATGAGGGAGACTGCATATTCCTTCTTTACTGGATTATAAACAGGAAAATAAAAAAATGATCTTATTATTTCTAAATTACTTTGTTGAAACCCTCTGTAATCGTCGTTGGTGTCTCCAATATTTACTCCACAGCTGAAAGGAACAGTTAGGGAAAATTTGGCATGGTCAGTTCTTTTTCCGAACATCTTCACATTAGTGCACTTCTCTCTTTAATTTCAGGAATACATAGTAGCAGCAGGCTTGCACATTATTTGCCTGTTTATCCTGGGAAAGTTGATTGTAATGATTCTCCCCAGTACTCAATGGGTTAAGCTTCTGTTTTTCTGGAAAGGCTGAATAAACATATGATTGCTGTTGATCGTCATATTCTCCTGAAAATAATTCTTCATAGAGGGTCCCATCATACCATAAAAAATTCCGAAACGTTTGTCGTCCAAGAATATATTAATAATAAATTTTATTTCTATAGCGCTGACATATTCCGCAGCACTTTACATTTCAGAGGGGACTTGTACAGACAATAGACATTACAGCATAACAATAATCACATAGATCATAACAGATACCAAGAGGAATGAGGGTCCTTCTCCCAAGCTTACAATCTATGAGGAAAAAAAGGGAGACACGAAAGGTGGGTGGTAACAGTTGTCCTGATTGTATGGACCAGCCATAATGTTAAGTGTGTAACAGTACAGACACAGAGGGCTAATGGATGCATAAAGCATGTGGGAACATGATGCGGGGAACCTGGTTATGGTAAAAACTTTTGGCTGTGCCCCATAAGGATAGATTAGGTTAATGTGTTGAGGCGGTAGGCCAGTCTGAATAAATGAGTTTTCAGGGCAAGATTAAAATTGTGGGGATTGGGGACTAATCGTATTGACATGGGAAGTGCATTCCAAAGAATTGGCGCAGCACATGTATAATCTTGGAGACGGGAGTGGGAGGTTCTGATTATTGAGGATGCTAACCTCAGGTCATCAGCAGAACGGAGGGCACGGGTAGGGTGGTATACTGAAACAAGGGAGGAGATGTAGGGTGGTGCTGAGCCATGAAGAGCTTTGTGGGTGAGGGTAATAAGTTTGTACTGGATTCTGGAGTGGATGGGTAGCCAGTGTAATGACTGGCACAAGGTAGAGGCATTGGTGTAATGATTGGCGTGAAATATGATCCTGGCTGCAGCATTCAAGACAGATTGCAGGGGGGGAGAGTTTGGTAAGAGGGAGACCGATTAGAAGAGTTACAATAGTCGAGACGAGAATGAATAAGAGAAACAGTAAGAGTTTTTGTGGCGTCAAAACTAAGAAAAGGTTGAATTCTAGAAATGTTTTTGAGGTGCAGATGACAAGAGCGAGCCAGTGATCGTATGTGGGGGACAAAGGAAAGCTCGGAGTCAAGTATGACCTCAAGACAGCAGGCATGTTGCTGGGGAGTAATAGTGGAACCACACGTGGAAATGGCAATATCGGGTATAGGTACATTAGTAGAGGGAGGAAACACAAGTTCAGTCTTTGACAGGTTCAGTTTCAGATATAATGAGGACATGATGTTAGACACAGCGTTTAGACAATCGCCGGTGTTTTCTAGAAAGGCTGGCGTGATGTCAGCTATACATTGCATACAGCTTTCAACATATTTTCGGGTTTCCATAACCATTTGCAATTTTAGGAAGGCTTTGACAGCTTGAGGTTTCAGGGTATACTTTAAAAATGTGTGTATTATATATATATAAATATATATATATATATATATATATATATATATATATATATATATATATATATATTTAAAAAAAAAAAATTATATATCTCCTGTCCACAATCCCGTTATTCAGACTGCATAGTTGCTTCTTCTCATGAGCTTTAGTGAGAGCATCCCTAATTTTCTGGCACTTTACAGATTTCCTACCATTTAAAGGAATCTGTATCACTAGTTTTTTGACCAATATTGGTGTTGTATTTCGGCAAAAGTTCTGAAGTGTTCTCAAATTTGGTTTGAACAGATGCAGATTCTTTGTTTCTTTTTCCTTACTGGCAGTCCAATTTTTGACAAAGGTGTCTATGATGCCCAGAGTATAGTATTTAAAAATGTGTACCCCCATTGGGAACAGGCTGGCAGCCCAGGCACTGCATGTATGGGCATTATAACTCTAAGAGACTCGGTCCTTTACTTTAAGCACATTTGGTACTGAACCCTTTTCAATGTCTACCTCTTTTCTGCAACGACATGACCAGGGTAAACGTGGTCTGTGCTGTTTATGGAAGTACAATGTTGGACAAGTGTGTCTATGATTGCACTAACATTTTGGTTACAAAGTTCCCACCACGGGGAAACGTTTGTCAGCCAATACACTGCGTGTATGGGCATTACTAGTGTAGGAGACCCGATCCTTTACGTTTGGCCTACTTGAAATTGAGGCCTTCATCACGATCTCCTCCTTAACAGCCAATAGATGACCAGGGGGAACGTCTTCGGTGCTGTTATAGGCAGTACAATTTAGGGTAAGTGTGTCTGTGATGACAAGAGTATATTTGTTACCAAAGTACCCCCGCATGTGTAAATGACATCCTGGTTTGCAAATACTTCATAAAATTTGCGTGCTTTTAAAGACCTCACTTATAAAGCTCAGTTTTCTGTTGACTGGTTGATCACATTGGACACAATATACTGCATATTACTTTGATAAAGCAATGCTGTTAATTTGGCTCAGTAGCTCAATAGAAATATATCTTTTGACACAATATGTTTTCTCATATTGAAAGCCGTTACTTTGGCTGCATCAAATGGGAAGTGTTTAACAGTAAAAAGTGACAGCTGAATGCTTGTTGATGCAGAGTACGTAATGTAATCATTTTTGGCTGAGATAACTTGTATGATGGAGACTGCATGTTCCTTCTTTCTTTCTAGGATAAGAAACAGGAATAATATATGCTATTTTTATCTGTAAAGAAATTTTTGGAAAGGATGTCAGAACATCTATTGAGTTTCTAATATTTACTACACAGCAGAATGGAACAGTTATGGAATATTGAGCATGGTCACAGTTATGTTTTAGAACATCTTCACATTCTTGCAGTTCTTTTATTTCCGGAATACATAGTAGCAGCTAGTTTTAACATTACTTACCTATAGATACTGGTCAAGAAGATTGTCATGATTATCCATAGTAGTCTATGGGTTAAGCTTAAGTTTTTCAAGAACAGCTGAATATAGATATGATTGCTGTTAATAGTGTAGTGCGAAGATACAAATGGCTCTTTTGAATCCATATGGAAATATACAGAATGCATTCTGACAATTACATAGCTGCATTTTTGGTAAAAGATGTACAGATGTGAAAGAAAATGCTCATCCTGCCACAATCTGGAGAACTGTTTGTTTATTGACTTCACAAACAGTTCTAAGCTTCCATATGTTAGTGGTTTGTGATTGTAGAACTTTACGGTTTACTTAACCTCTGTCTGTGGTGGTTTTATCTAAATCTATGTGGCTTTTATATTCTAAGTGTAAGCACTCATACTATTCAATCATACTATTCCTTTAATTTTGTACTTTGAAATAAAAAATGCGTTATATTGCAAATATTGGCCATCTTTAAAGCTGTATCTGAACCTTAGTGTTCAAACCTTGGCAAATAAAATGGCCAAATTATCCATTAAATAATTCTGCAAAGAGGGAACCATCACACCATTAAAAAATATGAAAAGTTGGTTGTCCTTCAATGTAGTGCATCCTGCTCTCAACATACTGTCGGGATTCCATTATAATTTGAAAACCAAGAAAGGGTTTGACAGCTTGAAGTTTCATGGTACAGTCCTTTTTTTTTTTTTTTTTTTCTTACTAACAGTCTCCTGTCTCCAATCACGTCATTCAGACTGCATTGTTGGTTATTCTCAAAAGCGTAACTGAAAACATACACGATTAGTAAACTTTTATAGTCTTGCAAGCATTTAAAGTAATCTGTTTCACTTGCTTTTGGACTAATTGGTGAGATTTTTATCAGCCATATCTTTGAAGTGTTAGCAAGTTTTGGTGGTAGAGATGCTGATTCTTTCAATTTTTTTTTTTTTTGCTTCCAGTCAGTTCTCCTTAACGCTCTGTGATTTTCTATGTGATTTTTTTTTTTTTAATATTTGAATATTGAGAAATGTAATTGGTAGGGGAAGAACGCACTTTTCTGACATTTGAAAATAGTCTTCTGGAACCATGCCTTTTGTAGCGTCCACCATCTTGCAATGTACGTTTTTTGCCTACAGTTTCACAGTTCACGAATGCTTTTCTTTGCCATCAGAAGATGATTTCAGTGAAGCCACGTTATTTTCTTTATCTGATACAATAACATGTGAAAAAAAAAAAATCTTCAAGTGTTTCTGTTTAGAAAACGAACACTTTGCATGGAGGTGCAATTAATTTTTTTGGCGTGCAAATGCCATTTACATTGATATGTTGAAAATCTTACACCGAAGCCCCAATATTCGTCACTGGGGTAGATAACTTAGACCTTTTATGTCTATCATTGGCGACTTCTGGATGTGTCAAATAAATATTGTGAAGTGGATTTTCATGGGCCCATCCATTATGTGAGTTCCAAGGTGTAATGGGGTGCATATGACTAGGCAGCAGGGCAGACATTGCTGTCACTGTGAACAAAAGAGTACGGGAATACCAAATGAACATTGTGAAGTGGATTTTCATGGGCCCATCCAGTATGTGGGTACCAAGGTGTAATGGAGTGCATATGACTATGCAGCAAGGCAGTCCTTGCATTCAATGCTACCTTTTTCATGGAGGCCCTCCTGGACATCTTCTGAAAGGGGTATTGGGGTGCGTCATAATTCTTGGCAGCCCATCCACTCACAGCATAGGCTACAATAGTTTAGAAGACCCACTGTTTAATAAAGGCCCTTTAAGAAGATTAATGCTCCTTGATGCCCCAGTAAAAATAGGTTCTGTGACATTGAGTCCCTCCTTCATAAATGAAGCAAGATGGGTCTGCTTATGTGTCACACACCAGCTAGGGTTGTTAAATGTTAGTTACATTTCACAGTGAATGCATTTGTTTTGGTTGAAATCAATATTAAAGTAGCAAAAAACGCTGCGTCAGAACATATCCCAAGTGGTGGAGGAACATTTTGGTCTGGGGTTAATTATTTTTGCCTAAAATACACGTCATTAACATGGAAAGGATATGCCTTAACATATTTCGCTGCAAAATCCGTTTCGGTATGTTTTTGGGTGCATCGGAAACAAAGGCATGAAACTCTGAGAACATTGTTTACAGCTATGAACTAGGAGTCGGAAATGCTTTCAGGGGCGATCCCCATGATGTCCCCGTGTCATTTGAGCAGTGTTTCCATCATTTTCAGATGCTTTTAGACCTTTAAAGGACCCCCAGGGGAGATCACGGCAAAAATACTTGGGTCTCCCATAGACTTACATTGGGCTCGTTATTCTGTCCGAGTATTCCAATTTGCTCGACCCGAGCAAGGAGCACTCAAGCATTTTAGTGCTCACTCATCACTAGTGGAAACATCTAGTTTTCCACTGACAGATGATGGACTTTACTGGGGCCTTATTTTTTGAAGGATGAGTAGAAGCTTTTTATTGGTATTATTTTCACCAACATAACATTGCTAGGTTGCTTTTTATTCTATACTAGCTGAAGAGCCCGGCGCTGCCCGGGCATAGTAACTAACTGTGGTTAGTTATAACAAATTATAATAATCCTCCATCCCATAGTCCCGTGCCCATATACCCATCACACATCCACGATCCCATAGGCCCGTGCCCATATACCCATCATACATATCCTGCATCCCATAGTCGAGTGCCCATATACCCATCCTCCATCCAAAAGTCCCATGCCCATATACCCATCATACATATTCTCCATCCCATAGTCCCATGCCCATATACCCATCATACATATTCTCCATCCCATAGTCCCATGCCCATATACCCATCACACATCCTCCATCCCATAGTCGAGTGCCCATATAACCATCACACATCCTCCATCCCATAGTCCCGTGCCCATATACCCGTCATACATAGCCTCCATCCCATAGTCCCGTGCCCATATACTCGTCATGCATATCCTCCATCCCACAGTCCCGTGCCCATATACCCATCATGCATATCCTCCATACCATAGTCCCGTGCCCATATACCCGTCATACATATCCTCCATCCCATAGTCCCGTGCCCATATACCCATCATACATATCCTCCATCCCATAGTCCAGTGCCCATATACCCGTCATACACATCCGCCATACCATAGTCCCGAGCCCATATACCCGTCATACATATCCTCCATCCCATAGTCCAGTGCCCATATACCCATCACACATCCTCCATCTCATAGTCAACCATTATGACATCATAATGAGTGGCGGCGGGGCTTTCAACCTATGATGACATGAGCGTCGCCATGGCAACCATTGTGACATCATAATGAGGGGCAGGGCTTGACGCGCACACACTGCTTCCCCAGTATGCAAATAGGGGCATTGTGACATCATAATGAGGGGCGGGGCTTGACGCGCACACACTTTTCCCCCCAGTATGTAGACGGGGGCAAAATTGGTGAATTGGAACGCGCGGGGTTAAAATTTCGCCTCACAACATAGCTTAGGACGCTCTCGGGATCCAGACGTGTGACTGTGCCAAATTTTGTGGCTGTAACTGCGACGGTGCGGATGCCTATCCCGGACATACACACACATACACACACACACACACACACTTTGAGCTTTATATATTAGATTTGGGAGGCAGAATGAACAAACAGCTGAACACTGCGCTCTAATGGTTCATCCTATGAGGTTTTCTATTAGACTGTGAACTGTCATTTTCTTGGTGAATGGTTCAACATTTTTAAATAACTTGCCATTTTTATGGACAGTTTAAGTAGAAATGTTCAAAACTATAAATTGCAAGGATATTTTATTAAAAAATAATTTGTTTTTATTCTTGGCAGACGACTGTAACAGGAGATCGGAGAGACAGCTGACATCAATTTCAGATGATCCAAAGATCTTACAGAATACAATTGAAGTGAATGCAATTACCCCAGATATACCATCATCCCTTCACTGCAAACATGTATCATCTGATCCATTGAAACAGGTCCTGTCTTTTGATTCTTTACCGACTATTAAGGAAAATCAAAGTCACAAAATAAGCATTAAAACAAAAATTGCTTCTAAAGCAAAGGAGCCATTTTCATGTTCAGAATGTGGAAAATGTTTTAACCGGAAAGTGCATCTTGATAGCCACCAGAGAACTCACACAGGGGAGAAGCCTTTTACATGTTCAGAATGTGGAAAATGTTTTACAGGGAAATCAAGTCTTACCAGACATCAGAGAACTCACACAGGGGAGAAGCCTTTTTCCTGTTTGGAATGTGGGAAATGTTTTAAATGGAGAACAAATCTTGATAGCCACCAGCGAACCCACGGAGCCGAGAAGGCTTTTTCATGTTCAGAATGTGGGAAATGTTTTAACCATAAATCAGATGTTGTTATACACCAGAGAACCCACACAGGGGAGAAGCCATTTTCATGTTCAGAATGTGGGAAATGTTTTATAAAGAAATCAAGTCTTATCAAACATCAGAGAACTCACACAGGGGAGAAGCCTTATTCATGTTCAGAATGTGGGAAATATTTTATCCTGAAGTGTAGTCTTGTTAGACATCAAAGAACTCACACAGGAGAGAGGCTTTTTTCATGTTCAGAATGTGGGAAATGTTTTAACCAGAAATCAGATGTTCTTATACACCAGAGAACCCACACAGGGGAGAAGCCATTTTCATGTTCAGAATGTGGGAAACATTTTAATCTGAAAGCGCATCTTGATAGCCACCAGAGAACCCACACAGGGGAGAAGCCTTATTCCTGTTCAGAATGTGGAAAATGTTTTAACCAGAAATCAAATTTTTGTAAGCACCAGAGAACCCACACAGGGGAGAAGCCTTATTCATGTTCAGAATGTGGAAAATCTTTTTCAGAAAAATCAAATCTTCTCAAACATCAGAGGACTCACACAGGGGAGAAGCCTTTTTCATGTTTAGAATGTGGAAAATGTTTTAACCAGAAATCAGATATTTGTAAGCACCAGAGAACCCACACAGGGGAGAAGCCTTATTCATGTTCAGAATGTGGGAAATTTTTTACAGAGAAATCAAGTCTTCTCAAACATCAGAGGACTCACACAGGGGAGAAGCCTTTTTCATGTTTAGAATGCGGCAAATATTTTAGATGGAAAACAAATCTTGATAGCCACCAGAGAACCCACACAGGAGAAAAGCCTTATTCATGTTCAGAATGTGGGAAAAGTTTTATAGAGAAATCAAATCTTATTGCACATCAAAAAACTCACATTAAGGTTAAACTTGTTTAGAGTGAGGACGATTTTTTTTTTTAAACTTGAAATCACATCTTGTTAGACACCAGAGTAATCACCCAAAGGAGAAGCCTTTTTCATGTTCAGAATGTGGGAAATGTTTTAACCAGAAAGCACATCTTGATAGCCACTGGAGAACCCACAAAGGGAAGAATGCCGCAACTACACCCAACACATTAGAAAGGACCCAGCTGCAACAACTAAAAACACCAATTTGGACCCAGCTTCCTAATAGGCCATTGAGAGGTTTATAATACCACCTGAGGAACCATAGAGGAGGTTGCATGACACTGTCAACAAGAGGAAAGGAAAGTGCAAAGTAGAATGCAAAAACTCAATCTGAAAAACTAAAAAAAATTCATATAAGGCAAAGACATTAAGCTAAGGAGAACTAAAAATAAAATGAACAAGTATAACCTCCTAGAAACCTAACAGTGGCAGGAGGAAAAAGTGCTGGGGGGGGATCTAAAAGACTCATTAGAAAAATACATCTGAATTTTAAGAAGCAAGGTAAACCTCTTAGATAAAGTAGAGAAGTGACTCAGAGTCACACTTTAACGTCTGAATATTTTTTTTAAGAACGTGGATACTAAAGCTGGATCATGTGATGTGGCCTTATAAGTGACTAGTAGAGGGGTGACAATACATTGGGATGGCATCTCTTTTTATGCACCCTAAAGTCTTGTTTGCTTTTGCGGCTGCTACTTGACATTGAGTACTGTTGCTCTCTTTACTTGTAATCAGAATACTGAAGTCCTTCTTCTGTTCTGTAGTCCTGGGTATGCTTCCATTTAATGTATATGCAGCAGTAGGATTACTCTGACCTAGGTACATTACTCTACATTTATCAGTATTTAATTTCTTTTGCCAAGTGTTTGCCCATTCAGACATCTTATTAAGATCATTTTGTAATATTGTACTGTCCACGTCAGTTTTTAATAACCTACATAGTTTGGTATAGTCAACATAGACTCTTACCCCTGAGGAAGCTACATTGCTGTGGCGTAACGCGTGGGGTCCATGACTCTCTCACTCTTTACACTTCATATTGAGGGTTGCATTCCTTTTGGTTCTGATGAATCTATCTGTTGGCCGCTGTCCCCGAATCCCATAATGCACTGCGGCAGTGAAACATGCTAAATACAGTACAACAGTGCAGCAGCACAACCAGAAGTCAGACTGCCCACACGTCACATGGTCCTGACGTCATCAAGGTCCTTCAGCCCTGCTGCCATCAGTGGTAGTGAGGCTTGGATCACAGACAGGAAGTTTAAGATCCCGTCAGACATCTTCCTCCTAGGCGTGCAGTGTGAGTAGGAGCCGGGCAGGGTGGCAGTGGTGCCAGCTGCAGTGTGGGCAGCAACGATCTTCCTGTCTTCATCCAGTAATGATCTGCAGAGCAGCGCCTGGCAGTCTGCAGTGTGTGGGAGATGCTGGGGGAGAGTGCTGCTCCTGCTGCTGCTGCTGGGATGATTACAGCAGGAGAACTGACATGAGCTGGAGGCTGGGCTGCTGATGAGCGCACCCATAGCCCTGGAGTCTTACACTGGCATGGATGCCAACGTGCAGATAGCAGTATGGAAACCTGCTACACCACCATGAGGAGAGAAGTTAAGGTTCTCTGCAGAGGATTCCTGCTTTCCATCCCAGTAGATGGAGCTGCAGCATCAGACATTAAAGGGGTACTCCAATTTGACTATATATATATATATATATATATATATATATATAAAGAAAAAAGGGCAGCACTACCAAAATAATATAGTAGGTGCAAAACCTATTCAGCAGTGTCCAAACAGCCAAATTAACAAAAGGAAAAAAATAGGCAGCTCTCAAATTAAATGTGAAAACAGTGGATACTTTGCTGATCCTCAGGTGGCAACGTTTCAACGGTGACCCGTCTTTGTCAAGCAATGTGCTCATAGTCAGTACAAACTTAAATAGTAGTAACACGTGTACAACATTCCAGTAATTAATCCGTTTTACATATTCAAAATAGCCATTGTCATAGTAACGTATACAAGTGCTCCATTAAACATGTGCATAAGACCAAAAATCTAGATTACAAAGTGCAACAGTGCATATACAGTGCTTTAAAAAGACTCAACTTGCCTATAAAACTGATGACACAACCTATGTGGGTACTAAGGCTTATATAGAGAAAAAAAGTTAATATACTTATATCCTTGCAGCTCTCTGTCACTGCTGGCTACTCGCTGTGGTCAGTGTTGTTTGTTACCGCCCAGCTCCAACATCTGACTCATCACTGCATAGCTGATCACTGCAGGGTGCCTGAGCATGCTCACTAGACATACTGTTCAGGACTGCCATTTTGCTTTAGGGCATCACAGCCCTGTTGCTGACATGCATATATTAGTGCCTGGGGTTGCGGTTTTACACCTGGAATGGTCACAAACCTTAGAGGCACCCATCAGGTGACAATGTGGCTGTGTTGCTATTTTAACAAGAGATGACAACATCACACAGTCTCTCTTTACAGCATTAACCAATCCTGAATACCCTTCACCACCAGTGGTCACTCTTTATGCAGTTCCCATTCACTCTATTACACACATACCAGGCATTAGTATACTGCAGTGAAATCGCCATAAAAACTCATTCTATAGAAAAAAGAAAAATATATATCTTATCTTAACACTTCTCATTAAGTACCCTTCATAATCTTGTAGTTACTCTCGTCACGGCATCATATATCTGGAGAAAAAATAAAAAGGATATAGTTATAAACATATCCATATACCGTATATAAAAACATCAGTAGCACATACAACACACTGAAGACAGGCTACATGGAAGGTTATAGTCAAAGGAAGTATCTCAAAACATATGTACCTTAAAATCAACATTTAATCCTACCGGTTTTAATGTCCCCAGCTCATATATCCATCTCATTTCCAATTTTTTTAAAACTTCCGTACGGTTCCCTCCTCGTCTATGTACCGGTACATAATCTATAATTCTAAATCTTAAATCTTTCTCTGTATGTCCTTGTTCATTAAAGTGCTTAGAGACAGGCAGATCTTTACGTTTTTTCCGTATATCACATCTATGTTGATTTATCCGTGTTTTTAAATCACATGTTGTTTCTCCAATATAATAAAGTGGACATGGACATTGTAACAACTATATTACATAATCGGTATTGCACGTTAAAAAATATCTGATGTTTAATACGAGGATTTTGATATGTAGAGCCTTTAAGTATTAATGAGCAGTTCACACATGATAAGCAGGGGAATCAACCCTTCCGCTGAGTATTTGTTAAAGTCAACTGTTTAGTTTGCTTAAAGGACCCAATGTCTGCTTTAATCAGTCTGTCACCCAGACTCCTACTCTCTTTATATGCAAAAATTGGGGATTTTTTAAAAACTTCTATTTGTGGGCATCCCTTACTCAGAATCGGCCAATGGTTCATTATGATTTTGGATATTTGTGGACTTTCCTCACAGAAATTACTCACAAATGGAATTCTACTTTTATTATCCTTTTTTTTTTCTCCTCAACAAATCACTCTTTTCCACCTCATCCAGTCTCCTTTTCTGGTTAGTTAATATACTTTTGGGGTATCCCCTCTGTACAAATTTTTTGCTCATATTGTCGATTGTCTCCGTTAGTTTTTCATCTTTACTAACTATTCTCTTGGCACGTAGATATTGGCTATATGCAATTGCATCCAGCATTCTTTGTGGATGATGACTGGAATAATGGAGTAGGTTGTTACAATCGGTCTTCTTACAAAAAAGTTCAGTATTCAACCTCTCTCCATCCTTCCTTATCAACACATCCAAAAAATTCAACTCTATTCTGGAGCATTCCATTGTAAATTTTATGGTTTCATTAATAGAGTTCAAAAAGTCAAACTCCTGAAGCTCTTCACGTGATCCAGTCCAAGTCAGAAAAATATCATCAATGTATCGCCACCATCCCCCTACTTTGGGGAAATGGGGCGACACATAGATGTACCTCTGTTCCAGGGCGACCATTATGAGATTTGCATATGAGGGGGCCATATTTGCCCCCATAGCTGTACCCCTTATTTGTTCATAATACTCATCACCGAACATAAAATATTTTTTTGTTAATACTAATTCCAACAGGGACATAATCATCACTATGGCTTGATTAGTAAAATTAGTAATGGACAAGGCTTCTTTTACCGCCTCCAGACCTTCTTTATGGACAATAGATGTATACAGAGATGTTACATCAAAAGATACTAGCCAATCACTTTCTCCCACTTTTAACTCCTTGATCTTCAAAAGAAAATCAGTGGTATCTTTAACATAAGAAGTGGCTCTTTGTGCTAATGGATTCAAAATTTTATCCAGGTACACCCCAATGTGACTCAGCACTGAATCTGTACCTGCCACAATGGGGCGCCCTGGGGGGTCTCGCATAGACTTGTGCACTTTCGGCAGAGCATAGAGTATAGGTGTCGTAGGAGTAATATGTAACAAAAAATCAAATGTTTCTTTGTCAATCAATCCTTGCTCTAAAGCAGGTTTCACAATATTCCCAATATTTCTAATGATCTGGATCCTGAGAATTTCATGTATACATCTTGATCACTTATCTGTCTCATTATTTCAGCCACATAATTTTCTTTATCCATGATCACCAGGGCTCCACCCTTATCTGCCCTTTTTATAATAATTGTTTCATCATGAATTAATTTATTCATTGCTTTAACTTCCTCTGTTCTTAAATTTGGTCTAGTAAAACACTCTATTCTTTTTGACCGCAATGATTCAATATCTTGTGTAACCGCCTCAACAAATGTTTCTATTGCTGCAGAGCTATTTGGAGGTACAAATAGACTTTTCTTTTTCAAATCCATTTTTGCGATACATAATTCAGCCTCCTGACTTAACGTATATTTACTCTTATTATGAAACCATTCCTTTAACTTGATTGTTCTAAAAAACCTATTCAAGTCAACTTTACAGTCAAACCAATCGACATGCGTATTCATACAGAAAGAGGGACCCTTATTCAGAAGTGACAATTGTGAATCAGTTAATACCTTTTTAGATAAATTGATCACTAGTTCTGATGGTTGGATCGTGTCACTGGTCTCGGTGATTGACTGTAATTCTTCTGTTTTCCGCCTCTTTTCTCTTTTTTTCTCTTCCATTGTAGCCTACCTCCTCTCCTTTTTGACCTTTTCCTTGAGGAAGGTGATCTATTTCTGCTAGGAATAAACTTATGGTTAAAATCATAGAATCGTAGAGTTGGAAGGGACCTCCTGGGCCATCTGGTCCAACCCCCTGCTCAAAGCAGGATTCGCTAAATCATCCCAGTTAGATGTCTGTCCAGCCTCTGTTTGAAGACTTCCATGGAAGGAGAACTCACCACTTCTCGTGGCAGCCTGTTCCACTCATTGATCACTCTAACTGTCAAAAAGTTTTTTCTAATATCTAATCTGTCTCCTCCCATTCAGCTTCATCCCATTGCTTCTAGTCTTTCCTTGTGCAAATGAGAATAAAGTTGATCCTTCTACAATGTGACAGCCCTTTAGATATTTGTAGACAGCTATTAAGTCTCCTCTCAGTCTTCTCTTTTGCAAACTAAACATTCCCAAATCCTGCAACCTTTCCTCATAAGACAGGGTTTGCAGACCGGTCACCATTCTGGTCGCTCTTTTCTGAACTTGCTCCAGTTTGTTGATTGTCTTTTTTAAAATGTGGTGCCCAAAATTGGACACAATATTCCAGATGAGGTCTGACCAAAGAGGAGTAGAGGGAAATAATTACTTCACGTGATCTAGACTGTATGCTTCTGTTAATACATCCTAGAATTGCATTTGCCTTTTTTGCTGCTGCATCACACTGTTGACTCATATTCAGTCTGTGATCTATTAGTATACCCAAGTCTTTTTCACATGTGCTGTCACTTAGCCCTATTCCTCCTATTCTATATATGCTTTTTTCATTTTTGTTGCCCAGATGTAGTACTTTGCATTTCTCCCTGTTAAAAACCATTCTGTTAGTTGCTGCCCACTTCTCCAGTTTATTTAAATCTTTTTGAATCCTCTCTCTCTCTTCTCTAGTATTAGAATCATAGAATCATAGAATCGTAGAGTTGGAAGGGACCTCCTGGGCCATCTGGTCCAACCCCCTGCTCAAAGCAGGATTCGCTAAATCATCCCAGTCAGATGTCTGTCCAGCCTCTGTTTGAAGACTTCCATTGAAGGAGAACTCACCACTTCTCGTGGCAGCCTGTTCCACTCATTGATCACTCTAACTGTCAAAAAGTTTTTTCTAATATCTAATCTGTGTCTCTTCCCATTCAGTTTCATCCCATTGCTTCTAGTCTTTCCTTGTGCAAATGAGAATAAAGTTGATCCTTCTACAATGTGACAGCCCTTTAGATATTTGTAGACAGCTATTAAGTCTCCTCTCAGTCTTCTCTTTTGCAAACTAAACATTCCCAAATCCTGCAACCTTTCCTCATAAGACAGGGTTTGCAGACCGGTCACCATTCTGGTCTCTCTTTTCTGAACTTGCTCCAGTTTGTTGATGTCTTTTTTAAAATGTGGTGCCCAAAACTGGACACAATATTCCAGATGAGGTCTGACCAAAGAGGAGTAGAGGGAAATAATGACTTCACGTGATCTAGACTGTATGCTTCTGTTAATACATCCTAGAATTGCATTTGCCTTTTTTGCTGCTGCATCACACTGTTGACTCATATTCAGTCTGTGATCTATTAGTATACCCAAGTCTTTTTCACATGTGCTGTCACTTAGCCCTATTCCTCCCATTCTATATATGCTTTTTTCATTTTTATTGCCCAGATGTAGTACTTTGCATTTCTCCCTGTTAAAAACCATTCTGTTAGTTGCTGCCCACTTCTCCAGTTTATTTAAATCTTTTTGAATCCTCTCTCTCTTCTCTAGTATTAGCTATCCCTCCTAGCTTTGTGTCATCAGCAAATTTAATCAGTTTACCCTCAATTCCTTCATCTAAATCATTGATAAAGATGTTGAACAATACAGGGCCCAGGACAGAGCCCTGTGGTACCCCACTTGAGACATTCTTCCAACTGGATGTGCAGCCATTTACGACCACTCTTTGGGTCCGATCACTAAGCCAGTTATGAATCCACCTAACAGTTGCCTTGTCCATTCCATACTTAGTAATTTTTTCAATAAGGATTGTATGAGAGACTTTGTCAAATGCTTTGCTGAAGTCAAGATATACTATATCTACAGCATTTCCTTGATCCACCCAATCAGTGATACCGTCATAGAAGGAAATTAAGTTAGTCTGACATGACTTATTAGTTAGAAACCCATGCTGACTCTGTTTAATCACTTCATTCTTATCCAGGTATTGACATACATGTTGTTTAATAATTTGTTCAAAGATCTTTCCTGATATAGAAGTCAGACTCACCGGCCTATAGTTGCCTGGGTCCACCTTCTTCCCCTTTTTGAAGATAGGAACAACATTTGCTCTTCTCCAGTCTTCTGGCACTTCTCCTGTTCTCCAAGAATTTTCAAAGATTATGGAGAGGGGTTCAAAAATTTCTTCTGCTATCTCCTTCAGTACTCTGGGGTGTAATTCATCTGGACCTGGAGACTTGAATTCATTTAGGTTAGCTAAGTGTTTCTTCACTATCTTTCTGTTTATAGATATCCTGGATTCTTCTATTCCCTTAATAGGACAGTGAATAACAGTTGATGTTGCATTTCCTTTCTGAGAGAAAACAGATGCAAAATAGGAATTTAAAAGTTCAGCCTTCTCAACATCCTGTCTTACCATTTCATCATTTTCATCCTGTAAAAATCCTATAGCATCTTTGACTTTTCTTTTACTTTTGACATATCCCCAAAATCCTTTATTATTGCTTTTGACATCTCTTGCAAGCCTCAGTTCATTTTCAGCTTTAGCTAATCTGATTTGTGCCCTGCAGGTTCTGCAGACAGCATTATATTCTTCTTTAGATATGCCTCCCTCTTTCCATTTTATAAACATTTTTTTCTTCCTTTTTAGCATGTGCTTAAGTTCTGTGTTCATCCATCCTGGTTTCCTTAAATGCTTCCTATTCTTCCCTCTTTTCGGAATTGTTAACAACTGTGCTTTGAGAATTTCATTTTTCAAGATTTCCCATCCTTCCTGGACATTTTTGTCTTTAAGGATATCCAGCCATTGGATCCCTCCAATTCTCTTTCTGAATCCCTTAAAATCTGCCTTTCTGAAATCTAACCTTGACGTCTGAGTCTTCACAGGTCTTCCACCTCTAGTAATCCAAAATTCTAAAATAGCATGGTCGCTACCTCCTAGGTTCCCAGCCACTTTTACCTCCTCAACCATTTCCTCCCTGTTTATAAGGATTAGATCCAAGGTAGCAGTTCCCCTTGTTTTCTCCCTTACCTTTTGGAAGATAAAGTTGTCAGCAAGAGAGGATAAGAATTTCCTTGACCTGTTAGTTTTGCCTGAGAGAGATTCCCAACAAATGTCTGGATAGTTGAAATCTCCCATGACAACTATGTCATATTTTTTGGAGAACTTGGCCATCTGATGCATAAAGAGTTCATCTATATCTTCGGCTTGCACAGGCGGCCTGTAGTAAATGCCTACAATGGTGTCCTTTCCATTGTTCTGTCCTTGTATTCTTACCCAAACAGTTTCCACAGAACTCCCAGTCTCTGAAGCTTCAATCTCTGTGCAGATATACGCGTTTCGAACATACAATGCGACACCCCCTCCTCGTTTATCAAGTCTGTTTCTTGCAAATAAGTTGTATCCTTCTAGTCTTGTATTCCAATCATGTGTATTGTCCCACCAAGTTTCAGTGATTCCAATTACATCATATTTCTGTTCCTGTGTTAGTAGTTCCAATTCTCCTTGTTTGTTGCCCATGCTTTGTGCATTAGTATAGAAACATTTTAGTTTGTGATTGGTTTCTCTTTCTCCAATATTTTTATTAATTAGATTCTTTCGTCTTTGTTCTTCCTTTCCACTTCTAATAGCAGAGTTCTCAATAGCATTTGTCAGGTGTATGGCTTTTTCTGGTCTTTTGCTTCCCTTCCCATGTTGTTCTAGTTTAAAGCTCTCCTTACAAGTGTAGCAAGGCGACTTCCAAATAGTTTTGTTATTTTTATTTTTATCCATCAACTGTCTCTTATAAGTCATATTAATCCAGTGACCTCTTCTCCTCCATCTTAAATTGTCTTTCTGCCAATTATAGACATTTCCTGTTTTATAATCTTCAGAATCCCGGATCCACTTTTTTCGTTTATTATCTTCTAATTCAGTACGCATTTTATCAATTCTCCCCTTGATTACAACAAAAAACGCATTCCACGCCTCCTCTTTGATGTTACTTTTGATTTTTGCACACACATCATCTACCTTTTCTTGTAAAAGTTTAATTTCATCTTGTAAATACTCCATGTTCAATAGCATAGTGTCCATTGCATATTTGTTAGAGATTTGAGTAAACCGTGTACAAAAAGGAACACTGTTCATCATGAGATTAGGTCTAATGTTTGACCTCAAACCTCTTGGGATCATACGTGCTTTATAATATTCGCCCAAGGTTGTCAGATGTAACTGTTGAGTGACAATTTTTTTTCATGTCATTCTCATATTCTCTTTTGAGATCCAAAATTGAGGGGGTATTCAAAAAAACCCCATCACCTCCTATGGCTCCAACAATCCTGTCTCCATCTTCCTCTGTGTATGTAAATGAAAAAGGATCTCTTATACTTTCCATTATCCACTCAAAATAAAAATAATTATTTCATAGAAATTCTTCTTAAAAAACTTTCCAAAAAAAATTCCCAGAAAAATGTGTGCTCAACCCATAGGACAATAGATAAAAATCAAGAAAAAAGGGCAACCCTACCAAAATAATATAGTAGGTGCAAAACCTATTCAGCAGTGTCCAAACAGCCAAATTAACAAAAGGAAAAAAACAATAGGCAGCACTCATTATTTTATATATGTAATCGCCAGTTGGGACTTCTGGCCGCTGTCCCCGAATCCCATAAGGCACCGTGGCAGTGTCACTTGCGGTGGCGTGGCCTGACATATTAAGAGAAACCTTTGGGAGGTGTGGGCTGAGAGATGATGGCAGTGGCTCGGTATAACTCCATATGTGACGCAGCGGTGAGCACTGCAGTGTAGTCTGCAGGGATGTGACGATCATACACACTGCCATGTCCACACTGATCCCTGCTGTAAGCGTCATCACTGGCACCCCGTACACACTCACCTGTCAGCCGCTCGCACTCAGCTGCGCTCCCCTGTCCTACCCCCTGGAGTCTGCACAGTGCGGGCCAGAAGCGTGAGGTAAAGTATCGCGGGATGTGATACCACGTGACCAGCTGTCTGCTGCGGCGTGATGTCACTCTGGAGGTTGGGGTGCCAGGGTCTCGGTGTGCGCGCTCTGCGGGCACAGACGAGATGTTGTCCCCTTTGGGTCCCGGGGTATAAAGCCAACAGCAGCAATGGAGGATGCGGAACAAGACTGTGGTGACCTACGTGACCGTTGCGGTGATGGTGGGCATGTCCTATGCCGCCATGCCCCTGTACTGCCTGTACTGTCAGGTACGATCTGTATGCCACCTACATGTGTGAGGTGCCCGGTACCGCCCCCTATGTGTATATGGTATACTGTATGCCACCTACATGTGAGGTGCCTGGTACTGCCCTGTATGTGTATATAGTATACTGTATGCCACCTACATGTGTGAGGTGCCTGGTACTGCCCCCTATGTGTATATGGTATACTGTATGCCACCTACATGTGTGAGGCGCCCGGTACTGCCCTCTGTGTATATGGTGTACTGTATGCCACCTACATGTGAGGTGCCCGGTACCGCCCTCTATGTGTATATGGTATACTGTATGCCACTCACATGTGAGGCGCCCGGTACTGCCCCCTATGTGTATACGGTGTACTGTATGCCACCTACATGTGAGGGTGCCCGGTACTGCCCCATATATGGTATACTGTATGCCACCTACATGTGAGGTGCCCGGTACTGCCCCTATGTGTATATATAGTATACTGTATGCCATCTACATGTGTGGTGTGCCCGGTACTGCCCCCTATGTGTATATAGTGTATGCCACCTACATGTATGAGGTGCCTGGTACTGCTCCCTATGTGTATAGTATACTGTATGCCATCTACATGTGTGATGAGCCCAGTACTGCCCCCTGTGTGTATATATATAATCGCCAGTTGGGACTTCCGGCCGCTGTCGCAAGGCCACGAACTGTGCCTGCGCAAGTGACATACACATCACCGCTATTCCCACGCAGGTGCAGTAACAAAAATACAAAAATTCAGAGGGATATAGAACAGATATGTTGGAAAGCACAAACAGCATGAGACATGTCCACTGCTCCTGTCAGCCCCACTAAGCATACATAGATGTTAATTTCACCGCACTCCCAATGCGATAACATCGGGCCTATTTCTAGTCATTTACATATAACACTTTGATAAGGGATTTATATCTTACCCTGCTATGTTACACTGGGTTCATATTATCCTTACAGGCACCTTTTAGTGAATTTTACATTTAAGTCAAACTGCACTATTGCTCATCTGGGCCTTTGGGGAACCCTTGTTTATTGGAGTTACATTTTTGCTTGCACTTTTGCTATTTTCGGAGTCAGTCTTTTTTATGTTGTTTATTATGACATGGTGATTGTGCTTTGTTCTAAAATATATTCCCCTACCTTCTTGTCTGCTTTTAATTGCTTTTATACTCATTCCTATGTATGTTTTGGTATCAAAGTATCTTTTTCATTTTTTTGGACATCCCAGCCTATATTGTTTTACTTTGGGTTATTGGTTTATCAACACAGTCTATAGTGATTGGTGGCCGCCAGACAAGGAGAGATTCCAACTAGAGTAATATACCGTATACCATATTACTAAATACATATGCTAATAAATATAGTGCCATTACCTGGGTAAAAGAAGATATTAGGTCAATACAGCTATCTTCTTTTACCCAGGTGATGGCACTATATTTATGAGCATATGTATTTGATCCTGGGATACCCTAATAATTGTAAGGGCAGTATCTTCTACCTTTAGGGAGTGGGGTTTTGCATTGGCGGGTTTTCAACTATATAGCACATATGCTTGAAGAATAAATCCTTGAACCCGTACCCCTGCACCCCCTTAGGAGTTCTCTTTAATTTTGACAGATTTGTTCTTACATCTCCACTAGTAACACTTTTGTACCAGCACATTGCACTTTATCTTGCATTTGGTATTAAATTGATTTTGTACATCATACAGCATTTCTTCTATTAATAATTTATATCAGCATATTGTCCCTTCTCTGCTTTTTGTATCATCTAATATATAATTGCCAATCGGCTCTGTCACAGCTTCCAGCGACTCCCACAATCCACCGCGGCCGCCTTCCAGTGGTGGACTGTGGGGTAACGACACAAATGCCAGACACTAGCGCTGCTGATCTCCCGACAGTAGCCGCGGCTCATCTCCCGCCGCAGGGAGGTCAGCAGTGGCGCAGCCGGGAGACACTTGCATCGGAACTACGCCGCGGCTGGGATTCATATTCCCGCCAAGTGGCTCTGCTCATTGGCTGAGCCGTCCGCCGCTTTTGACTTGCATTGATCTGGAGCAAAACCGCTGGCCTAAAAAAGATCTGCGGTTTTGCTGCGGATGAAACGCTGCAGATCGGGAGGGGGAAAAGTGTGGGCGGTGACTGTGTGCGTGTATGGTGTGTGGGCGGTGACTGTGCATGTATAGTGTGTGGGCGTTGACTGTATGCATGTATGAGCCAGTGTGTGTAGGGGGGTTTGTGAGCCTGTTCGGGGGTCATCAGCTGTGCGGGGGGGTTTGCCAGGCCTGTGCAGTGGGTCATTGGCTGTGCGTGGGGGTCTGCTGGAACTGTGCGGTGGGTTGTCGGCTGTGTGTGGTGGTCTGCCGGGCCTGTGCGTTGGGTCATCGGCTGTGCAGGGGGGGGTCTGCGGTGGTGTGTGTGTGAGTGGGCATGTGTATACAGGCATCATCCGATGGGACTACAAGTCCCATCGGGCGATGCCTGCTACCCTGACAGTGAGTGACACATTGGCCAATGATGGGACAGTAGTAGTCCCATCATCCGGCTGATATGTTGAATGTAAAAATACGTATACATACGTATAACATACAACACATAACGTAGAGTACATACTCACCAATCACCTAATTCCCCAAAGCCATCAATCTCCTGTAATAAAGATAAAATAATAAACCAACCTATACTCACCTTTCTGCTGTAGTCCAATTAATAACGAGGTTCCCACGATGATCTCCCATGGAGAGCAGCCGCATCAGCTGATGCGACCGCTCTCCAGGGGCTCCTGCGATGAAATGACTGTATATCCTTCCGCCGCTGCCGAGAGAAGGTCAGTTCAGTTCATTCTCTCACCTGGTGAGAAAATTCCCATGCAGCATTGCGGTAAAGTGAGAGAATGAACTCACTTGACCTCTTTAGTGATGTACTGCAGGAGGATTATCTCCTGTCAGTTCATCACAAGGAGGGCATATAGAGCAGTGACATCATCTGATGTCAAGGTTCTATAGGGGAAATCATCGTGGGTCACACTTTATTAATTGGACTGCATCGGACATGCAGTATACGGTTGGTCTATTTTTTTACTTTTTATTCTAGGAGATTGAGGGCGTCGTTTGGATCTGGGCGAGCAATAAAAATATGAAAACCGTGTTGTGTTTTATTTCATTAAAATAATTTATTCTTATGTGTGTGTTTTTTTTTTTTAACCCTTTCAAAAGATTAATAATGGATAGGCGTCTTATTGACGCCTCTTCATTATTTACCGGGCTTAATATCACCTTACAATAGCTAGGTGACATTAACCCCTTATTACCCATATCTCATCGCTACATGGGAGTGGGAAGAGGGGCTAATTGCCAGAATTGGTGCCTCTTACAGATGTGCCATTTCTGGGGCGGCTGCAGACTGGCATTTGTAGCCGGGGGGGTAATATCCATGGCCCCATCCTAGGCTATGAATATCAGAACGCAGCTGTCTGCGTAGCTTTTCTGGATATAAAATAAAGGGGAATCCCATGTCTTTTTGCGGGGTTCCCCTATTTTAATGGCCAGTAAAGGCTATGCAGACAACTGCGGGTTGATATTCATAGCCTGGGAAGGGGCCATGGGTATTACCCTCTTCCCAGGCTACAAATATTGGCCCCAGCCGTCTGTTTTCCCCCTCTGGCACAGAAAATTGCACGGGAGCCCACACCATTTTTTTTCCGTTTGTTTTTTTTAAATATATATGGTTATATATCTATAGATATATCTATGGAAATATCTATAGATAGTTAGATAATGGATAGATATACCTATCCCATATTTATCTATCCCATATTTATCTATCATCATCTGTATCTGTGTGTAATGGAGTGTGGGTTAGACAAATGTAAAAGAGGAGGTTGGACAGAAATGACATCACAAATCTTTTTTGTTAAAGGGGTTGTCCGGGCTTTTCACATAATCTCAGTGCATATCTGGGCTGCAGAATTATGACGACAAGTAATTTACTGTATGTCACCAGTTTGCACGGTTTTCTAGATATTCTGAACAGAACGTCCAGGGGGGGTGTGTTCTGGCATTGACATGAGAACTGGTTGTTTCCTCCTACTCTACTAAAAACATACCATCTGTAGCAACAACCCCACCCTCCATAGCTACAGGCCCTCCCCGTCCACATAAAGAAGCCCTCCTCACACAGTAACAAATCCTCCCCGCCGTGCCATTACCCCCCCTCCCTGCCGCTCCATTCCCCCCACCACGCCGGTCCGTCTCACCCGGTCTTCACATTGCCGGTGAAAGCTGCAGCAGGGAAGGAACGGGTCATGTGACAGGCTCTCTGCACGTCACTTCAGCCCGCCTGTCACATGACCCGCTCATTCCCGGCCAAAAATAAAAGAAAGGCCACACATTTGTTGTAGTGGTATCTCCATGACAGCTGATATCTGTGTGTGCTCAAAGTTTGACCAGTTTAGGCCAGTTTTCCTTTTTTGTCCTGGTTGACACAATACTTATATACAGCACTAGTTAGCCAAAATATAAAAAAATACAGGCCACACATTTGTTGTAGTGGTATCTCCATGCCAGCTGATATCTGTGCGTGTTCAAAGTTTGGCCAGTTTAGGCCAGTTTTCCTGTTTTGTTCTCGGTTTCACAGTACTTATATACAGCACTAGCCAAAAAATAAAAAAAAACAAGCCACACATTTGTCTTAGTGGGATCTCCATGCCAACTGATTTCTGTGCGTGCTCAAAGTTTGGCCAGTTTAGGCCGGTTTTCCTTTTTTTGACCTGGGTATCACAGTACTTACATACAGCACTAGTTATCCCAAAAGTAAAAAATAAAACAGGCCACACTTTTGTCATAGTGGTATCTCCGTGCCTATGTCAATTAGGGTTGCCCACACTGTGTACAGCTCCTGCACCTCCTCCTCTTCAGCCTCCATGTCCGAAATGAGCACATCAGTCACAAGCTGGAAGCACTGCAGCATTGCCAAAGCAAAGTGTCAACAGCCTGTGATGAAGCTAATTTGCTGACAAACCGCACAATGCTGAAGTGTTGAGAGCTCTGAAAGAGCAGGCAGATGTGTGGCTGACACCGCTGAATCTCCAGCCAGGCATGGTTGTGTGTGACAATGTCAGGAACCTGGTGGTGGCTCTGAGGTGAGGCAAACTGACACACGTACAGTTGTGGCCAAAAGTATTGGCACCCCTGCAATTCTGTCAGATAATACTCAGTTTCTTCCTGAAAATGATTGCAAACACAAATTCTTTGGTATTATCTTCATTTAATTTGTCTTAAATGAAAAAACACAAAAAGAATTGTCCTAAAGCCAAATTTGGTATAATTCCACACCAAACATAAAAAAGAGGGTGGACAAAAGTATTGGCACTGTTTGAAAAATCATGTGATGCTTCTCTAATTTGTGTAATTAACAGCACCTGTAACTTACCTGTGGCACATAACAGGTGTTGGCAATAACTAAATCACACTTGTAGCCAGTTGACATGGATTAAAGTTGACTCAACCTCTGTCCTGTGTCCTTGTGTGTACCACATTGAGCATGGAGAAAAGAAAGAAGACCAAAGAACTGTCTGAGGACTTGAGAAACCAAATTGTGAGGAAGCATGAGCAATCTCAAGGCTACAAGTCCATCTCCAAAGACCAGAATGTTCCTATGTCTACCGTGCGCAGTGTCATCAAGAAGTTTAAAGCCTATGGCACTGTGGCTAACCTCCCTAGATGTGGACGGAAAAGAAAAATTGAGATTTCAACGCAAGATTGTGCAGATGTTGGATAAAGAACCTCGACTAACATCCAAGCAAGTTCAAGCTGCCCTGCAGTCCGAGGGTACAACAGTGTCAACCCGTACTATCCGTCGGCATCTGAATGAAAAGGCACTGTATGGTAGGAGACCCAGGAAGACCCCACTTCTTACCCCGAGACATAAAAAAGCCAGGCTGGAGTTTGCCAAAACTTACCTGAAAAAGCCTAAAACATTTTGGAAGAATGTTCTCTGGTCAGATGAGACAAAAGTAGAGCTTTTTGGGAAAAGGAATCAACATAGAGTTTACAGGAGAAAAAAAGGCATTCAAAGAAAAGAACACGGTCCCTACAGTCAAACATGGCGGAGGTTCCCTGATGTTTTGGGGTTGCTTTGCTGCCTCTGGCACTGGACTGCTTGACCGTGTGCATGGCATTGTGAAGTCTGAAGACTACCAACAAATTTTGCAGCATAATGTAGGGCCCAGTGTGAGAAAGCTGGGTCTCCCTCAGAGGTCATGGGTCTTTCAGCAGTACAATGACCCAAAACACACTTCAAAAAGCACTAGAAAATGGTTTGAGAGAAAGCACTGGAGACTTCTAAGGTGGCCAGCAATGAGTCCAGACCTGAATCCCATAGAACACCTGTGGAGACCTCTAAAAATGGCAGTTTTGAGAAGGCACCCTTCAAATATCAGGGACCTGGAGCAGTTTGCCAAAGAATGGTCTAAAATTCCAGCAGAGCATTGTAAGAAACTCATTGATGGCTACCGGAAGTGGTTGGTCGCAGTTATTTTGGCTAAAGGTTGTGCAACCAAGTATTAGGCTGAGTGTGCCAATACTTTTGTCTGGCCCATTTTTGGAGTTTTGTGTGAAATGATCAATGTTTTGCTTTTTGCTTCATTCTCTTTTGTGTTTTTTCATTTAAGACAAATTAAATGAAGATAACACCAAAGAATTTGTGTTTGCAGTAATTTTCAGGAAAAAACTGAGTGTTATCTGACAGAATTGCAGGGGTGTCAATACTTTTGGCCACAACTGTACCATGCCTGGCCCATGTGCTGAACCTCGTTGTTCAATATTTTCTAAAAAAAAAACTATCCGGAGCTGCAAAGTCAGCTACATCTTCAGCCGCCCTTGCCGTGCTTCAGCAGCGATTGCAGATTCTGGCTCACTGACTGGTGTGTGATGTCCCCACGCATTGAAACTCTACACTGCATATGTTACAAAGAATTTGTGAGCAGAAGCGGGCATTTGTTAAATACCAGCATCAACAAGGCCGTCATTTTTCAGGTTTGACTCCACATATAAGACCTCAGGAGTGGACATGGATGCCAGACATATGTAGCATCCTCCAAAACTTTGAGGAGTACATCAAGATGGTGAGCTGCGATTACGCCATAATTAGCGTCACCATCCCGCTCATCTGCATTTTGAAAAGCTCCCTGCTCATAATGAAAGAGGATGCATTGCAGGCCGAGCGCGAGGACATGGATCAAGGAAACATACAGGGTGATTACACACAGCCCAGCCTTATGTCATCCCAATGTAGAATGGTTGATAATGAGGAGGAGGAAGAACAGGAGCTACTTTCATGCTCTATAGACGGGACTACAACCACAACTGTCCTACCATCTGCTCAGCGTGGATGGCCTGAGGAGAGGGAAGAAGAGGAGGAGGACACCTTAGTCAGTCGTCCTCTTGGTGAGGACACGGAAGGCTTGCCTGTTACCAGTCTGGCACACATGGCTGACTTTATGTTGCGCTGCCTTTCCCCATGACCCTCCTGTTATTAAAATATTGGGTACCATTCATTACTGGCTAGTGACACTTTTAGACCCATGCTACAAAGATAACTTTCACTCTCTTGTTCCAGATGCAGACAGGTTTACCAAAATGGTACAGTACCATAGGGACATTGTTGCACAATTATTAAAAAAAATGCCCATCTCAAAATGCTGGCGGCAGAGATAACAGTTCGCTGGCCAACCAAGGAGGACAGGCGAAAGAGACACAAGTCCACTCTAGCAGAGGCTGTGACCCGTCTCCTGCTGCTGCTACTGCTAAATAGCCCGGTAATTAACTTTTCATGCGATTTGGTACTTGTGACTATGTCTGTGGATTATGGGTGGCCGTGAGCAGTCAGCGTAGTGGGATCGTTATAGATTTAATAAGGGGGACTGATTATGGTGTATACCCCAGTTGATTGTGCATCCATGATGTTCTCATTAGTCTGTATATATTATGGGTGTTTTTTTGCCACATGAATATCATGCTGTAATACTATTTTGATTAACGGACAGCATATTTGATCTGGATGAGCGCGTCCCTTTGCATGTGCTTGTGTACCACCATTATGTGTGTGTTTTTTCTATGCCCTTCCCCAATATACCTGTTGATCTGATTTTACTCATTGTTCTAAATAAAAATTTGTATTTTTTATTTTTGTCAACCTTGGCCTTGTGTTCACCGTTTTTTTTGGTATGGTCTAGGGGAACACTGGCAAAGTTCTGGGACAGTTTTCTAAACCCTCTCATCGCCCTGGCACTGAGGCGCGAGGTAATCTGACAAGGAATGCAATGTTTTCTAAGATGCTGAGGGAGTACCTTGCTGACCGGACCAACATCCTCCATGATTCCTCTGTGCCTTTTAATTATTGGGTATCCAAGCTGGACATGTGGCATGAACTGACTCTACGCCTTGGAGGGCCTGGCCTGCCCTGCCGCTAGCATTTTGTCAGAGCAGGTTTTTAGTGCTGCTGGTGGCATTATCACAGATAAGAGCATTCGCCTTTCATTGGAAAATGCAGACAGGATGACTCTTATAAAAATGAGCAAGGGATGGATTCTGCATGACTTCTTGACACTACCAAATGATGACTAAACTCCAATGTAGTGTTTTTTTGGGAGGTGTATTCCCATGCACCTCTTCACAACCAAGCATGGGTATAGGCTTCCTGATTTTGGCTATTTGGTGTCCTCCGCCTTCTCCTCATCCTCACCGTCCACCACCACTTGAACACCAGGGCGAACGTATTCAGTCATGCTCCGGCCACTCTATGTTTTGGCAAAGGTGTTACGATGCCCGTCACCAAAATACAAAAAATATGTACACCCCAAGGGGAAATGTTTGCCAGCCCGCATTCCAAGTCTAGGAGACATGCTCCTAGAAATTGGGCTTATTTTTTAATCAGGCCTTCCTCAAGTCTCATCATTTACCGCCACTAGATCAAAAGGGTTTACGTGTTCCATGCAGCTACAGCCAGTATCAAATTATTAACAAGGGTGGGTGGTTTTGCTATGCGTAAAATACTTGTTCTTAAAAAGGTTGAGGTGTATCCCACAGGTTTAATGTTTGACAGCCCATACACTAAGAAATTGGGCATATTTTTTAATCAGGCCTTCCTCCAAGTCTCATCATCCGCCTCCACTAGATCACCAGCGCTAACATGTGCCATGCTGCTACAGCCAGTGTCGAATTCCGAACAAAGGTGAGTGTTTTTGCTGGGCGTAAAATAATTGTTATAGAAAAGGTTTAGGTGTACCCCACAGAGGAAAATGTTTAACAGCCCATACACTTAGTGTATGGGCATTCCAAGTCTAGGAGACCTGCTCCTTTAAATTGGGCATAGTTTTTAATCAGGCCTTCCTCCACGCCTCATCATCCGCCACTACTAGATCACCAGCGTTAATGTGTTCCGTACTACTACAGCCAGTGTCGAAATCCTAACAAGGGTGGGGATTCTTGGCAGTCCATCCACTCACTGCATATGCTATAACAGTTTAGGAGACCCACTGTTTTATAATGGCCCTTTAAAAAGATTAATGCCGCCTGATGCCCCGGTAAAAATAGACTCTGTTACTTTAAGAGTCCCTCCTTCATAAATGAAACAAGATGTGTCTGCTTATGTGTCACACACCACATGGCCAGCTAGGGTTGTTAAATGTTACACTGACATTTCCTAGTGAATGCATTTGTATTGGTTGAAATCAATGTTAAAGTTGAAAAACGCTTCAAAAACGCTGCTTCTGAACATAGCCCAAGTGGTGGAGGAACATTTTGGTCTGGGGTTATTTATTTAGCCTTATATACAAGTCATTAACCTGGAAAGTATGTACCTTAACATATTTCCCAGCAAAATCCATATTGGCTTTGTTTTGGTATGTTTTTTAGTGCACCTGTAAAAATGGCATGAAACTCTGACAACATTGGTTAAAGCTGTGAACTAGAAGTCAGAAATGCTTCCAGGGGCGATCCCCATAATGTTCCCGTGTGATTTGAGCAGTGTTTCCATCATTTTCAGACATTTTTAGACCTTAAAAGGACCCTGTAAAAATTCTCAGGTCTCCCATAGACATTGGGGTCTTTGTTCTGTCCGAGTACCCGAGTATTTCAATTTGCTCGACCCGAGCAACGAGCACCCGAGCATTTTAGTGCTCGCCCATCACTAACAAAGACATGATGTAGGAACAGATGTACAAAGGCCAAAAAAAATAGAAGACATCTTAGAAGGCTTAGAGGCTCAACTCCAAATTAAAGTTAGTAAAAATTAGATAAAATTATACAAAATCATTCCTGCATATGATAACAAAATCCAGTGTGTAGAAATTCAGACATATGAGAAGAATCAGTTTGCTTAAAATGTGCCTTTTTGTAACTTTTTCCAAATGCTTAATGTTAAAAATGCCTTGGGATAACAAGTCAATTGAAGGGTTAAACGATACAGATAGACTGAGAAATCTGATCTCGTGTGCAATGAAAGAGAATTGTCCAGATATTGATATTGTTAAAAAAATAAGGATTGGTCGGAAAGAATGTACATTTACATTCATGTCTACATTTGAACGGTTGTACAGAACTCATGAAAAATGTCAAAACACAATCAATGATAAAAAGTTTTGTAAACAAATTTGCATTCCTAAATTCAGTATCTCGTGTTATTGCATCACAATTTATTTAAATGTACACAATCCCTTGATTTAGCTAGAAAACATGAGGATTGTGAAAGGAAAATAAACTGTGCCAATTTTGTAAAATCTTACCAAAAGCCAGAATTAAACTCTCCTAAACTTTGTTATCCCCGTAATCACATCTATGAAGTATGTAGAAAATTACATATCTGTAATATAACGCTGGGAGCGTCACTCTGAAGCCTTTATAGACTGTGCAAGTGCGACACGCCTGCGCAGTCTGGCTCCAGACAGAAGCTGGCATCCAGCATTACAGGTAACAGGTATGGCGCCGGAGATCGTGGTACGCGTAGACACTGAATGCATACCACGATCTCTGGCGCCATACTTAGATACTGTTAGGCATCAGGTTTCTGCATCTGCTCTGCAGGAATCCAGAGCCTCACATTCTGTGGTCTCCTGCTGTCTATCTACCACAGAGGAGATTGCTTTGCAGCAGATCGCTCCAGAGACTAATTCCCTCTGTTCTACTGGGCATGCTCAAGAGACGTTCTCCCATTGGAGATCGGAAGTCATGTGCCCAGGTCCTGCTCCAGATCTCATTGGTCCATCTTGGAGATCTGGAGGCTTCCGGAAGGTCCCGGCTATAAAAAGCTCGCATGACCGTTCGGCCAGGCGCTAGTATAGACTCTTCTTGCTAGATGTGTGAATGGTGATGGATGTATGATTCTGGTGACTGACTTATTAAGATTCCCCTCCCTCTGATATTATGCATGTGGATAGGGAACTATAGAAAGAGTCAGCGCCAGTCAGTGGCAAGCCATAAGCCACTGTGCACACCGCACCTCCACACTAGCATCCGGTGGTGTCACGTCTCACGGCACTATCGCATAGCGGCTGCCGCCGCACTGCTTTCAGCAGCAGTTGCCGGCGGCCGCAGTTGCGACACCGCACGCGCGGTAGGTTTAGACAGACACAGTCCCCTGTCATGGACCCTGTCCTGTGACCTGATACCATGCGTGGAATTCCGCTGAGACCTGTGAGTCTAACAGGCTCGGTGTTTATGTTTATGTTACAGCGCCTCTGTGAGTTAACAGAGTCCGCTCTGCGCACATCGGGTGACGTTGAACCCATACGCATTATACCGCCATATAGCGCATCTGCCATTGTCTAGCAGCGGTTTTAACACCTACTGCACGGTGGACTTCGAGCGGTGAACGCACTTTATTATTTATTTAGTGCGTTCCGCCGTTCCTAACAGATACTTACCTGACCGGGAGGAGCGTTGCCGTGGCGCTTCTCTTCTCATCGTAGACCGAGGCAGGAGTGCGCTTAGGAATCTCGCATGCATATAGCGCTATCCGGCGCCATTTTACTGAACACACATTTACAGTATGTCTTTAGCAGTATGGCGCCGGACAGCGTGGTATGGGCATGCGCGTACTCCGGCCGCACTCCTCCTCTGGCCTCCGGCAGAACGGGACAGCGCTGGAACACAGGGAAAAAAGATGAGTATAAAAGGTTTTATTTTTGTGTGTGCAGTGTAATAAGGGTGAGGGGGACCATGCATACCAGGATTGGGGGGTGAGGGGGACCATGAATACCAGGATTGGGGGTGAGGGGACCATGCATACCAGGAAAGGGGGGTGAGGGGACCATGCATATCAGGATTGGGGGGTGAGGGGGTACCATACATCCTACGATAGGGATGAGGGGGGACCATGCATACCAGGATTGGGGGGTGATGGTACCATGCATACCAGGATAGGGGGATGAGGGGACCATGCATACCAGGATTGAGTGGTGAGGGGACCATGCATTCCAGGATTGGGGGGTGAGGGGTAGCATGCATACCAGGATAGGGGGGTTAGAGGACCATGCATACCAGGAAAGGAGGGTAAGAGGACCATGCCTACCAGGATAGAGGGGTGAGGGGACCATGCATTCAGGGATAGGGGGGTGAGGGGACCATGCATACCAGGATTGGGGGGTGATGGGACCATGCATTCCAGGTTTAGGGGTGAGGGGACCATGCATACCAGGATTGAATCGTAGAGTTGGAAGGGACCTCCTGGGCCATCTGGTCCAACCCCCTGCTCAAAGTAGGATTCACTAGATCATCCCAGACAGATGTCTGTCCAGCCTCTGTTTGAAGACTTCTATTGAAGGAGAACTCACCACCTCTCGTGGCAGCCTGTTCCACTCATTGATCACTCTAACTGTGAAAAAGTTTTATTCTGATATCTAATCTGTGTCTCCTCCCATTCAGTTTCATCCCACTGCTTCTAGTTTTTCCTTGTGCAAATGAGAATAAGGCTAAGTGCACACGTACCGGAACTCTCGCGGAAATTACCGCGAGAATTCCGGAATTTCAGTCCGCGGGAAAATCGCATTTTAAATTCCCGCGATTTTCCCGCGGAAAAACTAGCATTTTGCAAGCGTATTTAGCTTGCAAAATGCTAGCGTTCTCCAAGCGATCTGTAGCATCGCTTGGAGAACTGATTGACAGGTTGGTCACACTCGTCAAACAGTGTTTGACGAGTGTGACCAACTTTTTTACTACTGAGGCCGCCTATGCAGCATCAGTAGTAAAAGATAGAATGTAAAAAAAAATACTGTTATTCTTACCCTCCGACGTCCCGCGCAGGCGTTCCCAGTAATCCTTTGCGAAAATGCCCGCGATGACGTCCGTTCTCGTGGGATCGCAATGACGTCGCGCGAATGACCGCGAGACTTCGCGATCCCATGAGATCGGACGCCATCGTGGGCATTTTCGCAAAGGATTACTGGGAACGGGAGCGTGGAGAGAGGCGCGAAGGCTGCGGGGGACGCCGGAAGGTAAGAATAACAATATTTTTTATTTTATAATTCTATTTTTTACAGGGATATGGTACCCAAAGCCCGGAGGACAGTCTCCTCTCCTCCGGACCGTGGGTACCATCCGCAATTGTTCTGCTTACTTTCCGCATGGTGTGCACAGCCACATGCGGGAAATAAGGGGAACAATGCATTCCTATGGGTGCGGGATCGCCGCGATTCCGCAAAATAATGAGCATGCTGCGTTTTTTACCGCAAAGCGATTCCGCCGCGGTAAAAATCGCAGCATTAGCACAGCATTGCGGAATCCCATAGGAATGCATGGGATGCTTATTTTTCGCGTTTTCGCGGCAAAATCGCGCGGTTAAAACTGCCGCGGAAACGTGAAAAAAACGCCACGTGTGAACTCAGCCTAAAGATGATCCTTCTACAATGTGACAGCTCTTAAGATATTTGTAGACAGCTATTAAGTCTCCTCTCAGTCTTCTCTTTTGCAAGCTAAATATTCCCAAATCCTGCAACCTTTCCTCATAAGACATGGTTTTCAGACTGGTCATCATTGTGGGCGCTCTTCTCGGAACTTGCTCCAGTTTGTGGATGTCGTATTTTTAAAATGGAGTGCCCAAAACTGGACACAGTATTCCAAATGAGGTCTGACCAAAGAGGAATAGAGGGCAAGAATGACTTCACCTGATCTAGACTGTATGCTTCTGTTAATACATCCTAGAATTGCATTTGCCTTTTTTGCTGCTGTATCACACTGTTGACTCATATTCAGTCTGTCATCTATTAGCATACCCAAGTCGTTTATACATGTGCTGTTGCTTAGCCCTATTCCTCCCATTCTGTATATGCTTTTTTCATTTTTATTGCCAAGATGTAGTACTTTGCATTTTTCCCTGTTAAAAACCATTCTGTTAGTTGCTGCCCACTGCTTCAGTTTATCTCTTTTTGAATCCTCTCTCTCTCTTCTCTAGTATTAGCAATCCCTCCTAGCTTTGTGTCAACAGCAAATTTAATCAGTTTACCCTCAATTCCTTCATCTAAATCTTTGATAAAGATGTTGAACAATACAGGGCCCAGGACAGAGCCCTGTGGTACCCCACTTGAGCCATTCTTCCAACTGGATGTGCAGCCATTTACGACCACTCTTTGGGTCCAATCACTAAGCCAGTTATGAATCCACCTAACAGTTGCCTTGTCCATTCCATACTTAGTCATTTTTTCAATAAAAATGGTGTGAGATACTTTGTCAAATGCTTTGCTGAAGTCAAGATATGCTATATCTACAGCATTTCCCTGATCCACCCAGTCAGTGATTCTGTCATAGAAGGAAATTAAGTTAGTCTGACATGACTTATTAGTTACAAACCCATGCTGACTCTGTTTAATCACTTCATTCTTATCTAGGTACTTACACACATGTTGTTTAATAATTTGTTCAAAGATCTTTCCTGGTTTTGAAGTCAGACTCTCCGGCCTATATTTGACTGGGTGCAACTCTTCCTTTTTGAAGATAGGAACAACATTTGCTCTTCTCCAGTCTTCTGGGACTTCTCCTGTTCTCCAAGAATTTTCAAAGATTATGGAGAGTGGTTCAAAAATTTCTTCTGCTATCTCCTCCAGTACTCTGAGGTGTAATTCATCTGGACCTGGAGACTTAAATTCATTTAAGTTAGCTAAGTGTTTCCTCACTATTTTTATGTTTATAGATATCTTGGATTCTTCTATTCCCTTGGATTGGGGGTGAGGAGACCATGCATACCAGGATTGGGGGGTGAGGGAACCATGAATACCAGGATAGGGATGAGGGGGTACCATGCATACCAGGATTGGGGGGTGAGGGGACCATGCATACCAGGATGAGGAATGGGGTGCCATGCATATCAAGATGAGGGAGGGACCATACATACCAGAATAGGGGTGAGGGGTACCATACATACCAGGATAGGGATGAGGGGTACCATGTATACCAGGACGAGGAATGAGGTGCCATGCATACCAGAATAGCGATGGGGGCCATGCATAGCAGGATAAGAATGAGGGGTACCATACATACCAGAATAGGGATGAGGGGTGCCATGCATACCAGGATAGGAGAGGTCAGCACATACCAGGATGGGAGACCATATACCAATAAAAATGCTCACCACCTGGGCGTAGAACAGGTTCAATAGCTAGTTTGTTGTAAGCACTACCAAATGATCCAAGAGTCTGCAGAAAGAACTAAAATATTTCTTACATGGATTTATGTCTTTATTTTCACAGAAAGTTGTAGTAACAGCATGTTTTTATATATTTAACACTTAAAAAGTATATATAACTAACGGAATCATATTATATGTGAGTAACACCCATGTATGCTTTTTGTGTGCTGGTAATATTTTCTAATATTTTGCAGTAATTTCTTTGCACGATAACGTTACAGTATAACGTGTGACAGCCGCAGCAGGTGATATTTGCACTTTGGGCTAATAATAAGGATACTGTACACACTGTTTTCTGTTTGTGTAATGTAAAGCTTGTAGCCTCCGTGACAAGAATTTCTGAGAGACTCAACTTTTGCAAGTCAAAGAAATTATTTAGGCCTCTTAAGCTTCAGGGTTCGGATACAATATTTATCAATATTTATCTTATGTGTCCTTCTATCCATAAAATGCTTTATTACGTGTTATATTATGTGTATTTGGGAAATATTCAAAGAAGATGTTAAACGTCTGCGTTTACAATGTGCATTGTTAATTAGGATACAATAATTTGAGTTATATACAGCTCTGGCAAAAAATTAAGAGCCCACCACATCAAATCCCTGT
Source organism: Dendrobates tinctorius (assembly GCF_039654945.1). Taxonomy (NCBI): domain Eukaryota; kingdom Metazoa; phylum Chordata; class Amphibia; order Anura; family Dendrobatidae; genus Dendrobates; species Dendrobates tinctorius. The sequence continues at coordinate 16,323,607 of NW_027361794.1, forward strand.
CATGGGCAGCCGGTTCTCCAGACCTCAACCCCATTGAAAACCTCTGGAATGTAATCAAGAGGATGATGGATAGTCACAAGCCATCAAACAAAGAACTGCTTAAATATTTGCGCCGGAAGCAGTGTGAAAGACTGGGGGAAAGCATGCCAAGACGCATGAAAGCTGTGATTTAAAATCCTGGTTATTCCACAAAATATTGATTTCAGAACTCTTCCTGAGTTAAAACATTAGTATTGTTGTTTCTATATGATTATGAACTTGTTTTCTTTGCATTATTTATTATTACAGTTTTTTTTTTAAATTTTGACCATTTTTCTTTGTAAAAAAAATTGCAAAATTTATTGCTTGGAAATTCGGAGACATGTCAAACGTTTATAGACTAAAAGAACAATTTACATTTTACTCCAAAATATACCTATAAAGAGAAAAATCAGACAAAATGAACATTTGAAAGTGGTCTCTTAATTTTTGCCAGAGCTGCATATATACAAGTATTCATCCCTTCATATGTGGAATCTGTGGTGTGAACTTATATTTGTCACAGTCTGAGTGATCGGTGACAGATGAGGATGAGCAGCTGCTAAGAGAGAATATTATGTAGGAATAATGTGGTATGTGATTATGTGTGAAAGAGGCTTCTTGGTATGTTAGGAAAAAAACTGTTTTAATGATACAAATAGGGTTAATTCTGAGAATATTAAGATACATATTTTAATAAAGAAGTACCGGTAATATAAATAAGGTACAATGGTATAACTATTTTGTAAAACAAGATGAAGTATTATAGAGTCTTTTCATTACACTAAGAAGGGGATTACATGCACGGTGACATAACTTGATATTTTGGTAATGCAAGGTTCAGACAAATAGTAAATCATTCAGATAATGGAAATACTAAGGGTCTGTGTTACTGAGAACCTAATGACTTTGCATGTGTCATGACCATATAACGGCCTTATTTTTATTTTCATTTTTACTCTTATTTTATTTTTCATTCTTAATTTTTATTTATATCTCAATCAAGAAAAAACATTAATATTTCATAAAGAAATGTCTAGTACAAGAATATTGCTTCATTAAATATAGCTCCTTGCAGATGTCATCCTTGGTGGGATTCGAACCAAGGACTCCAGCGCTGCAAGGCTACAGTGCTATCCACTGAGCCACCGTGCTGCCCCTATTGATGAGTGAGCATACTTGGTAATGCTTGTTATTACTTGCCCGAGCATCGCTGTACTCGGTAAGCGCCAAGCATTTCCGGGTTTGCTCAGCAGGAACTCGGGTCCCCTCCCTGCATGCAGGGATTGTCTGCCATGCACTGTAATGCAGCAGCCATCTTGGTTGTGGTATAACAGTGATTGACTGGCTGCACAGCGTCATCACGTCTATGAGACCTGCTGCTGCCTTGCTCGTCCCAGTCACCTCCGGAATCAGACATTGTAGGGAGAGATGCTGCCAAGATAGGGTCAGATTTGGGGGTTTATAAGTTAGAGTGGGTATACTGTAATAGAATACCCAAATCCAGCCTAATCAACAGTCCTCCTAAGGGCTAATTACGGGGTATATAGATTGCAGTGCTAGGTAGGCAGGGAGTGTCTGTGGGTATATAGATATCAGTAGCAGGCAGGCATTGTATGTGGCATACCTCATTGAATACATCAAAAGGGTCCATTCCATTACTGTCTGCTGCTTATTAGATATATTGACCGTACACACACAACCCCAGGTATCAGTGGGCAGGAATATTTTGTTTGCATCTTAATCGTGATTATTTCATTCCAAAGAAATTCAGAGCCAACTTTTTACTCCATTTGCTTGTTGACACTACAGAATACAGCCAAATCCTTTTCATAGTACAGCGTGAAAATCCAGCTATTTTAAATGGGTTTTCCCATCCCAGCCATCACATATGAGTGCGCAGAAAAATCTCCAATTTTTGTAGCATTGTAAAAATTTTTTGTAGTGTCTTATATAACTTCTTGACACCATTTTGATGCCAAAAAAATATTTAGCTACCGAAAAAACATCTAGCTACAGGGCAGATGTTTTACACTGGGTTTTGTCCGCCACACAGTTTACATATCATTGCGCTCAAAATTGTGCCATTTCAGGCCTTCATAGCATTTTTTGTTGTTGTATTTCAGCCTACTTTGACACAATTTAGCTGGGCAAAAAAAAAATACAGGTCAGATATTTGAAGGTGGGCTAGCTCAGTCAGATGCCTCATCTATCTGTGGACTATAAAATGTGGCATTTCAGGCCTCCATTCAACTGTTTTTGCTGTGTCTTACCCTAGTTCTATACACTATGGTGCATGAAATAAAAAAAAAAATACAGGTCAGATATCTGAAGGTGGGCTATCTCCGTCAGACTCCTCATCTATCTGTGGGCTACAAATTGTGGCATTTGAGACAGCCATTCAGCTGTTTTTACTTTCTGTTACCCTAGCTCTATACTCTATTTTGCATTAAAAAACAAAACATACAGGCCACATATTGAACAGTGTGGTATCTCCGTAAGATGCCTCATCTATCTGTGGGTTACAAATTGTTGCATTTCAGGCCTCCATTCAACTGTGTTTTACCATAGTTATTGACACCTGTTTGCTAAAAACAAAAAAATTTTTACCTACAGTCCAGATATTTTAAACTGTCGTTTTCCTGCATACAGATCAAATATAACTTCACTCTCAATTCAGCCATTTTTAGTGAACATGGAAAATATTGTAGTCCATTTAAAGTGGGCAAGGAGTGTGTCAAGGGACGGGGAAGTGGACGTAATTGTGATGATGCATGCAGGGTCCGAGGCATCCACATGTTCTCACCTGACCTTCCTGTCCAAATTACTCAGGGACCGCAGAACACCACTATTGAACCCAGAGCAGTGTCAAAAGGTTGTTGTTTGGATAGCAGATAATGTTTCCAGTCACTTTGCTGCCACCACCAGCACCCTGTCCTTCACACAGTCATGTCTGAGTAGCCGTGAGTCTGGGCCGGACATAACTCACCGTGATCCTCCTTCTCCTACCACCATTCCAAGTGCCCGGAGACAATTGACCCCACACTTGGACACTCTGAAGAGCTGTTCACTTTTCCATCTATAGATTCGGGCCTCTCGCCCGGTCAACTTGAAGTAGGGCAAGATGAGATCACAGGTAGCGATGCCCAAATATTTGAGCAGCCACGTTCACACCAAGGCGACGGTGGGAACGTGTTACAAGAGGTGGACGATGATGAAACACCATTGCCAGAAAGTCAGGAGCAGGACCAGGGTGTGGAAGTGGAAGACGAGGTGGTGGATGATATAGTATCTGACCCAACCTGGCAGGAGTACATGCAGAGTAAGGACAGCAGCACGCAGTGGGAGGGAGGTGTAGCACCCCAACAGGCAGGAAGAAGCAGTGTGGTGGCCACAGACAGAAGGCGGGCAACCGTTCCCCATAACACCAACACAACGGAAGCTGCCAGTCCAACTGTTAGGTCTTCCTGAGTCTGGTTGTTTTTTAGAGACTCTGCCGATAAACCCAAACAGGTCATTTGCACCACCTGCCATGCCCACATCAGCAGGGGTAGCAAAACTACCAGCCTGATCACCACCAGCATAATCAGGCACATGGCAGCAAAGCACCCAACTTTGTGGGCCGAACCCAAGGGTCAAGGAACACTGCAGGTGACAACACTGCTTCTTCCGCTTTTGTGCGTGGAAGCCAATACCCTGTCCATGGTGCCTGCGAAGATGCCTCCTGCCCTGCACCTGTTGTTGCACACACTCAACTACCACCATCAGCAAGTACATCCAGTACTTGTCCCAGCACAGCCTTCATTTGTCCATACCCCAGTCATTGGAATGCAAGCGGAAATATGCAGCCAACACCCCTCAGGCCACAGTACTAAATTCACACATTTCTCGATTGCTTGCGCTCAAAATGTTGCCTTTTAGGCTCGTGGAAACAAAAGTTTTCCGCAACCTGATGGCAGCACCATCCCAAGATACTCAGTCCCCAGCTGCCACTATTTCTCCCGATGTGGCATCCCGGCATTACACAAGCTTGTGTCCCACGACATTGCCCGTGCCCTCAACAATGCTGTTACTGGGAAAGTCCACCTAAACACGGACACATGTACAAGTGTTTGTGGGCAGGGACAGTATTTAGCTGACGGCACACTGGGAAAACATAGTGGAAGCTGAGACCCAGTCTGACCTTGGGATGGAACATGTCCTCATGAGGTTGAGGATTGCGGGCCCTACGTTAATCAGGGTTGCGCCCCCACAGTGTACAGCTCCTGCCCCTCCTCTTCCTCCTCCTTTTCAGCCTCCATCTCCAAAATGAGCACATCAGTCACAAGCTGGAAGCACTGCCTCAGCCAAGCGGTAACAGGCTGTGCTGAAGCTAATATGCTTAGGTCAGAAACCGCACAATGCTGAAGAGTTGTGGGTAACTCCGAAAGAGCAAGCAGATCTGTGGATGACAACGCTGAACCTACAGCCAGGCATGTTCGTGTGTGACAATGGCAGGAACCTGGTGGCATCTTTGAAGCGAGTCTAGCTCACACACGTACCATGTCTGGCCCATGTTCTTAACCTCATGGTTCAGCGGTTTCTCAAAACCTACCCGGAGCTGCCAGATCTGCTTGTTAAAGTATGCTGCCTGTGTGTCCACTTTAGAATGTCAGCTATAGCTTCAGCCGCCCTTGCCATGCTTCAGCATTTGCAGCTTTTGGCTCACCGACAGGTGTGTGATGTCCCATGTTGTTGACTACCAACATCAACAAGGCCATTGGTATTTAGTTCAGACTCCACACTTAAGACCTAAGGAGCGGACATGGATGTCAGACATATGTAGCATCCTACAAAACTTTGAGTACTCCACCAAGATGGTGAGCGGCGATGACGCCATTATTAGCATCACCATCCCGCTTGTCTGCATTCTGAAAAGCTCTCTGCTCACAATAAAAGAGGATGCATTGCAGGTGGAGCATGATGAGATGGAGCAGGAAACCATACAGGGGGATTACACACAGCCTAGCCTCATGTCATCCCAATGTGGATTGGTAGACAATGAGGAAGAAGAGGAGAAGGAGGAAGAACAGGCGCTACTTTCATGTGCTATAGACTGTACTACAAGCACAAATCTCATACCGTCTGTTCAGCGTGGATGGCCTGAGAGGAGGAGGAGGACAGCATGGTCTGTCGTCCTGTTGGTGAGGACCCAGAAGTCTTGCATGTTAGAAGTCTGGCACCTGGCACACTTTATCTTTCCCATGACACTCGCATTATCAAAATTTTGGGTGACAGTCATTACTGGTTGGTGACACTTATAGACCCATGCTAGAACTTTCAATCTCTTCTTCCAGAGGCAGATAGGTGTACTAAAATGTTGCAGTACCAGAGGGCCATTGTTGCAGAATTATTAAAAAAAATTCCCTTCAGGAGAAATTGGACCCCAACGTTATTGTGCAAGTTGTCCTGAGTACGCTGATACCTGATATGTGGGGGGGGACCACTGTTTTGGCGCATGGCAGAGGATGGAAGGGAAGGAGCGCCATTTGACTTTTTCAATGCAAAATTGGCTGGAATTGAGATCGAATGCCATGTTGCGTTTGGAGAGCCCCTGATGTGCCTAAACAGTGGAAACTCTCAATTCTAACTCCAACCCTAACCCCAACACACCCCTTTATTGATTGCCGACTTTTAAAGTCCATGGACAAATATATTACAAAATAGGGTTGATGCTTCCTGTAGCAAATGAAAACCCAATATTTTTACAAATTAACTGTTCGGGAGACGAATAGATGCAAGCGGATTAACCTGAGACACAAACACATTGATTTGAATTTGCAAAGATTTTTCCATCAACACAATCAGTTAGTAACCCTTTGTAGAAGGGCCTTAGAAAGAACGCCAAGTGCGGAATACCAGGCTGTAATAAGAGCAGACAAGACACCGGTTGGTGACCACAAAAGGAGATTTACTTCTCCCAGTGTTAATGAAGGAGCGATTGTAATGGTTGGACGGGACTTTCTAAGCCGAGATATAATTATTCAGAGACAAAGGAAAAATGTTTACGTATTACAGAAACACATAGATCATATGATGCTCTGCAATATCCTATAATACTGTGGAATGGCCAAGACGGCGATCACTATTATCTAACGCAGACTGATCCCAACACTGCTAGGCCAACCAATAACAAATGTCATCTATGGACTTCTATGTCTACCAAATAATGATCAGATAACAATGTAGGAAACTTTTTCATAAATGTATAGTAGATATGTATGCCAAGGTGGAAAGTGAGCGTCTTCTGTACATACAGCTGAACCAACAAAAACTTACAGGGAGCCATGCCAAAAGAGAGGTTTGATGGAAGATGGTCCACACCGGGACATTGCAGGAGGCGTCCCTCACTCACTTTCCACCTCATCTTCTAACCCTGTTCCCTATAATAACTACAACCTGTGCACCTTCCAATCCCCGGGCTCTTTGGGACAAATAGAGAGAATATCCGAGAGAAGATATTCACAGAGAGCACAGGAGAGATAATCCGGACTGAGACATAAATGTCACTGCCGACACATTCATAGAATCGTAGAGTTGGAAGGGACCTCCTGGGCCATCTGGTCCAACCCCCTGCTCAAAGCAGGATTCACTAAATCATCCCAGTCAGATGTCTGTCCAGCCTCTGTTTGAAGACTTCCATTGAAAGAGAACTCACCACTTCTCGTGGCAGCCTGTTCCACTCATTGATCACTCTAACTGTCAAAAAGTTTTTTCTAATATCTAATCTGTGTCTCCTCCCATTCAGTTTCATCCCATTGCTTCTAGTCTTTCCTTGTGCAAATGAGAATAAAGTTGATCCTTCTACAATGTGACAGCCCTTGAGATATTTGTAGACAGCTATTAAGTCTCCTCTCAGTCTTCTCTTTTGCAAACTAAACATTCCCAAATCCTGCAACCTTTCCTCATAAGACAGGGTTTGCAGACCGGTCACCATTCTGGTCGCTCTTTTCTGAACTTGCTCCAGTTTGTTGATGTCTTTTTTAAAATGTGGTGCCCAAAACTGGACACAATATTCCAGATGAGGTCTGACCAGAGAGGAGTAGAGGGAAATAATGACTTCACGTGATCTAGACTGTATGTTTCTGTTAATACATCCTAGAATTGCATTTGCCTTTTTTGCTGCTGCATCACACTGTTGACTCATATTCAGTCTGTCATCTATTAGTATACCCAAGTCTTTTTCACATGTGCTGTTGCTTAGCCCTATTTCTCCCATTCTGTATATGCTTTTTTCATTTTTATTGCCCAGATGTAGTACTTTGCATTTTTCTCTGTTAAAAACCATTCTGTTAGTTGCTGCCCACTTCTCCAGTTTATTTATATCTTTTTGAATCCTCTCTCTCTCTTCTCTAGTATTAGCTATCCCTCCTAGCTTTGTGTCATCAGCAAATTTAATCAGTTTACCCTCAATTCCTTCATCTAAATCGTTGATAAAGATGTTGAACAATACAGGGTCCAGGACAGAGCCCTGTGGTACCCCACTTGAGACATTCTTCCAACTGGATGTGCAGCCATTTACAACCACTCTTTGGGTCCGATCACTAAGCCAGTTATGAATCCACCTAACAGTTGCCTTGTCCATTCCATACTTAGTCATTTTTTCAATAAGGATTGTATGAAATACTTTGTCAAATGCTTTGCTGAAGTCAAGATATACTATATCTACAGCATTTCCTTGACCCACCCAATCAGTGATTATGTCATAGAAGGAAATTAAGTTAGTCTGACATGACTTATTAGTTACAAACCCATGCTGACTCTGTTTAATCACTTCATTCTTATCCAGGTACTGACATAGATGTTGTTTAATAATTTGTTCAAAGATCTTTCCTGGTATAGAAGTCAGACTCACCGTCCTATAGTTGCCTGGGTCCACCTTCTTCCCCTTTTTGAAGATAGGAACAACATTTGCTCTTCTCCAGTCTTCTGGGACTTCTCCTGTTCTCCAAGAATTTTCAAAGATTACGGAGAGGGGTTCAAAAATTTCTTCTGCTATCTCCTTCAGTACTCTGGGGTGTAATTCATCTGGACCTGGAGACTTGAATTCATTTAGGTTAGCTAATTGTTTCCTCACTATCTGTTATGATGAGTCACCGAAGGAGGAAAAAACAAAATACTAGCTAAGGCTGGTTTCACATTTGCGTTTTTTAGCGCTGGAAAAAAACGCATATGTGCGCATGCGTTTTTTCCCCTATATTTAACATGGGTGCGCATACCTGCGCGCTGGTAAGCGCATGTATGCGATTTTCATGCGCTGCGTTTTTTTGGGGTGTGCGTTTGTATTTTCCAGACGCAGCATGTTGCATTTTTTGGCCCTGCAAAAAAGCGCATGCGCACGTATGCGCACGTTTTGCGCTAAAAATGGCCATTATAGCCTATGGATGCGCATATGTGCGCACTGGCATGCTCATGTATGCGTTTTTTTGCACATGCGTTTTTTTTTGTTAACCATGGAATTTAGGGGTTTGGGTTAGAGTTAGGGTTAGTTAAGGGGGTTTAGGGTTAGGGTCAGGGTCAGGGTTGGGGTTTGGGTCAGGGTTAGGGTTAAGTATGGTTTCGTTAAGGGTTAGGGTTAGGGTCAGGGTTAGGGTTAAGTATGGTTTTGTTAAGGGTTAGGGTTAGGGTCAGGGTTAGGGTTAAGTATGGTTTGGTTAAGGGTTAGGGTCAGGGTTAGGGTTAAGTATGGTTTGGTTAAGGGTTAGGGTCAGGGTTAGGGTCAGGGTTAGAGTTAGGGTTAGGGTTAGGGTCAGGGTTAGGGTCAGGGTTAGGGTTAAGTATGGTTTGGTTAAGGGTTAGGGTCAGGGTTAGGGTTAGGGTCAGGGTTAGGGTTAGGGTTAGTTAGGGTTTAGGGTTTGGGTTAGGGTTAAGTATGATTTGGTTAAGGGTTAGGGTCAGGGTTAGGGTTAAGTATGGTTTGGTTAAGGGTTAGGGTCAGGGTTAGGGTTAGGGTCAGGGTTAGGGTTAGTAAAGTCATGGTTTGGGTTAGTGTGAGGGGCCACCTAATGTTGGAAAAAACCGCAAACGCGGTAAAAACGCACTAAAAACGCATACAAACGCATAAAAATGCTGCGTTTTTTTCATGCATGCTCATAAAAATGCTTGAAAAAAACGCAGCAGTTGTATGCTTTTGTATGCGTTTTTTCAATGCGTTTTTTTGCGGGAAAAACGCGCTGCAAAAAAAAGCAAGTGTGAAACTAGCCTAAGTCCAGAAAAACCAGAGAGGTTGGCAGCTATCGGATTGCAGACCCCTGAACCTATCCACAACAACTAGCAGTAGCCGTGGGGGGTTCCTACGGTGCCCTAGACACCTCGATCACAGCCGGAGAACTACATAGCCTAAAGACAGAAAGGGGAAAAACTAAACTGCCCCAGAGCAGACCCCAAAGCAATAGGCAGCCCCCAACATATAATGACGGTGAAGCAAGATGAAAACACTAACACAGATAGAAAGATAGGTTGAGCAAATGATGGGGCCCAAGCTAACTAAATAGGACAGGATAGGAAAGCCGCTGTCTGCCATCCGCAAAAACCCTATCCAAAATGTGCCAACCGACTGATAGGAAAAACAGGCCCTGAAGTCGCTAGGCTTCAAAAGACTATATCAGCACTCAGGTATATTCTGAAGACAGAGCAAAAGATCAACAGATCAGAGACAAACATGGAATTCAGCTCACCCCCGGCCGGGGATGGCAGAACTCCCAAAAAACAAGGCAAAACAAAAACAAAACTGAAGTGTACAAAGCAGAGCAGAAAAACTTAGCTTTGAGAGGCAGGAATCAGACTGGTCTCCAAGAATCCAGCAGGATCACCAGCAAGGCAGAAGGGCGTCGGCTGCCTTATATCCAGTCCTCAATTCCAGCCACCCAGTCATCATCTAGCTGCCCAGGTGTTTGGTAATCAGCCTCACTACCTTCCTTCACCAGAGGAGGGAGTTCATTAGACCTCAACGGTGAAGGGAAAAATGAACTCACAACAGTACCTCCCCCTTGAGGAGGGGTCACCGAACCCTCATCCATGCCACCAGGGCGATCCGGGTGAGCCCGATGAAAGGCATGCACCAATCTTTCGGCATGAATATCAGAGGCAGAGACCCAGGAATTATCCTCCTGACCATAACCCTTCCACTTAACCAAATACTGGAGTCTCCGTCTAGCCAGACAGGAATCCAGTATCTTCTCTACCTCATATTCCATGTTACCTTCAACCAATACAGGGTCAGGAGGTGCCACCACAGGAACTACTGGTTCAACAAACCTCTTCAACAAGGACTTATGAAACACATTATGAATTTTAAATGTGACAGGAAGAGCCAACCGAAAAGAGACTGGATTAATAATCTCCAAAATCTTGTAAGGTCCAATAAATCTAGGCTTAAACTTAGGAGAAGCCACCTTCATGGCGATATTTTTTGATGACAACCAAACCATATCACCCACCTTAAACTGGGGACCAACGGTCCTACGCCGGTTGGAAAACCGCTGGGCCTTTTCCTGGGAGAGAGACAACTTATCCACTACTTGGTCCCAGATCTGGTGCATTCTCTCCACCACAGTGTCAACACCTGGGCAGGCAGAAGGCTCCACCTGCCCTGAAGAAAATCGAGGGTGAAACCCAAAGTTACAAAAAAAAGGTGACATCAAAGTGGCAGAACTAGCTCTATTATGCCAAGGGCAAAAATGAAACCCAATCATCCTGATCGGCAGAAATAAAACATCTCAAATACGACTCCAAAGTCTGGTTTGTTCTCTCCGTCTGCCCATTGGTCTGAGGGTGAAACGCAGAGGAGGACAACTGAATTCCCAGCTTGGAACAGAAAGTTCTCCAAAATCTAGACACAAACTGAACTCCTCTGTCAGATACAATGTTCTCAGGAATCCCGTGCAAGCGAACCACCTGTTGCAAAAACAAGGGCACCAACTCAGAGGAAGATGGCAACTTAGGGAGTGGTACAAGATCGACCATCTTAGAGAATCTATCACAAATCACCCAAATAACAGTCATTCTCTGAGAGACAGGCATATCAGAGATAAAATCCATTGAAATATGGGTCCATGGCCTCCTGGGCACCGGCAAAGGCATCAACAAGCCACTAGAGCGAGAACAAGGTTTAGACCGGGAGCAAGTCCCACAGGACTGCACAAAATTCCTGACATCATGAGACAAGGCGGGCCACCAAAAAGACCAACTCACCAGATCTCTAGTACCAAAAATACCTGGATGACCAGCCAATGCAGAGCAATGAACTTCAGACATCACTCTCTTCCTCCACTGGTCAGGAACATACAACTTTCCACTGGGACAACGCTCAGGTTTGTCCTCCTGAAACTCTTCCAGAGCACGTCTCAAATCGGGCGAGATGGCAGAAAGAACTACCCCCTCGCCTAAGATGGTAGCAGGCTTAGTCACAACAGGAGAATCAGCAAGGAAACTTCTAGAGAGGGCGTCTGCCTTGACATTCTTAGTGCCCGGAAGAAAAGAGACCACAAAATCAAAACGTGTGAAAAACAAGGCCCACCTAGCCTGTCTAGGATTCAAGCGCTTGGCCGACTCCAGGTAAATCAAATTCTTGTGGTCAGTAAGGACCACGACTTGGTGTTTGGCTCCCTCCAACCAATGTCTCCACTCCTCAAATGCCCATTTCATGGCCAACAGTTCCCGATTCCCCACATCATAGTTACGTTCGGATGGGGAGAACTTTCGGGAAAAGAAAGCACAAGGATTCATTTTAGATGTCACAGGATCTTTTTGGGACAACACCGCTCCTGCACCAATCTCAGAAGCGTCCACCTCCACCTGAAACGGGAGACATCAGGTTGCAGCAAAACAGGAGCAGAAGTGAATCTTCGCTTCAGCTCCTGAAAGGAAGAAACAGCCTCCGGAGACCAATTCAGCACATCAGCACCCTTCCTAGTCAAATCAGTCAATGGCTTGGCAATACCAGAAAAATTAGCTATAAATTTCCGATAAAAATTAGCAAAACCCAAAAACTTCTGGAGGGCCTTCAAAGAGGTGGGCTGAACCCAATCATAAATGGCCTGTACCTTGGCCGGGTCCATTTCAATAGTTGACGGAGACAAAATAAATCCCAAAAATGAAATCCTCTGTACCCCAAAAAGGCATTTCGATCCCTTGACATACAGGGAATTCTCCCTCAAAATCCGGAACACAGTCCGAACATGTTCCACATGAGAGTCCCAATTCTTGGAGAAGATCAAAATATCATCCAGATAGATAATCAAAAATTTATCCACAAAGTCTCGGAATATATCGTTCATGAAGCACTGGAAGACAGAGGGGGCATTAGTGAGCCCAAAAGGCATCAGGTACTCAAAATGTCCCTCCGGAGTATTAAACGTCGTCTTCCATTCATCCCCATGCTTAATGCGAATTAGATTATACGCCCCCCTGAGGTCAAGCTTGGTAAACCAGCAAGCACCTTTAACTCTGGAGAATAGATCAGAAATCAGGGGTAACGGATACTGATATTTAACAGTAAATTTGTTGAGGGAACGATAGTCAATACAAGGCCTTAATGAACCATCCTTTTTAGCCACGAAAAAAAACCCAGCACCTAAGGGTGAAGAGGATGGTCTAATATGACCCTTCTCCAACGACTCCTTAATATAGGATTAAAAAATAGAAAATGACCCACAGTCAAAAGACCTATAAAAAGTAATATTTTATTAATATATATCACAGAAATAAACACAGGTTCACATGAAAAGGGGGGATCTCAAGGCATACAAAATGGCAATAGTAAGCCATGCATGCTGTCTACACCATACAGAGCTCTAAAATGTAAAAATAGAAAACCAAATCCCTACTGATCCTATGTCAAATGACACAGATAATTCTAGTTGTTATATGACAATAAATTATAGTCATATAGCCATCTTAAAGGGACTAGTGAAATATAGTAGCAAAAGTCACATTGAATCAAATCACAAATCCTTAGAGTTAGTCTGTCAGTCAACCGGGGACTATAAAGCATATATAAGGCACCAGTGTACATTGTCACTCATATAGACCGACCAGACCCACTGTAGATGGATAAATAAGGGACCAGAATTATTAACATATGTGAATATCAAGAGGCATTACCTGAATGGAGTAGAGACAGACACGCAGGCTAACCCCGACGCGCGTTTCGGAGCAGGGCAGCTCCTTCCTCAGGGGGCGTTGCTAAAGCGCAACTGTAATAGGTTTAAATAGCGCTAGCCAGAAAAGATATTGGACGCGCAATCTGTCCATCATGTACAGGGCAGCGCCTCCCCAGGAGAAACCGGAAGCACGCGGGCCCCACGTGATCCGGCGCACCTGAGAGAGAAAACAGCCACTGGGCTGACTGAACAGTGCGCAGGGCGCATGACAGGAAGAGTACTACCAGCCATATTAGAGGAGGCAATAACAGAACATATACAAAGGGGTAAAATCGGATCAAACACGCTCCATATCCAAATATAATGAAGCGATCGTACTAGATAAACAAAATAGAAAATAAACAATATAAGGAAGTATATATAATAGGAATAGATATATTGATATCAAAGTATTCATAAATAAATAAATACACTATGGGCAACAAAGGTAAACGATAGCCAGTATCCACATTTGAAGTAGAATAGCATGTGCATTTATAATTTTTAAAGTACAGAAAATTACTATACATACATAGAAAGTATCCAAATATACAGAAACTAGCATTTGTTCAGTATAACTAACCAGATACGATAACTGGAAAATAGAGCCATATATATAAATGAATACATAGCATATAGTACAATATATGACATATCATATATAATGGTGTATAGAATAAAACACTTCTTAATGAACAATGTGTACAAGAAGCATTTCAGATATCTTTATGCGGACATGGAGAGAACGGACAGCTTGATCAGGAAGACGTCATCAGCATAATTCACACAGGTACATAATACATGCAGAATAACTGAAAAACAATAAAAAAGAAATTAGAGACTAAAAGGGAACTTTCTCGAAAACGTGAACAAGTGGATTGATCATCATCTCCAGCCGCTGGTGATGTGCCTCCCTTCATTCCTTAAAGATCCGAGTGACTTGTTGCGGAAGGTCGACGGACTCTACATGGAGAGTGATACTCTTTTGGCCTCTGTTGATGTTGAGTCCCTGTATACCAGCATCAGACACCAGGATGGTCTAATGGCAGTTCGTTTCTTTCTTAATACATCCACCTTGCAGTGTCACTCAGGGACCTCATCCTAGAGCTTCTCGAGTTCACTCTCACACACAACTTTTTTGTGTTTAAGGGGTCCTTTTACCTGCAGCTCCAGGGGACTGCCATGGGCGCGGCCTTTGCGCCTGCCTATGCAAATCTCTTCCTGGGGCTGTGGGAGAGGGATCTCTTCCTGTCGGACAAACAGGGGTCAATTGAGCGTGTCCAGTTATGGGCACGCTACATTGACGATATCTTCTTTGTCTGGCAGGGTAGCTTCGTCGACCTTCTGCAATTTATGTCTCTCTTGAACCACAATGATCTTAACATCAAATTAACCCTAACATGGGATATGGAAAAGATTAATTTCCTTGACATAACTATTAAGAAAGCTACGGATGGATTCATCCAGACAGATATTTACCGTAAAGAAACTGCTACTAATACGCTTCTCCATGCCTCTTCATGCCATCCGCATCACCTCATTAAGTCCATTCCCGTGGGCCAGTTCCTACGTCTGCGTCGGATTTGCTCATCCGACGTTGATTTTCAAATAAGAGCTAAGGAACTACGGGCACGTTTTTTTGTCACGGGGCTACAGTAAGCGCTGTGTCAAAAAAGCCTACCATCGTGCTAAACACATAGCCCGTAATGAGCTCCTTTATAGGCATTCTACTGTAAATAGACCAAAAATGGCTAATACAGTGAGGTTTATTACTTCATATCATTCCTCTCATGAGATGATGCGTAGGGTGATGATGAAGGCATGGCCAATTCTCAAGGTTGATCCCATTCTTGGTAGACTTCTCCCAAACCAGCCTTCCATTACGTTTAGGCGAGCTAGCAATTTACGCGACAAATTGGTATCTAGTCACTATGCTAGTCGTCCTATACGAACCTTTTTGGATAATTTTGGGCCTAGACATGGATGTTCTCCGTGCGGGAAATGTGTGGCCTGCCCTAACATCGAACGCTGTACCTCTTTTACTAATTTTGATGGTACAAAATCCTTTGACATTAGACATTGGATATCTTGTACCACTCGCTATATAATTTATCATGCGACATGCCCATGTGGTTTAATTTACGTGGGCATGACGACGAGGCAGTTGAAAGTCCGTGTTAGGGAACATGTCCTGGGAATACAGGCCGCACTATCGTGCACGGATGATTCCCTTCTCAAAACGTTGCCGAGACACTTTAAAGAGTTACATCAATGCAACAGTACGTTACTGAGGATTCGTGGCATTGATGCCCTTAAGATGAATATAAGAGGTGGTAGACTTTCCAGCCGCCTGGCTCAATTAGAGACCAGGTGGATCTGGACATTAGGTACGTTACATCCAGATGGCCTAAATGAGAATATATCTTATGCCCCATTTCTGTAGTCCTCGTGCACTGGACATTGGCATCAATCTGACATTAATTTTAAACATTTTTAGTCTCTAATTTCTTTTTTATTGTTTTTCAGTTATTCTGCATGTATTATGTACCTGTGTGAATTATGCTGATGACGTCTTCCTGATCAAGCTGTCCGTTCTCTCCATGTCCGCATAAAGATATCTGAAATGCTTCTTGTACACATTGTTCATTAAGAAGTGTTTTATTCTATACACCATTATATATGATATGTCATATATTGTACTATATGCAATGTATTCATTTATATATATGGCTCTATTTTCCAGTTATCGTATCTGGTTAGTTATACTGAAGAAATGCTAGTTTCTGTATATTTGGATACTTTCTATGTATGTATAGTAATTTTCTGTACTTTAAAAATGATAAATGCACATGCTATTCTACTTCAAATGTGGATACTGGCTATCGTTTACCTTTGTTGCCCATAGTGTATTTATTTATTTATGAATACTTTGATATCAATATATCTATTCCTATTATATATACTTCCTTATATTGCTTATTTTCTATTTTGTTTATCTAGTACGATCGCTTCATTATATTTGGATATGGAGCGTGTTTGATCCGATTTTACCCCTTGTATATGTTCTGTTATTGCCTCCTCTAATATGGCTGGTAGTACTCTTCCTGTCATGCGCCCTGCGCACTGTTCAGTCAGCCCAGTGGCTGTTTTCTCTCTCAGGTGCGCCGGATCACGTGGGGCCCGCGTGCTTCCGGTTTCTCCTGGGGAGGCGCTGCCCTGTACATGATGGACAGATTGCGCGTCCAATATCTTTTCTGGCTAGCGCTATTTAAACCTATTACAGTTGCGCTTTAGCAACGCCCCCTGAGGAAGGAGCTGCCCTGCTCCGAAACGCGCGTCGGGGTTAGCCTGCGTGTCTGTCTCTACTCCATTCAGGTAATGCCTCTTGATATTCACATATGTTAATAATTCTGGTCCCTTATTTATCCATCTACAGTGGGTCTGGTCGGTCTATATGAGTGACAATGTACACTGGTGCCTTATATATGCTTTATAGTCCCCGGTTGACTGACAGACTAACTAAGGATTTGTGATTTGATTCAATGTGACTTTTGCTACTATATTTCAGTAGTCCCTTTATGATGGCTATATGACTATAAATTATTGTCATATAACAACTAGAATTATCTGTGTCATTTGACATAGGATCAGTAGGGATTTGGTTTTCTATTTTTACATTTTAGAGCTCTGTATGGTGTAGACAGCATGCATGGCTTACTATTGCCATTTTGTATGCCTTGAGATCCCCCCTTTTCATGTGAACCTGTGTTTATTTCTGTGATATATATTAATAAAATCTTACTTTTTATGGGTCTTTTGACTGTGGGTCATTTTCTATTTTTTGATTAACTTTTACAGTTGCCCTTTATAGTCCTGCATATATATATGTGTCTTATATGGACATTTCTATCATGTAACCTGGTGCATCCTGGTTGCACCTTATACACATATATACATATTATGCATATCACAATCATATTATATTAATATAGGATTGCATAGCCTCGTGCTCGGGTACAGATAAATTGAAAAGCCGACCCTTGGGGAATTTACACCCCGGGTTCAGCTCAATTGCACAGTCATAACTCCTATGAGGAGGCAAAGACGCAGACTCATTCTCACTAAATACATCATAAAAGTCAGCCAAATAGTCAGGAACATCATGCGACTGAGAGGTGGAAAAAACCGGAGCCTCACTAAGGGCACACCGACAACCCCAACTCACCACAGACACAGATTTCAATCCAAAACTGGATTATGGATTTGCAACCAGGGAAACCCCAGAACAATGGTATCATACAAATTATGGAACACCAAAAATCTGCAATTTTCTTGAAGGTCTGGGGCGACCCGCATTACCACCTGGGTCCAAAACTGAGGTTTATTCTTTGCCAAAGGAGTAGCATCAATACCCCTCAAAGGGATAGGCGTCCGCAGAGGTGTCATAGGAAATCCACAACGTTTAGCAAAATCCAAGTCCATCAGGTTCAGAGCTGCTCCCGAATCCACAAAAGCCTTGACGGAAAATGTGAACAGGGAGCAGATCAGAGTAATTGCCAGAAGAAACTTAGGTTGAACACCACCCACAGAAAACGTGTGTGCACAATGTTTTTCTCGTTTAGGGCAGACAGAAATAATATGCGAGGCATCTCCACAAAAAAACACAGCTTAGTACGCCTTCTGAACTCCTGACGTTGCACCCTAGACAAAACTCTATCACATTGCATAGGTTCAGACATTTGTTCAACAGGTGGCAAGATCTCTCGTGTAGTTTTGCGTTCACGTAAACGCCGATCCACCTGAATGGCTAATGACATAGAATCGTCAAGACCAGAGGGAACAGGAAATCCCACCATAGTATCTTTTACAGTTTCTGACAAACCTTTCCGAAAGAGGGCTGCCAAGGCACCATCATTCCAGGTAGTAAGGACCGCCCACTTTCGGAATTTTTGACAGTACAACTTTGCCGAATCCGGACCCTGGCTTAATGCCAACAGGGTCTTTTCAGCCTGATCAATAGCATTAGGTTCATCATACAACAACCCCAAGGCTTGAAAAAATGCGTTCTCATTATTCAGAATAGGATCATCAGGTGTCAAAGAAAACGCCCAATCCTGGGGATCGCCGCGCAGCAAAGAGATGACAATTTTAACCTGCTGCACGGAGTTCCCCAACGAGTTAGGCTTCAAGGCAAAAAATAATTTACAATTATTCTTGAAATTCAAGAATTTAGACCGATCCCCAAAAAACATATCAGGAGTATGAATCTTTGGTTCAGCAGCATGTGAATGAGCAAGATAGGCGGAAATTCCCCGCACTTCAGCAGTGAGCTGCTCCACACGATCAGAAAATTGCTTCATCTCCATTGAGAGAAAAATTCCCCCTACGGCCTCAGAGATATAGAGGAAAAAATATGCACAAAAAAAAAAAACACTTTTTTTTTCTTTTCTTTCTTTTTTTTTTTCTTTCTTACAATTCTCTCTGCTATTGAGTACCCTAGGATCTGCGGTATGGCTGGTGATTCTGTTATGATGAGTCACCGAAGGAGGAAAAAACAAAATACTAGCTAAGTCCAGAAAAACCAGAGAGGTTGGCAGCTATCGGATTGCAGACCCCTGAACCTATCCACAACAACTAGCAGTAGCCGTGGGGGGTTCCTACAGTGCCCTAGACCCCTCGATCACAGACGGAGAACTACATAGCCTAAAGACAGAAAGGGGAAAAACTAAACTGCCCCAGAGCAGACCCCAAAGCAATAGGCAGCCCCCAACATATAATGACGGTGAAGCAAGATTAAAACACTAACACAGATAGAAAGATAGGTTGAGCAAATGATGGGGCCCAAGCTAACTAAATAGGACAGGATAGGAAAGCCGCTGTCTGCCATCCGCAAAAACCCTATCCAAAATGTGCCAAACGACTGATAGGAAAAACAGGCCCTGAAGTCGCTAGGCTTCAAAAGACTATATCAGCACTCAGGTATATTCTGAAGACAGAGCAAAAGATCAACAGATCAGAGACAAGCATGGAATTCAGCTCACCCCCGGCCGGGGATGGCAGAACTCCCAAAAAACAAGGCAAAACAAAAACAAAACTGAAGTGTACAAAGCAGAGCAGAAAAATTTAGCTTTGAGACGCAGGAATCAGACTGGTCTCCAAGAATCCAGCAGGATCACCAGCAAGGTAGAAGGGCGTCGGCTGCCTTATATCCAGTCCTCAATTCCAGCCACCCAGTCATCATCTAGCTGCCCAGGTGTTTGGTAATCAGCCTCACTACCTTCCTTCACCAGAGGAGGGAGTTCATCAGACCTCAACGGTGAAGGGAAAAATGAACTCACAACACTATCTTTCTGTTTATAGATATCCTGGATTCTTCTATTCCCTTAATAGGACAGTGAAGAACAGTTGATGTTACATTTCCTTTCTTAGAGAAAACAGATGCAAAATAGGAATTTATAAGTTTGGCCTTCTCAACATCCTGTCTTACCATTTCATCATTTTCATCCTGTAAAAATCCTATAGCATCTTTGCCTTTTCTTTTACTTTTGACATATCTCCAAAATCCTTTATTATTGCTTTTGACATCTCTTGCAAGCCTCAATTCATTGTCAGCTTTAGCTAATCTGATTTGTGTCCTGCAGGTTCTGCAGACAGCATTATATTCTTCTTTAGATATGCCTCCCTCTTTCCATTTTATAAACATTTTTTTCTTCCTTTTTAACATGTGCTTAAGTTCTGTGTTCATCCATCCAGGTTTCCTTAAATGCTTCCTATACTTCCCTCTTTTCGGAATTGTTAACAATTGTGCTTTGAGAATTTCATTTTTCAAGATTTCCCATCCTTCCTGGACATTTTTGTCTTTAAGGATATCCAGCCATTGGATCCCTCCAATTCTCTTTCTGAATCCCTTAAATCTGCCTTTCTGAAATCTAACCTTGACGTCTGAGTCTTCACAAGTCTTCCTCCTCTAGTTATCCAAAATTCTAAAATAGCATGGTCGCTACCTCCTAGGGTCCCAGCCACGTTTACCTCCTCAACCATTTCCTTCCTGTTTATAAGGATTAGATCCAAGGTAGCAGTTCCCCTTGTTTTCTCCCCTACCTTTTGGAAGATAAAGTTGTCAACAAGAGAGGATAAGAATTTCCTTAACCTGTTAGTTTTGCCTGAAAGAGATTCCCAACAAATGTCTGGATAGTTGAAATCTCCCATGACAACGATGTCATATTTTTTGGAGAACTTGGCCATCTGATGCATAAAGAGTTCATCCATATCTTCAGCTTGCACAGGCGGCCTGTAGTAAATGCCTACAATGGTGTCCTTTCCATTGTTCTGTCCTTGTATTCTTACCCAAACAGTTTCCACAGAACTCCCAGTCTCTGAAGTTTCAATCTCTGTGCAGATATACGCGTTTCTAACATACAATGTGACACCTCCTCCTCGTTTATCAAGTCTGTTTCTTGCAAATAAGTTGTATCCTTCTAGTCTTGTATTCCAATCATGTGTATTGTCCCACCAAGTTTCAGTGATTCCAATGACATCATATTTCTTTTCCTGTGTTAGTAGTTCCAATTCTCCTTGTTTGTTGCCCATGCTTTGTGCATTAGTATAGAAACATTTTAGATTGTGATTAGTTTCTCTTTCTCCAATATTTTTATTAATTAGATTCTTTTGTCTTTGTTCTTCCTTTCCACTTCTAATAGCAGAGTTCTCAATAGCATTTGTCAGGTGTATGGCTTTTTCTGGTCTTTTGCTTCCCTTCCCATGTTGTTCTAGTTTAAAGCTCTCCTTACAAGTGTAGCAAGGCGACTTCCAAATACATGCTTTCCAGTCTTCGTAAGGTGCACCCCATCTCTAGCAAGTAGTCCATCGTATAAGTAGTTCACTCCGTGATCCAGAAATCCAAATCGTTGCTGACGGCACCATCGACGTAGCCAGTTGTTCACCTGCAGAATCTTATTCCACCTCCTTGTTCCATGGCCATCCACTGGGAGGATGGAAGAGAAGACCACCTGCGCTCCCAGTTCTTTCACTTTCTTGCCTAAGTCTTCAAAGTCTCTGCAGATGGTTTCCAGGTCGTTTCTTGCTGTGTCATTTGTCCCCACATGTAGTAGCAGGAATGGGTAGTCATCTGTAGGTCTGAAGAGTCCTGATATCCTGTCAGACACATCTTTAATTTTTGCACCTGGAAGACAGCACATTTCTCTTGAAGTTATATCCGGTCTGCAGATAGCGGCCTCTGTTCCTCTCAACAGGGAATCCCCCATGACCACCACTCTCCGCTGCTTCTTCATAACAGTTTTCTTTCTCCATCCAGGAGGACTCTGAAGGCGTACAAGGTTGCTGTTTGTGGGCAAAGTCTTATCCTGATGTATTTCTTCATCGTTTTCCTGCGTGAGAGCCTGGTACTGGTTCCTGAGAAGTATGGGTGCTGACTGCCTCCTGATCCTCCTGCTTCTCTGGGTCACATGTCTCCATTCCTCTGTTTCTTCAGGTGCACTTCGAATTTCTTCTCTTTCTGTAACATGAAGAGATAATTCTGCTCTGTCCAAGAACTTTTCACCTTCCTTAATGATCTTCAATGTAGCTAACCTCTCTTCGAGATTTTGCAACATTTCCTCCAACAGGGACACAAGCTTGCATTTGTGGCATGTGAAGTTTGGCTTGTCCACTGGTAAGTCTGTGAACATGTAGCAAGAAATGCAGCTCACCAAATGGCTCCTGGCCTCTTCCAAACTGAGATTTCTTAAAAACGATGAAAGATGAGCCAAAATTCCGGTTTTCCGATTTCCTCTTTTCAGCTGCAACGGCCAAAACCCAGTGATCGTTGAGCTCGCGGAGACTCTTCACTTATCCCAGAAGGCACTGGGAATATGCAAATGATCTCCTCAAAGTCCTTCTGACTCCAGAAGAAAGGAGCAAATGTATCAATAGTAAAGCTCTACTAGCATCAGGGTTACCGGCACCAGCTCCACCGGACTGTGGTGTTATGGACGGAGATATTCTGAGAGGAAAGCCATGATATGGAGAAGATGAGAGAGTGTGTCCCATTATATAAGCCTCTATTGGTGATGAGCACAGATCGAAGGATTTGGCAATTATGGCTCAGATTCCAAGAGGAAATGGGAGACTGTTTTTCCTTGATGCCCCAGGAGGTTCCGGTAAAATATTCTTCATTAATCTGCTGCTCACAGAAATTCTCCCAATCACTAACATTGCTCCGGCCGCTGCGTCGTCTGGGATTGTGGCCGCTCTCTAAGATGGAGGCCGCACGGCTCATTCAGCACCAGGATCACCCCTGAATCTAGCGCTCATGGAAACTCCCGTCTGTAATATCACTAAGATCTCTCACAGATCTGGAAGGATCCAATCACTTAATGGGGGGAATTTTTCTACTTTTTGCAGGTGACTTCTGTGAAACGTTTTAAGTTCTTAAGTGGCAACACCAGCAGAAGAGCTGAATACCTGTCAGCACAGCGGAGTCCTGTATATACTGAGGCCCCTGATCATGTGACCGCTGACTCCTCCCCTCCTGTGACCTCATCACAGGTCCTGTGCGCACAGAGCAGCCATATATGTGGAGTGCGGCTCTGCGGGTGGAGGTAAGTGCTGGAGGCTCCATTATTCTCTATGTGGAGTGCGGCTCTGCGGGTGGAGGTCGGTGCTGGAGGCTCCATTATTCTCTATGTGGAGTGCGGCTCTGCGGGTGGAGGTCGGTGCTGGAGGCTCCATTATTCTCTATGTGGAGTGCGGCTCTGCGGGTGGAGGTCGGTGCTGGAGGCTCCATTATTCTCTATGTGGAGTGCGGCTCTGCGGGTGGAGGTCGGTGCTGGAGGCTCCATTATTCTCTATGTGGAGTGCGGCTCTGCGGGTGGAGGTAAGTGCTGGAGGCTCCATTATTCTCTATGTGGAGTGCGGCTCTGCGGGTGGAGGTCGGTGCTGGAGGCTCCATTATTCTCTATGTGGAGTGCGGCTCTGCGGGTGGAGGTCGGTGCCGGAGGCTCCATTATTCTCTATGTGGAGTGCGGCTCTGCGGGTGGAGGTCGGTGCTGGAGGCTCCATTATTCTCTATGTGGAGTGCGGCTCTGCGGGTGGAGGTCGGTGCTGGAGGCTCCATTATTCTCTATGTGGAGTGTGGCTCTGCGGGTGGAGGTAAGTGCTGGAGGCTCCATTATTCTCTATGTGGAGTGCGGCTCTGCGGGTGGAGGTCGGTGCTGGAGGCTCCATTATTCTCTATGTGGAGTGCGGCTCTGCGGGTGGAGGTCGGTGCTGGAGGCTCCATTATTCTCTATGTGGAGTGCGGCTCTGCGGGTGGAGGTAAGTGCTGGAGGCTCCATTATTCTCTATGTGGAGTGCGGCTCTGCGGGTGGAGGTCAGTGCTGGAGGCTCCATTATTCTCTATGTGGAGTGCGGCTCTGCGGGTGGAGGTCGGTGCTGGAGGCTCCATTATTCTCTATGTGGAGTGCGGCTCTGTGGGTGGAGGTCGGTGCTGGAGGCTCCATTATTCTCTATGTGGAGTGTGGCTCTGCGGGTGGAGGTCGGTGCTGGAGGCTCCATTATTCTCTATGTGGAGTGCGGCTCTGCGGGTGGAGGTCGGTGCTGGAGGCTCCATTATTCTCTATGTGGAGTGCGGCTCTGCGGGTGGAGGTCGGTGCTGGAGGCTCCATTATTCTCTATGTGGATTGCGGCTCTGCGGGTGGAGGTCGGTGCCGGAGGCTCCATTATTCTCTATGTGGAGTGCGGCTCTGCGGGTGGAGGTCGGTGCCGGAGGCTCCATTATTCTCTATGTGGAGTGCGGCTCTGCGGGTGGAGGTCGGTGCCGGAGATTCCACATTACTGGGTGTGGGGGACAGTAACCCCTTCAGACTCTTTTGGGGTCTCTGTGTGAACAGCGTGAAAAATGAGGATGAATAAACTCATGGAGATCAACATCCAACACTGCGGAGACACCATCACATGTTTCTCAATGCAGTGATTCTAGAGCACTGCCCCCATCCTTTATGGGAAATATGTAAAAATATGCAAAACACAAGCCACGGAGACACCATCACGTGTTTCTCAACGCAAGCAATGACTAGCCAGGTCTTTCCCCGGGAAGGAACAACCACAGGAAGGGCAGTCTCCAGTGAAGGAAACCACCTATGCCAAAACATGGTATCCATCCACAGACAGCTTCGGGGTATTGCCCATCATCAGTGTGGAGTAAGAAACTGGCCAGTGGGAGCAGTGCCTAGTAGAAGACTGTGAAAAATAAGGATGAATGAACTCATGGAGATCAACATCCAACACTGCGGAGACACCATCACATGTTTCTCAACGCAGTGATTCTAGAGCAATGCTCCCATCCCTTATGGGAAATATGTAAAAAATATGCAAAACACAAGCCGCGGAGACACCATCACATGTTTCTCAACGTAAGCAATGACTAGCCAGGT
Organism: Dendrobates tinctorius; assembly: GCF_039654945.1. Taxonomy (NCBI): domain Eukaryota; kingdom Metazoa; phylum Chordata; class Amphibia; order Anura; family Dendrobatidae; genus Dendrobates; species Dendrobates tinctorius. Next base: position 16,348,238 of record NW_027361794.1, read on the forward strand.
CTTTCACTGCGTGAACAGTGACGTAACAGCTGTTGACAGAATGCGGCTGCTGGTTCCCAGCTCCACATTAGATCCATTCAGACAACTGCAGGATAAGAGGACAGAAGCCCGGAGATGTTCTCACACAATGTGATTATTTCTCTCCTACCTCTGCTCCAGCACAATAATGTAGATACTAGTGGTGAGTGAGCCGCTCTCCACTGCTCCATCAGGCATCGGGAGCTTGGACAAGCTTGTTACTTGATTATCACACATGATGGAGCGCCATGCTCGAGTTCCCAGCCAATAAACATGCGGGGATTTCAAATATAGTGAGTTGTTTAAACCGGGGAGATTCTCCAACTGGGAATGAAAGGGTAAATGTATGATTGACCAGTTATATAACAATTCTACTGTTAAAAGTTTCCAACAACTTCAAGGAAAGATGTATATCTTTGTACCGTGTTAGCCAGTAGATAGAATATGTAGAATTGAGAGTCCTCAGTGGTTGACACCTTTTAATGGCTAACTGAAAAGATGGTAACACATTGCAAGCTTTCGAGACTACTCAGGTCTCTTCATCAGGCATTGACTAATACAACATCTGAAGAATCACATATTTATACACAGGACAGCACAGAAATAACGCAATAGATGAGACAAGTGATGTGAAGCAGAATTGTCATTATGGGAGATGGAGAAGCATAAATATTGGAGCAGTTCATAGATAAGGAGCCTGAAGGTTTTATTGCCCTCTGACGGGGTCTAGTTCTGTGTTGTGATGACCCCAGAAGGTCTGAAGAGCAAATTCCTTAATTGATGTAAAAAGACATAAATCCATGAGACACATTCATTCCTGCGCTGAATGTTTGGAAAGTTTTCATAAATTTGTGCTCAGAGACTCTTCTGTCTCTCTGAGATTTGAAGTTACCTTTTAATACAAGTAATTTAATGTCCATCATGCTATGGCCAGGGATACGAAAATGTTGCCCTGTCTCCCCCACATACAGACCCCCAGTTGGACATTTAGTACAAATGATTAGGTACACCACATTAGATGTGATGCAGCTGAAAGTATATGGGATCTTGTAGTCCTGATTTAAGTTGGGATCTTTATCTTGTCCATGGTCATTATAAATGGACAGGTTTTACATTTTTTCTGGTTGCAAGGAAAGGTTCCTGCAGCTGTTGGAGAGGACAGGGAGCTTCTGACAACTATGCTTCCTAAATTTGGGGGCTGGCTAAATCACAGCAGTGGGGGGTCTGGAAATATGGATTGTAATCGGGCATCTTTTTGCAGTAAAGGTTGTAATTTCCATGCAGCTCCCCTTAGCACCTCCAGATTTAGATTTTAGGTGACCACTAGAGGTGTTATGATTGAGTCACCGAGGAGGAAAAAACAAAACACAAGCTCAGCCCAGAAAATCAGAGAGGTTGGAAACTAGCAGATTGCAGACCCCTAATCCTATCACACAACTAGCAGTAGCCGTGGAGTGTTCCTACGGTGATCCTAGACACCTCGTCACAGCCAGAGATCTAAATAAGCATAAAAAGAGAAAAAAGAGAAAAACTGCCCCAGGGCAGACCCCAAAGCAATAGGCAGCCCCCAACATATAATGACGGTGAAACAAGATGAAAACACTAACACAGAAAGATAGGTTGAGCAAATGATGGGGCCCAAGCTAACTAAAAAGGACAGGACAGAAAAGCTGCTGTCTGCAATCCGAGAAAACCCTGCTAAAAATATTACCAACACAACTGATAAGCAAAAAGGACCCTGAAGTCACTAGACTTCAAACCCTATATCAGCACTCAGAATATTCTGAATGCAGAGCAAAAGAGAACACTGATCAAGGAACAAGAATCCAGCACCCCCCCGGCCGGGGATGGCTGAACTCAAAAAATCAAGGTAAACAAAACCAAAACTGATAAGTTCAATAGCAGAGCAAAAATTTATCTTTGGGAAGCAGGAATCAGATTGGTCTCCAAGAATCCAGCAGAGAAATCACCAGCCACTCAGAAGGGCGTCGGCTGCCTTATATCCAGTCTGAAGTTCCTGTTACCCAGTCACAATCCACCTGATCAGGTGTTTCGTTTCTTTCATCCAAATCAGCCTCACTACCTTCTTTCACCAGAAGAGGGAGATCCTCGGACACAAAAGGTGAATGAACAGATGAACTCACAACATAGAGGCACTCGGTTATGTTCTTCTTTAGCTTTGTATTGTAGCAGGTGATTCCTTGACATTCTGGTGGCTCTTGTAATTTGGTTTTCAATTGTTCTTGGATGGTAGCCCTGATTCAAAAAGGTCTTTCTGAGGCGACCAAGGTGTTTGTCTCTATCCATGGGGTTGGAACATATACGATTGTATCTGATGGCTTGGCTGTAGACAATAGAGTTTTTTTATGTGTTTTGGATGGAAACTCCCATTTAAGGTATGTTGGACGGTCGATTGGCTTCTGATACATGGATGTCTCTATTTCATTGTTCTTTAGCTTAAAGATGGTGTCTAAAAAGTTAATTTCAGTGCTGGAATAGTTGAGTGTTAAGTTGATGGTGGAATGAAATTGATTAAACTGTTCGTGGAACGTCTTTAGCTGTTGCTCAGACTCCGTCCAGATGATTAAAATATCATCAATGAAGCGGTAGTAAGGCCAGAGGCCTGATGGGACATGAGGACAAAAAGTCACTTTGAAGCTTGGCCATGAAAAGATTTGCATACTGTGGAGCCATTTTAATTCCCATAGCTGCGTCAGTCTCCTGTAAATAGATCTTATTGTCAAATTCCAAGTAATTGTGGGTGAGGATGAATTTTGTGAGTTTCACCACAAAATCAGCATCAGTCCCTGTGTTTTCCATGAAGAATTTGCAGGCATTTAATCCATCCTGGTGTGGGATATTAGAGTACAAAGATTCCACATCCATGGTGGCCAGGATGGTTCCTTCTGGTAGAGGACCTATTGCTGCTAGTTTATTCAATAGGTCAGTTGTGTCCTGAATGTAGCTGGGTGTATCCTTTACCAGGGGTTTAAGAACACCCTCTACCCATCCAGATACCTGCTCAGTAAGGGTGCTCACACATGAAATAATAGGACTCCCTGGATTTCCATATTTGTGGATTTTGGGAAGCATGTAGAATGTCCCTATTCTTGGACTCTCTGGTATCAGGTCATTGCCTCTTATGTATCCGTCAGGCAGACCAGATACCAACAGTTCCTTTTAATAGTCCTGTGTAGGATCCGACTCCAATTTTCTGTAGTAGCGTGTGTCCATAAGTTGTCTGTTTGCTTCCTTCATATAGTCTCTGTCACAGTCCAGTTCTTGGATCTGTGTCAGATTCTGGATTCCCTCATTTAAACCTTTTTTTTTCCTTTCAGAACTTTGGGGCCTTAATATGGGTTTTTGCCCCCGTGGCCACAGGCGTGATTACATGTCTGATAGGTTTCTTTGCTTTACCTTTTGCCCGCGGTGGTCACTGGGGTTTCCCTGCTGATGTGACCACTCCTCCTTTGCTATATAAGGTCACATGGAGTATCAGCTGGTGTTGGTTATAGCAGGTCCTTGGTGGATTCCAACCACGGTGAAGTTAGCAGCTGGCTCTGAGGTGTTTGGCCACTGCTGAAAGCTGATCTGGTTCTGAACTCTGCTGTCCGGTGTTTGCAGCAGAGAAAGATGGTGAAGGTAGCAGCTGGCTCTTAGGTGTCGAGCCACTCCTGAAAGCTAATCCGGTGATGTACTCTGCTGCCTGGTGACTGCAGCAGAGAAAGATAAGTCTTTTGATGTTTTCCCCATTTGGTGTATTTTCCTTGTGTGTATTAGTACAGCAGTGAGACCAGTGTCTCAGTAAGGGATAGGTGCAGTGCTAGTGAAGGATTCGGGTTTCCTGGTCGGCGACAGGTGATGAGCCTGTATAGGGAACGTTAGGAGTGTTTAGGGACACTGCCTCAGGGGAGTGCAGGAGGTCTCCACGTCCCCGTTCCCTAATGCAGGGCCCACCATTGTATCTGTTACCCCGGTGTTCCCCTATTATCTTGTTGTTTCAGTTACCGACCTGCGGGTCGTGTCACACAGGACAGGTACACGTGACAGTCTGATGTGTTCATCATGACTATTGCACCTCCCTTGTCAGCAGGTTTAATGATGATTTCTTTGTCCAACTGGGGGGTCTGTATGTGGGGGAGACAGGGCAAAAACAGAGAACAAGGATGAATTCTCATCGTCACACAATAAGAGAAAAAAGAATGGATCTACCTGTGGCAAAACATTTTTGTAGAGAGAAAGAAGAATCTCGGAGTACAAATTTATGAAAACTTTCGACACACTCAGTGCAGGAATGAATGTGTCGCATGGATTTATGTCTTTTTATATCAATTAAGGAATTTGCTCTTCAGACCTTCTGGGGTCATCACAACACAGAACTAGACCCCATCAGAGGTCAATAAAACCTTCAGGCTCCTTATCTATGAACTGCTCCAATATTTATGTTTCTCCCTCTCCCATAGTGACAATTCTGCTTCACATCATTTGTCTTATCTATTGAGTTATTTCTGTGCTGTCTTGTGTATAAATATGAGATTCTTCAGATGTTGTATTAGTCTATGCCTGATGAAGAGACCTGAGTAGTCTCGAAAGCTTGCAGTGTGTTACCATCTTTTCAGTTAGCCATTAAAAGGTATCAACCACTGAGGACTCTCAATTCTAAATAGTCTTCAACAACTTCAAGAAGATTTTGACTTATCACATACCTGTTTCTATCAGTATTTACAAATCAGACATCCCCTGGCTACACAGGGAAACACAGATCTGAGGATACAGCATCATCCCCTAATAGATATGATAACGTCTACGACCCACAAAAAGGGTATGATATCCAGTATATATAAACATATGGTAATAAACCAGTTGGAAAAGCCCCTTATAAAGGTGTGCTCTAGGTCGGTGTCGGAGGTGGGCCCTCTAACAATGGAGCAATGGGAGGAGATTCTAGCAAATGTTCCTAGGTTGTCACCATGCGAAGCCCAGAGACTTTCCCAGATCTACCAGAGTCACAGAGTCTATAGGACCCCCAGCTTCCTACACAAGATTGGAGTACGAACAGATGCAAAATGCCCTAGATGTGAGTGTGGGGAAACTCATCTATTGCATGTGTTTTGGGAATGTCCAAAGATAGGATAAAGTATTTGGGATACAACTCGCAGTAGATCCTCGTGTGTGTGTGCTGGGGCTACTGGAGGATAGCACTGACCCGGAGTCTCACCTGGCTATAGGCATTGGCAGAGTTTTATTCCAATCAAGGAAACTTATAGCATTCCATTGGCTGGACTCCCGACCCCCAAATATCAGGGAATTGAAGGGGAGGATAAACAGTAATATCTGGTTGGAGAAAGGAGCGTATATGAAACGTAATGCGATGCGCAAGTATGAAGGGATATGGGGACCATGGCTAGATTCTCCAGGATCACCATCTGATCAGCTGATTAAAGAGAGAATTCTTCTACAGTAGCAATTTCTAGTGGTAACATCATATGCTCAAACGTGATGGAATATGCGAGTGTATGGACACAGAGACGAGATTCTCTGGTAAGGTGTTAGGAGTTGGGAAGGGGGGATGGGAGGGAGGGTAAATTGGTTACATGGAAAAGGTACAACCTAATAATTCTGTATGGACTTGATATATATGCTGTATCTGACATGTGCTGTCAGCATTGGAAAGTGTATGTAACCATGGTTTGTTTTTCAATTTTTCCCACCATACACGGTAATGCTGTGGTCATGTTGGCTACTGACATTACTGTGACTGTCCGGCCGCATCACGTTATCGGGTTTATAGAAGACCCAGTGACGCGATGCTCGACGCACCGTCCTCAGGAAGCCGCCCGGGGAGAGTTGTTATAGGAGGGAGCTTATATTATTGTCAGCCCCCTAAGTATTATCAAGTTGTATCCTTTAGTGTCTTTCATGTGGCCCTAGGGTGTATTTAACCCCTTCACACCGAAGTCTGTTTTCACCTTCCTGACCAGGCCAATTTTTACAATTCTCACCACTGTCACTTTATGATGTAATAACTCTGGACGCTTCAGTGGATCCCAGTGATTTTGATACTGTTTTCCTCGTGACATATTGTACTTCATGATAGTGGTAAAACTTCTTTGATATGACTTACATTTATTCGTTAAAAAATAGGAAATCAGGCAAAAATTTTGGTAAACTTTGCAATTTTTAAACGTTTAATTTTTATGCCCTTAAATCAGAGATCAAAGTTTCATAGGTCACTCCCGGTCATGCTGCGCTCTGCAATAGCGGTGATTTCAGTAACATGATTGATGTAATCACCGCTCTCACCTGTCTTGCGGAGCGCAGCCTGACTGGGAGCTGTACACCAGCTGTCGGCACAAGCAGCGTTTCATGGGGACATCATGGAAAGGGAGTTGTGGTGTGAAAACACACCTGTTACAATGGCTCGGACGCCTTTTTTAAGCCAGCATTGTATCTCTTGGGTGTTCCTTATATAGTGATTGTCACATGACAACAAGATCCCAAATGTCAGAACCAATACACATACGTGACATAAAGATAAAAAATGACACAAGAAACAGCAAAAAAGGAAAGAAACAAACAACCACTGCACGTCCATAGAGTGACAGAATTATAACCAATTAATACTAGAAATCTATTGCACAGGGGATATCGCAGCCAATTCCCACAAGAAGAATCCTGGAAACACAGAATTAGAAATGATTCTTTCTCCGCAGTTTCTATAGGACTTAATACATTCCTGATTCCAGAAAGTAATAGAAATACAGCAGAAAAAAGAGGAAGAAAGTTCAGAGAAGAAGCTTCATAGAAAGACATTGAAGTTACAGACGCCTTTTAACCCTTCGGGAGAAAATGATTCCAGCACTTTACTGAGTAAATCCCACCAGGACTGTAGCAGGTAAAGGCCCCAATATACACAGGTGTCCCTTCTAATTGGGAGGAAACTATCACCTCTAATAATCCTCGGACAGTTCTGTCAAACACGGAAAAGTACCACTTTATAGAGGTGACAGTCTGCTTAGTCACTTTAGCTTCAAAGTATCAGCTCTAATCCAATGGTGAGAGAGCGATTTAACCTGAAGAGTCACAAATTGTAGTGTTGTTATAAAATTTTAAATTTAGGGGGTTCTGTGTTGTCTCCTTATAAGAATCACAATGGGTATTCTTCCTTTTCCGCTGATAGATACAAACGACCCAACTATGAAAGATGGGTGTCATGATCCAGACCGGGTTTTGAGTCCTGTCTTCTCGGTCTGGTCATGTCAAGTGTTAACTTTTCCCAGCCTCAGTCTGGGTTCAGGTTGGGTATTTATCACCGCTGCAGGCGATATCATTCCTACAGGCGATATTGTTATAGTTCTGCCTACGGCGTGAGCAGCGGACTCTGTTACATCCTGATTTGTCCTGCTGTTATTTCTGACTCAACCCGTGTCTGTGCTATTCCCTGCTCCCTGTCCTGGCTCTGTGTGTCCCCTTTGTGTCTGGACTTCTTGGTACTTGAACTTGGCTTAGACCCTGACCTGCTTTTGTCTTTTGTCTTAGGCATATCTTCTCCTGACCGTTGCTGATCCCCTGGCTTGTCTCTGACCCGGAGTTTGCTTATTCCTTTGGTACTGCGCTACAGTGTGTTGCTTGACTTGGCTTGCTTGACTGTTCTGCTGTCCCCTGTGGTGGCCTCGCTTGCTGCATGACAAGCCTACTCTGTTTAGGTGTAGTCCTGCTTCCACTCTATTGCCAGCTAGTGGAGCCTGCACTGCAGCAAGTGTGATAACGGGAAGCAAGGAATCGTGTATTACTCTCATAGTAGGGTGCCCCCACACAGTATAATGTTCCCACAGTACCGCCATCCTCAATTTTATTTTAACACTAAAAGGAAAGAGCTGGAGGCTCACAGAGTATAATCCTAAAATAATTTTTATTCAATTCAAAATACATCTATGGTGAGATACAGCGACTGCTAAGCAATTAAATGGTAGAGTAAAAGACCAGTGAATTAAAGTGCTTAGTAGTGGCACAACAACACAGTACAATAGTATAAATTACACTGTTAGATATAAGCAAACAAAATTGTGATGGGTCCATTCATTTAGCAATCTGAATTAAATGGCCACAGCCATTAGCCTAATGAAAAAGCTGGTAGAATAACAGTCATGACTCTGGACAGGATAATTCCACCTCCATCTTGGTCAGGTCAGGGTTAATTTAGTCCGCCTCTCTTTGGTTCTGGGGCGGCTATTTTAATGTTGGCAGTTCCTGGATTTGGTGTTGGTGATACTTCCGTATCCTCGGTTTGTGGTTGCTGACCCAGGTTACTCGTCCGTAAACGTTGTGCCTCTGTGCTTGTGTGCTTTGCTGTGTATGACCTGGTTTGTCCCCTGACTTTTGCCTCTGAATCCTGCTTTGTACTGCTCTGTCCCTCCTGGTTATCTGACCCCTTGACTTATCTCTGTTTACTCTTTGCCTTATCCCTAGGTACTACGCTGTCATCTGGCTTTTGACCTTTGACTCTCGACCCCTTTTTCTGTCTGTGCCCTGCACTCTGCATGCTCAGTTTCCTTCCCTGTACTCACGTGCGATGACTCTGCCCCCTTGTCACGTGACTGCTTAGTGCCAGGTCCTGTGCTCACTGCATTAGTCTCAGGTCCTTGCACGGTGCGTAACTTGTTCCTGCACTCTCTGTGCTCATTCATGTGCTCCCTGATAGCGCCCCCTAGGCAGCACCAGTGATACCACAGATATCACAATACCCTGGAAAAATGGCCTAGAATGAGTGATGTAACAAACTATTTTAATCATGGATTAGACAAAATGGCCCAAAATGAAAGCCATGAAAGGCTTAAAATAAAGCTATTTACTGGTGATGGTGTAGGTCTAAGTACTCTCCGTTGCCCCAATGCACGTTTTGTCACAACTTTATGAGACGCCTCCTGATTATACTCTGAGCTTCCAGCTCTTTCCTTTCAGTGTTAATATGAAGTCTTTTGAGCTATTTTAATCCATTGTTTCTATTATCTCTGTGCATTAGTGTATAGCTCAATTTTATTTTGTAACATTTTAACCTTTTTTTTTTGTGTGTGTGTTTTTCATGTAATACCGTATATACTCGAGTATAAGTCGAGATTTTCAGCCCATTTTTTTTAAGGCTGAAAGTACCCCTCTTGGCTTATACTCGAGTCATATACGCCAGGGGGTCGGTGGGGGAGGGGGTGGGGGATTGTCAGATCATACTTGCACCCTTGCTTCTCCCAAGGTCTCTGGCGCCTGTGTTCAGCGGTCACGTGGTACCGCTCATTAAAGTCATGAATATGCGCATATTCGTGACTTTAATGAGTGGTACCACGTGACCACTGAAGGAAGGAAGAGCTGTCAGAGACCGTGGGAGAAGCAGGGGCTGCAGAGACCACGCCAGGAGGGGGTAAGTATATGAAATATTCACCTGTTCCGCCGCCGCGCGCCGCTCTGTCCTCTGCATCCTCTGTCTGTGACATTTAGGTCAGAGGGTGTGATGATGTAGTTGGTGCCTGAACAGTCACTGACAGAGGGACCTGGAAGACACAGCGGTGTGCGGCGGTGGAACAGGGACAGGTGAATATCTCAGGTGCCGGGGCCCTGACCCAGCAGTGACATCGGCACCTGTCCCCCAGAGTGCGTCGGTGTCCCTGCGTCTAATGACACCAGCACCTGGTCCCCAGCGACGAAAGGGTGAGTATGTCATTTTTTTTTATTTGCAGCAGCATATGGGGCATAATCTATGGAGAATCTTATGGACCATCATATGAGGCCTCTTATAGGCAGCATATGGGGCATAATCTATGGAGCATTTTATGGGGCAGCATATGGGGCATAATCTATGGAGCATTTTATGGGGCATAATCTATGGAGCATCTTATGGAGCAGCATATGGGGCATTAATCTATGGAACATCTTATGGGGCCATAATCTTTATGGAGCAGCATATCGGGCATATGCTATGGAGCATCTTATGGGGCCAAAATTAACCTTTGTGCTGCATTAAATGGGGTGTATTTTGTATGGAGCATCTTATGGGGCCATCATGAACTGTATGGAGCATTATATGGGGTTCCTGATTCAATATGGATATTCAAAAAAATTTAACCTACTGATGTCTCAATTAATTTTACTTTTATTGGCATCTATTTTAATTTTTGAAATTTACCAGTAGCTGCTGCATTTTCCACCCTAGGCTTATACACGAGTCAATAAGTTTTCACAGTTTTTTGTGGCAAAATTAGAGGGGTCGGTTTATGGGGTCGGTTTATACTCGAGTATATACGATATATCAAATTCTAAGGATGGGAAAATTTCCCCTAAAAAACATTACATCCAGAGGAAAAATAACTGTATATGGAGATATTAGCATCAAATATTTCCTGTCTTGTTCTTACAATCTTTTCTAAAATCCTCAAACTTCTATGTGTGAATCAGACATGAGATCTAACGTGATAGAAGATTACAGTGCGGGGAAGATGGGAAACCTTCATATAGACGGCCGGTGGGGATGGAGTCAGTGACCGACTCCGGCCAAATATGTTTCTAGAGCCGTAGTAGAGATGAAGATGTCGTCCTCATCATGAAGTAGTTATTTCTTCTGTCACGTGTAATGAATATCTCCTGCAGTATTGCTAATGCCGATTCCAGTGTCGGTAAATGAGACGAGAATTAGCGTTATGGAAGATGAGTCTATGAGAAACGTATTCAGCTGCCGACTCCGAGGAAGAAATTGCTTGTTGTCTGTGGCCTAAATATCTAGGTTTTTTTAGTAGATGTAAAGAAGAAAACTAAATACTGTAAAATAAAAAATCTCATATGTTTCCCTTATTATCTCCAGTAATTGTAATGATGATGATATTACATCGGCTCATCTTCTTCTCATTCAGGTCTCTACAATATCGGATCCTCTCAGTGAATATCTTCTATATAAGAGAATTTTCCTGATTTACCCCTGAAGGATGGCTATGGACAGAGACAAGATGGCGGAGAGGATATTACACCTCACCCTAGAGATCCTCTTCCGGCTTACTGGAGAGGTGAGAGATTCTGATGACGTCACATTACATCATTCTTATCTATGGGAATAACAGATGGACAGAACTGGAGAGGTGAGGACTCTGGAAATGTCTGTAGTGAGATTTATGAATGTCTCTCCATAACCAGGATTACACAGTGGTGAAGAAGACCTCTAGTGAGGTACCCAAAATTCACAAGTCTCTACTTAAACCTCCTGGCCGCCCTATCGTTGCCTCCACTGATTCAATTTTCTCCCCAATCTCCACCTTTTTAGAAAAAATCTTGACCCCTCTTACCAAAACTACCAAGTCCTTTGTCCTAGATACAGGTCACTTTCTCTCCTTTATTCGACAAATTGACAATATCCCTCCGGAATGTCTCCTAGTCACCCTGGATGTCAAAAGCTTATATACTTCTATAGATCACGACCTAGGGATTAGTGCTACCAAAACCCTCCTTGAGTCCTCTGACCTTTCCCACAACTCCATTCAGCTTTGTATTGATCTCCTGTCCATCATCTTGAAAGAAAATTTCTTTCTCTTTGGGCACCAATTTTATCTACAGTGCCGCGGGACCGCAATGGGCGCTAACGTAGCACCTGCTTACGCTAATGCCTACATGAATGATTTCGAATGTTCCTATGTTTACAATAATACCCTTTTCAAAACATACAGCCAATGTTGGCTACGATATATCGATGATATTTTTTGTCTATGGTTGGGTACCCTCGAGGACTTACTTTCCTTCACGGAACATCTTAATTCTATCAGACCTGAATTACAGTTCACCCTTAATTGCAATTCTTCCCAGATCTCTTTCCTGGATACACTGGTAATCAAGTCCTGCACTGGTACACTTTCTACTGATCTATATGTTAAACCCACCGACTCCAACAACCTTCTTCATTACACAAGCTGTCACCCTGCCTCTACCAAGGATAGTCTCCCCTGTTCTCAGTTCACACGCGTTACTAGAATTGTCACAGACCCTACTCTGGCTCCCATTCGCCTCAATGAAATGTCAGACAAATTCAAAGCAAGGCATTATCCCACCAAACTTCTTGAAAGTGAAACACGCCGTGCCCTGGAACCTTGCCCCCTGCAACCATCTCAACCCAAAGGCGAACGTGTCACCTTCGTACACACCCACCATCCTGTTATGCCCAAAATTTATCACATTATCCACAAACATTGGTCAATTCTACCTAGATCCTATCCCCACATTGAGACATTTAAAACACCAGCACTTATGTGCAAACGCCGTCCTAGAAACATCCGAGATGAGCTGGTCAGAGCCGATATTGGTAGTCTAACTAGAACTCCCAGACAGACCTTTCTTGGAACTGAACGAAAGGGCACCTTTCCCTGTCTTGGGTGCGCTTGTTGCTCCAATGTGATCAAGGGGAGCGACATAACACATCCACGTACTGGCAAACGCTATGGCATCAGGGGCTTTTTTACATGTGACACGAACTATGTGGTTTACCTAATTAAGTGCCCCTGTGGCCTCTTATACGTTGGCGAAACTACTCAGCACGTACACGACAGAATTTCGAGCCATAAATCAACTATCCGGTGCAAGAAGACTTGGCTTCCAATCCCATATCACTTCATCAACGCCAACCACTCAGTATCTCAACTTAGGTTCCAGGTTATAGAAAAAGTTGAAAGACCGCACAGGGGAGGTGACCACATCAAGCTCCTAAAATCAAGGGAATCCTTCTGGATATATAGGTTACAGACTTTGGCCCCTAAAGGCCTTAACTGTGAGTTGGACCTTAGCCCGCAATAGTTCCTTGGATTTCTACCTATTTTATACATCTTTGGTTTAAGCATGTATTCACATATATTATTAACCTAATATTATGTTGTCTTTTTATCCCTTAGGGTGGTGGAATGGCGGCTTTCCATCTCATTGTATTTCAATTCTTTTTATTTCTTTATCTTACAGATCCACTAATTTTTTTCCCCCTCCCCCGCATGGGTGAGTATTCCCGTATATATTTTTTCTATTTTCATTTTTTTATTTTTCATCCGTTTTTCGTTTTTCTTTTTCTTTTTCTTCTCCCTTTTTTATTTTCATTTTTTATTCCCTTTTTCCCTTTTTTTCACATTCTCTCTCAAATTCTATTATTAATTCATTTTTTATTTTTATATTTTTTTATTTTTTGTTCTTTATTTTCATCTTACTATTTTTTATTTTTTTAAATTTTTCTACTTTTTATTTTTTCAATTTATTTTTCCCATTTCATTTATTTTTTTCCCATTTTTATGTTTTATTTTTTCCCCTTCTTCCCCCCCCTCTTTTTTACTTATATCCCTTCTTCTTATTTATTAACCCGCTTTTCTTATCTTTCTTTTTCTTCCCCTCTACTTCTTTTTTATTTATTGACACATTTCCAACTTCATCCCTTCCTCTCTCTCATTTATCATAAACTGTTCTCTCCCCTTCTCACCCCTCCCTCCACCACTGAGTCTCTCCTCCAACAGTGCAGGCACTGCTCTGAGCTACCACAGGCCTTCTTCCCAACACATACTGCCCTCAGCCGCTCTGTCCCACATCAGCCTGACCTCCCCCTGCTCTCTCCCTCCCTATGCGCCGCAAACCCCATACAGACGCCAGGACGCTCTAGCCACGTTGGCTTTATGACGTCATCATCCTGCACCTTCTGAATACACATATATATACCGCGCTTTCTTGATCACACACTTACAACACCACAGGTCCAGGCTGCTCCCATGCCATCAGGTCAGCTCTGCAGCACCATCTGCTGCATAACATCTCCTTCTGATCCATTTTTTTCTTCTCCACATTCATCTCTCATGTTTTCTCCTACAGCCCCTGTTTGGGACTTCTGAAAATGCTCTAATTAATCTTTTCCTTGACACTACTTGAGGTTAGTACTCAGTATATCTGCCTTATTTGCCTGCCTTGTGTTTCCACCACCCCTGTTATTTCATCATGTACAGAGACAATACTATAATATGTCTCATCTAGGTCTGCTGCTTATCCCCATTGTTACTCCTGATGCCTAGAATGTTAAAATTGACTTGTGGCCAATAGTCTCTCTAGCACTTGCTTAATTTAATTTTTTTACTCTCTATATGACATTTTCCTAATTGCCTTAGGGACCTTTATGTTGTCGTGCTTAAATTTGTATAGATATATGTTTCGCCTTTAGGGTTTTTTTTTGCACTACTTTTCTGTTTTTGTTGTTTTTTTGTTAATATTTTTTTAAAAAAAATATATTTTTATTTTTTTTTTTAAAAAATTTCACATTTTTTTCATGTTTATTATTTCTTTTCCAGCTTTCCGCGAGTTTGTCGTCCATATTCATTGTTGTAATTGCTTTTTATTTTATTTTGCAGTATGGTTTGAGAAAGGCCTCTTAGTAGGTCGAAACGTAACCATAGTATACTCATATCCTGGATTACGATATTATACCCACATTTTGGATACTTCTTTTGTCTGCGGTGTTACACTATTTGATGCATTTGAAATAAAATAAAAATCCAAAAATTTCACAAAATCTTCAAGATTTTTTGGCAAGATTAATCCACACTTGAGTGCGACTGTTTATCTACTGACTGTAGTGAGTGCTGTCAGGACCCTGTGTCTGAGGGATGGGGAAGACCCCTGAGCCCAATCACGAGGCCTCCACCTCCCCCCCCTGATACATGAGGACATCAATGACCAGAAGATCCTAGAACTCACCTACAAGATGATTGAGCTACTGACTGGAGAGGTGACACTGCTGGGAATGCTGGGACATTGTACAGTAACGGTATGAAGGGATCGGGGGATGACGGTATCATTGTATGTGTCAGGTTCCTATAAGGTGTCAAGATGTCGCCGTCTATTTCTCCATGGAGGAGTGGGAATATTTAGAAGGATACAAAGATCTGTACAAGAATGTCATGATGGAGGTTCCCCAGCCCCTCACATCACCAGGTAATAGACAGAACTAATTACACACGGCCTATAATTATCTGTATGTAAAGAATGAATTCAGTCCCTGTGTGTGTTTCCTCCAGATCTATCCAGTAAGAAGACAACACCAGAGAGATGTCCCCATCCTCTTCTTCCACATGACTGTAAACAAGAAGATTCCAGTGTTCCATCATATCATCAGGTAGATGGAGAGAAGGTGTCTTGGAATCTCGCCTATAATGTGTAAACGGCTGTGAAGGTCTCGTTCTCAGTCTTGTTTAATCCACCAGTATTACCATATATACTCGTGTTTAAGCCGAGATTTTCATCTCATTTTTTTGGGCTGAAAGTCCCCCTCTCGGCTTATACAGGAGTCATACACTCACTGGCCACTTTATTAGGTACACCATGCTAGTAAGGGGTTGGACCCCCTTTTGCCTTCAGAACTGCCTCAATTCTTCGTGGCAGAGATTCAACAAGGTGCTGGAAGCATTCCTCAGAGATTTTGGACCATATTGACATGATGGCATCACACAGTTGGCGCAGATTTGTCGGCTGCACATCCCTGATGCGAATCTCCCGTTCCACCACATCCCAAAGATGCTCTATTGGATTGAGATCTGGTGACTGAGGAGGCCATTTGAGTACAGTGAACTCATTGTCATGTTCAAGAAACCAATCTGAGATGATTCGAGCTTTATGACATGGCGCATTATCCTGCTGAAAGTAGCCATCAGATGTCGGGTACATTGTGGTCATAAAGGGATGGACATGGTCAGCAACAATACTCAGGTAGGCTGTGGCGTTGCAACGATGCTCAATTGGTACCAAGGGGCCCAAAGAGTGCCAAGAAAAAATTCCCCACACCATGACACCACCACCACCAGCCTGAACCGTTGATACAAGGCAGGATGGATCCATGCTTTCATGTTGTTTACGCCAAATTCTGACCCTACCATCCGAATGTCGCAGCAGAAATCGAGACTCATCAGACCAGGCAACGTTTTTCCAATCTTCTACTGTCCAATTTCGATGAGCTTGTGCAAATTGTAGCCTCAGTTTCCTGTTCTTAGCTGAGAGGAGTGGTACCCGGTGTGGTCTTCTGCTGCTGTAGCCCATCTGCCTCAAAGTTCGACGCACTGTGCGTTCAGAGATGCTCTTCTGCCTACCTTGGTTGTAACGGGTGGCAATTTGAGTCACTGTTGCCTTTCTATCAGCTCGAACCAGTCTGCCCATTCTCCTCTGACCTCTGGCATCAACAAGCCATTTCCGGCCACAGAACTGCCGCTCACTGGATTTTTTTTCTTTTTCGGACCATTCTCTGTAAACCCTAGAGATGGTTGTGCGTGAAAATCCCAGTAGATCAGCAGTTTCTGAAATACTCAGACCAGCCCTTCTGGCACCAACAATCATGCCACGTTCAAAGGCACTCAAATCACCTTTCTTCCCCATACTGATGCTCGGTTTGAACTGCAGGAGATTGTCTTGACCATGTCTACATGCCTAAATGCACTGAGTTGCCGCCATGTGATTGGCAGATTAGAAATTAAGTCTTAACACACAGTTGGACAGGTGTACCTAATAAAGTGGCCAGTGAGTGAATAATAATAATTAATAATATTTTTTTTATATAGCGCCAACATATTCCGCAGCACTTTACAATTAAGCGGGGACATGTACAGACAATAAATTCAATACACGTTAAGACAATTTAAACAGTGACATTAGGAGTGAGGTCCCTGCTCGCAAGCTTACAATCTACAAGGAAATGGGGGGGGACACAGTAGGTGAAAAGTGCTTGTTATTTCAGGTCTGGCAATTAAAATAAATAGGGATTTTCATATAAAGCTGCATGATGCGGCCATCATCCCGTGTGTTTAAGTGCAATAGTCAAGTATTAAGTGCAGTTATCGTGTGCATGGAGGGTGCAGATTCAGAGTAATTTTTGGAAGGAGGAAACAGGGCAAAGTTAGTTTACTGAGTAGTTGATGTGGTAGGCTTGTTTGAAGAGATGGGTTTTCAAAGCGCACTTGAATAAGTCGGGGCTAGGTATCAGTCTGATCATCTGGGGAAGTGCATTCCAGAGAGCTGGTGCAGCATTAGAGAAGTCTTGGAGACGGAGGTGTGAGGTTCGGATTACGGGGGATGTTAGTCTAAGGTCATTTGTAGAACGGAGGGCACGTGTAGGGCGATAGACAGAGAGGAGATATAAGGCGGTGCAGAACTGTGGAGAGCTTTGTGGGTGAGAGAGATGAGTTTATACTGGACCTGTAGCGAATAGGTAGCCAGTGTAATGACTGGCACAAGATGGAGGCATTGGTGAAGCGGCTGGACAGAAATATGACCCTGGCTGCCGCATTCAAGATGGATTGGAGAGGACAAGGTTTGGTAAGAGGGAGACCGATCAGAAGAGAGTTGCAGTAGTCCAGACGAGAATGAATAAGAACAACAGTAAGAGTCTTAGCAGTTTCAAAGGTGAGAAAAGGTCGGATTCTGGAGATGTTTTTAAGATGCACGTGACAAGAGCGAATGAGTGATTGGATATAGGGAGTAAAGGAAAGTTCAGTGTCGAATATGACCCCAAGACAGCGGGCTTGCTGCTTGGGAGTTATGGTTGAACCCTCCAGGGTTATTTCGATGTTAGGTTGAGTGAGGTTAGTAGAGGGGAGAAACATAAGAAGTTCAGTTTTGGAGAGATTTAGTTTCAGATAGAGGGAGGACATGATGTTAGAGACAGCAGACAGAGAATCCTTGGTATTTTGAATTAGAGTAGGGGTGATGTCAGGGGAAGAAGTGTATAATCATATACCTGGGGTTGGCGGGGGATGGGGAGCTGGGGTGTCAGAGATCATACCCGCCGACGTGGTCTTTGCAGCCCCCCTGCTTCTCCACAGTCTCCCTTTCTGCCTTCAGCGGTCACGTGGTACTGCTCATTAAACTCATGAATATGCACATATTCATGAGTGTAATGAGTGGTATCATGTTACCGCTGAAGGCAGGAAGGGAGACCGTGGAAAAGTGGGGCTGCAGAGACCGTGCCAGGAGGGGGTAAGTATAGTGATATTCACCTGTCCGGGGTCCATCGCGGCTCACCGCTGTGTCATTGACGTTTAGGCAGCAGGGGGCGCGGTGACGTGGTTGCTGCGCCCTGCGCCCTCTGCTGGCTGAACAGTCACTGACACAGGAAGCGGAGGGCAGCGATGGACCACTGACAGGTGAATATCTCAGGTGCCGGGTCCTGAGCAGGAGAGGTGAGTATGGCATTTTTTTCCAGCAGCAGCATATTGGGACATAATAACATAATATATGGAGCATCTTATGGGGGCAGCATATGGGAGCATATTCTGTGGAGCAGCATATGGGGGCATATTCTACGGAGCAGCATATGGGGGCATATTCTATGGAGCAGCATATGGGGGCATATTCTACGGAGCAGCATATGGGGGCATATTCTACGGAGCAGCATATGGGGGCATATTCTACGGAGCAGCATATGGGGGCATATTCTATGGAGCAGCATATGGGGGCATATTCTATGGAGCAGCATATGGGGGCATATTCTATGGAGCAGCATATGGGGGCATAATCTATGTAGCATCTTATAGGGGCATAATCTATGGAGCATCTTATCTTATGGGGCCATAACCTTTATGGAGCATTATGTGGGGCATATTATTCTATGGAGCATCTTATGAGGGCATTATTAACCTTTTTTAGCATTATATGGGGTGTGTTTTGTATGGCATCTTATAGGGCCCATCATGAACGGTATGAAGCATTATATGGGGCTCCTGATTCAATATGGATATTCAAAAGCATTTAACCTACTGATGTCTCAATTACTTTTACTTTTATTGGTATCTATTTTTATTTTTGAAATTTACCTGTAGCTGCTGCATTTTCCACCCTAGGCTTATACACGAGTCAATAAGTTTTCCCAGTTTTTTGTGGCAAAATTAAGGGGGTCGGCTTATGCATGGTTTGGCTTATACACGAGTATATGCGGTATATGTTTTATATTTGTGTAATGAGAACGGTGGAGATGGCAGGATTAGAGCTGATCATAGTTGTGTCTTCTCCATGTGTCTGTGACTCTTACAATATTTGTTTCAGGGTGAAGATCTGACCCATATTAATACTACAGAGACATATGTGAGGGGTGATGAGTGGTGTAAAGAGGAGATTCCCACATATGACTACCCAGGTGAGTAGTAACCACTAAATGCAGGGAAGTCACAGATTCTTCTCAGTCACCGGCTGTGGCTGCTTTATCGGTGGTTTAGTCCGGCCGTATTACCATGATCACCATTTTGACTCTAGACCACAACATTCTCCTCCATCTAAAACTGTTCAAATTACTTTAGTAATTGAAGGCCCTTTTCTATAGAACTTCCAACCTGGTAGATCCACCTACCAACTGAAATGAAAAGACGCTGACCATTACCTGCCCAGATCTGTAAACTACAAAGCCAAATGACAGCGTACTTGGATTGTGCTGACAAGTTAGAAAGTGACTTGAAGAAAAATATTATTATGGCCTCTAAGAAGCGGAGGGTAATGATGCTGTTGGCTTCCTAGAATCCTGACATCTTATGGGATGAATCTACCTTCTCTCCCTTCTGCTGAATGTGCTCATATGGTTCCTACAAGACCAGGTTCAGTCTTTCTGGCCAAACTTCACTTTTATGATCGACATCACTGACTGTGCAGTGAGGCCAAGTGTGAGTTTCTCTTTATCCTGACTTTTAAAACTGACTAACTTCAAACAGGATGATGAGAAACTACATAAAATACACCTGTGCCATGATATATCTCTAAGCTGTGTGTGGCTGATGGCTGTAATATACATTTATTCCCGCCTGCAGGAGATGTGTTGGCATGGCTCGAGCCCTGGTTTCATCTAATCGCTCCACGTCATAAATTCCATTATGTTTTC
Source organism: Dendrobates tinctorius (assembly GCF_039654945.1). NCBI lineage: Eukaryota > Metazoa > Chordata > Amphibia > Anura > Dendrobatidae > Dendrobates > Dendrobates tinctorius. Next base: position 16,368,147 of record NW_027361794.1, read on the forward strand.
AATCCTAAGAAATCCAGATTTCTTCCCACTCTCCTGAAATCAGGAGCATAAAAAAAGTTCTCTACTTTTCTGATCAGGACTCAAAGTAGCTCCAATGGTCCACAATAAATGAGTGCATCTCCAGTTTAACCCTTTCATGATGGAGCCCTTTTTAGTTTTTGCGTTTCTGTTTTTCACTCCCCTTCTTCCCAGAGCCATAACTTTTTTATTTTCCTGTCAATATGGCCATGTGAGGGCTTATTTTTTTGCTGGACAAGTTGTACTTTTGAATGACAACATTGATTTTACCATACTGTATACTCAAAAAATGGGAAAAAATTCCAATGGTGTATATTGCAAAAAAGTGGAATTCCAGAACGTTTTTTGGATTTTTTTTTCACCATGTTCACCAAATGCTAAAACTGACCTGCCCATTATGATTCTCCAGGTCATTACGAGTTCATAGACACCAACATGTCTAGGTTCTTTTTCATAAAAGTGGTGAAGAAAAAATTAAGATTGTTTAAAAGAAAATTGCATCATTTTCCGAGACTCATAGCGTCTCCATTTTTCATGATCTCGGGTAGGGTAGGGGCTTATGTTTTGCGTGCCGAGCTGATGTTTTTAATAATACCATTTTGTTGCAGATATGATCTTTTGATCGCCCCTTATTGCATTTTAATGCAATGTTGTGGCCACCAAAAATTGTGGCCACCAAAAAAATTAAAATCTGGCATTTTTACTTTTTTTTTCTCGTTACGTCGTTCAGCGATCAGGTTAATTCTTTTTTTATATTGATAGATCGGGCAATTCAGAGCGTGGCAATACCAAATATGTACAGTTAGGTCCATATATATTTGGACAGAGACAACATTTTTCTAATTTTGGTTCTAGACAATACCACAATGAATTTTAAACAGAACAGTTCAGATGCAGTTGAAGTTCAGACTTTCAGCTTTCATTTGAGGGTATCCACATTAAAATTGGATGAAGGGTTTAGGAGTTTCAGCTCCTTAACATGTGCCACCCTGTTTTTAAAGGGACCAAAAGTAATTGGACAATTGACTCCAAGGCTATTTCATGGACAGGTGTGGGCAATCCCTTAGTTTGTCATTCTCAATTAAGCAGATAAAAGGCCTGGAGTTGATTTGCGGTGTGGTGCTTGCATTTGGAAGGTTTTGCTGTGAAGGAAACATTCGGTCAAAGGAGCTCTCCATGCAGGTGAAACAAGCCATCCTTCAGCTGAAAACAGAAAAAACCCATCCGAGAAATTGCTACAACATTAGGAGTGGCAAAATCTACAGTTTGGTACATTCTGAGAAAGAAAGAAAGAAAGAAAGAAAGCAAGCACTGGTGAACTCATCAATGCAAAAAGACCTGGGCGCCCACGGAAGACAACAGTGGTGGATGATCGCAGAATAATCTCCATGGTGAAGAGAAACCCCTTCACAACAGCCAACCAAGTGAACAACACTCTCCAGGTGGTAGGCGTATCAATATCCAAATCTACCATAAAGAGAAGACTGCATGAAAGTAAATACAGAGGGTTCACTGCACGGTGCAAGCCACTCATAAGCATCAAGAATCAAAAGGCTAGACTGGACTTTGCTAAAAAACATCTAAAAAAGCCAGCACAGTTCTGGAAGAACATTCTCTGGACAGATGAAACCAAGATCAACCTCTACCAGAATGATGGAAAGAGAAAAGTATGGCAAAGGCGTGGTACAGTTCATGATCCAAAGCATACCACATCATCTGTAAAACACGGCGGAGGCAGTGTGATGGCTTGGGCATGCATGGCTGCCAGTGGCACTGGGTCACTAGTGTTTATTGATGATGTGACACAGGACAGAAGCAGCCGAATGAATTCTGAGGTATTCAGAGCCATACTGTGTGCTCAGATCCAGCCAAATGCAGCCAAACTGATTGGTCGTCGTTTCATACTACAGATGGACAATGACCCAAAACATAAAGCCAAAGCAACCCAGGAGACTATTAAAGCAAAGAAGTGGAATATTCTTGTATGGCCAAGTCAGTCACCTGATCTCAACCCAATTGAGCATGCATTTCACTTGTTAAAGACTAAACTTCAGACAGAAAGGTCCACAAACAAACAGCAACTGAAAACCACCGCAGCGAAGGCCTGGCAGAGCCTCAAAAAGGAGGAAACACAGCGTCTGGTGATGTCCATGAGTTCCAGACTTCAGGAAGTCATTGCCAACAAAGGGTTTTCAACCAAGTATTAGAAATGAACATTTTATTTACAATTATTTAATCTGTCCAATTACTTTTGGTCCCTTTAAAAACAGGGTGGCACATGTTAAGGAGCTGAAACTCCTAAACCCTTCATCCAATTTTAATGTGGATACCCTCAAATGAAAGCTGAAAGTCTAAACTTCAGCTGCATCTGAATTGTTTTGTTTAAAATTCATTGTGGTAATGTCTAGAACCAAAATTAGAAAAATACCTTTGAGGAAGGGGGACGGTTCCCCCGAAACGCGTCAGGATTGGCCCTTGCACATGTTCGTCTTGCACAGACCGGTGACGTCACCACCCACAACTCACGCCCCCCGCCAGTCACGCCCCTTGCTCACCACGCTACTGTCCGGCGGCACCATCGGCCGTGGCTGCCTGCCGCCCAGGGGGACGCGCTCCTTTGCTGGGAGCTGTTACTTTTTGCAAACGGGAGGACGCTCCCTGGTTTTTCTTTAGTTTTGAGACTTTTCTTTTCAACATTCATGATTCTAAGAGTACTATGATCACCAACAGCCAGTCTCCGTAACAGTGAGTAATGTCTGTCTTTAGTTTCACTTTCATTGTCAGTATGCTTGCAAATTTACTACACACTGTTTAAGCGCGGCCACTTTTAGTTCAGTTAAAATTAGAAAAATGTTGTCTCTGTCCAAATATATGTGGACCTAACTGTATATGTTTGATTCTTTTTCTTGTTTTATTTTTAATGAGGCGAAAGGGGGGTGATGTGAACTTTTTTTTTTTAATATTTTTTAAAACTTTTTTTACTTTTGGCATGCTTCAATAGTTTCCATGGGAGACTAGAAGCTGCCATAACCCGATGGGCTCTGCTACATACAAGCAATGATCAGATAGCCTGTATGTAGCAGAATTGCTGACTTGCTATGAGCGCCGACCATAGCAATCCAATAATGACAACCATATACTGTAGGTCTGGAGAAGACTTCTGTTTGTGATGTCCACCCATCGGTGACTCGCGATCACGTGACGGAGTCACCGATGGGTGGGATTTCCAGCGCAATTGCCAGAAGCGCGCATTAAATGCCGCTGTCAGAGTTTGACAGCGGCATTTAACCGGTTATCAGCTGCGGGTGGATCCCAATTCCACCCACGCCTGTTCCGGGCACATGTCAGCTATTCAAAATAGTTGATATATGCGGGAAAAGATGTGGGCTGAACGCAGGAGCCCACATCAAAGGGGGAGACACGACATGCACAGTACTAGTACGGCGCATGTCGTGAAGGGTTTAATGTTGGAGCTCTCCCATCATACATACGTTGTGGATGTAACTTTTTTTATTCTATCTTTATTTACATGTACATTCTGTATGATAGTTTGATAGTGATGGGATTGGCCTGCCTTACTTACATGAGTCTGTAACTCCCTGTTAGTCTTTAAAAAAAAGTCTTGATTGCCTCTTCCAAATGCCAAAGATCTAAATTTAAGACACCTTACCTCTGCACTCAGGGTTAAACTGGGCCTCCGGAGAACCGGAGGATTCTACGGTAGGCCCAGGCACTGACATCTGCTGGCATGTAGGGTCAGCAGCTGCCTAGGGCCCCCACTGCTCCAGGTGTCTCCAACCAGTAGCGTGTCGCTCATAACGGCACACCATGCAGTTACTATGGGGCCCCCGTTGCCAGCGGAGCAGCAGCGGGTGACAGAAAAACAAAGGCTGTTCCCGCTGCTAAAGAAAAATGAATATTCACGCTTCTCCATGCCCCCATGGGCGTGGAGAGGATCTGGATAATCATTTCACTTTCACGCTGTCCGCTATTGGGGCCCATAGACCAGGGCCCCTACTCCCCTAGGGGATCCCAGCCCACGCGGCTGCTATGGGGCCGTAAGTCGGGGACGCGCCTTCAATGCTGCCCCCTGTGAGTGCCGCATTAAGTTATATCTGCATCAGATGCCGATACAGTTGAAAGCAATAATGGAGGAGAGAGCCTCAGGTAAAGCTCCCTCTCCCATCATTCACCTCTGCCTCTGACACAGTGGGTGCATGATGACATCACTTCATCGGAGCAGAGCCGCCCACGGAATCAGCATGGGAGCGAGGAGGAGAGGTGAGTATTGTGTTTTTTGGGGTTTTTTATATATATATATATATATATATATATATCAGTCCTGGTTGCATAATACCCTATGAGGGGGGTCAGCATTGTTCCCTAAGGGGGAGCTGCATGATACCCTGTGAGGGGGGGCAGCATGATACCCTATGAGGGAGGCAGCGTGATACCCTGTGAGGGGCAGCATGATAGTTTTCTTTGCATGTCCAAAATTTTTTGCTGAAATTCATCTGATAGTTAAGATTGCCAAGAGCCACCAAGTGACACTCTAGTTACCCCAGAGAAGTTTCTCTACTAGTTACTCATTTGCTACTCATGAAGATTGTTGGGTTTCATCATTTCAGTAGATGTGTTATTTTCTATATTCACAGTTTTTGACTACAGTAGTTACTGTCCAAAATACTCTGATTTAACCTCTTCCCACAGCCAGTTTTGTGTTCCTAGTCAGGCCTCCTGTTTCAAATCTGACATGTGTCACTCTCTGATGATCTTTTAGAATTTTTCACAAAAGATATAAGGAAATAAATGGACCTTAAAAATTATTTTCCAACCTCTCTTGAATCCGACAATACCCTGTACACAGTTGTACACTACTGTCTGGGCACATGGCAGAGATCAGAAGGCAAGGAGCACCATTTACCTATTTAATAGCAGATCTTGCTGGAATGGTTTTTCTGACACAATGTATTGGGGACACTGCTCGTGGTTACCTGGCAGCTCAAAAGATGGCTACCATGAACAACCTTGGCACTGTCTACTCCGTTTTCCAGATCCCAGGGATTGTCTTGCTCATTACCTTTTAACTCCTCTACATAGACCTGGACTTACACAGAGACTCCTAGGCTTGAGCCATGGTGATACCTGCTGTTCTGTGGAGTGAGAAGGAAGGAAGAATAGTCAGGTAGGCGGGTCAGAACCAGGAGGGCAGAGAAAATACAAAATGAGAAGATGCAAGAGTATTCAGTAAATGGGCCGTGGTCACAACTGGAAACAAATACACAAGCCGAGAGCTGAGCACAGGACTGACCTAGAGGAGAATGACGCTGTGTCTGGCAGATTCCCAGATTCCGGCCATATGCTTTGAGCTTTAGTACAGTGCAGTTATTTTCAATTGGCTGAAGCAGGGAGCAGAATACTTCAGCTGGACAGCACACACCCATACCACCAGAATGGATGGTACTATAGTTCCCAGGCACCCTAATCTTAATGGCTGGACAGCGCCGGTGCCACCCAGTGCTTCTGGCTCTGACATCTCCTCCACTAACAGCACTGCCTGCAGAATGAATAAGGCGGCGCCTGGTGACAGAAGCAAAAAAACGTGCAATAGGGTTTTATGCTATGGAAATAAAGTTGTTAAATAAGGTTTATCTAACCAGATTTAGTTGTGTATATACAACAATTCCATGGCTTATAAATCCAGATACTGCAGGTCCAACGGGTCATCAGACCGAGTAATCACAGATCAGGAGAATTTGGGAATAATTTGCTCTGTTGGTATTACATGTAATAGATTCAAGTACAGACAAAGTATTTCCAGATCTCCCTTTATTCAGTCAACACGTTTCGAAGTGCTACAGACTTCTTCATCAGGACAAGAAAACCATAGTTTACCACACATTCCCCAGAGGGAATATGACACACCATTTGTAGAAGTCCTAATATATCAAAATGGCAGAAAACCAGAGCAGTAGAAATCCCAATAAAGTGACTCCATCTTAGAAATTATAACCCTCAATGAATTCATGTATAGGAGCAGTGAATATTTTGACTCAACAGACACTTTCTGGAAATTAGCACTCAGTGGATGTTGGAAAGTGAAAATTGCACATTTGCCATTTTATTATCCAACACATAGTGCCCAGATTGTGCTTCAGGAGACACACACTGTAAATTAAGTGGGTTCTTCTCACTTTAATAATGCAAAATACATGGATGTTGAATGTCGTTTGGGCACACTGCAAGGCTCAAACTAGGGGGAGATTTGACTTTAGGAGAGCAGAAGTTGCTGGACTGGTTTATGGAAGCCATGTAGCTTTTCAAGAGCCTTTAACCCACTAACAATGTGGAAACCTTTAGTTTTCCACTGACAGATGATGGACCTTACTGGAGCCTTATATTTTGAAGGATGAGTAGAAGCTTTTAATGGTATTATTTTCACCAACATAACATTGCTTGGTGGCTTTTTATTCCATATTTGGGAGGTAGAATGACAAAACAGTTGAACACTACGCTCTACTGGTTCATCCTATGAGGTTTTTCCCATCTCCCATGACGGCACACATGAGCGAGGGGATCCACCCAGCCAGGACAGGAACCCTACTGAAGATAAAAGGGGCGGTACCTCTCCCTCGCTTCAGTCGGGTTTCCTGTCCTGACAGGGACCCATGTGCTGAAGACAGCATCACACATACCTGCCCCTCTCCCGTGCCGGCGTGGAAGAACAGGCGGGGTCCTGGGCGCTGTGCGTCGGGAGGTGGAAGCGCCATCCACGGGTCCCCTGGGGGCTCAGCGTCCGAGCGGGCGTAGATGCAGCACAGCCTGGGGTCCTGGGGCTCTGCCGTGGCTGCCACGCTGTCCTCCCCCCCCTCTGCTGCATCTCTCCAGTCCAGAAGGGGCGGCTGCTTCCGGGTCGCGCCCCTCTGATGTCACATGCAGGGCATGCTGGGAAAGGGGCGTGCTCGCGTGACGTTGTGAGGTGGCGCTGGAATCCAAGATGGCGGCGCCCATCGGAAAAATGCCGGCCGGCAAAAGAAGATCCCAGCGGCGTGGCAGGGGGAGGGGCTGTGAGGGTAACCGGAGAAGGCGGAGAGTGCAGTGGATCCCCCTTATAAGGGGGATGAACACAGAAGATGCACTCATGCCCAAAACTTCATATGGAAGTGGGGCAAGAAGAGCAGCAGCAGCAGCAAGAGCTCTCACCAGATGCCAGGCCGAGCCGCCAGTATACCAGGAGCAGCCACACGAGTGGTGGGAGCGGCAGTCGTAAACGCGACCGGCATGACTCTGAGATGTCCAGAAGAAACGTCACGAGTGCATCTGAGGAGCCTCCGAGATCGGGTCGAGGAAGTCTAGCGGCAAAACAAAGAATAGAGAATGCGCCCTATTCAGACACCCGCTGGCAGATCAGTGGCAGAAAGATCTCTGCGCTGACTGTATAAACAAGGATGAAACCCCTGATTTGGTGACTAGCCTTAGGACTATAATACAAGAGGAGGTGAAAGGCTCCCTAAAGGCAGCCCTTAAAAAGGATAAAGAAGGGATTCTGATTCAGAGGCCTCGCTAGTGCAGAAAGGTCGGGAAAGATCCCTGTCCCCCTCCACCTCCTCTTCCTCTACTCGGTCCTCAGAATCCTCCTCAGACAGCGATATAGGGGGCCGTCCGTGTTTCCCAACAGAGGACATGGAAAAGCTGGTCAAAGCTGTCAGGTCTACAATGGGCCTCAAGGAGGAAAAGACACCTAAATCATTGGAGGATGTTATATTTGGAGGACTGGAGGAAAGGAAAAAACGCACCTTCCCTGTAAACGATAAGATAAAGGCCTTAATTGACAGGGAATGGAAAAAACCTGAGAGGTCAGGGGGTTTACCTTCTAGATCAAAAAGGAGGTACCCATTTGAGCAAAAAGATTCAGAAACCTGGGAAAAAGTCCCAAAAATTGATGGTAGCTAAATCCTCAAAAAAGGTATCTCTACCATTAGAGGACTCTGGCATGCTGAAAGTCCCGCTTGATAAAAAAGCAGATGGTTTCCTGAAGCATATCTGGGAAGCTTTGGCAGGTGGATTAAAACCAGCGATAGCTGGTACTTGTACCGCTCGTGCCCTCATGTTCTGGCTACAACAAATACATTAGAGGACCAGATCAAGGATAGAGTTCCTAGGGAAGAAATACTGTCTAATCTGACACTGGTACATGGAGCAGCGGCTTTCCTAGCGGATACCTCAGCAGATTCTGCGAGATAAACAGCTAGAGCAGCAAGCCTGTCAAATGCGGCAAGCCGAGCCCTGTGGCTTAAAGGGTGTCCAGGGGATTTGCCATCGAAACATACAGTAGATTATGTTCCATTCCATGTGATGGCCAATTTCTCTTTTGGGAAAAAACTAGAGGAAATTTTGGAACATGCGGGGGATAGGAAGAAAGGCTTTCCTCGATTTCCGGGAGAACCCAAAAAGCAGCCCTTTCGGAGGAGATTTAACAGGGGTCGTCCCCCGGGAGATAGGAAAAATTGGGACTTAAAAGAAAGGAGAGAATCGGGCTATATGTTTAAAGGGCCCTCAACTACCTCCAAAAAATCTCCCCAATGACATCAGGTCGGAGGTAGTAGGAAGGCTTTCTCTCTTCCTTTCCGCCTGGGCAAATATCTCCCCCAGTACATGGGTCCTAAACATAATCAAGGACGGTTTAAAACTAAAATTCACCCGTCCGCCCAGGCATACCTTTATAATGACACCCCGAAGGAGAGCCCAAGAGCAACAGCTGGCCCTGGAGACGGAAGTCTTGGGACTAGTGCAAAAACAAGTCCTACTAGAAGTCCCAGTGCAAGAAGAAGGAAGGGGGTTTTACTCCCCCCTCTTTTTAATATAAGAACCAGACGGCTCTTGGTGAACCATAGTCAACTTGAGGAGACTCAATCAGTGGGTAGACAATTGCTCCTCCAAAATGGAGTCAATCAATACGGCCACAAAAATCCTGTTCCAGCACTGCCTCATGGCAGTGATAGACTTAAAAGATGCCTACTATCATATCCCAATCCATCGGGAGTATCAAAAATACTTGGGGGTAGCGCTCTATGTCCAAGGTCAGGTAAAACACTACCAATACGCAGCCCTTCCGTTCGGCCTGTCTACAGCCCCCAGAGTGTTCACCAAAGTGATGGCCGAAGTAATGTCATTTCTTCGTTCCCGGGACATAGTGATCGTCCCATACCTGGACGACTTTCTTGTCGTAGGGAGGTCGGAGACTCACTGTACACACCAAGTGAAGGAAGTGATATCAACTTTAATAGGACTAGGATGGATAGTAAACATCCCCAAGTCAAGATTAACCCCAGTAAAAGTGCAATCCTTCCTAGGGTTAATACAGGACTCCGAGCGACAACGTTGCCTCCTGCCAGAGAACAAAGTGACCAAGATAAGGGGCCTACCTCGCACAGCAATACAAAGGCCAGCTATGACACTGAGGAACGCAATGTCCCATTTAGGCTCATTGACATCATGCATACCCGCGGTAGCGTGGGCACAGTACCACTTAAGACAACTACAGTGGGAAGTTCTGTCAGCACAAAAACAATTGAAAGGGCATTTAGAGGGCGAACTATGTCTCTCCATGGCTATAAGAGATTCCCTACTCTGGTGGACTGTAGAAAAGCATCTAACAGCCGGTGTCCCGTGGCAAAAACCAGTCAAGGACATCATTACAACTGACGCGAGTGCCACAGGATGGGGAGCACACCTGAGATCCCACTCAATACAGGGAACCTGGCCCTTGCTAGAAAAGGATCACGGTTCAAATGTAAAAACTATGGGCAGCAGAAAAAGCCGTGAAACATTTTCTCCCCTTGCTTCAGGGCCACCACACTCGAGTCATGATGGACAATCGGGCAGTGGTAGACTACATCAACCACCAGGGGGGAACGAGATCTCGGGGCCTCATGGAAATATCAGATCTACTTTTCCATTTAGCAGAACAACATTTGTTATCCATCACGGCACTGCATATAAAGGGGGTAGAAAATACACAAGCAGACTTCCTGAGTCGCAGGCACCAAAGACAGGGGGAATGGTCCCTAAACCCCCAAGTCTTCCAACAAATAGTTCAAGCCTGGGGAAAACCGGAAATAGACCTGTTCGCCACCGCACGCAACAGAAAGGTCAGGAAGTTCTGCTCACTGAATCCAAGAGAAAACCCCTTCGCAGTAGATGCCCTACAAATACCCTGGAAGTTCATCCTGGCCTATGCATTCCCCCCGATAACAATGATCCCAGTAGTGGTCTAGAAAATCAGGTAGGATCGAGCGAGAATAATTCTTATAGCTCCGTTTTGGCCGAGGAGGCCTTGGTTCTCCCTTCTGAGACCTATGTCACTGACAGATCCATGGATCTTACCGGAGGTTCCAAACCTACTTTCCCAGGGACCAGTGGTCCACTCTCAGGTGAAGGGCTTCCATCTGGCAGCCTGGAATTTGAGAGGGCGCTACTGAGTCATCAGGAATTCTCTCCAGGGTTTGTCTCCACCCTGTTGAAGAGTAGGCAACCTATAACATCCCAAATCTACGGTAGAATGTGGAAAAAGTTCCTAGACTTCCTGGGGGAATCTTTAGGGGATGTAGCTCCAGTGGGACCTATCCTAGAATTCCTACAGTCGGGGTTGCAACTTGGGTTAGCCACTAACACCCACAAAGTCCAAGTCTCAGCTCTGGGGGCTCTATATAACTGCAACCTAGCAGCCAATAGGTGGGTGTCCTGGTTCATAAAGTTCTGTGGCAGGTTGAGGCCGGTCATTATCCCAAAGATACCACCCTGGGACCTAAATCTAGTCTTAGAGGCTTTAACCAAAGATCCCTTTGAACCATTACAAGAGCTGTCACCAAAACTACTCACACTTAAAACTGTATTACTGGTAGCCTTAACATCTGCCCGTAGAGTGAGCAACCTACAAGCTCTATCTATATGCCCTCCATATACGCAGATCTTGGATGACCAAGTGGTTCTAAGACTAGACCCGGCCTACCTCCCCAAGGTGGTCCAAAAGTTTCATTGGACTCAGGAGATCTCCTTGCCATCTTTCTGTAATAATCCTAGAAACCCTGGGGAGCAAAAGTTCCATACATTGGATGTGAGGAGAGCCATATCGGAGTATATGTCAATAACTAGTCAGTGGAGGAAAGATCAGTCCCTTTTTGCAGCCTTTCAGGATAGTAGAAAAAGGTACAGGGTAGCTAAGAGTACCATTGTCAGATGGATCAGGGAGGCCATTATGTTATCCTACTCTGCAAGTGGCTCTCCAGTTCCAGAAGGCATCAAGGCTCACTCCACCAGAGCCGTGGCTACCTCCTGGGCAGAGAAGGCTGAGGTATCGATTGAACAGATTTGTAAAGCCGCTACTTGGTCCTCACCTTCAACCTTTTTTAGGAATAACCGACTTGATCTATCTTCCGCTACTGACCTAACCTTTGGAAGAAGGGTGCTGCAAGCGGTGGTCCCTCCCTAAGGTGTCTTATTCTACAAAAGTCTCTCATCTGTGCTGTCATGGGAGACGGGAAAACACCAAGGTTATTTACCGGTAGCCGGTTTTTCCGGAGCCCATGACGGCACCCTTATATTCCCCCCCTTATCACTCCTTTGGTGTGCAGTATAGTTTGGTGCTTTTTTTTAGTTAGATATAATGTGGTGATAGTTTTACCATGTGTACTAACCCGGGGGGGCCTCTCACACTCTGTAAACCAACTGAAGCGAGGGAGAGGTACCGCCCCTTTTATCTTCAGTAGGGTGCCTGACCTGGCTGGGCGGATCCCCTCTCTCGTGTGCCATCATGGGCTCCGGAAAAAACAGCTACTGGTAAGTAACCTTGGAGTTTCTATTAGACTGTGAGCTGTCATGTTCTTCATGAATGATTCAATATTTTTAAATAACTTGCCATTTTTATGGACAGTTTAAGTAGAAATGTTTAAAAATATAAATTGCAAGGATATTTTATTTGAAAAAATAATTGTTTTTATTATTGGCAGATGACTGTAACAGGAGATCGAAGAGACAGCTGACATCTTCAATTTTTAAATCAGATGATCCAAAGATCTTACAGAATACAATTGAAGTGAATGCAATTACCCCAGATATAACATCATCCCTTGACTGTAAAGATGTATCATCTGATCCATTGAAACAGGTCATGTCTTTTGATTCTTTACCGGCTATTAAGGAAAATCAAAGTCACAAAATAAGCATTAAAACAAAAATTGCTCCTAAAGCAAAGAAGCCATTTTCACTTTCAGAATGTGGAAATCGATTTCCCCTTGAAAAGTCTTTTTTTAAACATCAAAAAATTCTCACAGCAGAGAATAGATTTTCTTGTTCCAAGTGTGGGAAATGTTTTAATCAGAAATCAAATTTTATCAGACATCAAAGAATGCACACAGGTGAGAAGCCTTTTTCATGTTCAGAATGTGGGAAATGTTTTAAATGGAAAACAAATCTTGATATCCACCAGAGAACCCATAGAGGGGAGAAGGCTTTTTCATGTTCAGAGTGTGGGAAATGTTTTACAGAGAAATCAAGTCTTATCAAACATCAGAGAACTCACACAGGGGAGAAGCCATTTTCATGTTCAGAATGTGGCAAATGTTTTGCAGAGAAATCAAGTCTTATCAAACATCAGAGAACTCACACAGGGGAGAAGCCTTATTCATGTTCAGAATGTGGGAAATATTTTAGCCGGAAGTGGATTCTTGTTAGACATCAAAGAAATCATACAGGGGAGAGGCTTTTTTCATGTTCAGAGTGTGGGAAATGTTTTAACCAAAAATCAGATCTTGATAGCCACCAGAGAACCGACACAGGGGAGAAGCCTTTTTCATGTTCATAATGTGGAAACTGTTTTACACAGAAATCAAGTCTTCTCAAACATCAGAGGACTCACACAGGGGAGAAGCCATTTTCATGTTCAGAATGTGGGAAATGTTTTATACAGAAATCAAATCTTACCGCACATCAGAAAATTCACATTAAGGTTAAACTCGTTTAGAGTGAGGGCAATTTTTTTAACTTAAAATCACATGTTGTTAGACACCAGAGCAATCACACAAAGGAGAAGCCTTTTTCATGTTCAGAATATGGGAAATGTTTTAACCAGAAAGCACATCTTGATAGCCACTGGAGAACCCACAAAGGGAAGAACGCCACAACTACACCCAACACATTAGAAAGGACCCAGCTGCAGCAACTAAAAACACCAATTTCCCCCTAGCTTCCTAATAGGCCATTGAGGTGTTTCTAATACCTCCTGAGGAACCAGAGAGGGGGCTGCATGACACTGTCAACAAGAGGAAAGGAAAGTGTGAAGTAGGATGCGAAAACTCTATCTGAAAAACTGAAAGACATTCATATAGGGCAAAGAAATCAAGCTAAGGAGAACCAAAAATAAAATGAACAAGTATAACCTCCTAGAAACCTAACAGTGGCAGGAGGAAAAGGTGCTGGGGGATCTAAAAGACTCATTACAAGAATACACGTGGATTTTACCAAGCAAGGTAAACCCCTTAGATGAAGTAGAGAAGTGACTCAGAGTCACACTTTAACTTCTGAATATTTTTTTAGGAACGTGGATCCTAAAGCTGGATCATGTGATGTGGCCTTATAAGTGACTAATAGAGGGGTGACAATACATTGGGATCACATCTCTCTTTTTATGCACCTTAACCCCTTAACCCCCAAGGGTGGTTTGCACGTTCATGACCGGGCCAATTTTTGCAATTCTGACCACTGTCCCTTTATGAGGTAATAAATCTGAAACGCTTCCATGGATCCTGGTGATTCTGACATTGTTTTCTCGTGACATATTGTACTTCATGTTAGTGGTAAAATTTCATTCAAATAACTTGCGTTTATTTGTGAAAAAAACGGAAATTTGGCAAAAATTTTTAAAATTTCGCAATTTTCCATCTTTGAATTGCTATGCCCTTAAATCACAGAGATACAGCACAAAAAAAACTTAATAAGTAACATTTCCCACATGTTTACTTTACATCAGCACAATTTTGGAACCAACATTTTTTTTGTTAGGAAGTTCTAAGGGTTAAAAGTTGACCAGCGATTTCTCATTTTTGCAACACCATTTTATTTTTAGGGACCACATCACATTTGAAGCCACTTTGAGGGGTCTACATGATAGAAAATACCCAAAAGTGACACCATTCTAAAAACTGCACCCCTTAAGGTGCTCAAAACCAGATTCAAGAAGTTTATTAACTCTTCATGTGTGTCACAGGAATTTTTTGAATATTTAAAAAAAAAATGAACCTTTATCTTTTTTTCACAAAAAAAAATACTTCAGGTTCAATTTTTTTATTTTACCAAGGGTAACAGGAGAAATTGGACTGCAAAAGTTATTGTGCAGTTTGTCCTGAGTATGCTGATACCTGATATGTGGGGGGAACCACTGTTTCGGCGCATGGCAGTGCTCAGAAGGGAAGGAGCGCTGTTTGACTTTTTCAATGCAAAATTGGCTGGAATTCAGATCGGACGCCATGTCACGTTTGGAGAGCCCCTGATGTACCTAAACAGTGTAAACCTCCCACAAGTGACCCCATTTTGGAAACTAGACCCCCCAAGGAACTTATCTAGATGTGTAATGAGCACTCTGAACCCCCCAGTGCTTCGCAGAAGTTTATAACGCCCGGGCGTGAAAATAAAAAAATTGTATTTTTTCCACAAACATGATCTTTTAGTCACCAATTTTTTTATTTTCCCAAGGGTACCAGAAGAAATTGGACCGCAAAAGTTGTTGTCCAATTTGTCCTGAGTACGCTGATACCCCATATGTGGGAGAAAACTACTGTATGGGCACAAGTCGGGGCTCGGAAGGGAAGTAGTGACGTTTTGGAATGCAGACTTTGATGGAATGGTCTGCGGGTGTCATGTGCGTTTGGAGAGCCTCTGATGTACCTAAACTATTGAAACTCCCCACAAGTGACCCCATTTTGGAAACTAACCCCCCCACCGGAACTTATCTAGATGTGTGGTGAGCACTTTGAACCCCCAAGTGCTTCACAGAAGTTTATAACGCCTGGGCGTGAAAATAAAAAAATCATTTTTTCCCACAAAAATGATATTTTTGCCCCAATTTTTTATTTTCCTAAGGGTAACAGGAGAAATTGTCCCCAAAAGTTGTTTTGCAATTTGTCCTGAGTAGGCTGATACCCCATATGTGGGGGTAAAACACTGTTTGGGTGCATGGCAGAGCTTGGAAGGGAAGGAGCACCATTTGACTCTTTCAATGCAGAATTGGCTGGAATTGAGATCAGACGCCATGTTGCATTTGGAGATTACCTGATGTGCCCAAACAGTGGAAACCCCCAATTCTAACTCCAACCCTAACCCCAACACACCCCTAACCCTAATCTCAGCCCTAACCCTAGCCCTAATGGGAAAATGGAAATAAATATTTTTTTATTTTATTATTTTTCCCTAACTAAGGGGGTGATAACGGGGGGTTTGATTTACTATTTATGGCGGTTTTTATGTTTGGCGGCTGTCATACGCTAAAAGACGCTTTTTATTGTAAAAATACTTTTGGCATCACCACATTTTGAGAGCTATAACTTTTCCGTATTTTGACCCACCAAGTCATGTGAGGTCTTATTTTTTGTGGGACGAGTTGACGTTTTTATTGGTATCATTTTCGGGCACGTGACATCTTTTGATAGCTTTTTATTCCGATTTTTGGGACGCAGAATGAACAAAAACCAGCGTTTCATGAATTTCTTTTGAGGGGCTGCGTTTACACTGTTCCGCGTGCAGTAAAATTGATAAAGCGGTTTTATTCTTCGGGTCAGTACGGTTACAGCGATACCTCATTTAGGTCGTTTATGTTTTGTCGGTTTTATGCAATGAAAACAATTTTATATAAAAAATAATTATTTTTGCATCGCTTTATTCTGTGAGCTATAACTTTTTTATATTTTTGCTGATGGTGCTCGTTCTTGGCGGGACAAGATGACGTTTTCAGCGGTACCATGGATATTTATATCAGTCTCTTTGATCGCGCGTTATTGCACTTTTTGTTCGGCGGTATAATAATAAAACATTATTTTTTGCTTCGTTTTTTATTTTTTAAGGGGTTCGCTAAAGGGGTTAACTAATGGGACAGTTTTATAGGGCGGGTCGTTACGGACACGGCGATACCAAATATGTGTACTTTTATTGTTTTTTTTTTTTATTTCAAAAAAATGAATTTATTAGGGAATATTTTTTTATTTATTTAGCTTTTTTTTTAATTTTTTT
The DNA here is from genome assembly GCF_039654945.1 of Dendrobates tinctorius. Taxonomy (NCBI): domain Eukaryota; kingdom Metazoa; phylum Chordata; class Amphibia; order Anura; family Dendrobatidae; genus Dendrobates; species Dendrobates tinctorius. The sequence goes on from NW_027361794.1 coordinate 16,384,443, forward strand.
TTATTTTTACACTTCTTTTTATTTTTTAAACTTTATTACATTGTCCCACGGAGGACATAACTGTCATGTGACAGATCGCTGATCTGTCACATCACAGATCACTGCGCTTTGCAGGCACTGAGGAAGCCTGCTCCCTGCAGGCCCCCGAAGGTCCCCGTCGCCATCTTGGATTCGGGGACCTGCAGGGATGGAGCCCCCTGCAGCAGCGCTGCACATTGCGCTGCTGTGGGGGGCTCAGGGAGGCACGGAGGGAGCCCCCTCCCTGCCGATGCTTCCCTTTAACCCCTGGTACACTGCGATCGTGTTTGATCGCGGTGTGCAAGGGGTTAACATGTCGGGGGCGGTCCGTGACCGCCCCTGATACATTGTGTCAGGTGTCAGCTGTGATAATCATCTGACACCCGTCCGCGATCAGCGGCGCTCACCACGTGGGCGCCGCTGATCGCTGTGACGTACTATCCCGTCCCTGGGAATTAAGTCCCAGGGCACCTGGACGGGATAGTACATCACATGGTAGAAAGGGGTTAAAGTCTTGCTTGCTTTTGCGGCTGCTCATTGACATTGAGAACTGTTGCTCTCTTTACTTGTAATCAGAATACTGAAGTCCTTCTGTTCTGTAGTCCTGAGTATGCTTCCATTTAATGTATATGCAGCAGTAGGATTACTCTGACCTAGGTACATTACTCTACATTTATCAGTATTTAATCTCTTTTGCCAAGTGTTTGCCCATTCAGGCACCCTATTAAGATCATTTTGCAATATTGTACTGTCCAGGTCAGTTTTTAATAACCTGCATACAGTCATGGCCAAAAGTTTTGAGAATGACACAAATATTATATTTTCACATGATCTGCTGGCCTCTGGTTTTTATGTGTGTTTGTCAGATGTTTTTATCACATACAGAAATATAATTGCAATCATATTATGAGTAACAAAAGGTTATATTGACAGTTAGAATGAGTTAATGCAGCAAGTCAATATTTGCAGTGTTGACCCTTCTTCTTCAGGACCTCAGCAATTCTCCCTGGCATGCTCTCAATCAACTTCTGGATCAAATCCTGACTGATAGCACTCCATTCTTGCAAAATCAATGCTTTTATTTTGTCTGAATTTGAAGGTTTTTGTTTGTCCACCCGTCTCTTGATGATTGACCACAAGTTCTCAATGGGATTAAGATCTGGGGAGTTTCCAGGCCATGGTCCCAAAATCGCTATGTTTTGTTCCCTGAGCCATTTAGTTATCACCTTTGCTTTATGGCAAGGTGCTCCATCGTGTTGAAAAAGGCATTGTTGATCGCCAAACTGCTCTTGGACGGTTGGGAGAAGTTGCTCTTGGAGGACATTCTGGTACCATTCTTTATTCATGGCTGTGTTTTTAGGCAAGACTGAGAGAGAGCCCATTCCCTTGGCTGAGAAGCAACCCCACACATGAATGGTTTCAGGATGCTTGACAGTTGGCATGAGACAAGACTGGTGGTAGCGCTCACCTGGTCTTCTCCGAATAAGCCGTTTTCCAGATGTCCCAAACAATCGAAAAGGGGATTCATCAGAGAAAATGACTTTACCCCAGTCCTCAGCAGTCCACTCCCTGTACCTCTTGCAGAATATCAGTCTGTCCATGATGTTTTTCCTGGAGAGAAGTGGCTTCTTTGCTGCCCTCCTTGAGACCAGGCCTTGCTCCAAGAGTCTCTGCCTCACAGTGCGTGCAGATGCACTCACACCTGCCTGCTGCCATTCCTGAGCAAGCTCTGCCCTGCTGGTAGCCCGATCCCGCAGCTGAAACACTTTTAAGAGACCGTCCTGGCACTTGCTGGTCTTTCTTGTGCGCCCTGGAGCCTTTTTGGCAACAAGGGAACATCTCTCCTTGAAGTTCTTGATGATGCGATAGATTGTTGACTGAGGTGCAATCTTTCTATCTGCGATACTCTTCCCTGTTAGGACATTTTTGTGCAGTGCAATGATGACTGCACGAGTTTCTTTAGAGATAATCATGGTTAACAGAAGAGAAACAATGATGCCAAGCACCAGCCTCCTTTTAAAGTGTCCAGTGGTGTCATTCTTACATAATCATGACAGATTGATCTCCAGCCCTGTCCTCATCAACACCCACACCTGTGTTAATGGAGCAATCACTGAAACGATGTTAGCTGGTCCTTTTAAGGCAGGGCTGCAATGATGTTGAAATGTGTTTTGGGGGATAAAGTTAATTTTCTAGGCAAATATTGACTTTGCAAGTAATTGCTGTTAAGCTGATCACTCTTTATAACATTCTGGAGTATATGCAAATTGCCATTAGAAAAAATGAAGCAGTAGACTTTGTAAAAATTACTATTTGTGTCATTCTCAAAACTTTTGGCCATGACTGTAGTTTGATGTCGTCAACGAAGACTCTTACCCCTGAGGAAGCTACATTGCTGGGGCGTAACGCGTGGGGTCCGTGACTCTCTCCCTCTTCCCACTTCATATTGAAGGTTTCATTCCTTGTGGTTCTGATGAATAATTTATGTTTAACACTGGGTTCATATTATCCATACAGGCACCTTAGTGTATTTTACATTTAAGTCAAACTGCACTATTGCTTATCTGAGCCTTTGGGGAACCCTTGTTTATTGGTGTTACATTTTTGCTTGCACTTTTGCTATTTTCGGAGTCAGTCTTTTTTACGTTGTTTATTATGACATGGTGATTGTGCTTTGTTATAAAATATATTCCCCTACCTTCTTGTCTGCTTTTAATTGCTGTTATACTCATTCCTATGTATGTTTTGGTATCAATAAAGTATCTTTTTTTTCATTTTTTTGGACATCCCAGCTTATATTGTTTTACTTTTGGTTATTGGTTTATCAACACAGTCTATTGCTGTTGGTGGCCGCCAGACAAGAAGAGATTCCAACTAGAGTAATGTAAGTTTAAAAAATAAATGTTTGTCTATAACAATCAATAAAAAATATGCATAAAAACTTAAAGGGCAAAAAAAACTCCAAAAAATAGGGGGGAGGAAGAAGCACAAGGTTGTTGAAAATGAACAAAATGTGGGACCCGGAGGTGGGAGTAAAAATGAATAAAGTAGGACCACTAGAGCTAGTATCAAATGCACAATTATTAAATATGATACAAAAAGCCGAGAAGGGACAATATGCTGATATAAATTATTAATAGAAGAAATGCTTTATGATGTACACAATCAATTTAATACCAAGTGCAAGATAAAGTGCAATGTGCTGGTACAAAAGTGTTACTAGTGGAGATGTAAGAACAATTCTGTCAGAATTAGAGAGAACTCCTAAGGGGGTGCAGGGGTACAGGTTCAAGGATTTATTCATCAAGCATATGTGCTATATAGTTGAAAACCCCCCCAATGCAAAACCCTACTCCCTAAATGTAGAGGATACTGCCCTTACCCTAATAATTGTATCCCAGGATCAAATACATATGCTCATAAATATAGTGCCATCACCTGGGTAAAAGAAGATATGGGGTCAATTCAGCCATGTGGTGCTGAATGCAGGGTAGGTGATGACAGGTCCCAAAGGTGGTCTGTGCCTCCCCCACACCCGATGGGTGCCGTTTCGCTAATGGCTTTCATTTTGTTCCCTCCTTGTTAGTTCTCTGTTTTTTTTCTTACGATGCGATTCCATGCCTTTTATGCTGGAAATATTGACTTACAAATGGTCACTTCCAGTAGACTTCTTCAAAATGGCAGCCAATGTGGGCTCTGATGCCTTTCTGCTCTGTGTGGTCATTGATTAAGCGATGCACGTGTCTATGACGTTAGTGTGTTTGGTTTACTCAACTCACATGCGCTGCTATGATGGTAGCGGGCGGAAGCAAATAATGGTGCGGGCAGCAATACCCATGCGCTGCTTTAATTGGCAACTGAGATCATCATATAAACAACTAATGGGACAGCACTCGACTGGCATTATCCTGACATTCTATACATTGACCTGCACGTCACCTTTTGGTTCTGGCTATTATAATGGAATGTTTCCGCATGTGTATTGTTTCTATTTCCTCCTTTGTAGACCTGTGTGTATGAAATGGGATTAATTTTATATCTTAGGTAAAGGTAAAACTAGATGTGTATTTCCTGAAGGAAGTACAGATAGTGCTTTGAAATGGTGCCCGGGCTGCCCCTTTAAGAGAGACTTGCCTGCTGCCCCTGCATGACTTTCAACTCAGGATCCGTTTTAACTGGGTGCCTCTCAGGGGCCACTTTGGCCTGTGGGGCCCCACAGGGTCTGATTTGGTGAGTGGGGCCCCTCAGGATCCGATTCAATGGCCTGGGCTCCTCAGGGCTTGAATTGGTGGACGGGATCCCTCAGGGTCCGATTTTGTGGCCGGGGACTCTCAGGGACTGATTTTGTGGGCGGAGCCCCTCTGGGTCCGATTTGGTGGGCGGGGCCCCTCTGGGTCTGATTTGGTGGTCTGGGCCCCTCAGGGTCCGGTTTGGTGGGCAGGGCCCCTCAGAGTCCGATTTGGTGGATGGGGCCACTCTGAGTCCGATTTGGAGGCCGGGGTCGATCAGCCTCCCGATTTGGAGGCCGGGGTCGATCAGCCTCCCGATTTGGAGGCCGGGGTCGATCAGCCTCCCGATTTGGAGGCCGGGGTCGATCAGCCTCCCGATTTGGAGGCCGGGGTCGATCAGCCTCCCGATTTGGAGGCCGGGGTCGATCAGCCTCCCGATTTGGCGCGCCCACCCTTTAAGACTCATTTTGGTGCGCCAGCCCTTTAAGAGCCAGTTTGGCGCACTGGGTTTCTAAATCCACATTGGCGCACATTCTCTCTCAGGGGCATGCATCATGTGATGAATCTAGATTTGCATTTCCGCTTTGGGTTTCGCTTTAAGAGCTGATATTATCAGGCAGAAACTTTGGCCTGGTGGGGTCATGTAAAGTTCGTAGGCGTTGGCATAGTAACTGGTCTGCCTGCGCATATCAATGAGCTTAACTGCTGCAACTGGTCCTCAAATTTGAATCGCCTCACGACTGCCCCATGTATTCCTATGGCAAAATTTTCCCATTGAAATGCATACTACATACATGCTACATATATACTACATTCATACAACATACATACTACATACATACTTCATATATACTACATTCATACAACATACATGCTACATATACTACATTCATACAACATACATACTACATAAATGCTACATATATGCTACAATCATACACCATACATATATACTACATGCATACAACATATACATGCTACATATATACTACATTCATACAACATACATATATACTACATACATGCTTCATATATACTACATTCATACAACATACATACATAGTACATGCTACAGACATACAGCATACATACATACTACATACTGCATACATACTACATACATACATACTGCATACAATACATTCATACAATACATACGGTACATAGACATACAGTACATATAACATAGAGTAGATACTCATCATTACTTGTCACTTTGATCCCCGAAGCCAGTGTCATCTATAAAAAATTAGAAAATAACAAACAAGCGATATACTCCCTGATCTGCAGAAATCCACGAGTGTCCCAAGCCGATTTCCCGTGGAGAACAGCAGCATCAGCTGATGCGACCGCTCTCTAGGGGCTTCAATAATCCAATGACGGGAGGTAGGTATCCTTCCGCACTGTATTCCTCCGCCACTGTAAAAAAATAGTCCCTAGTCTCACTTTATGGCAAAAGCTGCGTGGGAACTTTCTCACACAGCAATGCCAAAAGTGAGACTGGCATGCACATGGCCCCCCCATCCTGGATATACCCCCCTGTGCTGCTGGTACGCACATGGGCCCCCCCATCCCATCCTGGATATGCCCCCCTGTGCTGCTGGCATGCACATGGCCCCCCCATCCTGGATATGCCCCCTGTGCTGCTGGCACACACATGGCCCCCACATCACATCCTGGATATGCCCCCCTGTGCTGCTGGCACGCACATGCCTCCCATCCCATCCTGGATATGCCACCCTGTGCTGCTGGCACGTGCATGGCCCCACCATCCCATCCTGGATATTCCCCCCCTGTGCTGCTGGCACGCACATGGCCCCCCCATCCCATCCTGGATATGCCCCTCTGTGTTGCTGGCACACACATAACCCCCCCCACCCCATCCTGGATATGCCCCCTGTGCTGCTGGCACGCATATGGCCCTCACATGCCATCCTGGATATTGCCCCCCTGTGCTGCTGGCACGCACATGGCCCCCCATCCCATCCTGGATATTGCCCCCCTGTGTTGCTGGCACGCACATGGCCCCCACATCACATCCTGGATGTGCCTCCCTGTGCTGGCACGCACATGGCCCCCCTATCTCATCCTGGATATGCCCCCCTGTGCTTCTGTCATGCACATGGCCCCCCTATCTCATCCAGGATATGCCCCCCTGTGCTTCTGTCATGCACATGGCCCCCCATCCCATCCTGGATATGCCCCCCTGTGCTGCTGGTACGCACATGGCCCCCCAATCCTGGATATGCCCCCTGTGCTGCTGGCACACATATGGCCCCCCCATCCCATCCTGGATATGCTCCCCTGTGCTACTGGCACGCACATGGCCCCCACATCACATCCTAGATATGCCCCCCTGTGCTGCTGGCACACGCCTCCCATCCCATCCTGGATATGCCCCCCTGTGCTGCTGGCACGTGCATGGCCCCACCATCCCATCCTGGATATGCTCCCCTGTGCTGATGGCACGCACATGCCCATCCCATCCTGGATATGCCCCCCCTGTGCTGCTGGCACGCACATGGGCCCCCCATCCCATCCTGGATATGCCCCCCCTGTGCTGCTGGCATGCACATGGCCCCCCCATCCCATCCTGGATATGCCCCTCTATGCTGCTGGCACACACATGATAAAATAACAAGCAGTTAACTCACGTTCTGATGATAACTCCGTGCTCCCAGCTCCCCCACGGCTCTTCCTGTGTCTGTGCTGATATCCAGGAGCTGCTCATACAGGCATTTCATTGTACCTGCAGGACCTTCCGTCACATGACCGCAGTGCTGTACACGGGGAGTCACGTGACCGCAGGTCCTATTGGCACAGACACAGGAAGAGCCAGGGGGGAGCTAGGATCATGGAGCCATCATCAGAAGGTGACTATAGTGATGGGGCAGTGGGGGGAGAGTGCAGGCACATGCAATTTGTGCTGCTCCCCTGTCCACCAACTCGGCGCGGCTTCAGCATCGAGCTGGACAGCGGGTACAGTGAATATTACATGAGCCTAATGAGCGGGAGCATTGACCACCGTCTCTGCAGCCCACAGCCAGCCTGCCCCAGCCCTGTGACACCACGCCAGAGCTGCCCCCCTTCCTCTACAGCACACATTCGGATTATAAGACACCCCCCCCCCACTTTCCCCCAAAATTTGGGGAACAACAGTGCGTCTTATAATCCGAAACATATGGTATTTGTGGATAAGTGTAATCACACATCAAATTGGTTTATCAAGAATATCAGCATTTAGAATAATTTTTTCCAAATAACCTTGAAATTATAAAATTATTATCTTATAATGGTTACATAGATGGGTACTCATCTTCAGGGAAATATATGGCACAAAGCTGATAGAGAATTTATACAGATTATTTGAAATTATTATTTCTCATTTTGGTTTTGATAAATGATAATGTTTTTATATTAAGGGGAAAGGTGTTTTTGGTCCTGATTACATCATCACACTTGATACCTCTTTTTCACACATTTTAATAAAGAATAAATATAGAGAAGGTACAATGGTATAACTATTTTGTAAAATAAGATGAAGTATTAGAAAGTTTTTCCATTACATTAAGAAGGGGATTACATGCAAGGTGACATAACTTGATATTTTGGTAATACAAGGTTATGACAAATATTAAATCATTCAGATAATTGAAATATTAAGGGGCTTGTGTTACTGAGAACATAATGACTTTGCATGTGTCAGGAACATATAACGGCCTTATTTTTCTTTTCATTTTTCATTCTTAATTTTTATTTATATCTCAGTCAAGAAAAACATCAATCTCTATATATAAAACTGAATGTATGTACTGTATGTATGTGTGTATCACCAACCAATCACAAAACATCTTTCATTTCACCAGAGCTGTTCAAAGGAAGCTGAGCTGTAATTGGTTGCTATGAGCAACAGTTTTCCTTGCAACCAATCACTAAGCATCTCTCATTTCACCAGAGCTGGTTAAAAGAAGCTGAGCTGTGATTGGTTGCTATGACCATGTTTTCCTACTTGACAACACCTCAGCAGACACTGACATGGTGGGAGAAATCTAGCATCCCCGGGAACATAACCTCCCAGCCATTGCCAGCCCCCCAGAAAGGAGCAGTGAGTACATGACAGAAATGAATCCCCCCCCTCCCGTGCCTATATACCCATCACATATCCTCCATCTCATAGACACATCTTCCCTCTTAAAGGGATCATTGGTATGGAAGTTAGGGCAAATCCACTCTGTGCTTTGGTACTGACCCCAGGCTTTTCTTAAAGGGATTCCTGGTATGGAAGTCAGGGCAATTGCTTTCAAATGCTCTGGTACTGACCCCAGGCTCTCTTAAAGGGATCTTCTGTATGGAAGTTAGGGCAAATACCTCAGCGCTCTAATTGTCACCCCAGGGTTCTATTAAAGGGATCATTGGTATGCAAGTCAGGGAAAATCCACTCAGGGCTCTGGTTCTGACCCAAGGCCCCTCTTAAAGGGATCCCCAATATGGAAGTGAGGGCAAATCCACTCTGCGCTTTGAAACTGACCCCAGGCCTCTCTTAAAGGGATGGAAGTTAGGACCGTTCCACTCAGTGCTCTGGTTCTGACTCCAGGCTGACGGAATGATGTGGGATATTAAGAATAGTAGTCCGGTGGCTCTGGCTGACGGGATGATGTGGGATATTAGGGGTAGTAGTCCGGTGGCTCTGGCTGACGGGATGATGTGGGATATTAGGGGTAGTAGTCCGGTGGCTCTGGCTAACGGGATGATGTGGGATATTAGGGGTAGTAGTCCGGAGGCTGTGGCTGACGGGATGATGTGGGATATTAGTGATAGTTGTCCAGTGGCTCTGGCTGACGGGATGATGTGGGATATTAGGGGTAGTAGTCCGGTGGCTCTGGCTGATGGGATGATGTGGGATATTAGTGATAGTTGTCCAGTGGCTCTGGCTGACGGGATGATGTGGGATATTAGGGGTAGTATTCCGGTGGCTCTGGCTGACGGGATGATGTGGGATATTAGGGGTAGTATTCCGGTGGCTCTGGCTAACGGGATGATGTGGGATATTAGGGGTAGTAGTCCGGAGGCTGTGGCTGACGGGATGATGTGGGATATTAGTGATAGTTGTCCAGTGGCTCTGGCTGACGGGATGATGTGGGATATTAGGGGTAGTAGTCCGGTGGCTCTGACGGGATGATGTGGGATATTAGGGGGGAGTAGTCCGGTGGCTCTGGCTGATGGGATGTTGTGGGATATTATAGTGAATGTGGCTATGCAGAGTGGGTGGGGCTCTACCCTCATCTTTATATATATATATATTCATTATAATTTGTTATAACTAACCGTACTTAGTTACTATGCCCGGGCAGCGCCAGTCTCTTCTGCTAGTATTTAATAAAGAAATGTCTAGTACAAGAATATTGCTTCATTAAATATAGCGATGATATGGTTCCATTATAAAGGAAAAATGTTTCAATTCTGAGTAAATACAACAATTCTTTCATTCATTCATTCATATATGCTTATTTTGGTTAATGTTATAAATAATGTTATTCAATTAATAGAGTTTGAGTAATAAAGATGGAAACAATAGTTACGTAAAAACACACTGACACCTATGGGTTGAAAAAGTAATTACTAGTGATGAGTGAGCTTACTCGGTAATGCTTGTTACTTGCCCGAGCATCGCTGCACTCCCGGTACTCGGCTAGGGCCGAGCATTTCAATGCCCTGCATGTTTGGCACTCTTTATAGAGCCAATCAACATGCAGCGATTGTCTGCCATGCACTGTAATGCCGCAGCCATCTTGGTTGTGGTATTACAGTGACTGGCTTGACGCACAGCATCATCAGGTCTATGAGACCTGTCGCCGCCTTGCTCATGACAGTCACCCACTTTAAACCAGGGACCAATGGTCCTATGCCGGTTGGAAAATCGCTGGGCCTTTTCCTGAGAGAGTGACAACTTATCCACCACTTGGTCCCATATCTGCTGCATTCTCTCAACCACAGTGTCCACACCTGGGCAGGACGAAGATTCCACTTGCCCTGAAGAGAATCGAGGATGAAACCCAAAATTACCGAAAAAGGGTGACATCAAAGTGGCAGAACTAACTCTATTGTTTAGCGCGAATTCGGCCAAGGGCTAAAATGCGACCCAATCATCCTGATCAGCAGATATAAAACATCTTAAATAAGACTCCAGGGTCTGGTTTGTTCTCTCAGTCTGCCCATTGGTCTGGGGATGAAACGCGGAGGAGAAGGATAACTGAATTACCAGATTGGAACAAAAGGCTTTCCAGAATCTGGAAACAAACTGGACTTTTCTGTTCGACACAATGTTCTCAGGAATCCCATGTAACTGAACCACCTGTTCTAAAAACAAGGGCACCAACTCAGCGGAAGATGGCAACTTTGGGAGTGGTACAATATGGTCCATCTTCGAAAATCTATCACAAATCACCCAGATAACAGTCATTCTCTGAGAGACAGGAAGATCAGAAATAAAATCCATTGAGATATGGGTCCATGGCCTCTTGGGCACCGGCAGGGGCATCAGCAGCCCACTAGAACGAGAACAGGGTTTAGACCGAGAACAAGTCCCACAGGACTGTACAAAATTTCTGACATCATGAGATAAGGCAGGCCACCAAAAAGACCGACTCACTAAATCTCTGGTACCAAAAATACCTGGATGACCAGCCAATGCGGAGCAATGAACTTCAGACATCACTCTCTTTTTCCACTGGTCAGGAACATACAATTTTCCCATAGGGCAGCGCTCAGGTTTATCCTCCTGAAATTCCTCCAGGGCACGTCTCAAATTGGGCGAAATGGCAAAAAGAACTACCCCCTCACCTAGGATAGTAGTAGGCTCGGTCACATTAAGAGAATCGGAAAATAAACTCCTAGAAAGGGCGTCTGCCTTAACATTCTTAGTGCCCGGAAGAAAAGAGACCACAAAATTAAAATGCATGAAAAACAAGGCCCATCTAGCCTGTCTAGGATTCAAGCGTTTGCCAACTCCAGATAAATCAAATTCTTGTGATCAGTGAGGACCACAACTTGATGTCTAGCTCCCTCCAACCAATGTCTCCACTCCTCAAATGCCCATTTCATGGCCAACAATTCCCGATTCCCCACGTCATAGTTGCGTTCAGATGGGGAGAACTCTCGAGAAAAGAAGGCACATGGATTCATCTTAGAAGTCACAGGGTCTTTTTTTGGAAAAACAGCTCCTGCACCAATCTCAGAAGCATCTACCTCCACCTGAAATGGAAGTGAGACATCAGGTTGCCGTAAAACTGGAGCTGAAGTAAATCTCCGCTTGGAAAATATCATTCATAAAGGACTGGAAGACAGAAGGGGCATTAGTGAGCCCAAAAGGCATCACCAGGTACTCAAAATGTCCCTCCGGAGTATTAAGCGCCGTCTTCCATTCATCCCCGTGCTTGATGCTAATAAGATTATACGCTCCCCTGAGGTCAAGCTTAGTAAACCAGCAGGCACTCTTAACTCTGGAGAATAAATCAGACATCAGAGGTAACGGGTACTGATATTTAACCGTCATCTTGTTAAGGGAACAATAATCAATACACGGTCTTAATGAACCATCTTTCTTGGCCACAAAAAAACAGCACCTAAAGGTGACGAGGATGGTCTAATATGACCCTTCTCCAACGACTCCTTAATATAGGATCGCATAGCATCATGTTGTGAGTTCATTTTCCCCTTCGTCACTGAGGTCTGGTGAACTCCCTATTCTGGTAAAGGAAGGTAATGAGCCTTATTATCAGGCACCTGAGTCTAATGATGATGACTGGCTGAGTGGAGTCATGGACTGGATAGAAGGCTGCCGACGCCCTTCTGCCCTGCGGGTGATTTCTCTGTGGACTTCTAGGAAACCAGTCTGATTCCTGCTCATCTAAAGCTAAGTTTTCTGCTTTGCCTTTTAGCATTTGTGTTTTGTTTTTGTTTGCCTTGCTTTTCTGGATTCTGCCATTCCCTGCTGGGGTGAGCTGATTCTCCTTTTGCCGGTTGCTCTGTCTTCAGAATATTCCTGAGTACTGACATAGTCTTTTTGAAGCCTAGCGTCTTCAGGGCCTTTTTCACTGTCAGTCTGTTAGCTCTTATTTTCATAGGGTTTTTCACGGATTGCAGACAGCAGCCTTCCTGTCCTTTCCTTTCTAGTTAGCTTGGGCCCCGTCTTTGCTCAGTCTATCTTTCTGTCTGTGTTGTGTTCTTTCTTCTTGCTTCACCGTCATTATATGTGGGGGGCTGCCTTTTGCTTTGGGGTCTGCTCTGGGGCAGTTTAGTTTTCCCTTTCTGTCTTTAGGCTATTTAATTCTCCGGCTGTGATCGAGGGGTCTAGGGCATCGTAGGAACCCCCCACGGCTACTGCTAGTTGTGTTGATAGGTTCTGGGGTCTGCAGTCCGATAGCTGCCAACCTCTCTGGTTTTCTGGACTTAGCTAGCATTTCTGTTTTTGCCTCCTACGGTGACTCAATCATAACAGAATCACCCACCATACCGCAGATCCTAGGGTACTCAAATAGCAGGAAAGAATTGTGTTTAAAAAAAAAAAAAGTGTGTATATTCTTTCCTCTATATCTCTGAGGCTGTAGGGGGAATTTTTTTTCTCTCAATGGAGATAAAGCAATTGTCTGATCGTGTGGAGCAGCTCGCTGCGGAAGTGCGGGGAATTTCCGCCTACCTTGCTCGTTCGCATGCTGTTGAACCAACGATCCCTACACCTGATGTATTTTTTGGGGATCGATCTAAATTTTTGAGTTTCAAAAATAATTGTAAATTATTTTTTGCCTTGAAGCCTAACTCGTCAGGGAGTTCTGCGCAGCAGGTTAAAATTGTCATCTCTTTGCTGCGTGGCGATCCCCAGGATTGGGCGTTTTCTTTGAAACCAGATGATCCTATTCTGACTAATGTGAACGCATTCTTTCAAGCCTTGGGGTTGTTGTATGACGAACCTAATGCTATTGATCAGGCTGAAAAGACCCTTTTGGCATTGAACCAGGGTCGAGATTCTGCAGAGTTGTACTGTCAAAAGTTCCGAAAGTGGGCGGTCCTTACTACCTGGAATGATAATGCCTTGGCTGCTCTCTTTCGGAAGGGTTTGTCAGAAGCCGTAAAAGATACTATGGTGGGATTTCCTGTTCCCTCTGGTCTGGACGATTCTGTCATTAGCCATTCAGGTTGATCGGCGTTTACGTGAACGCAGGATTGCACGAGAGGTGTTGCCACCCGTAGAACTGACGTCTGAACCTATGCAATGTGATAGAGTTTTGTCTAAGGCGCAACGTCAGGAGTTCAGAAGGCGTAATAAGCTGTGTTTTTTCTGTGGAGATGCCTCACATATTATTTCTGTTTGTCCTAAACGAGAGAAACGCTTTGCACACACGTTTTCTGTTGGTGGTGTTCAACCTAAGTTTCTTCTGGCTATTACTCTGATCTGCTCCCTGTCCACATTTTCCGCCAGGGCTTTTGTGGATTCGGGAGCAGCGCTAAACCTAATGGACTTGGATTTTGCAAAACGTTGTGGATTTCCGATGACACCTCTGCAGACGCCTACCCCTTTGAGGGGGATTGATGCTACTCCTTTGGCGAAAAATAAACCTCAGTTTTGGACCCAGGTGGTCATGCGGGTCGCCCCAGACCATCAAGAAAATTGCAGATTTTTGGTGTTACATGGTCTGCATGATGCCGTTGTTCTGGGGTTTCCCTGGTTGCAAATTCATAATCCAGTCTTGGATTGGAAATCTGTGTCTGTGGTGAGTTGGGGTTGTCGGTGTGCCTGTAGTGAGGCTCCGGTTTTTTCCACCTCTCCTCAATCGCATGATGTTCCTGACTATCTGGCGGACTTTTATGATGTATTTAGTGAGAATGAGTCTGCGTCCTTGCCTCCTCATAGGAGTTATGACTGTGCAATTGAACTGAGCCCGGGGTGTAAATTTCCCAAGGGTCGGCTCTTCAATTTATCTGTACCCGAGCACGAGGCTATGCGGTCCTATATTAAGGAGGCGTTGGAGAGGGGTCATATTAGACCATCCTCTTCACCCTTAGGTGCCGGTTTTTTTTTTGTGGCCAAAAAGGATGGTTCTTTAAGGCCTTGTATTGATTATCGTGCCCTCAACAAAATTACTATTAAATATCAGTATCCGTTACCCCTGATTTTGGATCTATTCTCTAGAGTTAGAGGTGCTTGCTGGTTTACCAAGCTTGACCTCAGGGGGCGTATAATCTTATCCGCATTAAGCAGGGGGATGAATGGAAGACGGCGTTTAATACTCCGGAGGGACATTTTGAGTACCTGGTGATGCCTTTTGGGCTCACTAATTGTCACGATACTAGTGGATACAACTGGACACCAGTGGCTAGGTCAAAGAGACTACAGACACAGTGGGTTGTGCAAGCAATATTGTATTAATGATCTGAATGCAATATAGCATATAAGTCCAGTTAAATGTTCAGTCAATATGATAAAAGGTAATAGCAGAGCTGATACTCTGCGACACAGCATGCAAAGTCACTGAGCAATGCGGGCACAAGACACAGACTCTTGCAGAGCGGAGGAACACACTAGCTGGCTGGAGTTCTTACTTCACCGCAGGTGTAGTCAGGCAGAGGTTCCTGAAGTCAAGTGTTCAGCAATCACTCGGTCAGCAGGCAGGGATCCAGACGTGCAGGTTGGCAGAGGACTCCGCCGTTAAGAGAGGACCAACAGGGATAGTAAGTCCAGGCTTGGGACTGCAGAGGCACAAAGTCCAATACATAATACACAAGCAATGAATCAGAGCAGGTGCTGGCTTTATATACAGCTTTGGCAGGAAGCAAGATGGCCGACGTGGAAACATCAAGATCCATGTTAACTAAGGGCAAGTCTAAGGGCAAGAGAAACAGATTCCAGGACTAGATACTGACATTACTCCCACCTCAAGAACGGCCTCCGGACGACCCTAAACCAGGCTTGCCAGGGTACCTTTGATTGAACTGCTCAATCAGTCGGGAGGCGTTAATATTATCCACGGGTTCCCAGGAATTCTCCTCTGAGGAATAGCCTTGCCATTTAATCAAATACTGCAGTCGATTTCTGTAGATTCTTGAATCCAGAATCCTCTCAACGATGAACTGCTCTTGACCATCCACAAGAACGGGATCGGGAGGAGGAGATGAACGTCCTGGAAAAGGATTTGGTACTACAGTCTTTAGTAGGGAAGTATGAAAGACAGGATGTATCTTCAGTGTTCTTGGGAGTTTTAAGCGACATGCAACAGCACCTACCAGACCACTGATCCTATAAGGACCAATGTACTTCTGTCCCATCTTAGGGGAAGGGATCTTCATCTTTAAATTCTTCGTAGATAACCAGACTAAATCTCCTACCTTAAATGTTGGTGTTGGTTTGCGAAATCTGTCAGCTGCATTCTTGTACCTCTCTTGTGCGGAACCCAAAGTCTCTTTCAGAAGTTCAAGGTTCTGTTGAAGTGAAGAGATCCTGTCGGCAACTGCTGGTAAAGATGTATCTACCGGTAATCTGGGAAGAATGCTAGGGTGATATCCCAGGTTAGCGTAGAATGGAGACTGTTTGGTGGAGGCACTCTGGGAGTTGTTATAAGAGAATTCGGCCAAGGGGAGTAACCTTACCCAATCATCTTGCAAATGGCAAACATAGCAGCGAAGGTATTGCTCTAGTGTTTGGTTGGTACGTTCTGTCTGCCCGTTGGACTGTGGGTGGAAAGCAGAAGATAAGTTAACTTCTATGCCTAATGCTGAACAAAAGCTTCGCCAAAACTTTGAAGTAAATTGAACTCCACGGTCAGAAACAACTTCATCCGGAACCCCGTGCAGGCGAAAGATGTTCTGGATAATTAGGTCAGCAGTGTCCTTCGCAGAGGGTAAACCGGAACAAGGGATGAAATGGGCCGCCTTGGTCAGGCGATCGACCACCACCAAAATCGTACTCTTTCCCTCAGAAAGGGGCAGTTCTACAATAAAGTCCATAGAAATGGATCCCCACGGGCGAGACGGCACCGGCAAAGGCTGTAACAGACCAGTAGGGGAGGCACGTGGAACCTTGAATTTGGCACATACCTCACAAGATGAAACGTACTTCTGGACATCCTTCCGAAAACCTGGCCACCAGAAGAAGCGAGATAAGAATTCTTGAGTCTTCTGAATTCCTCTGTGCCCTGCAACCTTGGAATCATGAACCAATCTCAACACTCTTAACCTCACGGCTTCAGGAATGTAGAGGCGCCGTTCCCGGGTCCAAACTCCATTCCTAAAAAGAAGGCTTACCTCATCAGATGGCTGAGACAGGAAAAGATCAGAGTTGTAAGCTTCTTTGATGACCTGCAGCAAATCTTGATTCTGAATGACTCCTACAAAATTGCAATCAGAAAGTATGGTCTTAGGTGGAGCATCTGGAACAGCGTCAGTGGAGAACATCCGGGATAGAGCATCTGCTTTTCCATTGCGAGAACCTGGTCTATAAGAGATTGTAAAATTGAATTGATTAAGGAAAAGACTCCAGCGGGCCTGCCGTGGGGTCAGGCATCTTGCTGACCTGATGAACTCAAGGTTGCGGTGATCCGTGAGGACCACGATCGGCTGTGAGGCTCCTTGCAGAAGATGTCTCCACTCCTTGAAGGCGGCGATGATAGCCAGTAATTCTTTATTTCCTACATCGTAGTTCTTTTCGGCAGGAGACAGTCGCTTGGAAAGAAAAGCACAAGGATGAAGTAAATTCTTCTCACCTGTTCTTTGGGACAGTATAGCCCCGGTGGCACAGTTTGAGGCATCCACTTCAATAATGAAGGCGAGTTCCGGGTCAGGGTGGATCAGTACTGGTGCTGACGTGAACTTGGTCTTGAGCCGAGAGAATGCTTCTTGGGCTTGAAGGGACCAAATAAATGCTGTCTTCTTTTGTGTCAACCGGGTGATGGGCGAGACGATGTCAGAGAAGTTCTTGATGAAACGTCTGTAGAAGTTAGCAAACCCGATGAAACGTTGGACCTCCTTGACGTTCTTGGGGATTGGCCACTCCTGAATCGCCTTGATCTTGCTGTTATCCATACTCAGACCCTGTGGAGAAATTACATAACCTAAGAATTGAATCTCCGACTTGTGAAATTCGCATTTCCCCAGCTTGATGTACAGCTGGTGTTCCCTCAACCGCTGTAAGACAGTCTTGACATGTTGCTGATGTTCCTCAATGGAGCAAGAAAAAATCAGAATGTCATCCAAATAGATTACGACAAAAATATCAAGAATGTCTCTGAAAATATCATTTACGAGATGTTGGAACGTTGCTGGGGCATTGCAAAGTCCAAATGGCATGACCAAATACTCAAAGTGTCCAGATCGAGACCTAAATGCTGTTTTCCATTTGTCTCCAGGTCTTATACGGACTAGATTGTATGCCCCGCGTAGGTCCAATTTTGAAAAGACCTTGGCCTGACGAACTCTCTCGAGAAGCTCCGGAATTAATGGCAGGGGGTAGCGGTTCTTGATGGTTACCTTGTTAATTTCCCGGTAATCAACACAGGGTCTGAGGGATCAATCCTTCTTTTTAACGAAAAAGATGGGTGCACCGGCTGGAGAGGATGAGGGGCGTATAAACCCCTTAGACAGGTTCTCGTCGATATATTCTTTGAGAGTCTTGAGCTCAGGACCGGACAATGGATAAATATTACCAAAAGGAATGGTAGCAGCAGGCAGAAGCTCGATTGGGCAGTCATAAGAGCGGTGTGGTGGTAATTTATCTGCATTCTTTTTATCGCACACGTCGGAAAATTCTTTATAAACTGCCGATAACTCTAGGTCCGATGATGGGTTGGCCGGAGATGGATCAGTCGATTTCTCAGAAGTTACCTCTTTAGCTGGGAAGCTCAATCTCTTAGTCTCCCAGTCAATGATGGGATTTTGAGCCTGCAACCAGGGTAAACCCAAGATAATAGGGAAATGTGGAGAGGAAATCAGAAGGAAGGGCAATTTCTCCTGGTGATCATCTCCCATGAGGACCTTCAGTGGTTCAGTCTGCTGGTCTACGGGCCCCGAGGTCAAAGGGGACCCATCCACAGTCTCCATCAGAATTGAAGACACTCTTCTCTGTGATCGGATTCCATATTCCTTGGCAAAAGAAGTGTCCATGAAGTTACCGCTAGCCCCAGAGTCTATCATGGCGGAACTGTTCACCCAACGGGAGTCAATCCAGATCTTAATAGGAAGGTAACAATGTGAATCTTTTTTCTTATTGCAAGGGTATGAAACTGCAGAAGATAGAATAACAGCATTAATGGGTAGTATCGTTTCGGATGTAACAGAGTTCATATCTGAAAAGTCATAATCAGGAGTGGTTGCTGCAATTTCGGGTGGCCCTGATTCGGAAGTCATGGAGTATGATTCAGAGAAGTCGCGTTCTACCACAGCTGCTGTTGTTCTGCGAGAACGATTGGGGCAGTTGATAATAAAATGTCCTGACTTCCCACAGTAAAAACATAAATTCTCCTTGAAGCGAAATTCCTTCCGTTCGTCACTTACTCGACTTCGTAGGGAATTTACCTGCATCGGCTCAGGTGTGGACTCCTGAGGACTTGGGTCCGGAATCTCCTTAGGAAGGAAAGGAAGAAGCGATTTATTGCTGCGGTTCATCTCAGACCACCTTTCTAGTTTTCGTTCGGAGATGCGAGCGTCTAGGCGAATACAGTGATTGATGAAATCACCTAGAGCAGTGGGAGCCTCCGCACGTGCAAGCTCGTCCTTGATAGAACTGGACAACCCCTTCTTAAATATAGAGTACTTCGCTGCACTATTCCAGGTGGTGTCCTGAGCCCACCTTCTAAAATCCATAGCATACTCAGTCACTGGGCGTTTACCTTGACACAAATTCAGCAGGGCCGTCTCAGCTGTAAGGCCACGGTTCGGATCGTCAAACATCTGCCCCATGGCGGCGATAAACATATTGAAGTCATTCAGACATGCATCCTGTGATTCTATCAGAGGGTTTGCCCAGGCAAGGGCCTTATTAGTCAGCAACATGATGATAGTCAATACTTTGGATCGGTCTGTAGGAAACTGTGTGACATGTGCAGCAAAGTATAAACGACACTGGTTCAGAAACCCACGGTACTTGTCTCGGTCGCCACCAAACCTAAATGGTGGTAGTTTGGGGATGGTAGGAAAAGAAGCCTGAGATTGTGCCTCCAGAGCCGCAACTCGGCCACGCAATTCCTGAAGGGTTTGACTGAGCACTTGTATATCATATTTAGTCTGCCCCTCTAGGCCTTCTATTCTGCTCTTCCATGTCTGCACTTCAGCGTGTACAGTGGCAGTGATATTATTTAGCTTCTTAACACGCACTTCTAAAGTCTCTGACCCAGCGGCATCCATTTTTAAGGCTTGTGTATCCTGTCACGATACTAGTGGATACAACTGGACACCAGTGGCTAGGTCAAAGAGACTACAGACACAGTGGGTTGTGCAAGCAATATTGTATTAATGATCTGAATGCAATATAGCATATAAGTCCAGTTAAATGTTCAGTCAATATGATAAAAGGTAATAGCAGAGCTGATACTCTGCGACACAGCATGCAAAGTCACTGAGCAATGCGGGCACAAGACACAGACTCTTGCAGAGCGGAGGAACACACTAGCTGGCTGGAGTTCTTACTTCACCGCAGGTGTAGTCAGGCAGAGGTTCCTGAAGTCAAGTGTTCAGCAATCACTCGGTCAGCAGGCAGGGATCCAGACGTGCAGGTTGGCAGAGGACTCCGCCGTTAAGAGAGGACCAACAGGGATAGTAAGTCCAGGCTTGGGACTGCAGAGGCACAAAGTCCAATACATAATACACAAGCAATGAATCAGAGCAGGTGCTGGCTTTATATACAGCTTTGGCAGGAAGCAAGATGGCCGACGTGGAAACATCAAGATCCATGTTAACTAAGGGCAAGTCTAAGGGCAAGAGAAACAGATTCCAGGACTAGATACTGACACTAATGCCCCTTCTGTCTTCCAGTGCTTCATGAACAATATTTACCGAGACTTTGTCGATAAATTTTTGATTATCTATCTGGATGATATTTTTTTTTTTTATATTTGAGACTTGCTCTGCAAGAGTTCCAGGAGGACAAACCTGAGCGTTGTCCCAGTGGAAAGTTGTATGTTCCTGACCAGTGGAAGAAGAGAGTGATGTCTGAAGTTCATTGCTCTGCATTGGCTGGTCATCCAGGTATTTTTGGTACTAGAGATCTGGTGAGTCGCTCTTTTTGGTGGCCCACCTTGTCTCATGATGTCAGGAATTTTGTGCAGTCCTGTGGGACTTGCTCCCAGTCTAAATCTTGTTCTCGCTCTAGTGGGTTGTTGATGCCTTTGCCAGTCCCCAGGAGGCCATGGACCCATATTTCAATGGATTTCATCTCTGATATGCCGGTCTCTCAAAGAATGACTGTTATTTGGGTGATTTGTGATAGGTTCTCTAAGATGGTTCATCTTGTACCACTCCCTAAGTTGCCGTCTTCCTCTTGAGTTGGTGCCCCTGTTTTTGCAACAGGTGGTTCGCTTGCACGGGATTCCTGAGAACATTGTATCTGACAGAGGAGTTCAGTTTGTGTCTAGATTTTGGAGGACTTTCTGTTCCAAGCTGGGAATTCAGTTGTCCTTCTCCTCTGCTTTTCACCCTCAGACCAATGGGCAGACAGAGAGAACAAACCAGACCTTGGAGTCGTATTTGAGATGTTTTATTTCCGCTGATCAGGATGATTGGGTTTCATTTTTGCCCTTGGCCGAATTTGCTTTAAATAATAGAGCTAGTTCTGCCACTTTGATGTCACCTTTTTTTTGTAACTTTGGGTTTCATCCTCGATTTTCTTCAGGGCAGGTGGAGCCTTCTGCCTGCCCAGGTGTTGACACTGTGGTGGAGAGAATGCACCAAATCTGGGAACAAGTTGTGGATAAGTTATCTCTCTCCCAGGGAAAGGCCCAGCGGTTTTCCAATTGACATCGGACCATTAGTCCCCAGTTTAAGATTAGTGATATGGTGTGGTTATCATCGAAAAATATTGCTATGAAGGTGGCTTCTCCTAAGTTTAAGCCTAGATTTATTGGACCTTACAAGATTTTGGAGATTATTAATCCGGTCTCTTTTCGTTTGGCTCTCCCTTTCACATTTAAAATCCATAATGTGTTCCATAAGTCCTTGTTGAAGAGGTTTGTTGAACCAGTTGTTCCTGGGGTGGCACCTCCGGACCCTGTATTGGTTGAAGGTAACATGAAATATGAGGTAGAGAAAATACTGGATTCCCGTCTGGCTAGACGGAGACTCCAGTATTTGGTTAAGTGGAAGGGTTATGGTCAGGAGGATAATTCCTGGGTCTCTGCCTCTGATATGCCAAAAGATTGGTGCGTGCCTTTCATCGGGCTCACCCTGATCGCCCTGGTGGCGTGGTTGAGGGTTCGGTGACCCCCTCCTCAAGGGGGAGGTACTGTTGTGAGTTCATTTTCCCCTTCGTCACTGAGGTCTTGTGAACTCCCTATTCTGGTAAAGGAAGGTAATGAGCCTGATTATCAGGCACCTGAGTCTAATGATGATGACTGGCTGAGTGGAGTCACGGACTGGATATAAGGCTGCCGACGCCCTTCTGCCCTGCGGGTGATTTCTCTGTGGACTTCTAGGAAACCAGTCTGATTCCTGCTCCTCTAAAGCTAAGTTTTCTGCTTTGCCTTTTAGCATTTGTGTTTTGTTTTTGTTTGCCTTGCTTTTCTGGATTCTGCCAATCCCTGCTGGGGTGAGCTGATTCTCCTTTTGCCGGTTGCTCTGTCTTCAGAATATTCCTGAGTACTGACATAGTCTTTTTGAAGCCTAGCGTCTTCAGGGCCTTTTTCACGGTCAGTCTGTTGGCTCTTATTTTCATAGGGTTTTTCACGGATTGCAGACAGCAGCCTTCCTGTCCTTTCCTATCTAGTTAGCTTGGGCCCCGTCTTTGCTCAGTCTATCTTTCTGTCTGTGTTGTGTTCTTTCTTCTTGCTTCACCGTCATTATATGTGGGGGGCTGCCTTTTGCTTTGGGGTCTGCTCTGGGGCAGTTTAGTTTTCCCTTTCTGTCTTTAGGCTATTTAATTCTCCGGCTGTGATCGAGGGGTCTAGGGCATCGTAGGAACCCCCCACGGCTACTGCTGGGTTGTGTTGATAGGTTCAGGGGTCTGCAATCCGATAGCTGCCAACCTCTCTGGTTTTCTGGACTTAGCTAGCATTTCTGTTTTTGCCTCCTACGGTGACTCAATCATAACAGCATCATGTTCGGGTATTGATAAGTTGAAAAGCCGACCCTTGGGAAATTTACACCCAGGCATCAACTCAATTGCACAGTCATAACTCCTATGAGGAGGCAAAGCTGCAGACTTACTCTCACTAAATACATCAGAAAAATCGGCCAGATAATCAGGAATATCATGAGACTGAGGAGAGGTGAAGAAAACAGGAGCGTCCCTAAGAACACACTGACAACCCCAACTCGCCATAGACCCAGATTTCCAATCCAAAACTGGATTATGAGTTTGCAACCAGGGAAAACCCAGAACAATAGTATCATGCAAATTATGCAGCACGAAAAATTTACAATTTTCTTGGTGGTCTGGGGCAACTCGCTTTGTCACCTGGGTCCAAAACAGGTTTATTCTCCGCCAAAGGAGTAGCATCAATACCCCTCAAAGGAATAGGCGTCCACAGAGGCGTCATGGAAAAACCACAATGTTTAGCAAAGCCCAAATCCATCAGATTCAAAGCTGCTCCTGAATCCACAAAAGCCTTAGTGGAAAACATGGATAAGGAGCAGATCAGAGTAATTGCCAAAAGGAACTTAGGTTGTACACTGCCCACAGCAAATGTGTGTGCAAAACGTTTCTCTCATTTAGGGCAGACAGAAATAGTATGAGAGGTGTCTCCCCAGAAAAAACACAGCTTATTACGCCTTCTAAACTCCTGACGTTGCGTCCTAGACAAAACCCCATCACATTGCATAGGTTCAGACATTTGTTCAAAAGGGCCTCCCATGTAGTTTTACATTCACGTAAACGCCAATAAACTTGAATGGCTAATGACATAGAATCATCCAGACCAGGGGGAACAGGAAATCCCACCATAACATCTTTTACGGTCTCTGATAAATCCTTCCGAAAGAGAGCTGCCAAAGCACTATCATTCCATGTAGTAAGGACCGCCCGCTTTTGGAATTTTTGACAGTATAACTCTGCAGAATCCTGACCCTGGTTTAATACGAACAGGGTTCTCTCAGCTTGATCAACAGCATTAGGTTCATCATACAACAACCCCAAGGCTTGAAAAAATGCATCCACATTAGTCAGAATAGGATTTTCAGGTGTCAGAGAAAAAGCCCAATCCTGGGGATCGCCGCGCAGCAACGAGATGACAATTTTAACCTGCTGCGCAGAGCTCCCCGATGAATTAGGCTTCAAGGCAAGAAATAATTTACAATTATTCTTAAAATTCAAAAATTTAGACCGATCCCCAGAAAACACATCAGGAGTAGGGATCTTAGGTTCAGCAGCATATGATTGAATGAGGTAGGTGGAAATTCCCTGCACTTCAGCAGCAAGTTGCTCCACACGATCAGACAATTGCTTGATCTCCATTAGGAAAAAAAATCCTCCTACGTCCCCAGAGAAAAAGAGGAAAAAATGCATACAAAAAAAAAAAATTGACACTTTTTTTTAAACAATTTTTTCCTGCTTTTGATTACCCTAGAATCTGCGGTATGGCTGGTGATTCTGTTATGAATGGGTCACCAAGGAGGAAAACTAAACAAGCTAAGTCACGGAAAACCAGAGAGGTTGGTAGCTATGTAGATTGCAGACCCCTGATCCTAACCACACAACTAGCAGCAGCCGTGGAGCGTTCCTACGATGAATCTAGATGCCTCGTCACAGCTGGAGGACTAAATAAGCCTAAAGCAAGAAAAGGGGATAACTAACTGCCCCAGAGCAGACCCCAAAGGAATAGACAGCCCCCACACATGTATTGGCCGTGAAACAAGAGGAAAACACAAACCCAGGCAGGAAAATAGGCAGAGCAAAGGATGGGGCCCAAACTAACTAGATAGGAAAGGAAAGACACTGCAATCTGCCCAAAAAACCCTACAAAACTAATGTCCAACACGTCTGATAACAAAATTAACCCTGAAGTCACTAGACTTCTCCCACTATATCAGCACTCTGAAATATTCTGAGACAGAGCAAAAAAGAGGCCAATCTAATAAGGGACAAAAAGCAAATTGGCAAATACAGATAAATAAGAGTGGAAATTCAGCACAGCCCCAGCTGGGGCTGGCTGACCACACAAAAAACTGAACAGACCAACAAAATCAAGTGTGCACATTAGCAGAAACACTTAGCTTGAGATGACTGGAACAGAGCTGAAAACCAAGACCTGAAAAGCCAGAAGGAATCACCAGCACCAGAATAGGGCATCGGCTGTCTTAAATCCAGTCTGAGATTCCAGAGATCCAATCGTTATCCTCATCATCAGGTGGCAGATCTCTACTAATTAAATCAACCTCACTACCTCCTGTTACCACCAGAGGGAGCCCGGAAGGAGAACTCACAACTGGTAGACCAGAAAATGAGTTCACAACAGAGTACCTTGCTGACTGTACCAACATCCTCCGTGATTCCTCTGTGCCTTTTAATTATTGTAATGATTTGTGCTGCAGGAACGAGAGGAGTGCAAATAGGGTCTTATCCGATGACAAAATATATATTAATATACAATATTCACTCACCCGTTGTAGGGAAGATAAAGCTTGTGGAATAAGTGATCAGCTGCTGCACGTCCAAGGGCCAAACCAGTGACCGCCGATAAATAAAACTTATAGAACTTTTTATGGACTTCGTGTGCTGCCAAATGATGGACACAATTCCAGTTAAGATGAAAGATTATTATTTTTATTCCCAACACGTTTCAAAGTAATAATTACATCTTCCTCAGGGGATGATAGACATGAAAAAATAGCGTTGTTGCCAGACTAAATACACTTCATATTTGAAATTTGGCGCCAAAAGTCACATGTTTTTTTACAAGAAGTCAAAGTTCAAGTGACGTATGGTTCTATCACATGTTTAAACATAATCTTCAATTTCAATATAATTCATTCACAGATGAAATTTAAAGAAAAGGAAAAAGAAGAAAGAAATATAAAAAAATATACAAAATATATACCAAAAAGGATTTCTTATTACATCCGAAAAAAAAACTATCCCACTTGAAGAAAAGAAAAAAGAAAGTCAGAAGCTCTAACCACTACACCACAGCGATGGAGCTTCCACTGCAATCAGAAAAAATCATATGGATG
This sequence comes from Dendrobates tinctorius, assembly GCF_039654945.1. NCBI lineage: Eukaryota > Metazoa > Chordata > Amphibia > Anura > Dendrobatidae > Dendrobates > Dendrobates tinctorius. The sequence continues at coordinate 16,410,050 of NW_027361794.1, forward strand.
TGTGAATATTAAAATAAAAAATATATTAAGAAATATATATGAATAAATATATATCCACCAACAGATGCAGAAAAAATAATAAAGAAACAGTAAAAATATATGCTAAAAAATGATTTTGTGTATATAATCATTAATTGATAGTTTTGAAATATTTGTAGCAGAAAGAATAATACACCAGATTTCTACAAAGATGAGAAAAAAGTTTTAAATAAAGGATTAACTTTTTGTCCAACTCATAAAATAAGTGATTTTGATTTATTTCTGGACCTTCAAATTTTTATTAGAAAACTTACGCTGAAACGGCACTTTCTTGTTAAAGAAATGAATCAAGTTGTCACTATTGGTAATACTGGAAATAATGAATCAAGGGAAATTGAAGTAGAAACAGATACGAAATTTCATTTGGAGGTACCTGTGAAATCTAATTTTTATGCGGTGGAGAATAGGGGACATTTTTTAATTGTTTTTAATGACATAGTACAGAAACAATTCAAGGAAATGTCCCATACCAAAAATGGGAATATTTTTATGGGAAAATCCAATCTCACTTAAGGGAGAGAAAGAGGCACTGAAATCATTGAGGTCAAAGGGGGTGGGATTGTAATTCAAGACCGCAAAGACTATTGCAATGAAGCTTTTAAAATTTTAACTGACAAAAAATACTATATAAAAACATCGCTGGAAATTATTCCCACTTTGAAGGAGAATTATGATACACTGATTATGGAAGGAAAAAATAAGAATATTTTTAATAAAAAAGAATTTAAATCTCTCACTATACAGAATCCACGTATCCCCTTTTTTATCATCTCCCCAAGATTCATAAAGATTTAAAAAATCCACCGGGGAGACGTATTATATCAGGAATTAATTGACTAACTAGCAATTTATCTCATTTTATTGATAGAATCATGGTGGTACATGCACCCAATCTGAAAAGTTACATTCGTGATTCCACACATCTTATTCAATTTTTACGAGAAATTGAATGGAAACCTCAGTATATATTCCTGACAATGGATGTATCTAATATACCACATAATATTGGTCTTGCATGTTTTTATAAGGTTTTATTAAAGGATATGAGATTAAAGAAGGATCAAAAAAGTTTTTTATGAAAAGGAATGGAATTTATTCTAAAGAACAATTATTTTACTTTTGAAGGATCTTTATATCACCAGTGCAATGGGACTGCAATGGGCTCAAAAGTCGCACCTACGTATGCTAATATTTTTATGGGAGTTTTTGAGGATTTTTATATTTTTAACTCAAAATGGTGTTATAATATAATTATTTTTAAAAGGTTTATAGATGATTTGTTCTTTATATGGTACAACTCTAATAATGATATCGAAAATTTCATTGAAGAATTGAATATAAATAATTGGGGTCTATCCTTTTCCTCATCATATGATAGTAATAATATTATTTTTTTAGATATCACTATTTTTATTAAAGAAAATAAAATAGCAACAAAGACTTTTTAAAAAAAAAATGTTGATATTAATAATTATATATATGTTCATAGTGGACATTATGGTAAATGGTTGAGAAATATCCCTGATAATCAATTTAGGAGAATAAGGAAGGATTATTCCAGTGTTGATGATTTCAAGGAACAATCTGTGATTTTAAGAGACAGGTTTAAGGCTAAAAAATATCCAGATAATTTGATTAAACGAGCCTACAATAATTGCATTAATCTACAATAAGAATTTTTAATCAGTGGATCAGAAACCAAAAAACCTGATGTCAATAAATTTATGGCTAATTTTATTACACAATTCTGTTCTGAACACTCGGAAATAAGCAATATTTTACAAAAGAATTGGCATATTTTACTCAGTGATCAAATCCTTCAAAAAATCCTTCCTAAAAATCCTGGTATTACTTTTAGAAGAACACCCACCATCAAAAGTCTAATAGCCCCAAGTCGTTTGAAAGAGAACACTAAACCAATTTCTATGTTGAATGCTTTAACTAAAGGAATTTATAAATGTGGACAAAAAAATTGTCTATGTTGTAGTGTAATTACCCATAGAGAAAAATTCATTAAATCGACTAATACGAATGAAATTTTTCCCATCAAGCAATATCTGAATTGTACTACAGATTTTGTTATTTATTTAATAGAATGTGACTGTAAAAAACAATATGTGGGTAGAACAACACAACCACTACATTTAAGACTAAATTCCCATAGACATAACATTAAAAAAAGGATTCCTTTTACATGGACTTTCAAGACACTTTGCAATTAAACATAATAAAAATATTAATGGGTTAAAAATTAGCCCAATTGAATATGTCCCTAGTGATATTTGTGATAGAGTTGGACCATTAAATAGGAGATATTTTGGATTATAGGCTGAATACCTTGAAACCATATGGATTGAATGAAGTAACAGAATTATTTTTATAAAACTATTTTTATTGCATCTATATATGGATTTAGATTTTAATTTTATTCTTTGTATTTAAGGCTGGTTTCACACTAGCGCATTTTACAGGCAGCGCACGGTGCCGCTAAGCCCCGCCCCCTGCCCGCCCCCTCCGATCATTTCTTCCTACTATCGCACATGGCTGCATGTGATCTGCGCACCCTATCTTTAGCATAGGGTGCGCAGACCATGCGCTAGTAGAATTTTGCGTGCTCTGCGCACTTTTGAAGGTGCGCCGGTGTGCGCTGAATGCACCATGTTGCATTTTGGTGCGCTTGGCGCAACTTCAAAAGTGCGCAGCACACGCATAAATCCTACTAGCGCACGGCCAGCGCACCCTATGCTAAAGATAGGGTGCGCAGATCGCATGCAGCCATGTGCGATAGTAGGAGGAAATGACAGGCCGGGGCGGGTAGGGGGCGGGGCTTAGCGGTGTGAAACTAGCCTGTCAATTTTAATTATTTATTTTTATTAGTCACGCTGTATTCTCAGTTTTTTATGTGCGACTTTTTTTCTAGAATTATGTGCAGTTTGACATGACTATTAATTCATATATGATACATTTATTTTGTTACGTTCCTTCCAAGATTAATCCTGTGATGATCAATTACATTTTGTGCTTATATATGTGTTCTATTCTATTTAAAATTGGTCTTGCAATCGGTGCCATGTACGGGGAGCGATCCCGTCTTTCATGTGTTTTGCCTTCCTTAAATTGTGGGTCAGTTCTTTCTGATTGACGCCACATTTATTTCTGAATTTTTGCAGGTGATTTGCTCTACAGCAGAAAAGCCTGTTCAGTGTTCTCTTCTTTTTCAGCAGGACTGAGTCTGTCTCTTCCGAAATCCCGCATGTACTTTGGTACAAAGAGGGTTAATGCTTGTCTTATTATTTAACCTCTTTTTAATATTTTTAATGATTTTTATCTTACATTTTATATCAAAAATATTAATATTTAATCAAGTTTTTTGGGTACGTGCGATTTTCTCTTGGTGTGACTTTATAAATAAGTGTATGTGGTTTTCTATGGGAGTTTTTCTTCGGTTGTTGCATCTTCTGTGGGTGCTTTTGGTGCGTGTTCATCCCTGTGATTGTTTTATCTGGCACGGGGAGCGTTCCTGTTGTGTTCTTGCTCTGGTTCTTTTCCTGGCTGTGGGTCGGTCCCTTGTGATCAACGCCACAAATTATCATGATTTTTTTTTTATGTTTCAGTGCAAGACAAGAAAAACCAACATCCCCTTTTTTCCCCCTTCTTTTGGTTACATTGATTCTTTGTAGAAATCTGGTGTATTAGGCTGATTTCACACGTGGCGGTTTTTACCGCGAAAACGTGAAAAATAAGCATCCCATGCATTCCTATGGGATTCCGCAATGCTGTGCTAATGCTGCGGTTTTTACCGCAGCGGAATTGCTTCCCGGTAAAAAACGCAGCATGCTCATTAATTTCGCGGAATTGCGGCGATCCCGCACCCATAGGAATGCATTGTTCTGCTTACTTTCCACATGTGGCTGTGCACACCATGCGAAAAGTAAGAAGAACATTTGCGGATGGTACCCACGGTCCGGAGGAGAGGAGACTGTCCTCCGGGCTTTGGGTACCATAACCCTGTAAAAAATAGAATTTAATATAAAAAATATTGTTATTCTCACCTTTCGACATCCCGCGCAGTCTTCCCGCCTCTCTCCACGCTACCGGTCCCAGTAAGCCTTTGCGAGCGATGACGTCCGTTCTCGCGGGATCGTGAAGTCTCACGGTCATTCGCGCAACGTCAACGCGAATGACCGCGAGACGTCGCGATCCCGTGAGAACGGACGTCATCGCTGTAATTGTCGCAAAGGATTACTGGGACCGGGAGCGTGGAGAGAGGAGGGAAGGCTGCGCGGGATGTCGAAAGGTGAGAATAACAATATTTTTTTTTTTATTATTATTATTTACATTCTATCTTTTACTATTGATGCCGCATTGGCGGCCTCAATAGTAAAAAGTTGGTCACACTTGTCAAACACTATGTTTGATGAGTGTGACCAACCTGTTAATCAGTTCTCCAAGCGTTGCTACAGATCGCTTGGAAAACGCTAGCAATTCTGCAAGCTAATTACGGTTGCAAAATGCTAGTTTTTCCGCGGGAAAATCGCGTGAATTTAAAATGCGATTTTCCTGCTGAATGGAATTCCCGAATTCTCGCGGTAATTTCCGCGAAAGTTCCGCTACGTGTGAACCCAGCCTTATTCTTTCTGCTACAAATATTTGAAAACTATCAATTAATGATTATATACACAAAATCACTTTTTAGCATATATTTTTATTGTTTTTTATTATTTTTTCTGCATCTATTGGTGGATATATATTTATTCATATATATATTTCTTAATACATTTTTATTTTAATATTCACATATCCATATGATTTTTTTCTGATTGCAGTGGAAGCTCCATCGCTGTGGTGTAGTGGTTAGAGCTTCTGATTTTCTTTTTTCTTTTCTTCAAGTGGGATCATTTTTTTCGGATGTAATAAATCCTTTTTGGTATATATTTTATATATTTTTTTATATTTCTTTCTTCTTTTTCCTTTTCTTTAAATTTCATCTGTGAATGAATTATATTGAAATTGAAGATTATGTTTAAACATGTGATAGAACCATACGTCACTTGAACTTTGACTTCTTGTAAAAAACATGTGACTATTGGCGCCAAATTTCAAATATGAAGTGTATTTAGTCTGGCAACAATGCTATTTTTATATGTCTATCATCCCCTGAGGAAGAAGTATTACTTCGAAACGCGTTGGGAATAAAAATAATAATCTTTCATCTTAACTGGAATTGTGTCCATCGTTTGGCAGCGCACGAAGTCCATAAAAAGTTCTATACCTTTTAATCATTGGATATCCAAGCTGGACATGTGGCATGAACTGGCTCTCTATGCCTTGAAGGTCATGGCCTGCCCTCCCATTAGCGTGTTGCTAGTGGAATTATAACTGGTAAGTGCATCAGCCTGTCAACTGAAAATGTTGACAGGCTGACTCTTATAAAAATAAACAAGCTCTGGATTGTGCCAGACTTCATTACACCACCTAATGATAACAGCGAAACATAACCTCCAATACATTGTCTTTTTTTTGGGAGGTGTATGCCCATGCACTTCTTCACACCCACACATGGGTATGCGCTTCCTGATTTTGGCTATTTGGTGTTATCCTCCTCCTTCTCCTCACCCTCATCTTCCTCCACCACTAGATCACCATGGTGACTGTGGTCCGTGATGCAACAACCAACTAATTGTGTAAAAGGGTTGTTTTAATGCCCTTTAAAAAAATGTTAACACAGTATGTTGAAGTGTACCCCCCAGGGGAAAATAGTGTATTACACATAGTGTACGGGCTTTACAAGTATATTAGACCCGCTCCTTTAAACTGGGAAAACATTTTTAGGTGACCATACTCCACGTCTCTTCAGACACCACCACTAGAACACAAGGGTGAACGTGTTCCATGATGCAACAGCCACTATACTTTTTTTCAAGGGTGTTTATGATGGCGTAAAAAAAATATTTACACAGTAGGTTGATATGGACCCCCAGGGGGAAATATTGGTGTATTACACTTAGTGTATAGCCATTACAAGTATAGGAGACCCGCTCCTTTAAACTGGGAAAAAAAAATTCGGAGGCCATCCTCCACGTCTCTTCAGACACCACCACGGGATCACCAGCGTGAACGTGTTCCGTGATGCAACAGTCAAGTAATTTTTTTCAAGCGTGTTCATGATGCCCGTTCAAAAATGTTTGGAGAATGTTGAGGTGTACCCCCCCAGGGGAGTATGTTGAGGTGTACTCCCCCAGGGGAGACCCGCTCCTTTAAACTGGGAAAACATTTTTCAGAGGCCATATTCCACATCTCTTCAGACACCACCACTAGAACACGAGGGTGAACGTGTTCTGTGATGCAACAGCCACTATACTTTTTTGCAAGGGAGTTTATGATGGTCTTAAAAAAACATTTACACATTAGGTTGATGTGCACCCCCCAGGATGAAATGTTTGTCAGCCCCTACACTTATATGTATGGGCATTATAGATATAGGAGACCCGTTCCTTTAACCCTTTTACCCCAAGGGTAGTTTGCATGTTAATGACCGGGCCAATTTTTACAATTCTGACCACTGTCCCTTTATGAGGTAGTAACTCTGGAACGCTTCCATGGATCCTGGTCAATCTGACATTTTTTTTCTCGTGACATATTGTACTTCATGTTAGTGGTAAAATTTCTTTGACATAACTTGGGTTCATTTGTGAAATAAAAACAGAAATTTGGTGAAAATTTTGAAAACTTTGCAATTTTTCAACTTTGAATTTTCATGCCCTTAACCCCTTCACACCCGAGCCTGTTTTTGCCTTCGTGACCGGGCCAATTTTTTCAATTCTGACCAGTGTCACTTTATGAGGTCATAACTCTAGAACGCTTCAACGGATCCTACTGATTCTGACAATATTTTCTCATGACATATTGTACTTCATGATGGTGGTAACATTTTTTTAGATATGAGCTGCACTTATTTGTTAAAAAAATCAAAATTTGGCGAAAATTTTGCAATTTTCAAACTTTTAATTTTTATGCCCTTAAATCAGAGAGTGATATCGCACAAAATAGTTAATAAATAACATTTCCCACATGTCTACTTTACATCTGCACAATTTTGGAAACATAGTTTTTTTTTTTTAGGAAGTTATAAGGGTTAAAAGTTGACCAGCGATTTCTCATTTTTACAACAAAATTTGCAACACCATTTTTTTTAGGGACCACCTCACATTTGAAGTGAGTTTGGGGGGTCAATATAACAAAAAATACCCAAAAGTGACACCATTCTAAAAACTGCACCTCTCAATGTACTCAAAACCACATTCAAGAAGTTTATTAACCCTTCAGGTGCTTCACATGAATGAATGGAATATGGAAGGAAAAAATAAACATTTAACTTTTCTTCACAAACATTTTACTTCAAAACCATTTTTTTTTATTTTCACAAGTGTAAAAAGAGAAAATGAACCACAAAATTTTTTGTGCAATTTCTCCCGAATACGCAGATACCCCGTATGTGGGGCTAAACCACTGTTTGAGCACACGGCAGAGCTCAGAACAGAAGGAGCGCCGTTTGACTTTTTCAATGCAGAATTGGCAGGAATTGAGATCGGATGCCATGTCGCATTTGGAGAGCCCCTGATGTACCTAAACAGTGGAAACCCCCCACAAGTGACCCCATTTTGGAAACTAGACCCCTTAAAGAACTTATCTAGATGTGTTGTGAACACTTTGAACCCCAAGTGCTTCACAGAAGCTTATAACGTAGAGCCATGAAAATAAAAAATCATTTTTTTTCCACAAAATGACCTTTTAGCCCCCAATTTTTATTTTCACAAGGGTAACAGGTGAAATTGGACCCCAAAAGTTGTTGTCCAATTTGTCCTGAGTACGCTGATACCCCATATGTGGAAGAAATCTACTGTTTGGGCACACGGTGGGGCTCGGAAGGGAAGTAGTGACGTTCTGAAATGCAGAATTTGATGGAATGGTCTGCGGGTGTCATGTGCGTTTGCAGAGCCCCTGATGTACCTAAACAGTGGAAATCCCCCACAAGTGACCCCATTTTGGAAACTAGACCCCCCAAGGAACTTATCTAGATGTGTGGTGAGCACTTTGAACCCCCAAGTGTTTCAGTAAAGTTTATAATGTAGAGGCGTGAAAATAAAAAAATCATTTTTTTTCCACAAAAATGATCTTTTAGCCCCCAATTTTTATTTTCACAAGGGTAACAGGAGAAATTGGACCCTAAGAGTTGTTGTCCAATTTGTCCTGAGTACGCTGGTACACCATATGTGGGAGAAAACTACTGTTTGGGCTCACGGTGGGGCTCGGAAGGGAAGTAGTGACGTTCTGAAATGCAGACTTTGATGGAATGGTCTGCGGGCGTCATATTGCATTTACAGAGCCCCTGATGTACCTAAACAGTGGAAACCCACAATTCTAATTCCAACCCTAACCCCAACACACCCCTAACCCTAATCTCAGCCCTAACCATAACCCTAACCACAAACCTAACACCAACACACCCATAACCTTAATCCCAGCCCTAGCCCTAACCCTAGCCCTAACCTGTGTACCTGCTTTTTTCTTTTTTTTTTCTTTACTTTTTTTTATTTTTGTGACAAGATCGCTGTGCTACGATCTGACTCATAGTAACGCCACTTCTCCTCTGATCTCACACTCTCAGATGATCAGAGGAGAAGCAGCGTTACTATGTGACTAGATCGCTGCCTGGCACACTGTAACGTGACTTCTCCTCTGATCTCACAATGACAGATGATCAGAGGTGAAGCAGTGTTACTGTGTGACAAGATCGCTGCCTGGCACAGCTGTGCCAGGCAGCGATCAGCTGTGCCAGGCAGCGATCTAGTCACACAGTAACGCTGCTTCACCTCTGATCATCTGTCAGTGAGATCAGAGGGAGAAGCCACGTTACAATGAGGGAGATCGCCGGGAAACAAGCAGCTTTCCCAGCGATCGCTCCCATTGGCTGCTGTGACGCTGACGTCATCAGGACCTGAACCAATCAGGTCTCGATGACGTCGGGGGTCCCAGCATGCATTGTGCACCTGGATCCCCGCGTTGTAAGGTATGTGGGGGTCCCGGGGGCACAAAACCGCCGACAGTAGATAAACGTCGGCGCTGCACAAAGCCCAGCAAGCGCCAACGTTTATCTACAGTGGGCGGTCGGGAAGCGGTTAAATCACAGAAATATGTCACACAAAATACTTAATAAGTAACATTTCCCATATGTTTACTTTACATCAACACAATTTTGTAACCAAATTTTTTTTTTGCTAGGAAGTTATAAGGGTTAAAAGTTAACCATTTTTACAACACCTTTTTTGGGGGGGGACCACATCACATTTGAAGTCACTTTGAGGGGTCTATATGATAGAAGAAACCCAAAAGTGATACCATTCTAAAAACTGCACCTCTCAAAGTGCTCAAAACCACATTCAAGAAGTTTATTAACCCTTCAGGTGCTTCACAGGAATTTTTTTAATGTTTAAAAAAATGAACATTTTTTCACAAAAAAATTATTTCAGGTCCAATTTTTTTATTTTCTCAAGGGTAACAGTAGAAATTGGACCCCAAAAGATATTGTGCAATTTGTCCTGAGTACGCTGACACCACTTATGTGGGGGAAACCACTGTTTTTGCGCATGGCAGAGTATGGAAGGGAAGGAGTGCTGCTTGACTTTTTCAATGCAAAATTGGCTGGAATTGAGATTGGACGCCATGTCGCATTTGGAGAGCCCCTGATGTGCCCAAACAGTGGAAATCCCCCAGTTCTAACTCCAACTGTAGCCCCAACACAACCCTAACCCTAATCCCAACCCTAGCCCTAACCCTAATCCCAACCCTAACCCTAATGGGAAAATGGAAATAAATACATTTTTTTAATTTTATTATTTTTCCCTAACTAAGGGGGTGATAAAGGGGGTTTGATTTACTATTTATGGCGGTTTTTATGCTTGACAGCTGTCACTCGCTAAAAGACGCTTTTTTTGCAAAAAATAGTTTTTGCATCACCACATTTTGAGAGCTACATTTTTCCATATCTTGGCCCACAGAGTCATGGGAGGTCTTATTTCTTTTTTGGGGGGGTCTTTATACCATTCTGCATGTGGTAAAATCGATAAAGCGGTTTTCTTCTTTGGGTCAGTACAAAGACAGCGATACCTCATTTATAGCTTTTTACATGTTTTGGTGCTTTTATACAATAAAAACAATTTAAGTAGTTAATAGTCGCGGGTGGATCGTGATTACACTCGCTATCTATTGCTATGGAACTTGCTCCAGGATGGACTCCCTGGTTTTGACGTGTGCCGTTACAAATCTGTCTTAAAAACTTTGACGATTATAGGGTGTGGTTTAACTTTTTGTTTTTTGGTATTATTGCAGGCACATGTCAGCTGTTCAAAATAGCTGACATGTCCCGGAAAAGATGTGGGCTCACCGCTGGAGCCAACATCAAAGATAGGGATACCGACATCAGCGTAATAGTATGTGTCCGATGTCGGTAAAGGGTTAAAGGGGCAGCAACCATATAGTCGTTAAGGTGGGGCAACCTGATAAGTCGCTGTAAAGTCTAATTATAGCAATGGCTGTTGCAGAAGTAACTGGGACCTCATTTATAAGAATTGCCTCACAGTAAGATCGTTCTGTTACCTATAGCAACCAGAATGCAGCTTTCAGCATTGAAGCTACTGAGGTAAAGTGAAAACTGATTTCTGATTGGTTGCTATGGAGAACTAGAACAGTCTGACTGTGAGGCAGTCACACATTTTCTGCTTTATATATAGATTCATTTATTAGATCTCTGATCAGTGTGAGGTGATTACTAAGGGTCATATTATTAAGAACTGGTTTTTAAAATGCCGGCTAAAAAGTGTCCAACTATTGGGCAAGTTAATCCAAAAGCTAAGAAAGCAAAACCTTCTCAAACAGCTGAGACAAGTGATCAATTTGAGTTCTGGCTTGAAAGGAAATGGATGAGACAGGCTGAATCAAAGGCAGCTGAAACGCCTGAGCCATGGGAATGTCGCCTTCAGGAAAACTAGATGAGACAGGCTGAATCAAGGGATGTGGAAACATCTGAACAAAAAGGATGAACGTCGTCAAAATGACGGCATATGACATATGCAAAGACGTAGGCAGGCTGACTTGGGTTTGGAAGGGCTTCACTACGACCCAATCCAGGACTATAGGTCACATCTGAAAGTCATAATAGGCAAAATGGACATAATATGAGAACATTGTCCAGCAAAAAAGTTAAACTTTAAATTGCCTGGTACATGGTGGACAACTGGTAAAGTCAGCTTGTCACCTTTATCTCAATGTCATGATCACGTGTGTCAGGACGCAGATGTTTCCGCAAGGCGAACCCATGTGACACACGTGACCCTGGATACACCGCCTCCAGTGGGGCGCATTTAAACAATAAAACGTGCAGGTGGATACGCCGCCTCCACCTGGCGAATTTGGGTATTACACGTTATACATACAATCTGGAAACCCCGCCTCCAGAAAGGCGAATTTAAATAATAAAGGGGGAACCTGGGAAACATTAACAATGGTGGGCCCTGCGATAGGGAATGGGGGACGTGGAGACCTCCTAAGCTCCCCTGAGCCAGTGTCCCTGCACTCCTTACATTCCCTAAACAGGCTCCGCACCTGTCGCCGCACGCGTACCTTAACGCCCTTGCTCACCCTGACCCTAAACCCTCACTAGGGAATGGGTCGGTGCAGAGACTAATCCCACCACTGCACTAATAACACACATGAGGAAAGAGACAATACAGGGGAAACACCACTTAGCTTTGCTCTGCTGCGTGCGCTCCCAGCAACAGAGCCCTCCACCTGCGTGTGTCTTCTCCTCCACCCGGATCCATCACCATAACAAGATCCTTCACCTTAGTGCAGCCTTGGAGCAGAGTCCACCACCAGTTGCAGCTGCTTAGAACCAGAGTCCCAAGGATGAGTTCAGCTTCTGACACGAAGTCGAGCATGCTTGAGTCCAGTTCAGCAGCCAAGTCCCACATGGTGAGTGCCACTCTCCATAGTAGCCACTCCACCAGACCATGCAGACACCGCCCGCTGACACCATCACTGCGACTCCACCACGCCATCCCTTCGTCCAGACACCATAGCTGAAACACGTCCCCCCTGGCTCAGCTGCGCAGGACTCCTCACCAGCTCCATCCTTCCTCCAGGCTCTCCAACTCAGAGTGAACACCAACTCACAATATCACAGGCAGTGATTGCACACCCCTAGCACACCTCTATAGGGTGTCACACCTGATCCATAATTACGTGCACATTAACCTAAGGTGCAATACCACTCACCACCACTGGGGACAGTCAAGACACCTTGGAACTTTCCAAAGTAGAAAAAGTTCACCCAGTGCAATTTAAAACTGTCAGATCATGACAGTACCCCCTCCTTAATGAGGGGCCTCTGGACCCTCAAGACCACCCCTCATTAGGGAAACACCCACAGCGGGGACGCCCAGACCCTGAGTTCACCCCACCATTACCTGCCACTTCAGGTTTATGACAAACACCGCTGATATTGGCAATATATGTTCCTTTTGGAGGCACCACTCATCTCCACAGCGCCGACCTGGGGAACGAGTTAATGTATGTGTAGGTTTGCTCAGAGCTGATCAGACTCCACAACACAATTCCACAAGATGTTTTTTGGTGGCACCCATACATGCTTGTTCACACACAGGTCCGGACCTGAACGTTTATTGCACACATACATATGTCATAACTCGGTGAACTCACTCTGGACTCAACAGAGGCGTCCCCCTGTGTCACCACACTCACACCCCCACTATTCACCAAGGGACACCACCCTCCAACCCTTTCACCATGAGGACTGCGCCTCTTAGGGTTGGTTAATGGCGAGGGTAGAGATTTGTCCCTACTCCCCCGCAGCACACCTGCTGCACACACCAGGAGGAGAAGGGGACCGGGAAGTGGAGGAAATATACACTCGCTGGTCGCCTCCACACGACCAGGAGGGCGGCTTCTTCGATGGTATGAAGATTTGGCGTTAAACCCCGCGGACTATCACACCAGTCAGCTCACCACAGGGGCGTACCCCTTCACCTCGGGGAATACCAGGCAGCTCCGTGGGGCACCATTCCTCCCACCTGCCTGGGTGCGCCCGCCTGCATGAACCAGTCCTGCTCCCCAGCAGCGACTCTAGGGGGTTTTAGTACCATAGCCGCAGGAATATGGAGGAAAATATATATATACTCGCTGGTCACCTCCACACGACCAGGAGGGGCGGCATCGAAGATTTGGCATGAGCCCCGCGGACTATTCACCAATCTGCTCACTACAGGGACGTACCCCTTCACCTCGGGGAATACCAGGCAGCTCCGTGGGGCACCATTCCTCCCACCTGCCTGGGTGCGTCCCCTGTAAGAGCAAGTCCCGCTCCCCAGCAGCGACTCTAGGGGCTTTTGCCAGACCGCAGCCGCCAATTTTGTTTCTCTGGTTATCTGAGCAGAGGCCCCAGACCCTGATAACTGCTGCTGCAGCGCCTTAAACACACCTTGCCGCTCCCCACTGCACCTCAGTGAGGACCGGCAGCAATTACCACAGGTCTCCACATGGCCAGAGCTCACCAGAAAAAAAGTAAGGGCCTGTGATAATGTCATGATCACGTGTGTCAGGACGCAGATGTTTCCGCAAGGCGATCCCATGTGACACACGTGACCCTGGATACACCGCCTCCATTGGGGCGCATTTAAACAATAAAACGTGCAGGTGGATACGCCGCCTCCACTTGGCGAATTTGGGTTTTACACGTTATACATACAATCTGGGGACCCCGCCTCCAGAAAGGCGAATTTAAATAATAAAGGGGGAACCTGAGAAACATTAACAATGGTGGGCCCTGCGATAGGGAATGGGGGACGTGGAGACCTCCTAAGCTCCACCTGAGCCAGTGTCCCTGCACTCCTTACATTCCCTAAACAGGCTCCGCACCTGTCGCCGCATGCGTACCTTAACGCCCTTGCTCACTAGGGAATGGGTCGGTGCGGAGACTAATCCCACCACTGCACTAATAACACACATGAGGAAAGAGACAATACAGGGGAAACACCACTTAGCTTTGCTCTGCTGCATGCGCTCCCAGCAACAGAGCCCTCCACCTGCGTGCGTCTTCTCCTCCACCCGGATCCATCACCATAACAAGATCCTTCACCTTAGTGCAGCCTTGGAGCAGAGTCCACCACCAGTTGCAGCTGCTTAGAACCAGAGTCCCAAGGATGAGTTCAGCTTCTGACACGAAGTCGAGCATGCTTGAGTCCAGTTCAGCAGCCAAGTCCCACATGGTGAGTGCCACTCTCCATAGTAGCCACTCCACCAGACCATGCAGACACCTCCCGCTGACACCATCACTGCGACTCCACCACGCCATGCCAGCCCTTCGTCCAGGCACCATAGCTGAAACACGTCCCCCCCTGGCTCAGCTGCGCAGGACTCCTCACCAGCTCCATCCTTCCTCCAGGCTCTCCAACTCAGAGTGAACACCAACTCACAATATCACAGGCAGTGATTGCACACCCCTAGCACACCTCTATAGGGTGTCACACCTGATCCATAATTACGTGCACATTAACCTAAGGTGCAATACCACTCACCACCACCGGGGACAGTCAAGACACCTTGGAACTTTCCAAAGTAAAAAAAAGTTCACCCAGTGCAATTTAAAACTGTCAGATCATGACACTCTACCTCCTGAACCACTTATTTCATACGTGTCGGGAACAACTCATGAGTCTAAGCATTTACTACAAATTATTAGGAGACACAATTCATCTTTCCAGATGACATCCTTTGGTACGACAGCTGGACTTAAGGAAGCTGCATTTATGGTGACTTTTAAAGTAAAGGGACAAATATATCACAAAATAGGTTTGATGCTTCCTGTAGCAAATGAAGACCCAATATTTTTTCAAATTTACTGTTAGGGAGACGAATAGATGCAAGTGGATTGACCTGAGACAAAAAGACATTGTTTTGAATTTGTAAAGATTTTTCCATCAGCACAATCAGTTAGTAACCCTTTGTAGAACGGCCTTAGAAAGAATGCCAAGTGCAGAATACCAGGCTGTAATAAGAGCAGACAAGACACCGATTGGTGAGCACAAAAGGAGATTTACTTCTCCCAGTGTTAATGAAGGAGCTATTGTAATGGCTGGACGGGACTTTCTAAGCCGAGATATAATTATTCAGTGACGAAGAGAACATCTTCAACGTATTACAGAAACACATAGATCATATGATGTTCTGCAATATCCTATAATATTGTGAAATGGCCAAGACGGCGATCACTATAATCTAACACAGACTGATCCCAACACTGCAAGGCCAACCAATAAAAAATATATCAGCTATGGACTTCTGTTATGAATGAGTCACCGTAGGAGGCAAAAACAGAAATATTAGCTAAGTCCAGAAAACAAGAGAAGTTGGCAGCTATCGGATTGCAGACCCCTGAACCTATCAACAAAAACTAGCAGTAGCCGTGGGGGGTTCCTACGGTGCCCTAGACCCCTCGATCACAGCCGGAGAACTACATAGCCTAAAGACAGAAAGGGAAATCTAAACTGCCCCAGAGCAGACACCAAAGCAATAGGCAGCCCCCAACATATAATGACGGTGAAGCAAGATGAAAACACTAACACAGATAGAAAGATAGGTTGAGCAAATGATGGGGCCCAAGCTAACTAGATAGGACAGGATAGAAAAGCTGCTGTCTGCAATCCGCCAAAAACCCTATCAAAACAAGGGCCAACAGGCTGATAGGGAAAAGGCCCTGAAGATGCTAGGCTTCAAAAAGACTATATCAGCACTCAGGTATTTTCTGAAGACAGAGCAAAAAGGAATTCAGCTCACCCCAGCAGGGAATGGCAGAAATCCAGAAAAAACAAGGCAAAGCAAAACAGAACACAAATGCAAAAAGCAGAGCAGAAAATCTTAGCTTTTGAGGAGCAAGAATCAGACTGGTCTCCTAGAATCCTTCAGAGAGATCACCAGCAAGGCAGAAGGGCGTCGGCTGGCTTATATCCAGTCAGCAATTCCCGTCACCCAGTCATCATCATCATACCCAGGTGCTTTGTAATCAGCCTCACTACCTTCCTTCACCAGAAGAGGGAGTTCATCAGACCTCAATGATGAAGGGGAAAATGAACTCACAACAGACTTCTATGCCTACCAAATAATGATGAGATAACAATGTAGGAAACTTTTTCATAAATGTATAGTAGATATGTATGCCAAGGTGGAAAGCGAGCGTCTTCTGTACATACTGCTGAACCAACAAAAACTTACAGAGAGGCCAAAAGTCTGGTCTGATCGAAGATGATCCACCCTGGGACATGACCTTGCAGGAGGCGTCCCTCACTCGCTTCCCACCTCATTTTCTAACCCTGTTCCCTATAATAACTACAACCTGCGCTCCTTCCAATCCCCGGGCTCTTTGAGACAAATACAGAGAATATCCTAGAGAAGATATTCATAGACAGCACAGGAGAGATAATCTGGACTGAGACATAAATGTCACTGCCGACATATTCACCAAAGTCCTCCTGACTCCAGAAGAAAGGAGCAAATGTATCAATAGTAAAACTATAATAGCATCAGGGTTAGGCCTCTTTCACACATCAGGTTTTCGCCGTCAGGCGCGATCCGGCGCTTTTGACAGAAACCGGATCCGGCGAAATGCAATGCCGGATCCGGTTTCCCCCCCATTGACTTGCATTTGCGCCGGATCGCGCCGGATGGCCATGCGTTTCATCCGGTTTTCGCCGGATCCGGCAATGTGTCGCGATCCGGCGTCTGGAAAAAACGGCTACTGTAACGTTTTTTGTCTCCGGCGAAAAAGCCGGACACGCCGGATCCGGCGCGTCCGGCTTTTTCACACAATGAAAGCCTATGAGCGCCGCAATGCGCCTGATCCGGCGAAAGCCGGATCCGGTGGCCGGATCCGGTTTTTTTGGTCTGAGCATGCTCAGTAGCTCTGCCCACAAGACATATATAAAAGCAAGACAGTGGGACCCACAGCCACACCCAACATGCCACCCAAGAAAGCAACCAAGCGCAGCAGGAGAAGGCAGGAGACCACTGCAGCACCATCAGCACCACCACCACCCCAAATGGAGCAGCAAATGGAACATGCTGAGGAGGGGAGGCCAGCAGCAGATGAGAGACGGTAATTATCAAATCACCCATTCCTCCAAACTAGGGCTATTGAATATCAAGATATTCATTGGCCCTTTGTTTCTCTTTATTCAACAGCCGCCCAATAGATGCAGCAGCAGCAGCAGCAGCAGCAGCAATGGCAGCAGCTGGAACACCACCCACAAGCATGGAGTGTGGCCACCAGGAAGACAGCACATCATCTTCTGGGAGCCCTCCCTCGCATCGTCAGCGTTTGACGGTAAGTTTTTATTTCCAAAATCCATCATCTCTGTAATATATGTCTATTCATTGCCTTTTATTTCAAAACAGGATTCACAAGATGAAGAGGAGCTCCCAGAAGAAGAAGGAAGGGGTGGACAGACACTTGGAGTGGGCTCACAATTGGTAAGTTTTTTGCATCAAACGCAGAAACACAACATCACACTACACACAACACATAGAAAACAATGTTCTGCAGACCACACAAAGCAAACAAATGCCTACATCCAAAGACATAACATTTTTTGTTTTCTTCTCTAGTCTTCCCAATCTGGTGCTCGGCCAAGAGGTCCTCGCAGTGCCTCCCAATGTCGTCGGCGACAGCAACGCGGCGGTCACCAGCGTGTAAGTATAAATATTTTTGCTTTGTTTTTTTGCACTTTTTATTTCATTTCTTTTGTGGAGGCTAATTATGTTATTTTTGTCTTTTTCTTTAACAGCCTTCACAGCGTGCTCCCGACTCTGACGGTGAGGATGGAGGACTCGATGTGGACCACCTCATCGATCTCGTCAGAGAAAGGGAGCCGCTCTGGAATATGGCTGACCGCCGCCACGCTGACCTTATCGTTACCCGACGACTCTGGGAGGAAATCTGTTCGCTCCTTGTGGGCCGCTGGGAGGACCTCGATGTTCGGGCCCAGATTAAAGAGCGTAAGTATATACAGTACCGGTTGCTTGATGTAAACCAGTGTTTCCCGAACTCCAGTCCTCGTGGTCCCCACGGATCATGTGTTCAGGATTTCTATTTACTATGGAAATCCTGAAAACATGACCCCTGGGGACCATGAGGACTGGAGTTTGTGAAACACTGATGTTGTATACTAACCACTCCTTTCTCGTTTCAGGGAACAGAATTGTGAATCGGTGGCGGTATGTGAGGGATCGTTTCAAGAAGGAGTTCAATAAAGAGATGCGGGCCCCGAGTGGATCTGGAGGACGCAGGAGCAAGTACAAGTACGCACAAGCCCTGTCGTTCCTCCGGGAAACAATGGTCACTAGAAGGTAAATATTACACACCACATGTGAAAAAAAATGTTAGATGTAAATTTTTTTTTTCAGCCAGGGCCATACCATGTCAGTATTTTAATTGTTTTTTTTTCTCTTTATTCCACAGCACGGTGAGCAGCACTCGGGAGCCTGCACGATTGGACCCTTCTGAGGCGATCCCTGAGGAGACCGGCACCGAGGGACACTTCGACCGCCCCGGTACATCTGCACCTTCCCAGCCTTCCCACACATTCGACCCATCTGTCCCATCCACCAGCACAGGAGCATCGTGGCCGCCTACATTACATGAAGCTGCTGGTGAGGAGATCGCTTTCCCTTTACCCCACCCTTCTGCCCCTGCCACCTCTAGTACACCTGCGGGTACTGGGCGGCAGCGGCAGAGGGGTCAGGAAAAGAGTTATGCGCCAGAGTTCTTGCATCTGAATGCATCTTTCCAGAACTGTCTAAAAGTCTTGTCAGAGCAAATCTCCGCAGGCTTTCAGCAGATCAACTCCAGCATTCTGGAGGTGAAGACACTTCTGCAAACCATGCATTCAGAAGCAAGATCTTCGCCAAACCACACCTTTTTCAGGTCTGTTGTGGAGCGCATGGCAACACTATCTCCTACCCAGCAGATGCATGTAATGCATTCGTGCCACGGTGCTCTACAGCAGGTTACCTCCCAACCTCCACCTCCCACCACTGTAGTTCCTCCACCTGTACCCCCTCCAGCCACTTTCCATCCTCCCCCTCCTATTACATCTGCACCCCCTCCAGCCACTTTCCATCCTCCCCCTCCTATTACATCTGCACCCCCTCCAGCCACTTTCCATCCTCCCCCTCCTATTACATACCAGCAACCTCACCAGTACCAGCAACCTTCCCAGTACCAGCAACCTCCCCAGTACCAGACATCTCCCCACTTCCAGCAACCTGCCCCGTACCAAACTCCTTCCCCGTACCAAACTCCTTCCCCATACAACTTTCCATCAACATCATCTGCTCCTACAGTCCCTGCCCAACCCTCCACTCCACCGCCCACCACCTCTTCTGCCTCCCACATGTCCACCCATTCTGTAGCTTTTTCCACACCATCACCTCTAACTGTTCCTTCCCCACCACGATCCCAGTCCTCTCTCAACACTCCCATTGTCGAAGTGTCCCGCAGCCCCTCCAGCAGTATTTCCACCCCACACTACACCGAGTTATAATGTTTTTTTTGTAATAAAAATGCCCATTTGGTTGGTTTCAAACCTTTATTAAAAAAGTTTTTTTAACTTTAAAAACTGTTTACACAAAAAAAAATATTTTAAATAAAAGTTAAATTATTGTTTACACTGGTTGTCTGTCATTTCTTTCTGCGGCGAAATATGTTTAAAAAAAAGGTTAAATACAGGGTATTTCAAAGGTAAAAAGGTATTCAAAACCAGGTATATAACTGTGGGTAAATTTTAGCTTTTTGCCACAGTTGTGTTCCTGGTTGTGTTTGAAGCAAAGTATTTCACCTAAAAAGTTGTGTTTATTGTTGGTGATTTCCTAACAATGTACACAACTTTTGTTAAAAGGTGAAATACTTTGCATAAAACACAACCAGGTACACACCTGTGGCCTAAAGCTAAAAATAGTAAGACCATGACAAGATAGCCAACTTTGGTTGGCAAAGGTATATACTGTTGGTACAGAAGGTACACAAGTTTGGTTAAGGGCACAAATCTTTCACACTCTGTCATCCCAGTGTACTCTGCCTTGAGGTGACATAAAGTATAGTGGAAAATTGTCCCTCATTACTGAAACCGTCACAGAACTTCTAGTGGTAATATTTCCAATGACAACATCCATCTTCGCCAGTAACTTGCTCTTCTCTCCAACCTGCACTTTCTCCTCTACAACCTGTCAAAGAAGGGCTGTAGGAACATGCTATATATAGTTTTCCAGTAGCCAATCCCGTTCGGAAGGCCACAAGGGTCAATTTTAAAAACCGGATCCGGCGTAATCCGTCGAAAAACGGATAGAAAAACGGATGAACCGGATGAGACGGGTCCGGTTTTGTCTGTCAAGAACAAGACGGATCCGGCAGAAAACCGGATCCGGCACATCCGGTTTTACAAAACATTTGCCGGATCGCGCCTGACGCCGAAAACCTGATGTGTGAAAGTAGCCTAACCGGCACCAGCTCCACCGGACTCCGGGGTTATGGACGGAGATATTCTGAAAGGAAAGCGATGATATGGAGAAGATGAGAGAATGTGTCCCATTATATAAGAATCTATGGTGATGACCACAGATCAGTTTATTTGGCAATTATGGCTCAGATTCCAAGTGGAAATGGGAGACTGTTTTCCTTGATGCCCCAGGAGGTTCCGGGAAAACATTCTTCATTAATCTGCTGCTCACAGAAATTCTCCCAATCACTAACATTGCTCCGGCCGCTGCATCGTCTGGGATTGTGGCCGCTCTCTAAGATGGAGGCCGCACGGCTCATTCAGCACCAGGATCACCCCTGTATCCAGCGCTCATGGAAACTCCCATCTGTAATATCACTGAGATCTCTCACAGATCTGGAAGGATCCAATCACTTAATGGGGGGAATTGTTTTACTGTTTGCAGGTGACTTCTGCCAAATGCTCCCTGTTCTTAAGCAACTCCAGCACAGCTGAGCTGAGTCCTGCATACACTGAGGCCCCTGATCATGTGACTCCTGACTCCTCCCCTCCTGTGACCTCATCACAGGTCCTGTGCGCACAGAGCAGCCATATGTGTGGCGTGCGGCTCTGCGGGTGGAGGTAGGTGCTGGAGTCTCCATTATTCTCTATGTGGAGTGTGGCTCTGCGGGTGGAGGTCGGTGCTGGAGTCTCCATTATTCTCTATGTGGAGTGTGGCTCTGCGGGTGGAGGTCGGTGCCGGAGTCTCCATTATTCTCTATGTGGAGTGCGGCTCTGCGGGTGGAGGTCGGTGCTGGAGGCTCCATTATTCTCTATGTGGAGTGCGGCTCTGCGGGTGGAGGTCGGTGCTGGAGGCTCCATTATTCTCTATGTGGAGTGTGGCTCTGCGGGTGGAGGTCGGTGCTGGAGGCTCCATTATTCTCTATGTGGAGTGTGGCTCTGCGGGTGGAGGTCGGTGCCGGAGTCTCCATTATTCTCTATGTGGAGTGCGGCTCTGCGGGTGGAGGTCGGTGCTGGAGGCTCCATTATTCTCTATGTGGAGTGCGGCTCTGCGGGTGGAGGTCGGTGCTGGAGGCTCCATTATTCTCTATGTGGAGTGCGGCTCTGCGGGTGGAGGTCGGTGCTGGCGGCTCCATTATTCTCTATGTGGAGTGCGGCTCTGCGGGTGGAGGTCGGTGCTGGAGGCTCCATTATTCTCTATGTGGAGTGCGGCTCTGTGGGTGGAGGTCGGTGCTGGAGGCTCCATTATTCTCTGTGTGGAGTGCGGCTCTGCGGGTGGAGGTCGGTGCTGGAGGCTCCATTATTCTCTATGTGGAGTGCGGCTCTGTGGGTGGAGGTTGGTGCTGGAGGCTCCATTATTCTCTGTGTGGAGTGCGGCTCTGCGGGTGGAGGTCGGTGCTGGAGGCTCCATTATTCTCTATGTGGAGTGCGGGTGGAGGTCGGTGCTGGAGGCTCCATTATTCTCTATGTGGAGTGCGGCTCTGCGGGTGGAGGTCGGTGCTGGAGGCTCCATTATTCTCTATGTGGAGTGCGGCTCTGTGGGTGGAGGTCGGTGCTGGAGGCTCCATTATTCTCTATGTGGAGTGCGGCTCTGCGGGTGGAGGTAAGTGCTGGAGGCTCCATTATTCTCTATGTGGAGTGCGGCTCTGCGGGTGGAGGTCGGTGCTGGAGGCTCCATTATTCTCTATGTGGAGTGCGGCTCTGTGGGTGGAGGTCGGTGCTGGAGGCTCCATTATTCTCTATGTGGAGTGCGGCTCTGCGGGTGGAGGTAAGTGCTGGAGGCTCCATTATTCTCTATGTGGAGTGCGGCTCTGCGGGTGGAGGTCGGTGCTGGAGGCTCCATTATTCTCTATGTGGAGTGTGGCTCTGCGGGTGGTGGTAGGTGCTGGAGGCTCCATTGCTCTGCGGGTGGAGGTCAGTGCTGGAGACTCCCCATTACTGGGCGCAGGGGACATTAATCTCTTCAGCACTTTGACACTTTGGGGTCTGTGTGGTGTGAACAGTGACCTAATAGCTGTGGACCGAATGCGGTTTAGCTGGTTCCCGGCTCCACATTAGATCCATTCAGACAACTGCAGGATGAGAGGACAGAAGCCCAGAGATGTTCTCACACAATGTGATTCTTTCTCTCCTAGCTGCACTCCAGCACAATAATGTAGATACTAGTGATGAGTGAGCCGCTCTCCACTACTCCATCAGGCATCGGGAGCTCGGACAAGCTTGTTACTCAATTATCGCAGGTGATGGAGCGCCATGCTTGAGTTCCCGTCCCATAAACATGCTGGGATTGCACGCCATAAACGGTTTTGTTGTAGTCATGTTGGCTACTGACATAACGTGATGTGGCCGGACAGTCACAGTAATCGGGTTTAGAAGACCCAGTGACGCGATGCTCGGCACACCGTCCTCAGGAGGCAGCTCAGAGAGAGTTGTTATAGGAGGGAGCTTAGATTGTCAGCCCCCTAAGTATTATAAAGTTGTAGCCTTTAGTGTCTTTCATGTGGCCCTAGGGTGTATTTAACCCCTTCACCCCGAAGCCTGTTTTCACCTTCCTGACCAGGCCAATATTTTAAATTCTGACCACTGTCACTTTATGAGGTAATAACTCAGGAACGCTTCAATTGATCCCACTGATTTTGAGAACGTTACTTCATGATAGTGGTAAAACTTCTTTGATATGATTTACATTTATTTGTTAAAAAATAGGAAATTAGGCAAAAATTTTGGTAAATTTTGCAATTTTCAAACGTTTAATCTTTATGCCCTTAAATCAGAGATCAAAGTTTCATAGGTCACTCCCGGTCAGGCTTCGCTGTGCAATAGCGGTGATTTCAGTAACATGATTGATGTCATCACCGCTCTCACCTGTCTCGCGGAGCGCGGCCTGACTGGGAGCTGTACATCAGCTGTCGGCACAAACAGCGTTTCATGGGGACATCATGGAAAGGGAGTTGTGGTGTGAAAACACACCTGTTGCAATGGCACGGACGCGTTTTTTAAGCCAGCATTGTATCCCTTGGGTGTTCCTTATATAGTGATTGTCACATGACAACAAGATCCCAAATGTCAGAACCAATACACATACGTGACATAAAGATAATAAATGACACAAGAAGCAGCAAAAAAGGTAAAGAAACAAACAACCACTGCACGTCCATAGAGTGACAGGATTATAACCAATTAATACTAGAAATATATTGCACAGGGGATATCGCAGCCAATTCCCACAAGAAGAATCCTGGAAACATATAATTAGAAATTATTCTTTCTCCGCAGTTTCTATAGGACTTAATACATTTACCGAGTAAATCCCACCAGGACTGTAGCAGGTAAAGACCCCAATATCCACAGGTGTCCCTTCTAATTGGGGGGGAACTATAACCTCTAATAATCCTCGGACAGTTCTGACAAACACTGAAAAGTGCCCTTTATGGAGGTGACAGAAAGTCTGTTTAGTCACTTTAGCTTCATAGTATCAGCTCTAATCCAATGGTGAAAGAGCGATTTACCCTGAAGAGTCACAAATTGTGGGGTTGTTATCAAATGTTATATTTAGGGGGGTTTTGTGTTGTCTCCTTATAAGAATCACAATGGTTTTCTTCCTTTTCCGCTGAAAGATACAAACGACCCAACTATGAAAGATAGGCGTCATGATCCAGACCGGGTTTTGAGTCCTGTTTTCCCTTTTTCCCGGTCTGGCCATGTTAAGAGTTAAACTTTTCCAACCTCAGTCTGGGTTCAGGTTCGCTATTTATCGTTGCTGCTTCCTGCAGGCGATGTCAGTTATAGTTCTGCCTACGGCGTGAGTAGCCGTCTCTGTTACATCCTGATTTGTCCTGCTGCTATTCCCGACTCAACCCGTGTCTATTTTATTCCATGCTCCCTGTCCTAACTCTGTGTGTCCCCTTTGTGTCTGGACTTCTTGGTACTTGAACTAGGCTTGGACCCTGACCTGCTTTTGTCTCTTGTCTTTGGCGTATCTGCTGCTGACCGTTACTGATCCCCTGGCTTGCCTCTGACCCTGAGTTTGCTTATTCCTTTGGTACTGCGCTACAGTGTGTTGCTTGACTCGGCTTGCTTGGTTTTCTGGACTTAGCTATTATTTTTGTTTTTCCCTCCTTCGGTGACTCATCCATAACAGAATCGAGAAGTTGGAAGCTATCGGATTGCAGACCCCTGAACCTATCCAAAACAACTAGCAGTAGCCGTGGGGGGTTCCTACAGTGCCCTAGACCCCTCAATCACAGCGGGAGAACTAAATTAGCCTAAAGACAGAAAGGGGAAATCTAAACTGCCCCAGAGCAGACCCCAAAGCAATAAGCAGCCCCCAACATATAATGACTGTGAAGCAAGATGAAAAGGATGAGCAAATGATGGGGCCCAAGCTAACTAAATAGGACAGGATAGAAAAGCTGCTGTCTGCCATCCGCAAAAACCCTATCCAAAAAAGAACCAACAGACTGATAGGAAAAACAGGCCCTGAAGTCGCTAGGTTTCAAAAAGACTATATCAGCACTCAGGTATATTCTGAAGACAGAGCCAGAGATCAACAGATCGGAGACAAAAATGGAATTCAGCTCACCCCCGGCCGGGGATGGCTGAACTCCAAAAAACAAGGCAAACAAAACCAGAACTAAAGTGTACAATAGGCAGAGCAAAACTTAGCTTTGAGAAGCAGAAATCAGACTGGTCTCCAAGAATCCAGCAGGAAAATCACCGGCAAGGCAGCAGGGGATTCGGCTGCCTTATATCCAGTCATCAGTTCCTGTGACCCAGTCATCATCTACCTGCTCAGCTGTTTGGTAATCAGCCTCACTACCTTCCTTCGCCAGAAGAGGGAGTTCATCAGACCTCACTGGTGAAGGAAAAAATGAACTCACAACACTTCCTCTTTTGCGGTCTCCGGCTCTTGCCATCCGCTGCGCTCTGGTCCTGCTTCCTGCCCATTATCTGCGGTCTCTGTGGTCCTCTGTGCTCTCTCTTCGGACCTGCCTGTGCCTCCACTTCGGTCTTAAGCCCCAGTCGTCCCTTTGGTTCCAGCTGTCGCGGTTCCATCCCCTGGGGGTCTGCCCCTAACACTCCCTGTATAGGGGGTGGTCCTCACCTGGGCGCTCGCCCTCGGGGGCTCTGGAGCCATGACCCAGAGGGTCCACTTCCGGGTTGCTCCTTCTTCCCTCTCTACTACAGCAACCGTAACATTTAGACAAGCCATGGACCCCACTGGAGCCACGGCTGCCCAAAAGGAGTTGGTTTTCCTTCGGGAGAACCAGACGCGCATGATGTTCTTTATGAAAGCTATGGACTCGCGTCTCTCCGCTCTCCAATCCTCTGACCCTGGTAACACCGCCCAATTGGCTGGCTTGCAACAAGAATTGGCGCAGCAGCGTGACACCCAGTCGCATATCCTCAGCTACATGGCCTCGGTAGACGGTCGTTTGCTTTCCTTGCAGTCGGCCGCCTCTGCTCCTCCTGCTGCGGGTTCCCATCCTCCTCCGCGATTGGCCAAACCACCCCGGTATTGCGGTGACGCCAAATTGTGCCGGGGATTTATAAATCAATCATTTTGAATTACTGCCCCAGCAGTACCCCACTGACCGATCCAAAGTGGCCTTCGTCATCTCTCACCTAGAGGGGGACGCTCTGGCTTGGGTCAATCCTCTCTGGGAGCGTGATGCCCCTGTGGTTACAGATTTATCTGTTTTTCTGGACACTTTCCGTCGGGTTTTTGACAAACCAGGTCGTTTAGCCTCCACCACTGAGGCTTTGTTTAACCTCTGCCAAGGTTCTCTAACCATGGGCCAATACGCCATACAGTTTAGGACCCTGTCCTCCGACTTAGGTTGGAATAATGAGGCGTTGGTGGGCGCCTTCTAGCGAGGCCTCTCGAGTCGTATAAAAGATGAGTTTGCTGGTCGGGATACCCCTACAGTGCTAGAAGATTTGATTTCCCTAGCTACCCGGATAGATCTCCGGTTTCAGGAACGGGCCAGGGAGAGAAGGGTTTCCCATCCATTGTCTTCTGTTCGCAGGCCACTCAGTCCTCGACCCAGGATCCCCTCCTCTGCCTCTGCACCCGAACCTAAGCAGGTGGACCGCCTGAAACTCGCTGACCAGCGTCGCAGGGAGAGAAGCCTCCAGGGTCTTTGTTTCTACTGCGGTAGCGGGTCCCATTTGCTCTGAACTTGTCCTGATCATCCGGAAAACTCCTCCGCCTAGGCCAGGTAAGAGAGGCCTTCCTGGGCGTTTGTGATACCTCTCTACCCCTCACTCTGTCTGTCCTTTTGCATGTTGGTGGGAGGCGGGCTTCTCTAGAGGCCTACGTGGACTCGGGGGCTGCTGGGAATTTTATTAGACTTGAGGAGGTCAACAAACTTTCTGTTCCTGTAAGGACCTTGGAGAATCCTCAGGTTCTCACATCCGTAGATGGTCGACCCCTGCTAGAGACGGTTACTCTTGTCACTCATGAGGTAGAGTTGCAAGTAGGGGCTCTGCACAAGGAGAAAATTAAGTTTTATGTCTTAGCGGATATTTCTCATCCAATCCTTCTCGGTCTCCCCTGGCTGCGGCTCCACGAGCCCACCTTAGATTGGCATAGCGGCAACGTCTTACGCTGGGGGGAGTCTTGTCAGGCTCGTTGTCTGCTGTCGGTGTGTCCCGTGGGTATTCCCCGTTCTCCCCTTATTCCCTCCGGATTGCCGGCTGCTTACAGTGCCTTTTTGGATGTTTTTGATAAGAGAGAGGCCGAGACTCTTCCTCTGCACCGCCCCTACGATTGCCCTATTGAGCTCGTTCCAGGTACCACTCCTCCTCGTGGAAGAATTTATCCTCTCTCCTCGGCAGAGACCCAAGCCATGTCTGAATACATCCAAGACAACCTAGCCCGAGGCTTCATTCGGAAGTCTGCGTGCCCTGCAGGAGCAGGCTTCTTTTTCGTAAAGAAAAAGGATGGGTTGCTGCGTCCGTGCATCGATTATCGAGGCCTAAATCGTATCACGGTGAAGAACAAATATCCACTGCCCCTCATCTCTGAGCTCTTTGATTGCTTGAGGGGAGCGCGTGTGTTTACAAAGCTTGATCTACGAGGGGCTTATAATTTGGTGTGCATACACTCTGGGGATGAGTGGAAGACTGCGTTCAACACGCGTGACGGGCACTACGAGTATTTAGTTATGCCATTTGGTCTTTGCAACTCACCTGCAGTATTCCAGGAACTCGTTAATGATGTCTTTCGAGATCTCCTCTACTCCTGTGTCGTAGTCTACCTTGACGACATCTTAGTCTTCTCCCCCGATCTGGCCACACATCGCCGAGACGTTCACCAAGTCCTCCAACGTCTCAGAGAGAACCATCTTTTTGCCAAGTTGGAGAAGTGCCTCTTTGAGCAAACCTCATTGCCCTTTCTTGGATACATCGTCTCGAACTCGAGGTTAGAGATGGACCCTGAGAAAGTTTCGGCAGTTTTCAATTGGCCACGTTCCCTCGAAGTAAAGGCAATTCAGCGGTTTTTGGGTTTTGCCAATTATTATAGGCAATTTATCCCCCACTTCTCTTCGTTGACTAAACCTATCTCGGCTCTCGTCCGCAAGGGAGCTGATCCCAATCATTGGTCCCCAGATGCAAACGCCACCTTTGAAGCTCTGAAACAAGAGTTCGCGAAGTCTCCAGTACTCCATCGCCCGGATACCTGCAGGCCGTTCATTCTCGAGGTGTACGCATTCTCGGTGGGAGCAGGAGCAGTTCTTCTGCAGAAATCATCCTCTGGCCGTGCTCTCACCTGCGGGTTCTTTTCTAAGGCCTTCTCCGCTCCTGAATGTAACTATGCTGTAGGAGATAGAGAACTCTTGGCCATAAAAATGGCTCTCGAAGAGTGGCACCATCTCCTCGAGGGGGCCCTTCATCCGTTCATCATTTTTACGGATCACAAAAATTTGGCCTACCTTCAGTCCGCCCAAAGGCTCAACCCACGGCAGGCCAGATGGTCATTGTTTTTCGAACGCTTTGACTTCGAACTCCACTTCCGACCCGGGGATAAGAACATCAAGGCGGATGCCCTATCACGGTCATTCCTGTCGTTGGATAAGGAGGAGGGTCCAGCACATCTCATCGACCCCGCCAAAATCCTTACCGTAGCACCACTAAGCCAGGTCTCCCCGCCATCAGGTAAAACCTTTGTTCGAAGTGGAGATAGACTGAAGGTTCTATGTTGGAGTCACTCGTCAAAAGTTTCTGGACATTCGGGGGTTAAAAAGACTTTGGCGCTCATCTCCCGCCATTATTGGTGGCCTTCGCTTCGCAGAGACGTCCAGGATTTCATCGCCTCCTGCCCTTCTTGTGCCTGGAACAAAGTCCCTCGACACCTTCCTTCAGGACTCCTACATCCGTTACCTGTGCCTGCCAGTCCATGGACTCATATCGCTATGGATTTCGTCACTGATTTGCCTCCCTCTTCGAGATGTACGGTTATATTGGTGGTCGTGGACCGATGTTCCAAGATGGCCCACTTCATCGCACTACCAGGTCTGCCTACTGCTCCCGAGTTGGCAAAGATCTTCCTGCTCCATGTTTTTCACCTCCATGGTTTTCCTCTGCATATCGTCTCGGATCGAGGAGTACAGTTTACCTCCCGCTTTTGGCGAGCTCTCTGCAGATTGCTGAAGATAACTTTGGATTTTTCCTCAGCCTACCACCCCCAGTCTAATGGTCAGGTCGAGCGAGTCAATCAGGCACTGACATCCTACCTCCGGCATTTTTCCAATGCTCACCAAGATGACTGGGTCTCTCTTCTTCCTTGGGCAGAACTCGCCTATAACAACCATCCAAGTGAAGCTTCCTCTAAATCTCCCTTTTTTTGTGGTTTTTGGTCAACACCCCGGCATTCCCCTTCCTGTGTCCCCTACCTCGGGTGTACCGGCAGCGGACTCCTTGTCTGTAGACTTCTCTCTGATTTGGAGGGAGACCAAAAAAGCCCTTGAGAGTGCCAGCCTCAGGATGAAGAGGTATGCCGACAAAAAACGGCTTGAGGCTCCTCTGTATCGCACTGGGGATAGAGTTTGGCTCCTATAAATTAGGTCCACGTTACATTGGTCCCCTTGAGGTCTTGAGTCGCATCAACGACGTGGCCTACAAATTGAGATTGCCCGCCTCACTAAAGATTCCCAATGCCTTTCATGTATCTCTCCTCAAACCGGCAGTATTTAACCACTTCCCCTCAGCGCCTCCTCAAACTTCCCAACCGTGTACTTCGGATAACATCTTTGAGGTACGGGATATATTGGCAGTGAAGACTGTGAGGAGAAAAACTGAGGAGAGATCGTGGGAACCCCAGGAGAATATTGATGCTCCTCACATCATGAGACGATTTCTCACCAGCGTTAGGAGGAGGGGGCATAAAGGGGGGGTACTGTCATGGCCCCAGCCCTTACCTCTTCGCCTGCGTGCACCTCCCGGCGCGCTCCTGCTCTCCAGCGCGTCCCCGCGCCTGGCCTCCGGCTCCCTCGGAGTCGAGCACCTGCGCACTGCCGTCCTCCTGCCGCGCAGCCTCCTGGGTAGTGTGACGCGCATGGCCCCGCCTCCAACATAGCGGCGTCCATCGCTACTTATGGCCGGCGTCTGGACTGGTAAGACGCCTGTCTACGATTTCGGTGACGCTGTCTCTTGGCAGCGGTCTCTGTGTCTCAGGCCCCCCATCCTATCGCTTCTGTCTGCGCTGTCCTCTGTGTCTCTGCTTGTCTGCCTTGCCGCTGCTAGTGCTGCCTCTGATTACTCTTCCCCTGTGCTCCAGCCTTTCCTTGGGTCCTAGTAGCCTCCCAGTCCTGCTCCATCCATCCTTCCGTCCTTTCCTCTGATCTTCCCTGCTTGTCTGCCTTGCCGTTCGCTCGGTGTTATATTTGTGCTTCCTCTTTTGCAGTCTCCGGCTCTTGCCACCCGCTGCGCTCTGGTCCTGCTTCCTGCCCATTATCTGCGGTCTCTGTGGTCCTCTGTGCTCTCTCTTCGGACCTGCCTGTGCCTCAACTCCGGTCAAAAGCCCCAGTCGTCCCTTTGGTTCCGGCTGTCGCGGTTCCATCCCCTGGGGGTCTGCCCCTAACACTCCCTGTATAGGGGGTGGTCCTCACCTGGGCACTCGCCCTCGGGGGCTCTGGAGCCGTGACCCAGAGGGTCCACTTCCGGGTTGCTCCTTCTTCCCTCTCTGCTACAGCAACCGTAACAGTAACTCAGTACTGTGAGTACTTCACTAATAGGCGCTAAGAGGGAGACGTTCAGAGAGGGCACATGTGTTGGCGGAGTGTTGGAAAGGAGTGCTTCACCTTGCCTGGAAGTTGGCTGAGCTCCTGACCCAGAGGACGCGGCACGGATGCGGGCACCTGTACCTGCAACAGACTGTGAGTAAAGCTTTGGAACTACATGCCCTGGTGTCCTCCACTTATTCCTGCGCCAAACAGCCCAGCACTGCTACATCCCTTGCGCCCGACACTACACCATCTAAGTGTCGCCTCCCCTACACTGCCCTGGGACTACAGCCCTGCCTGTGGAGGGCTATAACATCATTGCTGCACCACACCATCTGTCCCAGAGGATCTGTTTGCAGCGTCGGCTTACATCTCCATTGGCGAACACTACAGGTGGCATCATGAATCATTCATAAACTTATCCCCTTTCTACAATGGGCGCCCAGGGCCACGGGCTGGGTCCCAGCGACCGTGACATCTCCCATTGAAGCTCATCGGGACGGGTACCGAGTACCCTGCAACCCTGGGAGGGCGACCCAGATGTAAAGAAGAAAACTAAATACTGTAAAATAATAAATCTCCTCATATGTTTCCCTTATTATCTCCAGTAATTGTATTATTACACTGGATTTTTATGATGTTACATCGGCTCATCTTCTCATTCAGGTCTCTACAATATCGAATCCTCTCAGTGAAGATCTTCTACATAAGAGAATTTTCCTCATTTACCCATCAAAGATGGATATGGATAGAAACAATATGGGGGAGAGGATATTACACCTCACACTAGAGATCCTCTTCCAGCTTACTGGAGAGGTGAGAGATTCTGATGACGACACATTACATCATTCTTATCTATGGGAATAACAGATGGACAGAACTGGAGAGGTGAGGACTTTGGAAATGTCTGTAGTGAGATTTATTAATGTGTCTCTCCATAACCAGGATTACACAGTAGTGAAGAAGACCTCTAGTGAGCGCTGTCAGGACCCAGTGTCTGACAAATGGGGAAGACCCCTGAGCCTAATCATGGGGCCTCCACCTCACCCCCTGATGTATGAGGACATCAATGACCAGAAGATCCTAGAACTCAGCTGCAAGATGATTGAGCTGCTGACTGGAGAGGTGACACTGCTGGGAATGTTGGGACATTACACAGTAATGCTATGAAGGGATCGGGGGATGACGCTATCATTGTATGTGTCAGGTTCCTATAAGGTGTCAGGATGTCGCTGTCTATTTCTCCATGGAGGAACTGGAGTATTTAGAAGGACACAAAGATTTCTACAAGGACATCATGATGGAGGTTCCCCAGCCCCTCACATCACCAGGTAATAGACAGGACTAAATACACATGGCCTATAATTATCTGCATGTAAAGAATGAATTATGTACCTGTATGTGTTTCCTCCAGATCTATCCAGTAAGAGGACAACACCAGAGAGATGTCCCCATCCTCTTCTTCCACAGGACCGTAAACAAGAAGATTCCAATGTTCCACCATATCCTCAGGTAGATGGAGAGAAGGTGTCATTGAATCTCCCCTATGATGTGTAGACGGCTGTGAAGGTCTCGTTCTCAGTCTTGTTTTATCCACCACTATTATCTGTTTCATAGTTTTGTAATGAGAATGGTGGAGATGGCAGGATTAGAGCTGATCATAAATGGAACTTCTCCATCTTTCTGTGACTTTTACAATATTTGTTTCAGGGTGAAGATCTGACCCACATTATTACTACAAAGACATGTTTGAGGTGTGATGAGTTGTGTAAAGAGGAGATTCCTACATATGACTACCCAGGTGAGTAGTAACCACTAAATGCAGAGAAGTCACAGATTTTTCTCAGGCATTGACTGTGGCTACTTTATCTGTGGTGTAGTCCGGCCGTATTACCATGATCACCTTTTTGACTCTAGACCACAACATTCTCCTCCATCTAAAACTGTTCAAATGAGTTTGGTCATTGAAAGCCCTTTTCTATAGACCTTACAACCTGGTAGATCCGCCTACCAACTGAAATGAAAAGACGCTGACCGTTACCTGCCCAGATCTGTAAACTACAAAGCCAAATGACAGCGTACTTAGATTGTGCTGACATGTTGTGCCTCTGACACAGTGGGTGCATGATGATGTCACTTCATCGGAGCAGAGCCACCCCCCGGAATCAGTGTGGGAGTGAGGAGGAGAGTGGAGTATTGTGGTTATATATATATATCAGTCCTGGTTGCATAATACCCTATAAGGGGGGGCAGCATGATACTGTCACAATCCTGTTAGCGCCGGCGGCTTGCCACGACTGAACAGGGTAACTCACCTGCCGCTATAAGGCAGCCCGGGATCAGGCGCTGTAGGGGAGTTCAGGCAGACAGGACCTGGGAGTCACGGTGAGCGGGGACGCTCATGCACAAAGCACAGGCACAACAGGGCCACACACACTCGGCCAAGGGTCAAAGTATAAGCGAAGAGGAATGACCCCACAATGAGGCTATATGAACTCTGCAGAATCCCAGAGTGAGGCTATCCTGATTAACTCTAGAACTGCCTAATCCCACAAACTCAGCAAACCATGACAGATACCCTATGAGGGGGGTCAGCATGATCGTTTTCTTTGCATGTCCAATATTTCTTATTGAAAGTCATCTGATAGCTTAGATTGCCAAGAGCCACCAAGCCACACACTCTAGTTACCCCACAGAGGTTTCTCTACTAGTTACTCATTTATTACTGATGAAGACTATTGAGTTTGATCATTTCAGTAGATGTTATTGTCTATATTCACAGTTTTTGACTACAGTAGTTGCTGCCCAAAATACTCTGATTTAACCACTTCCCGCAGCCAGTTTTGTGCTCCTAGTCAGGCTTCATGTTTCAATTCTGACATGTGTCACTCTATGTGGTGATCTTTAGAATTTTTCACCAAAGATATAAGGAAATAAATGGACCTTACAAATTATTTTCCAACCTCTCTTGAATCCAACAATACCCCCTACACAGTTGTACACTACTGTCTGGGCACATGGCAGAGATCAGAAGGGAAGGAGCGCCATTTAGCTATTTAATAGCAGATCTTGCTGGAATGGTTTTTCTGACACAATGTATTGGGGACACTGCTCGTGGTTACCTGGCAGCTCAAAGGATGGCTGCCATGAACAAGCTTGGCACTGTCTACTCCGTTTTCCAGATCCCAGGGATTGTCTTGCTCATCACCCTTATCTCCTCTACATAGACCTGGACTTATACAGAGACTCATGGTGATACCTGCTGTTCTGTGGAGTGAGATGGAAGGAAGAATTGTCAGGTAGCCGGGTCAGGACCAGGAGGGCAGAGAAAATATGTGGCGCCCCTGAGGGTTCAGTCACCACAGAGGTACTGCACCTCCCCCTGAGGTGTGGTCCCCGAGGTTGTATGGATACTAATGGTCCTGCAGCAGACACCGAAGGAATAGAAGTTGTCACCACTTTATTCCCACACAAGACTTGGGGGCACAACAGCAACGTGAGTGAGCCGGGACTAGGTAGCAAGGAGTCCCCAAAGCAGGCTACAGCTGTCTGCCGTACAAGTAGAGTTCTAAGAACATCGGAAAGGAGGAACTCCAGTGTAACTCAATACTGTGAGTACTTCACCATAGGCGCAAGAAGGAGTGCTTCACCATTGGCAGAGTGTTGGAACGGAGTGCTTCATCTAGCTTGGAGGTTGACTGAGCCCCTGACCCGGAGCACACGGCACAGATGCGGGCACCTGTATGCACAACAGACTGTGAGTGAAGCTTTGGAACTACATGCCCTGGTGTCCTCCACTTATTCCTGCGCCAACACCCTCAGCACTGCTACATTTCTGTGCCTGACACTGCACCATCTTCGTCTCTCCCCTATCTCTTCACCTACATGGCCCTGGGACTACTGCCCTACCTGTGGAGGGCTACAACATCATTGCTGCACCACACCATCTGTCCCAGAGCATCTGTCTGCAGCATCGGCTTAACATCTTCATTGCCGAACACCACAGGTGGCGTCACGAATCATTCACTCATAAACTTTAATCATCATCCACACGTTCAACCATTCCCCCTTTTACAATGGACGCCCAGGGCCACGGACTGGGTCGCAGCTGCCGTGACATCCCCCATTGGAACCAACGGGCCCGGCTCAGAGTACCCCGCCGCCCTGGGTGCGAGGGCAATCCAAATACAAAATGAGAAGATGCAAGAGTAGTCAGTAAATGGGCCGTGGTTCACAACTGGAAACAAATTCACAAGCCGAGAGCTGAGCACAGGACTGAACTAGAGGAGAACAATGCTGTGTCTGGCACATTCCGGCCATATGCTTCCAGCTTTACTACAGTGAAGTTATTTTCAATTGGCTGAAACAGGGAGCAGAATACTTCAGCTGGACAGCACACACCCATACCACCAGAATGGATGGTACTATAGTTCCCAGGCACCCTAATCTTAATGGCTGGACAGCGCCGGTGCCACCCAGAGCTTCTGGCTCTGACATCTCCTCCATTAACAGCACTGCCTGCAGAATGAATAAGGCAGCACCTGGTGACAGAAGCAAATGTCGCAGGAGCAGTTTCCAGAGAGGATGTAGATAAAAATAGGAGGAGAAAAAACATGCAAAAGGGTTTTATCCTATAGAAATAAAGTTGTTAAATAAGGTTATGCTAACCTGATTTATGTCATGTCACCGTCAGACTCGGGGGCTTGTGTTCCTGCCTCGGCCTCTGGGAGGCGCCGGACTCCTTCAACTGGTGGTGCCGGCAATAGGAGGGCTATGTCCTCATGTGGTCCCGCTCCTTTGATGCATGCCTCTGTCATTGGCCATCGCTGTGTTTCTCCTGTGGGTCATGGTGGTGACAGGGAAAGGGCCCCTGCGCAGGCGTCTGGTGGGCGCAGGCTTCGCTCTTCTGTCAGAGGTGAAGGGGTTGGTGCATCGCCATCTGGCCTGGATCTGGGGCTGGTCCAGATTAGGTCATCAGGCTGTGAGCATGTGAGGGATAGCCGTCTCCTTCAAATACTTTGGAGCCTGTCCTGCAGGCCGCCAGAGATTAGTCTTGGTTTCCCCAGTGTTCTAGTGTTGCTACTTTTGACTCTGACCTTTGCCTGGATTTCTGACTCTGCTACAGCCTGCCAATTTTGTACCTTTGCTGCCCTCCGGTTTTTTGACTCTGACCTTAGCCTGGATTTTGACTCTGCTACAGTCTGCTGATTTTGTACGTCTGCTGCCCACCCGGTTTCTGACTTTTGACTCCTGACTACACTTTTGGTCCCAGTTTTCAGTCCCTTCCTTGCGACTGTCCTGCTCCAGTCCGCTGCTCTCATAGGCAGCTACCTCTTGGGCTCCGCTGTAATTCCAGATCCTCGTATGGGGGTAAAGGGTCTCTGGGTGCTGTCTTACGTGCAGCTCAGACTTGCAACTGACAGATGTCACAATTTAGTTGTGTATACACAACAATTCCATGGCTTATAAATCCAGATACTGCAGGTCCAACGGGTCATCAGACCGAGTAATCACAGATCAGGAGAATTTGTGAATAATCTGCGCTATTGGTATTTCATGTAATAGGTTCAAGTACAGACAGAAAGTATTTGCAGATCTTCCTTTATTCAGTCAACGCATTTTGAAGTGCTACAGTGCAGCAGGACAAGAAAACCATAGTTTACCACACATTCTCCATAGGGAATATGACACACCATTTGTAGAAGCCCTAATATATCAAAATGGCAGAAAACCAGAGCAGTAGAAATCCCGATAAAATAACTCCATCTTAGAAATTATAACCCTCAATGAATTCATGTATAGGAGCAGTGAATATTTTGACTCCACAGACGCTTTCAGGAAATTAGCACTCTGTGGATGTTGGAAAGTGAAAATTGCACATTTGCCATTTTGTTATCCAACACATAGTGCCCAGATTGTGCTTCAGGAGACACACACTGTAAATTAAGTGGATTCTTCTCACTTTAATAATGCCAAATACAGGGATGCTGATGTTTGGGCACACTGCAAGGCTCAGAAATGAGGGGGAGATTTGACTTTGGGAGAGCAGAAGTTGATGGACTGGTTTATGGAAGCCATGTGTCACAATCCATGTTTGGATCTGTGGCAGATCTGGGCTCACATATACAGTGGGGCAAAAAAGTATTTAGTCAGTCAGCAATAGTGCAAGTTCCACCACTTAAAAAGATGAGAGGCGTCTGTAATTTACATCATAGGTAGACCTCAACTATCGGAGACAAACTGAGAAAAAAAAATCCAGAAAATCACATTGTCTGTTTTTTTATCATTTTATTTGCATATTATGGTGGAAAATAAGTATTTGGTCAGAAACAAGCAATCAAGATTTCTGGCTCTCACAGACCTGTAACTTCTTCTTTAAGAGTCTCCTCTTTCCTCCACTCATTACCTGTAGTAATGGCACCTGTTTAAACTTGTTATCAGTATAAAAAGACACCTGTGCACACCCTCAAACAGTCTGACTCCAAACTCCACTATGGTGAAGACCAAAGAGCTGTCAAAGGACACCAGAAACAAAATTGTAGCCCTGCACCAGGCTGGGAAGACTGAATCTGCAATAGCCAACCAGCTTGGAGTGAAGAAATCAACTGTGGGAGCAATAATTAGAAAATGGAAGACATACAAGACCACTGATAATCTCCCTTGATCTGGTGCTCCACGCAAAATCCCACCCCGTGGGGTCAGAATGATCACAAGAACGGTGAGCAAAAATCCCAGAACCACGCGGGGGGACCTAGTGAATGAACTGCAGAGAGCTGGGACCAATGTAACAAGGCCTACCATAAGTAACACACTACGCCACCATGGACTCAGATCCTGCAGTGCCAGACGTGTCCCACTTCTTAAGCCTGTACATGTCCGGGCCCGTCTGAAGTTTGCTAGAGAGCATTTGGATGATCCAGAGGAGTTTTGGGAGAATGTCCTATGGTCTGTTGAAACCAAACTGGAACTGTTTGGTAGAAACACAACTTGTCGTGTTTGGAGGAAAAAGAATACTGAGTTGCATCCATCAAACACCATACCTACTGTAAAGCATGGTGGTGGAAACATCATGCTTTGGGGCTGTTTCTCTGCAAAGGGGCCAGGACGACTGATCCGGGTACATGAAAGAATGAATGGGGCCATGTATCGTGAGATTTTGAGTGCAAACCTCCTTCCATCAGCAAGGGCATTGAAGATGAAACGTGGCTGGGTCTTTCAACATGACAATGATCCAAAGCACACCGCCAGGGCAACGAAGGAGTGGCTTCGTAAGAAGCATTTCAAGGTCCTGGAGTAGCCTAGCCAGTCTCCAGATCTCAACCCTATAGAAAACCTTTGGAGGGAGTTGAAAGTCCATGTTGCCAAGTGAAAAGCCAAAAACATCACTGCTCTAGAGGAGATCTGCATGGAGGAATGGGCCAACATACCAACAACAGTGTTTGGCAACCTTGTGAAGACTTACAGAAAACGTTTGACCTCTGTCATTGCCAACAAAGGATATATCACAAAGTATTGAGATGAAATTTTGTTTCTGACCAAATACTTATTTTCCACCATAATATGCAAATAAAATGAAAAAAAACCAGACAATGTGATTTTCTGGATTTTTTTTCTCAGTTTGTCTCCCATAGTTGAGGTCTACTTATGATGTAAATTACAGACGCCTTTCATCTTTTTAAGTGGTGGAACTTGCACTATTGCTGACTGACTAAATACTTTTTTGCCCCACTGTAACCTTTTTTTCCTTCAAGCCTCTGGCTTAATGTTAGTTTTTGCCCCCGGTGGCCGCTGGGGTTATTACAACCTTGGTGGCTGTTAATGGGTTTTGCCACCGGTGGCTGCTGGGGTTATTACAACCTAGTTGCTGTTAATGGGTTTTTCCTCCGGTGGCCGCTGGGTTTACTACACGTTAAATTAGCCAGCAGGTGTTAACCCTCCCCTCCTTCTTAGAAATGGGTGTCAGGTGCTCTGGATCACTGTTGGTGTTACTGGTCATTTCCTAACCAACCTTGGAGGAGAGAGGAGCTATTGGGAGCAGTGCTTTGCAGCTCATCCAGAGCTTTGGTGTTTCAGCTGTTCAGTTGGAAGCTTTATCCAGGTGCCGTACTCTCTTGCCTCAGGATTTGGCAACAGAGAAAGCTAAGTTGTTTGTTTTTTCCTGTTCATTTTTTCCCTAATGTTATATTAGTACAGCGGTGGGACCAGTGTCTGCACTAGCCAGTTCCCTAGTAAGGAATAGGTGCAGGGCTAGTGAGGGACTAGGTATCCTGGTTGGCGACAGGTGAAGAGCCTGTATAGGGAACATTAGGAGTGTTCAGGGACACAGCCTCAGTAGAGTGCCGGAGGTGTCCATCTCCCTGTTCCCCATTGTAGGGCCCACCGTTATAACTGTGTCCCCGGTGTTCCCTTGTTTGTCTTGTCGTTTAAGTTACCGACCTGCTGGTCGCGTCACACAAGACAAGTCAATACGTGACACCATGTACATGTAGCTTTTCAAGAGCCTTTAACCTACTAATAATGTGGAAACTTTCCACTGACAGATGATGGACCTTACTGGCGCCTTATTTTTTGAAGGATGAGTAGAAGCTTTTAATGGTATTATTTTCGCCACCATAACATTGCTTGGTGGCTTTTTATTCCATATTTGGGAGGTAGAATGAACAAACAGTTGAACACTACGTTCTACTGGTTCATCCTATGAGGTTTTCTATTAGACTGTGAACTGTCATTTTCTTGGTGAATGATTCAATATTTTTAAATAAACTGTCCATAAAAATGGCAAGTTAAGTAGAGATGTTCAAAAATATAAATAGCAAGGATATTTTATTAAAAAATAATTGTTTTTATTCTTGGCAGATGACCGTAACAGGAGATCGGAGAAACAGCTGACATCTTCAATTTTTAGATCAGATGATCTAAATATCTTACAGAATACAATTAAAGTGAATGCAATTACCCCTGATATACCATCATCCCTTCACAGCAAAGATGTATCATCTGATCCATTGAAACAGGTTCTGTCTTTTGATTCTTTACCGGCTATTATGGAAAATCAAAGTCACAAAATAAGCATTAAAACAAAAATTGCTCCTAAAGCAAAGGAGCCATTTTCATGTTCAGAATGTGGAAAATGTTTTAACCAGAAGTGTGTTCTTGTTAGACATCAAAGAACTCACACAGGGGAGAGGCGGTTTTCATGTTCAGAATGTGGCAAATGTTTTAACCAGAAATCAGATTGTTGTAGGCACCAGAGAACCCACACGGGGGAGAAGCCATTTTCATGTTCAGTGTGTGGGAAATGTTTTGGAGAGAAATCAAGTCTTCTCAAACATCAGAGAACTCACACAGGGGAGAAGCCATTTTCATGTTCAGAATGTGGGAAATGTTTTACAGAGAAATCAAGTCTTCTCAAACATCAGATGACTCACACAGGGGAGAAGCCTTTTTCATGTTCAGAATGTGGGAAATGTTTTACAGAGAAATCAAGTCTTCTCAAACATCAGATGACTCATACAGAGGAGAAGCCTTTTTCATGTTTAGAATGCAGCAAATGTTTTAAATGGAAAACAAATCTTGATAGCCACCAGAGAACCCACAGAGGGGAGAAGACTTTTTCATGTTCAGAATGTGGGAAATGTTTTACAGGGAGATCAGGTCTTATCAAATATCAGAGAACTCACACAGGGGAGAAGCCTTATTCATGTTCAGAATGTGGCAGATGTTTTACATGGAGATCAAATCTTATCAAACATCAGAGAACTCACACAGTGGAGAAGCCTTATTCATGTTCAGAATGTGGGAAATATTTTACACAGAGGTGGATTCTTGTTAGACATCAAAGAACTCACACAGGGGAGAGGCTTTTTTCATGTTCAGAATGTGGGAAATTTTTTAACCAGAAATCAGATGTTGTTATACACCAGAGAACCCACACAGGGGAGAAGCCATTTTCATGTTCAGAATGTGGAAAATGTTTTAACCGGAAATCAGATTTTGTTAAGCACCAGGGAACCCACACAGGCGAGAAGCCTTATTCATGCTCAGAATGTGGGAAAAGTTTTGTAAAGGAATCAAATCTTATCGCACATCAGAAAATTCACATTAAGATTTAACTTGTTTAGAGTGAGGGCGATTTTTTTTTAACTTGAAATCACATCTTGTTAAACACCAGAGCAACCACACAAGGGAGAAACCTTTTTAATGTTCAGAATGTGGGAAATGTTTTAACCAGAAAGCACAACTTGATAGCCACTGGAGAACACACAAAGGGAAGAATGCCGCAACTACACCCAACACTCTAGAAAGGACCCAGCTGCAACAATTAAAAACACCAATTTGGACCTAGCTTCCTAAGAGGCCATTGAGAGGTTTCTAATACCTCCTGAGGAACCAGAGAGGGGGCTGCATGACACTGTCAACAAGAAGAAAGGAAAGTGTGAAGTAGTATGCGAAAACTCTATCTGAAAAACTGAAAGACATACATATACGGCAAAGAAATCAAGCTAAGGAGAACCAAAAATAAAATGAACATGTATAACCTCCTAGAAACCTATGGCAGGAGGAAAAGGTGCTGGAGGGATCTAAAAGACTCCTTTCAAGAATACATGTGGATTTTACCAAGCAAGGTAAACCTCTTAGATGAAGTAGAGAAGTGACTCAGAGTCACACTTTAACTTCTGATTATTTTTTTTAAGAACATGGATCCTAAACCTGGATCATGTGAAGTGGCCTTATAAGTGACTAATAGAGGGGTGACAATACATTGGGATCACATCTCTCTTCTTATGCACCCTAAAGTCTTGTTTGCTTTTGTGCCTGCTACTTGACATTGAGTACTGTTTCTCTGTTTACTTGTAATCAGAATACTCAAGTCCTTCTCCTGTTCTGTAGTCCTGAGTATGCTTCCGTTTAATGTATATGCAGCAGTAGGATTACTCTGACCTAGTACATTACTCTACATTTATCAGTATTTAATTTCTTTTGCAAAGTGTTTGCCCATTCATCTTATTAAGATCATTTTGTAATATTGTACTGTCCAGGTCAGTTTTTAATAACCTACATAGTTTGGTGTCGTCAACAAAGACTCTTACCCCTGAGGAAGCTACATTGCTGTGGCGTAATGCGTGGGGTCCGTGACTCTCTCACTCTTCCCACTTCATATTGAGAGTTGCATTCCTTGTGGTTCTGATGAATAATTTATATGTAACCCTTTGATAAGGGATTTATATCTTACTCTCCTATCTTACACTGGGTTCATATTATCCTTACAGGCACCTTAGTGTATTTTACAGTTATGTCAAACTGCACTATTGCTTATCTGAGCCTTTGTGGAACCCTTGTTTATTGGAGTTAAATTTTTGCATGAAATTTTGCTTTTTTCGGAGTCAGTCTTTTTTACGTTGTTTATTATGACATGGTGATTGTGCTTTGTTATAAAATATATTCCCCTACCTTCTTGTCTGCTTTTAATTGCTTTTATACTCATTCCTGCATATGTTTTGGTATCAATAAAGTATCTTTTTCATTTTTTTGGACATCCCAGCTTATTTTGTTTTACTTTTGGTTATTGGTTTACCAACACAGTCTATTGCTGTTGGTGGCCGCCAGACAAGAAGAGATTCCAACTAGAGTAATATAAGTTTAAAAAATAAATGTTTATTTATAGCAATCAATAAATATGCATAAAAACTTAAAAAATGCAGGGCAAAAAAACCTCCAAAAAATGGGAGGGAGGAAGAAGCACAAGGTTGTTGAAAATGAACTAAAAGTGGGACCAGGAGGTGGGAGTAAAAAATGAATAAAGTAGGACCACTAGAGCTAGTATCAAATGCACAATTATTAAATACTAGCTGAAGAGCCCGGCGTTGCAGGGGCATAGTACCTAACTGTGGGTCCTGCTCTCCACCCGCCATCCCGTTCTATCCCTCCGCAGCCGCGCTCTACATCCATGTCCCGGTGTCCCTTCACAGACCCGCTCTCTTCTTCCACAGCCCTGCTCTCCCGCTCTCTCCCTCCACGGCCCCGTTCTCTTCCTTCACAGCCCTGCTCCTCCCATCCACAGCTCTGCTCTCCCATGCTCTCCCTCCACAGCCCCGTTCTCTTCCTTCACAGCCCTGCTCTCCCCGTCCACAGCCCCGTTCTCTTCCTTCACAGCCCTGCTCTCCCGCTCTCTCCCCCCACAGCCCCGTTCTCTTCCTTCACAGCCCTGCTCTCCCCGTCCACAGCCCTGTTCTCTTACTTCACAGCC
Organism: Dendrobates tinctorius; assembly: GCF_039654945.1. NCBI lineage: Eukaryota > Metazoa > Chordata > Amphibia > Anura > Dendrobatidae > Dendrobates > Dendrobates tinctorius. Next base: position 16,453,183 of record NW_027361794.1, read on the forward strand.
CTGCTCTCCCCGTCCACAGCCCTGCTCTCCCACGCTCTCCCTCCACAGCCCCGTTCTCTTCCTTCACAGCCCTGCTCTCCCCTGCTCTCCCTCCATAGCCCCGTTCTCTTCCTTCACAGCTCTGCTCTCCCGCTCCCTCCACAGCCCCGTTCTCTTCCTTCACAGCCCTGCTCTCCCCGTCCACAGCCCCGTTCTCTTCCTTTACAGCCCTGCTCTCCCGCTCTCTATCCACAGCCCCGTTCTCTTCCTTCACAGCCCTGCTCTCCCCGTCCACAGCCCCGTTCTCTTCCTTCACAGCCCTGCTCTCCCCGTCCACAGCTCCGTTCTCTTCCTTCACAGCCCTGCTCTCCCGCTCTCTCCGTCCACAGCCCCGTTCTCTTCCTTCACAGCCCTGCTCTCCCTCTAGAGCCCCACTGTCTTCCTTCCTCCTCAGCAACGCTCTCCATGCACCACACGTGGTGACGCTGGGACCAGGAGAGAAAGAGGTGTGCAGATTGTTCGTGTGGGCGGAGCTAGAGCAGAGCTGCAGCACATGTGATTTGGTGGCCTGCGGGGGGGCGTGGTCTAGCACTGTAGTAGGCCGCAGTAGAAGCCGGAGACTAAATTTAGGCCTGGAAGCTGCAGGGGAGAGGGGGGATAGCGCAGTTGGCAACAGGGAGAGTGCCGACTGAGCCGGGACAGGGCTGGGAGGGTGTCAGCACTATTCGGCCCCTGTCCTGAAGACTGTCTTCCTCACAGCCCCGCTCTCCATGCACTGTCCTGCTGTATCTGTCCTCAGCCCTGCTCTCCAACAGCGTCCCACTCTGCTGCTTCGTTATTGGTTGGTGTCCCGCTCTGCTGCTTTGTGATTGGTTGGTGATACACACATTCAGATTTATATATGGAGATGATACAAAAAGCCTAGAAGGGACAATATGCTGATATAAATTATGAATAGAAGAAATGCTTTATGATGTGCACAATCAATTTAATACCAAGTGCAAGATAAAGTGCAATGTGCTGGTACAAAAGTGTTACTGGTGGAGATGTAAGAACAATTCTGTCAGAATTAGAGAGAACTCCTAAGGGGGTGCAGGGGTACGGGTTCAAGGATTTATTCATCAAGCATATGTGCTATATAGTTGAAAACCCCCAATGCAAAACCCCACTCCCTAAAGGTAGAGGATACAGCCCTTACTCTAATAATTGTATCCCAGGATCAAATACATATGCTCATAAATATAGTGCCATTGCCTGGGTAAAAGATGATATGGGGTCAATACAGCCATGTTCTTTTACCCAGGTAATGGCACCATATTTATGAGCATATGTATTTGATCCTGGGATACAATTATTAGCGTCCTATGAGGAAAGGTTGCAGGATTTTGGTATATTTAGCATGCAAAATAGAAGATTGAGAGGAGACTTAATAGCTGTCTACAAATATCTCAAGGGCTGTCACATTGTAGAAGGATCAACTTTATTCTCATTTGCACAAGGAATGACTAGAAGCAATGGGATGAAACTGAATGGGAGGAGACACAGATTAGATATTGGAAAAAGCTTTTTGACAGAGTGATGAATGAGTGGAACAGGCTGCCACGAGAGGTGGTGAGGTCTCCTTCAATGGAAGTGTGGACAGACATCTGTCTGGGATGATTTAGCGAATCCTGCTTTGAGCAGGGGTTGGACCAGATGGCCCAGGAGGTCCCTTCCAACTCTACCACTCTATGATTCTATGAACCAGAGGCGTAGCTAGGGTTTTGCTTTAGGGGGGGCGAAACTTCTGTGTGGGCCCCTAACTAGGTAACTTTGATTACAACTCGGTGACGCACCCTATTAGTGGATGTAGGAGATGACTGCGCTGTTACTGAAAATAAATCCCAATATAAAGACCAACATGGATATTACATGGTCAGTGGTAAATACCAGTCCTACAAAACATACAAGTGATTACTACACAGTTACAGATAGTGCCTTACTGCTGACATTCTTTCTGATGGAATCGATCACTTTTCATGTCTTTTCCTTCTGGCCCAGACCGACATGACAACTTCTCCAGCCACGGCTCTGCTACAGAGAATACAACAAAGACATGTTTCCCTTCTCATATTCCAGCCCCATCACCATCTATCCCCAACCTGCACAAACTCCTCATCCTGCTGCTACCCCAATACTGGGCCACTGCTGCCGTATGTGTCCCTATTACTGCACCTGATACCCCAATACTGAGCTGCTGTATGTGTCCCTATTGCTGCACCTGATACCCCAATGCTGAGCCTCTGCTGCCATATGTGTCCCTATTACTGCACCTGATACACCAATGCTGAGCTTCTGCTGCCGTATGTGTCCCTATTACTGCACCTGATACCCCAATGCTGAGCCGCTGCTGCCATGTGTCCCTATTACTGTACCTGATACCTGAATACTGAGCCTCTGCTGCCGTATTTGTCCCTATTACTGCACCTGACACCCCAATGCTGAACCTCTGCTGCCATATGTGTCCCTATTACTGCACCTGATACCCCAATACTGAGCCACTGCTGCCATGTGTCCCTATTACTGCACCTGATACCCCAATGCTGAGCCGCTGCTGCCATATGTGTCCCTATTACTGCACCTGATACCCCAATGCTGAGCCTCTGCTGCCGTATGTGTCCCTATTACTGCACCTGATACCACAATGCTGAGCCGCTGCTGCCATATGTGTCCCTACTACTGCACTTGATACCCCAATGCTGAGCCTCTGGTGCCGTATGTGTCCCTATTACTGCACCTGATACCCCAATGCTGAGCTGCTGCCATATGTGTCCCTATTACTGCACTTGATACCCCAATACTGAGCCGCTGCTGCCGTATGTGTCCCTATTACTGCACCTGATACCCCAATGCTGAGCTGCTGCCATATGTGTTGATACCCCAATACTGAGCCGCTGCTGCCATATGTGTCCCTATTACTGCACCTGATACCCCAATGCTGAGCCTCTGCTGCCGTATGTGTCCCTATTACTGCACCTGATACCCCAATGCTGAGCCGCTGCTGCCATATGTGTCCCTACTACTGCACTTGATACCCCAATGCTGAGCCTCTGCTGCCGTATGTGTCCCTATTACTGCACCTGATACCCCAATGCTGAGCTGCTGCCATATGTGTCCCTATTACTGCACTTGATACCCCAATACTGAGCCGCTGCTGCCGTATGTGTCCCTATTACTGCACCTGATACCCCAATGCTGAGCTGCTGCCATATGTGTCCCTATTACTGCACTTGATACCCCAATACTGAGCCGCTGCTGCCGTATGTGTCCCTATTACTGCACCTGATACCCCAATGCTTAGCTGTTGCTGCCATGTGTCCCTATTGCTGCACCTGATACCCCAATGCTGAGCCGCTGCTGCCGTATGTGTCCCTATTACCGCACCTGATACCCCAATGCTGAGCCCCTGCTGCCTTATGTGTCCCTATTACTGCACCTGATACCCCAATGCTGAGCCGCTGCAGCTGTATGTGTCCCTATTACTGCACCTACTGTGTGGTTCTGTGTGACCTCTAAATTCTAAAGCATCCCTCTATAATATAGTAATGCAGGGTGCAATTGCCCTAGAAAACAGTGCCCAAATATTGTCTCCTAGAATGTAATATTGCCATCTGTATGCCCCGTTTGACAGTCACTGTAACCTGAGTTCCCCTATAACAATAAGTGCCCACTTTACATTTATTAATGTCCTGAGTCCCCCCCTGTACAGCTCCCCTATACACAGTAATATGCCCCCTCACTGTATACATACTGACCCCTTAGTATCCCCCAATGATGGCTCCAACACTGTATGATGGCCCCCTCAATAATCTCCACATTGTATGATGGCCCCCTAGATAGCCTCCATATAGTATAATACACCAGATTGCCCTCAATATAGTATAATGCAGCCCCCATAGGCAGACTCTACAGTATAATGCAGCCCCCCCATGGGCAGACTCAATAGTATATTGCAGCCCCCCATAAGCAGACTGTAATGTAAGGCAGCACCCCCCCAACCCCCCTATAGACAGCCTGTAATATAAGGCAGCACTTCCCCCATAGGCAGACTGTAGTATAAGGCACCCCCCCATCCCCTATAGGCAGACTGAAGTATAAGGCAGCACCCCCCATTCGCTCTATACACCTTGTACACATACGGCTCCGCTCCGTACACCCCGTACACACACGTTTCCGCTTTGTACACCTTGTACACAAACAGCTCCGCTCCGAACACCTTGTACACAGACGGCTCCTCTCACCTCATACATACGTGGCTCCGCTCCTCCGTACACCTCATACATGCATATCTCCGCTTCGTACACCTTCACACACGGCTCCGCTCTGTACACCTCATACACACACAGCTCTGCTACATCCACCTAGCTGTAAACCCCTCCCGGCCCCACACATAAAATTCACCTTATCCAGCACCAATGCATGACAACCAGCACAGCAGAGTCCTGCAGCCAGCCACTGAAGTCCCTGATCATGTGACCCCCTGATACATCTCTGTTCTCTGGGAGCAAGGAGGTGGAGGCCAGTTCTATACGCATGGAGATTGGCCCCACTTCGATCAGAGAAAAGGAGAGGAGACGCCGGCGTGATAAACAACTCTTTCTACTGCGGGGAATCAGGACACTGGAGGAAAGACTGCCCGTCTTGTCCGGCATCTGCTAACCGTCGGGGAACTACTAGGTCTGGGTAGTGCTCAAGGAGGCTGCCCAGACCCTCAGGTACTTTTTTCCTCATGCCATAAATTTTTGCTAAATGTCGAGCTGGTGGTAGACAATACTCGTTTTATTTCTATAGCTTTGATGGACTGCGGTTCATCCCTGAACTTGGTCAGTTCCAGCACCGTCTCCAGGGTCAAGATAGGGACAGTCAGGTTGGAGACCCCCCTGAAAATCGTGGCCATTGACTCTTCCCCTCTCACCCGTTCGGGTATTCGTTGGGTTACTGATAATTTTGTTTTGCAGGTTGGTTCCTCCCATGTTGAGGAGATGAGGTGTTTTGTTATGGACAATTTGCCCGAAGGGCTGGTGTTGGGCATGCCGTGGCTTCAACGGCACAACCCGGTTATTGATTGGGAGAGAAGAGTGATTGTTAAATGGGACCCAAAATGTATTGACTGTTCCTATAAAGCTGTGTGTTGTGTTTCCCCTGCAAAACCTGTCTTTGAGTCTTCTGTTTGTCTGGAGGGTATTCCGGAATACCTAAAGGAGTTTGAGGACGTGTTCTCCGAAAGCAAGGCCGAGGCATTACCCCCACACAGGCCATACGACTGCACCATCGACCTGATTCCTGGGGCCAAATTACCCAAAGCCCGGTTGTTTAATTTGTCTGGACCGGAGCGTTTGGCAATGAAAGAGTATATAGCGGAAAGTCTCTGTAAAGGGCATATCAGACCTTTGGTTTCCCCGATAGCAGGGGGGTTCTTTTTTGTCAAAAAGAAAGATGGTGGCCTGCGTCCCTGCCTCGACTTTCGGGAGCTCAATAAAATTACCATCAAGAATGCATACCCCTTACCCCTGATTCCAGATCTGTGCAACCAACTTTCGGGGGCAAAATGGTTCTCCAAATTAGATCTTAGGGGGGCTTATAATTTGATAAGAATAAAAGAGGGAGATGAATAGAAAACTGCTTTTCTCACCATCGAAGGGTTATTTGAGAACCTTGTAATGCCATTTGGTCTCGCTAATGTTCCAGCAGTTTTTCTAAACTTCATCAACGTAATATTTGGGGACCTAATTGGCCGCTTTGTTGTCATTTATTTAGACGATATTTTGATTTACTCAACTGACGAGCACTCTCATTTATCACATGTAAAAACCGTTCTTCAGAGACTCAGGGAGAATCAATAGTTTGTGAAATTGGAAAAGTGTACATTTTTTGTCCAGGAGCTGACCTTTTTAGGGCTTATAATATCTCCACAGGGGTTTCGGATGGATCCCAAAAAAGTGCAGGCCATTGCAGAGTGGGTTCAGCCCCAGGACCTAAAGGGTCTGCAGCGCTCTTTGGGATTCTCAAATTATTATCGGAGATTTATTAAGGGCTTTTCATAGATAGTGAAACCCCTCACCAATCTCGCGTGTAAAAGTGCCGATATCAAAAATTGGTCTCTCCCAGCCAAACAATCTTTTTTGATTCTGAAAAATTGTTTTATGTCCGCTCCGATTCTGGTACAGCCTGATCCATCTCTGCCGTTTGTTGTGGAAGTTGATGCTTCCGAGGTGGGGGTGGGGGCTGTTTTGTCTCAAGGGCCAGCGACTCTGACTAATCTCAGACCCTGCGCATTTTTCTCCAAAAAATTCTCTCCGGCGGAGAGAAATTACGATGTGGGGAATAGGGAGCTCCTGGCAATAAAGTTGGCGTTTGAAGAATAGAGACATTTTTTGGAGGGGGCAGTGCATCCAATTACGGTCATCACTGACCACAAAAATCTGGAGTACATTAAAACAGCGAAAAGATTGACTCCCAGACAGGCCCGGTGGTCACTTTTTTTTTTCTCGGTTTCAGTTCTCTATCACTTTCCGGCCTGGATCTAAGAACGTGAAGGCAGATGCATTGTCACGAAGTTATGAACCATTGTCTGCCCCCGAGCCACCGTCATCCATTCTTCAACCTAGGGTGGTTATAGCTGAACTTTCGTCAGAATTGGAGCGGGAGATTGTGGGAGCTCAATCTTTAGCTCCAAGGGCCAGGCCTCCTCATAGATTGTTTGTACCTCAGCATTTGCGTTCTGAGCTGTTACGGGAGTTTCATGACTCTAAGTTGGGGGCTCACCCAGGTATTGCAGCCACATGTGAGGCAGTAAAAAGAGTGTTTTGGTGGCCATCTATGTCTGCAGAAATTAAGAAGCATGTCACAGCCTGTGGGGTTTGCGCCCGTTCAAAGAGCTCTCATTGCCGGCCGGCCGGAAAATTGGTGCCCTTGCCAATTCCGAGAAGACCATGGACTCATCTGTCCATGGACTTCATCACAAATCTCCCTCCATCCCGGGGTAACACGGTGGTCTGGGTAGTCGTAGATAGATTTTCAAAGATGGCACATTTCGTACCCATGGCCAAATTACCCTCAGCCGAGGTTCTTTCAAAGCATTTTCTTTCCCAAATCATTTGTCTCCATGGGGTACCGACTAATATTGTAACCGATAGGGGGACACAATTTATAGCAAAGTTTTGGCAAGCTTTTTGTAGGAAGTTGGGGATTTCTCTGTCTTTCTCCTCAGCCTACCACCCGGAGAGTAATGGACAAACTGAGCGCACCAATCACTCATTGGAACAAATCCTCCGGTGTTTGACTTCAACATTGCAAGATGACTGGTGTGACGCATTGCCCTTGGCGGAGTTCGCTTTTAATAACCGGATTAATCAATCCACTGGTAGGTCACCTTTTTTCAGTAATATGGGATTAAATCCGCATTTTGGTGAGTTTTCACGTTTGGATTCAAACTGTCCGGGGGTCGAAGATTCGGTCAGACAGATTGGTCATCTGTGGGCAAAGGTTCGAGCAAGTATTGGGAAGGCGCAGGAAAAATACAAACATTTTGCTGATAACAAAAGGGATCTGGGTCAGACTCTATACTGTGGGGATAAGGCATGGCTCTCGACATGAAACATAACGTTAAAACTGCCTTCCGCGAAGTTGGGCCCCAAATTTATTGGGCCCCATGTGATAACAGAAGTGATTAACCCGGTGGCTTATCGCTTGCTCCTTCCACCCTCTTTGAAATTGCATAACGTTTTTCATAGATCCTTACTGAAACTGGTGGGTTTGGTGCGGGAGGAACCCGCACCTTTACCGCCCCCGGTATCTGTGGACGGTCATATGGAATTCGAGGTACAAAACATCGTGCAGTCTCGGTGGGTTCGCGGGTCCCTACAGTATCTTGTCCACTGGAAGGGATATGGTCCGGAGGATCGATCATGGGTACCAGCCAGGTTAGTGCACGCAGATCGCCTGGTCAGGGCATATCATGCGCGGTACCCGTGGAGACCTGGGGGTCCGGAGGCCCCCCGTTGAAGGAGGGGTACTGTCATGGTTTATGCAGGATCCGGGACAGGTGGTGCAGGGGTCAATAGGGAGAGCCTCTCTTTGGGGCCAGGGAGGGATTTTTTAGCTTCAGGTGAGCACCCCTCCCTGTCGTTTATGCTCCTAATGTGAGTGTGCCCGACCCTGCTCCGTTTGTGCCTCTCGCCTGTTCCTGTACGCTTGCCTGGTGTATGACCTGTTTTGGACTCGGTTTACATCTCTTGGATTCTGACTTGGTACCCGTCTGCCCGATCCGTGTATGACCCCTGGCTTTGTCTTGACTTCTCTACGTTTGCTCCTCTGGTACCTCTGTTGTCATCTCGTGTTTTGACCCTCTGCTTCTCCTGACTACCCGCTGTTTCTCGCTCCTGTACTACGTTGCCTGACCTGTGCATGACCCCTTGGCTCTTCAGAATACGTTTTTTGAGTAATCTCTGCAGCACTGATACCTCTGACCAGTGTTGCTGCATCTCAGAGGTGAGCTCCGCCTACTTCTCTGACGTGCAGTCACATGGTAGGAAGGTCCTGCGGGCACTGAGAGCTTCTCTGCCGCTCCTCCCCTCCCGCAGGTCCTGGAGCAGGATTTCTTACCTGACGCCGATCTCCTGCCCGGCTGCTGGGACTACCGCGCCTCCAGTGCACTACCTGTCTGAATAGGGATCTCTGCCACCTGACAGGCACACCACTCCTGACTGCTGTCACGGTAAGCGTGACATGACTCAGAGGAATAAACCAAGGGGGTGTTGGGTAATATTTACCAAATTCTCCTAGCTCACTCGACCTCTGTTAAACGAGCATTCATATTGAAGTGGGAAAGAGACCTCGAGGTTACATTACAAGATTGGGAGGTCGCTAAGATATATAAAAATTCTCATGGTCCATCAGGCTGTGTAAGGGTCCAAGAAAATTCATACAAGGTTCTTACTAGGTGGTACACCACCCCTGACTCAAGAAAGATGTGGCAGCCCAACGCATCATCTAATTGTTGGAGATGTCTTGGCGAGAGAGGCTCCTTCTTGCACATATGGTGGCAATGCGACAAAATTCAACCATTTTGGGAGGGGGTGCTTAAAGTCTCGAAAAGACTTTGCCAGCTTCAAAACCCTCCATCTCTGAAAATGATCTTTCTGAACTGGTCAAGTGACTTTGAACAAAACAAACACTAAAAGCTTCTCATGCATTTAATAGCAGCAGCTAAAATGCTCATCCCCTTGTATTGGCTATCTCAGAACTGCCCTACTCTGTCAGAATGGTTGCACAAAGTAAATCAAATATACTATACAGAAGAAATAATAGCTATCACGACCTTTAGGCTAGGTAAATTTAGTTCGACCTGGGTGCCGTGGATACTCTTCAGAGAAAACGACGAATACATAGAGCTGTTAAACTCTCAGTAAATATATTTCAGTTTGCCCTAAATCTGAAGCTACGACGGCTGTTTAGCCAAACTATTAGGGCAGAATTACCGCTGAATGGACATCCCCACTGACGGGAATATAGACCCTTTTCCCAGACATTTCCCCCTTTCCCTCTCTCCACCCTCTTCTTCTCTTTTAATTCTGTATTTTCTCTTCAGTTAAAAGTTTGTAATTGGATGCGATTGATGTGCATAATTTACCGGCTGAGCTACGGCAAAGATTATATCTCTGGCTCATGATTATAAGCAGTAGATTATGTCTAGATTTCGCCTGTCTTTCTATTTAGAATAATGCTGCGCGTTACACTAAATGAGATGATAAGATGTGTATAGAAGGGCTGGCACAGTTATTCATGGAGCTATCGATGCTTTTTGTACTTAATCGCATGTAAGGTTACGATGTATTTTTCTGGTTAAAATAATAAAAAGATGTTTAAAACAAAACAAATCCTTCCCCTCAATTCTCCTCCCTCGCCTATTAAATATGTGCAACTCTATACTGGGAGATAGCTCTTTCCCTACTCAGGCTCTAGAAGCCAGAATATCATTAATTTACAAAGATGGCAAAAACGCTGAATTATGTAGCAACTACCGACCGATCTCCTTGCTGAACGTTGACCTAAAGATGTTCGCTAATATGGTTGCACGAAGAATTGCTAAATTCTTACCAGAATTAATCTCGTTAAACCAAACGGGTTTTGTGGGGGGAAGAGAGGGAAGGGATAATACACACAGAATTCTCCATCTTATGCATTTTGTGAGACAGAGAGGCTTTTCCTTGGTGCTCCTTGGGACAGACGCAGAGAAGGCATTAAACAGGGTGGACTAGACCTATCTAGGTGAGACGTTGACCTGCTTTGGCTTCCCTTCACAATTAGTTTCGGCCATATTGAAAATGTATAGAGACCCCTCTGCACGTATTGGGGTCAATGGCTCCCTGACAGATGCATTCACCATCCAAAATGGTACGAGGCAGGGCTGCCCTCTCTCTCTCCCATCCTTTTCATCCTAACAATGGAACTGCTACTATGTGCAATACAGCAGAGTTTGGAGATTGAGGGCATCAAAATAGGTAAAAATGACACTAAGACTGCGGCCTTCACCGACGATTTGTTGGTCTTGATGACGAACCCTCTTCAAGGTTTTCCTGCCTTGCTAAAAATCCTCGAGGAATATGGTAACCTTACAAACTTTAAGATAAATGCGTCAAAATCCGAAGCCCTAGACCTAAACGTACCCGCTCACACGCTGGATAGGTTGAAGGAGCTTTATCCGTTTACTTGGCCCAGTAGATATAATACTTATTTAGGTATTAAAATAGCCAGATCTGACAAAGATCTTTTTCAACTCAATTACTACCCCTTATTGGACAGAGTACAGACCACTATTAAGTCATGGAGAGATCCTTTCCTGTCATGGACAGGGAGGAAGAATCTTATAAAAATTCTGATACTTCCTGTCATGATCTCAGTGCGGGTTTGACTCGCACACGTGGGGTTAATGTCTGGAACCAGTGCTGATGACTGGCATTTCTGGGGTTAAAGGTTGTGATCCCGGTGCAGGCTTACCTGCACACCTGGGGCTATGATTGTGGCCTCTCCCTGGTTCTGGGGAGGCTTCTTATAGCCTCAGGACGCTCCCATCCCTGTCAGTTATACTCTTGCCCTTGGCATTGTGTGGTGACCCCTGAGTGTGTTTGTGCTGTGTTCTGGTTGCTTGAAAATCTGTGTATGACTCGCTCTGTTCTCTGGATATTGCTTTGGATTCTGCTTGGTACCTTCTATGTCTGTTTGGTTTTGACTGCTGCTTGACCCTGACTATCCGCTCTTTCTCATCCTTGGTACGTTACGGCTATCTCTGTGTATGAAACCCGTTTTGCCTGACTCTGAGTAATTCTGTATAGTGTGTTTCCATCTCACTAAGCAGGACGCTAAGCCCTGCCCCCTTGCAGTCACATGACCGTAGGTCCCGTGTCTGCTTGCTAAACTTCAGCATCCACAGGTCCTGTGTATCTGTACTTTCTGGCTGTACCTGACCCCGGTACCCCTACAGTGCGGGTGAGTCCCTGCTCAGCGGAGGCTGCACGCCGGCACTGACAGGATCCTGACACTCAGGACACGCGCACTGGCTCAGTGAGCAAGTACAGTGCGGTGTTCCTGACATTATAACTGACCATTAAGTTTTTGGGTTTTTTTTTTTTTTTTCTCTGCTGAGAAATATGGATCCCATACAATCTCTTGCTGAGCAAATGAAAAATCTGAGTCAGATGTTTCAGGGTTTATCTCTGGAGCAGCAAGCTCTGGCTCGTTCTCAGCAGAAGGTTTCTGAGACAGTGCGGGGAGCTCTAGCTGCTGGGTCTCTGGGGGCTGGGGCGAGTGATTTTGTTTTGGTGTCCCCAGAACCACCTGTTAAACTGCTTGATTTTTTTTCTGGGAACAAAAAGGAGTTCAGGGTCTTCATGGAGGGGTGCAAACTCTTCTTTAGTTTGAGGCCACGTTCCTCTGGGGACAAAAGTCAGAAGGTTGGGGTCATTATGTCTCTGTTAAGAGGGTCCCCACAAGCTTGGGCTTTCTCCCTTCCTCCCACTACCCCTGAGAGAGTGTCTGTGAATGCTTTTTTGAGGCCCTCGGGCACATATATGATGAGCCGGACCGAGTGCGATTGGCAGAGGACATGGTGATGAGTGTCTGTCAGGGGAAATACTCGGCTGAGTGGTTTTGCACAGAATTCCGCCGCTGGGCCACTCTCTTGGGACGATGCCACACTCCGAGGACTCTTTCGCAGAGGCTTGTCCGAGCGGGTTACAGGATGCCTTGGCATTATATCCCCCACCTAACTCTCTTGAGGACGCCATGACCCAGGCCGTCCGGATGGACCGCAGGCTGCGGGCCAGGGGGGTGATGCAGGCAGAAACTCCATTGTTCCCTAGTGGAAAAGAGACTGTTTCTGTACCCATGGACGTAGGGGCTCTCTCCCTGAAGGAAAAGGAGAGACAACGCCGGAGAGAAAAGCAGTTATGCTTCTACTGTGGTAAAACGGGACATTGGAAAAGGGAGTGTCCTGATTGTCCATCCTCAACCCGGTCGACAGGAAACGACTAGGTCTGGGTAGTCAGCGGGGAGACTTTTCAGACCCTCATGTACCCTTTTCCTCGTTTTCTAAGGTGTTCCTTCATTTGGAACTGTTAGTGGACGATTGTTGTTTTCCCTCTACAGCTTTCGTGGACTGCGGATCATGCATCAATCTCATTGACTCCCAATTGGTCACACGCTGTAAGATAGGGACAGTTAGACTTAAGGTTCCGATCAAAGTGGTGGCCATTGACTCCTCCCCCCTCACTAAAGAGGGAATTCTCTTTATGTCTGACTTGTTTTCACTCAAAGTGGGTGCTACCCATGTGGAAAATTAAGTTGTTTGGTTCTGGACAATCTACCAGCAGGATTGGTGTTTGGCTGCCCTGGTTACAACGCCATAACCCAGTCATTAACTGGAAAACAGGGGAGATTGTTCAGTGGGGGTTTAATGATTCGATGTTATGTGATAAGTCTGCCATATTGGCTGAACCTGTTAAATCTGTATCTGTGTCATCTGTCGAGCTGGAAGGTATTCCGGAGTACCTGAAAGAATTCGAAGATGTGTTCTCTGAAAGCGAGGCCGAGACGTTGCCGCCACATAGACCCTTTGACTGCGCTATCGAGTTAGTCCCGGGGGCTAAATTGCCTAAAGCCTGTCTCTTTAATTTATCTGGCCCTGAGCGCTTGGCCATGAAAGATTACATTGCTGAGAGTCTTCGCAAAGGACACATACGTCCCTCAGTCTCACCTGTGTCAGCAGGGGTTTTTTTTGTTAAGAAAAAAGATGGTGGTTTACGTCCCTGCCTCGATTTTCATGAGCTGAACAAGATTACTGTACGAAATACGTACCCCCTTCCATTGATTCCCGATTTGTGTAACCAACTTTCAGGGGCAAAATGGTTCTCCAAACTGGATCTTCGGGGGGGCATATAATTTGATAAGGGTCCGGGAGGGGGATGAATGGAAAAACGCGTTCCTCACGACCGAGGGACTGTTTGAAAATGTAGTCGTGCCATTTGGTCTTACCCATGCCCCAGCCATATTTCAGAACTTCATCAACGTGGTATTCTCGGATCTCATTGGTCGTTTTGTTGTCATTTACTTAGACGATATTCTGATATACTCACACGACAGTCAATCTCATCTGAATCATGTACGAACCGTTCTCCAAAGACTGAGGGAAAATCATCTGTATGCCAAATTGGAGAAATATGTGCTTTTTGTTCAAGAATTGTCATTTTTGGGATTAATTGTGTCCTGTGAGGGTTTTCGCATGGACCCCAAGAAGGTGCAGAACATTGCGGATTGGGTGCAACCCCGACACCTTAAGGGTCTTCAGCGCTTCTTGGGGTTCGCCAATTATTACCGCAAATTTATTCGGGGGTTTTCACAGGTGGTCAAACCACTCACAGATCTTACTTGTAAAGGTGCGGATGTGAGATACTGGTCCTCGCTCGCAAAAGAGGCCTTTGCGAACCTGAAAAGAAGCTTTATGTCTGCTCCTGTGTTAGTACAGCCAGATCCGTCCAAACCATTCGTCGTGGAAGTGGACGCCTCTGAGGTGGGGGTGGGGGCGGTGTTGTCCCAAGGGACTGCCACTCTAACCAACCTCAGGCCATGTGCTTTCTTTTCCAAGAAATTATCTGCTGCGGAAAGAAATTACGATGTAGGCAATAGAGAGCTTCTTACGGTCAAATTGGCGTTTGAAAAATGGAGGCACTTTTTGGAGGGGGCCAGTCACCCGATTACGGTGATCACGGATCACAAAAATTTGTCATACATTGAGTCTGCTAAAAGACTAACGCCCAGACAGGCCCGTTGGTCACTTTTTTTTTCCCGTTTTCAGTTTACGATTACATTTCGTCCAGGGTCTAAGAATGTCAAGGCTGATGCTTTATTGCGCAGTTTTCAGCCGGTGTCGCCCCCTGAGCCACCGTCTTTCATTCTTCACCCTGGAGTTGTGATAGCAGAGGTCTCATTTGAATTGAAACGGGAGATTCAGGGAGCCCAGTCGCTGGCCCCGGCGGCCGAGCCGGAGGGGAAGTTGTTTGTCCCAGGGCAACTTCGCCTGAAACTCTTGCAGGAGTTCCATGAATCCAAGCGGAGTGCTCACCCTGGTATTTCAGCCACACGTCTGGCGGTGGCTAGGATCTTTTGGTGGCCTACCCTTGGTTCGGACATAAAAAAATTCATTGCTGGTTGTGGGGTCTGCGCTCGTTCTAAAAACTCTCATAGCCGGCCGGCAGGGGAGCTGATACCCTTGGCAGTGCCCGAAAGACCATGGACTCACTTATCCATGGATTTTGTTACCAATCTCCCTCCATCTAAGGGTAATACAGTGGTATGGGTAGTGGTGGACAGGTTTTCTAAGCAGGCTCATTTTGTACCCCTGTCCGCACTACCGTCAGCTGAGACATTGTCAAGGTTGTTTGTGCAGCATGTGATCCGGTTGCATGGGGTACCCCTGAATGTGGTGTCTGATCGTGGTATGCAGTTTGTGGCTAAGTTTTGGCGTGCTTTCTGCAAAAAATTAGGGATATCTCTGTCCTTTTCATCTGCATACCATCCTGAGAGCAATGGTCAGACAGAGTGCACTAACCAGTCCCTGGAACAGATCCTCAGGTGTCTAACCTCTGCTAGACAGAATGACTGGTGCGATGCACTGCCGTTGGCTGAATTTGCTGTCAATAGTCGGGTGAGTCAATCCACGGGTATGACTCCTTTTTTGATCAATTATGGGTTCAGTCCTCATTTTGGTGAGTTTTCTCGTTTGGACTCGGAGTGTCCCGGGGCGGAGGGCTCTGTTCAGCGATTACAGAATACGTGGGCAGAAATTCAGCGGAGTATATCTAGGTCTCAGGGCAGGTATAAGTTTTTTGCGGACAGGAACCGAACACTAGGGCCCACGTTTCAGGTTGGAGACAAGGTTTGGCTCGCCACTCGAAACATTAAGTTGAAGGTTCCTTCAGCCAAGTTGGGTCCCAAATTCATTGGCCCATACAAGATTGTGGAAAAATCAATCCAGTGGCGTATAGGCTGTGCCTTCCACCCTCTTTCAAGATCCCTAACGTCTTCCACAAATCTCTAGTGAAACCTTTTGAAGCAGTCCGGGGAGACTCCGAGTCTGCTGCTTCTCCTGTTTTGGTCGAGGGGCAGGTGGAGTACGAGGTTGGTCATATTGTAGATTCCAGGTTGGTACGGCGGTCGGTACAGTACCTGGTTCATTGGAAGGGGTATGGACCGGAAGACAGGTCCTGGGTACCGGCCCGGTTGATGCATGCTAATCGCCTGGTGCAGGCTTTCCATGCTAAGTACCCGGGCAAGCCTGGGGGTCCAGAGGCCCCCCGTTGAGAGGGGGGTACTGTCATGATCTCAGTGCGGGTTTGACTCGCACACGTGGGGTTAATGTCTGGATCCAGTGCTGATGACTGGCATTTCTGGGGTTAAAGGTTGTGATCCCGGTGCAGGCTTACCTGCACACCTGGGGCTATGATTGTGGCCCCTCCCTGGTTCCGGGAGAGGCTTCTTATAGCCTCAGGACGCTCCCATCCCTGTCAGTTATACTCTTGCCCTTGGCATAGTGTGGTGACCCCTGAGTGTGTTTTTGCTGTGTTCTGGTTGCTTGATAATCTGTGTATGACTCGGTCTGTTCTCTGGATATTGCTTTGGATTCTGCTTGGTACCTTCTATGTCTGTTTGGTTTTGACTGCTGCTTGACCCTGACTATCCGCTCTGTCTCATCCTTGGTACGTTACGGCTATCTCTGTGTATGAACCCCGTTTTGCCTGACTCTGAGTAATTCTGTATAGTGTGTTTCCATCTCACTAAGCAGGACCCTAAGCTCCGCCCCCTTGCAGTCACATGACCGTAGGTCCCGTGTCTGCTTGCTAAACTTCAGCATCCACAGGTCCTGTGCATCGGTACTTTCTGTCTGTACCTGACCCCGGTACCCCTACAGTGCGGATGAGTCCCTGCTCAGCGGAGGCTGCACGCCGGGCTGACAGGATCCTGACACTCAGGACACGCGCACTGGCTCAGTGAGCAAGTACAGTGCGGTGTTCCTGACACTTCCCAAGTTCACGTATTTATTTTCAACTCCACCCATCCATGTCCCAAACTCTTTCCATTTCTAGAGTTAATTCTCTATTTTTCAAATACATTTGGAAGGAAGCGAGGCCCCGTATAAACTCACGTAGATTATCACTGCCGAAACGTAGGGGGGGAATGGGAGCCCCTGACATCAAAAACTATTATTATGCAGCTGTGCTATCTCGGTCAGTAGACCTGATAAGGAATTCTAATGACAAACAATGGGTCAACATAGAAAACACTCTCTCACCTATGCCTCTTAGGTCCCTCCTATTGACATATACCAAGTGTTGGAAACCCTCCTCCCCCAACAATCCCCTCTCCTTGACTCTGCTCAGGGTCTGATCGAATCTCAACACCTCATTGATATCTCCCTCGTCCCCATTACTGAAACTCTCAGATGTCATATCACCACCATTGGATGTACTAAGGGAGGGAGGGGACCTGGTGCGGAGACTGGGACAAATCTCTATTGATCAGATAATGGCTGGTGGTGCACTCCTCCCGCTGTCTGAATTGAATGACCACTTGACCCCCTTGAGCCTTAATTTTCTCCATTACAATTCCCTAAGAGAGCTATTGAAACGTATCCAATACTGTCTAGACACTTCACGCAAACTTACATCTTCTGAAATTCTCTGCTCCAGATCGTCAAGACCAACCAAGGTCTTCTCTACAATTTACCTGATGCTTCTATCTAAAGACCTGCCTCTGTAGAGAGCATACATTGCCCACTGGGAAAAAGACCTAGGTTATAAATTTTCAGTCACAAATAGACCACATCTAATCGCATTCGCTTGGCCTAACGAGTTGCGTGAAAACTCAAGAGAACGCTTTTAAAATAGTATCGAGATGGTACACTACACTGGCACAGACCTGTGTTTGGCGGTCTGGAGCACAGGCCAGTTGCTGGCATTTCGGGGAGGGGAAGGGAAATTTCATACATATCTGGTGCACATGTCCTGCCCTCCAACCCTTCTGGGCAACAACAGAGAAACTTGCTAGAGACACTACAGGGACCCCAGTGTCGCTGTCACCCAAATCAGCTTTGCTAAATCTCCCAATATGTTCCAAACAAAACCACCTTGGTTCTCAACATTATTGCCATGGCTAAACTTTTAATTCCTACTTTTTGGGGTTCAACCCAGACCCCCACTCTCCAACAATTGCTGCCAAAAGTTGACCAACTCTATCGTATGGCTGAAGTTGTTGCCTCTGTGAATCATACACAGCGTTCTTTCTTGGAAAACTAGCACCCATGGATTAAATACAAATCCTTCCTCAAGCCTTCCCAGAGATAAACCCATGACCTACTTGAAGCTTAGCCCGTCACTTGGTGGTGTCACATTTGGCACTTTTCACATGCATGGTTTGGTTTCCTGACACCCCTCACTGTCACTTTATCTGATTGATCGCTACCAGATAGCTCTATGCAGCATCATTCATCTTGGTCTTACCAACAGGTTTTCATCCTGAACCTCCTGCTTCACTGGGGATGCTGAATGCTCGCGTGGTGTGGGCCCGTCCGGTCTCCATCCAGCGTCATTCTGGTCACTTCCCCTCAATCGGAGTTACCCAGGATGGCATGTGATGTGACACTGTATCCTGGATCTAGCATGTGACACACCACCCGGGAGCTTCACAGATGCGTTTACCCACGTGGGGTATACTCACTGCCTCTGAGCTCTAATTGGCATTTGCCCCAGGTCATTCGGTTTACACCAATAAGCCATCAGGATACGACCCAACCACTTTTAGGTGTCATGCCAAAAACAGGGAAGATGTATATCTTTGTAACGTGTTAGCCAGTAGGCCAAAAACATCAACCTGGATAGGAAATAGCTGGTATAAACAATAACCACCAATGACAAGGACAAGGGGGACCGGCAGGTATCTTTGGTCAAATATCTTGACACCGTATAGAGATCTTTATATATTCTATACGGCGACCATAATTGGATTGGTCGTCAATTGACCATTTCTGTGTGCATGCGACTATAGAGGAGTGGAGCTTTGGTTTATGTGTTCCTTGCTCGGCATAGCAGCGTTTCATTTTTTATAAGACCTATTATGATCATCATGGTGGTGTGTCTGAGAATCTCCTTGAGGCCTTGTACATGTATTTTATAACCATCATTCTATTTCAATACCGGCATAGTATGGATCTAGCGCGATTCCATTGTTACAACCATAGTCTGACGCCACTTTTCTTTATTATTTATGGTGCCAACAACGGCTTGTGACCTAACTGGCCCTTCAGGCTGTTGTTGGACACCCTTGTCAGGTCTGACTTGCTAAGCAGTTGCTGACACCAGAACGGGAGACCAGCAGAAATTCCTGCATCTAAAATAATGTAATGACGCGTGCATGTCATGCGTGAATATTGACCTCATCGATACGAGTGTTCAAATGCCATTTAGTATCCTTGGGTCTTTATACACATATGTCCCCTACTGTGGACATATGATTTTCTATTTTTTATTTAGTGTGCGCGTGGCTCACATTTCTTGGCTCCTCCCCTTGGCAAATACAACTGGCGAGGTGTCCGTTTGATAATAAGGGGTACATGTAACAATGAAATTAGATTCTTAATTAGGTAGATATCAGATGGCATACTCAAACCATACCTCTTGTATGGTATATTATGATCAGCATAGTGATGCAGTCTATACACAGTATACCACTAGTGATTCTCTTATGCGGTGTCTTGTCTATATAGGACATCTATATTTTTATTGGTACCATTATTTTACGTTACCCTACACTTATGATGACATGACAGGATATGCTGCTGCTTCTACCTGCAGCATCTGCGCAGTACCATTCTTAGATCTAGCTCGATACCAGCCGTTACAAGTGGAAGGGCGGCTCAAAGATTGCAATAATACACGCCTTTCTTTGCGTCATCTAATTTGCATATCACGTGACCTGCGATCGCTTCTGTAAGATAACATGCCTTCGGGCAACTTGGTGCATGCGCACTTGCAATCGATCGGCCATCTTGGTATACCCTCTCCTTACTTCCTGTTGTTCACATCTCCGGCATTCAGCGCCATTTGCCTCCCTCTGCACTTACTGGCAAGTCTCCACGTGGGAGCACCATGCAGCGGCTGTAAGTTTGTTATTTAATTTGTTCTTATAAATACTCAGGTGTCTGGTTGACCCACCACCCTTGCCCCTGTCATCATTGGGCGGAAAAGTATTCACATTAGATATTTTAGGAAAGTCATCGATTCTTTTGAAAAAGGCTTTCTCTATTACCTCTGCTGAGCCGTAACACTCATCCATCCTCTTCCAGATCTCTTTGAGGCCAGTCTCAGGGCGGTTAATATTAATGTCTCTGATCATTACTGCGTGTTTGGCTAAATCTTCTCCCAGGTATTTGACTAAGAGGTCTATCTCTTCCCTGTGTTGTAGCCCCAAGTCTCTAGTGACATTTTGGAAGGAAGCTTTCCTAGCTCTGTAACCTTCAGCTTAGTCAGTGAATTTCATGAGTCCCATGGCAACCAGTTCACGTCGTGTGAAAAAAATTAGCAAATTCTGTTGTGAACCGGTTGTCAGCAGAGTATACTGGTGATGGGTTTGCCCTGATAGTGATATTGTCACGATCCATATTTGGATCTGTGTCAGAGTCTGGATTCTCTGATATAAACGTTTTTCCTTTCAGGCCATCGGGGGTTAATGTCAGTTTTTTCCCCCGATGGCCGCTGGTGTTACTACATGTTTAATTAGACAGCAGGTGTGACCACTCCCTCCTTCCTATAAAGGGTCATCAGGTGCTGCACTCACTGTTGATGGTATTATTCTTTTGGAGACCAACCAACCTGGACTCAGGAGCAGGCTGTGTTGCAGTGGAGCTCCAGCTATTCCCTTCTTCTGGTGCCGTACTCTGCTGCTCGGAGCATTAGCAGCAGATAAAGCTAAGTTTGCTTTTGTAGTTTATTTAACCCTCAGGTGTCTGTATTATCTTTCGTTTGTTATTTGGTGCAGTACACGTTTTCCCTGTCTCACCTCCTGGGGAAGGGGTTGGGGGTTTATTCAGGGCTTAACAGGAGATAGGGACAAGTCAGGGACTTGGGCCTCACTACCATCAAGTGTACCCCCAAGTTAAGGAAAGTCAGGGCACCTCCTTAGCCTGAGGGGCAGTTCAGGGGCCCAGGTTCCACGTCTCCTGTTTTCCCCCTACTGAAACGTGACATTATCACCAACCAACACTTTTTTTCTTCTGGTGAGCCATGGCCCAAATGCATACCTTTGTCCAATTGCTGCAGACCCTCAGAGGAGCATGGGGTGCTGCGGGGTGTGGTGGAGCAGCAGCTGCAGCAGTTGGAGGGGTACGGGGCCTCAACTCAGATGCAGGCTCAACCAGAGCCCAAGTTATCTCTCCCAGACGGGGTTTCTGGAGAGAGAAATAATTTTTTGTTTTTTCAGGAGGCCTGCAAGCTACACTTCAGGCTTCGCCCTCATTCATTGGGGAGTGAGGAACAGCAGGTAAGATTCATTATAGCCCTCCTTGAGGTGATCCCCAATCCTGGCCCTTCTCCCTGCCAGCGTCCAGGCCATTGACTCTGTCCCACTGACCCAGGGGAGGTTGACCCAAGTCGTAGAAAATATACATCTGCGCATAGGGACTCATCATGTAGAGTTCCTGTCATGCTACATCTTGGGGGGAATGCCATCACCTATCGTTTTAGGCCTCCCTTGGTTGAGAAAACACTACCCGGTCATAGATTGGCGGTCTAGGGAAGTAGTCAGTTGGGACCAGTTGTGTGAGGGCTGCTGCCTGGGGGCTACTGTCTCTGCCGTCATACTAGAACTGTCCCTTTCTTCTCCAGTGGAGGCAGCAGAGGTGCTGCCAGGGAGTAGGGGCAAGTCTCTACCCTCACCACATGCTAACCCTGGGTATCGGAGTCCTCTTAGGAGGAGGGGTCAGAGGAGTTTGGTGACTTCTTCTGAGCATGGTGGGGGTGTGAATGTGATGACACAGGGGGACGCCTCTGTTGTCGGTGTGGTGAAGAGTTCACGATCTTGTGGCAAACGTGTGCTTGGCAATAAACGTTCTGGTCTGGACCTGTGTGTGAATGAGTATGTATGGCTGTCCACCAAAAACATCTGGTGGAAGTGTGCTGCTGGGATCTGGAGTTCTCGGGTGATCGGGCCGTATCGGGTGTCGGCCATCCTCGGCCCGGGGACTTACCAGCTGGAGCTACCCCCAAAATTGCCCATACACAGCTCATTCCCCAGGTCGGCACTCTGGAGATTTGTGGTGCCTCCGGCGCATACGTTGCCACTTCCATCTGCCCACGTTTGCCATAAACCTGCGAGTCAGGTGATTGCTGAGGTGAATTCTGGTGGATCTAGGCGTCCTCACCGTAGGTGGTTTTCTGGTGAGGTGCAGTGTTGAGGTCCAGAGGCCCCTCATTGTAAGGGGGGTACTGTCACGATCCATATTTAGATCTGTGTCAGGGTCTGGATTCTCTGATATAAACGTTTTTCCTTTCAGGCCATCTGTAGTTAGTCAGTTTTTGCCCCCGGTGGCCGCTGGTGTTACTACAACTGTAGTTGGTCTGCTGCTGGATCTCCCCCTGGTGTCTGCTGGTGTTACTACATGTTTAATTAGACAGCAGGTGTGACCACTCCCTACTTTCTATAAAGGGTCATCAGGTGCTGCACTCACTGTTGGTGATATTATTCTTTTGACCAACCAAGCTGGACTCAGGAGCAGGCTGTGTTGCAGTGGAAATCCAGCTATTCCCTTCTTCTGGTGCCGTACTCTGCTGCTCGGAGCATTAGCAGCAGATAAAGCTAAGTTTGCTTTTGTAGTTTACTTAACCCTCAGGTGTCTGTATTATCTTTCGTTTTTATTTGGTGCAGTACACGTTTTCCCTGTCTCACCTCCAGGGGAGGGGGTGGGGGTTTAGTCAGGGCTTAGCAGGAGATAGGGACAGGTCAGGGACTTGGGCCTCACTACCATCAAGTATACCCCCAAGTTAAGGAAAATCAGGGCACCTCCTTAGCCTGAGGGCAGTTCAGGGGCCCAGGTTCCATGTCTCCTGTTTTCCCCCTACTGACTTGTGACAGATGTGAGGTGCGTTCATACCTGTTATTATCCTCTGGGTGGCGCCAGCCAGTGCCATATTGCTTTCGTCAGATGTGCGAGTTGTCAGCAAGGTGATTCACGTTGGTTACCTGGTGAGGGGCAAGGTAGTCATTAGCAGAGTTGCTTTGCTCCATGTTTCCCTGGAGCTGAGCCTCATGATGACTCTCGCTTTCTTCACTGGAGACGTAGTGTTCTTGTTCCGATGCCGGTTCAGGGTTATAGTTTGGATCAGAAAGTTCATTAACATACTGGGATGTGCGTTGTGGTGAATCTTGCAGTAGAAACTCCAGACTTGACGTACTGCTTTGGTTATGCAGCTCACGGTTTTGTGCGGCTCCTAGAGATTCTGCTTCGGCTAGGGCTGCAGCAGCTTCTCTTTTTGCTGCTAGGCTCTATAAGGTGGCATCCATGCGTGCCTTCTCTAACAGCATCTTTCTCATCTTTTTCTAATCGTAATCTTCTCTCTTGAACCTCTCTCTCTGTGTGACCTCTCTTGGTCATCTAGGCGTGCTTTCTCTAATTTAAGTTGCATCTCTTCTTCAGCAAAGCTTGCTCGCATTTTGGCGGCTTCAGCATTTGCGCGGGCAATGGTGACCGCGCTACTGATGGATGTAGTCTTTGAGGAGACGGAAGTAACAGATTTTGTCCTGTGTGATTTGTGGAACATGGTGTCTTGGGGGAATGCTTGGCTGTGCAGAGATTGCTGTAGCTGTATTAAGTCTCTGTGCCAGTGACTTGAATCTCAGTAGCTGGATGTCTGCAGTTTCACTAGTTCCTACAAGCTGGATGGCTGTCTTTTCAATGAATCCCACTAGCTGGATGGCTACCTTTTCACTGTTCTGTACTCACTGAATGAAGCAGAAATGTGCAGCTATACAGACAGCTAAACTGCTATACTGGGGTCAAATAAGGAGACTGCAGTTGAGACTGTGCTTTTATTGAACTTGTTGGTATAATGATGCGGTGGAACTGAAAACAATATAAACAATATAATACACATAATCAGTACAGGGTACAACAGATATACACATTATATATGACATACATTGTGGATGAACATTTACACACTAGTAGCTGACCAGGGAGCAGGACTGAAATTAGGACAGGAATTAGCTATAAATACACCTACCAGAAATGCAATCACAAGGGGAAAGCAATGGGAGAGATCATTCTCAGGTACAGGCTGAAGGAAAATGGAGGAAAGTAGAGGGAAAGCTACCATAATGCTTTGCAAAAGAAGGGAGGGGATGCAGACATTAAGAATGGAAAAAAAACAACACGATAAGACTGTGATTATGACTCTGGCCACTAGAGGGAGCCAAAACACTGCAAATGTTAACAAACAGATAATCAGAGATTACAAATCAGATATTGGAGACAGAACACTCATACTCAATAAGTATGGTGCACTTAATCTCATTTCAACCTTGATGGTGACACTCTCTTAGGATACATTTTACTCTATGATAGCACTTTTACACATAGCCACTAGATGGAGCTACAACATTTGACATTTGCTTGAATTTTTATATCTACACAAATTATATATTTTCATGTCTTAACTATATACTATTTAACATTATGAGCTGTGTATTTTTGTATTTATTTGTATGTATACATGTTTGATTACCACTTCTGTCTCTGTAAAAATCCCCTTTAACCCCTTTCCGACATCGGGTGTAAATGTACACCGAAGTCGGACTCCCTCCCTTTGATGTGGGCTCTGGTGCTGAGCCCACATCTTTTCCAGCACATGTCAGCTGTTTTGAACAGCCTCTGACAGCGGCATTTGATGCACAATTCCGGCAAGTGTACCAGAAATCTAGCTCATCTGTGACCATGTCACATCATCGTGGGTCACCAATGGGTTGCAATGACAGCCAGAGGTCTCCAGAAGATCTCTATGGTTGTCACTGCCGGATTGCTATGAGCAGCACCGGCTAGCGGAAATGGCATGGACCAGGGAACGTCCTGCCGAAACCCCGTTCTCCTTTTAACATGGGCAAAACGCTACTCACTCAACACAGGGTGAGAGTAACACAGTGTGTCAATGCTTTATTGAACCAGAAAACAGGCCGATAACCCATAGAACAGTCCCAGCAAAATACCCAAGATGGTGCACATTACAGAATCTCACCCTTCCTCTGAATCGCCAGGATAATGGCAGCTGTGACTTCAGATATTCCAGGGTCACTACCCCACCTGTGGCTTGCACACAGAGAGGAGGTAACAACAAGCGTAGGAAGATGACAGTCCATTTAGTCCATACAAGGTACAAGGCCAGTGATCCGAGGATCACAACCTGGAATTCATCTTCCAGGAATGACTAAGCCACCTGTGGCAAGCACACAGAGGGGAGGTAACAACAAGTGTAGGAAGATGACAGTCCATTGGGTCCATACAAGGTACAGAGCCAGTTGATCTGAGGATCACAACCTGGCTTCTCCAAACAGATCCATGGTTCAGCGATAGTCATTGAAGGTGAACTGTATTCTTCCAACCGAGGCTGAAAACCCCTAGGTTGTTTCCTATAGAATGATAGATCCGTGTCCCTCATGATGGAGCCATGATATAAAATGGCTGCTAAACACAAGCCGCGGAGACACCATCACGTGTTTCTCAACACAAGCAGTGACTAGCCAGGTCTTTCCCCGGGAAGGAACAACCACGGGAAGGGCAGTCTCCAATGAAGGAAACCACCTATGCCAAAACATGGTATCCATCCACAGACAGCTGTTTCGGGGTATTGCCCCTCATCAGTGTGGAGTAGTTTCCTACTCCACACTGATGAGGGGCAATACCCCGAAACAGCTGTCTGTGGATGGATACCATGTTTTGGCATAGGTGGTTTCCTTCATTGGAGACTGCCCTTCCCGTGGTTGTTCCTTCCCGGGGAAAGACCTGGCTAGTCATTGCTTGCATTGAGAAACACGTGATGGTGTCTCCGTGGCTTGTGTTTTGCATGTTTTTGCATATTTCCCATAAGGGATGGGAGCATTGCTCTAGAATCACTGCGTTGAGAAACATGTGATGGTGTCTCCGCAGTGTTGGATGTTGATCTCCATGAGTTCATTCATCCTCATTTTTCACAGTCTTTTACTAGGCATTGCTCCTACTAGCCAGTTTCCTACTCCACACTGATGAGGGGCAATACCCCGAAACAGCTGTCTGTGGATGGATACCATGTTTTGGCATAGGTGGTTTCCTTCATTGGAGACTGCCCTTCCCGTGGTTGTTCCTTCCCGGGGAAAGACCTGACTAGTCATTGCTTGCGTTGAGAAACACGTGATGGTGTCTCCGCGGCTTGTGTTTTGCATGTTTTTGCATATTTCCCATAAGGGATGGGAGCATTGCTATAGAATCACTGCGTTGAGAAACATGTGATGGTGTCTCCGCAGTGTTGGATGTTGATCTCAGCGTCCAATCAGCGTCCAGTGCAGTCGGGGACAGCGCTCAATCAGCCGCAGAGATTATTCCATTAAAAAGATTAAAAAACATTAGTATCACCGACTGCCTCCAATGTCCTTTCCACCCGCCCGGCCTCGCGGTCCCAGTAAGGCTTTGCGACTTAGACCCGCGATGACGTCACTCTCGCGAGAGCGCGACGTGGTCAGCGGTATAAGCCGCAAAGCATTACTGGGAACGCGAGGCCAGGAGCGTGGAAAGGACATCGGAAGCCGTCAGAAGGTGGCAATGGGTAAGAAAAACAAAAAAACAAACATACTCACCTTCCGGCGGCCCTCAGACTATTTTCCTTCTCTCTTCAACGCTCCCGACATCGCGGTCCCAGTAATGCTTTGTGGCTTATACCGCTGATGACATCCCCACTCACGAGAGTTACGTCATCTACGGTCTTTAGCGCTAAACATTACTGACACCGCGATGCCGGCCGCGTGGAGAGAGCGGGGGGGAGGAAAGTGGGGGTTGCTGATTGGTCGCGGACAGAGGGCTGCGACGCTGATTGGTCGCGGCTACACGGAAAGGGGGTGAGGGGACCATGCATACCAGGATTGGGGGGTGAGGGGACCATGCATACCAGGATAGGGGGTTGAGGGTACCATGCATACCAGGATAGGAGGGTGAGGGGACCATGCAAACCAAGAATGGGGGGTGAGGATACCATGCATACCAGGATTGGGGGGTGAGGGGACCATGCATACCAGGATTGCGGGGTGAGGAGACCATGCATACCAGGATTGGGGGGTGAGGGGACCATGCATACCAGGATTGGGGGGTGAGGGGACCATGCATACCAGGATTGGGGGGCGAGGGGACCATGCATACCAGGATTGGGGGGCGAGGGGACCATGCATACCAGGATTGGGGGGCGAGGGGACCATGCATACCAGGATTGGGGGGCGAGGGGACCATGCATACCAGGATTGGTGGGAGAGGGGACCATGCATACCAGGATTGGCGGGTGAGGGGACCATACATACCAGGAAAGGGGGGTGAGGGGACCATGCATACTAGGATTGGGGGGTGAGAGGACCATGCATATCAGGATTGGGGGTGAGAGAACCATGCATATCAGGATTGGGGGTGAGAGAACCATACATATCAGGATTGGGGGGTGCATTATTGCATTATTATTAAATCTTCAAAAATAAACTGCACATAAATTCTAGAATACCCGATGCGTTAGAATCGGGCCACCATCTAGTATATATAATTATCCCTGGATTAGAAGATTCACTGACAAAAGGATAAAACTAAACTTTATTAATTCCACATATAAAGTGAGTGAGGGGGTGAGGAGACCATGCATACCAGGATTGAGGGGTGAGGGGACCATGCATACCAGGATTGGGGGTGAGGGGGCCATGCATACCAGGATTGGGGGGTGAGGGGACCATGCATACCAGGAAAGGGGGGTGAGGGGACCATGCATACCAGGAAAGGGGGGTGAGGGGACCATGCATACCAGGATTGGGGGGCGAGGGGACCATGCATACCAGGATTGGGGGGCGAGGGGGACCATGCATACCAGGATTGGGGGCTGAGGGGACCATACATACCAGGAAAGGGGGGGTGAGGGGACCATGCATACCAGTATAGGGGGGTGAGGGGACCATGCATACCAGGAGAGGGGGGTGAGGGGACCATGCATAAGAGGATTGGTGGGTGACGGGACCATGCATACCAAGAAAGGGAGGTGAGGGGACCATGCATACCAGGATTGGGGGGTGAAGGGACCATGCATACCCCAAAAGTGGGATAAGAGGACCATGCATACCAGGAAAGAGGGGTGAGAGGACCATGCATACCAGGATTGGGGGGTGAGAGGACCATGCATACCCCAAAAGGGGGTAAGAAGACCATGCATACCAGGAAAGAGGGGTGAGAGGACCATGCATACCAAGAAAGAGGGGTGAGAGGACCATGCATACCAGGAAAGAGGGGTGAGAGGACCATGCATACCAGGATTGGGGGGTGAGAGGACCATGCATATCAGGATTGGGGGTGAGAGAACCATACATATCAGAATTGGGGGTGAGAGAACCATACATATCAGGATTGGGGGTGAGAGAACCATACATATCAGGATTGGGGGTGAGAGAACCATACATATCAGGATTGGGGGTGAGAGAACCATACATATCAGGATTGGGGGGTGCATTATTGCATTATTATTAAATCTTCAAAAATAAACTGCATATAAATTCTAGAATACCTGATGTGTTAGAATCGGGCCACCATCTAGTATATATAATTATCCCTGGATTAGAAGATTCACTGACAAAAGGATAAAACTAAACTTTATTAATTCCACATATAAAACTACTGTATACCCACAATTCTCCCCTGAAGGTTAGTCAAAAGGTGACTCTCCAAGTCTCTCATTTCTATGGGTTTTTTCGTCCTCACCAAAGGCGACTCATCAGGAGACTATTTAATACTGACCTATATTCAAGCAAGACTAGACGAAGAAAAACCTAAAGTCATGTATCATGTTATCCGAAACAGTCAGAAAACTAGTCATACATTGACAGATAATATAACCAAATCTTACACTGAAATAATGCAAGAAAAAGAAGGCATAGGCCAAAAATACATATAAAATCTCAATTTATTATCCAAAAATTAAAATAGTAGCAAGACAAGGAAATTTCCAAAAGACATGCCAAGGTAAGTATTCACACTAGAGTAGTAAAAAACCGCGTATTGTAATCACCAAGGAACAAAAATGAGCTCTAAAAAATCTCTTTTTTTGTAAATAAATAATGTGCTTAGTTCCTATTAGAGAAGCTAAATGACAGCTCATGAAATATATATGAAAAATTATATTTATATGTTAATTACAAGAAAAATGTGCACATTATACATAGAATATTATATAACATATAGTTACAAAGGGATATAAATATATAAAATGCTCAGTGCATAATTCCTGTCCCCAGACAACATGTTCAATAAAAGCTGCAACTGTTAGTATATAGTTGTAAATATCGGTTATATTTGCATAAAACAAGATTGCATAAATTATGACTATCTGTTGTAGATGTTGGTCTATTAGGCATTGCTCCCACCTAGCCAGAATCCTACTCCACACTGATGAGGGGCAACACCTCGAAACAGCTGTCTGTGGATGGAGACCTGGCCTTGGTATTTCCCTTGTCATATCTCTAAACTCGTAAAGAGCTGGATATTGACTTAAAGGGCCACTTAACATTGTGGTAATGGTGGTTTCCGAAAGGAGCCACCCCTTGGCTGGGTCCTTCCCTGGAGGAAGATCTGGCTAGTCCCGTGTTTGAGACTCTTAACCCCTTAACGACCAGGGGTATTTTAGGTTTTACATTTTCATTTTTCCCTCCCCTTCTTTCCAGAGCCATAACTTTTTTATTTTTCCGTTTATATGGCCATGTGAGTGCTTATTTTTTGCGGGACGAGTTGTACTTTTAAATGACATCATTGGTTTTACCATATCGTGTACTAGAAAACGGGAAAAAAATTCCAAGTGCGGTGAAATTGCAAAAAAAGTGCAATCCCACACTTGTTTTTTGCTTGGCTTTTTTGTTAGGTTCACTAGATGCTAAATCTGACCTACCATTATGATTCTCCAGGTCATTACGAGTTCATAGACACCAAACATGTCTATGTCCTGTTTTATCTAAGTGGTGAAAAAAAATTCCAAAGTTTGCTAAAAAAAAAAAAAAAAAAAAAAAAAAAAATTTGCGCAATTTTCCGAGACCCGTAGCGTCTCCATTTTTCATGATCTGGGGTCGGGTGAGGGCTTATTTTTTCCGTGCCGGACTGACGTTTTTAATGATACCACTTTTGTGCAGATACGTTTTTGATCGCCCGTTATTGCATTTTAATGCAATGTCTTGGTGACCAAAAAACCGTAATTCTGGCATTTTGAATTTTTTTCTCGCTACGCCGTTTAGCGATCGGGTTAATGCTTTTTTTTATTGATAGATCGGGCGATTCTGAACGCGGCGATACCTAATATGTGTATGTGGGATTTTTTTTTTACTGTTTTATTTTGATTGGGGCGAAAGGGGGGTGATTTGAACTTTTAGGTTTTTTTAATTTTTTTTTATTTTTTAAACATTTTTTTTTTTTTAACTTTTGGCATGCTTCAATAGCCTCCCTAGGAGGCTAGAAGCTTGCGCAACCCGATCGGCTCTGCTACATATGGGCGATGAGCAGATTGCCCATATGTAGCAGATTTACTGCTGTGCTTTCAGCGCTGACCACCGGGTGGCGCTGAAAGCCATATGCCTGGAACAACCATAGAGGTCTCTATGAGACCTCTGGTTGTCCAGGCAACATGACGCCGACCCCCGATCACGTGACGGGGGTCGGCGATGACGTCATTTCCGGCCCGGCGGCCGGAAATGCTATTTAAATGCCCGCTGTCAGCTTTGACAGCGGCATTTAACGAGTTAATAGGCGCGGGCGGACGGCGATTCCGCTCGCGCCTATTGCGGGCACATGTCAGCTGTTCATAACAGCTGACATGTCCCGGCTTTGATGCGGGCTCAGCGCCGGAGCCCTCATCAAAGCAGGGGAAATGTCTGATGACGGACTGTGTCCGTCATTGGACATTAAGGGGTTAAATGAGGCTCCACGGACTTTATTTACATATTCGTATTCCCCAGGGAGCAATGCACCTAGGATTTCACTGATTGAGCGCCTTTGCCGGCTGCCGCAGTGTTTTCTTAGACTGGTCTCCCTGAGGTCAGTAATTGTTTCAAACTGTTAGTATATAGTTGTAAATATTGGTTATATTTGCATAAAACAAGATTGCATAAATTATGACTATCTGTTGTGCATTAGGAGAATGTGCATATTAAGCATAAAGTGCTATCTGACAATGGTAATATATAGGTAAGGGATATAATTATAATAGCCTGGTCAGTGCTCAGTAACTGTCCCAAAGTACACATTCAATAGCCGCTGATACTCTTGATATATACCTGCAGATGCCAGCTAAATTGCATAAAACGAGATTGCATAGTATAATGTGACTGCGGCTGTCAAAAAACTTACATGTAAGTAAACGCTGGTATTGCTGGTTTACAGGTACCCGGTCTACCCCGACAGCGCCGTTTCGCCGTATGGCTTCCTCAATAGGGGGCAACATGTGTGTGAAATGAGCGCACTCCTGTATGTTTGTCCATTATAGTAGGTTTTTTTTAACCTGAAAGTGGCATATATAATAGGATATGGTAGGGTTCAGACAGGACCCGTCAGAGAAGTGTCACCTTGCCGCGGTTGATGGGAATACATGAATTGGCCAAATCATGCGCTAAGAACCTTCGCTTTTGTAAGTACATCTTGCTGAGGGACAGAGCGTTTGAAAATTTTTATTTCCATTGACATCATATGTCTTGGCATTCACAGGGTGCTGCTGTGCTTATATATATATATATATATATATATATATATATAATCTTCAAAAATTTAATGTATGGGAACTGAAGAATCCACTTGATGGTCTGTATATATATATATATTCAAATACCATATCACATCGGGCCAAGAAAATTCCATCTAGATATTCAATACTACAAAAATAAAATAAAACAATTAAAACCAACATAAAAAAACCACACACTTAAAAAACAAGAATAACGGTGGAAATATTAGGAAAACAGGGGGTATTATAGAAACGCATCGAAACCTAAAGTTTCATTGAGTCCTTGATGAGTCCTACTCCCAAGCAGATAAATCCATTTGCTTTCTCTCAGCGCAAGCACCTTAGCAAGATCCCCTCCCCTGAAACCCAGATTGACTTGATCAATAGCCAAAATTCTGAGACCAGAGGGATCACTGTTATGGAACTGCTTAATGTGCCTCTGCAGAGTTTTTAAAATACTATAATCTTCAATTTCTGCTGACTTCTCTATATCCCTTACATATTCCCTGGTTCTCACTCTTAACTCACGCGTCGTTAAACCCACATAAACCTTGTTGCAAGGGCATCTGGCATGGTATATGACTCCTTTGGAAATGCAAGTAAGTCTTTTGCGTATCTGAAAAGTTCTGGAACCATCATGGTTGTCAAAGGCATTACCTTTATAATGATTACCATATGCCTTACAGGAACCACATGGAAAAAAGCCATTCAATTCTAATCTATCCATATTTGGTGGATCAATGGAATAGTGACTATGTACAAGTAAGTCTTTCAAATTTTTTGCACGTCTTGTTACTGTTAATGGACGATCAGGCAGAATTTTTCTCAAAACTGGATCTACCTGCAATATATTCCAATGCTTTTGTAAAATTGCTACCAATTCTGGCCACTGTTTGTTATAACCAGAAATAAACCTTACATGTTTCTTATCCATTGTTTTTCCATGGGTCCTATTACCATATAAAAGTTCTTCCCTGGAGACTTTTTTGGCTTTTTTGTATCCCCTCTTTATTTGCCTATGGCTGTATCCTCGATCACTAAACCTACAAGCTAAGTCAGATGCCTGCTGCTCATAGTCTTCCTCTCTTGTGCAAATTCTTTTTACCCTAAGGAATTGCCCTGTAGGAATCCCGTTAATGGTTGATTTATGATGTGCCGATGAAGCGTTTAGTAATGTATTTGTGGCAGTTTTTTTCCTGAATACATTGGTAATAATTCTACCATCCCTCAAATCCTCAATCTCCAAATCCAGAAATTCAACTTTTCTCCCAAAATTGTAAGTTAGCTTAATATTAAAATTATTTTGATTAAGCCTATCCATTATCAATGTCAGATTATCCACAGAACTCTCCCAAACAAAGAGGACATCGTCAATGTAACGACTCCATCCTTGAATAAATTCACTGCCAATGATACCATCATCATGAGAGATTTTTCGTTCCCAATAGCCTATAAATAAATTAGCATATGCAGGGGCGCAAGTAGCCCCCATCGCTGCTCCTTGTTGTTGTAAATATATCCCTTTATTGAACGTAAACACGTTATGCTCCAAAACAAATTTGAGCAATGTCAAAATCAATTCATTTAACGGGGGTTCCAAATTACTTTCATATAGATAATGAGAGACTGCCATTAACCCGTCTTCATTCTTAATAGATGAATATAATGCCTCCACGTCCACTGTAACCAAGACAGCTTCTTCTTCTATCTGCAAAGAATCCAGTCTTTGCAACATCATGGTGGTATCTTTTATGTATGGAGGCAGATTTTGCACCAACGGTTGGAGATAATAGTCAATCACTGTACTGACCACTTCACATAAACCACCCATACCAGAGACAATGGGCCTCCCCGGAGGATCCAAAGGATCCTTATGGATTTTAGGCAACAGGTAAAAATTAGCCAGTTTAGGTTGTAGTTTTTTTATCGTGTCCACTAATCTCTTAGGGATAATCCCATCCTGATAGGCAGTTTCTAAAATATCAATCAGTTGTTGCTGAAATTGCGTCAAAGGATTATAACTAGAGTTGAGCGATACCGTCCGATACTTCAAAGTATCGGATCGGAATGGATCGGCCGATCTTAAAAAAAAAGTATCGGTATCGCCGATTCTGATACCGGAAGTCCCATTCAAGTCTATGGGACTTCCGGTATTGGAATAAGAAAAATCCTGTTTTTCCCTTGTACAGCCTCTCTGGGGTCTGTACGGGCCTTTCGGGGGGCTGTGCCGGCCTGCCAGGGGGTCTGTGCAGGCTCCGGTGGGCTGTGCCGGCCTGCCGGGGGGGCTGTGCCGGCCTGCCGGGGGGCTGTGCCGGCCTGCCGGTGGGCTGTGCAGGCTCCGGTGGGCTGTGCCGGCCTGCCGGGGGGCTGTGCAGGCTCCGGGGGGCTGTGCCGGCCTGCCGGGGGGCTGTGCCGGCCTGCCGGGGGGCTGTGCAGGCTTCGGGGGTCTGTGCAGGCATCGTCCGATGGGACTACAAGTCCCATCGGGCGATGCCTGCTACCATGACAGTGATTGACACATTAGCCAATGATGGGACAGTAGTAGTCCCATCATCCGGCTAATGTGTTGAATGTAAAAAAAAAAAAATTACATGCTACATACATACAACATGCATACTACATACATGCTACATTCATACTACATGCTACATTCATACTACATATATACTACATGCAACATACATACTACATATATACTACATGCAACATACATACTACATATATACTACATGCATGCAACATGCATACTACATGCATGCAACATGCATACTACATATATACTACATATATGCTACATACATACTACATATATACTACATGCATGCTACATACATACTACATGCTACATACATACTACATGCTACATACATACCACATATATACTACATACATACTACATGCATGCTACATGCTACATACATACCACATACATACTACATACATACTACATGCTACATACATACTACATATATACTACATGCAACATACATACTACATATATACTACATGCATGCAACATGCATACTACATATATACTATATGCTACATACATACTACATATATGCTACATACATACTACATATATACTACATGCATGCTACATACATACTACATGCTACATACATACTACATATATACTACATGCATGCTACATACATACTACATGCATGCTACATACATACTACATACATACCACATATATACTACATACATACTACATGCTACATACATACTACATATATACTACATGCATGCTACATACATACTGCATGCTACATGCATGCTACATACATACTACATACATACTACATACATACCACATATATACTACATACATACTACATACAATACATTCATACAATACATACATAGACATACAGTACATATAACATAGAGTAACATACTTACCAATACTTGTCACATTGTTCCCCGAAGCCATTGTCTTTTACGGAATAAATATTAACATAACAAACCGCAAAAATACTCACCCACGATCCGAAGCAGTCCACGAGTGTGTCCCACGACGATCTTGGGTAGAGAACTGCAGCATCAGCTGTTGCTGCCGTTCTCTACGGGCTGCAGGAATCCAATGACGGAAGGTAGGTATCCTTCCGCACTGTATTCCTCCGCCACTTTAAAAAAAAAAAAGTCCCTAGTCTCACTTTATGCCATTGCTGTGTGGGAAATTCCCATGCAGCCATGGCATAAAGTGAGACTAGGGACTTTTTTTTTTTTAAAGTGGCGGAGGAATACAGTGCGGAAGGATACCTACCTTCCGTCATTGGATTCCTGCAGCCCGTAGAGAACGGCGGCATCAGCTGATGCTGCAGTTCTCTACCCAAGATCGTCGTGGGACACACTCGTGGACTGCTTCGGATCGTGGGTGAGTATTTTTGTGGTTTGTTATGTTAATATTTATTCCGTAAAAGACAATGGCTTCGGGGAACAATGTGACAAGTATTGGTAAGTATGTTACTCTATGTTATATGTACTGTATGTCTATGTATGTATTGTATGAATGTATTGTATGTAGTATGTATGTAGTATATATGTGGTATGTATGTAGCATGTAATATGTATGTAGTATGTATGTAGCATGCATGTAGCATGCAGTATGTATGTAGCATGCATGTAGTATATATGTAGTATGTATGTAGCATGTAGTATGTAGTATGTATGTAGTATGTATGTAGCATGCATGTAGTATATATGTAGTATGTATGTAGCATGTAGTATGTATGTAGCATGTAGTATGTATGTAGCATGTAGTATGTATGTAGCATGCATGTAGTATGTATGTAGTATGTATGTGGTATGTATGTAGCATGTAGTATGTATGTAGCATGCATGTAGTATATATGTGTTATGTATGTAGTATGTATGTATGTGGTATGTATGTGGTATGTATGTAGCATGCATGTAGTATGTATGTAGCATGCATGTAGTATGCATGTAGTATGTATGTAGCATGCAGTATGCATGTAGCATGTATGTAGCATGTATGTAGTATGTATGTAGTATATATGTAGTATGTATGTAGCATGTATGTAGCATGCATGTAGTATATATGTAGTATGTATGTAGCATGTAGTATGTATGTAGCATGTAGTATGTATGTAGCATGCATGTAGTATGTATGTAGCATGCATGTAGTATGTATGTAGCATGCATGTAGTATATATGTAGTATGTATGTAGCATGTAGTATGTATGTAGTATGTATGTAGTATGTATGTAGCATGTAGTATGTATGTAGTATATATGTGTTATGTATGTACTATGTATGTAGTATGTATGTAGTATGTATGTAGTATGTATGTGGTATATATGTGGTATGTATGTGGTATGTATGTAGTATGTATGTAGTATGTATGTAGCATGTAGTATGTATGTAGCATGCATGTAGTATGTATGTAGTATGTATGTAGTATTTTTTTTTTTTTTTTTTACATTTAACACATTAGCCGGATGATGGGACTACTACTGTCCCATCATTGGCTAATGTGTCAATCACTGTCATGGTAGCAGGCATCGCCAGATGGGACTTGTAGTCCCATCGGACGATGCTTGCACAGACCCCCGGACATCAGCACAGCCCCCCGGCAGGCCGGCACAGCCCCCCGGCAGGCCGGCACAGACCCCCACAGGGTGCACAGACCACCGGCAGGCCGGCACAGCCCCCCGGCAGGCCGGTACAGACCCCGGGCAGTCCACACAGCCCCCCGGCAGGCCGGCACAGCCCCCCGGCAGGCCGGCAGAGACCCCCGGAAGGCCCGAAATGACGGCGCATCATGATGCGCACACACTGCGCATCATGATGACGTCAGGCTGTCAATCAACTTTGAACTTCCGATTCCGATGCCGACTTCCGATATTGAAAAAATATCGGAAGTCGGTATCGGAATTCCGATACAGCAAGTATCGGCCGATACCCGATACTTATAGTATCGGAATGCTCAACACTAATTATAACATAACTTCTTATAGCATCCCTTGTTGCCTAAAATCTTGGCTGCCTGCCTTTCATTCATCTCATTTGGCCATAAAATGGTGTTGCCACCCTTATCTGCCTGTTTAATGACCACTCCACTTAGAGACTGGAGTTCTTTCAAAGCCTTATTTTCTTCTTAGGATAAGTTGGAAACCCAACTGGGAAGTAAAGGCAGACTTTCTACCTCTTTACTAACCACTTTTGTAAAAATTTCCACTGCTGAGCAAGTGCTCAAGCTTTGAAAAGTGGTACTTTTTCCAATCAATTGTGTTGGAAACTTACCCTAATTTCTGATTTGGTTTTCCTAAAATTTCCACCGCTATTCTTGTCGTTTAAGTGTTTTTTTTTCTGTTGGTTTTAATTGTTTTATTTTATTTTTGTAGTATTGAATATCTAGATGGAATTTTCTTGGCCTGATGTGATGTGGTATGTGGATATATATATATATATATATATATATATTTATTATGGCAGGGCTAAGGGTCGTGTAATTGATGGGAGATATGTGCCTCATAAATGGCTTGTCTCTATAATGTAAGGCATAAGTAAAGCGTACCAGATATTATTATTGTGGTTGTTTGAAGGACCTGTGGTGAGGTCACAGTCAGGTGACCAGTCAGCTGCTGAGTTTGTGGGTGTGGCTACAGCCTTATAATGTGGCCTGCTCCTGAACCAGGGAGTTGTGTGTGGGGAGGACTAAGCCTCCCATGTGTGCTGAGACTCCTGTTCTGAGTCTACAACTACGGACATTTTGTGTTATTTTGCCTGAGCTAAAAGGCTATTTGTTTGGTGTTACGTTGCCTTGTGCGTTTATGCCGTGAATAAACCGCAAGCACTGTTGAAGAACCTGTCTCATATTTGTCTCCCGCTGCACCTAAGCGAGCCACATCCCCACAATTGGTGGAGAATGCGGGCAGCGGTCCCAGCAGAGACTTGAGACAGTTGCTGCATGTCCTGGGTGAAGTTTGCAGCGGGGCAACAAGTACTGCCGGGAATCATGGAGGACCTGCTGAAACACCTGGTCCAGTCCCAGGCACTGCAGCAGGAAACCAACAAGCTGTTGTTACAGCAGATCCAGCAAGGCCAGCAGGAGCAGCGGCAGCAGTTCCAGCAGAGCCAGCAGGAACAACGGCAGCAGATGCAGCTTCTGGCAACCGCCATCCAGGAGGGCAGGACGAGCGCCCCAACCCCAGGTCGGGCTGATGCCACCGACGTCGAGAAGGCGGTAAGACGCGCATTACAGAAAATGACCCCTGAGGATGATGTTGAGGCCTTCCTGACGGTGTTTGAAAGGGTGGCTGAGAGGGAAAAGCTTCAGCCAGAGCGGTGGGCGGTGGTACTGGCCCCATACCTAACGGGGGAGCCCCAGAAGGCGTACTTTGACCTGACGGTACAAGATCCCAGAGAGTATCCCAAATTAAAAGCGGAAATTCTCGCCCGCTTGGGGGTAAAAATGACTACCAGGGCACAGAGAGTGCATCGTTGGGCCTATCACCGGGACAAACCCCCGCGCTCCCAAATGTTTGACCTGTTGCACCTGGTCCAGAAATGGCTGCAGCCAGAGTCGGCTTCCCTGGCACAGATGGTAGAGCGAGTTGTGATGGATCGGTTTGTGCATTCTCTGCCGAGACCTCTACAGACTTGGGTTGCCCAGGGTGATCCCCAAAATGCTGATGAAATGGTTGGGCTGGTCGAGAGATACCAGGGGATGGAAGGTTCCCTGGGGAAGCAGCCCATTCCGTATTGGGGGTCCCAGCATGGGGCGGAGTCACAAAAAGGCGTGGTGCGTCCAAGGTCAAAAGGGGTGGGGGAGGCGGTGCCCAAGGTCCTCTCGGGTGTTATTTACTGGAAATGTCATGAGCCAGGACATATAGCGGCCCGTTGTCCCCAGACCACCGAGCAGATGGACTGCAGCATGGGACGCCGTAGTTCATACTACGCATATCCAGCTTGCAGTGTGAACTCGCTACCTAACAAGGGGCCACAAGCGTGTCCCGTGAAGGTGAACGGTCGAGCAGCAATGGCGCTTCTGGACTCCGGGAGCTTGGTGACCCTTGTGAGGGCCAGTTTTCCTCTAAACATACTCCCGGGTAATAAGATTGGTGTTCGGTGCATACATGGCAATGCAAAGGACTACCCTATGGCTAGGGTGAAGATTGAAATGGCGCATGGCACCGAGTCGCATGAAGTTGGTGTTGTTCGAGACTTGTTGCATCCCATAATTATTGGCCGGGATTTCTGTCTGTTTTGGGATCTGTGGGGGAGGGGTTCTGAGTGTGCTAGCAAGAGCAGGGAACCAATCCAACCCACTGAGGTATCGCCACCACCAGAGGCAGACGACTTTCCTTTATGTGTCCTTGTTGGGGATGAAGAGGAAGGGTCCCCTGTACCTGACATCCCGGAGTTAGGGGTGGCCGGGGAGAATTTTGGGACTGCCCAACATAGGGACCCCACACTAAGGGAAGCCTTTAACAATGTCACCATCATTAATGGGGTTGCACAAGAGCCAGGAGCAGACACAAGGTTTCCCCATTTTATGTTGAGTGGGGAATTGTTGTACCGGGTCACGAAAATAAGGGAGGAGGTGGCAGAGCAGTTAATAGTACCAGGCCCCTATAGACGAAAAGTGTTGGACATGGCCCATTCACACATCTTGGGGGGACACCTGGGGGTGGAAAAAACCCAGGAACGGGTTGTACAGAGGTTCTATTGGCCTGGGTGTCACCGGGAAATAGTAAACTATTGCAGGTCCTGCCCGACATGTCAGTTAACTGCCCCCACATCTCATTTTCGGAACCCTCTTGTGCCACTGCCCATTATTGAGGTGCCATTTGAGAGAATTGCCATGGACTTGGTCGGTCCCTTAGTTAAATCAGCTCGGGGGCATCAGTATATATTAGTCATCCTGGACTATGCCACACGCTATCCTGAGGCCATTCCCCTGAGAAACTCCTCCGCGAAGAGTATAGCCCGTGAGCTGGTCCATGTGTTTTCCCGGACGGGTTTGCCGAAGGAGATCCTGACCAACCAGGGGACACCTTTTATGAGCAAAGTGATGAGAGAATTGTGCAGAGTCTTGCAAATTTCCCAGTTAAGGACTTCAGTGTACCATCCGCAGTCAGATGGCCTTGTTGAGAGGTTTAACAAGACACTGAAGAGCATGCTGAGAAAAGTCATAGAGGAAGATAGTAGAGACTGGGATTGTCTCCTACCGTATTTACTGTTTTCTATCCGTGAAGTTCCCCAGGCCTCCACGGTGTTCTCCCCCTTCGAGCTTCTGTACGGCCGGCATCCACGAGGTCTCCTAGATATAGCCAAGGAAACCTGGGAAGCCGAAGTCACGCCCCACAGAAGCGTCATTGAGCATGTGGCACTGATGCAGCAGAGGGTTGCGAAGGTGATGCCCATTGTTAAAGAACATCTCCGCCAGGCACAAGAGGCTCAGGCCAGGGTCTACAACCGGTCAGCCAGAGTGAGGCAGTTCAATCCGGGAGACCGAGTTCTCGTGCTAATCCCAACGGTGGAAAGTAAGTTCTTGGCCAAGTGGCAAGGGCCATATGAGGTGGTGGAGAAGCTGGGAGACGTAAACTACAAGATCCACCAACCCGGAAGACGGAAGCCATACCAGGTTTACCATATTAACCTTATCAAGCCATGGCAAGATAGAGAGCCAGGGGTAACTCCGTGCTTGCTGGGCAACCTAGAAGGGGAGGTTGGAGCCGTTACCATAGCGGAGACTCTGTCGAAGGCCCAGAAACAGCAGTGCCGGGAGTTACTCCAGAAAAACCGCGACCTGTTCTCAGAGTTGCCGGGGAGCACGAAGGTGGTGGAGCACGAAATTCTGACCGAGCCACATGTGCGGGTGAACGTGAAACCCTATCGTATTCCTGAGGCCCGGCGAGAGGTAATCTCCAAGGAGGTGCAGTGTATGTTGAAGCTCGGGGTCATTGAGGAATCCAAGAGCGGCTGGTCGAGCCCGATTGTCCTGGTCCCAAAACCTGATGGTGAATGGAGGTTCTGCAACGATTACCGAAAGCTGAATGAGGTCTCCAAGTTCGACGCTTATCCCATGCCACGCGTTGATGAGCTCATCGAGAGACTTGGACCGGCCAGATACATAACCACTTTGGATCTGACAAAGGGATATTGGCAGATTCCCATGGCACAGGAAGCCAAGGAGAGGACGGCATTCTCCACACCAGACGGGTGCTTCCAGTATGTCCGGATGCCGTTTGGCCTACAGGGAGCTCCAGCAACCTTCCAGAGGGCGATGGATAGAATCCTTGCGCCTCATAAGCTATATGCTGCCGCATATCTAGATGATATCGTCATCTTTACCCCGGACTGGGAGACTCACCTGGAGAAGGTCCAAGCAGTGTTTGATGCTCTAAGAGAGGCAGGGTTTACAATAAACCCGAAGAAGTGTGCCTTGGGGAGAGAAGAAGCCAAGTACCTCGGATATGTAGTGGGGCATGGCGAGATCAAACCCCAAATCAATAAAGTGGAAGCAATTCAGACATGGCCGAGACCTCTGTCAAAGAAGCAAGTTAAAGCTTTCCTGGGGATTGTGGGATATTACAGGAGGTTCATCCCAAACTTCACCACAATGGCTGCACCTCTAACTGATCTGCTTAAGGGGACGAAGTCAGTGATGGTCAGCTGGTCCGAAGAAGCAGAGTCAGCCTTCCAAGAAATGAAGGGAGCTCTTTGCAAGCAACCCGTTTTGGTGGCCCCAGACTTTAAACGTGAATTTGTCCTCCAGACAGATGCCTCAGATGTCGGGATAGGAGCAGTCCTCTCCCAAGAGATACGTGGGGAGGAGCATCCTGTTCTCTACTTGAGTAGGAAGTTGACTCCTTGTGAGAGAAATTACTCAGTTGTAGAGAAGGAGTGTTTGGCCATAAAATGGGCAGTGGACACATTACGGTACTACCTGGTGGGACGGAAGTTTAGATTAATATCCGACCATGCCCCACTCAGGTGGATGAGAGAAACAAAGGGCAAGAATGCTAGGGTCACCCGCTGGTTCTTAGCCCTACAAGACTTCAGCTTCCATGTAGAGCATAGGGCCGGGAAGCTACATGGGAATGCCGATGCCCTCTCCAGAATCGCTTGCCTGGTAGGTGAAAGTGCCAAGCCCCACGGCTTTAGGCAGAGGGGGGAGGTATGTGGCAGGGCTAAGGGTCGTGTAATTGATGGGAGATATGTGCATCATAAATGGCTTGTCTCTATAATGTAAGGCATAAGTAAAGCGTACCAGATATTATTATTGTGGTTGTTTGAAGGACCTGTGGTGAGGTCACAGTCAGGTGACCAGTCAGCTGCTGAGTTTGTGGGTGTGGCTACAGCCTTATAATGTGGCCTGCTCCTGAACCAGGGAGTTGTGTGTGGGGAGGACTAAGCCTCCCATGTGTGCTGAGACTCCTGCTCTGAGTCTACAACTACGGACATTTTGTGTTATTTTGCCTGAGCTAAAAGGCTATTTGTTTGGTGTTACGTTGCCTTGTGCGTTTATGCCGTGAATAAACCGCAAGCACTGTTGAAGAACCTGTCTCATATTTGTCTCCCGCTGCACCTAAGCGAGCCACATCCCCACAATATATTATATATATATATATATATATATATATATACCATCAAGTGGATTCTTCAGTTCCCATACATGAAATTATTGAAGATATTATATATATATTATTTTGTTTTCATTATTTTTTATTTACTCACTTGTAACTTTAATTTTATATTTATGTATTTATTATATTTGTTCATATTTTTTGATTATTCATATTAGTTATTATTGTAAAATCCTTATTGATGTATTTTTATATGATTTGTTAATAAGAGATTATGATTTATATTGATATATTGGAATCTACACTATATATTTGTTTATGTACAGTATTATTTTTATATGTAATATTAACTTATTTATTATTCATTATGAATTGTTTTGGGGATTGTTTATCTACTTATAGTATTTTGATACAAACTAACAGCATATTCTTTTTGAGTGCTACATTCTCTTAAGATATCTTGGCGTCTGGTCAGCGCTTGCGGCACTCAGGACAATCCCCTGACTTCACGTCCTGCTCAATATAGTGACGTTGTAGCGTTTCACGCTAGCGTTGCAGGGGCGGTGAATGTTAAGTCAGTTTTTGTATGGGAGGAAGTTCAAAGAGTGGCGCATGCGCAATGAGTCACCAGTAACGCTGACATCGCTTACACCTGATCGCAGGGATATTTATATAGGAGTGCGCTCATTTCACACACATGTTGCCCCCTACTGAGGAAGCCTTACAGCGAAACGGCGCTGTCTGGGTAGCCGGGGTACCTGTAAACCAGCAATACCAGCGTTTACTTACATGTAAGTTTTTTGAAAGCCGCAATCACATTATACTATGCAATCTCATTTTATGCAATTTAGCTGGCATCTGCAGGTATATATCAAGAGTATCAGGGGCTATTGAATGTGTACTTTGGGACGGTTACTGAGCACTGACCAGGCTATTATAATTATATCCCTTACCTATATATTACCATTGTCAGATAGCACTTTATGCTTAATATGCACATTCTCCTAATGCACAACAGATAGTCATAATTTATGCAATCTTGTTTTATGCAAATATAACCAATATTTACAACTATATACTAACAGTTGCAGCTTTTATTATAGTGCTTTGAAGAAACCACTATATTGTAATCCGAACGCTGTTAACTACTTCTTCTTCTTCTTCTTCGTATTATTATTATAGTGGTTTGAAAAAACCACTATATTGTAATCCGAACGCTGCTAACTTATTCTTCTTATTATTATTATTATTAAGTTGATTTCCGCAATTAATACAGCCCGAACCGCTACACGCACAGACGCCATTGAGGTGTCGTTTCGAAGCCAGCGTCCACGAGAGGTGTGCTAAGTATTTTTCGTGTCGATCGGATTTGTAGTTTTTGCGCAATTTGCGTTTGAAATTTTTTTTTCCCGTCATTGGAATGCACTGTCTCCAATGCTTTTCAATGGGTAATGGCAAAACGTGCCCTGAGGCGATTGAAATGGCAGTTGAGCTCATTGATATGCGCAGGCAGACCCAGTTACTATGCCAACACCTACGAACGTCACATGACATCCCAAGGACAGAGCTTCTGCCACATAATATCAGCTCTTAAAGTGAAACCCACAGCACAAATGCAAATCTAGCTGATCACATGACACATGCCCCTGAGATAGAATGTGCGACAAAGTGGATTTAGAAGCCCAGTGAGCCACCCTGGCTCTTAAAGGGCCGACGTGCCACAGTGATTCTTAAAGGGCCAGCGCACCAAAATGAGTCTTAAAGGGCCGGCGCGCCAAATCGAAAGCTGAGTGACCCCGGCCTCCAAATCGGAGGCTGAGTCACCCCGGCCTCCAAATCGGAGGCTGAACCACCACGGCCTCCAAATCGGAGGCTGAGCCACCCTGGCC
This sequence comes from Dendrobates tinctorius, assembly GCF_039654945.1. Taxonomy (NCBI): domain Eukaryota; kingdom Metazoa; phylum Chordata; class Amphibia; order Anura; family Dendrobatidae; genus Dendrobates; species Dendrobates tinctorius. The sequence goes on from NW_027361794.1 coordinate 16,497,712, forward strand.
TCCAAATCGGACCCAGTGTGGCCCCGCTCAAAAAATCAGACCCAGAGTAGCACAGCCCACCAAATCGGATCCTGAGGGGCCCCGCCCACGAAATCAGACTCAGAGTGGCCCCGCCCACCAAATCGGACCCTGAAGGGCCCCGTCCACCAAATCGGACCCTGAGGAGCCCCGCCCACCAAATCAGACCCTGAGAAGCCCCGCCCACCAAATCGGACCCAGAGTGACCCCGCCCACCAAATAGGACCCTGAAGGGCCCCGCCCATCAAATCGGACCCAGAGTGGCCCCGCCCACGAAATCGGACCCAGAGGGGCCCCGCCCATCAAATCGGACCCTGAGGGGCCCCGCCCACCAATTCAGACCCTGAGGAGCCCCGCCCACCAAATCGGACCCTGAGGAGCCCCGCCCAACAAATCGGACCCTGAGGGGCCCCGCCCATCAAATCGGACCCTGAGGGGCCCCGCCCACCAAATCGGACCCTGAGGAGCCCCGCCCACCAAATCGGACCCAGATTGACCCCGCCCACCAAATCGGACCCTGAAGGGCCCCGCCCACCAAATCGCACCCAGAGGTGCCCCACCCACCAAGTCGGACCCTGAAGGGCCCCGCCCACCAAATCGGACCCAGGGGGCCCCGCCCACCAAATCGGACCATGAGGGGCACCACCCACTAAATCGGACCCAGAGTGGCCCCGCCCACCAAAATGGACCCAGGGGGCTCCACCCACAAAATCAGACCCTAAGGGGCCCCACCCACAAAATCGGACCCTGAGTGGGCCCGGCCACAAAATCAGACCCTGAGGGGCCCCAAGCACAAAATCGGACCCTGAGAGACCCCGGCCACAAAATCGAACCTAGAGGGGCCCCAGTCACAAAATAGGACCTTCAGGGTCCCCAACCACAAAATCAGACCCTGAGGTGCCCCGGTCACAAAATCGGACCCTGAGGGGCCCCACCCACAAAATCAGACCCTGAGGGGCCCCACCCACAAAACCAGACCCTGAGGGGCCCCAGCTGCAAAATAAGACCCTGAGGGGCCCCACCCACAAAATCGGACCCTGAGACCCCGGCCACAAAATCGAACCCAGAGGGGCCCCAGTCACAAAATCAGACCCTAAGGGGCCCAGGTCACGAAATCGGACCATGAGGGGCCCCACTCACAAAATCAGACCCTGAGGGGCCCCGCCCACCAAATTAGACCCTGTGGGGCCCCACCCTCAAAATCAGACCCTGAGGGGCCCCACCCTCAAAATCAGACCCTGAGGGGCCCCAGCCACAAAATCAGACCCTGAGGGGCCTCAGTCACAAAATCAGACCCTAAGGGGCCCCGGCCACAAAATCGGACCCTGAGGGGCCCCACCCACAAAATCAGACCCTGAGGGACCCCAGCCACAAAATCGAACCCTGAGGGGCCCCACCCACAAAATCGGACCCTGAGGGGACCCACCCACAAATCCAGACCCTGAGGGGCTCCTGCCACAAAATCGGACCCTGAGAGACCCCGGCCACAAAATCGGACCCTGAGGGGCCCCAACCACAAAATCAGACCCTGAGGGTCCCCGGTCACAAAATCGGACCCTGAGGGGCCCCACCCACAGAATCGGACCCTGATGGGCCCCAGCCACAAAATCAGACCCTGAGGGGCCCCACCCACAAAATCGGACCCTGAGGGGCCCCACCCACAAAATCAGACCCTGAGGGGCCCCACCCACAAAATCGAACCCTGAGGGGCCCCGCCCACCAAATTAGACCCTGAGGGGCCCCACCCTCAAAATCGGACCCTGAGGGGCCACAGCCACAAAATCAGACCATGAGGGGACCCAGCCACAAAATCGGAACCTGAGGGGCCCCACCCACAAAATCGGACCCTGATGGGCCCCACCCTCAAATGCAGACCCTGAGGGGCCCCAGCCACAAAATCGGACCCTGAGAGACCCCGGCCACAAAATCGGACCCTGAGGGGCCCCACCCACAAAATCGGACCCTGAGGGGCCCCGCCCACCAAATTAGACCCTGAGGGGCCCCGGCCACAAAATCAGACCCTGAGGGGCCCCACCCGCAAAATCGGACCCTAAGGGGCCCCAGCCACAAAATCGGACCCTGAGGGGCCCCACCCGCAAAATCGGACCCTAAGGGGCCCCACCCGCAAAATCGGACCCTGAGGGGCCCTACCCGCAAAATCGGACCCTGAGGGGCTCCGGCCCCAAAAATCGGACCCCGAGGGGCCCCAACCACAAAATCGGACCCTGAGAGGCACCGGCTACAAAATCGGTCCCTGAGGGGCCCCGGACACAAAATCGGACCCTGAGGGGCCCCGGCCACAAAATCGGACCCTGAGGGGCCCAACCCACAAAATCAGACTCAGTGTCCCTGCCCACCAAATTGGACCCTGAAGGGCCCCGTCCACCAAATGGGACCCTAAGGGGCCCCACCCGCAAAATCGGACCCTGAGGTGCCCTACCCGCAAAATCGGAACCTGAGGGGCCCCGGCCCCAAAAATCGGACCCTGAGGGGCCCCGGCCCCAAAAATCGGACCCCGAGGGGCCCCAACCACAAAATCGGACCCTGAGGGGCCCCACCCTCAAAATCGGTCGCTGAGGGGCCCCACCCACAAAATCGGACCCTGAGAGACCCCGGCCACAAAATCGAACCCAGAGGGGCCTCAGTCACAAAATCAGACCCTAAGGGGCCCCGGCCACAAAATCGGACCCTGAGGGGCCCCACCCACAAAATCAGACCCTGAGGGACCCCAGCCACAAAATCGAACCCTGAGGGGCCCCACCCACAAAATCGGACCCTGAGGGGACCCACCCACAAATCAAGACCCTGAGGGGCTCCTGCCACAAAATCGGACCCTGAGAGACCCCGGCCACAAAATCGGACCCTGAGGGGCCCCAACCACAAAATCAGACCCTGAGGGTCCCCGGTCACAAAATCGGACCCTGAGGGGCCCCACCCACAGAATCGGACCCTGAGGGGCCCCACCCACAAAATCGGACCCTGAGGGGCCCCGCCCACCAAATTAAACCCTGAGGGGCCCCACCCTCAAAATCGGACCCTGAGGGGCCACAGCCACAAAATCAGACCCTGAGGGGCCCCACCCACAAAATCGGACCCTGAGGGGCCCCGCCCACCAAATTAAACCCTGAGGGGCCCCACCCTCAAAATCGGACCCTGAGGGGCCACAGCCACAAAATCAGACCCTGAGGGGCCCCACACGCAAAATCGGACCCTGAGGGGCCCTACCCGCAAAATCGGACCCTGAGGGGCCCTACCCGCAAAATCGGACTCTGAGGGGCCCCGGCCCCAAAAATCGGACCCTGAGGGGCTCCGGCCCCAAAAATCGGACCCCGAGGGGCCCCAACCACAAAATCGGACCCTGAGAGGCACCGGCTACAAAATCGGTCCCTGAGGGGCCCCGGACACAAAATCGGACCCTGAGGGGCCCCGGCCACAAAATCGGACCCTGAGGGGCCCAACCCACAAAATCAGACTCAGTGTCCCCGCCCACCAAATTGGACCCTGAAGGGCCCCGTCCACCAAATGGGACCCTGAGGGGCCCCACCCACAAAATCGGACCCTGAGGGTCCCCGCTGACCAAATTGAACTCTGAGGGGCCCCGCCCACCAAATCGGACCCAGAGTGGCCCGCCCACCAAATCGGACCCCGAGGGGCCCCGCCCACCAAATCGGACCCCGAGGGGCCCCGCCCACCAAATCGGACCCCGAGGGGCCCCGCCCACCAAATCGGACCCCCGAGGGGCCCCGTCCACCAAATCGGACCCCCGAGGGGCCCCGCCCACCAAATCGGACCCCGAGGGGCCCCGCACACCAAATCGGACCCCGAGGGTCCCCGCCCACCAAATCGGACTCTGATAGATCCCACCCACCAAATCAGACCCTGAGGAGCCCAGCTCACCAAAACGGACCCAGAGTGGCCCCGCCCACCAAATTGGACCCAGAGTGGCCCCGCCCACCAAATCGGACCCAGAGTGGCCCCGCTCACCAAATCAGACCCTGAGGGGCCCCGCCCACCAAATTGTACCCTGAGGGGCCCCACCCACAAAATTGGACCCTAAGGGGCCCCACCCACAAAATTGGACCCTGAGGGGCCCCGGCCACAAAATTGGACCCTTAGGGGCCCCACCTACAAAATTGGACCCTGACGGGCCCCAGACACAAAATCGGACCCTGAGGGGCCCCGGCCACAAAATCGGACCCTGAGGGGCCCAACCCACAAAATCAGACCCTGAGGGGCCCCGCCCACCAAATTAGACCCTGAGGGGCCCCACCCTCAAAATCGGACCCTGAGGGGCCCCAGCCACAAAATCAGACCCTGAGGGGCCCCAGCCACAAAATCGGACTCTGAGGAGCCCCACCCACAAAATCGGAACCTGAGGGGCCCCACCCACAAATCCAGACCCTGAGGGGACCCGGCCACAAAATCGGACCCTGAGGGGCCCCGCCCACCAAATCGGACCCTGAGGGGCCCCGCCCACTAAATCGGAGTCTGAAAGGCCCCAACCACAAAATCGGACCCTGAGGGGCCCCGCTGACCAAATTGAACTCTGAGGGGCCCCGCCCACCAAATCGGACCCAGAATGGCCCGCCTACCAAATCAGACCTAGAGTGGCCCCGCCCACCAAATCGGACCCCGAGGGGCCCCACCCACCAAATCGGACCCCGAGGGGCCCCACCCACCAAATCGGACCCCGAGGGTCCCAGCCCACCAAATCGGACCCCGAGGGTCCCCGCCCACCAAATCGGACCCCGAGGGTCCCCGCCCACCAAATTGGACTCTGAGGGGCCCCGCCCACCAAATCGGACTCTGATAGATCCCGCCCACCAAATCAGACCCTGAGGGGCCCCGCTCACCAAATCGGACCCTGAGGGGCCCCGCTCACTAAATCGGACCCTGAGGGGCCCCACCCACCAAATCGGACCCTTAGGGGCCCCGGCCACAAAATCGGACCCTGAGGGGCCCCACCCACAAAATCGGACCCTGAGGGGCCCCGGCCACAAGATTGGACCCTGAGGGGCCCCAACCACCAAATCAGACCCTGAGGGGCCCCGGCCACAAAATCGGACCCTTAGGGGCCCCACCCACCAAATCAGCCCCTGAGGGGACCCAGCAACCAAATCAGACCCTGAGGTGCCCCACCCACAAAATCGGGCCCTGAGGTGCCCCACCCACAAAATCGGACCCTGAGGCCAAAGTGGCCCCTGAGAGGCACCCACAGTTAAAACGGATCCTGAGTTGAAAGTCTTGCAGGTGCAGCAGGCAAGTCTCTCTTAAAGGGGCAGCCTGGGCAGCATTTCAAACCACTATCTGTACTTCCTTCAGGAAATACACATCTAGTTCTTCTTATTTTCCAGTTGATTTCCGCAATTAATGCGGCCCGAACCGCTACACGCACAGACGCCGTTGAGGTGTCGTTTCGAAGCCAGCGTCCATGAGAGGTGTGCTAAGTATTTTTCGTGTCGATCGGATTTGTAGTTTTTGCGCAATTTGCGCTTGAAATTTTTTTTTCCCGTCATTGGAATGCACTGTCTCCAATGCTTGTCAATGGGAATTGGCAAAACGTGCCCTGAGGCGATTGAAATGGCAGTTAAGCTCATTGATATGCGCAGGCAGACCCAGTTACTATGCCAACGCCTACGAACGTCACATGACGCCCCAAGGACAGAGCTTCTGCCACATAATATCAGCTCTTAAAGCGAAACCCACAGCACAAATGCAAATCTAGCTTCATCACATGACACATGCCCCTGAGAGAGAATGTGCGCCAAAGTGTATTTAGAAGCCCAGTGAGCCACCCTGGCTCTTAAAGGGCCGACGTGCCAAAGTGATTCTTAAAGGGCCGGCGCACCGAAATGAGTCTTAAAGGGCCGGCGCGCCAAATCGAAAGCTGAGTGACCCCGGCCTCCAAATCGGAGGCTGAGCCACCCCGGCCTCCAAATCGGAGGCTGAGCCACCCTGGCCTCCAAATCGGACCCAGTGTGGCCCCGCTCAAAAAATCAGACCCAGAGTGGCACAGCCCACCAAATCGGATCCTGAGGGGCCCCACCCACCAAATCAGACTCCGAGTGGCCCCGCCCACCAAATCGGACCCTGAAGGGCCCCGTCCACCAAATCGGACCCTGAGGAGCCCCGCCCACCAAATCGGACCCAGAGTGACCCCGCCCACCAAATCGGACCCTGAAGGGCCCCGCCCACCAAATTGGACCCAGAGTGGCCCTGCCCACCAAAATGCACCCAGGGGGCTACACCCACAAAATCAGACTGTAAAGGGCCCCACCCACAAAATCGGACCCTGAGTGGGCCCGGCCACAAAATCAGACCCTGAGGGGCCCCAACCACAAAATCAGATCCTGAGGTGCCCCGGTCACAAAATCAGACCCTAAGGGGCCTCACCCACAAAATCAGACCCTGAGGGGCCCCACCCACAAAATCAGACCCTGAGGGGCCCCACCCACAAAATCAGACCCTGAGGGGCCCCAGCCACAAAATCAGACCCTGAGGGGCCCCACCCACAAAATCAGACCCTGAGAGACCCCGGCCACAAAATCGAACCCAGAGGGGCCCCAGTCACAAAATCAGACCCCAAGGGGCCCTGGTCACAAAATCGAACCCTGAGGGGCCCCACCCACAAAATCGGACCCTGAGGGACCCCAGCCACAAAATCGGACCCTGAGGGGCCCCAACCACAAAATCAGACCCTGAGGGTCCCAGGTCACAAAATCGGACCCTGAGGGGCCCCACCCACAAAATCAGACCCTGAGGAGCCCCAGCCACAAAATCGGACTCTGAGGGACCCCAGCCACAAAATCGGACCCTGAGGGGCCCCACCCACAAAATCAGACCCTGAGGTGCCCCGGTCACAAAATCGGACCCTGAGGGGCCCCACCCACAAAATCAAACCCAGAGGGGCCCCAGCCACAAAATCGGACCCTGAGAGACCCCGGCCACAAAATCGGACCCTGAGGGGCCCCAACCACAAAATCAGACCCTGAGGGGCCCCAGCCACAAAATCAGACCCTGAGGGGCCCCAACCACAAAATCAGACCCTGAGGGGCCCCAGCCACAAAATCGAACCGAGTTGCCCCACCCACAAAATCAGACCCTGATGGGCCCCGTCCACAAAATCGGACCCTGAGGTGGCCCCGCCCTCAAAATCGGACCCTGAGGGGCCCCGCCCTCAAAATCGGACCCTGAGGGGCCCCGCCCTCAAAATCAGACCCTGAGGGGCCCCAGCCACAAAATCAGACCCTGAGGGGCCCCACCCACAAAATCAAACCCAGAGGGGCCCCAGCCACAAAATCGGACCCTGAGAGACCCCGGCCACAAAATCGGACCCTGAGGGGCCCCAACCACAAATCCGGACCCTGAGGGGGCCCGGTCACAAAATCGGACCCTGAGAGACCCCGGCCACAAAATCGGACCCTGAGGGGCCCCAACCACAAAATCAGACCCTGAGGGGCCCCAACCACAAAATCAGACCCTGAGGGGCCCCAGCCACAAAATCGAACCGAGTTGCCCCACCCACAAAATCAGACCCTGATGGGCCCCGTCCACAAAATCGGACCCTGAGGTGGCGCCGCCCTCAAAATTGGACCCTGAGGGGCCTCGCCTTCAAAATCGGACCCTGAGGGGCCCCGCCCTCAAAATCAGACCCTGAGGGGCCCCAGCCACAAAATCAGACCCTGAGGGGCCCCAGCCACAAAATCAGACCCTGAGGGGCCCCAGCCACAAAATTGGACCCTGAGGGGCCCCACCCACAAAATCGGACAATGAGGGGTCCCACCCACAAATCCAGACCCTGAGGGGGCCCGGTCACAAAATCGGACCCTGAGGGACCCCAGCCACAAAATCAGACCCTGAGGGGCCCCAGCCACAAAATCGGACCGAGGGGCCCCACCCACAAAATCGGACCCTGAGGGGACCCGCCCACCAAATTGGACCCTGAGGGGCCTCACCCTCAAAATCGGACCCTGAGGGACCCCGGCCACAAAATCAGACCCTGAGGGGCCCCAGCCACTAACTCAGACCCTGAGGGGCCCCAGCCACAAAATCAGACCCTGAGGGGCCCCACCCACAAAATCGGACCCTGAGGGGCCCCACCCACAAATCCAGACCCTGAGGGGGCTCGGCCACAAAATCGGACCCTGAGAGACCCCGGCCATAAAATCGGACCCTGAGGGGCCCCAACCACAAAATCAGACCCTGAGGGGACCCCATCACAAAATCGGACCCTGAGGGGCCCCACCCACAAAATCAGACCCCGAGGGACCCCAGCCACAAAATCGGACCCTGAGGGGCCCCACCCACAAAATCGGAACCTGAGGGGACCCGCCGACCAAATTGGACCCTTAGGGGCCTCACCCTCAAAATCGGACCCTGAGGGACCCCGGCCACAAAATCGGACCCTGAGGGGCCCCACCCGCAAAATCGGACCTTGAGGGATCCCACCCGCAAAATCGGACCCTGAGGGGCCCCACCCGCAAAATCAGACCCCGAGGGACCCCAGCCACAAAATCGGACCCTGAGGGGCCCCACCCACAAAATCGGAACCTGAGGGGACCCGCCGACCAAATTGGACCCTTAGGGGCCTCACCCTCAAAATCGGACCCTGAGGGACCCCGGCCACAAAATCGGACCCTGAGGGGCCCCACCCGCAAAATCGGACCTTGAGGGACCCCACCCGCAAAATCGGACCCTGAGGGGCCCCACCCGCAAAATCGGACCCTGAGGGGCCCCGGCCACAAAATCGGACCCTGAGAGGCCCCACCCACAAAATTGGACAATAACGGGCCCCACCCACAAAATCAGACCCTGAGGGGCCCCGGTCACAAAATCGGACCCTGAGGGGCCCCACCAACAAAATCAGACCCTGAGGGACCCCAGCCACAAAATCGGACCCTAAGGGGCCCCACCCGCAAAATCGGACCCTGAGGGGCCACGGCCACAAAATCGGACCTTGAGGGGGCCCGGCCACAAAATCGGACCCTGAGAGACCCCGGCCACAAAATCGGACCCTGAGAGACCCCGGCCACAAAATCGGACCCTGAGGGGCCCCAACCACAAAATCAGACCCTGAGGGGCCCCACCCACAAAATCAGACCCTGAGGGACCCCAGCCACAAAATCAGACTCTGAGGGGCCCCAGCCACAAAATCGGACCGAGGGGCCCCACCCACAAAATCGGACCCTGAGGGTCCCCGCCCACAAAATTCGGACCCTGAGGGGCCCCAACCGCAAAATCGGATTCTGAAAGGCCCCAACCACAAAATCGGACTATGAGGGGCCCCGGACACAAAATCGGACCCTGAGGGGCCCCACCCATAAAATCAGACCCTGAGGGGACCCGGCCACAAAATCGGACCCTGAGGGGCCCCGCCCTCAAAATCGGACCGTGAGGGGCCCCGGCCACAAAATCGGACCCTGAGGGGCCCCGGCCACCAAATCGGACCCTGAGGGGCCCCGGCCACCAAATCGGACTCTGAGAGATCCCTCCCACCAAATCAGACCCTGATGGGCCCGGCTCACCAAATCGGACCCTGAGGGGCCCCACTCACCAAATCGGACCCTGAGGGGCCCCGCCCACCAAATTGGACCCTGAGGGGCCCCGCCCACCAAATCGGATTCTGAGAGGCCACGCCCACCAAATCGGACCCTGAGGGGCCCCGCTCACCAAATCGGACCCTGAGCGGCCCCGCCCACCAAATCGGATTCTGAAAGGCCCCAACCACAAAATCGGACCATGAGGGGCCCCGGACACAAAATCGGACCCTGAGGGGCCCCGCCCACCAAATTGAACTCTGAGGGGCCCCGCTCACCAAATCGGATTCTGAAAGGCCCCAACCACAAAATTGGACCCTGAGGGGCCCCGCCCACCAAATCTGACCCTGAGGGGCCCTGCCCACCAAATCGCACTCTGAGGGGCCTCGCCCACCAAATCGGACTCTGAGAGATCCCTCCCACCAAATCAGACCCTGATGGGCCCGGCTCACCAAATCGGACCCTGAGGGGCCCCGCTCACCAAATCGGACTCTGGGCGGCCCCGCCCACCAAATTGGATTCTGAAAGGCCCCAACCTCAAAATCGGACCATGAGGGGCCCGGACACAAAATCTGACCCTGAGGGGCCCCACCCATAAAATCGGACCATGAGGGGCCCCAACCACAAAATCGAACCTAGAGTGGCCCAGCCCACCAAATCGGACCCTGAGGGGCCCCACTCACAAAATCGGACCCTGAGGGGCCCCGGCCACAAAATCGGACCCTGAGGGGCCCCGCCCACAAAATCAGACCCTGAGGGGCCCCGGACAAAAAAATCGGACCTTGAGGGGCTCCACCCACAAAATCGGACCCTGAGGGGCCCCAACCACAAAATCAAACCCAGAGTGGCCCAGCCCACCAAATCGGACCCCGAGGGGCCCCGGCCATAAAATCGGACCCTGAGGGGCCCCGCCCACAAAATCGGACCCTGAGGGGCCCCGGACAAAAAAATTGGACCCTGAGGGGTCCCACTCACAAAATCGGACCCTGAGGGGCCCCGGCCACAAAATCGGACCCTGAGTGCCCCGGCCACAAAATCGGACCCTGAGGGACCCCGGCCACGAAATCGGACCCTGAGGGGCCCCAACCACCAAATCGGACCCTGAGGGGCCCCACCCACAAAATCGGACCCTGAGGGGTTCCGGCCACAAAATCGGACCCTGATGGGCCCCGGCCACAAAATCGGACCCTGAGGGGCCCCAACCACCAAATCGGACCCTGAGGGGCCCCGGCCACAAAATCGGACCCTGAGGGGCCCCACCCACCAAATCAGACCCTGAGAGGCCCCAGCCACCAAATCGGACCCTGAGGGTCCCCACCCACCAAATCGGACCCTGAGTGGCCCCACCCACAAAATCGGACCCTGAGTGGCCCCGGCCACAAAATCGGACCCTGAGGGACCCCACCCACAAAATCGTACCCTGAGGGGTTCCGGCCACCAAATCTGACCCTGAGGGGCCCCGCCCACCAAATCGGACTCTGAGGGGCCTCGCCCACCAAATCGGACTCTGAGAGATCCCGCCCACCAAATCAGACCCTGAGGGGCCCCGCTCACCAAATCGGACCCTGAGGGGCCCCGCTCACCAAATCGGACCCTGAGGGGCCCCGCTCACCAAATCGGACCCTGAGGGGCCCCGCTCACCAAATCGGACCCTGAGGGGCCCCGCTCACCAAATCGGACCCTGAGGGGCCCCGCTCACCAAATCGGACCCTGAGGGGCCCCGCTCACCAAATTGAACTCTGAGGGGCCCCGCTCACCAAATCGGACCCTGGGCGGCCCCGCCCACCAAATCGGATTCTGAAAGTCCCCAACCACAAAATCGGACCATGAGGGTCCCCAGATACAAAATTGGACCCTGAGGGGCCCCACCCATAAAATCGGACCCTGAAGGGCCCCAACCACAAAATAGAACCCAGAGTGGCCCAGCCCACCAAATCGGACCCTGAGGGGACCCGCTCACCAAATTGAACTCTGAGGGGCCCCGCTCACCAAATCGGACCCTGGGCGGCCCCGCCCACCAAATCGGATTCTGAAAGTCCCCAACCACAAAATCGGACCATGAGGGTCCCCAGATACAAAATTGGACCCTGAGGGGCCCCACCCACAAAATCAGACCCTGAGGGGCCCCGGACAAAAAAATCGGACCTTGAGGGGCTCCACCCACAAAATCGGACCCTGAGGGGCCCCAACCACAAAATCGAACCCAGAGTGGCCCAGCCCACCAAATCGGACCCCGAGGGGCCCCGGCCATAAAATCGGACCCTGAGGGGCCCCGGCCACAAAATCGTACCCTGAGGGGCCCCAACCACAAAATCGGACTGTGAGGGGCCCCAGCCACAAAATTGGACCCTGAGGGGCCCCACCCACAAAATCGGACCCTGAGGGGTCCCACCCACAAATCCAGACCCTGAGGGGGCCCGGTCACAAAATCGGACCCCGAGGGACCCCAGCCACAAAATCAGACCCTGAGGGGCCCCAGCCACAAAATCGGACCGAGGGGCCCCACCCACAAAATCGGACCCTGAGGGGCCCCGCCCTCAAAATCAGACCCTGAGGGGCCCCAGCCACAAAATCAGACCCTGAGGGGCCCCAGCCACAAAATCGGACCCTGAGGGGCCCCAGCCACAAAATTGGACCCTGAGGGGCCCCACCCACAAAATCGGACCCTGAGGGGTCCCACCCACAAATCCAGACCCTGAGGGGGCCCGGTCACAAAATCGGACCCCGAGGGACCCCAGCCACAAAATCAGACCCTGAGGGGCCCCAGCCACAAAATCGGACCGAGGGGCCCCACCCACAAAATCGGACCCTGAGGGGACCCGTCCACCAAATTGGACCCTGAGGGGCCTCACCCTCAAAATCAGACCCTGAGGGGCCCCAGCCACTAACTCAGACCCTGAGGGGCCCCAGCCACTAACTCAGACCCTGAGGGGCCCCAGCCACAAAATCAGACCCTGAGGGGCCCCACCCACAAAATCGGACCCTGAGGGGCCCCACCCACAAATCCAGACCCTGAGGGGGCTCGGCCACAAAATCGGACCCTGAGAGACCCCGGCCACAAAATCGGACCCTGAGGGGCCCCAACCACAAAATCAGACCCTGAGGGGACCCCATCACAAAATCGGACCCTGAGGGGCCCCACCCACAAAATCAGACCCCGAGGGACCCCAGCCACAAAATCGGACCCTGAGGGGCCCCACCCACAAAATCGGACCCTGAGGGGACCCGCCGACCAAATTGGACCCTTAGGGGCCTCACCCTCAAAATCGGACCCTGAGGGACCCCGGCCACAAAATCGGACCCTGAGGGGCCCCACCCGCAAAATCGGACCTTGAGGGACCCCACCCGCAAAATCGGACCCTGAGGGGCCCCACCCGCAAAATCGGACCCTGAGGGGCCCCGGCCACAAAATCGGACCCTGAGAGGCCCCACCCACAAAATTGGACCATAACGGGCCCCACCCACAAAATCAGACCCTGAGGGGCCCCGGTCACAAAATCGGACCCTCAGGGGCCCCACCAACAAAATCAGACCCTGAGGGACCCCAGCCACAAAATCGGACCCTAAGGGGCCCCACCCGCAAAATCGGACCCTGAGGGGCCACGGCCACAAAATCGGACCTTGAGGGGGCCCGGCCACAAAATCGGACCCTGAGAGACCCCGACCACAAAATCGGACCCTGAGAGACCCCGGCCACAAAATCGGACCCTGAGGGGCCCCAACCACAAAATCAGACCCTGAGGGGCCCCGGTCACAAAATCGGACCCTGAGGGGCCCCGCCCACAAAATTCGGACCCTGAGGGGCCCCAACCGCAAAATCGGATTCTGAAAGGCTCCAACCACAAAATCGGACTATGAGGGGCCCCGGACACAAAATCGGACCCTGAGGGGCCCCACCCATAAAATCAGACCCTGAGGGGACCCGGCCACAAAATCGGACCCTGAGGGGCCCCGCCCTCAAAATCGGACCGTGAGGGGCCCCGGCCACAAAATAGCACCCTGAGGGGCCCCGGCCACCAAATCGGACCCTGAGGGGCCCCGCCCACCAAATCGGACCCTGAGGGGCCCCGCCCACCAAATCGGACCCTGAGGGGCCCCGCCCACCAAATCGGACCCTGAGGGGCCCCGCCCACCAAATCGGATCCTGAGGGGCCACGCCCACCAAATCAGACTCTGAGAGATCCCGCCCACCAAATCGGACCCTGAGGGGCCCCGCTCACCAAATCGGACCCTGAGCGTCCCCGCCCACCAAATCGGATTCTGAAAGGCCCCAACCACAAAATCGGACCATGAGGGGCCCCGGACACAAAATCGGACCCTGAGGGGCCCCGCCCACCAAATTGAACTCTGAGGGGCCCCGCTCACCAAATCGGATTCTGAAAGGCCCCAACCACAAAATTGGACCCTGAGGGGCCCCGCCCACCAAATCTGACCCTGAGGGGCCCTGCCCACCAAATCGGACTCTGAGGGGTCTCGCCCACCAAATCGGACTCTGAGAGATCCCGCCCACCAAATCAGACCCTGATGGGCCCGGCTCACCAAATCGGACCCTGAGGGGCCCCACTCACCAAATCGGACCCTGGGCGGCCCCGCCCACCAAATCGGATTCTGAAAGGCTCCAACCTCAAAATCGGACCATGAGGGGCCCGGACACAAAATCTGACCCTGAGGGGCCCCACCCATAAAATCGGACCCTGAGGGGCCCCAACCACAAAATCGGACCCTGAGGGGCCCCACTCACAAAATCGGACCCTGAGGGGCCCCACTCACAAAATCGGACCCTGAGGGGCCCCGGCCACAAAATAGGACCCTGAGGGGCCCCGCCCACAAAATCAGACCCTGAGGGGCCCCGGACAAAAAAAATCGGACCTTGAGGGGCTCCACCCACAAAATCGGACCCTGAGGGGCCCCAGACACAAAATCGGACCCTGAGGGGCCCAGGCCACAAAATCGGACCCTGAGGGGCCCAACCCACAAAATCAGACCCTGAGGGGCCCCGCCCACCAAATTAGACCCTGAGGGGCCCCACCCTCAAAATCGGACCCTGAGGGGCCCCAGCCAAAAAATCAGACCCTGAGGGGCCCCAGCCACAAAATCGGACTCTGAGGAGCCCCACCCACAAAATCGGAACCTGAGGGGCCCCACCCACAAATCCAGACCCTGAGAGGACCCGGCCACAAAATCGGACCCTGAGGGGCCCCGCCCACCAAATCGGACCCTGAGGGGCCCCGCTGACCAAATTGAATTCTGAGGGGCCCCGCCCACCAAATCGGACCCAGAATGGCCCGCCTACCAAATCAGACCTAGAGTGGCCCCGCCCACCAAATCGGACCCCGAGGGGCCCCACCCACCAAATCGGACCCCGAGGGTCCCAGCCCACCAAATCGGACCCCGAGGGTCCCCGCCCACCAAATTGGACCCTGAGGGGCCCCGCCCACCAAATCGGACTCTGATAGATCCCGCCCACCAAATCAGACCCTGAGGGGCCCCGCTCACCAAATCGGACCCTGAGGGGCCCCGCCCACCAAATTGGACCCAGAGTTGCCCCGCCCACCAAAATGGACCCAGGGGGCTACACCCACAAAATCAGACCCTGAGGGGCCCCAGCCACAAAATCAGACCCTGAGGGGCCCCACCCACAAAATCAAACCCAGAGGGGCCCCAGCCACAAAATCGGACCCTGAGAGACCCCGGCCACAAAATCGGACCCTGAGTGGCCCCAACCACAAATCCAGACCCTGAGGGGGCCCGGTCACAAAATCGGACCCTGAGAGACCCCGGCCACAAAATCGGACCCTGAGGGGCCCCAACCACAAAATCGGACCCTGAGGGGCCCCAACCACAAAATCAGACCCTGAGGGGCCACAGCCACAAAATTGAACCCTGAGGGGCCCCAGCCACAAAATCGAACCGAGTTGCCCCACCCACAAAATCAGACCCTGATGGGCCCCGTCCACAAAATCGGACCCTGAGGTGGCGCCGCCCTCAAAATCGGACCCTGATGGGCCCCGCCTTCAAAATCGGACCCTGAGGGGCCCCGCCCTCAAAATCAGACCCTGAGGGGCCCCAGCCACAAAATCAGACCCTGAGGGGCCCCAGCCACAAAATCAGACCCTGAGGGGCCCCAGCCACAAAATTGGACCCTGAGGGGCCCCACCCACAAAATCAGACCCTGAGGGGTCCCACCCACAAATCCAGACCCTGAGGGGGCCCGGTCACAAAATCGGACCCCGAGGGACCCCAGCCACAAAATCAGACCCTGAGGGGCCCCAGCCACAAAATCGGACCGAGGGGCCCCACCCACAAAATCGGACCCTGAGGGGACCCGCCCACCAAATTGGACCCTGAGGGGCCTCACCCTCAAAATCAGACCCTGAGGGGCCCCAGCCACTAACTCAGACCCTGAGGGGCCCCAGCCACTAACTCAGACCCTGAGGGGCCCCAGCCACAAAATCAGACCCTGAGGGGCCCCACCCACAAAATCGGACCCTGAGGGGCCCCGGCCACAAATCCAGACCCTGAGGGGGCTCGGCCACAAAATCGGACCCTGAGAGACCCCGGCCACAAAATCGGACCCTGAGGGGCCCCAACCACAAAATCAGACCCTGAGGGGACCCCATCACAAAATCGGACCCTGAGGGGCCCCACCCACAAAATCAGACCCCGAGGGACCCCAGCCACAAAATCGGACCCTGAGGGGCCCCACCCACAAAATCGGACCCTGAGGGGACCCGCCGACCAAATTGGACCCTTAGGGGCCTCACCCTCAAAATCGGACCCTGAGGGACCCCGGCCACAAAATCGGACCCTGAGGGGCCCCACCCGCAAAATCGGACCTTGAGGGACCCCACCCGCAAAATCGGACCCTGAGGGGCCCCACCCGCAAAATCGGACCCTGAGGGGCCCCGGCCACAAAATCGGACCCTGAGAGGCCCCACCCACAAAATTGGACCATAACGGGCCCCACCCACAAAATCAGACCCTGAGGGGCCCCGGTCACAAAATCAGACCCTGAGGGGCCCCACCAACAAAATCAGACCCTGAGGGACCCCAGCCACAAAATCGGACCCTAAGGGGCCCCACCCGCAAAATCGGACCCTGAGGGGCCACGGCCACAAAATCGGACCTTGAGGGGGCCCGGCCACAAAATCGGACCCTGAGAGACCCCGACCACAAAATCGGACCCTGAGAGACCCCGGCCACAAAATCGGACCCTGAGGGGCCCCAACCACAAAATCAGACCCTGAGGGGCCCCGGTCACAAAATCGGACCCTGAGGGGCCCCACCCACAAAATCAGACCCTGAGGGACCCCAGCCACAAAATCAGACCCTGAGGGGCCCCAGCCACAAAATCGGACCGAGGGGCCCCACCCACAAAATCGGACCCTGAGGGGCCCCGCCCACAAAATTCGGACCCTGAGGGGCCCCAACCGCAAAATCGGATTCTGAAAGGCTCCAACCACAAAATCGGACTATGAGGGGCCCCGGACACAAAATCGGACCCTGAGGGGCCCCACCCATAAAATCAGACCCTGAGGGGACCCGGCCACAAAATCGGACCCTGAGGGGCCCCGCCCTCAAAATCGGACCGTGAGGGGCCCCGGCCACAAAATAGGACCCTGAGGGGCCCCGGCCACCAAATCGGACCCTGAGGGGCCCCGGCCACCAAATCGGACCCTGAGGGGCCCCGCCCACCAAATCGGACCCTGAGGGGCCCCGCCCACCAAATCGGACCCTGAGGGGCCCCGCCCACCAAATCGGATTCTGAGGGGCCACGCCCACCAAATCAGACTCTGAGAGATCCCGCCCACCAAATCGGACCCTGAGGGGCCCCGCTCACCAAATCGGACCCTGAGCGTCCCCGCCCACCAAATCGGATTCTGAAAGGCCCCAACCACAAAATCGGACCATGAGGGGCCCCGGACACAAAATCGGACCCTGAGGGGCCCCGCCCACCAAATTGAACTCTGAGGGGCCCCGCTCACCAAATCGGATTCTGAAAGGCCCCAAACACAAAATTGGACCCTGAGGGGCCCCGCCCACCAAATCAGACCCTGAGGGGCCCTGCCCACCAAATCGGACTCTGAGAGATCCCGCCCACCAAATCAGACCCTGATGGGACCGGCTCACCAAATCGGACCCTGAGGGGCCCCACTCACCAAATCGGACCCTGAGGGGCCCCGCCCACCAAATTGGACCCAGAGTGGCCCCGCCCACCAAAATGGACCCAGGGGGCTACACCCACAAAATCAGACCCTGAGGGGCCCCAGCCACAAAATCAGACCCTGAGGGGCCCCACCCACAAAATCAAACCCAGAGGGGACCCAGCCACAAAATCGGACCCTGAGAGACCCCGGCCACAAAATCGAACCCTGAGGGGCCCCAACCACAAATCCAGACCCTGAGGGGGCCCGGTCACAAAATCGGACCCTGAGAGACCCCGGCCACAAAATCGGACCCTGAGGGGCCCCAACCACAAAATCGGACCCTGAGGGGCCCCAACCACAAAATCAGACCCTGAGGGGCCACAGCCACAAAATCGAACCCTGAGGGGCCCCAGCCACAAAATCGAACCGAATTGCCCCACCCACAAAATCAGACCCTGATGGGCCCCGTCCACAAAATCGGACCCTGAGGTGGCGCCGCCCTCAAAATCGGACCCTGAGGGGCCCCGCCTTCAAAATCGGACCCTGAGGGGCCCCGCCCTCAAAATCAGACCCTGAGGGGCCCCAGCCACAAAATCAGACCCTGAGGGGCCCCAGCCACAAAATCAGACCCTGAGGGGCCCCAGCCACAAAATTGGACCCAGAGGGGCCCCACCCACAAAATCGGACCCTGAGGGGTCCCACCCACAAATCCAGACCCTGAGGGGGCCCGGTCACAAAATCGGACCCCGAGGGACCCCAGCCACAAAATCAGACCCTGAGGGGCCCCAGCCACAAAATCGGACCGAGGGGCCCCACCCACAAAATCGGACCCTGAGGGGACCCGCCCACCAAATTGGACCCTGAGGGGCCTCACCCTCAAAATCAGACCCTGAGGGGCCCCAGCCACTAACTCAGACCCTGAGGGGCCCCAGCCACTAACTCAGACCCTGAGGGGCCCCAGCCACAAAATCAGACCCTGAGGGGCCCCACCCACAAAATCGGACCCTGAGGGGCCCCACCCACAAATCCAGACCCTGAGGGGGCTCGGCCACAAAATCGGACCCTGAGAGACCCCGGCCACAAAATCGGACCCTGAGGGGCCCCAACCACAAAATCAGACCCTGAGGGGACCCCATCACAAAATCGGACCCTGAGGGGCCCCACCCACAAAATCAGACCCCGAGGGACCCCAGCCACAAAATCGGACCCTGAGGGGCCCCACACACAAAATCGGACCCTGAGGGGACCCGCCGACCAAATTGGACCCTTAGGGGCCTCACCCTCAAAATCGGACCCTGAGGGACCCCGGCCACAAAATCGGACCCTGAGGGGCCCCACCCGCAAAATCGGACCTTGAGGGACCCCACCCGCAAAATCGGACCCTGAGGGGCCCCACCCGCAAAATCGGACCCTGAGGGGCCCCGGCCACAAAATCGGACCCTGAGAGGCCCCACCCACAAAATTGGACCATAACGGGCCCCACCCACAAAATCAGACCCTGAGGGGCCCCGGTCACAAAATCGGACCCTGAGGGGCCCCACCAACAAAATCAGACCCTGAGGGACCCCAGCCACAAAATCGGACCCTAAGGGGCCCCACCCGCAAAATCGGACCCTGAGGGGCCACGGCCACAAAATCGGACATTGAGGGGGCCCGGCCACAAAATCGGACCCTGAGAGACCCCGACCACAAAATCGGACCCTGAGAGACCCCGGCCACAAAATCGGACCCTGAGGGGCCCCAACCACAAAATCAGACCCTGAGGGGCCCCTGTCACAAAATCGGACCCTGAGGGGCCCCACCCACAAAATCAGACCCTGAGGGACCCCAGCCACAAAATCAGACCCTGAGGGGCCCCAGCCACAAAATCGGACCGAGGGGCCCCACCCACAAAATTGGACCCTGAGGGGCCCCACCCACAAAATCGGACAATGAGGGGTCCCACCCACAAATCCAGACCCTGAGGGGGCCCGGTCACAAAATCGGACCCTGAGGGACCCCAGCCACAAAATCAGACCCTGAGGGGCCCCAGCCACAAAATCGGACCGAGGGGCCCCACCCACAAAATCGGACCCTGAGGGGACCCGCCCACCAAATTGGACCCTGAGGGGCCTCACCCTCAAAATCGGACCCTGAGGGACCCCGGCCACAAAATCAGACCCTGAGGGGCCCCAGCCACTAACTCAGACCCTGAGGGGCCCCAGCCACAAAATCAGACCCTGAGGGGCCCCACCCACAAAATCGGACCCTGAGGGGCCCCACCCACAAATCCAGACCCTGAGGGGGCTCGGCCACAAAATCGGACCCTGAGAGACCCCGGCCATAAAATCGGACCCTGAGGGGCCCCAACCACAAAATCAGACCCTGAGGGTACCCCATCACAAAATCGGACCCTGAGGGGCCCCACCCACAAAATCAGACCCCGAGGGACCCCAGCCACAAAATCGGACCCTGAGGGGCCCCACCCACAAAATCGGAACCTGAGGGGACCCGCCGACCAAATTGGACCCTTAGGGGCCTCACCCTCAAAATCGGACCCTGAGGGACCCCGGCCACAAAATCGGACCCTGAGGGGCCCCACCCGCAAAATCGGACCTTGAGGGACCCCACCCGCAAAATCGGACCCTGAGGGGCCCCACCCGCAAAATCGGACCCTGAGGGGCCCCGGCCACAAAATCGGACCCTGAGAGGCCCCACCCACAAAATTGGACCATAACGGGCCCCACCCACAAAATCAGACCCTGAGGGGCCCCGGTCACAAAATCGGACCCTGAGGGGCCCCACCAACAAAATCAGACCCTGAGGGACCCCAGCCACAAAATCGGACCCTAAGGGGCCCCACCCGCAAAATCGGACCCTGAGGGGCCACGGCCACAGAATCGGACCTTGAGGGGGCCCGGCCACAAAATCGGACCCTGAGAGACCCCGGCCACAAAATCGGACCCTGAGAGACCCCGGCCACAAAATCGGACCCTGAGGGGCCCCAACCACAAAATCAGACCCTGAGGGGCCCCGGTCACAAAATCGGACCCTGAGGGGCCCCACCCACAAAATCAGACCCTGAGGGACCCCAGCCACAAAATCAGACCCTGAGGGGCCCCAGCCACAAAATCGGACCGAGGGGCCCCACCCACAAAATAGGACCCTGAGGGGCCCCGCCCACAAAATTCGGACCCTGAGGGGCCCCAACCGCAAAATCGGATTCTGAAAGGCCCCAACCACAAAATCGGACTATGAGGGGCCCCAGCCACAAAATCGGACCGAGGGGCCCCACCCACAAAATCGGACCCTGAGGGGACCCGCCCACCAAATTGGACCCTGAGGGGCCTCACCCTCAAAATCAGACCCTGAGGGGCCCCAGCCACTAACTCAGACCCTGAGGGGCCCCAGCCACTAACTCAGACCCTGAAGGGCCCCAGCCACAAAATCAGACCCTGAGGGGCCCCACCCACAAAAAATCGGACCCTGAGGGGCCCCGGCCACAAATCCAGACCCTGAGGGGGCTCGGCCACAAAATCGGACCCTGAGAGACCCCGGCCACAAAATCGGACCCTGAGGGGCCCCAACCACAAAATCAGACCCTGAGGGGACCCCATCACAAAATCGGACCCTGAGGGGCCCCACCCACAAAATCAGACCCCGAGGGACCCCATCCACAAAATCGGACCCTGAGGGGCCCCACCCACAAAATCGGACCCTGAGGGGACCCGCCGACCAAATTGGACCCTTAGGGGCCTCACCCTCAAAATCGGACCCTGAGGGACCCCGGCCACAAAATCGGACCCTGAGGGGCCCCACCCGCAAAATCGGACCTTGAGGGACCCCACCCGCAAAATCGGACCCTGAGGGGCCCCACCCGCAAAATCGGACCCTGAGGGGCCCCGGCCACAAAATCGGACCCTGAGAGGCCCCACCCACAAAATTGGACCATAACGGGCCCCACCCACAAAATCAGACCCTGAGGGGCCCCGGTCACAAAATCAGACCCTGAGGGGCCCCACCAACAAAATCAGACCCTGAGGGACCCCAGCCACAAAATCGGACCCTAAGGGGCCCCACCCGCAAAATCGGACCCTGAGGGGCCACGGCCACAAAATCGGACCTTGAGGGGGCCCGGCCACAAAATCGGACCCTGAGAGACCCCGACCACAAAATCGGACCCTGAGAGACCCCGGCCACAAAATCGGACCCTGAGGGGCCCCAACCACAAAATCAGACCCTGAGGGGCCCCGGTCACAAAATCGGACCCTGAGGGGCTCCACCCACAAAATCAGACCCTGAGGGACCCCAGCCACAAAATCAGACCCTGAGGGGCCCCAGCCACAAAATCGGACCGAGGGGCCCCACCCACAAAATCGGACCCTGAGGGGCCCCGCCCACAAAATTCGGACCCTGAGGGGCCCCAACCGCAAAATCGGATTCTGAAAGGCTCCAACCACAAAATCGGACTATGAGGGGCCCCGGACACAAAATCGGACCCTGAGGGGCCCCACCCATAAAATCAGACCCTGAGGGGACCCGGCCACAAAATCGGACCCTGAGGGGCCCCGCCCTCAAAATCGGACCGTGAGGGGCCCCGGCCACAAAATAGGACCCTGAGGGGCCCCGGCCACCAAATCGGACCCTGAGGGGCCCCGCCCACCAAATCGGACCCTGAGGGGCCCCGCCCACCAAATCGGACCCTGAGGGGCCCCGCCCACCAAATCGGACCCTGAGGGGCCCCGCCCACCAAATCGGATTCTGAGGGGCCACGCCCACCAAATCAGACTCTGAGAGATCCCGCCCACCAAATCGGACCCTGAGGGGCCCCGCTCACCAAATCGGACCCTGAGCGTCCCCGCCCACCAAATCGGATTCTGAAAGGCCCCAACCACAAAATCGGACCATGAGGGGCCCCGGACACAAAATCGGACCCTGAGGGGCCCCGCCCACCAAATTGAACTCTGAGGGGCCCCGCTCACCAAATCGGATTCTGAAAGGCCCCAAACACAAAATTGGACCCTGAGGGGCCCCGCCCACCAAATCAGACCCTGAGGGGCCCTGCCCACCAAATCGGACTCTGAGAGATCCCGCCCACCAAATCAGACCCTGATGGGACCGGCTCACCAAATCGGACCCTGAGGGGCCCCACTCACCAAATCGGACCCTGAGGGGCCCCGCCCACCAAATTGGACCCAGAGTGGCCCCGCCCACCAAAATGGACCCAGGGGGCTACACCCACAAAATCAGACCCTGAGGGGCCCCAGCCACAAAATCAGACCCTGAGGGGCCCCACCCACAAAATCAAACCCAGAGGGGACCCAGCCACAAAATCGGACCCTGAGAGACCCCGGCCACAAAATCGAACCCTGAGGGGCCCCAACCACAAATCCAGACCCTGAGGGGGCCCGGTCACAAAATCGGACCCTGAGAGACCCCGGCCACAAAATCGGACCCTGAGGGGCCCCAACCACAAAATCGGACCCTGAGGGGCCCCAACCACAAAATCAGACCCTGAGGGGCCACAGCCACAAAATCGAACCCTGAGGGGCCCCAGCCACAAAATCGAACCGAATTGCCCCACCCACAAAATCAGACCCTGATGGGCCCCGTCCACAAAATCGGACCCTGAGGTGGCGCCGCCCTCAAAATCGGACCCTGAGGGGCCCCGCCTTCAAAATCGGACCCTGAGGGGCCCCGCCCTCAAAATCAGACCCTGAGGGGCCCCAGCCACAAAATCAGACCCTGAGGGGCCCCAGCCACAAAATCAGACCCTGAGGGGCCCCAGCCACAAAATTGGACCCAGAGGGGCCCCACCCACAAAATCGGACCCTGAGGGGTCCCACCCACAAATCCAGACCCTGAGGGGGCCCGGTCACAAAATCGGACCCCGAGTGACCCCAGCCACAAAATCAGACCCTGAGGGGCCCCAGCCACAAAATCGGACCGAGGGGCCCCACCCACAAAATCGGACCCTGAGGGGACCCGCCCACCAAATTGGACCCTGAGGGGCCTCACCCTCAAAATCAGACCCTGAGGGGCCCCAGCCACTAACTCAGACCCTGAGGGGCCCCAGCCACTAACTCAGACCCTGAGGGGCCCCAGCCACAAAATCAGACCCTGAGGGGCCCCACCCACAAAATCGGACCCTGAGGGGCCCCGCCCAACAAATCGGACCCTGAGGGGCCCCGCCCACCAAATCGGACCCTGAGGGGCCCCGCCCACCAAATCGGATTCTGAGGGGCCACGCCCACCAAATCGGACCCTGAGGGGCCCCGCTCACCAAATCGGACCCTGAGCGGCCCCGCCCACCAAATCGGATTCTGAAAGGCCCCAACCACAAAATCGGACCATGAGGGGCCCCGGACACAAAATCGGACCCTGAGGGGCCCCGCCCACCAAATTGAACTCTGAGGGGACCCGCTCACCAAATCGGATTCTGAAAGTCCCCAACCACAAAATTGGACCCTGAGGGGCCCCGCCCACCAAATCTGACCCTGAGGGGCCCTGCCCACCAAATCGGACTCTGAGGGGCCTCGCCCAACAAATCGGACTCGGAGAGATCCCTCCCACCAAATCAGACCCTGGTGGGCCCGGCTCACCAAATCGGACCCTGAGGGGCCCCGCTCACCAAATTGGATTCTGAAAGGCCCCAACCTCAAAATCGGACCATGAGGGGCCCGGACACAAAATCTGACCCTGAGGGGCCCCACCCATAAAATCGGACCCTGAGGGGCCCCAACCACAAAATCGAACCTAGAGTGGCCCAGCCCACCAAATCGGATCCTGAGGGGCCCCACTCACAAAATCGGACCCTGAGGGGCCCCGGCCACAAAATCGGACCCTGAGGGGCCCCGTCCACAAAATCAGACCCTGAGGGGCCCCGGACAAAAAAATCGGACCTTGAGGGGCTCCACCCACAAAATCGGACCCTGAGGGGCCCCAACCACAAAATCGAACCCAGAGTGGCCCAGCCCACCAAATCGGACCCCGAGGGGCCCCGGCCATAAAATCGGACCCTGAGGGGCCCCGGCCACAAAATCGGACCCTGAGGGGCCCCGCCCACAAAATCGGACCCTGAGGGGCCCCGGACAAAAAAATCGGACCCTGAGGGGTCCCACTCACAAAATCGGACCCTGAGGGGCCCCGGCCACAAAATCGGACCCTGAGTGCCCCGGCCACAAAATCGGACCCTGAGGGACCCCGGCCACGAAATCGGACCCTGAGGGGCCCCAACCACCAAATCGGACCCTGAGGGGCCCCACCCACAAAATCGGACCCTGAGGGGTTCCGGCCATAAAATCGGACCCTGATGGGCCCCGGCCACAAAATCGGACCCTGAGGGGCCCCAACCACCAAATCGGACCCTGAGGGGCCCCGGCCACAAAATCGGACCCTGAGGGGCCCCACCCACCAAATCAGACCCTGAGAGGCCCCGGCCACCAAATCGGACCCTGAGGGTCCCCACCCACCAAATCGGACCCTGAGTGGCCCCACCCACAAAATCGGACCCTGAGTGGCCCCGGCCACAAAATCGGACCCTGAGGGACCCCACCCACAAAATCGTACCCTGAGGGGTTCCGGCCACCAAATCTGACCCTGAGGGGCCCCGCCCACCAAATCGGACTCTGAGGGGCCTCGCCCACCAAATCGGACTCTGAGAGATCCCGCCCACCAAATCAGACCCTGAGGGGCCCCGCTCACCAAATCGGACCCTGAGGGGCCCCGCTCACCAAATCGGACCCTGAGGGGCCCCGCTCACCAAATCGGACCCTGAGGGGCCCCGCCCACCAAATCGGACCCTGAGGGGCCCCGCCCACCAAATCGGACCCTGAGGGGCCCCGCCCACCAAATCGGACCCTGAGGGGCCCCACCCACCAAATCGGACCCTGAGGGGCCCCGCCCACCAAATCGGATTCTGAGGGGCCACGCCCACCAAATCAGACTCTGAGAGATCCCGCCCACCAAATCGGACCCTGAGGGGCCCCGCTCACCAAATCGGACCCTGAGCGTCCCCGCCCACCAAATCAGATTCTGAAAGGCCCCAACCACAAAATCGGACCATGAGGGGCCCCGGACACAAAATCGGACCCTGAGGGGCCCCGCCCACCAAATTGAACTCTGAGGGGCCCCGCTCACCAAATCGGATTCTGAAAGGCCCCAACCACAAAATTGGACCCTGAGGGGCCCCGCCCACCAAATCTGACCCTGAGGGGCCCTGCCCACCAAATCGGACTCTGAGGGGTCTCGCCCACCAAATCGGACTCTGAGAGATCCCGCCCACCAAATCAGACCCTGATGGGCCCGGCTCACCAAATCGGACCCTGAGGGGCCCCACTCACCAAATCGGACCCTGAGGGGCCCCGCCCACCAAATTGGACCCAGAATGGCCCCGCCCACCAAAATGGACCCAGGGGGCTACACCCACAAAATCAGACCCTGAGGGGCCCCAGCCACAAAATCAGACCCTGAGGAGCCCCACCCACAAAATCAAACCCAGAGGGGCCCCAGCCACAAAATCGGACCCTGAGAGACCCCGGCCACAAAATCGGACCCTGAGGGGCCCCAACCACAAATCCAGACCCTGAGGGGGCCCGGTCACAAAATCAGACCCTGAGAGACCCCGGCCACAAAATCGGACCCTGAGGGGCCCCAACCACAAAATCGGACTCTGAGGGGCCCCAACCACAAAATCAGACCCTGAGGGGCCACAGCCACAAAATCGAACCCTGAGGGGCCCCAGCCACAAAATCGAACCGAATTGCTCCACCCACAAAATCAGACCCTGATGGGCCCCGTCCACAAAATCGGACCCTGAGGTGGCGCCGCCCTCAAAATCGGACCCTGAGGGGCCCCGCCTTCAAAATCGGACCCTGAGGGGCCCCGCCCTCAAAATCAGACCCTGAGGGGCCCCAGCCACAAAATCAGACCCTGAGGAGCCCCAGCCACAAAATCAGACCCTGAGGGGCCCCAGCCACAAAATTGGACCCTGAGGGGCCCCACCCACAAAATCGGACCCTTAGGGGTCCCACCCACAAATCCAGACCCTGAGGGGGCCCGGTCACAAAATCGGACCCCGAGGGACCCCAGCCACAAAATCAGACCCTGAGGGGCCCCAGCCACAAAATCGGACCGAGGGGCCCCACCCACAAAATCGGACCCTGAGGGGCCTCACCCTCAAAATCAGACCCTGAGGGGCCCCAGCCACAAAATCGGACCGAGGGGCCCCACCCACAAATCCAGACCCTGAGGGGGCTCGGCCACAAAATCGGACCCTGAGAGACCCCGGCCACAAAATCGGACCCTGAGGGGCCCCAACCACAAAATCAGCCCCTGAGGGGACCCCATCACAAAATCGGACCCTGAGGGGCCCCACCCACAAAATCAGACCCCGAGGGACCCCAGCCACAAAATCGGACCCTGAGGGGCCCCACCCACAAAATCAGACCCTGAGGGGACCCGCCGACCAAATTGGACCCTTAGGGGCCTCACCCTCAAAATCGGACCCTGAGGGACCCCGGCCACAAAATCGGACCCTGAGGGGCCCCACCCGCAAAATCGGACCTTGAGGGACCCCACCCGCAAAATCGGACCCTGAGGGGCCCCACCCGCAAAATCGGACCCTGAGGGACCCCGGCCACAAAATCGGACCCTGAGAGGCCCCACCCACAAAATTGGACCATAACGGGCCCCACCCACAAAATCAGACCCTGAGGGGCCCCGGTCACAAAATCGGACCCTGAGGGGCCCCACCAACAAAATCAGACCCTGAGGGACCCCAGCCACAAAATCGGACCCTAAGGGGCCCCACCCGCAAAATCGGACCCTGAGGGGCCACGGCCACAAAATCGGACCTTGAGGGGGCCCGGCCACAAAATCGGACCCTGAGAGACCCCGACCACAAAATCGGACCCTGAGAGACCCCGGCCACAAAATCGGACCCTGAGGGGCCCCAACCACAAAATCAGACCCTGAGGGGCCCCGGTCACAAAATCGGACCCTGAGGGGCCCCACCCACAAAATCAGACCCTGAGGGACCCCAGCCACAAAATCAGACCCTGAGGGGCCCCAGCCACAAAATCGGACCGAGGGGCCCCACCCACAAAATTGGACCCTGAGGGGCCCCACCCACAAAATCGGACAATGAGGGGTCCCACCCACAAATCCAGACCCTGAGGGGGCCCGGTCACAAAATCGGACCCTGAGGGACCCCAGCCACAAAATCAGACCCTGAGGGGCCCCAGCCACAAAATCGGACCGAGGGGCCCCACCCACAAAATCGGACCCTGAGGGGACCCGCCCACCAAATTGGACCCTGAGGGGCCTCACCCTCAAAATCAGACCCTGAGGGACCCCGGCCACAAAATCAGACCCTGAGGGGCCCCAGCCACTAACTCAGACCCTGAGGGGCCCCAGCCACAAAATCAGACCCTGAGGGGCCCCACCCACAAAATCGGACCCTGAGGGGCCCCACCCACAAATCCAGACCCTGAGGGGGCTCGGCCACAAAATCGGACCCTGAGAGACCCCGGCCATAAAATCGGACCCTGAGGGGCCCCGCCTTCAAAATCGGACCCTGAGGGGCCCCGCCCTCAAAATCAGACCCTGAGGGGCCCCAGCCACAAAATCAGACCCTGAGGGGCCCCAGCCACAAAATCAGACCCTGAGGGGCCCCAGCCACAAAATTGGACCCTGAGGGGCCCCACCCACAAAATCGGACCCTTAGGGGTCCCACCCACAAATCCAGACCCTGAGGGGGCCCGGTCACAAAATCGGACCCCGAGGGACCCCAGCCACAAAATCAGACCCTGAGGGGCCCCAGCCACAAAATCGGACCGAGGGGCCCCACCCACAAAATCGGACCCTGAGGGGCCTCACCCTCAAAATCAGACCCTGAGGGGCCCCAGCCACAAAATCGGACCGAGGGGCCCCACCCACAAATCCAGACCCTGAGGGGGCTCGGCCACAAAATCGGACCCTGAGAGACCCCGGCCACAAAATCGGACCCTGAGGGGCCCCAACCACAAAATCAGCCCCTGAGGGGACCCCATCACAAAATCGGACCCTGAGGGGCCCCACCCACAAAATCAGACCCCGAGGGACCCCAGCCACAAAATCGGACCCTGAGGGGCCCCACCCACAAAATCAGACCCTGAGGGGACCCGCCGACCAAATTGGACCCTTAGGGGCCTCACCCTCAAAATCGGACCCTGAGGGACCCCGGCCACAAAATCGGACCCTGAGGGGCCCCACCCGCAAAATCGGACCTTGAGGGACCCCACCCGCAAAATCGGACCCTGAGGGGCCCCACCCGCAAAATCGGACCCTGAGGGACCCCGGCCACAAAATCGGACCCTGAGAGGCCCCACCCACAAAATTGGACCATAACGGGCCCCACCCACAAAATCAGACCCTGAGGGGCCCCGGTCACAAAATCGGACCCTGAGGGGCCCCACCAACAAAATCAGACCCTGAGGGACCCCAGCCACAAAATCGGACCCTAAGGGGCCCCACCCGCAAAATCGGACCCTGAGGGGCCACGGCCACAAAATCGGACCTTGAGGGGGCCCGGCCACAAAATCGGACCCTGAGAGACCCCGACCACAAAATCGGACCCTGAGAGACCCCGGCCACAAAATCGGACCCTGAGGGGCCCCAACCACAAAATCAGACCCTGAGGGGCCCCGGTCACAAAATCGGACCCTGAGGGGCCCCACCCACAAAATCAGACCCTGAGGGACCCCAGCCACAAAATCAGACCCTGAGGGGCCCCAGCCACAAAATCGGACCGAGGGGCCCCACCCACAAAATTGGACCCTGAGGGGCCCCACCCACAAAATCGGACAATGAGGGGTCCCACCCACAAATCCAGACCCTGAGGGGGCCCGGTCACAAAATCGGACCCTGAGGGACCCCAGCCACAAAATCAGACCCTGAGGGGCCCCAGCCACAAAATCGGACCGAGGGGCCCCACCCACAAAATCGGACCCTGAGGGGACCCGCCCACCAAATTGGACCCTGAGGGGCCTCACCCTCAAAATCAGACCCTGAGGGACCCCGGCCACAAAATCAGACCCTGAGGGGCCCCAGCCACTAACTCAGACCCTGAGGGGCCCCAGCCACAAAATCAGACCCTGAGGGGCCCCACCCACAAAATCGGACCCTGAGGGGCCCCACCCACAAATCCAGACCCTGAGGGGGCTCGGCCACAAAATCGGACCCTGAGAGACCCCGGCCATAAAATCGGACCCTGAGGGGCCCCAACCACAAAATCAGACCCTGAGGGGATCCCATCACAAAATCGGACCCTGAGGGCCCCACCCACAAAATCAGACCCCGAGGGACCCCAGCCACAAAATCGGACCCTGAGGGGCCCCACCCACAAAATCGGAACCTGAGGGGACCCGCCGACCAAATTGGACCCTTAGGGGCCTCACCCTCAAAATCGGACCCTGAGGGACCCCGGCCACAAAATCGGACCCTGAGGGGCCCCACCCGCAAAATCGGACCTTGAGGGACCCCACCCGCAAAATCGGACCCTGAGGGGCCCCACCCGCAAAATCGGACCCTGAGGGGCCCCGGCCACAAAATCGGACCCTGAGAGGCCCCACCCACAAAATTGGACCATAACGGGCCCCACCCACAAAATCAGACCCTGAGGGGCCCCGGTCACAAAATCGGACCCTGAGGGGCCCCACCAACAAAATCAGACCCTGAGGGACCCCAGCCACAAAATCGGACCCTAAGGGGCCCCACCCGCAAAATCGGACCCTGAGGGGCCACGGCCACAGAATCGGACCTTGAGGGGGCCCGGCCACAAAATCGGACCCTGAGAGACCCCGGCCACAAAATCGGACCCTGAGAGACCCCGGCCACAAAATCGGACCCTGAGGGGCCCCAACCACAAAATCAGACCCTGAGGGGCCCCGGTCACAAAATCGGACCCTGAGGGGCCCCACCCACAAAATCAGACCCTGAGGGACCCCAGCCACAAAATCAGACCCTGAGGGGCCCCAGCCACAAAATCGGACCGAGGGGCCCCACCCACAAAATCGGACCCTGAGGGGCCCCGCCCACAAAATTCGGACCCTGAGGGGCCCCAACCGCAAAATCGGATTCTGAAAGGCCCCAACCACAAAATCGGACTATGAGGGGCCCCGGACACAAAATCGGACCCTGAGGGGCCCCGCCCTCAAAATCGGACCGTGAGGGGCCCCGGCCACAAAATCGGACCCTGAGGGGCCCCGGCCACCAAATCGGACCCTGAGGGGCCCCGGCCACCAAATCGGACCGTGAGGGGCCCCGCCCACCAAATCGGACCCTGAGGGGCCCCGCCCAACAAATCGGACCCTGAGGGGCCCCGCCCACCAAATCGGACCCTGAGGGGCCCCGCCCACCAAATCGGATTCTGAGGGGCCACGCCCACCAAATCGGACCCTGAGGGGCCCCGCTCACCAAATCGGACCCTGAGCGGCCCCGCCCACCAAATCGGATTCTGAAAGGCCC
This sequence comes from Dendrobates tinctorius, assembly GCF_039654945.1. Taxonomy (NCBI): domain Eukaryota; kingdom Metazoa; phylum Chordata; class Amphibia; order Anura; family Dendrobatidae; genus Dendrobates; species Dendrobates tinctorius. The sequence goes on from NW_027361794.1 coordinate 16,528,898, forward strand.
CAACCACAAAATCGGACCATGAGGGGCCCCGGACACAAAATCGGACCCTGAGGGGCCCCGCCCACCAAATTGAACTCTGAGGGGCCCAGCTCACCAAATCGGATTCTGAAAGGCCCCAACCACAAAATTGGACCCTGAGGGGCCCCGCCCACCAAATCTGACCCTGAGGGGCCCTGCCAACCAAATCGGACTCTGAGGGGCCTCGCCCACCAAATCGGACTCTGAGAGATCCCTCCCACCAAATCAGACCCTGATGGGCCCGGCTCACCAAATCGGACCCTGAGGGGCCCCGCTCACCAAATTGGATTCTGAAAGGCCCCAACCTCAAAATCGGACCATGAGGGGCCCGGACACAAAATCTGACCCTGAGGGGCCCCACCCATAAAATCGGACCCTGAGGGGCCCCAACCACAAAATCGAACCTAGAGTGGCCCAGCCCACCAAATCGGACCCCGAGGGGCCCCGGCCATAAAATCGGACCCTGAGGGGCCCCGGCCACAAAATCGGACCCTGAGGGGCCCCGCCCACAAAATCGGACCCTGAGGGGCCCCGGACAAAAAAATCGGACCCTGAGGGGTCCCACTCACAAAATCGGACCCTGAGGGGCCCTGGCCACAAAATCGGACCCTGAGTGCCCCGGCCACAAAATCGGACCCTGAGGGACCCCGGCCACGAAATCGGACCCTGAGGGGCCCCAACCACCAAATCGGACCCTGAGGGGCCCCACCCACAAAATCGGACCCTGAGGGGTTCCGGCCACAAAATCGGACCCTGATGGGCCCCGGCCACAAAATCGGACCCTGAGGGGCCCCAACCACCAAATCGGACCCTGAGGGGCCCCGGCCACAAAATCGGACCCTGAGGGGCCCCACCCACCAAATCAGACCCTGAGAGGCCCCGGCCACCAAATCGGACCCTGAGGGTCCCCACCCACCAAATCGGACCCTGAGTGGCCCCACCCACAAAATCGGACCCTGAGTGGCCCCGGCCACAAAATCGGACCCTGAGGGACCCCACCCACAAAATCGTACCCTGAGGGGTTCCGGCCACCAAATCTGACCCTGAGGGGCCCCGCCCACCAAATCGGACTCTGAGGGGCCTCGCCCACCAAATCGGACTCTGAGAGATCCCGCCCACCAAATCAGACCCTGAGGGGCCCCGCTCACCAAATCGGACCCTGAGGGGCCCCGCTCACCAAATCGGACCCTGAGGGGCCCCGCTCACCAAATCGGACCCTGAGGGCCCCGCTCACCAAATCGGACCCTGAGGGGCCCCGCTCACCAAATCGGACCCTGAGGGGCCCCGCTCACCAAATCGGACCCTGAGGGGACCCACTCACCAAATTGAACTCTGAGGGGCCCCGCTCACCAAATCGGACCCTGGGCGGCCCCGCCCACCAAATCGGATTCTGAAAGTCCCCAACCACAAAATCGGACCATGAGGGTCCCCAGATACAAAATTGGACCCTGAGGGGCCCCACCCATAAAATCGGACCCTGAAGGGCCCCAACCACAAAATAGAACCCAGAGTGGCCCAGCCCACCAAATCGGACCCTGAGGGGACCCGCTCACCAAATTGAACTCTGAGGGGCCCCGCTCACCAAATCGGACCCTGGGCGGCCCCGCCCACCAAATCGGATTCTGAAAGTCCCCAACCACAAAATCGGACCATGAGGGTCCCCAGATACAAAATTGGACCCTGAGGGGCCCCACCCACAAAATCAGACCCTGAGGGGCCCCGGACAAAAAAATCGGACCTTGAGGGGCTCCACCCACAAAATCGGACCCTGAGGGGCCCCAACCACAAAATCGAACCCAGAGTGGCCCAGCCCACCAAATCAGACCCCGAGGGGCCCCGGCCATAAAATCGGACCCTGAGGGGCCCCGGCCACAAAATCGGACCCTGAGGGGCCCCGGCCACAAAATCGTACCCTGAGGGGCCCCGGACAAAAAAATCGGACCTTGAGGGGCTCCACCCACAAAATCGGACCCTGAGGGGCCCCAACTTCAAAATCGAACCCAGAGTGGCCCAGCCCACCAAATCGGACCCCGAGGGGCCCCGGCCATAAAATCGGACCCTGAGGGGCCCCGGCCACAAAATCGGACCCTGAGGGGCCCCGCCCACAAAATCGGACCCTGAGGGGCCCCGGACAAAAAAATCGGACCCTGAGGGGTCCCACTCACAAAATCGGACCCTGAGGGGCCCCGGCCACAAAATCGGACCCTGAGTGCCCCGGCCACAAAATCGGACCCTGAGGGACCCCGGCCACGAAATCGGACCCTGAGGGGCCCCAACCACCAAATCGGACCCTGAGGGGCCCCACCCACAAAATCGGACCCTGAGGGGTTCCGGCCACAAAATCGGACCCTGATGGGCCCCGGCCACAAAATCGGACCCTGAGGGGCCCCAACCACCAAATCGGACCCTGAGGGGCCCCGGCCACAAAATCGGACCCTGAGGGGCCCCACCCACCAAATCAGACCCTGAGAGGCCCCGGCCACCAAATCGGACCCTGAGGGTCCCCACCCACCAAATCGGACCCTGAGTGGCCCCACCCACAAAATCGGACCCTGAGTGGCCCCGGCCACAAAATCGGACCCTGAGGGACCCCACCCACAAAATCGTACCCTGAGGGGTTCCGGCCACCAAATCTGACCCTGAGGGGCCCCGCCCACCAAATCGGACTCTGAGGGGCCTCGCCCACCAAATCGGACTCTGAGAGATCCCGCCCACCAAATCAGACCCTGAGGGGCCCCGCTCACCAAATCGGACCCTGAGGGGCCCCGCTCACCAAATCGGACCCTGAGGGGCCCCGCTCACCAAATCGGACCCTGAGGGGCCCCGCTCACCAAATCGGACCCTGAGGGGCCCCGCTCACCAAATCGGACCCTGAGGGGCCCCGCTCACCAAATCGGACCCTGAGGGGACCCGCTCACCAAATTGAACTCTGAGGGGCCCCGCTCACCAAATCGGACCCTGGGCGGCCCCGCCCACCAAATCGGATTCTGAAAGTCCCCAACCACAAAATCGGACCATGAGGGTCCCCAGATACAAAATTGGACCCTGAGGGGCCCCACCCATAAAATCGGACCCTGAAGGGCCCCAACCACAAAATAGAACCCAGAGTGGCCCAGCCCACCAAATCGGACCCTGAGGGGACCCGCTCACCAAATTGAACTCTGAGGGGCCCCGCTCACCAAATCGGACCCTGGGCGGCCCCGCCCACCAAATCGGATTCTGAAAGTCCCCAACCACAAAATCGGACCATGAGGGTCCCCAGATACAAAATTGGACCCTGAGGGGCCCCACCCACAAAATCAGACCCTGAGGGGCCCCGGACAAAAAAATCGGACCTTGAGGGGCTCCACCCACAAAATCGGACCCTGAGGGGCCCCAACCACAAAATCGAACCCAGAGTGGCCCAGCCCACCAAATCGGACCCCGAGGGGCCCCGGCCATAAAATCGGACCCTGAGGGGCCCCGGCCACAAAATCGGACCCTGAGGGGCCCCGGCCACAAAATCGTACCCTGAGGGGCCCCAACCACAAAATCGGACCCTGAGAGGCACCGGCCACAAAATCGGACCCTGAGGGGCCCCAGACACAAAATCGGACCCTGAGGGGCCCAGGCCACAAAATCGGACCCTGAGGGGCCCAACCCACAAAATCAGACCCTGAGGGGCCCCGCCCACCAAATTAGACCCTGAGGGGCCCCACCCTCAAAATCGGACCCTGAGGGGCCCCAGCCAAAAAATCAGACCCTGAGGGGCCCCAGCCACAAAATCGACTCTGAGGAGCCCCACCCACAAAATCGGAACCTGAGGGGCCCCACCCACAAATCCAGACCCTGAGGGGACCCGGCCACAAAATCGGACCCTGAGGGGCCCCGCCCACCAAATCGGACCCTGAGGGGCCCCGCCCACTAAATCGGAGTCTGAAAGGCCCCAACCACAAATCGGACCCTGAGGGGCCCCGCTGACCAAATTGAACTCTGAGGGGCCCCGCCCACCAAATCGGACCCAGAATGGCCCACCTACCAAATCAGACCTAGAGTGGCCCCGCCCACCAAATCGGACCCCGAGGGGCCCCACCCACCAAATCGGACCCCGAGGGCCCCACCCACCAAATCGGACCCCGAGGGTCCCAGCCCACCAAATCGGACCCCGAGGGTCCCCGCCCACCAAATTGGACCCTGAGGGCCCCGCCATCAAATCGGACTCTGATAGATCCCGCCCACCAAATCAGACCCTGAGGGGCCCCGCTCACCAAATCGGACCCTGAGGGGCCCCGCCCACCAAATTGGACCCAGAGTGGCCCGCCCACCAAAAATGCACCCAGGGGGCTACACCCACAAAATCAGACCCTGAGGGGCCCAGCCACAAAATCAGACCCTGAGGGGCCCCACCCACAAAATCAAACCCAGAGGGGTCCCAGCCACAAAATCGGACCCTGAGAGACCCCGGCCACAAAATCGGACCCTGAGGGGCCCCAACCACAAATCCAGACCCTGAGGGGGCCCGGTCACAAAATCGGACCCTGAGAGACCCCGGCCACAAAATCGGACCCTGAGGGGCCCCAACCACAAAATCGGACCCTGAGGGGCCCCAACCACAAAATCAGACCCTGAGGGGCCACAGCCACAAAATCGAACCCTGAGGGGCCCCAGCCACAAAATCGAACCGAGTTGCCCCACCCACAAAATCAGACCCTGATGGGCCCCGTCCACAAAATCGGACCCTGAGGTGGCGCCGCCCTCAAAATCGGACCCTGAGGGGCCCCGCCTTCAAAATCGGACCCTGAGGGGCCCCGCCCTCAAAATCAGACCCTGAGGGGCCCCAGCCACAAAATCAGACCCTGAGGGGCCCCAGCCACAAAATCAGACCCTGAGGGGCCCCAGCCACAAAATTGGACCCTGAGGGCCCCACCCACAAAATCGGACCCTGAGGGGTCCCACCCACAAATCCAGACCCTGAGGGGGCCCGGTCACAAAATCGGACCCCGAGGGACCCCAGCCACAAAATCAGACCCTGAGGGGCCCCAGCCACAAAATCGGACCGAGGGGCCCCACCCACAAAATCGGACCCTGAGGGGACCCGCCCACCAAATTGGACCCTGAGGGGCCTCACCCTCAAAATCAGACCCTGAGGGGCCCCAGCCACTAACTCAGACCCTGAGGGGCCCCAGCCACTAACTCAGACCCTGAGGGGCCCCAGCCACAAAATCAGACCCTGAGGGGCCCCACCCACAAAATCGGACCCTGAGGGGCCCCACCCACAAATCCAGACCCTGAGGGGGCTCGGCCACAAAATCGGACCCTGAGAGACCCCGGCCACAAATCGGACCCTGAGGGGCCCCAACCACAAAATCAGACCCTAAGGGGACCCCATCACAAAATCGGACCCTGAGGGGCCCCACCCACAAAATCAGACCCCGAGGGACCCCAGCCACAAAATCGGACCCTGAGGGGCCCCACCCACAAAATCGGACCCTGAGGGGACCCGCCGACCAAATTGGACCCTTAGGGGCCTCACCCTCAAAATCGGACCCTGAGGGACCCCGGCCACAAAATCGGACCCTGAGGGGCCCCACCCGCAAAATCGGACCTTGAGGGACCCACCCGCAAAATCGGACCCTGAGGGGCCCCACCCGCAAAATCGGACCCTGAGGGGCCCCGGCCACAAAATCGGACCCTGAGAGGCCCCACCCACAAAATTGGACCATAACGGGCCCCACCCACAAAATCAGACCCTGAGGGGCCCCGGTCACAAAATCGGACCCTGAGGGGCCCCACCAACAAAATCAGACCCTGAGGGACCCCAGCCACAAAATCGGACCCTAAGGGGCCCCACCCGCAAAATCGGACCCTGAGGGGCCACGGCCACAAAATCGGACCTTGAGGGGGCCCGGCCACAAAATCGGACCCTGAGAGACCCCGACCACAAAATCGGACCCTGAGAGACCCCGGCCACAAAATCGGACCCTGAGGGGCCCCAACCACAAAATCAGACCCTGAGGGGCCCCGGTCACAAAATCGGACCCTGAGGGGCCCCACCCACAAAATCAGACCCTGAGGGACCCCAGCCACAAAATCAGACCCTGAGGGGCCCCAGCCACAAAATCGGACCGAGGGGCCCCACCCACAAAATCGGACCCTGAGGGGCCCCGCCCACAAAATTCGGACCCTGAGGGGCCCCAACCGCAAAATCGGATTCTGAAAGGCTCCAACCACAAAATCGGACTATGAGGGGCCCCGGACACAAAATCGGACCCTGAGGGGCCCCACCCATAAAATCAGACCCTGAGGGGACCCGGCCACAAAATCGGACCCTGAGGGGCCCCGCCCTCAAAATCGGACCGTGAGGGGCCCCGGCCACAAAATAGGACCCTGAGGGGCCCCGGCCACCAAATCGGACCCTGAGGGGCCCCGGCCACCAAATCGGACCATGAGGGGCCCCGCCCACCAAATCGGACCCTGAGGGGCCCCGCCCACCAAATCGGACCCTGAGGGGCCCCGCCCACCAATTCGGACCCTGAGGGGCCCCGCCCACCAAATCGGATTCTGAGGGGCCACGCCCACCAAATCAGACTCTGAGAGATCCCGCCCACCAAATCGGACCCTGAGGGGCCCCCGCTCACCAAATCGGACCCTGAGCGTCCCCGCCCACCAAATCGGATTCTGAAAGGCCCCAACCACAAAATCGGACCATGAGGGGCCCCGGACACAAAATCGGACCCTGAGGGGCCCCGCCCACCAAATTGAACTCTGAGGGGCCCCGCTCACCAAATCGGATTCTGAAAGGCCCCAACCACAAAATTGGACCCTGAGGGGCCCCGCCCACCAAATCTGACCCTGAGGGGCCCTGCCCACCAAATCGGACTCTGAGGGGTCTCGCCCACCAAATCGGACTCTGATAGATCCCGCCCACCAAATCAGACCCTGATGGGCCCGGCTCACCAAATCGGATCCTGAGGGGCCCCACTCACCAAATCGGACCCTGGGCGGCCCCGCCCACCAAATCGGATTCTGAAAGGCCCCAACCTCAAAATCGGACCATGAGGGGCCCGGACACAAAATCTGACCCTGAGGGGCCCCACCCATAAAATCGGACCCTGAGGGGCCCCAACCACAAAATCGGACCCTGAGGGGCCCCACTCACAAAATCGGACCCTGAGGGGCCCCACTCACAAAATCGGACCCTGAGGGGCCCCGGCCACAAAATCGGACCCTGAGGGGCCCCGCCCACAAAATCAGACCCTGAGGGGCCCCGGACAAAAAATCAGACCCTGAGGGGCCCCACCCACAAAATCAAACCCAGAGGGGCCCCAGCCACAAAATCGGACCCTGAGAGACCCCTGCCACAAAATCGGACCCTGAGGGGCCCCAACCACAAATCCAGACCCTGAGGGGGCCCGGTCTCAAAATCGGACCCTGAGAGACCCCGGCCACAAAATCGGACCCTGAGGGGCCCCAACCACAAAATCGGACCCTGAGGGGCCCCAACCACAAAATCAGACCCTGAGGGGCCACAGCAACAAAATCGAACCCTGAGGGGCCCCAGCCACAAAATCGAACCGAGTTGCCCCACCCACAAAATCAGACCCTGATGGGCCCCGTCCACAAAATCGGACCCTGAGGTGGCGCCGCCCTCAAAATCGGACCCTGAGGGGCCCCGCCTTCAAAATCGGACCCTGAGGGGCCCCGCCCTCAAAATCAGACCCTGAGGGGCCCCAGCCACAAAATCAGACCCTGAGGGGCCCCAGCCACAAAATCAGACCCTGAGGGGCCCCAGCCACAAAATTGGACCCTGAGGGGCCCCACCCACAAAATCGGACCCTGAGGGGTCCCACCCACAAATCCAGACCCTGAGGGGGCCCGGTCACAAAATCAGACCCCGAGGGACCCCAGCCACAAAATCAGACCCTGAGGGGCCCCAGCCACAAAATCGGACCGAGGGGCCCCACCCACAAAATCGGACCCTGAGGGGACCCGCCCACCAAATTGGACCCTGAGGGGCCTCACCCTCAAAATCAGACCCTGAGGGGCCCCAGCCACTAACTCAGACCCTGAGGGGCCCCAGCCACTAACTCAGACCCTGAGGGGCCCCAGCCACAAAATCAGACCCTGAGGGGCCCCACCCACAAAATCAGACCCTGAGGGGCCCCACCCACAAATCCAGACCCTGAGGGGGCTCGGCCACAAAATCGGACCCTGAGAGACCCCGGCCACAAAATCGGACCCTGAGGGGCCCCAACCACAAAATCAGACCCTGAGGGGACCCCATCACAAAATCGGACCCTGAGGGGCCCCACCCACAAAATCAGACCCCGAGGGACCCCAGCCACAAAATCAGACCCTGAGGGGCCCCACCCACAAAATCGGACCCTGAGGGGACCCGCCGACCAAATTGGACCCTTAGGGGCCTCACCCTCAAAATCGGACCCTGAGGGACCCCGGCCACAAAATCGGACCCTGAGGGGCCCCACCCGCAAAATCGGACCTTGAGGGACCCCACCCGCAAAATCGGACCCTGAGGGGCCCCACCCGCAAAATCGGACCCTGAGGGGCCCCGGCCACAAAATCGGACCCTGAGAGGCCCCACCCACAAAATTGGACCATAACGGGCCCCACCCACAAAATCAGACCCTGAGGGGCCCCGGTCACAAAATCGGACCCTGAGGGGCCCCACCAACAAAATCAGACCCTGAGGGACCCCAGCCACAAAATCGGACCCTAAGGGGCCCCACCCGCAAAATCGGACCCTGAGGGGCCACGGCCACAAAATCGGACCTTGAGGGGGCCCGGCCACAAAATCGGACCCTGAGAGACCCCGACCACAAAATCGGACCCTGAGAGACCCCGGCCACAAAATCGGACCCTGAGGGGCCCCAACCACAAAATCAGACCCTGAGGGGCCCCGGTCACAAAATCGGACCCTGAGGGGCCCCACCCACAAAATCAGACCCTGAGGGACCCCAGCCACAAAATCAGACCCTGAGGGGCCCCAGCCACAAAATCGGACCGAGGGGCCCCACCCACAAAATCGGACCTGAGGGGCCCCGCCCACAAAATTCGGACCCTGAGGGGCCCCAACCGCAAAATCGGATTCTGAAAGGCTCCAACCACAAAATCGGACTATGAGGGGCCCCGGACACAAAATCGGACCCTGAGGGGCCCCACCCATAAAATCAGACCCTGAGGGGACCCGGCCACAAAATCGGACCCTGAGGGGCCCCGCCCTCAAAATCGGACCGTGAGGGGCCCCGGCCACAAAATAGGACCCTGAGGGGCCCCGGCCACCAAATCGGACCCTGAGGGGCCCCGGCCACCAAATCGGACCCTGAGGGGCCCCGCCCACCAAATCGGACCCTGAGGGGCCCCGCCCACCAAATCGGACCCTGAGGGGCCCCGCCCACCAAATCGGACCCTGAGGGGCCCCGCCCACCAAATCGGACCCTGAGGGGCCCCGCCCACCAAATCGGATTCTGAGGGGCCACGCCCACCAAATCAGACTCTGAGAGATCCCGCCCACCAAATCGGACCCTGAGGGGCCCCGCTCACCAAATCGGACCCTGAGCGTCCCCGCCCACCAAATCGGATTCTGAAAGGCCCCAACCACAAAATCGGACCATGAGGGGCCCCGGACACAAAATCGGACCCTGAGGGGCCCCGCCCACCAAATTGAACTCTGAGGGGCCCCGCTCACCAAATCGGATTCTGAAAGGCCCCAACCACAAAATTGGACCCTGAGGGGCCCCGCCCACCAAATCTGACCCTGAGGGGCCCTGCCCACCAAATCGGACTCTGAGGGGTCTCGCCCACCAAATCGGACTCTGAGAGATCCCGCCCACCAAATCAGACCCTGATGGGCCCGGCTCACCAAATCGGACCCTGAGGGGCCCCACTCACCAAATCGGACCCTGAGGGGCCCCGCCCACCAAATTGGACCCAGAGTGGCCCCGCCCACCAAAATGGACCCAGGGGGCTACACCCACAAAATCAGACCCTGAGGGGCCCCAGCCACAAAATCAGACCCTGAGGGGCCCCACCCACAAAATCAAACCCAGAGGGGCCCCAGCCACAAAATCGGACCCTGAGAGACCCCGGCCACAAAATCGGACCCTTAGGGGCCCCAACCACAAATCCAGACCCTGAGGGGGCCCGGTCACAAAATCGGACCCTGAGAGACCCCGGCCACAAAATCGGACCCTGAGGGGCCCCAACCACAAAATCGGACCCTGAGGGGCCCCAACCACAAAATCAGACCCTGAGGGGCCACAGCCACAAAATCGAACCCTGAGGGGCCCCAGCCACAAAATCGAACCGAGTTGCCCCACCCACAAAATCAGACCCTGATGGGCCCCGTCCACAAAATCGGACCCTGAGGTGGCGCCGCCCTCAAAATCGGACCCTGAGGGGCCCCGCCTTCAAAATCGGACCCTGAGGGGCCCCGCCCTCAAAATCAGACCCTGAGGGGCCCCAGCCACAAAATCAGACCCTGAGGGGCCCCAGCCACAAAATTGGACCCTGAGGGGCCCCACCCACAAAATCGGACCCTGAGGGGTCCCACCCACAAATCCAGACCCTGAGGGGGCCCGGTCACAAAATCGGACCCCGAGGGACCCCAGCCACAAAATCAGACCCTGAGGGGCCCCAGCCACAAAATCGGACCGAGGGGCCCCACCCACAAAATCGGACCCTGAGGGGCCCCGCCCACCAAATTGGACCCAGAGTGGCCCCGCCCACCAAAATGGACCCAGGGGGCTACACCCACAAAATCAGACCCTGAGGGGCCCCAGCCACAAAATCAGACCCTGAGGGGCCCCACCCACAAAATCAAACCCAGAGGGGCCCCAGCCACAAAATCGGACCCTGAGAGACCCCGGCCACAAAATCGGACCCTGAGGGGCCCCACCCACAAAATCAGACCCCGAGGGACCCCAGCCACAAAATCGGACCCTGAGGGGCCCCGGCCACAAAATCGGACCCTGAGGGGACCCGCCGACCAAATTGGACCCTTAGGGGCCTCACCCTCAAAATCGGACCCTGAGGGACCCCGGCCACAAAATCGGACCCTGAGGGGCCCCACCCGCAAAATCGGACCTTGAGGGACCCCACCCGCAAAATCGGACCCTGAGGGGCCCCACCTGCAAAATCGGACCCTGAGGGGCCCCGGCCACAAAATCGGACCCTGAGAGGCCCCACCCACAAAATTGGACCATAACGGGCCCCACCCACAAAATCAGACCCTGAGGGGCCCCGGTCACAAAATCGGACCCTGAGGGGCCCCACCAACAAAATCAGACCCTGAGGGATCCCAGCCACAAAATCGGACCCTAAGGGGCCCCACCCGCAAAATCGGACCCTGAGGGGCCACGGCCAGAAAATCGGACCTTGAGGCGGCCCGGCCACAAAATCGGACCCTGAGAGACCCCGACCACAAAATCGGACCCTGAGAGACCCCGGCCACAAAATCGGACCCTGAGGGGCCCCAACCACAAAATCAGACCCTGAGGGGCCCCGGTCACAAAATCGGACCCTGAGGGGCCCCACCCACAAAATCAGACCCTGAGGGACCCCAGCCACAAAATCAGACCCTGAGGGGCCCCAGCCACAAAATCGGACCGAGGGGCCCCACCCACAAAATCGGACCCTGAGGGGCCCCGCCCACAAAATTCAGACCCTGAGGGGCCCCAACCGCAAAATCGGATTCTGAAAGGCTCCAACCACAAAATCGGACTTTGAGGGGCCCCGGACACAAAATCGGACCCTGAGGGGCCCCACCCATAAAATCAGACCCTGAGGGGACCCGGCCACAAAATCGGACCCTGAGGGGCCCCGCCCTCAAAATCGGACCGTGAGGGGCCCCGGACACAAAATAGGACCCTGAGGGGCCCCGCCCACCAAATCGGACCCTGAGGGGCCCCGCCCACCAAATCGGACCCTGAGGGGCCCCGCCCACCAAATCGGACCCTGAGAGGCCCCGCCCACCAAATCAGACTCTGAGAGATCCCGCCCACCAAATCGGACCCTGAGGGGCCCCGCTCACCAAATCGGACCCTGAGCGTCCCCGCCCACCAAATCGGATTCTGAAAGGCCCCAACCACAAAATCGGACCATGAGGGGCCCCGGACACAAAATCGGACCCTGAGGGGCCCCGCCCACCAAATTGAACTCTGAGGGGCCCCGCTCACCAAATCGGATTCTGAAAGGCCCCAACCACAAAATTGGACCCTGAGGGGCCCCGCCCACCAAATCTGACCCTGAGGGGCCCTGCCCACCAAATCGGACTCTGAGGGGTCTCACCCACCAAATCGGACTCTGAGAGATCCCGCCCACCAAATCAGACCCTGATGGGCCCGGCTCACCAAATCGGACCCAGGGGGCTACACCCACAAAATCAGACCCTGAGGGGCCCCAGCCACAAAATCAGACCCTGAGGGGCCCCACCCACAAAATCAAACCCAGAGGGGCCCCAGCCACAAAATCGGACCCTGAGAGACCCCGGCCACAAAATCGGACCCTGAGGGGCCCCAACCACAAATCCAGACCCTGAGGGGGCCCGGTCACAAAATCGGACCCTGAGAGACCCCGGCCACAAAATCGGACCCTGAGGGGCCCCAACCACAAAATCGGACCCTGAGGGGCCCCAACCACAAAATCAGACCCTGAGGGGCCACAGCCACAAAATCGAACCCTGAGGGGCCAAAGCCACAAAATCGAACCGAGTTGCCCCACCCACAAAATCAGACCCTGATGGGCCCCGTCCACAAAATCGGACCCTGAGGTGGCGCCGCCCTCAAAATCGGACCCTGAGGGGTCCCGCTTTCAAAATCGGACCCTGAGGGGCCCCGCCCTCAAAATCAGACCCTGAGGGGCCCCAGCCACAAAATCAGACCCTGAGGGGCCCCAGCCACAAAATCAGACCCTGAGGGGCCCCAGCCACAAAATTGGACCCTGAGGGGCCCCACCCACAAAATCAGACCCTGAGGTGTCCCACCCACAAATCCAGACCCTGAGGGGGCCCGGTCACAAAATCGGACCCCGAGGGACCCCAGCCACAAAATCAGACCCTGAGGGGCCCCAGCCACAAAATCGGACCGAGGGGCCCCACCCACAAAATCGGACCCTGAGGGGACCCGCCCACCAAATTGGACCCTGAGGGGCCTCACCCTCAAAATCAGACCCTGAGGGGCCCCAGCCACTAACTCAGACCCTGAGGGGCCCCAGCCACTAACTCAGACCCTGAGGGGCCCCAGCCACAAAATCAGACCCTGAGGGGCCCCAACCAAAAAATCGGACCCTGAGGGGCCCCACCCACAAATCCAGACCCTGAGGGGGCTCGGCCACAAAATCGGACCCTGAGAGACCCCGGCCACAAAATCGGACCCTGAGGGGCCCCAACCACAAAATCAGACCCTGAGGGGACCCCATCACAAAATCGGACCCTGAGGGGCCCCACCCACAAAATCAGACCCCGAGGGACCCCAGCCACAAAATCGGACCCTGAGGGGCCCCACCCACAAAATCGGACCCTGAGGGGACCCGCCGACCAAATTGGACCCTTAGGGGCCTCACCCTCAAAATCGGACCCTGAGGGACCCCGGCCACAAAATCGGACCCTGAGGGGCCCCACCCGCAAAATCGGACCTTGAGGGACCCCACCCGCAAAATCGGACCCTGAGGGGCCCCACCCGCAAAATCGGACCCTGAGGGGCCCCGGCCACAAAATCGGACCCTGAGAGGCCCCACCCACAAAATTGGACCATAACGGGCCCCACCCACAAAATCAGACCCTGAGGGGCCCCGGTCACAAAATCGGACCCTGAGGGGCCCCACCAACAAAATCAGACCCTGAGGGACCCCAGCCACAAAATCGGACCCTAAGGGGCCCCACCCGCAAAATCGGACCCTGAGGGGCCACGGCCACAAAATCGGACCGTGAGGGGGCCCGGCCACAAAATCGGACCCTGAGAGACCCCGACCACAAAATCGGACCCTGAGAGACCCCGGCCACAAAATCGGACCCTGAGGGGCCCCAACCACAAAATCAGACCCTGAGGGGCCCCGGTCACAAAATCGGACCCTGAGGGGCCCCACCCACAAAATCAGACCCTGAGGGACCCCAGCCACAAAATCAGACCCTGAGGGGCCCCAGCCACAAAATCGGACCGAGGGGCCCCACCCACAAAATCGGACCCTGAGGGGCCCCGCCCACAAAATTCGGACCCTGAGGGGCCCCAACCGCAAAATCGGATTCTGAAAGGCTCCAACCACAAAATCGGACTATGAGGGGCCCCGGACACAAAATCGGACCCTGAGGGGCCCCACCCATAAAATCAGACCCTGAGGGGACCCGGCCACAAAATCGGACCCTGAGGGGCCCCGCCCTCAAAATCGGACCGTGAGGGGCCCCGGCCACAAAATAGGACCCTGAGGGGCCCCGGCCACCAAATCGGACCCTGAGGGGCCCCGCCCACCAAATCGGACCCTGAGGGGCCCCGCCCACCAAATCGGACCCTGAGGGGCCCCGCCCACCAAATCGGATTCTGAGGGGCCACGCCCACCAAATCAGACTCTGAGAGATCCCGCCCACCAAATCGGACCCTGAGGGGCCCCGCTCACCAAATCGGACCCTGAGCGTCCCCGCCCACCAAATCGGATTCTGAAAGGCCCCAACCACAAAATCGGACCATGAGGGGCCCCGGACACAAAATCGGACCCTGAGGGGCCCCGCCCACCAAATTGAACTCTGAGGGGCCCCGCTCACCAAATCGGATTCTGAAAGGCCCCAACCACAAAATTGGACCCTGAGGGGCCCCGCCCACCAAATCTGACCCTGAGGGGCCCTGCCCACCAAATCGGACTCTGAGGGGTCTCTCCCACCAAATCGGACTCTGAGAGATCCCGCCCACCAAATCAGACCCTGATGGGCCCGGCTCACCAAATCGGACCCTGAGGGGCCCCACTCACCAAATCGGACCCTGGGCGGCCCCGCCCACCAAATCGGATTCTGAAAGGCCCCAACCTCAAAATCGGACCATGAGGGGCCCGGACACAAAATCTGACCCTGAGGGGCCCCACCCATAAAATCGGACCCTGAGGGGCCCCAACCACAAAATCGGACCCTGAGGGGCCCCACTCACAAAATCGGACCCTGAGGGGCCCCACTCACAAAATCGGACCCTGAGGGGCCCCGGCCACAAAATCGGACCCTGAGGGGCCCCGCCCACAAAATCAGACCCTGAGGGGCCCCGGACAAAAAAAATCGGACCTTGAGGGGCTCCACCCACAAAATCGGACCCTGAGGGGCCCCAACCACAAAATCGAACCCAGAGTGGCCCAGCCCACCAAATCGGACCCCGAGGGGCCCCGGCCATAAAATCGGACCCTGAGGGGCCCCAGCCACAAAATCGGACCCTGAGGGGCCCCGGCCACAAAATCGGACCCTGAGGGGTTCCGGCCACAAAATCGGACCCTGATGGGCCCCGGCCACAAAATCGGACCCTGAGGGGCCCCAACCACCAAATCGGACCCTGAGGGGCCCCGGCCACAAAATCGGACCCTGAGGGGCCCCACCCACCAAATCAGACCCTGAGAGGCCCCGGCCACCAAATCGGACCCTGAGGGTCCCCACCCACCAAATCGGACCCTGAGTGGCCCCACCCATAAAATCGGACCCTGAGTGGCCCCGGCCACAAAATCGGACCCTGAGGGACCCCACCCACAAAATCGTACCCTGAGGGGTTCCGGCCACCAAATCTGACCCTGAGGGGCCCCGCCCACCAAATTGGACTCTGAGGGGCCTCGCCCACCAAATCGGACTCTGAGAGATCCCGCCCACCAAATCAGACCCTGAGGGGCCCCGCTCACCAAATCGGACCCTGAGGGGCCCCGCTCACCAAATCGGACCCTGAGGGGCCCCGCTCACCAAATCGGACCCTGAGGGGACCCGCTCACCAAATTGAACTCTGAGGGGCCCCGCTCACCAAATCGGACCCTGGGCGGCCCCACCCACCAAATCGGATTCTGAAAGTCCCCAACCACAAAATCGGACCATGAGGGTCCCCAAATACAAAATTGGACCCTGAGGGGCCCCACCCATAAAATCGGACCCTGAGGGGCCCCAACCACAAAATAGAACCCAGAGTGGCCCAGCCCACCAAATCGGACCCTGAGGGGACCCGCTCACCAAATTGAACTCTGAGGGGCCCCGCTCACCAAATCAGACCCTGGGCGGCCCCGCCCACCAAATCGGATTCTGAAAGTCCCCAACCACAAAATCGGACCATGAGGGTCCCCAGATACAAAATTGGACCCTGAGGGGCCCCACCCACAAAATCAGACCCTGAGGGGCCCCGGACAAAAAAATCGGACCTTGAGGGGCTCCACCCACAAAATCGGACCCTGAGGGGCCCCAACCACAAAATCGAACCCAGAGTGGCCCAGCCCACCAAATCGGACCCCGAGGGGCCCCGGCCACAAAATCGGACCCTGAGGGGCCCCGGCCACAAAATCGGACCCTGAGGGGCCCCGGCCACTAAATCGGACCCTGAGGGGCCCCGCCCACAAAATCGGACCCTGAGGGGCCCCGGACAAAAAAATCGGACCCTGAGGGGTCCCACTCACAAAATCGGACCCTGAGGGGCCCCGGCCACAAAATCGGACCCTGAGTGCCCCGGCCACAAAATCGGACCCTGAGGGACCCCGGCCACGAAATCGGACCCTGAGGGGCCCCAACCACCAAATCGGACCCTGAGGGGCCCCACCCACAAAATCGGACCCTGAGGGGTTCCGGCCACAAAATCGGACCCTGAGGGGCCCCAACCACCAAATCGGACCCTGAGGGGCCCTGGCCACAAAATCGGACCCTGAGGGGCCCCACCCACCAAATCAGACCCTGAGAGGCCCCGGCCACCAAATCGGACCCTGAGGGTCCCCACCCACCAAATCGGACCCTGAGTGGCCACACCCACAAAATCGGACCCTGAGTGGCCCCGGCCACAAAATCGGACCCTGAGGGACCCCACCCACAAAATCGTACCCTGAGGGGTTCCGGCCACCAAATCTGACCCTGAGGGGCCCCGCCCACCAAATCGGACTCTGAGGGGCCTCGCCCATCAAATCGGACTCTGAGAGATCCCGCCCACCAAATCAGACCCTGAGGGGCCCCGCTCACCAAATCGGACCCTGAGGGGCCCCGCTCACCAAATCGGACCCTGAGGGGCCCCGCTCACCAGATCGGACCCTGAGGGGCCCCGCTCACCAAATCGGACCCTGAGGGGCCCCGCTCACCAAATCGGGCCCTGAGGGGACCCGCTCACCAAATTGAACTCTGAGGGGCCCCGCTCACCAAATCGGACCCTGGGCGGCCCCGCCCACCAAATCGGATTCTGAAAGTCCCCAACCACAAAATCGGACCAAGAGGGTCCCCAGATACAAAATTGGACCCTGAGGGGCCCCACCCATAAAATCGGATCCTGAGGGGCCCCAACCACAAAATAGAACCCAGAGTGGCCCAGCCAACCAAATCGGACCCCGAGGGGCCCCGGCCATAAAATCGGATCCCGAGGGGCCCCGGCCACAAAATCGGACCCTGAGGGGCCCCGCCCACCAAATCGGACCCTGAGGGGCCCCGCCCACCAAATTGGACCCTGAGGGGTCCCGCCCACCAAATCGGACCCTGAGGGGCCCCGCCCACCAAATCGGACCCTGATGGGGCCCCGCCCACCAAATCGGACTCTGTGAGGCCCCGCCCACCAAATCGGACTCTGAGAGATCCCGCCCACCAAATCGGACCCTGAGGGGCCCCGCTCACCGAATCGGACCCTGAGGGGCCCTGCTCACCAAATTGAACTCTGAGGGGCCCCGCTCACCAAATCGGACCCTGAGCGGCCCCGCCCACCAAATCGTATTCTGAAAGGCCCCAACCACAAAATCGGACCATGAGGGGTCCCGGACACAAAATCGGACCCTGAGGGTCCCCGCTCACCAAATCGGACCCTGAGGGGCCTCGCCCACCAAATCGGACCCTGAGGGGCCCCGCCCACCAAATCGGATTCTGAAAGGCCCCAACCACAAAATCGGACCCTGAGGAGCCCCGCTCACCAAATCGGACCCTGAGGGGCCCCGCCCACCAAATCGGATTCTGAAAGGCCCCAACCACAAAATCGGAACCTGAGGGGTCCCGGACACAAAATCGGACCCTGAGGGTCCCCGCTCACCAAATCGGACCCTGAGGGGCCTCGCCCACCAAATCGGACCCTGAGGGGCCCCGCCCACCAAATCGGATTCTGAAAGGCCCCAACCACAAAATCGGACCCTGAGGGGCCCCGCTCACCAAATCGGACCCTGAGGGGCCCCGCCCACCAAATCGGATTCTGAAAGGCCCCAACCACAAAATCGGACCCTGAAGGGCCCCACTAACCAAATCGGACCCCGAGGGGCCCCGCCCACCAAATTGGATTCTGAAAGGCACCAACCACAAAATCGGACCCTGAGGGGCCCCAGACAAAAAATCGGACTCTGAGGGGCTCCACCCACAAAATTGGACCCTGAGGGGCCCCAACCACCAAATCTGACCCTGAGGGGCCCTGCCCACCAAATCTGACCCTGAGGGCCCCCCTGACCAAATCGGACCCTGAGTGGCCCCACCCACTATATCGGACCCTGAGGGGCCCCGCCCACCAAATCAGATTCTGAAGGGCCCCAACCACAAAATCAGACCCTGAGGGGTCCCGGCCACAAAATCAGACCCTGAGGGGCCCCACCCTCAAAATCGGACCCTGAGGGGCCCCGCCCACCAAATCGGACCCTGAGGGGTCTCGCTCACCAAATCGGACCCTGAGGGGCCCCACCCACCAAATCGGATTCTGAAAGGCCCCAAACACAAAATCGGACCCTGAGGGGCCCCGGACAAAAAAATCGGACCTTGAGGGGCTCCACCCACAAAATCGGACCCTGAGGGGCCCCAACCACAAAATCGGACATTGAGGAGTCCCGCCCACCAAATCGGACCCTGAGTGGTCCCGCCCACCAAATCGGACCCTGAGTGGCCCCGCCCACCAAATCGGACCCTGAGTGGTCCCGCCCACCAAATCGGACCCTGAGTGGCCCCGCCCACCAAATCAGACCCTGAGTGGCCCCGCCCACCAAATCAGACCCTGAGTGGCCCCGCCCACCAAATCGGATTCTGAAGGGCCCCAACCACAAAATCGGACCCTGAGGGGCCCCGGACACAAAATCGGACCCTGAGGGGCCCCGGCCACAAAATCGGACCCTGAGGGGTGCCGGCCACAAAATCGGACCCTGAGGGGCACCACCCACCAAATCGGACCCTGAGTGCCCCGGCCACACAATCGGACCCTGAGGGACCCCGGCCACCAAATCGGACCCTGAGGGGCCCCACCCACAAAATCGGACCCTGAGGGGTTCCGGCCACAAAATCGGACCCTGATGGGCCCCGGCCACAAAATCGGACCCTGAGGGGCCCCAACCACCAAATCGGACCCTGAGGGGCCCCGGCCACAAAATCGGACCCTGAGGGGCCCCACCCACCAAATCAGACCCTGAGAGGCCCCGGCCACCAAATCGGACCCTGAGGGTCCCCACCCACCAAATCGGACCCTGAGGGTCCCCACCCACCAAATCGGACCCTGAGTGGCCCCACCCACAAAATCGGACCCTGAGTGGCCCCGGCCACAAAATTGGACCCTGAGGGACCCCACCCACAAAATCGTACCCTGATGGGTTCCGGCCACAAAATCGGACCCTGATGGGCCCCCGGCCACAAAATTGGACACTGAGGGGCCCCAACCACCAAATCGGACCCTGGGGGGCCCCACCCACAAAATCGGACCCTGGGGGGCCCCACCCACAAAATCGGACCCTGGGGGTCCCCGCCCACCAAATCGGAGTCTGAGAGATCCCACCCACCAAATCAGACCATGAGAGGCCCCGCTCACCAAATCGGACCCTGAGGGGCCCCGCTCACCAAATCGGACCCTGAGGGGCCCTGCTCACCAAATTGAACTCTGAGGGGCCCCGCTCACCAAATCGAACCCTGGGCGGCCCCGCCCACCAAATCGGATTCTGAAAGGCCCCAACCACAAAATCGGACCATGAGGGGCCCCAGACACAAAATTGGACCCTAAGGGGCCCCACCCATAAAATCGGACCCTGAGGGGCCCCAACCACAAAATCGAACCCAGAGTGGCCCAGCCCACCAAATTGGACCCCGAGGGGCCCCGGCCATAAAATCGGACCCTGAGGGGCCCCGGCCACAAAATCGGACCCTGAGGGGCCCCGCCCACAAAATCGGACCCTGAGGGTCCTCGCCTACAAAATCGGAACCTGAGGGGCCCCGGCCACAAAATCGGACCCTAAGGGGCCCCGGCCACCAAATCGGACCCTGAGGGGCCCCACCCACAAAATCGGACCCTGAGGGGCCCCACCCACCAAATCAGACCCTGAGGGTCCCCATCCACCAAATCGGATCCTGAGTGGCCCCACCCACAAAATCGGACCCTGAGGGACCCCACCCACAAAATCGGACCCTGAGGGGTTCCGGCCACAAAATCTGACCCTGATGGGCCCCCGGCCACAAAATCGGACACTGAGGGGCCCCAACCACCAAATCGGACCCTGAGAGGCCCCACCCACAAAATCGGACACTGAGGCCAAAGTGCCCCTGAGAGGCACCCACAGTTAAAACGGATCCTGAGTTGAAAGTCTTGCAGGGGCATCAGGCAAGTCTCTCTTAAAGGGGCATCCCGGGCACCATTTCAAACCACTATCTGTACTTCCTTCAGGAAATACACATCTAGTTATAGTGGTTTGAAAAAACCACTATATTGTAATCCGAACGCTGCTAACTTATTCTACTTCTTCTTATTAAGTTGATTTCCGCAATTAATGCGGCCCGAACCGCTTCACGCACAGACTCCGTTGAGGTGTCGTTTCGAAGCCAGCGTCCATGAGAGGTGTGCTAAGTATTTTTCGTGTCGATCGGATTTGTAGTTTTTGCGCAATTTGCGTTTGAAAAATTTTTTTACCGTCATTGGAATGCACTGTCTCCAATGCATTTCAATAGGAAATGGCAAAACGTGCCCTGAGGCGATTGAAATGACAGTTGAGCTCATTGATATGCGCAGGCAGACCCAGTTACTATGCCAACGCCTACGAACTTCACTTGAACCCCAGCACAGAGCCTCTGCCACATAATATCAGCTCTTAAAGCGAAACTCACAGCACAAATGCAAATCTAGCTTCATCACATGACACATGCCCCTGAGAGAGAATGTGTGCGCCAAAGTGGATTTAAAAGAATCCCAGTGAGCCAAACTAGCTCTTAAAGGGCCAATGCGCCAAAGTGATTGTTAAAGGCCCAGCGCACCCAAATGAGTCTTAAAGGGCCGACACACCAAATCGGAGACTGAGCCACCCCGGCCTCCAAATCGGAGGCTGAGCCACCCCGGCCTCCAAATCGGACGCTGAGCCACCCCGGCCTCCAAATCGTAGGCTGAGCCACCCCGGCCTCCAAATCGGAGGCTGAGCCACCCCGGCCTCCAAATCGGAGGCTGAGCCACCCCGGCCTCCAAATCGGAGGCTGAGCCACCCCGGCCTCCAAATCGGAGGCTGATCGACCCCGGCCTCCAAATCGGAGGCTGATCGACCCCGGCCTCCAAATCGGAGGCTGAGCGACCCCGGCCTCCAAATCGGAGGCTGAGCGACCCCGGCCTCCAAATCGGAGGCTGAGCGACCCCGGCCTCCAAATCGGAGGCTGAGCGACCCCGGCCTCCAAATCGGAGGCTGAGCGACCCCGGCCTCCAAATCGGAGGCTGAGCGACCCCGGCCTCCAAATCGGAGGCTGATCCACCCCGGCCTCCAAATCGGAGGCTGAGCCACCCCGGCCTCCAAATCGGAGGCTGAGCCACCTCGGCCTCCAAATCGGAGGCTGAGCCACCCCGGCCTCCAAATTGGAGGCTGAGCCACCCCGGCCTCCAAATCGGAGGCTCATCGACCCCGGCCTCCAAATCGGAAGCTCATCGACCCCTGCCTCCAAATCGGAGGCTCTTTGACCTCGGCCTCCAAATCGGAAGCTCAACGACCCCGGCCTCCAAATTGGAGTCTGAGCGACCCCAGCCTCCAAATCTTACCCAGAGTGGCCCCACCCACCAAATCAGACCCAGAGAGGCCCTGCCCACCAAATCGGTCCCTGTGGGGCCCCGCCCACCAAATCGGACCCTGTGGGGCCCCGCCCACCAAATCGGACCCTGAGAGGCCCCGCCCACCAAATTGGACCCAGAGTGGTCCCGCCCACCAAATTGAACCCAGAGTGGTCCCGCCCACCAAATTGGACCCAGTGGGGCTCCGCCCACAAAATCAGACCCTGAGGGGCCGCGGCCACAAAATCAGACCCTGAGGGGCCCCGGCCACAAAATCGGACCCTGAGGGGCCCCACCCACCAAATCGGACCCTGAGGGGCCCCGGCCACAAAATCGGACCATGAGGGGCCCCACCCACCAAATCGGACCCTGAGGGGCCCCAGCCACCAAATCGGACCCTGAGGGGACCCGGCCACAAAATCGGACCCTGTGGGGCCCCACCCACAAAATCGGGCCTTGAGGGGCCCCACCCACAAAATCGGACCCTGGGGCCAAAGTCGCCCCTGAGAGGCACCCACAGTTAAAACGGATCCTGAGTTGAAAGTCTTGCAGGGGCATCAGGCAAGTCTCTCTTAAAGGGGCAGCCTGGGCACCATTTCAAACCACTATCTGTACTTCCTTCAGGAAATACACATCTAGTATTACAATTATAATGCGTCAATCACAAGTTATTCAGTTGATTTCCGCAATTAATGCGGCCCGAACCGCTACACGCACAGACTCCGTTGAGGTGTCGTTTCGAAGCCAGCGTCCACGAGAGGTGTGCTAAGTATTTTTTGTGTCGATCGGATTTGTAGTTTTTGTGCAATTTGTGTTTGAAAATTTTTTTTCCCGTCATTGGAATGCACTGTCTCCAATGCTTGTCAATGGGAAACTTAAAAAGTGCCCTGAGGCGATTGAAATGGCAGTAAAGCTCATTGATATGCGCAGGCACACCCAGTTACTATGCCAACGCCTACGAACGTCACATGATGCCACCAGGACAGAGCTTCTGCCACATAATATCAGCTCTTAAAGCGAAACCCACAGCACAAATGAAAATCTACCTTCATCACATGACGCATGGCCCTGAGAGAGAATGTGCGCCAAAGTGTATTTAGAAGCCCAGTGAGCCAAACTGGCTCTTAAAGGGCCGAAGCGCCAAAGTGATTCTTAAAGGGCCGCCGCACCAAAATGAGTATTAAAGGGCCGACGCGCCAAATCGAAAGCTGAGTGACCCCAGGCTCCAAATCGGAGGCTGAGCCTCCCCGGCCTTAAAATCGGAGGCTGAGCCACCCTGGCCTCCAAATCGGACCCAGAGTGGCCCCACCCACCAAAAACGGACCCAGAGTGGCACAGCCCACCAAATCGGACACTGAGGGCCCCCGCCCACCAAATCAGACTCAGAGTTGCCCCACCCACCAAATCGGACCCTGAAGGGCCCCGCCCACCAAATCGGACCCAGAGGGGCCCTGCCCACCAAATCAGACCCTGAGGAGCTCCGTCCACCAAATCGGACCCAGAGTGACCCCATCCACCAAATCGGATAATGAAGGGCCCCGCCCACCAAATCGGAAGCAGAGGGGCCACGCCCACCAAATCGGACCCTGAGGGGCACTGCCCACTAAATCGGACCGAGAGATGCCATGCCCACCAAATCGGACCATGAGGAGCCCCGCCCACCAAATCAGACCCTGAGGGGCCCCGGCCACAACATCGGACCCTGAGGGGCCCCACTCACAAAATCGGACCCTGAGGGGCCCCAACCACAAAATCGGATCCTGAGGGGCCCCACCCACAAAATCGGACCCTGAGGGGCCCCAACCACAAAATTGGACCCTCAGGGGCCCCGGCCACAAAATCGGACCCTGAGGGACCCCGGCCACAAAATCAGATCCTGAGGGGCCCCAACCACAAAATCGGACCCTGAGAGGCTCAGGCCGCAAAATCGGACCCTGAGGGGCCCCAACCACAAAATCGGACCCTGAGAGGCACCGACCGTCCACAAAATCGGACCCTGAGGGGCCACGGACACAAAATCGGACCCTGAGGGGCCCAACCCACAAAATCGGACCCTGAGGGGCCCAACCCACAAAATCAGCCCCTGAGGGTACCCGGCCACCAAATCGGACCCTGAGGGGCCCCACCCACCAAATCGAACCCTGATGTGCCCCGGCCACAAAATCGGACCCTGAGGGCCCCACCCACAAAATCGGACCCTGAGGCCAAAGTGGCCCCTGAAAGGCACCCACAGTTAAAACGGATCCTGAGTTGAAAGTCTTGCAGGTGCAGCAGGCAAGTCTCTCTTAAAGGGGCAGCCCGGGGACCATTTCAAACCACTATCTGTACTTCCTTCAGGAAATACACATCTAGTTATAGTGGTTTGAAAAAACCACTATATTGTAATCCGAACGCTGCTAACTTATTCTTCTTCTTCTTATTATTATTATTAAGTTGATTTCCGCAATTAATACAGCCCGAACCGCTACACGCACAGACGCCGTTGAGGTGTTGTTTCGAAGCCAGCGTCCACGAGAGGTGTGCTAAGTATTTTTCGTGTCGATCGGATTTGTAGTTTTTGCGCAATTTGCGTTTGAAATTTTTTTTTCCCGTCATTGGAATGCACTGGCTCCAATGCTTTTCAATGGGTAATGGCAAAACGTGCCCTGAGGCGATTGAAATGGCAGTTGAGCTCATTGATATGCGCAGGCAGACCCAGTTACTATGCCAACGCCTACGAACGTCACATGACATCCCAAGGACAGAGATTCTGCCACATAATATCAGCTCTTAAAGTGAAACCCACAGCACAAATGCAAATCTAGCTTCATCACATGACACATGCCCCTGAGATAGAATGTGCGACAAAGTGGATTTAGAAACCCAGTGAGCCACCCTGGCTCTTAAAGGGCCGACATGCCACAGTGATTCTTAAAGGGCCAGCGCACCGAAATGAGTCTTAAAGGGCCGGCGCGCCAAATCGAAAACTGAGTGACCCCGGCCTCCAAATCGGAGGCTGAGTGACCCCGGCCTCCAAATCGGAGGCTGAGCCACCCCGGCCTCCAAATCGGAGGCTGAGCCACCCCGGCCTCCAAATCGGAGGCTGAACCACCCCGGCCTCCAAATCGGACCCAGTGTGGCCCCGCTCAAAAAATCAGACCCAGAGTAGCACAGCCCACCAAATCGGATCCTGAGGGGCCCCGCCCACCAAATCAGACTCCGAGTGGCCCCGCCCACCAAATCGGACCCTGAAGGGCCCCGTCGACCAAATCGGACCCTGAGAAGCCCCGCCCACCAAATCGGACCCAGAGTGACCCCGCCCACCAAATCGAACCCTGAAGGGCCCCGCCGATCAAATCGGACCCAGAGTGGCCCCGCCTACCAAATCGGACCCAGAGGGGCCCCGCCCATCAAATCGGACCCTGAGGGGCCCCACCCAGCAAATCGGAACCTGAGGGGCCTCGCCCACCAAATCGGAACCTGAGGAGCCCCGCCCACCAAATCGGACCCAGATTGACCCCGCCCACCAAATCGGACCCAGATTGACCCCGCCCACCAAATCAGACCCTGAAGGGCCCCGCCCACCAAATCGGACCCAGAGGTGCCCCGCCCACCAAATTGGACCCTGAAGGGCCCCGCCCACCAAATCTGACCCAGAGGGGCCCCGCCCACCAAATCGGTCCCAGGGG
Source organism: Dendrobates tinctorius (assembly GCF_039654945.1). Lineage (NCBI taxonomy): Eukaryota > Metazoa > Chordata > Amphibia > Anura > Dendrobatidae > Dendrobates > Dendrobates tinctorius. Next base: position 16,554,729 of record NW_027361794.1, read on the forward strand.
GCCCCGCCCACCAAATCGGACCATTAGGGGCGGTGGCCCACCAAATCAGACCATGAGGGGCACCACCCACTAAATCGGACCATGAGGGGCACCGCCCACCAAAATGGACCCAGGGGGCTCAACCCACAAAATCAGACCCTAAGGGGCCCCACCCACAAAATCGGACCCTGAGTGGGCCCGGCCACAAAATCAGACCCTGAGGGGCCCCAACCACAAAATCGGACCCTGAGAGACCCCGGCCACAAAATCGAACCTAAAGGGGCCCTAGTCACAAAATCAGACCCTAAGGGGCCCAGGTCACGAAATCGGACCCTGAGGGGCCCCGCCCACCAAATTAGACCCTGAGGGGCCCTACCCTTAAAATCAGACCCTGAGGGGCCCCAGCCACAAAATCAGACCCTGAGGGGCCCCAGCCACAAAATCGGACTCTGAGGGGCCCCACCCACAAAATCGGACCCTGAGGGGCCCCACCCACAAATCCAGACCCTGAGGGGACCCGGCCACAAAATCGGACCCTGAGAGACCCTGGCCACAAAATCGGACCCTGAGGGGCCCCAACCACAAAATCAGACCCTGAGGGGCCCCAGTCACGAAATCGGACCCTGAGGGGCCCCACCCACAAAATCAGACCCTGAGGGACCCCAGCCACAAAATCAGAACCTGAGGGGCCCCAACCACAAAATCAGAACCTGAGGGGCCCCACCCACAAAATCAGACCATGAGGGACCCCGCCCACAAAATCGGACCCTGAGGGGCCCCGCCCACCAAATTAGACCCTGAGGGGCCCCACCCTCAAAATCGGTCGCTGAGGGGCCCCACCCACAAAATCGGACCCTGAGAGACCCCGGCCACAAAATCAAACCCAGAGGGGCCTCAGTCACAAAATCAGACCCTAAGGGGCCCCGGCCACAAAATTGGACCCTGAGGGGCCTCACCCACAAAATCAGACCCTGAGGGACCCCAGCCACAAAATCGGACCCTGAGGGGCCCCACCCACAAAATCAGACCCTGTGGGGCCCCAGTCACAAAATCGGACCCTGATGGGCCCCAGCCACAAAATCAGACCCTGAGGGGCCCCAGCCACAAAATCGGACCCTGAGGGGCCCCACCCACAAAATCAGACCATGAGGGGCCCCAGCCACAAAATCAGACCCTGAGGGGCCCCACCCACAAAATCTGACCCGGATGGGCCCCACCCACAAATCCAAACCCTGAGGGGCCCCAGCCACAAAATCGGACCCTGAGAGACCCCGGCCACAAAATCGGACCCAGAGGGGCCCCAACCACAAAATCAGACCCAGAGGGGCCCCGGTCACAAAATCGGTCCCTGAGGGGCCCCACCCACAAAATCAGACCCTGAGGGGATCCACCCGCAAAATCGGACCCTGAGGGGCCCCAACCGCAAAATCGGACCCTGAGAGGCACCGGCTACAAAATCAGACCCTAAGGGGCCCCACCCGCAAAATCGGACCCTAAGGGGCCCCGGCCACAAAATCGGACCCTGAGGGGCCCCATCCGCAAAATCGGACCCTGAGGGGCCCCACCCGCAAAATCAGACCCTGAGGGGCCCCACCCGCAAAATCGGACCCTGAGGGGATCCACCCGCAAAATCGGACCCTGAGGGGATCCACCCGCAAAATCGGACCCTGAGGGGATCCACCCGCAAAATCGGACCCTGAGGGGCCCCAACCGCAAAATCGGACCCTGAGAGGCACCGGCTACAAAATCGGACCCTGAGGGGCCCCGGACACAAAATCGGACCCTGAGGGGCCCCGGACACAAAATCGGACCCTGAGGGGCCCCGGACACAAAATCGGACCCTGAGGGGCCCAACCCACAAAATCAGACTCAGTGTCCCCTCCCACCAAAATGGACCCTGAAGGGCCCCATCCACCAAATCGGACCCAAAGTGGCACCGCCCACCAAATCAGACCCAGAGGGGCCCCGCCCACCAAATTGGACCCTGAGGGGCCCCGCCCACCAAATTGGACCCTGAGGGGCCCCGCCCACCAAATTGGACCCTGAGGGGCCCCGCCCACCAAATCGGACCCTGAGGGGCCCCGCCCACCAAATCGGATTCTGAAAGGCCCCAACAACAAAATCGGACCCTGAGTGTCCCTGCTGACCAAATTGAACTCTGAGGGGCCCCGCCCACCAAATCGAACCCCGAGGGATCCCGCCCACCAAATCGAACCCCGAGGGATCCCGCCCACCAAATAGGACCCCGAGGGTCCCCGCCAACCAAATCGGACCCTGAGGGGCCCCGCCCACCAAATCGGACTCTGATAGATCCCGCCCACCAAATCAGACCCTGAGGGGCCCAGCTCACCAAATTGGACCCAGAGTGGCCCCGCCCACCAAATTGGACCCAGAGTGGCCCCGCCCACCAAATCAGACCCAGAGTGGCCCCGCCCACCAAATTGTACCCTGAGGGGCCCAACCCACAAAATCGAACCCTAAGGGGCCCCACCCACAAAATTGGACCCTGAGGGGCCCCGACCACAAAATTGGACCCTGAGAGGCCCCACCCACAAATTCGGACCCTGAGGGGATCCGGCCACAACATCGGACCCTGAGTGGCCCCACTCACAAAATCGGACCCTGAGGGGCCCTACCCACAAAATCGGACCCTGAGGGGCCCTACCCACAAAATCGGACCCTGAGGGGCCCCAACCACAAAATCGGACCCTGAGGGGCCCCAACCACAAAATCGGACCCTGACGGGCCCCGGCCGCAAAATCGGACCATGACGGGCCCCGGCCACAAAATCGGACCCTGAGGGACCCCACCTACAAAATTGAACCCTGAGGGGCCCCAACCACAAAATCGGATCCTGAGGGGCCCCACCCACAAAATCGGACCCTGAGGGGCCCCACCCACAAAATCGGACCCTCAGGGGCCCCGGCCACAAAATCGGACCCTGAGGGACCCCGGCCACAAAATCAGATCCTGAGGGGCCTCAACCACAAAATCGGACCCTGAGAGGCTCCGGCTGCAAAATCGGACCCTGAGGGGCCCCATCCACAAAATCGGACCCTGAGAGGCACCGGCCACAAAATCGGACCCTGAGGGGCCCCGGACACAAAATCGGACCCTGAGGGGCCCTGGCCACAAAATCGGACCCTGAGGGGCCCAACCCACAAAATCAAACCCAGAGGGGCCCCGCCCACCAAATTAGACCCTGAGGGGCCCCACCCACAAAATCAGACCCTGAGGGGCCCCAGCCACAAAATCGGACTCTGAGGGGCCCCAGCCACAAAATCATACCCTGAGGGGCCCCAACCACCAAATCAGACCCTGAGGGGCCCCGTCCACCAAATCGGACCCTGAGGAGCCCCACCCACCAAATCAGACCCTGAGAAGCCCCGCCCACCAAATCGGACCCAGAGTGACCCCGCCCACCAAATCGGACCCTGAAGGGCCCCGCCCATCAAATCGGACCCAAAGTGGCCCCTCCCATCAAATCGGACCCTGAGGGGCCCCGCCCACCAAATCGGAACCTGAGGAGCCCCGCCCACAAAATCGGACCCAGATTGACCCCGCCCACCAAATCGGACCCTGAAGGGCCCCGCCCACCAAATCGGACCCAGAGGGTCCCCGCCCACCAAATCGGACCCTGAAGGGCCCCGCCCACCAAATCGGACCCAGAGGGGCCCCGCCCACCAAATCGGACCCAGGGGGGCCCCGCCCACCAAAATGGACCCAGGGGGCTCCACTCACAAAATCGGACCATGAGGGGCCCCGCCCACCAAATCGGACCATGAGGGGCCCTACCCACAAAATCGGACCCTGAGGTGCCCCAACCACAAAATCGGACCCTGATGGGCCCCGGCCACAAAATCGGACCCTGAGGGGCCCCGGCCACAAAATCGGACCCTGAGGGACCCCACCTACAAAATTGAACCCTGAGGGGCTCCAACCACAAAATCGGATCCTGAGGGGCCCCACCCACAAAATCGGACCCTGAGGGGCCCCACCCACAAAATTGGACCCTCAGGGCCCCGGCCACAAAATCGGACCCTGAGGGACCCCGGCCACAAAATCAGATCCTGAGGGGCCCCACCCACAAAATCGGACTCTGAGGGGCCCCACCCACAAAATTGGACCCTGAGGGGCCCCACCCACAAATCCAGACCCTGAGGGGACCCGGCCACAAAATCGGACCCTGAGGGGCCCTGCCCACCAAATCGGACCCTGAGGGGCCCCGCCCACTAAATCGGATTCTGAAATGCCCCAACCACAAAATCGGACCCTGAGGGGCCCCGCTGACCAAATTGAACTCTGAGTGGCCCCGCCCACCAAATCGGACCCAGAGTGGCCCGCCTACCAAATCAGACCTAGAGTGGCCCCGCTCACCAAATAGGACCCGGAGGGGCCCCACCTACCAAATCGGACTCTGATGGGCCCCACCCACCAAATCAGACCCTGAGGGGCCCCGCTCACTAAATCGGACCCTGAGGGGCCCCGCTCACCAAATCGGACCCTGAGGTGCCCCACCCACCAAATCGGACCCTGAGGGGCCCCGGCCACAAAATTGGACCCTGAGGGACCCCACCCACAAAATTGGACCCTGAGGGGCCCCGGCCACAAGATTGGACCCTGAAGGGCCCCACCCACCAAATCGGACCCTGAGGGGCCCCACCCACAAAATCGGGCCCCGAGGGCCCCACCCACAAAATCGGACCCTGAGGCCAAAGTGGCCCCTGAGAGGCACCCACAGTTAAAACGGATCCTGAGTTGAAAGTCTTGCAGGTGCAGCAGGCAAGTCTCTCTTAAAGGGGCAGCCTGGGCAGCATTTCAAACCACTATCTGTACTTCCTTCAGGAAATACACATCTAGTTATAGTGGTTTGAAAAACCACTATATTGTAATCCGAACGCTGCTAACTTATTCTTCTTCTTATTATTATTATTATTAAGTTGATTTCCGCAATTAATGCGGCCCGAACCGCTACACGCACAGACTCTGTTGAGGTGTCGTTTCGAAGCCAGCGTCCACGAGAGGTGTGCTAAGTATTTTTCGTGTCGATCGGATTTGTAGTTTTTGCGCAATTTGCGTTTGAAAATTTTTTTTCCCGTCATTGGAATGCACTGTCTCCAATGCTTTTCAATAGGAAATGGCAAAACGTGCCCTGAGGCGATTGAAATGACAGTTGAGCTCATTGATATGCGCAGGCAGACCCAGTTACTATGCCAGCTCCTACGAACTTCACTTGAACCCCAGCACAGAGCCTCTGCCACATAATATCAGCTCTTAAAGCGAAACTCACAGCACAAATGCAAATCTAGCTTCATCACATGACACATGCCCCTGAGAGAGAATGTCCGCCAAATTTGATTTAGAAGAAGCCCAGTGAGCCAAACTAGCTCTTAAAGGGCCAACGCGCCAAAGTGATTGTTAAAGGGCCAGCGCACCCAAATGAGTCTTAAAGGGCCGACACACCAAATCGGAAACTGAGCCACCCCGGCCTCCAAATCGGAGGCTGAGCCACCCCGGCCTCCAAATCGGAGGCTGAGCCACCCCGGCCTCCAAATCGGAGGCTGAGCCACCCCGGCCTCCAAATCGGAGGCTGATCCACCCCGGCCTCCATATCGGAGGCTGATCCACCCCGGCCTCCAAATCGGAGGCTGATCGACCCAGGCCTCCAAATCGGAGGCTGAGCCACCCCGGCCTCCAAATAGGAGGCTGAGCCACCCCGGCCTCCAAATAGGAGGCTGAGCCACCCCGGCCTCCAAATAGGAGGCTGAGCCACCCCGGCCTCCAAATCGGAGGCTGAGCCACCCCGGCCTCCAAATCGGAGGCTGATCCACCCCGGACTCCAAATCGGAGGCTGATCCACCCCGGCCTCCATATCGGAGGCTGATCCACCCCGGCCTCCAAATCGGAGGCTGATCGACCCAGGCCTCCAAATCGGAGGCTGAGCCACCCCGGCCTCCAAATCGGAGGCTGAGCCACCCCGGCCTCCAAATCAGAGGCTGAGCCACCCCGGCCTCCAAATAGGAGGCTGAGCCACTCCGGCCTCCAAATCGGAGGCTGAGCCATCCCGGCCTCCAAATCGGAGGCTGATCGACCCCGGCCTCCAAATCGGAGGCTGATCGACCCCGGCCTCCAAATCGGAGGCTGATCGACCCCGGCCTCCAAATAGAAGGCTGAGCCACACCGTCCTCCAAATCGGAGGCTGAGCCTTCCCGGCCTCTAAATCAGAGGCTGAGCCACCCCGGCCTCCATATCAGAGGCTGATCGACCCCGGCCTCCAAATCGTAGACTGAGCCTTCCCGGCCACCAAATCAGAGGCTGAGCCACCCCGTCCTCCAAATAAGAGGCTGAGCCACCCCGGCCTCCAAATCGGAGGCTGATCGACCCCAGCCTCCAAATTGGAGGCTGATCGACCCCGGCCTCCAAATCGTAGGCTGATCGACCCCGGCCTCCAAATCGTAGGCTGATCGACCCCGGCCTCCAAATCGGAGGCTGATCGACCCCGGCCTCCAAATCGGAGGCTGATCGACCCCGGCCTCCAAATCGGAGGCTGATCCACCCCGGCCTCCAAATCGGAGGCTGATTGACCCCGACCTCCAATTGAAGGCTGAGCCACCCCGGCCTCCAAATCAGAGGCTGAGCCACCCCGGCCTCCAAATCGGAGGCTGATCGACCCCGGCCTCCAAATCGGAGGCTGATCGACCCCGGCCTCCAAATCGGAGGCTGAGCCACCCCGGCCTCCAAATCGGAGGCTGAGTCACTCCGGCCTCCAAATCGGAGGCTGAGCCAAACCGTCCTCCAAATCGGAGGCTGATCGATCCCAGCCTCCAATTTGGAGGCTGAGCCACCCCGGCCTCCAAATCGGAGGCTGAGCCACCCCGACCTCCAAATCGGAGGCTGAGCCACCCCGACCTCCAAATCGGAGGCTGAGCCACCCCGGGCTCTAAATCGGACCCTGAGGGGACCCGCCCACCAAATCGGACCCTGAGTAGCCCCGCCCACCAAATCGGACCCAGAGTGGCCCCACCCACCAAATCGGACCCAGAGTAGCCCCAACCACAAAATCGGACCCTGAGGGGCCCCATCCACAAAATAGGACCCTGAGGGGCCCCACCCACAAAATCGGACCCTGAGGGGATCCGGCCACAAAATCAGACCCTGAGGGGCCCCAGCCACAAAATCGAACCCTGAGGGGCACCACTCACAAAATCGGACTCTGAGGGGCCCCAACCCACAAAATCGGACCCTGAGGGGCCACACCCACAAATTCGGAGCCTGAGGGATCCCCGCCAACAATTCAAGCCCTGAGGAGCTCAGGCCAAGGAATCAGATCCTGAGGGGACCCACCCACCAAATCAGACCCTGAGGCCAAAGTGGCCCCTGAGAGGCACTCACAGTTAAAACGGATCCTGAGTTGAATGTCTTGCTGGGGCAGCAGGCAAGTCTCTCTTAAAGGGGCAGCCCGGGCACCATTTCAAACCACTATCTGTACTTCCTTCAGGAAATACACATCTAGTATTAATGTTGTAATCCGAAAGTTGCTAACTTATTCTTTTTATTCAGTTGATTTCCGCAATTAATGCGGCCCGAACCGCTACATGCACAGACTCCGTTGAGGTGTCGTTTCGAAGCCAGCGTCCACGAGAGCTGTGCTAAGTAATTTTCGTTTCGATCGGATTTGTAGTTTTTGTGCAATTTGCGTTAGAAAATGTATTTTACAGTCATTGGAAAGTATTGTCTCAATGCTTTTCAATGGGGAAATTTTGTCATAGAGAAAACATGCCCTGAGGCGATTCAAATGGCAGTTAAGCTGATTGATATGTGCAGGCAGACCCAGTTACTATGCCAACGCCTACGAACTTTATATGACTCCCCCAGGACACAGTTTCTGGCAGATAATATCAGCTCTTAAAGCGAAACCCACAGCACAAATGCAAATCTAGCTTCATCACATGACGCATGCCCCTGAGAGAGAATGTACGCCAAAGTGGATTTAGAAGCCCAGTGCGCCAAACTAGCTCTTAAACGGCCGACGCGCCTAAGTGATTCTTAAAGGGCCGGCGCACCAAAATGAGCCTTAAAGGGCCGGGGCGCCAAATCGAAAACTGAGTGACCCCAGGCTCCAAATCGGAGGCTGATCCACCCTGGCCTACAAATCGGAGGCTGAGCCACCCTGGCCTCCAAATCGGACCCAGAGTGGCCCCACTCACCAAATCGGACCCAGAGTGGCCCCGCCCACCAAATCGGATCCTGAGGGGCCCCGCCCACCAAATCAGATCCAGAATGGCCCTGCCCACCAAATCGGACCCTGAAAGTCCCCACCCACCAAATTAGACCCAGAGTGGCCCCGCCCACCAAATCGGATCCTGAGGGGCCCCGCCCACTAAATCAGACCCTGAGGGGACCCGCCCATCAAATCTGACCCTGAGGGGCCCCGCCCACCAAATCGGGCCCTAAGGGGCCCCGCCCACAAAATCGGACCCTGAGGGGTCCCAACCACAAAATCGGACCCTGAGGGGCCCCACCCACAAAATCAGATGCTGAGGGGCCACACCCACAAAATCGGACCCTGAGGGGCCCCACCCACCAAATCGGACCCTGAGGGGCCCCGCCCACCAAATCAGACCCAGATTTGCCCCGCCCGCCAAATCGGACCCTGATGGGCCCTGCTCACCAAATCAGACCCTGAGAGGCCCCACCCACCAATTCGGACCCTGAGGGACCCCGCCCACCAATTGGACTCTGAGAGATCCCGCCCACCAAATCAGACCCTGAGGGGCCCCGCTCACCAAATCGGACCCTGAGGGGCCCCGCTCACCAAATCGGACCCCGAGGGGCCCCGCTCAGCAAATCGGACCCTGAGGGGCCCTGCTCACCAAATCGGACCCTGAGCGGCCCCGCCCACCAAATCGGATTCTGAAAGGCCCCAACCACAAAATCGGACCCTGAGGGGCCCCGGACACAAAATCGGACCCTGAGGGGCCCCACCGACAAAATCGAACTCAGAGTGGCCTAGCTCACCAAATCGGACCCTGAGGGGCCCCAACCACAAAATCGAACCCAGAGTGGCCCAGCTCACCAAATCGGACCCTGAGGGGCCCCACCCACAAAATTAGACCCTGAGGGGCACCGACCACAAAATCGGACCCTGAGGGACCCCGCCCACCAATTGGACTCTGAGAGATCCCGCCCACCAAATCAGACCCTGAGGGGCCCCGCTCACCAAATCGGACCCTGAGGGGCCCCACTCACCAAATCGGACCCTGAGGGGCCCCGCTCAGCAAATCGGACCCTGAGGGGCCCTGCTCACCAAATTGAACTCTGAGGGGCCCCGCTCACCAAATCGGACCCTGAGCGGCCCCGCCCACCAAATCGGATTCTGAAAGACCCCAACCACAAAATCGGACCCTGAGGGGCCCCGGACACAAAATCGGACCCTGAGGGGCCCCACCGACAAAATCGAACCCAGAGTGGCCTAGCTCACCAAATCGGACCCTGAGGGGCCCCAACCACAAAATCGAACCCAGAGTGGCCCCGCCCACGAAATCAGACCCAGAATGGACCCCGCCCACCAAATCGGACCCTAAGGGACCCCGCCCACCAAATCAGACCCTGAGGGGCCCCACTGACCAAATCGGACCCTGAGGTGCCCCGCTCACCAAATTGAACTCTGAGGGGCCCCGCTCACCAAATAGGACCCTGAGAGGCCTCGCCCACCAAATCGGACGCTGAGGGGCCCCACTGACCAAATCGGACCCTGAGGTCCAAATTGAACTCTGAGGGGCCCCGCTCACCAAAGAGGACCCTGTGAGGCCCCGCCCACCAAATCGGACCCTGAGGGGCCCCGCCCACCAAATCGGATTCTGAAGGGCCCCAACCACAAAATCGGACCCTGAGGGGCCCCGGACACAAAATCGGGACCCTGAGGGGCCTCACCCACAAAATCAGACCCTGAGGGGCCCCAACCACAAAGTCAGACCCTGAGGAGCCCCGCCCACCAAATCGGACCCTGAGGGGCCCCACCCACCAAATCAGATCCTGAGGGGCCCCGTCAACAAAATCGGACCCTGAGGGGCCCCACCCACCAAATCGGACCCTGAAGGGCCCCACCCACCAAATCGGACCCTGAGGGGCCCCGGCCACAAAATTTGACACTGAGGGGCCCCGGCCACAAAATCAGACCCTGAGGGGCCCCGGCCACCAAATCGGACCCTGAGGGGCCCCGGCCACCAAATCAGACCCTGAGAGGCCCCGCCCACCAAATCGGACCCTGAGGGGCCCTACTGACCAAATCGGACCCTGAGGTGCCCCGCTCACCAAATTGAACTCTGAGGGGCCCCGCTCACCAAATAGGACCCTGAGAGGCCCCGCCCACCAAATCGGACCCTGAGGGGCCCCACCCACCAAATAGGATTCTTAGGGGCCCCACCCACAAAATTAGACCCAGAATGGACCCCGCCCACCAAATCAGACCCAGAATGGACCCCGCCCACCAAATCGGACCCTGAGGGGCCCGCCCACCAAATTTAACTCTGAGGGGCCCCGCCTACAAAATTGGACCCTGAGGGGCCCCGCCCACCAAATCAGACCCAGAATGGACCCCACCCACCAAATCGGACCCTAAGGGGCCCCGCCCATCAAATCAGACCCTGAGGGGCCCCACTGACCAAATCGGACCCTGAGGTGCCCCGCTCACCAAATTGAACTCTGAGGGGCCCCACTCACCAAATAGGACCCTGAGAGGCCCCGCCCACCAAATCGGACCCTGAGGGGCCCCACTGACCAAATCGGACCCTGAGGTGCCCCGCTGACCAAATTGAACTCTGAGGGGCCCCGCTCTCCAAATAGGACCCTGAGAGGCCCCGCCCACCAAATCGGACCCTGAGGGGCCACGCCCACCAAATCGGATTCTGAAGGGCCCCAACCACAAAATCGGACCCTGAGGGGCCCCGGACACAAAATCGGACCCTGAGGGGCCCCAACCTCAAAATCAGACCCTGAGGGGCCCCAACCACAAAGTCAGACCCTGAGGAGCCCCACCCACCAAATCGGACCCTGAGGGGCCCCGCCCACAAAATTTGACCCTGAGGGGCCCGGCCACAAAATCAGACCGAGGGGCCCCGGCCACCAAATCAGACCCTGAGAGACCCCGCCCACCAAATCGGACCCTGAGGGGCCCCACTGACCAAATCGGACCCTGAGGTGCCCCGCTCACCAAATTGAACTCTGAGGGGCCCCGCTCACCAAATAGGACCCTGAGAGGCCCTGCCCACCAAATCGGACCCTGAGGGGCCCCGCCCACCAAATCGGATTCTGAAGGGCCCCACCCACCAAATTGGACCCTGAGGGGCCCCACCCACCAAATCGGACCCTGAGGGGCCCCACCCACCAAATCGGACCCTGAGGGGCCCCGGCCACAAAATTTGACCCTGAGGGGCCCCGGCCACAAAATTTGACCCTGAGGGGCCCTGGCCACAAAATCAGACCCTGAGGCACCCCGGCCACAAAATCGGACCCTGAGGGGCCCCGGCCACCAAATCAGACCCTGAGGGGCCCCGGCCACCAAATCAGACCCTGAGGGGCCCCGGCCATCAAATCGGACCCTGAGGGGCCCCACTCACCAAGTCGGACCCTGAGGCCAAGGTGGCCCGAGAGGCACCCACAGTTAAAATGGATCCTGAGTTGAAAGTCTTTCAGGGGCAGCAGGCAAGTCTCTCTTAAAGGGGCAGCCCGGGCACCATTTCAAACCACTATCTGTACTTCCTTCAGGAAATACACATCTAGTATTATTATTACTATTCAGTTGATTTCCGCAATTAATGCGGCCCGAAACGCTACACGCACAGACTCCGTTGAGGTGTCGTTTCGAAGCCAGCGTTCACGAGAGGTGTGCTAAGTATTTTTCATGTCGATCAGATTTATAGTTTTTGCGCAATTTGCGTTTAAAAAAACATTTTCCTGTCATTGGAATGCACTGTCTCAATGCATTTCGATTGGAAAATTTTGCCATAGGGAAAACATGGGGCAGTCGTGAGGCGACTGATATGCGCAGGCACATCCAGGCACATCCAGCACACCCAGTTACTATGCCAACGCCTACGAACTTTTCATGACCCCTCCAGGACAGAGTTTCTGGCAGATAATATTAGCTCTTAAAGCGAAACCCAGAGCACAAATGCAAATCTAGCTTCATCACATGATGCATGACCCTGAGAGAGAATGTGCGCCAAAATGGATTTAGAAGCCCAGTGCGCCAAACTGGCTCTTAAAATGCCGACGCGCCTAAGTGATTCTTAAAGGATCGGCGCACCAAAATGAGTCTTAAAGGGCCGGCGCACCAAATCTGTTGCTGATTGACCCTGGCCTACAAATCGGAGGCTGATCGACCCTGGCCTACAAATCGGACCCTGAGGGTCCCCGCTCACCAAATCGGACCCTGAGGGGCCCCGCTCACCAAAAGGAACTCTGAGGTGCCCCGCTCACCAAATCGGACCCTGAGTGGCCCCACTCACCAAATCAGACCCTGAGGGGCCCTGCTCACCAAATTGAACTCTGAGGGGCCCCGCTCACCAAATCAGACCCTGAGGGGTCCTGCTCACCAAATTGAACTCTGAGGGGCCCCGCTCACCAAATCAGACCCTGAGGGGCCCTGCTCACCAAATTGAACTCTGAGGGGCCCCACCCACCAAATCGGATTCTGAAAGGCCCCAGCCACAAAATCGGACCCTGAGGGGCCCCAATCACAAAATCTGACCCTGATGGGCCCCGCCAACCAAATCTGACCCTGATGGGCCCCGCCCACCAAATCGGACCCTGAGGGGCCCCGCTGACCAAATCGGACCCTGAGGGGCCCCGCTCACCAAATCAGACCCTGAGGGGCCCCGCCCACCAAATCGGATTCTGAGTGGCCCCGCCTTCCAAATCGGACCCTGAGGGGCCCCGCTCACCAAATGGAACTCTGAGGTGCCCCGCTCACCAAATCAGACCGAGTGGCCCCGCCCACCAAATCGGACCCTTAGGGGACTCGCCCACCAAATCGGACCCTGAGGGGCCCCACTCACCAAATCGGACCCTGAGGGTCCCCGCCCACCAAATCGGACCCTGAGGGGGCCCGTTCACAAAATCGATCCCTAAGGGGCCCCGTCCACCAAATCAGACCCAGAGGGGCCCCACCCACCAAATTGGACCCTGAAGGGCCCCACCCACCAAATCAGACCCTGAGGGGCCCCGCTCATTAAATCGGACCCTGAGGGGCCACGCCCACCAAATTGGACCCTGAGGGTCCCCGCTCACCAAATCGGACCCTGAGGGGCCCCGCTCACCAAATCGGACCCTGAGGGGCTCCACTCACCAAATCGGACCCTGAGGGTCCCCGTCCACCAAATCGGACCCTGAGGGGCCCAGCTCTCCAAATCGGACCCTGAGGGGACCCGTTCACAAAATCGAACCCTGAGGGGCCCCGTCCACCAAATCAGACCCAGAGGGGCCCACCCACCAAATTGGACCCTGAGTGACGCCGCCCACAAAATCAGACCCTGAGGGGCCCCGGCCTCAAAATCGGACCCTGAGGGATCCCGGCCACCAATTCAAGCCCTGAGGAGCCCAGGCCACCGAATCGGATCCTGAGGGGCCCCACCTACCAAATCAGACCCTGAGGCCAAAAGTGTCCCCTGAGAGGCTCCCACAGTTAAAACAGATCCTGACTTCAAAGTCTTGCAGGGGGGGCAGGCAAGTCTCTCTTAAAGGGGCAGCCCGGGCACCATTTCAAACCACTATCTGTACTTCCTTCAGGAAATACACATCTAGTTATAGTGGTTTGAAAAAACCACTATATTGTAATATTATTACTATTCAGTTGATTTCCGCAATTAATGCGACCCGAACCGCTACATGCACAGACTCCGTTGAGGTGTCGTTTCGAAGCCAGCGTCCACGAGTGGTGTGCTAAGTATTTTTCGTGTCGATCAGATTTGTAGTTTTTGCGCAATTTGCGTTTTAAAAAACATTTTCCTGTCATTGGAATGCACTGTCTCCAATGCATTTTAACGGGAAAATGTTGCCATAGTGAAAACACGGTGCAGTCGTGAGGTGACGGTTATGCTCATTGATATGCGTAGGCCAGGGCCGGCGTCAGCACCCGGGCAAATGCCAGGGCCCTGGCGAAATGGGAGGGCCCACTCACGCTGTTTGGGATACCCGCCGGCCGCCGCCATGCCCCCATGTACTGACCCCAACCTGCGCCCTCCGCGAGGGACCCACGCAGTGACGCAGCCCCTTAGGCTGAGTGCAGACGACTTTTTGGCCCTGCGGATTTTTCCGCTCAGAATGGAATAAATCCACTGGTCAAATGACCTGCATTTTTCCTGCGGATTTCTTCCATTTTTCCTGCGGTTTTATTGTGGTTTTTGTACAGTTTTCCCCCTGCGGATTTGGAGACGGGGAGATGGAAAACCGCACAAAAGAAGTAACATGCTGCGGATTTTGAACCGCAGGAAAACCGCGCGGAAAAATCCCCAGCGTCTGCACAGCGTTTTTTTTTCATTGATTTTAAGGCTACTGTACTTCACAATGCGGATATGCAACGTTTCTGCGCGGTAAAATCCACTGCGGATCCACTGGATATCTGCATCGTGTGCACACAGCCTTACTGCCAGCAATGGTCATCGCTTCCTTCGGCTGTAATCTTGTGTGCGGTGTTGTCACAGGACCTGTGATGAGGTCACAGGAGGGGAGGAGTCAGGGGTCACATGATCAGGGTGGCTGCAGCACTCTGTTGTGCTGGTCGCTTGTCATTATGGTGCTGGTCTGGATGGATGAGGTAACGTTTATGTGTGGGACGGTGGGCTCAGGGAGGGGTTTAACAAGGTGGATGTAGCAGAGCTGTGTGTGTACTTGTGTGGGGTCAGAAGGGGTTTACAAGGTGGATGTAGCAGAGCCGTGTGTGTACTTGTGTGGGGTCAGGAGGGGTTTTACATGGTGGATGTAGCAGAGCCGTGTGTGTACTTGTGTGGGGTCAGGAGGGGTTTACAAGGTGGATGTAGCAGAGCCGTGTGTGTACTTGTGTGGGGTCAGGAGGGGTTTTACATGGTGGATGTAGCAGAGCCGTGTGTGTACTTGTGTGGGGTCAGGAGGGGTTTACAAGGTGGATGTAGCAGAGCCGCGTGTGTACTTGTGTGGGGTCAGGAGGTGTTTACAAGGTGGATGTAGCAGAGCCGTGTGTGTACTTGTGTGGGGTCAGGAGGGGTTTACAAGGTGGATGTAGCAGAGCCGTGTGTGTACTTGTGTGGGGTCAGGAGGGGTTTACAAGGTGGATGTAGCAGAGCCGTGTGTGTACTTGTGTGGGGTCAGGAGGGGTTTACAAGGTGGATGTAGCAGAGCCGTGTGTGTACTTGTGTGGGGTCAGAAGGGGTTTACAAGGTGGATGTAGCAGTGCCATGTGTGTACTTGTGTGGGGTTAGGAGGGGTTTACAAGGTGATGTAGCAGAGCTGTTTGTGTACTTTGTGTGGGGTCAGGAGGTGTTTTACAAGGTGGATGTAGCAGAGCCGTGTATGTACTTTGTGTGGGGTCAGGAGGTGTTTTACAAGGTGGATGTAGCAGAGCCGTGTGTGTACTTGTGTGGGGTCAGGAGGGGTTTACAAGGTGATGTAGCAGAGCTGTTTGTGTACTTTGTGTGGGGTCAGGAGGTGTTTTACAAGGTGGATGTAGCAGAGCCGTGTGTGTACTTGTGTGGGGTCAGGAGGGGTTTACAAGGTGATGTAGCAGAGCTGTTTGTGTACTTTGTGTGGGGTCAGGAGGTGTTTTACATGGTGGATGTAGCAGTGCCGTGTGTGTACTTGTGTGGGGTCAGGAGGGGTTTACAAGGTGATGTAGCAGAGCTGTTTGTGTACTTTGTGTGGGGTCAGGAGGTGTTTTACAAGGTGGATGTAGCAGAGCCGTGTGTGTAATTTGTGTGGGGTCAGGAGGTGTTTTACAAGGTGGATGTAGCAGAGCCATGTGTGTACTTGTGTGGGGTCAGGAGGGGTTTACAAGGTGATGTAGCAGAGCCGTGTGTGTACTAGTGTGGGGTCATGAGGGGTTTTACATGGTGGATGGTGCAGTGCCGTGTGTGTACTTGTGTGGGGTCAGGAGGGGTTTACAAGGTGGATGTAGCAGTGCCGTTTGTGTACTTGTGTGGGGTCAGGAGCGGTTTACAAGGTGATGTAGCAGAGCTGTTTGTGTACTTTGTGTGGGGTCAGGAGGTGTTTTACAAGGTGGATATAGCAGTGCCGTGTGTGTACTTGTGGGGGTCAGGAGGTGTTTTTCAAGGTGGATGTAGCAGAGCCGTGTGTGTACTTGTGTGGGGTCAGGAGGTGTTTTTCAAGGTGGATGTAGCAGAGCTGTGTGTGTACTTGTGTGGGGTCAGGAGGGGTTTACAAGGTGGATGTAGCAGAGCCGTGTTTGTACTTGTGTGGGGTCAGGAGGGGTTTTACAAGGTGGATGTAGCAGAGCCGTGTGTGTACTTGTGTGGGGTCAGGAGGGGTTTTACAAGGTGGATGTAGCAGAGCCGTGTGTGTACTTGTGTGGGGTCAGGAGGGGTTTACAAGGTGGATGTAGCAGAGCCGTGTGTGTACTTGTGTGGGGTCAGGAGGGGTTTACAAGGTGGATGTAGCAGAGCCGTGTGTGTACTTGTGTGGGGTCAGGAGGGGTTTTACAAGGTGGATGTAGCAGAGCCGTGTTTGTACTTGTGTGGGGTCAGGAGGGGTTTACAAGGTGGATGTAGCAGAGCCATGTGTGTACTTTGTGTGGGGTCAGGAGGTGTTTTACAAGGTGGATGTAGCAGAGCCATGTGTGTACTTGTGTGGGGTCAGGAGGGGTTTTACAAGGTGGATGTAGCAGAGCCATGTGTGTACTTGTGTCGGGTCAGGAGGGGTTTTACAAGGTGGATGTAGCAGAGCCGTGTTTGTACTTGTGTGGGGTCAGGAGGGGTTTACAAGGTGGATGTAGCAGAGCCATGTGTGTACTTTGTGTGGGGTCAGGTGTTTTACAAGGTGGATGTAGCAGAGCCGTGTGTGTACGTGTTTGGGGTCAGGAGGGGTTTTGCAAGGTAGATGTAGTAGAGCCGTGTGTGTACTTGTGTGGGGTCAGGAGAGGTTTTACAAGGTGGATGTAGCAGAGCCGTGTGTGTTGTTTGGTGGGGTCAGGAGGGGTTTACAAGGTGTACGGAGCAGAGCCGTGTGTGTACGAGGTGTACGGAGCAGAGCTGTGTGTGTACGATGTGTACGGAGCGA
Source organism: Dendrobates tinctorius (assembly GCF_039654945.1). NCBI lineage: Eukaryota > Metazoa > Chordata > Amphibia > Anura > Dendrobatidae > Dendrobates > Dendrobates tinctorius. The sequence continues at coordinate 16,571,973 of NW_027361794.1, forward strand.
AGCCGTGTGTGTACGAGATGTACGGAACGGAGCCCTGTGTGTACGGAGCTGAGCCGTGTGTTTATGGAGCGGAGCAGAGCCGGGGGTGTACGGAGCGGAGCCGTGTGTGTACGAGGTGTATGGTGGGGAGCATTTATACCTCCCGAGTCCCAACCGTCCCGGATCCAGCGAGACAGTCCTGATTTTGAGAGAGAGACTGCCCCAGCCGGGAGCATACTTTCCCCGCGGGACACAGGAGTACACAGTGGAGCCCCAAGGAGCAATTTAAAACTTGCACGTAACGCTCTGCCGGAAGTGACGTGCTGGAAGCTGACCAGAAATTAGGTAATTTCAGTAGGAGATTGTGACGGAACCATGGAGGCACTTCAGGGAATGCTTCAGATCCATCACTGTGTCCTCCAACAGCGCGGATAGCGGGATCGCCTTGGAATCGGGGATGTCAGGCATGTGAGCGGATCATGATATGTCCTGCACCAGGAGGCTCAGGTGGGCACTACAATGGGAGCTTGGCTGCTATAGTATCTTTATAGAATTTTTCTTTCTCTGTTTCTTTCTCTCTCTGTTCTTTCTCTCTAATCTTTTTTTCTCTCTCTCTGTTCTCTTTCTTTCTTTCTTTCTCTGTTCTTTCTCTCTCTCTCTCTCTGTTCTCTCTTTCCTCTTTTTCTTTCTCTCTCTCTGATCTTTCTTTCCCCTCTTTCTTTCTATCTGTTCTTTCCCCTTTCTTTTTCTCTCTAACTCTCTGTTCTTTCTTTCTTTCCCCTCCTTCTTTCTCTCTCTCCCTGTTCTTTTTTTCTGTTGATGCTTTTTCTCTGTGTTCTTTCTCTCTCCGTTCTTTCTTCCCCTCTTTTTTACTCTCTCCCTCTCTGTTCTTTTTTCCCCTCTTACTTTCTTTCTTTCTTTCTTTCTTTCTTTCTTTCTTTCTTTCTTTCTCTCTCTGTTCTTTTTTTCTGTCCACTCTTTCTTTCTCTTTGTTCTTTTTCTTTCTTTTTTCCTTCTCTCTGTTCTTTCTTTCCACTCTTTCTCTATCTGTTCTTTCTTTCTTTACCCTCTTTGTTTCTCTTTCTCTCTGTTCTTTTCTTTCTCTTTCTCTCTCTGTTCTTCCTTTCTTTCTCTTTGTTCTTTATTTTCTTTCTCTTTCTTTCTCTGTTCGCTCTTTCTATGTTCTTTCTTTCTTTCTCTCGCTCTCTGTATCTTTCTCTCTCTGTTCTTCCTTCCATTCTTTCTCTCTTTCTTTCTCTGTTCTTTATTTCCCCTGTTTCTTTCTTTCTGTTCTCTCTCTGTTCTTTCTCTCGCTCTCTTCTTTCTTTCATGCGTACACTACTAATCAGTAGCCTCCTTCACATGAACGTGTTTTGCCACAGAGCGAGTGTCTGTGTGTATCACATGCATGTCCGTGTGACCCACGCGGAGACAAGTCCGTTTTTGGCGGTCACCACGGATGTCACACGGCATGAGTCGTGGTATGTGTTAAGGGGGGGCCCACTGAGACTTTTTCGCCCGGGGCCCTCAAAAACCTGGAGTCGGCCCTGGCGCAGGCACACCCAGTTACTATGCCAACGAATACGAACTTTACATGACCCCAGCAGGACACAGTTTCTGCCAGATAATATCAGCTCTTAAAGCGAAACCCAAAGCACAAATGCAAATCTAGCTTCATCACATGATGCATGCCCCTGAGAGAGAATGTCCGCCAAAGTGGATTTAGAAGCCCAGTGCGCCAAACTAGCTTTTAAAGGGCCGACGCGCCTAAGTGATTCTTAAAGGGCTGACGCACCGAAATGAGTCTTAAAGGGCCGGCGCGCCAAATCGAAAGCTGAGTGACCCCACGCTCCAAATCGGAGGCTGATCGACCCTGGCCTACAAATCGGAGGCTGAGCCACCCTGGCCTCCAAATCGGACCCAGAGTGGCCCCGCCCACCAAATCGGATCCTGAGGGGCCCCACCCACCAAATCAGACCCTGAGGGGCCCCACAGGCCAAAGTGGCCCCTGAGAGGCACCCACAGTTAAAACGGATCCTGAGTTGAAAGTCTTGCAGGGGCAGCAGGCAAGTCTCTCTTAAAGGGGCAGCCCGGGCACCATTTCAAACCACTATCTGTACTTCCTTCAGGAAATACACATCTAGTTCTTCTTCTTATTATTATTAAGTTGATTTCCGCAATTAATACAGCCCGAACCGCTACACGCACAGACTCCGTTGAGGTGTCGTTTCGAAGCCAGCGCCCATGAGAGGTGTGCTAAGTATTTTTCGTGTCGATCAGATTTGTAGTTTTTGCGCAATTTGCGTTCGAAAAATTTTTTTCCCGTCATTGGAATGCACTGTCTCCAATGCATTTGAATGGGGAAATGGCAAAACGTGCCCTGAGGCGATTGAAATGGCAGTTGAGCTCATTGATATGCGCAGGCAGAACCAGTTACTATGCCAACGCCTACGAACGTCACATGACATCTCCAGAACAGAGCTTCTGCCACATAATATCAGCTCTTAAAGCGAAACCCACAGCACAAATGCAAATCTAGCTTCATCACATGACACATGCCCCTGAGAGAGAATGTGCGCCAAAGTGTATTTAGAAGCCCAGTGAGCCAAACTGGCTCTTAAAGGGCCGAAGTGCAATAGTGACTGTTAAAGGGCCGGCGCACCGAAATGAGTCTTAAAGGGCCAACACGCCAAATCGAAAGCTGAGTGACCACAGGCTCCAAATGGGAGGCTGATCGACCCCGGCCTCCAAATCGGAGGCTGATCGACCCCGGCCTCCAAATCGGAGGCTGATCGACCCCGGCCTCCAAATCGGAGGCTGAGCCACCCCGGCCTCCAAATCGGAGGCTGACCGACCCCGGCCTCCAAATCGGAGGCTGACCGACCCCGGCCTCCAAATCGGAGGCTGAGCCACCCCGGCCTCCAAATCGGAGGCTGAGCCACCCCGGCCTCCAAATCGGAGGCTGAGCCACCCCGGCCTCCAAATCGGAGGCTGAGCCACCCCGGCCTCCAAATCGGAGGCTGATCGACCCCGGCCTCCAAATCGGAGGCTGATCGACCCCGGCCTCCAAATCGGAGGCTGACCGACCCCGGCCTCCAAATCGGAGGCTGATCGACCCCGGCCTCCAAATCGGAGGCTGACCGACCCCGGCCTCCAAATCGGAGGCTGATAGACCCCGGCCACAAAATCGGACCCTGAGGGGCCCGACCCACCAAATTGGACCCTGAGGGGCCCTGCCCACCAAATTGGACCCTGAGGGGCCCCGCCCACCAAATCGGACCCTGAGGGGCCCCAGCCACAAAATCGGACCCTGAGGGGCCCCACCAACAAAATTGGACCCTGAGGAGTTCCGGCCACAAAAATCGGATCCTGAGTGGCCCCGGCCACAAAATCGGACCCTGAGGGGCCCCAGCCACAAAATCGGACCTTGAGGGGCCCCACCCACCAAATCAGACCCTGAGGGTCCCCGGCCACCAAATCGGACCCTGAGGGGCCCCGGCCACCAAATCGGACCCTGAGTGGCCCCGGCCACAAAATCAGACCCTGAGTGGCCCCGGCCACAAAATCGGACCCTGAGGGGCCCCACCCAAAAAATCGGACCCTGAGGGGCCCCACCCACAAAATCAGGCCCTGAGGGGCCCCACCCACAAAATCAGACCCTGAGGCCAAAGTGGCCCCTGAGAGGCACCCATAGTTAAATCGTATCCTGACTTGAAAGTCTTGCAGGGGCAGCAGGCAAGTCTCTCTTAAAGGGGCAGCCCGGGCACCATTTCAAACCACTATCTGTACTTCCTTCAGGAAATACACATCTAGTTATAGTGGTTTGAAAAAACCACTATATTGTAATCCGAACGCTGCTAACTTATTCTTCTTCTTATTATTAAGTTGATTTCCGCAATTAATGCGCCCGAACCGCTACACGCACAGACTCCGTTGAGGTGTCGTTTCGAAGCCAGCGTCCATGAGAGGTGTGCTAAGTATTTTTCGTGTCGTTCGGATTTGTAGTTTTTGTGCAATTTGCGTTTGAAAATTTTTTTTCCCGTCATTGGAATGCACTGTCTCCAATGCTTGTCAATGGGAAATGGCAAAACGTGCCCTGAGGCGATTGAAATGACAGTTGAGCTCATTGATATGCGCAGGCACACCCAGTTACTATGCCAACGCCTACGAACTTCACTTGAACCCCAGCTCAGAGCCTCTGCCACATAATATCAGCTCTTAAAGCGAAACTCACAGCACAAATGCAAATCTAGCTTCATCACATGACACATGCCCCTGAGAGAGAATGTCCGCCAAATTTGATTTAGAAGCCCAGTGAGCCAAACTAGCTCTTAAAGGGCCAACGCGCCAAAGTGATTGTTAAAGGGCCAGCGCACCCAAATGAGTCTTAAAGGGCCGACACACCAAATCGGAGACTGAGCCACCCCGGCCTCCAAATCGGAGGCTGAGCCACCCCGGCCTCCAAATCGGAGGCTGAGCCACCCCGGCATCCAAATCGGAGGCTGAGCCACCCCGGCCTCCAAATCGGAGGCTAACCGACCCCGGCCTCCAAATCGGAGGCTGACCGACCCCGGCCTCCAAATCGGAGGCTGAGCCACCCCGGCCTCCAAATCGGAGGCTGAGCCACCCCGGCCTCCAAATCGGAGGCTGAGCCACCCCGGCCTCCAAATCGGAGGCTGAGCCACCCCGGCCTCCAAATCGGAGGCTGAGCCACCCCGGCCTCCAAATCGGAGGCTGAGCCACCCCGGCCTCCAAATCGGAGGCTGATCGACCCCGGCCTCCAAATCGGAGGCTGACAGACCCCGGCCATCAAATCGGAGGCTGACGGACCCCGGCCTCCAAATCGGAGGCTGACCGACCCCGGCCTCCAAATCGGAGGCTGAGCCACCCCGGCCTCCAAATCGGAGGCTGAGCCACCCCGGCCTCCAAATCGGAGGCTGAGCCACCCCGGCCTCCAAATCGGAGGCTGAGCCACCCCGGCCTCCAAATCGGAGGCTGATCGACCCCGGCCTCCAAATCGGAGGCTGATCGACCCCGGCCTCCAAATCGGAGGCTGATCGACCCCGGTCTCCAAATCGGAGGCTGACCGACCCCGGACTCCAAATCGGAGGCTGATCGACCCCGGCCTCCAAATCAGAGGCTGATCGACCCCGGCCTCCAAATCGGAGGCTGAGCCACCCTGGCCTCCAAATCGGAGGCTGAGCCACCCCGGCCTCCAAATCGGAGGCTGAGCCACCCCGGCCTCCAAATCGGAGGCTGATCGACCCCGGCCTCCAAATCGGAGGCTGAGCCACCACGGCCTCCAAATCGGATGCTGAGCCACCACGGCCTCCAAATCGGAGGCTGAGCGACCCCGGCCTCCAAATCGGAAGCTGAGCCACCCCGGCCTCCAAATCGGAGGCTGAGCCACCCCGGCCTCCAAATCGGAGGCTGATCCACCCCGGCCTCCAAATCGGAGGCTGAGCCACCCCGGCCTCCAAATCGGAGGCTCATCGACCCCGGCCTCCAAATCGGAAGCTCATCGACCCCTGCCTCCAAATCTGAGGCTCTTTGACCTCGGCCTCCAAATCGGAAGCTCAACGACCCCGGCCTCCAAATTGGAGGCTGATCGACCCCGGCCTCCAAATCGGAGGCTGATCGACCCCGGCCTCCAAATCGGAGGCTGATCGACCCCGGCCTCCAAATCGGAGGCTGATCGACCCCGGTCTCCAAATCGGAGGCTGATCGACCCCGGTCTCCAAATCGGAGGCTGATCGACCCCGGTCTCCAAATCGGAGGCTGACCGACCCCGGCCTCCAAATCGGAGGCTGATCGACCCCGGCCTCCAAATCGGAGGCCGAGCCACCCCGGCCTCCAAATCGGAGGCTGAGCCACCCCGGCCTCCAAATCGGAGGCTGAGCCACCCCGGCCTCCAAATCGGAGGCTGAGCCACCCCGGCCTCCAAATCAGAGGCTGAGCCACCCCGGCCTCCAAATCGGAGGCTGATCGACCCCGGCCTCCAAATCGGAGGCTGAGCCATCACGGCCTCCAAATCGGATGCTGAGCCACCACGGCCTCCAAATCGGAGGCTGAGCGACCCCGACCTCCAAATCGGAAGCTGAGCCACCCCGGCCTCCAAATCGGAGGCTGAGCCACCCCGGCCTCCAAATCGGAGGCTGATCCACCCCGGCCTCCAAATCGGAGGCTGAGCCACCCCGGCCTCCAAATCGGAGGCTCATCGACCCCAGCCTCCAAATCGGAAGCTCATCGACCCCTGCCTCCAAATCTGAGGCTCTTTGACCTCGGCCTCCAAATTGGAGGCTGATCGACCCCGGCCTCCAAATCGGAGGCTGACAGACCCCGGCCTCCAAATCGGAGGCTGACAGACCCCGGCCTCCAAATCGGAGGCTGACGACCCCGGCCTCCAAATCGGAGGCTGACCGACCCCGGCCTCCAAATCGGAGGCTGACCGACCCCGGCTTCCAAATCGGAGGCTGACCGACCCCGGCCTCCAAATCGGAGGCTGAGCCACCCCGGCCTCCAAATCGGAGGCTGAGCCACCCCGGCCTCCAAATCGGAGGCTGAGCCACCCCGGCCTCCAAATCGGAGGCTGACCGACCCCGGCCTCCAAATCGGAGGCTGATCGACCCCGGCCTCCAAATCGGAGGCTGATCGACCCCGGCCTCCAAATCGGAGGCTGAGCCACCCCGGCCTCCAAATCGGAGGCTGAGCCACCCCGGCCTCCAAATCGGAGGCGGAGCCACCCCGGCCTCCAAATCGGAGGCGGAGCCACCCCGGCCTCCAAATCGGAGGCTGATCGACCCCGGCCTCCAAATCGGAGGCTGATCGACCCCGGCCTCCAAATCGGAGGCTGAGCCACCACGGCCTCCAAATCGGAGGCTGAGCGACCCCGGCCTCCAAATCGGAAGCTGAGCCACCCCGGCCTCCAAATCGGAGGCTGATCCACCCCGGCCTCCAAATCGGAGGCTGATCCACCCCGGCCTCCAAATCGGAGGCTGAGCCACCCCGGCCTCCAAATCGGAGGCTGAGCCACCCCGGCCTCCAAATCGGAGGCTGAGCCACCCCGGCCTCCAAATCGGAGGCTCATCGACCCCGGCCTCCAAATCGGAAGCTCATCGACCCCTGCCTCCAAATCTGAGGCTCTTTGACCTCGGCCTCCAAATCGGAAGCTCAACAACCCCGGCCTCCAAATTGGAGGCTGAGCGACCCCAGCCTCCAAATCTTACCCAGAGTGGCCCCACCCACCAAATCAGACCCAGAGAGGCCCTGCCCACCAAATAGGACCCTGAGGGGCCCCGCCCACCAAATCGTACCCTGTGGGGCCCCGCCCACCAAATCGGACCCTGAGAGGTCCCGCCCACCAAATTGGACCCAGAGTGGTCCCGCCCACCAAATTGGACCCAGAGTGGTCCCGCCCACCAAATTGGACCCAGTGGGGCTCCGCCCACAAAATCTGACCCTGAGGGGCCGCGGCCACAAAATCAGGCCCTGAGGGGCCGCGGCCACAAAATCGGACCCTGAGGGGCCCCAACCACAAAATCGGACCCTGAGGGGACCCAACCACAAAATCGGACCCTGAGGGGCCCCTGACACTAAATCGGACCCTGAGGGGCCCCGGCCACAAAATCGGACCCTGAGGGGCCCGACCCACCAAATTGGACCCTGAGGGGCCCTGCCCACCAAATTGGACCCTGAGGGGCCCCGCCCACCAAATCGGACCCTGAGGGGCCCCAGCCACAAAATCGGACCCTGAGGGGCCCCACCAACAAAATTGGACCCTGAGGAGTTCCGGCCACAAAAATCGGATCCTGAGTGGCCCCGGCCACAAAATCGGACCCTGAGGGGCCCCAGCCACAAAATCGGACCTTGAGGGGCCCCACCCACCAAATCAGACCCTGAGGGTCCCCGGCCACCAAATCGGACCCTGAGGGGCCCCGGCCACCAAATCGGACCCTGAGTGGCCCCGGCCACAAAATCAGACCCTGAGTGGCCCCGGCCACAAAATCGGACCCTGAGGGGCCCCACCCAAAAAATCGGACCCTGAGGGGCCCCACCCACAAAATCAGGCCCTGAGGGGCCCCACCCACAAAATCAGACCCTGAGGCCAAAGTGGCCCCTGAGAGGCACCCATAGTTAAATCGTATCCTGACTTGAAAGTCTTGCAGGGGCAGCAGGCAAGTCTCTCTTAAAGGGGCAGCCCGGGCACCATTTCAAACCACTATCTGTACTTCCTTCAGGAAATACACATCTAGTTATAGTGGTTTGAAAAAACCACTATATTGTAATCCGAACGCTGCTAACTTATTCTTCTTATTATTAAGTTGATTTCCGCAATTAATGCGCCCGAACCGCTACACGCACAGACTCCGTTGAGGTGTCGTTTCGAAGCCAGCGTCCATGAGAGGTGTGCTAAGTATTTTTCGTGTCGTTCGGATTTGTAGTTTTTGCGCAATTTGCGTTTGAAAATTTTTTTTCCCGTCATTGGAATGCACTGTCTCCAATGCTTTTCAATAGGAAATGGCAAAACGTGCCCTGAGGCGATTGAAATGACAGTTGAGCTCATTGATATGCGCAGGCACACCCAGTTACTATGCCAACGCCTACGAACTTCACTTGAACCCCAGCTCAGAGCCTCTGCCACATAATATCAGCTCTTAAAGCGAAACTCACAGCACAAATGCAAATCTAGCTTCATCACATGACACATGCCCCTGAGAGAGAATGTCCGCCAAATTTGATTTAGAAGCCCAGTGAGCCAAACTAGCTCTTAAAGGGCCAACGCGCCAAAGTGATTGTTAAAGGGCCAGCGCACCCAAATGAGTCTTAAAGGGCCGACACACCAAATCGGAGACTGAGCCACCCCGGCCTCCAAATCGGAGGCTGAGCCACCCCGGCCTCCAAATCGGAGGCTGAGCCACCCCGGCCTCCAAATCGGAGGCTGAGCCACCCCGGCCTCCAAATCGGAGGCTGATCGACCCCGGTCTCCAAATCGGAGGCTGATCGACCCCGGTCTCCAAATCGGAGGCTGACCGACCCCGGCCTCCAAATCGGAGGCTGAGCCACCCCGGCCTCCAAATCGGAGGCTGAGCCACCCCGGCCTCCAAATCGGAGGCTGAGCCACCCCGGCCTCCAAATCGGAGGCTGATCGACCCCGGCCTCCAAATCGGAGGCTGAGCCATCACGGCCTCCAAATCGGATGCTGAGCCACCACGGCCTCCAAATCGGAGGCTGAGCGACCCCGGCCTCCAAATCGGAGGCTGAGCCACCCCGGCCTCCAAATCGGAGGCTGAGCCACCCCGGCCTCCAAATCGGAGGCTGATCCACCCCGGCCTCCAAATCGGAGGCTCATCGACCCCGGCCTCCAAATCGGAGGCTCATCGACCCCGGCCTCCAAATCGGAAGCTCATCGACCCCTGCCTCCAAATCTGAGGCTCTTTGACCTCGGCCTCCAAATTGGAGGCTGATCGACCCCGGCCTCCAAATCGGAGGCTGATAGACCCCGGCCTCCAAATCGGAGGCTGACAGACCCCGGCCTCCAAATCGGAGGCTGACCGACCCCGGCCTCCAAATCGGAGGCTGACCGACCCCGGCTTCCAAATCGGAGGCTGACCGACCCCGGCCTCCAAATCGGAGGCTGAGCCACCCCGGCCTCCAAATCGGAGGCTGAGCCACCCCGGCCTCCAAATCGGAGGCTGAGCCACCCCGGCCTCCAAATCGGAGGCTGATCGACCCCGGCCTCCAAATCGGAGGCTGATCGACCCCGGCCTCCAAATCGGAGGCTGACCGACCCCGGCCTCCAAATCGGAGGCTGGTCGACCCCGGCCTCCAAATCGGAGGCTGATCGACCCCGGCCTCCAAATCGGAGGCTGAGCCACCCCGGCCTCCAAATCGGAGGCTGAGCCACCCCGGCCTCCAAATCGGAGGCGGAGCCACCCCGGCCTCCAAATCGGAGGCGGAGCCACCCCGGCCTCCAAATCGGAGGCGGAGCCACCCCGGCCTCCAAATCGGAGGCTGATCGACCCCGGCCTCCAAATCGGAGGCTGATCGACCCCGGCCTCCAAATCGGAGGCTGAGCCACCACGGCCTCCAAATCGGAGGCTGAGCGACCCCGGCCTCCAAATCGGAAGCTGAGCCACCCCGGCCTCCAAATCGGAGGCTGATCCACCCCGGCCTCCAAATCGGAGGCTGATCCACCCCGGCCTCCAAATCGGAGGCTGAGCCACCCCGGCCTCCAAATCGGAGGCTGAGCCACCCCGGCCTCCAAATCGGAGGCTCATCGACCCCGGCCTCCAAATCGGAAGCTCATCGACCCCTGCCTCCAAATCTGAGGCTCTTTGACCTCGGCCTCCAAATCGGAAGCTCAACGACCCCGGCCTCCAAATTGGAGGCTGAGCGACCCCAGCCTCCAAATCTTACCCAGAGTGGCCCCACCCACCAAATCAGACCCAGAGAGGCCCTGCCCACCAAATAGGACCCTGAGGGGCCCCGCCCACCAAATAGGACCCTGTGGGGCCCCGCCCACCAAATCGGACCCTGAGAGGTCCCGCCCACCAAATTGGACCCAGAGTGGTCCCGCCCACCAAATTGGACCCAGAGTGGTCCCGCCCACCAAATTGGACCCAGTGGGGCTCCGCCCACAAAATCGGACCCTGAGGGGCCGCGGCCACAAAATCAGGCCCTGAGGGGCCGCGGCCACAAAATCGGACCCTGATGGGCCCCAACCACAAAATCGGACCCTGAGGGGACCCAACCACAAAATCGGACCCTGAGGGGCCCCTGACACTAAATCGGACCCTGAGGGGCCCCGGCCACAAAATCGGACCCTGAGGGGCCCAACCCACCAAATCGGACCCTGATGGGCCCTGCTCACCAAATCAGACCCTGAGAGGCCCCACCCACCAATTCGGACCCTGAGGGACCCCGCCCACCAATTGGACTCTGAGAGATCCCGCCCACCAAATCAGACCCTGAGGGGCCCCGCTCACCAAATCGGACCCTGAGGGGCCCCGCTCACCAAATCGGACCCCGAGGGGCCCCGCTCAGCAAATCGGACCCTGAGGGGCCCTGCTCACCAAATCGGACCCTGAGCGGCCCCGCCCACCAAATCGGATTCTGAAAGGCCCCAACCACAAAATCGGACCCTGAGGGGCCCCGGACACAAAATCGGACCCTGAGGGGCCCCACCGACAAAATCGAACTCAGAGTGGCCTAGCTCACCAAATCGGACCCTGAGGGGCCCCAACCACAAAATCGAACCCAGAGTGGCCCAGCTCACCAAATCGGACCCTGAGGGGCCCCAGCCACAAAATTGGACCCTGAGGGGCCCCACCCACAAAATTGGACCCTGAGGAGTTCCGGCCACAAAAATCGGATCCTGAGTGGCCCCGGCCACACAATCGGACCCTGAGGGGCCCCAGCCACAAAATCGGACCTTGAGGGGCCCCACCCACCAAATCAGACCCTGAGGGTCCCCGGCCACCAAATCGGACCCTGAGGGGCCCCGGCCACCAAATCGGACCCTGAGTGACCCCGGCCACAAAATCAGACCCTGAGTGGCCCCGGCCACAAAATCGGACCCTGAGGGGCCCCACCCACAAAATCGGACCCTGAGGGGCCCCACCCACAAAATCGGACCCTGAGGGGCCCCACCCACAAAATCAGGCCCTGAGGGGCCCCACCCACAAAATCAGACCCTGAGGCCAAAGTGGCCCCTGAGAGGCACCCATAGTTAAATCGTATCCTGACTTGAAAGTCTTGCAGGGGCAGCAGGCAAGTCTCTCTTAAAGGAGCAGCCCGGGCACCATTTCAAACCACTATCTGTACTTCCTTCAGGAAATACACATCTAGTTATAGTGGTTTGAAAAAACCACTATATTATAATCCGAACGCTGCTAACTTATTCTTCTTCTTCTTATTATTATTATTAAGTTGATTTCCGCAATTAATGCGGCCCGAACCGCTACACGCACAGACTCCGTTGAGGTGTCGTTTCGAAGCCAGCGTCCATGAGAGGTGTGCTAAGTATTTTTTGTGTCGATCGGATTTGTAGTTTTTGCGCAATTTGCGTTTGAAATTTTTTTTTCCCGTCATTGGAATGCACTGTCTCCAATGCTTTTCAATAGGAAATGGCAAAACGTGCCCTGAGGCGATTGAAATGACAGTTGAGCTCATTGATATGCGCAGGCAGACCTAGTTACTATGCCAACGCCTACGAACTTCACTTGAACCCCAGCACAGAGCCTCTGCCACATAATATCAGCTCTTAAAGCGAAACCCACAGCACAAATGCAAATCTAGCTTCATCACATGACACATGCCCCTGAGAGAGAATGTGTGCGCCAAAGTGGATTTAAAAGAAGCCCAGTGAGCCAAACTAGCTCTTAAAGGGCCAACGCGCCAAAGTGATTGTTAAAGGGCCAGCGCACCCAAATGAGTCTTAAAGGGCCGACACACCAAATCGGAGACTGAGCCACCCCGGCCTCCAAATCGGAGGCTGAGCCACCCCGGCCTCCAAATCGGACAATGAGCCACCCCGGCCTCCAAATCGGAGGCTGATCCACCCCGGCCTCCAAATCGGAGGCTGATCCACCCCGGCCTCCAAATCGGAGGCTGATCCACCCCGGCCTCCAAATCGGAGGCTGAGCCACCCCGGCCTCCAAATCGGAGGCTGAGCCACCCCGGCCTCCAAATCGGAGGCTGATCCACCCCGGCCTCCAAATCGGAGGCTGATTCACCCCGGCCTCCAAATCGGAGGCTGATCCACCCCGGCCTCCAAATCGGAGGCTGATCGACCCAGGCCTCCAAATCGGAGGCTGAGCCACCCCGGCCTCCAAATCGGAAGTTCATCGACCCCGGCCTCCAAATCAGAGGCTCTTTGACCTCTGCCTCCAAATCGGAAGCTCAATGACCCCGGCCTCCAAATTGGAGGCTGAGCGACCCCAGCCTCCAAATCTTACCCAGAGTGGCCCCGCCCACCAAATCGGACCCTGTGGGGCCCCGCCCACCAAATCGGACCCAGAGTGGTCCCGCCCACCAAATCGGACCCAGAGTGGTCCCGCCCACCAAATTGGACCCAGAGTGGTCCCGCCCACCAAATTGGACCCAGAGGGGCTCCACCCACAAAATCAGACCCAGGGGGGCCCCGGCCACAAAATCGGACCCTGAGGGGCCGCGGCCACAAAATCGGACCCTGAGGGGACCCAACCACAAAATCGGACCCTGAGGGGACCCAACCACAAAATCGGACCCTGAGGGGCCCCACCCACAAAATCAGGCCCTGAGGGGCCCCACCCACAAAATCAGACCATGAGGCCAAAGTGGCCCCTGAGAGGCACCCACAGTTAAATCGTATCCTGAGTTGAAAGTCTTGCAGGGGCAGCAGGCAAGTCTCTCTTAAAGGGGCAGCCTGGGCACCATTTCAAACCACTATCTGTACTTCCTTCAGGAAATACACATCTAGTATTAATGTTGTAATCCGAACACTGCTAACTTATTCTTATTTTTCAGTTGATTTCCGCAATTAATGCGGCCCGAACCACTACACGCACAGACTCCGTTGAGGTGTCGTTTCAAAGCCAGCGTCCACGAGAGGTGTGCTAAGTATTTTTCGTGTCGATCGGATTTGTAGTTTTTGCGCAATTTGCGTTTGAAAATTTTTTTTCCTGTCATTAGAATGCACTGTCTCAATGCATTTGAATGGGAAACTTAAAACGTGCCCTGAGGCGATTGAAATGGCAGTAAAGCTCATTGATATGCGCAGGCACACCCAGTTACTATACCAATGCCTACGAATGTCACATGACGCCCCCAGGACAGAGCTTCTGCCACATAATATCAGCTCTTAAAGCGAAACCCACAGCACAAATGCAAATCTAGCTTCATCACATGACGCATGCCTCTGAGATAGAATGTGTGCCAAAGTGCGCCCCCGCCCACCAAATCGGACCCTGAGCGGCCCCGCCCACCAAATCGGATTCTGAAAGGCCCCAACCACAAAATCGGACCCTGAGGGGCTCCACCCACAAAATCGGACCCTGAGGGGCCCCACCCACAAAATCATTCCCTGAGGGGCCCCACCCACAAAATCCGACCAAGAGGGGCCCCGGCCACAAAATCGTTCCCTGAGGCGCCCCAGCCAAAAAATCGGACCCTGAGGGGCCCCAACCACAAAATCAGACCCTGAGAGGTCCCAACCACAAAATCGGACCCTGAGGGGCCTCGGACACAAAATCGGACCCTGTGGGGCCCTGGCCACAAAATCGGACCCTGAGGGGCCCAACCCACAAAATCGGACCCTGAGGGGCCCAACCCTCAAAAACGGACCCTGAGGGGCCCCAACCACAATATCGGACCCTGAGGGGCCCCACTCACAAAATCGGACCCTGAGGGGCCCCACCCACAAAATCGGACCCTGAGGGGCCACACCCACAAAATCGGACCCTGAGGGGCCCAACCCTCAAAAACGGACCCTGAGGGGCCCCAACCACAATATCGGACCCTGAGGGACCCCACTCACAAAATAGGAGCCTGAGGGATCCCGGCCAACAATTCAAGCCCTGAGGAGCCCAGGCCAAGGAATCAGATCCTGAGGAGCCCCACCCACCAAATCAGACCCTGAGGCCAAAGTGGCCCCTGAGAGGCACTCACAGTTAAAACGGATCATGAGTTGAAAGTCTTGCAGGGGCAGCAGGCAAGTCTCTCTTAAAGGGGCAGCCGGGTACCATTTCAAACCACTATCTGTACTTCCTTCAGGAAATACACATCTAGTATTATTATTACTATTCAGTTGATTTCCGCAATTAATGTGACCCGAACCGCTACATGCACAGACTCCGTTGAGGCATCATTTTGAAGCCAGCGTCCACGAGAGGTGTGCTAAGTATTTTTCATGTCGATCGGATTTGTAGTTTTTGCGCAATTTGCGTTTGAAAAAACATTTTCCTGTCATTGGAATGCATTGTCTCAATGCATTTTAACGGGAAAATGTTGACATAGGGAAAACATGGGGCAGTCGTGAGGTGGCAGTTATGCTCATTGATATGCGTAGGGCCCACTCACACTGTCTGGGATACCCGCCGGCCGCCGCCACACCCCCCATGTACTGACCCCATCCTGCGCCCTCCGCGAGGGACCCACGCTTTGACGTAGCCCCTTAGGCTGAGTGCAGATGACTTTTTAGCCCTGCAGATTTCTTCCATTTTTCCTGCGGTTTTATTGCGGTTTATGTGCAGATTTCCCCCTGCGGATTTGGTGACAGGGGAGATGGAAAACCGCACAAAAGAAGTAACATGCGGATTTTGTACCACAGGAAAACTGCGCGGAAAAATCTGCAGCGTCTGCACAGTGTTTTTTTTTTTCCATTGATTTTAAGGCTACTGTACATCACAATGCGGATATGCAACGTTTCTGCGCGGCAAAATCTGCTGCGGATCCACTGCAAATCTGCATCATGTGCACACAGCCTTAGGGCCAGCAATGATCATCGCTTCCTTCGGCTGTAATCTTGTGTGCGGTGCCGGGACAGGACCTGTGATGAGGTCACAGGAGGGGAGGAGTCAGGGGTCACATGATCAAGGTGGCTGCAGGACTCTGCTGTGCTGGTCGCTTGTCATTATGGTGCTGGTCTGGATGGATGAGGTAATGTTTATGTGTGGGACAGTGGGGTCAGGGAGGGGTTTTACAAGGTGGATGTAGCAGAGCCGTGTGTGTACTTTGTGTGGGGTTAGGAGGGGTTTACAAGGTGGATGGTAGCAGAGCTGTGTACTTGTGTGGGGTTAGGAGGGGTTTACAAGGTGGATGTAGCAGAGCCATGTGTGTACTTGTGTGGGGTCAGGGAGGTGTTTAAGGTGGATGTAGCAGAGCCGTGTGTGTACTTTGTGTGGGGTTAGGAGGGGTTTACAAGGTGGATGTAGCAGAGCCGTGTGTGTACTTTGTGTGGGGTTAGGAGGGATTTACAAGGTGGATGTAGCAGAGCCATGCTTGTGTGGGGTCAGGAGGGGTTTTTCAATTTTCAAGGTGGATGTAGCAGAGCCGTGTGTGTACTTGTGTGGGGTCAGGAGGGGTTTTACATGGTGGATGTAGCAGAGCCGTGTGTGTACTTGTGTGAGGTCAGGGAGGGGTTTAACAAGGTGGATGTAGCAGAGCCGTGTGTGTACTTGTGTGGGGTCAGGAGGGGTTTAACAAGGTGGATGTAGCAGAGCCGTGTTTGTACTTGTGTGGGGTCAGGAGGGGTTTACAAGATGGATGTAGCAGAGCAATGTGTGTACTTTGTGTGGGGTCAGGAGATGTTTTACAAGGTGGATGTAGCAGAGCCGTGTGTGTACTTTGTGTGGGTCAGGAGGGGTTTACAAAGTGGATGTAGCAGAGCCGTGTGTGCACTTGTGTGGGGTCAGGAGGGGTTTTACAAGGTGGATGTAGCAGAGCCATGTGTGTACTTGTGTGGGTCAGGAGGTGTTTTACAAGGCGGATGTAGCAGAGCCATATGTGTACTTGTGTGGGTCAGGAGGTGTTTTACAAGGTGGATGTAGAGTGCTGTGTGTGTACTTGTGTGGGGTCAGGAGGGGTTTACAAGGTGGAATTAGCAGAGCTGTGTGTACTTGTGAGGGGTCAGGAGGGGTTTACAAGGTGGATGTAGCAGAGCCGTACGTGTACATGTGTGGGGTCAGGAGGGGTTTACAAGGTGGATGTAGCAGAGCCGTGTGTACTTGTGTGGGGTCAGGAGGGGTTTACAAGGTGGATGTAGCAGAGCCGTGTGTGTACTTGTGTGGGGTCAGGAGGGGTTTACAAGGTGGATGTAGCAGAGCTGTGTGTGTGTACTTGTGTGGGTCAGGAGGTGTTTTACAAGGTGGATGTAGCAGAGCCGTGTGTGTACTTGTGTGGGTTCAGGAGGGGTTTAACAAGGTGGATGTAGCTGTGCCGTGTGTGTACTTGTGTGGGGTTAGGAGGGGTTTAACAAGGTGGATGTAGCAGAGCCATGTGTACTTGTGTGGGTCAGGAGGTGTTTTACAAGGTGGATGTAGCAGAGCCGTGTGTCTACTTGTGTGGGGTCAGGAGGGGTTTTACAAGGTGGATGTAGCAGAGCCGTGTGTGTTCTTGAGTGGGGTCAGGAGGGGTTTACAAGGTGTACGGAGCAGAGCCGTGTGTGTACGAGGTGTACAGAGTGGAGCCGTGTGTTTATGGAGCAGAGCAGAGCCGGGGGTGTACGGAGTGAAGCCGCGTGTGTACAAGGTGTAATAAGCGGAGCTGTGTGTGTATGAGGTGTATGGTGGGGAGCATTTATACCTCACGAGTCCCAACCGTCCCGGATCCAGCGAGACAGTCCCGATTTTGAGAGAGAGACTGCCCCAGCCGGGAGCATACTTTCCCCGTGGGACACAGGAGTACACAGCAGAGCCCCAAGGAGCAATTTAAAACTTGCACGTAACGTTCTGCCGGAAGTGACGTGCTGGAAGCTGACCAGAAATTAGGTAATTTCAGTAGGAGATTGTGACGGAACCATGGAGGCACTTCAGGGAATGCTTCAGATCCATCACTGTGTCCTCCAACAGCGCGGATAGCAGGATTGCCTTGGAATCGGGGATGTCGGCCATGTGAGCGGATCATGATATGTCCTGCACCAGGAGGCTCAGGTGGGCACTACAATGGGAGCTGGGGTGCTATAGTATCTTTATAGAATCTTTCTGTCTCTGTTTTTTCGCTCTCTCTGGCCCTGCCCACCAAATCGGCCCCCGAGTGGCCCCTACAGTTTAAGTGGATCCAGAGTTGAAAGTCTTGCAGGGGCAGCAGGCAAGTCTCTCTTAAAGGGGCAGCCCGGGCAGCATTTCAAACCACTATCTGTACTTCCTTCAGGAAATACACATCTAGTTATTATTATTATTATTATTATTACTATTATTCAGTTGATTTTCTGCAATTGATGCGGCCCAAACCGCTACACGCACAGACTCCGTTGAGGTGTCGTTTCGAAGCCAGCGTCCACGAGAGGTGTGCTAAGTAATTTTCATGTCAATCGGATTTGTAGTTTTTGCACAATTTGCGCTTGAAAAAACATTTTCCTCAATGCATTTTAATGGGAAAATGTTGCCACAGGGAAAACATGCCCTGAGGCGATTCAAATGGCAGTTAAGCTCATTGATATGCGCAGGCACACCCAGTTACTATGCCAACGCCTACGAACTATACATTACCCTCCAGGACAGAGTTTCTAGCCAGATAATATCAGCTCTTAAAGCGAAACCCACAGCACAAATGCAAATCTACCTTCATCACATGACGCATGCCCCTGAGAGAGAATGTGCGCCAAAGTGGATTTAGAAGCCCAGTGAGCCAAACTGGCTCTTAAAGGGCCGGCGCACCGAAATAAGTCTTAAAGGGCCGGCGCGCCAAATCGAAAGCTGAGTGACCCCAGGCTCCAAATCGGAGGCTGAGCCACCCTGGCCTCCAAATAAGACAATGAGGGGCCCCGCCCACCACATCGGACCCAGAGTGGCCCCGCCCACCAAATTGTACCCAGAGTGGCCCCGCCCACCAAATCGGACACTGAGGGGCCCCGCCTGCCACATCGGACCCTGAGGGGCCCAACAGTCCAAAGTGGCCCCTAAGGGGCGCCCACAGGCCAAAGTAGCCCCTGAGGGGCACCCACAGGCAAAACGGATCCTGAGTTGAAAGTCTTGCAGGGGCAGCAGGCAAGTCTCTCTTAAAGGGGCAGCCCAGGCACCATTTCAAATCACTATCTGTACTTCCTTCAGGAAATACACATCTAGTTATTATTCAGTTGATTTCTGCAATTAATGCGGCCCGAACCACTAACGCACAGACGCCGTTGAGGCGTCGTTTCGAAGCCAGTGTCCATGAGTGGTGTGCTAAGTATTTTTCATGTCGATCGGATTTGTAGCTTTTGCGCAATGTGCGCTTGGAAAAAAAATGTTCCCGTCATTGGAATGCATTGTCTCAATGAATTTCAATGGGAAAATTTTGCCATAAGAATACATTGGGCAGTTGTGAGGCGATTCAAATGGCAGTTAAACTCATATGTGCAGGCACACCCAGATACTATGCCAACGCCTACGAACTTTACATGACCCCATCAGGACAGAGTTTCTAGCCAGATAATATCAGCTCTTAAAGCAAAACCCAAAGCACAAATGCAAATCTAGCTTCATCACATGACGCATTCCCCTGAGAGAGAATGTGCGCCAAATTGCATTTAGAAGCCCAGTGCGCCAAACTGGCTCTTAAAGGGCCGACGCGCCAAAGTGGTTCTTAAAGGGCCGGCGCGCCAAAATGAGTCTTAAAGGGCCAGCGCACCAAATTGGACCCAGAGTGGCCCCGCCCACCAAATTGGACCCAGAGTAGCCCCGCCCACCAAATTGGACAGAGTGGCCCCGCCCACCAAATCAGACCCTGAGGGGCCCCACCCACCATATCGGACCCAGAGGGACCCCGCCCACCAAACCGGACCCAGAGAGGCCCTGCCAACCAAATTGGACCCAGAGGGGCTCCGCCCAGAAAATCGGACCCTGAGGGGCCCCAGCCACAAAATCGGACCCTGAGGGATCCCGTCCACCAATTCAAGCCCTGAGGAGCCCAGGCCACCGAATCGGATTCTGAGGGGCCCCACCCACCAAATCAGACCCTGAGGGTCCCCACAGGCCAAAGTGGGCCCTGAGAGGCACCCACAGTTAAAACGGATCCGGAGTTGAAAGTCTTACAGGGGCAACAGGCAAGTCTCTCTTAAAGGGGCAGGCTGGGCACCATTTCAAAGCACTATCTGTACTTCCTTCAGGAAATACACATCTACTTATAGTGCTTTGAAGAAAGCACTATCTTGTAATCCGAACGCTGCTAACTTATTCTTATTATTCAGTTGATTTCTGCAATTAATGCAGCCCGAACCTCTACACGCACAGACTCCGTTGAGGTGTCGTTTCGAAGCCAGCGTCGATGAGTGTTGTGCTAAGTATTTTTTGTGTCGATCGGATTTGTAGTTTTTGCGCAATTTGCGTTTGAAATTTTTTTTCCCCGTCATTGGAATGCATTGTCTCAATGCTTTTCAATGGGGGAATGTTGCCACAGACAAAACATGCCCTGAGGCGATTGAAGTGGCAGTTAAGCTCATTGATATGCGCACACCCAGTTACTATGCTAACGCCTACGAACTATACATGACCTCTCCAGGACAGAGTTTCTGGCAGGTAATATCAGCTCTTAAAGCGAAACCCACAGCACAAATGCAAATCTAGCTTCATCACATGACGCACGCCTCAGAGAGAATGTGCGCCAAAGTGGATTTAGAAGCCCAGTGAGCCAAACTAGCACTTAAACGGCCGATGCGCCTAAGTGATTCTTAAAGGGGCGGCGCGCCAAATCGAAAGTTGAGTGACCCCAGGCTCCAAATCGGAGGCTGAGCCACCCTGGCCTCCAAATCGGACCCAGAGTGGCCCCGCCCACCAAATCGGACCCAGAGTGGCCCCGCCCACCAAATCGGACCCAGAGTGGCCACGCCCACCAAATCGGACCCAGAGTGGCCCCACCCACCAAATCGGACCCTGAGGGGCCCCACCCACAAAATCGGACCCTGAGGGGCCCCACCCACAAAATCGGACCCTGAGGGGCCCCACCCACAAAATCGGACCCTGAGGGGCCCCACTCACAAAATCGGACCCTGAGGGGCCACACCCATAAAATCAGACCCTGAGGGGCCACACCCACAAAATTGGACCCTGGGCGACCCAACCCACCAACTTGGACCCTGAGGGGCCCCGCCCACCAAATCGGACCCTGAGGGGCCCCGCCCACCAAATCGCACCCAGAGTGGCCCCACCCACAAAATCGGATCCTGAGGGGCCCCACCCACAAAATCGGACCCTGGGGGGCCACACCCACAAAATCAGACCCTGAGGGATCCCGGCGACCAATTCAAGCCCTGAGGAGCCCAGGGCACCGAATCAGATCTTGAGGGGCCCTATTCACCAAATTAGACCCTGAGGCCAAAGTGGCCCCTGAGAGGCACCCACAGTTAAAACAGATCCTGAATTGAAAGTCTTGCAGGGGCAGCAGGCAAGTTTCTCTTAAAGGGGCAGCCCAGGCACCATTTCAAAGCACTATCTGTACTTCCGTCAGGAAATACACATCTAGATATTATTATTCGGTTGATTTCCGCAATTAATGCGGCCCCTACTGCTACACACACAGAATCCGTTGAGGCGTCGTTTCGAAGCCAGCGTCCACGAGTGGTGTGCTAAGTATTTCTTGCGTCGACCGGATTTGTACTTTTTGCGCAATTTGCGTTTGAAAAAACATTTTCCCGTCATTGGAATGCATTGTCTCAATGCATTTCAATGGGAAAATGTTGCGACAGGGAAAACATGCCCTGAGGCGATTCAAATGGCAGTTAGGCTCATTGATAAGCGCAGGCACACTGAGTTACTATGCCAATGCCTACGAACTTCACATGACCCCCCCAGGACACAGTTTCTGGCAGAAAATATCAGCTCTTAAAGCGAAACCCACAGCACAAATGCAAATCTAGCTTCATCACATGATGCATGCCCCTGAGAGAGAATGTGCGCCAAAGTGGATTTTGAAGCGAAATGCGCCAAACTGGCTCTTCAAGGGCCAACACGCCAAAGTGATTCTTAAAAAGCCGGCGCACCGAAATGAGTCTTAAAGGGCCGGCGCGCCAAATTGAAAGCTGAGTGACCCCAGGCTCCAAATCGGAGGCTGAGCCACCCCAGCCTCCAAATCAGAGGCTGATCGACCCTGGCCTACAAATCGGAGGCTGAGCCACCCCACCCACCAAATAGAACCCAGAGTGGCCCCGCCCACCAAATCGGACCCTGAGGGGCCCCACCCACCAAATCAGACCCTGAGGGGCCCCACCCACAAAATCGGGACCCTGAGGGGCCCGGCCACAAAATCGGACCCTGAGGGCCCCGGCCACAAAATCGGACCCTGAGGGGCCCCACCCACAAAATCGGAACCTGAGGGGCCCCACCCACAAAATCGGACCCTGAGGGGCCCCGGCCACAAAATCGGACCCTGAGGGGCCTCACCCACAAAACCGGACCCTGAGGGATCACGGCCACCAATTCAAACCCTGAGGAGCCCAGGCCACCGAATCGGATCCTGAGGGGCCCCACCCACCAAATCAGACCCTGAGGTCAAAGTGGCCCCTGAGAGGCACCCACAGTTAAAACGAATCCTGAGTTGAAAGTCTTGCAGGGGCAGCAGGCAAGTCTCTCTTAAAGGGGCAGCCCGGGAACCATTTGAAAGCACTATCTGTACTTTCTTCAGGAAATACACATCTAGTTATAGTGGTTTGAAAAAACCACTATATTGTAATCCAAACGCTGCTAACTTATTCTTCTTTTTCTGCTTCTTCCTCTTATTATCATTCAGTTGATTTTCCGCAATTAATGCCGCCCGAACTGCTACACGCACAGACTCTGGTGATGTGTCATTTCGAAGCCAGCGTCCACGAGAGGTGTGCCAAGTAATTTTCATGTCGATCCGATTTGTAGTTTTTGCGTAATTTGCGTTTGAAAAAACATTTTCCTCAATGCATTTCAATGGGAAAATGTTGCCACAGGGAATACATGCCCTGAGGTGATTCAAATGGCAGTTAAGCTCATTGATATGCACAGGCAGACCCAGTTACTATGCCAATGCCTACGAACTTCACATGACCCCCCAGGACACAGTTTCTGCCACATAATATCAGCTCTTAAAGCGAAACCCACAGCACAAATACAAATCTAGCTTCATCACATGACGCATGCCCCTGAGAGAGAATGTATGCCAAAGTGGATTTAGAAGCCCAGTGAGCCAAACTAGCACTTAAACGGCCGACGCGCCTAAGTGATTCTTAAAGGGCCGGCGCACCAAAATGAGTCTTAATCGAAAGCTGAGTGACCCCAGGCTCCAAATTGGAGGCCGAGCCACCCCGGCCTCCAAATCGGAGGCTGATCGACCCAGGCCTACAAATCGGGAGGCTGAGCCACCCTGGCCTCCAAATCGGACCCAGAGTGGCCCCGCTCATCAAATCGGACCCAGAGTGGCCCCGCCCACCAAATCGGACCCAGAGTGGCCTCGCCCACCAAATTGGACTGAGGGGCCCCGCTCACCAAATTGGACCCAGAGTGGCCCCGCCCACCAAATCGGACCCAGAGTGGCCTCGCCCACCAAATTGGACTGAGGGGCCCCGCTCACCAAATTGGACCCTGAGTGGCCCCGCTCACCAAATTGGACCCTGAGTGGCCCCTCCCACCAAATTGGACCCTGAGTGGCCCCTCCCACCAAATTGGACCCTGAGTGGCCCCTCCCACCAAATTGGACCCTGAGTGGCCCCGCCCACCAAATTGGACCCTGAGGGGCCCCGCCCACCAAATTGGACCCAGCGTGAGCCCGCCCACCAAATCAGACCCTGAGGGGCCCCACAGGCCAAAGTGGCCCCTGAGAGGCACCCACAGTTAAACGGATCCTGAGTTGAAAGTCTTGCAGGGGCAGCAGGCAAGTCTCTCTTAAAGGAGCAGCCCAGGCTCCATTTCAAAGCACTATCTGTACTTTCTTCAGGAAATACACATCTAGTTATTATTATTCAGTTGATTTCTGCAATTAATGCGGCCCGAACCGCTACACGCACAGACTCCGTTGAGGCGTTGTTTCGAAGCCAGCGTCCACGAGTGGTGTGCTAAGTATTTTTCGTGTCGATTGGATTTGTAGTTTTTGCGCAATTTGCTCTTGAAAAAACATTTTCCCGTCATTGGAATGCATTGTCTCAATGCATTTTAATGGGGAAATTTTGCCATAGGGAAAACATGGGGCTGTCGTGAGGTGGCAGTTAAGCTCATTGATATGCGCAGGCACACCCAGTTACTATGCCAACGCCTACGAACTTTACATGACCCCAGCATGACAGTTTCAGTCAGATAACATCAGCTCTTAAAGTGAAACCCAAGCACAAATGCAAATCTGATCGACCCCATCCACAAAATCGGACCCAGTGTGGCCCGTCCACCAAATCGGACCCTGAGGGGCCCGCCCACCAAATCGGACCCTGAGGGGCCCACCCACAAAATCAGACCCTGAGGGATCCCGTCCACCAATTCAAGCCCTGAGGAGCCCAGGCCACCGAATCGGATCCTGAGGGGCCCCACCCACCAAATCAGACCCTGAAAGGCCCCACAGGTCAAAATGGCCCCTGAGAGGCACCCACAGTTAAAACGGATCCTGAGTTGAAAGTCTTGCAGGGGCAGCAGACAAGTCTCTCTTAACCCCTTAGCCCCCAACGGTGGTTTGCACGTTCATGACCGGGCCAATTTTTACAATTCTGACCACTGTCCCTTTATGAGGCCATAACTCTGGAACGCTTCCATGGATCCTGGTGATTCTGACACTGTTTTCTAGTGACATATTGTACTTCTTGCTAGTGGTAAAATTTCATTCATATAACTTGCGTTTATTTGTGAAAAAAAACAGAAATTTGGTGAAAAGTTTGAAAATTTAGCAATTTTCCAACTTTGAATTTTTATGCCCTTAAATCACAGAGATATGGCACACAAAAAACTTAATAAGTAACATTTCCCACATGTTTACTTTACATCAGCACCATTTTGGAACCCAAAATTTTTTTTCTTAGGAAGTTATAAGGGTTAAAAGTTGACCAGTGATTTCTCGTTTTTGCAACACCATTTTATTTTTACGGACCACATCACATTTGAAGCCACTTTGAGGCGTCTATATGATAGAAAATACCCAAAAGTGACACCTTTCTAAAAACTTCACCCCTTAAGGTGCTCAAAACCACATTCAAGAAGTTTATTAACCCTTCAGGTGCTTCACAGGAATTTTTTGAATATTTAAAAAAAATGAACATTTAACTTTTTTTCACAAAAAAATACTTCAGGTTCAATTTTAATTATTTTACCAAGGGTAACAGGAGAAGTTGGACTGCAAAAGTTATTGTGCAGTTTGTCCTGAGTACGCTGATACCTGATATGTGGGGGGGAACCACTGTTTCGGTGCATGGCAGAGCTCAGAAGGGAAGGAGCGCCGTTTGACTTTTTCAAAGCAAAATTGGATAGAATTCAGATCGGACACCATGTCACGTTTGGAGAGCCCCTGATGTACCTAAACAGTGGAAACCCCCCACAAGTGACCCCATTTTGGAAACTAGACCCCCCCAAGGAACTTATCTAGATATGTGGTGAGAACTTTGAACCAACAAGGGCTTCAGAGAAGTTTATAACGTACAGCGGTACAATTAAAAAATCATATTTATCCACAAAAATGATCTTTTCACCCCAAATTTTTATTTTCCCAAGGTTAAGAGGACCATAAAAGTTATTGTGCAATTTGTCCTGAGTACGCTGATACCCCACATTTGGGGGTAAACCACTATTTGGGCGCATGGCAGAGCTCGGAAGGGAAGCAGCGCCATTTGACGTTTTTGGCTGGAATTGAGATCGGACACCATGTCGCATTTGGAAAGCCTCTGATGTACCAAAACAGTGAAACCCCCCCACAAATTACACCATTTTGGAAACTAGGCCCCCCAAGGAACTTATCTAGATGTGTGGTGAGCACTTTGAACCCCCCAGTGCTTCACAGAACTTTATAACGACCGGGTCAGAATATAAAAAAATCGTATTTTTTCAAACATGATCTTTTAGTCCCCATTTTTTTATTTTCCCAAGGGTAACAGGAGAAATTGGACCCCAAAAGTTGTTGTCCAATTTGTCCTGAGTACGCTGATACCCCAAATGTGGGAGAAAACTACTGTATGGGCACACGTCGGGGCTCAGAAGGGAAGTAGTGACGTTTTGGAATGCAGACTTTGATGGAATGCTCTGTGGGTGTCATGTTGCCTTTGGAGAGCCTCTGATGTACCTAAACTATTGAAACTCCCCACAAATGACCCCATTTTGGAAACTAGACCCCCCCACAGAACTTACCTAGATGTGTGGTGAGCACTTTGAACCCCCAAGTGCTTCACAGAAGTTTATAATGCCCGGGCGTGAAAATAAAAAAAATCATTTTTTTCCACAAAAATATTTTTGCCCTCAATTTTTTATTTTCCTAAGGGTTTAACAGGAGAAATTGGACCCCAAAAGTTGTTTTGCAATTTGTCCTGAGTAGGCTGATTCCCTATATGTGGGGGTAAAACACTGTTTGGGCGCATGGCAGAGCTTGGAAGGGAAGGAGCACCATTTGACTTTTTCAACGCAGAATTGGCTGGAATTGAGATCAGACGCCATGTTGCATTTGGAGAGCACCTGATGTGCCCAAACAGTGGAAACCCCCCAATTCTAACTCCAACCCTAACCCCAACACACCCCTAACCCTAATCTCAGCCCTAACCCTAACGGGAAAATGGAAATAAATAAAATTTTTTATTTTATTATTTTTCCCTAACTAGGGGTGTGATAACGGGGGGTTTGATTTACTATTTATGGCGGTTTTTATGCTTGGCGGCTGTCACACGCTAAAAGACGCTTTTTATTGTAAAAATAGTTTTTGCATCATCACATATTGAGAGCTATAATTTTTTCCGTATTTTGACCCACAGAGTCATGTGAGGTCTTATTTTTTGCGGGACGAGTTGATGCTTTTATTTGTATCATGTTCGGGCGCGTGACATCTTTTGATCGCTTTTTATTCCGATTTTTGGGACGCAGAATGAACAAAAACCAGCGTTTCATGAATTTCTTTTGGGGTTGCGTTTACGCTGTTCCACGTGCGATAAAATTGATAAAGCCCTTTTATTCTTCGGGTCAGTACGGTTACAGCGATACTTCATTTAGGTTTTTTTATGTTTTGGCGCTTTTATGCAATGAAAACCATTTTATAGAAAAAATAATTATTTTTGCATCGCTTTATTCTGCGAGCTATAACTTTTTTATTTTTTCACTGATGGCGCTGTATGGCAGCTCGTTTTTTGCGGGACATGATGACATTTTCAGCGGTACTTTTTGTTCGGCGGTATGATAAATCATTTTTTGCTTCGTTTTTTAATTTTATTTTTTAAGGGGTTCACTAAAGGGGTTAACTAATGGGACAGTTTTATAGGGCGGGTCGTTACGGACGCGGCCATACCAAATGTGTACTTTTATTGGTTTTTTCTTTTTTTATTTCCAAAAAATTTATTAGGGAATTTTTTTTTTTTTTTTTTATTTATTTAGCAATTTTTTTAAAATTACTTTTACACTTTTTTTTTAACTTTGTTACATTGTTCCAGGTGGGACATCACTGTCCTGTGACAGATCGCTGACCTGTCACATCACAGATCACTGTGACAGATCAGCGATCTGTCACAGGCACTGCTGCAGACTTCCTCATGCCTGCGCTTTGCAGGCATGAGGAAGCCAGCTCCCTGCAGGCCCCCGAAGGTCCCCGTCACCATCTTGGATCCGGGGACCTGCAGGGATGGAGCCCCCCACAGCAGCGCTGCATATTGCGCTGCTGTGGGGTGCTCAGGGAAGCACGGAGGGAGCCCCCTCCCTGCCGATGCTTCCCTTTAACCCCCGGTACACCGCGGTAGTATTTGATCGTGGTGTGCAAGGGGTTAACGTGTTGGGGGCGGTCCGTGACCGCTCCTGACACATTGTACCGGGTGTCAGCTGTGATAATCAGCTGACACCCGGCCGTGATCAGCGGCGCTCACCACGTGGGCACCGCTGATCGCTGTGACATACTATCCCGTCCCTGGGAATTAAGTCCCAGGGCACATGGACGGGATAGTATGTCACATGACAGAAAGGGGTTAAAGGGGCAGCCCGGGCACCATTTCAAAACACTATCTGTACTTCCTACAGGAAATACGTTGAAAACATGCAACCATGGATATGCCTCCCTAACCACAATCACTGTGTGAAATCTATGTAAAATCACAGGGAGGGAAGGAGAAATTCTCAAAAATGCACGATGTAATAATCCTAAAAAATCTATGAACAAAAGAACCACATAAGTATAGCAAATATCATTCCCTCCAAGTGGAAGCTAGGTATACTCAAATAAGCATATATATTGCAGGGGGAGCTTGTGGAAGTGCCCGACGCGTGTCGCCACACCAAGGAGGCTTCGTCAGGGACAAGTGGCTATACCCAGAGGGTATCCTATATAAGTATTCCTCAAATTACTGAATAAATAGAGCGCAGCTGCAGTGTGGCCTCGTCACACACATACCTATTAGTGGCGGTGGCACGTCCACAGAGGATGGAATAGGAGCACATACACATCACACGTGCACAGAGACATAATGAGATAGACCCCGGAAGTATATTGGACGCGCAGGTCTCAAAGCAATCGGCGCCTGCGCAGTCATACTGTTAACCCGGTGTAATACCTAACATCGATCTCTGACAAAGATCGACGCCTGCGCACTCGCATAATACCTCCTCACAGCACTCACATCCAAGCCGGATGTGCATCACAGAAGGAGGCTGTATTGTAAGGGTTCCAATGGATTGTGATGAATAAGAAAATGCTCACACAAGAATTGAATTTACTAAATTGATTTACTATATAAAGTGATAAGATCAAATAATAAACAATATAAAACTATAAATACAAATGCATTAATCAGAAACAAGCATTATTCATACGTTACATTATTCAGATAGACGTCGACCAGTCATCCTCTATGAGCCAAGAGTTTGAGAACAATGTGTCCTGGTTCTTTTAAAATGTCCAGCTAAAAGGTGTGTCCAGCCCCACCATATGGGGAATGATGTCACAAGTCTATTGTCCATTGGCTATAAACACATCCCCTCATTACCTGTTTTAACCAGTATATAATACAAGAAGCTAGAGGAGGGGGCATCCTGTGTGCCACATAGACAGCAAGCTGGAGGAGGGGCTTCGGAGCACAAGATAACCTAATTATGGCAATGAAGGTCCTTTGTTGGTAGATAAGTGTAAGCCAGTTATTCTCTGCTTGGACAATTTGACCATCTGGTTGAAACAAGCTTCAATGACCTTCTTGGAAGGTTCAAAGAGCTGATTGAAACTATATCAATAGCTGGCATTAATTAATTGGAGTGTTGAAACCATTAAAAATAACTCATAGTATACATTCCACCCCTTGGTTTCAATCACTTTAATTAATTAACCTGCCACTAAACTATACCATTTTTTCATTATTTGCATTGCTCATTTATATATATATTTTATTTATTTGCTACCAATAGAAAACCGCTTTGGTAAAAAATAACATCCTGGGCTTAAAACGGAAAAAATCAAAACAAAAACATTGGACCAACAGGTAATGAAATATCAAATGTCAGTAGAAATCTTCTTTCTTCGGATCTTCTTGACCGCAATTTTTAAATGGGTCTCTGTTGCAGGGAAAGCACGGGGATTATTATGCCCTCATCACTTTGGGGTGACCACTACTTTCCCTGGTTAGCAAAAGAACAGACTCTAAAGAACAGTCTGTCCCTGCCCTTCATGACATTAACCCCTCGTTTCTCCAAAGCAATGGGTGAGGGAAATGCAGGTGTCCATGGCTGAGCATAAGAGTACCTTTCATCTTCTATTGCTGCAGCTGTTCAGGGCCTCACTTTATATGCCATTTGCATCAGCTGGCAGTCATGAGGATTCACCCTGGTTGACGGTTCAGCATCATCTGGGCTCAGTCTCAGCGCTCAATTGGACATCTTCAGTCTACACACAAGACACAGCCTGCACTGAGGGAAAGTGAAGTTCACAATCATAGTTCCAAAGTCTTGCCAGAGCTAACTCAGTCCAAAGCAACAGTCCAAAATAACTCAGTCCTGGTGGCTTGTTTTCCACCCCTTGATCAAATGAATCAAACAAAATTACTGTAGGTTTGTTGGTCCAAATTGTGCCAAGAATGACCTTTGAAATTTTCTACTGTAGCAAATATTTCTACTCTAGATAATAATACTACATAAAATATATATCATATGTGTATGGACTTATACACTGATCAAACACATCAAATTCATGTCAATCACATTTGCATAAGAACGATGATCATAATTACCAGTACAATTATGTTCATGGAGATCACAAAATAATGTTACTACTAATCAGAATCAGTACAATTACATGTTAAGGAATATACACATTACATCAACACACACACTCTGGCTAAACCTAATGCACTCATTCAGTAAACAGGAGAGATTCTCATTTATATATAGACACACACACACTTTGGGTGCCCACACATTTGCATTGCATGACTCAGGTGTAGGTGAACAAAGCTATATCAAGACATTAACAAACTAGCATTCATTGAAATCATAGAATCATAGAATCATAGAATTGTAGAGTTGGAAGGGACCTCCTGGGCCATCTGGTCCAACCCCCTGCTCAAAGCAGGATTCGCTAAATCGTTCCAGTCAGATGTCTGTCCAGCCTCTGTTTGAAGACTTCCATTGAAGGAGAACTCACCACTTCTCGTGGCAGCCTGTTCCACTCATTGATCACTCTAACTGTCAAAAAGTTTTTTCTAATATCTAATCTGTGTCTCCTCCCATTCAGTTTCATCCCATTGCTTCTAGTCTTTCCTTGTGCAAATGAGAATAAAGTTGATCCTTCTACAATGTGACAGCCCTTTAGATATTTGTAGACAGCTATTAAGTCTCCTCTCAGTCTTCTCTTTTGCAAACTAAACATTCCCAAATCCTGCAACCTTTCCTCATAAGACAGGGTTTGCAGACCGGTCACCATTCTGGTCGCTCTTTTCTGAACTTGCCACAGTTTGTTGATGTCTTTTTTAAAATGTGGTGCCCAAAACTGGACACAATATTCCAGATGAGGTCTGACCAAAGAGGAGTAGAGGGAAATAATGACTTCACGTGATCTAGACTGTATGCTTCTGTTAATACATCCTAGAATTGCATTTGCCTTTTTTGCTGCTGCATCACACTGTTGACTCATATTCAGTCTGTGATCTATTAGTATACCCAAGTCTTTTTCACATGTGCTGTCACTTAGCCCTATTCCTCCCATTCTATATATGCTTTTTTCATTTTTATTGCCCAGATGTAGTACTTTGCATTTCTCCCTGTTAAAAACCATTCTGTTAGTTGCTGCCCACTTCTCCAGTTTATTTAAATCTTTTTGAATCCTCTCTCTCTCTTCTCTAGTATTAGCTATCCCTCCTAGCTTTGTGTCATCAGCAAATTTAATCAGTTTACCCTCAATTCCTTCATCTAAATCATTGATAAAGATGTTGAACAATACAGGGCCCAGGACAGAGCCCTGTGGTACCCCACTTGAGACATTCTTCCAACTGGATGTGCAGCCATTTACGACCACTCTTTGGGTCCGATCACTAAGCCAGTTATGAATCCACCTAACAGTTGCCTTGTCCATTCCATACTTAGTCATTTTTTCAATAAGGATTGTATGAGAGACTTTGTCAAATGCTTTGCTGAAGTCAAGTTATACTATATCTACAGCATTTCCTTGATCCACCCAATCAGTGATACCATCATAGAAGGAAATTAAGTTAGTCTGACATGACTTATTAGTTACAAACCCATGCTGACTCTGTTTAATCACTTCATTCTTATCCAGGTATTGACATACATGTTGTTTAATAATTTGTTCAAAGATCTTTCCTGGTATAGAAGTCAGACTCACAAATCATTTAACATATATATATTCTTCAAAACCCAATTTGCACGGGAGCTCCCAAAAAATAAAAAATGTTAAAACTCAAAAATAAGTCATAAAATATAATCTTATATTAAATGGACTCCTTTTTCACTACTGCAGGAATGAACTATTTACTGTGCACTGTATTTACATGTTAATTAAATGGCCAAGGTTTCTTCTTTCACTCCTGCAAACAAAAGGTTAATTACACACCCCACCCCCCAATCCAACATGTATGGACTGAAAAGAGAAAAAACAATTCCTTTAAAAACCAAGAATGCTTAACACAGTACAATTAAAATTCAGAAAATGAGCTTATAAAAAATACAAATATACCAAATAAAAAGTAAAAATAAAAATACCACGTGGATTTTTCTTTGGCTGTGAACCAATTTTAATCAAGGGATATCCATGACAAATACACAAAGCACATACAGTGACAAAGACAAACACTTAGTACAAATAAGTCATCTATTTATCTTGTCAACCCCCCAGTATATTATCAGTCACCTAACTTTAGGTCAGTCTTAAATTCATTGTCTGTACGGTCACTCCCTCTTTTCCTTGTAGTTTCTCTCACATGGCTCCCACATACAGAATCATCTTATATCTGCTGTGGTCTTTTGCCTTTTAAATCATCAAGGTCTATTACAAACCCTCAGGTGAGGAATGCACATTTATGCATCACCAAGACCAAACCCAATTCATCATACATCAGCCAGAGCATACGTCACAGTATGCTCACAGGAGTATTTATCACCATATATCAGCCAGCGCATACGTCACAGTACGCTCACAGGAGTATTTATCACCATATATCAGCCAGCGCATACGTCACAGTACGCTCACAGGAGTATTTCTCATCATATATCAGCCAGAGCATACGTCACAGTACGCTCACAGGAGTATTTATCACCATACATCAGCCAGAGCATACGTCACAGTATGCTCACAGGAGTATTTCTCATCATATATCAGCCAGAGCATACGTCACAGTATGCTCACAGGAGTATTTATCACCATACATCAGCCAGCGCATACGTCACAGTACGCTCACAGGAGTATTTCTCATCATATATCAGCCAGCGCATATGTCACAGTACGCTCACAGGAGTATTTCTCATCATATATCAGCCAGAGCATACGTCACAGTATGCTCACAGGAGTATTTCTCATCATATATCAGCCAGCGCATATGTCACAGTACGCTCACAGGAGTATTTCTCATCATATATCAGCCAGAGCATACGTCACAGTACGCTCACAGGAGTATTTATCACCATACATCAGCCAGCGCATACGTCACAGTACGCTCACAGGAGTATTTCTCATCATATATCAGCCAGCGCATAGGTCACAGTACGCTCACAGGAGTATTTCTCATCATATATCAGCCAGAGCATACGTCACAGTACGCTCACAGGAGTATTTATCACCATACATCAGCCAGCGCATACGTCACAGTACGCTCACAGGAGTATTTCTCATCATATATCAGCCAGCGCATATGTCACAGTACGCTCACAGGAGTATTTCTCATCATACATCAGCCAGAGCATACGTCACAGTACGCTCACAGGAGTATTTCTCATCATATATCAGCCAGAGCATACGTCACAGTACGCTCACAGGAGTATTTATCACCATACATCAGCCAGCGCATACGTCACAGTACGCTCACAGGAGTATTTCTCATCATATATCAGCCAGCGCATAGGTCACAGTACGCTCACAGGAGTATTTCTCATCATATATCAGCCAGAGCATACGTCACAGTACGCTCACAGGAGTATTTATCACCATACATCAGCCAGCGCATACGTCACAGTACGCTCACAGGAGTATTTATCACCATACATCAGCCAGCGCATACGTCACAGTATGCTCCCAGGAGTATTTATCACCATATATCAGCCAGCGCATACGTCACAGTACGCTCACAGGAGTATTTATCACCATATATCAGCCAGCGCATACTTCATGGTATGCTCACAGGAGTATTTCTCTAAGAAACTCTAGAATGAAAACAAACATCATTAGACATCAAAAAATGGCAAAACTGTTCAAACAACAATTTTCAGGGATATTCAAGAATTTTTATAATTAGTCCAGGAGGGAATCTTGGCAGGGGGTGTAGTATGCCATGGTATTGGAAGAGTGCAAGGGGCGGTTACAGTGGGGGCTTTGCATGCCTCCATCAGGTGTCCCACCTCTATCTTTCCAACCCCCTATCTCATTTGTCGCCACCCTCTTGGGTCTGGCAAGTTGCAATTTACCTTTTCTCCTCAGATCTTGCCATCTCCTCAACAGGTCACTTGTAGAGATCCCATCTATCTCCTGAAATGGAACTCCACTAGCTATCAGGTCACAAAACAACTCCGTCCTGCTCTTTCTTATTTGGGTATCATCCTCTTTTCTGCTTTCTTGATCTACTCTCTCTACTGTACTATTTTTTGATACTTTTGCTCTCTCTAGAGCAGATAGCTGGGAGATTAGATTGCATGCTGTGTAGACAGTAGTGGAATTTCCCATAAGTGCACTGAACATAGTGAATAATGGGGCTTTGTAAGCAGCTGGGGCACCTTCTATGAACTTATTCTTCATCAACACTGTCAATATTGCAGCATCTAGTCCCTTCCAATCCTCAACAACAGCAAAGTGATCATTCAGATCTGGCACAGGATTGCGAGTTATACCTCCTATGCATGCAATTTCTCTCAATCTCTGAACTCCATCTGCAAGAGTCTCCCATCGTGTCTGTGGTATTAATTCCATGGGAGAGTCATACACTTGTGCCACAGAATCCCTCACCAAATGCAACAAAGAGAAAGTCTCTGTAGTGTCCCTTGCACGCCTCATTTTTAGACGTACCATAGGATCAGTACAAATACTACAAAGTCCTATTGCCTCAAGACTGTTCAAGATTATAGTATCGGCTCCCTGATCCCATAATCTGAGAATCCATGCTAACAAAGGTTCTCCTGCTTGCTGCCTGTACCTCGTAGCTAATTCTGTTATTTCTCCAGCTGTGTAATTCCTAGTTTCCTCGGTCATTGAAGCTTCCGCTCCTGTAGCTGCGTTTCCTGCATCCATCCTATCTCCACTACGCTGTGTGACTTCTCTCCTAGTTTTAGTAGTCACAATTGGTCTGGCTTGCTTTTCTTCCCCATTTGTCTCGCTGTCACAGCCATCCCATTCTAGCAAATCTGACCATTTCTCACGTGCAATCATGGTGCTAATCTGTGCAGTACAAATATCTGACACTGGCCGCTGTCTCCTCCTGCGCCTATTCCTATTCACATTTTTCATTACATAAGCTTCAAAATTCCTTTGCATATTGTCATGCTGTTTCATTTGGTCTCTCAAGGCTGATTGCAAGCTAATCCTTTGCTCTATAGCTGTATGCAGCTCTAAACGCAAACTGTCTATCTCCTCCTGTAATCTTTGGGACACTTGCACAAAAATCCATCCAACGGCTGCTGCAGCTTTCTGCTCTTTTGCATCATACCTTGAGAGATCAAATTTTGCAGCCACTTCCTGGGGATTTGATAACCGCTGTCCCTCCATATACTTGTTACATTCCTGTGCCATTTCAGTCCACTTTCCTGGTAACACCCATTCTGGCAAAGATCTGACACTACTCTAAACTGCTTTCCTACTCTTAACAAACTTATTCAATTTTGCAAACATTTTTATTCAAAACAATCCCGCTTCTGACACCAATTTGTATTGTAAGGGTTCCAATGGATTGTGATGAATAAGAAAATGCTCACACAAGAATTGAATTTACTAAATTGATTTACTATATAAAGTGATAAGATCAAATAATAAACAATATAAAACTATAAATACATATGCATTAATCAGAAACAGGCATTATTCATACATTACATTATTCAGATAGACGTCGACCAGTCATCCTCCAAGAGCCAAGAGTTTGAGAACAATGTGTCCTAGTTCTTTTAAAATGTCCAGCTAAAAGGTGTGTCCAGCCCCACCATATGGGGAATGATGTCACAAGTCTATTGTCCATTGGCTATAAACACATCCCCTCATTACCTGTTTTAACCAGTATATAATACAAGAAGCTAGAGGAGGGGGCATCCTGTGTGCCACATAGACAGCAAGCTGGAGGAGGGGCTTCGGAGCACAAGATAACCTAATTATGGCAATGAAGGTCCTTTGTTGGTAGATAAGTGTAAGCCAGTTATTCTCTGCTTGGACAATTTGACCATCTGGTTGAAACAAGCTTCAATGACCTTCTTGGAAGGTTCAAAGAGCTGATTGAAACTATATCAATAGCTGGTATTAATTAATTGGAGTGTTGAAACCATTAAAAATAACTCATAGTATACAGAGGCGAGTAATCACGGTAACAGAACAAACAAATTCTACAGTGCATAACATGTTGTGTAAGAGCAATCACACAAGAGAAATACATCAAGCACGATTCTGGTACCTAAGAGATGTTACAATAATAATTGTTGAGAACGTCGATCGCTATTATTCTATACAAATATGTCGCGATAGATAGTCCAGCATAGAGAATGTGCAATGGTCTTTGAAGGGTCAGCGCATGCGCAGTTATATTCCACCTCCTACATGTGTCAATCGCCGAATAAAAATCAGCGCTTGCGTAGTCAGATACCACCTCCTCACAAACAATGGCGGAAATACGTCACAAAGGTGGGATTACTATGCTAACGAAAGAAATAAATACACGGTACGCTGAAAACTCTGAAGATAACAATCGCACCACAATTCTAATGCACAGATAATACTGTAATAAGAACAGCGATCGCTATTATATTATGTATCAATATATCAAAGTAATCCAACTATATACCCATCTAAAGAATAAAAAATATATCAGCAGATAGTCTGAAATAATTGGCGCCTGCTAGTAACCTACAGCCCCTTGAAAGTATCAATTGCTGATGATGAGATGTTAATGTACCACAATAGATAACCTCATGTTAAACGCATCTAAATAAAACCAAAAGGTGTACTGTAGCCCTTGGCAGAAAGATTTTTTTGCGCCTGCACAATGACATGCCACCTACTCGCATAAAGAAAAGGATTAAATCCCAAGCGAGAAAGGAGTAACAATAGCGACCGAGTATAATTCAATGTACAAGGTCACACACAATGGGTGTATCCAATACTAGACTAGAGAACAGATCATCAAATGAAGATTCATGTACATTGATAAGCATAGGTAGAGACGCTACCATTATAGATGTCCCCGGACGCAATAGCCAAAGGACTATCAGGTGTTCAAATGCAATATCGTTGTAAAAGAACGCAACTGAATCCAAATGCAGAAAAGAACACACAGTATTATAACACGTAAACACGTATATACAGTAAGAGTTGGATGGTTTAGTAGACAATTAAAGGATAGTAGACATAACGAGGCTCAAAAAATAGAGTCAAAGATGCATCCATACGTCCAAATAGGAAAAAGGAGCACGTATAAAGTTACTCATGACTCAGTTTAGATAATGCACACAGGCTGTATCAGGTTATCTATTGTGGTACATTAACAGCTCATCATCAGCAATTGATACTTTCGAGGGGCTGTAGGTTACTTGCAGGCGCCAATTCTTTCAGACTATCTGCTGATATATTTTTTATTCTTTCGATGGGTATATAGTTGGATTACTTTGATATATTAATACATAACATAATAGCGATCATTGTTCTTATTACAGTATTATCTGTGCATTAGAATTGTGGTGCGATTGTTATCTTCAGAGTTTTCAGCGTACCGTGTATTTATTTCTTTCGTTAGCATAGTAATCCTCCCCACCTTTGTGACGTATTTCCGCCATTGTTTGTGAGGAGGTGGTATCTGACGACGCAAGCGCTGATTTTTATTCGGCGATTGACACATGTAGGAGGTGGAATATAACTGCGCATGCGCTGACCCTTCAAAGACCATTGCACATTCTCTATGCTGGACTATCTATCGCGACATATTTGTATAGAATAATAGCGATCGACGTTCTCAACAATTATTATTGTAACATCTCTTAGGTACCAGAATCGTGCTTGATGTATTTCTCTTGTGTGATTGCTCTTACACAACATGTTATGCACTGTAGAATTTGTTTGTTCTGTTACCGTGATTACTCGCCTCCTTCTGTGATGCACATCCGGCTTGGATGTGAGTGCTGTGAGGAGGTATTATGCGAGTGCGCAGGCGTCGATCTTTGTCAGAGATCGATGTTAGGTATTACACTGGGTTAACAGTATGACTGCGCAGGCGCCGATTGCTTTGAGACCTATGCGTCCAATATACTTCCGGGGTCTATCCCATTATGTCTCTGTGCACGTGTGATGTGTATGTGCT
Organism: Dendrobates tinctorius; assembly: GCF_039654945.1. Taxonomy (NCBI): domain Eukaryota; kingdom Metazoa; phylum Chordata; class Amphibia; order Anura; family Dendrobatidae; genus Dendrobates; species Dendrobates tinctorius. Next base: position 16,609,936 of record NW_027361794.1, read on the forward strand.
CCTATTCCATCCTCTGTGGACGTGCCGCCGCCACTAATAGGTATGTGTGTGACGAGGCCACACTGCAGCTGCGCTCTATTTATTCATCAATTTGTGGAAAACTTATATAGGATACGCTCTGGGTATAGCCACTTGCCCCTGACGAAGCCTCCTTGGTGTGGCGACACGCGTCGGGCACTTCCACAAGCTCCCCCTGCAATATATATGCCTATTTGAGTATACCTAGCTTCCACTTGGAGGGAATGATATTTGCTATACTTATGTGGTTCCTTTGTTCATAGATTTTTTAGGATTATTACATCGTGCATTTTTGGGAATTTCTCCTTCCCTCCCTGTGATTTTAAATAGATTTCACACAGTGATTGTGGTTAGGGAGGCATATCCATGGTTGCATGTTTTCAACTTACCGTATTTTTCCGACCATAAGACGCACTTTTTTCCCCCAAAATTTTGGGGGAAAGTGAGGTTGCGTCTTATGGTCGCAATATACTAACCTCCGGGGCTCTGCAGTGCGGTGTTGGCAGCAGACGGGGCTCTGCGGTGCGGTGGTGGCAGCGGGCGGGGCTCTGCGGTGCGGTGGTGGCGGCGGGCTGTGCTCCGGTGCAGGGGTGGTGGCTCTGCCGGCATTTCCTCACAGCCCGGAGGCCCCCGCACATCCCTTGCTGGCCACCACCATGTTGCGGTGGCCTCCGGGAACATGGACGACGGGAAGAAGGCCGCCGGTCCGGGGTACGGCGCAGGTTCAGATCTCGTCCCGAGATCTCGGGGGACGAGATTCAAATCTCGGGACGAGATCTGAACCTGCGCATGCACCGTCCCCGGACCGGCGGCCATCTTCCCGGCGTCCATGTTCCCGGAGGCCACCGCAACGCGGCGGCCAGCAAGGGATGTGCGGTGGCCTCCAAGGAAATGCCACCCCTGCACCGGAGGACAGCCCGCCGCCACCCTCACCCCGCAGAGCCCACCTGCCCCAGCTCAGCACAGCCCACCTGCAAAGCTGCCCCAGCACAGCTGCCCCAGCCCCAGCAAAGCTGCCCCAGCACAGCTTCCCCAGCCCCAGCACAGCTGCCCCAACACAACCAACCTGCCCCAGCACAGAGCTGCCACCGCACGAGCCTGGACCACTGAATTACCCCTGTGACTACTCCTCCACCTGTGCCGGATCCCTTCCCAGGTAAGCTGAATTCGGACTGTAAGATGGACCCCCATTTGACACATTATTTTTTTCCCTATTTTCCTTCTGAAAATTGGGGTGCGTCTTATGGTCCGGTGCATCTTATAGTCCAAAAAATACGGTATATCCTTGTGTTGGTGAGTTATATAGTGGTATTGTTCCATCTGTCCCAAATGGAGTTTATTTATTATGTGTACATTTATCTGCACATTTTCTTGAGCCAGTATTACTTATCTCTATAAGCATTCTTTTGCTCCATATACTGATCTTTGTGACATGAGCACAACTAATCCCACAAAATAATTGTGGGAAGAAGAAGAGATCCCAGATCATAAAAAACAATTTTATTGATTCAAAATTAAAAACACATTAAAAAAGCCCCCGGAAGAAGCAGGAGCGAAACGCGCGTCGGGGTGAGGGGACACCACGCATATCACCACCGTTAAGGTAATTAGATCCTCCTTTGATTACATGCTTATGTGAAGTATCGCGGTTTTTCTATCTGGTATTGGTTATATGCCGTCTTCTATTGTGGAGCGGCTTTTGTATTGACTCCACTAGCTCTGGTTATCATTATGATTTCAGAGGGAGGTGGAGGACATGAAATTAATTGGTTTATAATTTTTGTTATACTTCACTTTAGATAGGGGGATTATTATTGGTCTGAGATCGTTGGGGTTTGAATTAATGATGTCTGTGGACACTATTATTTATTTTAATTATTGGGAGATATGATATTGATACTGTTTAAACGGATATATTATATATCTTAATATGTGGATTATGGATTGATATTTTTCCCAATATACCTTGGCCTCTTAATTGTTATATTTCCTGTGTATGTATATTAAGGTGTCCCCTATGGCATTTTGCTTTATTAATGTGCTTTTAATTTTGAATCAATAAAATTGTTTTTTATGATCTGGGATCTCTTCTTCTTCCCACAATTATTTTGTGGGATTAGTTGTGCTATTGTTATGAAGTGCCCCTATATTTAGGACATTGGTTGAATTCTTTGTGACATGAGCCAACATTAACTATTTGTGCATACCATGTATTTCTTTGGGGGAGTTTTTTAGTCCTATTTTGGGCTAGCAGGGTTTATTGGCATATCTATGACTTTTTAAATGTTTTTAATGGGTTATATATCTTTTTTTGTATCCAATAAAATGATTTTGTCTATTGAGGTGATCAAGGTTTAAGTCTGTAGCTTTTTCTCTTATTTATGGTTGTCTTTTTACAGACTCCTTGTGTATCCCTAATGTGTGGTGCCCTCTAATTATAGTGGTTTGAAAAAAACACTATATTGTAATCCGAACGCTGCTAACTTCTTCTTCTTATTATTCAGTTGATTTCCGCAATTAATACGGCCCGAACCGCTACACGCACAGACTCTGAGGTGTCGTTTCGAAGCCAGCGTCCATGAGAGGTGTACTAAGTATTTTTCGTGTCGATCGGATTTTTTTTCCCGTCATTGGAATGCATTGTCTCCTATGCTTTTCAATGGGAAATGGCAAAACGTGCCCTGGGGCAATTGAAATAGCAGTTAAGCTCATTGATATGCACAGGCACACCCAGTTACTGTGCCAACGCCTACGAACGTCACATGACGCCCCCAGGACAGAGCTTCTGCCACATAATATCAGCTCTTAAAGCGAAACCCACAGCACAAATGCAAATCTAGCTTCATCACATGACACATGCCCCTGAGATAGAATGTCCTCAAAGTTCATTTAGAAGAAGCCCAGTGAGCCAAACTAGCTCTTAAAGGGCCGGCGCACCGAAATGAGTCTTAAAGGGCCGACACGCCAAATCAAAAGCTGAGTGACCCCAGGCTCCAAATCGGAGGCTGATCGACCCCGGCCTTCAAATCGGAGACTGAGCCACCCCGGCCTCCAAATCGGAGGCTGATCTACCTCGGCCTCCAAATCGGAGGCTGAGCCACCCCGGCCTCCAAATCAGAGGCTGATCGACCCCGGCCTCCAAATGGGAGGCTGATCGACCCCGGCCTCCAAATGGGAGGCTGATCGACCCCGGCCTCCAAATGGGAGGCTGATCGACCCCGGCCTCCAAATGGGAGGCTGATCGACCCCGGCCTCCAAATCGAAGGCTGATCGACCTCGGCCTCCAAATCGGAGGCTGATCGACTCCGGCCTCCAAATCGGAGGCTGAGCCACCCCAGCCTCCAAATCGGAGGCTGAGCCACCCCGGCCTCAAAATCGGAGGCTGAGCCACCCCGGCCTCAAAATCAGAGGCTGAGCCACCCCGGCCTCAAAATCGGAGGCTGAGCCACCCCGGCCTCAAAATCGGAGGCTGAGCCACCCCAGCCTCAAAATCGAAGGCTGAGCCACCCCGGCCTCCAAGTCGAAGGCTGAGCCACCCCGTCCTCCAAATCGGAGGCTGAGCCACCCCATCCTCCAAATCGGAGGCTGAGTCACCCCGGCCTGCAAATCAGAGGCTGAGCCACCAGGGCCTCCAAATCAGAGGCTGAGCGACCCCAGCCTCCAAATCTTACCCACAGAGGCCCCACCCACCAAATCGGCCCCAGAGAGGCCCCGCCCACCAAACCGGACCCTGAGGGGCCTCGCCCACCAAATCGGACCCTGTGGGGCCCCGCCCACTAAATCGGACCCAGAGTGGCCCCACCCACCAAATTGGACCCAGAGTGGTCCCGCCCACCAAATTGGACCCAGAGGGGCTCCGCACTCAAAATCAGACCCTAAGGGGCCCCACCCACAAAATCAGACCCTGAGGGGCCCCTGCCACAAAATCAGACCCTGAGGGGCCCCAACAAAATCGGACCCTGAGGGGCCTCGGCCACAAAATTGGACCCTGATGGGCCCCAGTCAGAAAATCGGAACCTGATGGGCCCCAGCCACAAAATCGGACCCTGAGGGGCCCCAACCACAAAATCGGACCCTGAGGAGCCCCTGACACAAAATCGGACCCTGAGGGGCCCCGCCCACCAAATCGGACCCTGAGGTGACCCGCCCACCAAATTGGACCCTGAGTAGCCCCACCCAACAAAACGGACCTAGAGTGGCCCCACCCAACAAATCGGACCCAGAGTGGCCCCACCCACAAAATCGGACCCTGAGGGGCCCCGGCCACAAAATCGGACCCTGAGGGGATCCGGCCACAAAATCAGACCCTGAGGGGCCCCGACCACAAAATCGGACCCTGAGGGGCCCCACTCACAAAATCGGACCCTGAGGGGCCCCACCCACAAAATCGGACCCTGAGGGGCCACACCCACAAAATCGGACCCTGAGGGATCCCCGCCAACAATTCAAGCCCTGAGGAGCCCAGGCCAAGGAATCAGATCCTGAGGGGCCCCACCCACCAAATCAGACCCTGAGGCCAAAGTGGCCCCTGAGAGGCACTCACAGTTAAAACGGATCCTGAGTTGAAAGTCTTGCCGGGGCAGCAGGCAAGTCTGTTAAAGGAGCAGCCCGGGTACCATTTCAAACCACTATCTGTACTTCCTTCAGGAAATACACATCTAGTTTTTCTATATCCTTCAGGAAATACACATCTAGTTACTATTATTCAGTTGATTTCCGCAATTAATGCGGCCTGAACCGCTACACGCACAGACTCCGTTGGGGCATCGTTTCGAAGCCAGCGTCCACGAGGTGTGCTAAGTATTTTTCGCGTCGATCGGATTTGTAGTTGTCAAGGGAGTTTCAGTCTTTCAATTAGAAATCGTCCAGACCTGAATAAGTAAGATGCTTCTTTATTGGACATGCCGGCATGGAGAGAGAATGACGACCACACAAGATGTGAGGAGTCCTCTGTCTAACTCAATACATATTCTTAAGAGTTTAAATAGCAAAACCCAAAGGGTGTTGAAACATTGCGTTTGCAAAAAAGAGTACATACAATATGCTGAGCTTGTTAGAAATCCTTATCTACAGTTACCAGAGAAGTCATGTAAGACAAGGAAACCTGCTAACGTTCACAAAAAGTAACACCCAAAAGTAACACCCATGTATTACATCAGCTGAAAAGAGTTTCAAAGTCTTAAGTAAAAATAAATGGCATATATGCAGTCATGTGCATAGATACACATATACATACATATATATACATATACACACACTCATACATACATACACGCATGGGTATATATATACACATATATATATATATATACACATACACCCATGCACACAAAAGAAAGAACTTTATTACAATTATTATAACATTCCCTCATCTTGTAATAAAATCATTTATCTGTACACATTGGGGACCAATTTCTTTTTGTCAGATTTCACATAAGATCTTCATATAATCTAGAGGGAGAGTAATATGTTCAGTATATTTATCATTAAGTCCCAAAATGTTCATTCTTTCGTTGGATTCCAAGGTCTCCATTCCTTGATGCATAGGTTTTTGTTATGGCAGAGTCAATCAGTCTTTGAACAAGTCCTCTAATGCATAGAATAGCACAGCATCCACAAACAATCAGCACTCCGGCCACGATGGTAAGAGATGTCAGCGCAGAAGTGAATAATCCGGACCATTTCCCAAACCATCCTTCAGTCCAGGAATATGTCGTCATATCCAGAGTTCTCTGCTAATTCATTAGACAGGGCAGTCAGTCCATCAAGAGCTTTGGAGATACTTCAATCAGGATCTGAATTAGGGATAAAGGGTGAAACAAAAATCCTCCAAACATTTTATATACACCTCCCTTTTCTGCTACTAACTTGTCTAATGCCATCCTATTCTACCAAGCCATGAGAGGAGTAGGTCCTAATTGCTCAGCTATCCCTTTAACTGCATCTCGGGTATAATTAACAAATCTCTGCTGGTTATAGTATAAGTAGTTTATCCAATCTACATTCATTTTTATAATCACCCACCAAATTATGGATTCCCACCCGGCTGCTACCTGGTTCCTAGCCTTGTACTCGGTCACTCCCCTGGGAACTCCGATGTCATCTCTGTAGATACTAGAATGGAAGGATCCTTGCAGAGTTTCACGCTTCTGTCTCTTCCACTACGTACCTTTGGCCATATCCCTGTTGACAACAGGTGGAACGGCATGATTAGCTGGATCACCGCACAATCCCCTCGGGAACCATGTGGTAGTCTGGCTCTTATGCTTTTATCACCGCATAACCACCATACATCCAGTCTTAGGGTAATGTGGTCTGACCATATGGCTGAGTACTTGGCCCTGTGGGAGACAATGATCCATTCTCTATAAGAATCGCCTTGGAGCTCTCCGAAGTCGTGCCCATGCCCTGGAAGACTAAAACAAGTATAGTTACCAGGATTAGCAATCACCTGTGGTGGGACATCCGGTTTCTCAAGTGGAGGATATAAAAATGATAACATTTTACATTTTCCTTCCCTTTCTGAGGAGACATAAGTTTTACTATACAACTTAATAAATTTTTTTTTAAACCTTTTTGCAATGTAGTTAAGCCATTCTAACCATTTATTCTTCTCCTCACAGCCTCTCTCTAAAGCTAGTTTATCTTCATAAGTTAGGTTACACAATCTAACTATGAACCCTATGGACTCTGTTAAGGTTCTCTCTGGCATACCTTCCTTGGGTCTATGTATGCTATTATTCTGAACTTCTATGTAGAAATATCCCATTGGGTCTAATCCTGACATATCAGCTCCTATAAACTTTGATCCCTCATCTTAGGGTTTTTTTAAAAAATTCTCAGTAGCTGATTACAATTATTCTTATTTGTGTAAGGGGATCTCCTTTTTCCTACTGGGGAATCTGGCTTTTAAATCTATGTAGCCATAGACCTATAGTCTCGGGCTGCAGTTGTCCATGCTGCATTACTCCAGTCACACATAATAATAATAATAATCTTTATTTTTATATAGCGCTAACATATTCCGCAGCGCTTTACAGTTTGCACACATTATCATCACTGTCCCCGATGGGGCTCACAATCTAAATTCCCTATTAGTATGTCTTTAGAATGTGGGAGGAAACCGGAGTACCCGGAGGAAACCCACGCAAACACGGGGAGAACATACAAACTCCTTGCGGATGTTGTCCTTGGTGGGGATTCGAACCAAGGACCCCAGCGCTGCAAGGCTGCAGCGCTAACCACTGAGCCACTGTGCCGCCCACACATCCATCCCCCCTGCTATTAGAGCTCATAACACAAACATACTTATCAGACTCTGCTAGTTTCACAGCTTGTTCCCTGTCTCTGCATCATTTATACAACAGACAGAAATCCACTAACATGGCGGCCTCCTGCCCGATTTCAAAAGTAGGATTTAAAGTCTTAAATCTGAAACCATTCTACCACCCTGGACTTTCCTCTCCTGCTGGGTCTATTACTCTCCACTCTCCCATCACTATGGTCACGAAGAATATACATGTGACTAACCCTGATGTACACATCCTAGATCTGACCGTCTTGTCCGGGTAGGGGGATGAATGGGAGACTTCACCAGTTTGAGACAAGCTTTCCCTTGTGGAAAACCTCCCTTTGTAGCTGGACTTTGACAAGCAAGTCAGATCCTACTCTGTCCCTACCTGTCTGACAAGTTTACAGTATGAGAGATGGATCCAGGAATCTTGACTGCAGTAGGAGAAGTCCACAGGACTTGGTAAGGACCTTCCCACTTAGGATGGTGCTGGTGTCTCTTCTTTATCACCTTCACAAGGACCCAGTCTGCAGGTTTCACGATCTCAGGTTTTGTTAGTGGGTTTCCTGGAACATAACTACGAGTAGAAACTTCTTTGTGAGTTAATATCTCAGCCATATATTCTGCTAATGTACAACCAACTTCCTCATCTATCCTTTTAGAGGATTTTAGCTGAGGTAACAGAAAATATCTCCCGTATATGATTTCAAAGGCTGTCAGCACTACCGATGTCCGTGTGACATACATATATAGTACAACCAATAGGAGACAGTGCAACCAATTTTTCCTGTTTCCTGCATGGTCTTTGTCAACCTATTTTTCAAGCTCCCACTGTGTCTCCCAACCAGTCCGGCTGACTGAGGATGACAGGCACAGCGGTTTCCTAACTCAATTGACAATGTTTTAGGTAATAATAACATTACTTAGTTTACTATATATTTTCTGGAACCCCAAATCTGGGTATGACTTCCTTTAGAAGGGCCTTCGCTACCATTAATGCATCAGGGTGGACAGCTTCAATCCACCTGCTGAAAGCATCCATAATAACAAGGCCGGACTTTTTCCCTCACACTTGTTCAATAAAATCCATACCAATGTGTTGGAATAAGTATTCAGGGTGAGGACATTGTCCTCTCTCTGGTCTCAGGTTCCCTTAGGAATTATTTTTTGCACAATGCAGATTAAACAAAATTTTTAATAGTTAGTAAAGCCATACATCATAAATACGTAAGATATGACCTCTACCATCCCTCCTGTTGAGACATAGCTTATGCCATGGCTCAATACTGTGACATATCTTAGGAGGTCACTGGGCAGTTCACACATATAGGGCATCTATAAAGAAATAACCCCTTTTGTTACCAATTTTTTTTTTTTTTTTCTTTTAATGCCGATAGCATGTTATCCACATATAAGAGGATCTGGCTACCTTCTGGTGACTCATATTGTGCTAGGTTAGCCGATTTTACCTGGTAAACAATAGTAGGTGATTCACAGTACCCTTGTGGGATACTGGTGAATGTATACCTGCTCCCCTTATATGTGAATACAAACCAAACCTGGCTATCTGGATGTACCAGGATGCTGAAGACATTACTGACGTCACTGTAAAGACCTTATGTTCCGGCCTCCAGTCATTCAGCAGTGTATGGGGGTCTGGCACTGTGGGGGCTCTTGTTATCACCGCCTTGTTTACAGATGGGGGCGCCCTCCCTACTGGAAACAAGGCTGTGTTACAAGGTGAGCTGGGCAGGGTATAATCACCCCTTTTATCGATCCCACATCTGCAGGTCATGTGGACCACAAAGATTCATGGTATGTGGTCAATTCTTCCTCTAATTCTGGGAAAGGATCAGCATTTCTGACTCGTTCCCCTGCCTCCCTGCAGATGGACACTGGGTTTAGAAATGGTGTTCCACTTTAGTACTTGTGAACATGCCTGCAGTCTGGCATTGTAAAATGAGCCATCGCCCAAATCCTCCCATTGTTACTTCCCTTACACCCCAACAAAATCACCAAGGAATTTCCATGATCTACCTTTACATCTGGAGAGGGAAATATGTGGTTCGGTGCCTCTAAAAAGCAAAAACAACAATTTAATTTGTTCTGACAGTTTACAACTGACGGCACAGTTCCCTTTATAATTCCAGTATATGGTGTGCAAAGAACAATCTAGAGCATGGAAATTCCCATATTTTACATCAGGACCCCTGAAATACCTGTAGTACATGGTGCTGTGTAGTTCTTCAGGTGTGTGAAAATCTACATTTGTATACCTTTATCTATTGCTTCCTTGATGAAGGACTCCGTAATAAAGGATGGTCCTGCAGTTATTAGATCTAGACTGTAATAGTATCTGGATTCCCCATACCCCTGGAGCACCATTGTCTCAGCCATGGATTTCACCTATAGTCCTGCAGCAATAGGAAGTATTCCAAGGCTCAGGGCTGCATCATATCCCTCCCACACAGCTGATAATATAATTTGTGTAATTGCACTTTTACCTGTGCCGAGGGACCGGTGTCTCCACAGGCGTAGACAATGGCTCTCTGGGTCTTACCACTTGCTCCTTTAACCACTATGCAGGCAGCAGACAGTCCAATAGTCGGTATCTCTTCTGGATGGACTAAGGTTCTAGTGGCTCCTGAATCAACAAAAAAAGTGACCTCATGGCTTCCCACAAGGACGGTTACTTCTGGAAATACAGTGTTTTTTTTTTTATAAATTTCTACTTCATCCAAGTTAAATATTACTTCAGGAATCCTATTGTTTTCCTCTGGCAAAAAGGGATCTGATATTTGTAATGTGATGTTGTTTTTATCAGTTGCCTTTAGTCATTGGTTTTGTATATTTGGGGCGTATTGTCTATCTGGGCATTGTCGGATAAAGTGTCCAGTCTTCCCACAATGCCAACAAGATAGTATGTCTCCTGCTCTCTTTACCTCTCCCCCTTCCTCTTCCTCTACCCCTGTCTCCTTGTCCTTTATTTGGATCTTTTTGGACAACGAAGATCTCACACCTATCATCAACTAAAAATACTTGACCTTTTTTAACTTTTATTTTTTTGTCCTTAAAGTACCGGTCTGCATGTCTGGCGTAATCTAAAACTTCAGTCAGTCGGGCTGTCCTGTGTGTAACCATGTGTTTGGTAATATACCCACTTATTTGGGACTGACAACCCTTTAAGAAGGCGGTTTTTAATTGCTGTTCGTAGGGGGTATCGTTCATCATGTTAACAGGTGGGACAATGCCACTATGGATGTCAAATACCTCTTTAATTCTGTGATAATATCTATCGACATCCTCGTCATCCTGCTGTATAGTCCTATTAATTTCTGTCCAATTTCCTGTACCTGTGTACCATGTCCTTACTCTATCCATTAAGTTCCCCATGTTCACAGCTTATCTTACAATCTCAAAAACTGTTAGTTTAGATTTTATAGTACTTTCTCCTGGTTATTCAAGATGAAAGGGACATCTGAATGTTCTATTTTCAAAGACATACAATTTTACTCTCTATATGGTGCAAAAGTTAGGCTTATCAATCTATAAGCAAAATCATAGAATCATAGAATCGTAGAGTTGGAAGGGACCTCCTGGGCCATCTGGTCCAACCCCCTGCTCAAAGCAGGATTCGCTAAATCATCCCAGTCAGATGTCTGTCCAGCTCTGTTTGAAGACTTCCATTGAAGGAGAACTCACCACTTCTCGTGGCAGCTTGTTCCACTCATTGATCACTCTAACTGTCAAAAAGTTTTTTCTAATATCTAATCTGTGTCTCCTCCCATTCAGTTTCATCCCATTGCTTCTAGTCTTTCCTTGTGCGAATGAGAATAAAGTTGATCCTTCTACAATGTGACAGCCCTTTAGATATTTGTAGACAGCTATTAAGTCTCCTCTCAGTCTTCTCTTTTGCAAACTAAACATTCCCAAATCCTGCAACCTTTCCTCATAAGACAGGGTTTGCAGACCGGTCACCATTCTGGTCGCTCTTTTCTGAACTTGCTCCAGTTTGTTGATGTCTTTTTTAAAATGTGGTGCCCAAAACTGGACACAATATTCCAGATGAGGTCTGACCAAAGAGGAGTAGAGGGAAATAATGACTTCACGTGATCTAGACTGTATGCTTCTGTTAATACATCCTAGAATTGCATTTGCCTTTTTTGCTGCTGCATCACACTGTTGACTCATATTTAGTCTGTGATCTATTAGTATGCCCAAGTCTTTTTTACATGTGCTGTTGCTTAGCCCTATTCCTCCCATTCTGTATATGCTTTTTTCATTTTTATTGCCCAGATGTAGTACTTTGCATTTTTCCCTGTTAAAAACCATTCTGTTAGTTGCTGCCCACTTCTCCAGTTTATAAAAAGGACACATTGCACATTTAATCTGAAGACTGTTCTCTCTGGGTACCTGATGAAAAAGGACTATATCCAGTTTCAATCCAGGGATACCCTCTTGATACAATATTAATAACTTTCCAGCCATCAGATGAAATGGTCAATAACAATTCTGCCTTACAATGAGGACAAGATCTTAAAATATATATCTATGGGATAAAGTCCCATAATGATGTTACATAAAATTCTTATACACAAGAAAAAGACAAACAAGATGAGGACTATACACAATATAAACCCTGGAGCACAATGGATTTCTACCCACTTTTAAGAAGTTTGACAAATATCAGTGAAATTAATATGTCAACAAGAAGGTAAAAAACCAACAACAACAATTCAATTACTGCTACTAATATCCAGGATCTAAATAATCCTCACTGATTACACTATGTCCTAGATATTTACCAGCTTGTATCTCTATATCTTGCCATCTCCGTCCAATGAAGGCCTGTAGGGGCCTAGTATGACAACACAGTGTGACAAACGTGAACGGTCCCCAAGGAATGGGGTCACGATGATAAATGTGGTCACTGATCTGAACGAGATAAATATGCTCACAGGGACTTCTGACCAGTGTAACAGTACAAGCACACAATGTACAACAGCTTCCACAGTTAGAGAATGGACAGACACACGTACACAGAGACATAAGACAAGAGAGTAAAGTTCCCTCGTACTCCTAGACCTGAAGTGCTGAGATAAAGTCTAATGACACCGCCTCTTTATATACAGAGACGTTCCCGTTCTTAAAATCAGGTATTCAGAGCACCACAGGTGCAGACTCTCCTCAGTAAAACGAGGAGGGTTCAGTCACTCTGTGTTATTAAAAGAAAAACACACAACAAAACAACATAGAATATTCTCTATGGGGATCAAGTGACAAGTACCTAGGTGATTTATTCCACTATAATAACCTATGATTTGTCTCCAGTCCACAGATGACTGTTGACCACGCCTACTGGACTCCCTAATACAGTCAGGATTTTATATTGCAATCCTCATACATTCACTCAAGATAACATTCAAGGAGTCTCATGTGTAACATAAAACATATATTTATGGCGTTTTAGTTCTATGTAATTTTAAAAGACAGACAAAACAGCACACTTAATAGAAAACAACATTCAACAAAGTACAGAAGACAAAACAGAATACCGGCAAAAATTCATCTTATACCGGATTCCTTAACCCCTTAGTAGCCCTTTTTAAAAACAGCACCCCCTGACATATTGAAAACTTCTGTCAGATAGTTTATTAACCCTTCAGGTGATTTACAGGAATTAATGCAAAGTGGTATAGCAGGATACAGCAAGTTGTCAGCCGACAGCTGCTGGATCGTCACCTGTGTGGGGATGATATTCTCTTATATCTCAGGTCAGAAAAAAGATATATTGGCAGACATTAAGGGGTTAATCTAACGAGAATCTCCCTCGATTCTCCCATCTAGATCAATTTAACGTGCACACAGAGTTTTGTATTCCACAGTAGCATTCTCACACTGGCTTTGTACCCATTCAAAAAATAAAAAATAAAGATTATTGTTATTCAGAGGAATATCTTAAAAGAACAAACAAACCCCAAATCAATGGAGCTTAGCAATTTACAGGAGTTATTATAACGCCAATTGCATGTAAACCTCCAACATACAGGAGCCTCTCACAAACCCCAATTGGAAAAGTCTACCAGTTCCCTATTCAATTCCTAAAATAACATTCATCCCATTCAAAAATAAAAATAAAAAAAATAAAGATTACTATTATTCTTCGGAATATTTTACAAGAACAACAAACCCCATTCCTATGGAGCTTAGCAATTTACAGTTCTTATAACTCCAATTGCATGTAAACTTCCAATTTACAGGAGCCTCTCACAAACCCCAATTGGAAAAAGTCTACAATCACAGTTCCCATTCAATTCCAAGAATAACATTCATACTGGATTAACAAGGTTACCGAATATAATGAAAATTATTAAATGTTCTTACCTATATTCAGATACAGACGATTCCCAGAGATCCTTAGACTATACAAAATCCGTCACTTTCCCTCAGACCGGGATAACTGATTAATGCCCCTGGTGACGCCTAATGTCAAGGCGGAGGACTTACTTAAGGAGTCCCAGACTCCCCCGTGCACGGTTTACAGTACTCACCGGTGAGGGAAAGGTGTTGGATTCCCGGCCAATGCACCAAAATGTCAAGGGAGTTTCAGTCTTCCAATTAGAAATCGTCCAGACCTGAATAAGTAAGATGCTTCTTTATTGGACATGCCGGCATGGAGAGAGAATGACGACCACACAAGATGTGAGGAGTCCTCTGTCTAACTCAATACATATTCTTAAGAGTTAAGAATCATAGAATCATAGAATCGTAGAGTTGGAAGGGACCTCCTGGGCCATCTGGTCCAACCCCCTGCTCAAAGCAGGATCCGCTAAATCATCCCAGTTAGATGTCTGTCCAGCCTCTGTTTGAAGACTTCCATTGAAGGAGAACTCACCACTTCTCGTGGCAGCCTGTTCCACTCATTGATCACTCTAACTGTCAAAAAGTTTTTTCTAATATCTAATCTGTGTCTCCTCCCATTCAGCTTCATCCCATTGCTTCTAGTCTTTCCTTGTGCAAATGAGAATAAAGTTGATCCTTCTACAATGTGTCAGCCCTTTAGATATTTGTAGACAGCTATTAAGTCTCCTCTCAGTCTTCTCTTTTGCAAACTAAACATTCCCAAATCCTGCAACCTTTCCTCATAAGACAGGGTTTGCAGACCGGTCACCATTCTGGTCGCTCTTTTCTGAACTTGCTCCAGTTTGTTGATGTCTTTTTTAAAATGTGGTGCCCAAAATTGGACACAATATTCCAGATGAGGTCTGACCAAAGAGGAGTAGAGGGAAATAATTACTTCACGTGATCTAGACTGTATGCTTCTGTTAATACATCCTAGAATTGCATTTGCCTTTTTTGCTGCTGCATCACACTGTTGACTCATATTCAGTCTGTGATCTATTAGTAAACCCAAGTCTTTTTCACATGTGCTGTCACTTAGCCCTATTCCTCCCATTCTATATATGCTTTTTTCATTTTTATTGCCCAGATGTAGTACTTTGCATTTCTCCCGGTTAAAAAACCATTCTGATTGTTGCTGCCCACTTCTCCAGTTTATTTAAATCTTTTTGAATCCTCTCTCTCTCTTCTCTAGTATTAGCTATCCCTCCTAGCTTTGTGTCATCAGCAAATTTAATCAGTTTACCCTCAATTCCTTCATCTAAATCGTTGATAAAGATGTTGAACAATACAGGGCCCAGGACAGAGCCCTGTGGTACCCCACTTGAGACATTCTTCCAACTGGATGTGCAGCCATTTACGACCACTCTTTGGGTCCGATCACTAATCCAGTTATGAATCCACCTAACAGTTGCCTTGTCCATTCCATACTTAGTCATTTTTTCAATAAGGATTGTATGAGAGACTTTGTCAAATGCTTTGCTGAAGTCAAGATATACTATATCTACAGCATTTCCTTGATCCACCCAATCAGTAATACCGTCATAGAAGGAAATTAAATTAGTCTGACATGACTTATTAGTTACAAACCCATGCTGACTCTGTTTAATCACTTCATTCTTATCCAGGTATTGACATACATGTTGTTTAATAATTTGTTCAAAGATCTTTCCTGGTATAGAAGTCAGACTCACCGGCCTATAGTTGCCTGGGTCCACCTTCTTCCCCTTTTTGAAGATAGGAACAACATTTGCTCTTCTCCAGTCTTCTGGCACTTCTCCTGTTCTCAGAGAATTTTCAAAGATTATGGAGAGGGGTTCAAAAATTTCTTCTGCTATCTCCTTCAGTACTCTGGGGTGTAATTCATCTGGACCTGGAGACTTGAATTCATTTAGGTTAGCTAAGTGTTTCCTCACTATCTTTCTGTTTATAGATATCCTGGATTCTTCTATTCCCTTAATAGGACAGTGAATAACAGTTGATGTTACATTTCCTTTCTGAGAGAAAACAGATGCAAAATAGGAATTTAAAAGTTCAGCCTTCTCAACATCCTGTCTTACCATTTCATCATTTTCATCCTGTAAAAATCCTATAGCATCTTTGACTTTTCTTTTACTTTTGACATATCCCCAAAATCCTTTATTATTGCTTTTGACATCTCTTGCAAGCCTCAATTTCAGTTTAAATAGCAAAACCCAAAGGGTGTTGAAACATTGCGTTTGCAAAAAAGAGTACATACAATATGCTGAGCTTGTTAGAAATCCTTATCTACAGTTACCAGAGAAGTCATGTAAGACAAGGAAACCTGCTAACGTTCACAAAAAGTAACACCCAAAAGTAACACCCATGTATTACATCAGCTGAAAAGAGTTTCAAAGTCTTAAGTAAAAATAAATGGCATATATGCAGTCATGTGCATAGATACACATATACATACATATATATACACATATACACACACTCATACATACATACATACACGCATGGGTATATATATACACACATATATATATACACACATACACCCATGCACACAAAAGAAAGAACTTTATTACAATTATTATAACAGTAGTTTTTGCGCAATTTGTGTTTGAAAAAACATTTTCCCGTCATGGGAATGCATTGTCTCAATGCATTTCAATGGGAAAATTTTGCCATAGGGAAAACATGGGGCTGTCGTGAGGTGGCAGTTAAGCTCATTGACCCAGAGTGGCCCCGTCCACCAAATCGGACCCAGAGTGGCCCCGCACACCAAAACGGACTGAGGGGCCCCGGCCACCAAATTGGACTCTGTGGGGACGCGCCCACCAAATCGGACCCAGAGTGGCCCCGCCCACCAAATCGGACCCAGAGTGGCCCCGCCCACCAAATCGGACCCAGAGTGGCCCCGCCCACCAAATCGGACCCAGAGGGGCCCTGCCCACCAAACTGGACCCAGAGGGGCACCGCCCACAAAATCAGACCCTAAGGGGCCCCACCCACAAAATAGGACCCTGAGGGGCCCCAGCCACAAAATCAGACCCTGAGGGATCCCGTCCACCAATTCAAGCCGAGGAGCCTAGGCCACCGAATCGGATCCTGAGGGGCCCCACCCACCAAATCAGACCCTGAGGGGCCCCACAGGCCAAAGTGGCCCCTGAGAGGCACCCACAGTTAAAACGGATCCTGAGTTGAAAGTCTTGCAGGGGCAGCAGGCAAATCTCTCTTAAAGGGGCAGCCCGGGCAATATTTCCAAGCACTATCTGTACTTCCTTCAGGAAATACACATCTAGTTGAATATGTTGTCTGGGGACAGGAATTATGCACTGAGCATTTTATATATTTATATCCCTTTGTAACTATATGTTATATAATATTCTATGTATAATGTGCACATTTTTCTTGTAATTAACATATAAATATAATTTTTCATATATATTTAATGAGCTGTCATTTAGCTTCTCTAATAGGAACTAAGCACATTATTTATTTACAAAAAAAGATTTTTTAGCGCTCATTTTTGTTCCTTGGATATTACAATACGCGGTTTTTTACTACTTTAGTGTGAATACTTACATTGGCATGTTTTTTGGAAATTTCCTTGTCTTGCTACTAATTTAATTTTTGGGTAATAAATTGAGATTTTATATGTATTTTTGGCCTATGCCTTCTTTTTCTTGCATAAATGCAGTGTAAGATTTGGTAATATTATATTGTATTTTGAGATAGTAAGCTTATATTGTAGATAGTGTTGAGCATTCCGATACCGCAAGTATCGGGTATCGGCCGATATTAGCTGTATCGGAATTCCGATACTTAGTTCCGATACTTTTTTCATATCGAATACCGGAATCGGAAGTTCCCATAATGCTAGGAGCCCGCTCGATTTGATTCAGCCAATGGGGATCCTCAGAAGTGTGGGCACATCCTGTTAGGCATGTAGGCATGTTAACTACTGGCATGGCTGTGATTGGCTGCTGAAATGATGTCATGATGCACTATAAAAAGCGCTGCAGCCGCCATTTCTGGTCACTCTGCTGTGAATTCAGTTAGGGACAGGCTGCTGTTGAAGACTGTGAGGGACAGTTAGAAATAGCTATTCTAAAAACAATATTGTGCTTTATCCAGGCTACATAAACCACCACTGTAGCTTTCTTTTGCCTAGCAGCAGTGTTCACAGCTGTCTGCAAGGGCTGTGTGAGTGCAGACCCACGCTGTGTAGTGTGTCCTGCAGGCACGTCTGCTTGTAGGCCGCCCAGCGTGTGTCTCTGCCTCATACACATTTTTCTTTTATTGCTGCTTTTTTTTTCTCCTGTAGTGTGCTTCCATACGTATCCATATACGTTGGTTGCAAACACTAAAGGAGTGGACAGCGGAGCCTTTCAGCAGCCTTTCAGTGCTATAGCCCATTTCTCTGCACTGTTTATGGCTGTCTGATAGGTCTCTCTGTGTGTGAGTGCAGCTCACGTTGCAGTGTGTTCTACAGCCACCGCTAGCTGTAGTCCGCTCAGCGTGCGTCACTGCCTCATACATAGTCCTTTTTTTGCAGCTAATTTAGCTAGATTTTTCCTCCTATATTAGTGTGCTTCCAACCGCATCCATTGTCATTGGTTGGTTACAAACACTATAAAGGATTAGATAGAGGAGCCTTTTTGCTGGCTTGTGCCCTTCAGGGCCAGCCAGACTAGTATCACCCTATTTTTTGGAGCCTCATCAATTGCATTGTAGGTTAGCTTCCTGCATTGTAATCGCTCCAAAAAGTTTGTGATACTATAGCTTTCAAACTTTGGTCACATCCTTTTCTTCCCCCCCCCCAAAAAAAAGGAAATAAAGTTCACCAAACACTCCACTTTACAGTTGTCTAGGCCACATTAGATCATATTAAAGTGTAGTACACACACTCTTAGCCAAATTAGTGTTTCTTATACTGGGTAGCAGGTGTTCAGGAATAAGAACACTAAGCCACCCCTTTTTTACTTTTCTGCCTATCTTTATCAGTCTACCAAGATGAAGAAGGCAGGGAGTAAGGCACGTGGTCGTGGCCGTGGAGTTCAGCAGGGAGAGGACGGGGGGATTCAGCAGGGAGAGGACGTGGGGATTCGGTGTCTGCTGCGGCCACCAGTGACCCAGCATCCCCCACTTTTATGAGGCAACAGTCCTTCATGCGCAGCTTTGTAGGACCTCGCCGTACCCCACTGCTGCGTGACGAACAAATTGAAGCCGTTGTCGGATGGATGGCAGCTAACGCATCCACTTCAATGACTTCCGCATCCTCCCAAGGCCAGAGCACTGAAAAGCAACCATCTGTCTCTTCACCACCTGCCAAATTGCCCAGGCAGTCTGAGAGCCCTGGACAGGAGCCATCTCAATCTTTACTTCTGTTCTCAGAATCTGTTGGCTTGGAAAGAGGTGGCCAGCCAAGCAGCATTCTAGAGCGTGAAGAAGAGGGAGTATGCAGTGATGCGCAACTGCTTTGTCCCTCTGAATCTGAAGAGGCGGGTGGGCCAGTACCTATTGTCAGCACACCTCAGTGCTCATCTGATGATGATGAGACTCAGTTGCCAATTTCTGGTGCGTACGGTGCTGGCGAGACAACCCAGGACCAGCCGGTGCTTGAAGAGGGGAGTGGAGATGATGAGGTCCTTGACCCATCATGGCGTCAGCCACAGGAAGGTGGTGGGAGCAGCTCTGAGGAAGAGATTCCCTGAACGGCCAAAAGAGGGAGAGGGCGGGGGCAGACTTGGTTGCCTGTAGCCTCCACTTTGGCACCCGTGAGGAGCAATCCTCTTCCAAAACACAAAACGGGCGCTCCCAGGACTTGCAGTGCGTGGTCTTTTTTTGACACAGTTGCAGATGACATTTGCTTTGTCAAATGCAAGCTGTGTCATCAGAAAGTGAAACGAGGGAAAAATGTGAGCAACCTCAATACCACAAATATGTGGAAACATGTGCGTACCAAGCACGAGGTGGAGTTACACAGACACACTGAAGATGTAGGCCAACCTTCAGCAGCACCTACCACCTCTTCAGCTCATGTTGGGGCCTCTTCCTCCAGCTCACACACAGCTGGTTCGGCTTCCTCACTGGAACGCCATGGAAGAACCACTGCCACTGGTGTCCAGAGACCCAGTGAAATTCCACCCACTGAACCACGTTCGCAGTCATCAGCACACTCCCAGGCCACTCACCAGCAATCGGTAGCACAGGCATGGGAGAAAAAGCGGCCATACTCGGCAAACCATCCCCGAGCACTGGCTCTGAATGCCGGCATTGCCAAACTACTGGCCCTTGAGATGCTGTCATTCAGGCTGGTGGTGACTGACACCTTCCGGAACTTTATGTCATTGGCAGTTCCACAATACAATGTGCCCAGCCGCTTTTATTTCAGCAGGCAAGCCGTCCTTGCCCTGCAAAAGCATGTGGAGGGAAAAATTAAAAATGCGCTACTAAATGCCGTCAGTAGCAAGGTCCACCTGACCACTGATGCGTGGACCAGTAGCCATGGACGATACCTTTCCCTCACTGCCCATTGGGTCAATGTTGTGGAGCCGGGTACAGATCTGGAGAGTGGCTCTGTATGTATTCTGCCAACTCCAAGGATTGCAGGAATGCAGTCTGTACATATTGAGTCCTCCTCCTACTCTAGTTCCTCGGAATCAGCACTGCGTGAGCCTGTTAGGCCAGATATGAGCACAGGTGTGGCCAAACGTCAACAGGCCGTCCTTAAATTAATTTCTTTGGGGAATCGGAGCCACACAGCACAGGAGCTATGGAATGCCATCAAGCAGGAGAGCGATGTGTGGTTTGTGCCAGCGAATCTCCAGCCAGGTTTGGTAGTGAGTGACAATGGCCGAAATCTAGTGGCAGCTCTGGGCCTAGGCAACCTCACGCACATACCATGTCTGGCACATGTGCTTAATTTGGTCGTGCAGAGCTTTCTGAGGGACTATCCGGATCTTGATGCACTACTGCACAAGGTTTGCCTAGAGTGTGCTCACTTGCGGCGTTCCAGCATGGCAAGATCGCGCATTGCATCTCTGCAACGACGATTCCGCCTGCCAGAACATCGCATCATATGTGACCTCCCCACCAGGTGGAATTCAACATTACATATGTTGGAGCGGTTGTGTGAGCAGCAGGCAGCAGTAATGGAGTACCAGCTGCATCAGGCGCAAACAAGTCGCACTGTGCGCCGGACACACTTCACCACCACTGAGTGGGCCACTATGAGGGACATCTGCCAAGTTTTGCGTGCCTTCGATGACTCCACGCGGATGGCCAGTGCAGATGATGCACTAATCAGCATGACTGTCCCCCTCATTTGTCTGCTTCAAAAAACCTTACAAGCACTAAGTGAGGAGGTTTTTGAAGAGGTCGAGGATGAGCAGTCAGAAATGCCATCTGCTTCTGGCAAGTCTGCGCAACGTGCTTCCACACAAAGGCCCAGGCAGGGGACACTTAGTGAGGAGGATGACGAGGAGTCAATGGAGGAGGAGGAACACATCTCTCCAGAGGAGGGAGGTACACAAGGCTCTAGTAGTCAGTGTGTACAGCGAGGGTGGGGTGATGCCGAGCAGGCAGAGATGCTGTGCTTGGGGACAGCGTTTCCGGTCCAGTTGGCAGTCTGCAGCACATGGTTGATTTCATGCTGCAGTGCTTGTTAAATGACCGCCGCATCGCCAACATTCTCCACACGGCTGATTATTGGGTGTACACCCTCCTAGATCCTCGCTACCGGGACAACTTACAAAGCCTCATACCACAGTTGAACCGGGAGCGAAAAATGCGGGAGTACCAAGAAACACTTGTGCAGGCCATCATGTTCTCCATTCCCCCCGCAAGTGTTGCTGGTAGTGCTTTTCAAAGCAGCTATGTGGGTAGAGGCAGTGGAGGAAGCTCTGCACAAAGAGGTAGCAGAGGCAGTGCCGCAGGACAAGGCAAGGCCAGTATGGCCCAAATGTGGAAAAGTTATGTGGGACCGCCACAAATGGCTACACCATCACAGACGGCTCCAGTCAGCAGGAGGCAACGTTTCCGTCAGATGGTGACAGACTACTTGTCGTGCCCTGTTAGTGTTCTCCCAGACGGCTCTTCCCCGTTCAAGTATTGGGTCTCTAAGCTGGATACATGGCCAGAGCTTAGCCAGTATGCATTGGAGGTGCTGGCTTGCCCTGCTGCCAGTGTATTATCGGAACGTGTCTTTAGTGCTGCAGGTGGTGTGGTAACAGACCGTCGCACGCGATTATCCGCCGATAATGTTGACCGGCTTACTTTTGTGAAAATGAACAAGGCCTGGATCTCACCTGAATTTGCCAGTCCTCTTCCAGAATAAATAATTGGCTGGCAACAGGATCCAGGTCTCCTGTTGTGTTCATGTTTCTATGACCTGAACTTTATTTCCTGGGCTACAGCAACGCCCGTTGTTGCTCAGAAGTGCTGTCCGCACAGACAAAACACTCGCTCATGTGTAAGTGGGGTTCGGTAACGTCAGCTGATCCCCTGCTGTGTGTACGGCAAACTCTCCTGCTGCCTACAACTTCTGACTACCTCTGATTTAATATGTTCTCTGATTTGCCCTCTGTCTCCACTCTGTTTTGAGTATTTCCTCCGGCCTACAACACCGCCTGTTTCTGCTCTCAAGTGCCGTCTGCAAAATCCACACTTGTTCCTGTGTTACCTGGGTCCTGTAACATCTGCTCATCTCCAGAGGGGAGCACGGCAATGTCTCCTGCTTTGTCTACATTCCCACTACTTGTAGTGGAAATGTGGACAGAGCAGGAGACATTGCCTGACTCACCTCTAGGGAGAAGCTGGTGTTACAGAACCCCAGTAACACAGGAACAAGTGTGGGTTGTGCAGATGGCATTTCAGAGCAGCAACTGGCGTGGTTGGAAGCCAGAGGAAATACTCGAAACAGAGTGAAGACAGAGGCCTAATTGGAGTACGTGGACAGTTAGTAGTAGTCTAGACACAATCGAAAACTGCCACCAAGTAGGCCTCGGCCTGCACCATGATTGTCCCTGGGCTCCAACAACGCCAGTTGGTGCTCGGAAGTGCTGTCCACACAGAAAAAAACACTCGTTCATGTGAAAGTGGGGTTCCGTAACGTCAGCTGATCCCCTGCTGTGTGGAGGGCAAACTGCTGCTGCCTCCAAATTGTAACTACTTCAGATTTAAACATTCTCTGATTTGGCCTCTGTCTCCACTCAGTCTCTAGTATTTTCCCTGACCTCCAACACCGCCAGTTCCTGCTCACAGTTGCCGTCCACGCATTCCACACTTGTTCCTGGTGTTCTGTTACGTGAGCAGATCCCCCAATGTGTGTCCGGCACTGTCTCCTGCGCTGTCCACCTTCCCACTACAAGTGGTGGGAATGTGGACAGAGCAGGAGACAGTGGCAGACACACATCAGGGGATCTGCTGACATTACAGAACCCCAGTAACACAGGAACAAGTGTGGGTTGTGCAGATGGCATTTCAGAGCAGCAACTGGCGTGGTTGGAAGCCAGAGGAAATACTCGAAACAGAGTGAAGACAGAGGCCTAATTGGAGTACGTTGACAGTTAGTAGTAGTCTAGAAACAATCGCAAACTGCCACCAAGTAGGCCTCGGCCTACTACCTGATTTTCCCTGGGCTCCGACACCGCCAGTTGGGCTCAGAAGTGCTGTCCTCACAGACAAAACACTCGCTCATGTGTAAGTGGGGTTCGGTAACGTCAGCTGATCCCCTGCTGTGTGTACGGCAAACTGCTGCTGCCTCCAAATTCAAACAACGTCTTATCTTAAACTGCCTCCAAGTAGGCCTCAGCCTACAAAATGACTATCCCTGGGCTCCAACATTGTCAGTTGTTGCTCGGAAGTGCTGTCCACATAGAAAAAAACACTTGTTCATGTGAAAGTTGGGGTCGGTAACGTTGGCTGATCCCCTGCTGTGTGGAGAGCAAAGTGTCCTGCTCCCTCCAAAGTCAAAATACCTCAGCTTTACACCTGGCTCCTAGTAGGCTTCGGCCTGCGCCCTGATTGTCCCTGGGTTCCAACAACGCTAGTTGGTGCTCGGAAGTGCTGTCCACACAGAAAAACACACTCGTTCATGTGAAAGTGGGGGTCAGTAACGTCAGCTGATCCCCTGCTGTGTGGAGGGCAAACTGCTGCTTCCTCCAAATTCAAACAACGTCTTATCTTAAACTGCCTCCAAGTAGGCCTCAGCCTACAAAATGACTATCCCTGGGCTCCAACATCGTCAGTTGTTGCTCGGAAGTGCTGTCCACACAGAAAAACACACTCGTTCATGTGAAAGTGGGGGTCAGTAACGTCAGCTGATCCCCTGCTGTGTAGAGGGCAAACTGATGCTGCCTCCAAATTGTAATTACTTCAGATTTAAACATTCTCTGATTTGGCCTCTGTCTCCAGTATTTCCCCTGACCTCCAACACCGCCAGTTCCTGCTCACAGTTGCCGTCCACGCATTCCACATGTGTTCCTGTATTACTGGGGTTCTGTAACGTCAGCAGATACCCCAATATGTGTCCGCCACTGTCTCCTGCACTGTCCACCTTCCCACTGCAAGCGGTGGGAATGTGGACAGAGCAGGACAGTGGCAGACACACATCAGGGGATCTGCTGACATTACAGAACCCCAGTAACCCAGGAACACGTGTGGATTGGGCAGACGGCTTCTGTACGCATAAACTGGCGGTGTTGGTGGTCACGTGAAATCCTGGAGACAGATGCCTAATTGGAGCACGTTGACAGTCTGTTATAGCCTACAAACAATCAAAAACTGCCACCAAGTAGGCCTCGGCCTGCACCCTGGTTCTCCCTGGGCTCCAACAACGCTAGTTGGTGCTCGGAAGTGCTGTCCACACAGAAAAAAAACACTTGTTCATGTGAAAGTGGGGGTCGGTAACGTCGGCTGATCCCCTGCTGTGTGGAGGGCAAAGTGTCCTGCTCCCTCCAAAGTCAAAATACCTCAACTTTACACCTGGCTCCTAGTAGGCCTCGGCCTGCACCATGATTGTCCCTGGGCTCCAACAACGCCAGTTGGTGCTCGGAAGTGCTGTCCACACAGAAAAACACACTCGTTCATGTGAAAGTGGGGTTCGGTAACGTCAGCTGATCCCCTGCTGTGTCGGAGGGCAAACTGCTGCTGATGCCTCCAAATTGTAACTACTTCAGATTTAAACATTCTCTGATTTGGCCTCTGTCTCCACTCTGTCTCTAGTATTTCCCCTGACCTCCAACACCTCCAGTTCCTGCTCACAGTTGCCGTCCACGCATTCCACACGTGTTCCTGTGTTACTGGGGTTCTGTAACGTCAGCAGATCCCCCAATATGTGTCCGCCACTGTCTCCTGCGCTGTCCACCTTCCCACTGCAAGTGGTGGGAATGTGGACAGAGAAGGAGACATTGGCAGACAAACATCAGGGGATCTGCTGACATTACAGAACACCAGGAACACGTGTGGATTGGGCAGATGGCTACTGTACGCATAAACTGGCGGTGTTGGTGGTCACGTGAAATCCTGGAAACAGAGTGGAGACAGATGCCTAATTGGAGCACGTTGACAGTCTGTTGTAGCCTACAAACAATCTAAAACTACCACCAAGTAGGCCTCGGCCTACACCATGATTGTCCCTGGGCTCCAACAACGCCAGTTGGTGCTCGGCAGTGTCTTTGGCACGGGTACTCCCTGTTGCCCAGCCTGGTTCCAGCACGCCAGCTGTTTCCGGGTAGTGTCAAGGTCACTATGCCAACAATCCGTTGTCCTGTCGTCTTGCGGCCGGGTTAGCCGACTCTACCTGCAGTTTAGGTGACTCCTATGTGGGCTGCGGGAACTGGCACTGAAGGCTGGATCCGTAGTGCCAATGGGAC
The DNA here is from genome assembly GCF_039654945.1 of Dendrobates tinctorius. Taxonomy (NCBI): domain Eukaryota; kingdom Metazoa; phylum Chordata; class Amphibia; order Anura; family Dendrobatidae; genus Dendrobates; species Dendrobates tinctorius. Next base: position 16,635,493 of record NW_027361794.1, read on the forward strand.
ATGGACCCCCTGTAGGACTGTGGGTTTCGGTAACTGCGGCTGGCTTGCGGCCTGGCTACTTTGCTTTGAATGGGTACCTTCTGCTACCCACCCGGGTTCCAGCACTGTCTACTGGTTCTCGCCAGAGCCTTTGGCCTAGGTGCCTCCATCTCGGTATCCGAAGTCCAGCACCGTCAGCTGGTCCTTGGTAGTGCTTTCTAGCACAGGTACCTCCTGCCTAGTAACCGTGGTCCAGCACCGTCAGCTGTTCCTTGATAGTGCCATTGGCTCTTGTAGCTTTTGCTACCCATCTGGGTTCCAGCACCGTCAGCTGGTTCTCGGCAGTGTCTTTGGCACGGGTACTCCCTGTTGCCCAGCCTGTTTTCAGCACGCCTGCTGTTTCCGGGTAGTGTCAAGGTCACTATGCCACCAATCCGTTGTCCTGTCGTCTTGCGGCCGGGTTAGCCGACTCTACGGTGCCTGCAGTTTAGGTGACTCCTATGTGGGCTGCGGGAACTGGCACTGAAGGCTGGATCCGTAGTGCCAATGAGACATGGACCCCCTGTAGGACTGTGGGTTTCGGTAACTGCGGCCGGCTTGCGGCCTGGCTACTTTGCTTTGAATGGGTACCTTCTGCTACCCACCCGGGTTCCAGCACTGTCTGCTGGTTCTCGCCAGAGCCTTTGGCCTAGGTGCCTCCATCTCGGTATCCGAAGTCCAGCACCGTCAGCTGGTCCTTGGTAGTGCTTTCTAGCACAGGTACCTCCTACCTAGTAACCGTGGTCCAGCACCGTCAGTTGGTCCTCGGTAGTGCCATTGGCTCTTGTTCCTTCTGCTACCCATCCGGGTGCCAGCACTGTCTGCTGGTTCTCGCCAGTTTCTCAGCCTTCTTGTACCTTCTGCTACATTTCCAAGATCAAGCTTTTTGAAATTGTCTTTGGTAATCCTTATTGATCTCCATGACGACGACCCTGATGACGACGACCCTGAAGACCACACCAAAGACCAGAAATATGACCCTAAATAATAAGACCAAGAGGACAAAGAACATGAAGACAACCACCAAGATACAGAACAAAAGACAGAAGAACAAGAAGCAGAAGAAGCAAAAGCAGAAGAACAGAAAGCAGAAGAACATTAAGCATAAGACTAAAAATCAGCATAGAAGAAATCAAAATTATAAGCAGAAGAAGACTAAGCAGTAAATGGGGGTGAGTCCGTTCCTCCTCGTGGTGCCCCTGGAAAATGCCTGCTGCTGCAGGCCAAACTGAACGCGGACAAATCCTGTTGTAAATCTTTAGTGACAGGCAGAACGTAAGGTGTAATCTTATAACTTTTATAGATAAGTACTACAGGAATGCCTGTCACCATAAGAAAATGAAGACAAAGAAGAATAGGAAGAAGATGAAGAAATAGCATATTAAAATTAATAATAGCTGAAAAAGAAGAATATGAAGAATGGAAAAAAAAATGAATGGGAAGAAGATGAAGAAGAAGAAGATGAATAAGGTGAAGAAAAAGTTGATGAAAAAAATGCTACTGCTGCGGAACATGAAGGAGAAAGTGTGGGAGAAGTACAAAAGAAGGTGAAGAGCATGGAAGTTGTGAAACATACATATCTGACTAAATATAAAAAAGGTTAACATAGTCAATATCTTTTTAACTCCGAACGTATTGAAAAAAAAAATTGGAATTAATGCTATGCCATGTGATTTGAATAAACCACTATGTTTTTAATGTCTCCTCCACCTCCCACAATACATTCTACATGATTCTTATTTGTTTTCAATTATGTAGAATTAGCCAACAAGGAAATAAAGGGCTTTTTTAAATTCCGATACCGGAAGTCCCATTGACTTGAATGGGACTTCCGGTATCGGAATCGGCGATACCCGATATTTTTTTCGTATCGGGCGATACCATCCGATACGATATTTTTTGGGTATCGAACGGTATCGCTCAACACTAATTGTAGATGAATTGATATGTATATATTGACAGATCCCAGACTTCAAACTATATACTTTGTAAGTTTATAAGCCACTCCAGTGTCAGGAATAGATAGTATGTGAAAATACAGTATATACCACTCAGGGAACACTGAACTTCCAGGGATCATTTCCATGTTCACACTAAATAATGGCACAGATCTCCCAGACATTATGGCTGCACATATCCCTAGTCTTTATAATGATATTGCACTCATTCCCTGACAGACCGCAGCATGGCCATTAGTTATAAGCTGCTAATGATCTTTGGAGCAGGGAAGGTTTCCCTGAGTGGTATATATTGGGCAGTCTGAAAACTGAGTTTAGTCTAGGACAATCTGTCTGCACTAATAAATGACAACTATTACAATACCAAACTAGGGCAGTCCCTATAGGAGGAAAAAACACAATAATTATACTGTATTTTCACATATTATCTATTCCTGACTGACCATCACTGGAGAGGATAATAAACTTACAAAGTATTTAATTTGAAGTCTGGGATCTGCCAATATGTGGATAGTTTTCTGACTGTTTCGGATAACATGATACATGATTTTATTTTTTTTTGTCTAGTCTCGCTTGAATATAGGTCAATATTAAATGAAGTCTCCTGATGAGTCGCCTTTGTTGAGGCGATGAAACCCGTAGAAATGAGAGGCTTGGAGAGTGAGTGTGCATACGTCACCTCACCCTATTGTGATGCAGTGACCCCTGTGACAGCTAGGGGGTGCTGTATGAGCTGCCCAGCACATGCATGCAGGCATTCCCTTTGTTATGATGGGAAAATGGTGAGCGGCAGGATTATAAATGGCCAATATGTATCACAGGGGTGGGTGCCCTGTGATGGAAGCTGCAATATGTATTAATCAGTAGAGATATACTGCTGAGATTTTGTTGCTGTGTATCAGGGAAGCTTCCAGGTGACTTGGTGAGATGGGGGGACCAGTCACCTACAAACCCACCCAGGGGCATGTGCCTGAACGCCCAATGTAAAGCCTGTGTGTGTGTATGGCTGGGTGTGTTGAAAGGACCTGCAATGAGGTCATGAGCCATGTGATCCATACCTCAACTGTGGGTACGGCTACAGACCATATAATGTGCCTGAGGTCTGGTCACATGGGAGAGAGTGTGTACCTGAATGGTTCAGGGTGCAAGTGTTGGGAGATTCTGGGAGAAGGATCGGATCCCTGGAGCACGTGCTGCGACCTTGGACCTGGTGAGGCGTGAGTGTTGGACGGTCTCAGGAGGGGAAGGACGTCCTGAATAGCACCCGCTGAGGCCCTGGACCTGGTGGCCGGTGTGTTGGGAGACCCTGGGAGGGTTGGATCCCTGAATAGCACCCGATGAAGCCTGTGTGTTGGATGGTTCCAAAATGGGGACGGACGTCCTGAATAGCACACAAACAGGCTACGTGTGTTTGCAGAGTCAGTGACGGCACTGCATTGGAGGAGCTACTGTCCGTCTGTGGATCTGAATTGTCAGGTGGCCTGGTGAGTAAGGTGTTGTACTATGTAATGTTATGGACAATGTGTAAGCCTGTGTAGTATAACACGGCTTACGGTGCAGTTTATGATGCCACAATAAACTGCATTGGATTGTTTTAAGTGAAAGTGTTCCTGTGTGCCTCAATATCGCAGCTAAGTGAGTGTTCCTCAACACTAACAATAAGCGCTACCTTACATATGGTGGAGAATGCTAAGGGCACTTTTGTAGCTTTGTTGCTAGGGGCAACGGACGAGGTCTACAAACTTGGTAGCTAAGGGCAACGGTACAGGAGGCACATGTGAGGTGTTTTGCTGTGACTCGGTGGGGTCACAAAGTTAATTTTTCAAGTCAGCGTGCTGTGTCTTGGCGGGGTCACGAAGGTGACGCTGTGGAGTCGGAGTCGTGGAGTCGGAGTCGGTGCTCATTTTGGTGGAGTCGGAGTCGGAGTTGGAGTCGGTATAAAATGGACCGACTCCGACTCCTAAAATATATAATAAATTGGGTACAGTAAATCAATGCAGGATGTGCTGAATATTTTTTCATAGGAGTTTGGGAAAGTTATGAAATGTCCTATAAATGGCTGTTATATTCCTGATCTAAGGCTACATTCACACACAGCGTTTTTCCTGTGTTTTTTGAGGATACGTTTTTCAGCTGCAAAAGTTGATCATCTTTTTAAAAAACTGCATCACCTGAAAGGTTTTTGAGCTCATAGATAATGTTACTCAATAGCAAAAGCAGACTAGAAATCTGCTCTATCTATCCATTTATCCATATCTGTCTATCCATATCGTATCTGTACCAAAAAGAATGAAAACCGGGTAGTACACCAATATATATTCTGTTCTAAATATCTTGATTATTGGATCATAAAAATGATTAAATGTCTGAGGTTCACATTGTACTACAATACATTTTTCACTTAAATATAAGCAATATGTGTGGGAGTCGGAGTCGTGGAGTCGGAGTCGGAGTTGGAGTCGGTGTAAGGGAAATTGAGGAGTCGGAGGTTTGGCTTACCGACTCCACAGCCCGTGACAAGTGTCTGGCTGTAACTCGGCAGGGTTACGAAGGTTGCTGTGGATCGGCGGGTCCATGAAGACGGCGCAGCAGAAGCGTGCACGAACTTGTGGCAGCGGGAGCTGCAGTTACAATTACAGCAAGAGGTTCTGAGGCAGCAGGAGCTGCAGTGACACCAGCAGCTGCTTGTGAGCGGCAGCCGAAGGTGCTGGTGGTTTGTGGCTACAGCAGGAGCTGGGGCAGTGCCAGCAGGAGCTGGTGGGGTGTCAGAGACATCAGAGGTACAGACTGTGCAACCTCTTAAAGGGCCAGTGCCAGCCACAGAAAGACGTAAGGGACTGTGTGAACTTGGACCCGAGACTGCTGTGGGGGAGTCCACGGAGTGTACCCCGGAGAGGGGTGGTGTCCCTAAACAGCGTGGTGTCCCAAAAGGGGGCGGTAACCCTAACAGGGATGATTGCCAAAAAGGGGTGGAGTCCCAAAAGGGGGTGGTAACCCATACAGGGATGATTGCCAAAAAGGGGGTGGAATCCCACAATGGAGTAGTTGCCCAAAAGGGGGTGGAGTCCCAAAAGGGGGCAGCAACCCAAATTTGGGTGGTGGCAAAAAAAAGAGGTGGCAGCAAAGGCGCCATTGGACTGTAGCTGGGAGCAGCGAAGTTCCTGCTATGCAGGCCCCTGCTATACTGTGGATAGCTCGGTCAGTGAACTGACACTACAGTGCCCCTTCTGGCTGGATGGAGAACGGGTGATAGGATTGTTAGACCCGGGGAGTTGGGTGTCTGAGCTGAGGACCCCTCCTGGAAGTTCTGTGTCACCTGGGATGGGGACAAGAATGAATGGCTTTGGTGGAGACGATAAAGAGCCTTTGACAGCATACCTCTACATTGACACGACTGAGGGTTCCCCGTACCATGAAGTGACAGTAGTCCCAGACTTACGGTGTACTATGATAATAGGGTGGGACTTAGAAGCCATGTGGGACTGGTGGACAAAAAGAGAAGTGTCTGTAGAAATAATGTGTGTGAGAGGTAATGGTGTGGAAAGTGCACCCCCTAAAGTTGACAGTCCTAAGTTAGGCATGACCAAAGGAAATGGTGGACAGGCCCAACTTAGTGACAAGGCGGTAGCAGCCATGCCCGAAAGTATGACCAGAGAGAAGGGTGCGTCAGCCCAACTGACGCACATGATGTCACCTGACATGTACCACAGGGTGACTGATAGTGATGTGACACAGAAAAGATGTATACTTTGTACTGTGTTAGCCAGTAGATAGAAAAATATTCAGAATTGAGAGTCCGCAGTGGTTGACACCTTTGATAGTGATGTGGTAATTAAAAAGATTGGAGCTGACACCCGAACACAGGGCGACTTGAGCATTTACCATACTGTGGGGTATGACACAGGTATCGGGCATGACTGTAATGTTATTGCCGTTAGCCACCACTAGGGCAGAGGACAACGTTCTGCAGGAGGAGAAGATCTCCAATTTGACCGCTATCACCCGACAGCTAGAGGGTCAAGTTGACAAACTGACCAAGGAAGTGTGCATGTGGAAAAAGCGAATTGACAGTTTTCACCAGGTAGAAGCGCACATACAAAACTCGGAGAGAGAGCGCAAAGAGATCTGTCAACAGCTGGCGAAGGAATGTTAAAGGTGGCGAGTATGGAAGTCACCAACTCCACGCAGTTGGAGCAGCTGCACCACCTAGAGTCCGAGCTCTAGGCATTCAAGGCCCTGAGACAAACGGCCGAGCACAGAATGGATGAGCTAGAGAAAGAAGACTTGGAGCTCAGAGGTCACCTGACAACGTGGCAAGGTGGGAATAAGACCCTAAGGGAAGATATGGAAGTGCTCAGAGAAGCAGTGAGAGGTCTTCTGCAAGAGGAGAAGGTGGTGGTCAAAAACTTACAGCGGCCGTGCCCGACTGATAGCAAAGCAGAACTGCCAATGCCCATCTTGGCAAAGTGTCCTGAAGAGTGTAAATCTCAGGAATATTGTGAGCCAAGAGCTGAACAAGACAGTCACCCGGTCGTGGCAGATGTCTTGAGGGAAGTGTCCGTGGTAAACCAGGAGCCATCTGTCCACGTACTCTTCAAGTACGTGATGGAGGTACCCGAAGACATCCGAGAAGCGTGTCCCAGTGAGGGTGCGCATGTGGCCTTTAAAAAGGCAATAAAAGCCTAGTGTGAACTGGGCCCCGGAGACAAACCAGTTGGTGATACTGGCAGATAGGGAAGTCACAGAGAAGCGGGTGACTGTCCTGAAAGAGATGCCCCTACAATGTCTCCGCACGAAACAGATGGTCATGTTGGGTAATAAGAAAGCCGCTCGACACCTGGAGCTTGCGAGGGAAGCTCAAAGTCGGCTGGACTTTGTGGAAAACATAATTCCGGTATCCAGAAATCTGGTGGGGAAAGGTTTTAGAAGACTTTGAAAGGTGATGCAGGAGATGCTAAATAGATCTTGTGTGAAGAGAATGAGGATCCCACCTGCTGGTGAAATCTAAGTAGCTGTTGATGATGACATGGTTCCAGTAATTGTTGTTGGCTCGGTGGAAAGCACTGGAAACATCCGAATGCTACTGGAATATCAGGTAGCCTACCTGCAGGAGATAGAGCAGTTGAGACTGGAATGACTGCAGATTAATAAACAAATGCAGAACATCAGGTGTTGGCTGCCTCCAACCCAAGGTGTAAGGACCCGAAGGAATCCTCCAAATAACAACATGGCAGGTAGCCGAAGACTGTCAGCAAGACAAAAACATCGAGAATCTGCTAGTGGCAGTTCTACTGTCAGTACGAAACTAAGAGACCTTAGCTCCTGTGAGGTACTAAATGGGTCAGACTCAGGCCAGTTGACTTGACTGTAAGTGGGACTTCTGACCGTACCAACCGAGAGAGCCAGCCAGTGAGAGAAAGGTCGGGTGATGGGGCATACTACGAAAAGTGGAGACTAAAAAGGGTATGGTGACACAGTTGGACGGTGACTTCAGGGCCAAAGCTCAAGGCCGACATAAGGACCGCTGGGGGCGGGGAAGGCCTGACAGATTGACTCTGCAACGGGAAAGGACAAAGTCCGATAATGTGGTGGTCCCTGAGGGATACAATGACAGTGATGGACTATGTCTTCTCGGGAGCTGATGCTCAAAGACGACTGAGAGGGCCCTCTCGACTGGTAGGGAAAAGTGACGTGTGCCCGGTCTCGAGGCCCCTGGTTTGTGACAAATGTTCAACCCCACAAGTTTGAACAGAGGGGGGAGTATGTGATGCAGTGACCCCTGTGACAGTTGGGGGCGCTGTATGGGCTGACCATGACATGCATGCAGGCATTCCCTTTGTTATGATGGGAAAATGGTGAGCGGCAGGATTATAAATGGCTGATATTTATCACAGGGGTGGGTGCCCTGTGATGAAAGCTGGAATATGTATTAATCAGCAGAGATATACTGCTGAGAATTTGTTGCTGTGTATCAGGGAAGCTTCCAGGTGACTTGGTGAGATGGGTGGGACCAGTCACCTACAAACCCACCCAGGGGCATGTGTCTGAGCATCCAATGTAAAGCCTGTGTGTATGGTTGGGTGTGGGGATAAGACCTGCAATGAGGTCATGAGCCATGTGATCCATACCTCGACTGTGGGTGTGGCTACGGACCATATAATGTGCCTGAGGTTTGGTCACATGGCAGAGGGTGTGTACCTGAATGGTTCAGGGTGCAAGGTCCTGGAGGGTCAGTGTTGGGAGATTCTGGGAGAAGGATCGGATCCCTGGAGCACATGCTGCGAACTTGGACCTGGTGAGGCTTGAGTGTTGGACGGTCTCAGGAGGTGACGGACGTCCTGAAGAGCACCCGCAGAGGCCCTGGACCTGGTGGCCGGTGTGTTGGGAGACCCTGGGAGGAGGGTCGGATCCCTGAAGAGCACCCGATGAGGCCTGCGTGTTGGGCGGTTCCAAAGTGGGGACGGACATCCTGAATAGCACACAAACAGGCCACGTGTGTTTGCAGAGTCAGTGACGGCACTGCATTGGGGGAGCTACTGTCCATCTGTGCATCTGGACTGTCAGGTGGCCTGGTGAGCAAGGCTTTGTCCGGAACAGTGATCCCAGTTCGACAGCTTCCCTGAGAGAGAGGACTACCAAAGAGTCGGCATCTGGAGCAGGAGCTCCTGCGAGGTAACCCCGGACAGGGGGTATAACTGTTGGTGCCTGTGTTATTCTATGGACATTAATGAGGTGTATGGTGTGCGGTCGCCCACGGTAACTGGACAAAGAGGTCCAGCGTGTTTAGTGACAGCATATTCAAGCCGTGTACTATGTAATGTTAGGGACTATGTGTGAGCCTGTGAAGTATAACATGGCTTACGGTGCGGTTTATGATGGCACAATAAAATGCATTGGACTGTTTTAAGTGAAAGTGTTCCTGTGTGCCTCAATATCGCAGTCAAGTGAGTGTTCCCCAACACTAACAATAAGAGCTACCTTACACTATATACTGAATCGTGGGTATGTTTTTTCTATTAGTCACCTTGTGACTAACCTTCAGGGGGTGAATTATGGGTATAGTTGAGGAATGACAAGAGACAACCAATTTAAGAACCACCAATTTTGGTTAAAGCTATTCCAACATTAACATAAAAAGGCTTTTCCCCTATATGACATCTCTGATGTTTATTAACAGTTGATTTCCAAGTAAAATATTTCTCACTTTACGAAAATGGAAAAAGCTTTTCCTCTGTGTGACTGCTCTGATGTCTAATAAGAAGCGCTTTCCGGTTAAAACATTTCCCACATTCTGAACAGTAAAAAGGCTTCTCCCCTGTGTGGGTTCTTTGGTGACTAATAAGATGCTGTTTCCGGTTAAAACATTTCCCACATTCTGAACAGGAAAAAGGCTTCTCCCCTGTGTGAGTTCTCTGGTGACTAACAAGATCTGAGTTCTGTTTAAAACATTTATCACATTCTGAACATGAAAAGGGATTCTCCCCTGTGTGGATTCTCTGGTGCTTAACACAATGTGATTTATAGTTAAAACATTTCCCACATTCTGAACAGGAAAAAGGCTCCTCCCCTGTATGAATTCTCTTGTGACTAACAAGTTGTGATTTATGTGCAAAACATTTCCCACATTCTGAACATGAAAAAGGCTTCTCCCCTGTGTGAGTTCTCTGGTGACTAACAAGCTCTGATTTCTGATTAAAACATTTATCACATTCTGAACATGAAAAAGGCTTCTCCCCTGTGTGGATTCTCTTGTGCTTAACACAATCTGATTTATAGTTAAAACATTTCCCACATTCTGAACAGGAAAAAGGCTTCTCCCCTGTGTGGATTCTCTTGTGCTTAACACAATCTGATTTATAGTTAAAACATTTCCCACATTCTGAACAGGAAAAAGGCTTCTCCCCTGTGTGAGTTCTCTGGTGATTAACAAGATTTGATTTCCGTTTAAAACATTTCTCACATTCAGAACATGAAAAAGGCTTTGCCCCTGTGTGGGTTGTCTGGTGCCGAACACAATCTGATTTATTGATAAAACATTTCCCACATTCTGAACAGGAAAAAGGCTTCTCCCCTGTGTGGGTCCTCTGATGCTTAACAAAACTTGATTTACTTGCAAAATATTTCCCACATTCTGAACAGGAAAAAGGCTTCTCCCCTGCGTGGGTTCTTTGGTGACTAACAAGATACTGTTTCCGGTTAAAATATTTCCCACATTCTGAACATGAAAATGACTTCAATGCTTTAGGAGCAGTTTGTTTTTTAATGCCTCTTTTGTGACTTTGATTTTCCTTAGTAGTCGGTAATGAGTCAGAAGATGGGACCTGTTTCATAGGATCAGATGAAAGATCTTTGCTGTGAATGGATGATGGTATATCTGGAGTAACAGCAATCACTTCAGTTGTATTTTGAAGGATCTCAAGATCATCAGATTTAAAAATGGAAGATGTCAGCAGTCTCTCTGATCTCCTGGTACAGTCATCTGCTAAGATAAAAAACAATTATTATTTTTTAATAAAATGTCCTTGAGTTTTATATTTTTGAATATTTCTACTTAAACTGTCCATAAAAATGGCAAGCTATGTAAAAAACTTTATTTACCAAGACAATGACAGTTCACAGTTAGGGATGAGCGAGTAGTGAAAATACTCGGACTCGCTGTACTCGTTACGAGTACCTCCTAATACTCGGGTATTCGTAACGAGTAGCAAGTCCAATGTAAGTCTATGGGAAATGCGAGTAATGGGCTGTGCGGGGACTGTGCTGGGCTGTGCCGAATATTGCGAGGCGAGTATACTCGCTCATCCCTATTCACAGTTTAATAGAAAACCTTGCTGGATGAACCAGTAGTGCATCGTGTGTGGTGTTCAACTGTTTGTTCATTCTGCCTCCCAAATATTGAATAAAAAGAAACCAAATCAATGTTATGTAGGTGAAAATAATACCAATTCTCATCTCACAAAAAAACAAGTCCTCAGTCAGGTCCATCATCTGTCAATGAAAAAACAGAAGTTCCCTCACTATTAGTGGCTCAAAGGCTGTTGAAAAGCAACAAGGTTTCTATAAACCAATCCAGCAAAATCCGCTCTCACTTCTGAATCTTGCAGTGTGCACAAACAGCATTTAGGATCCCTGTATTTAGCAATATTATAGTGAGAAGAATCCACTTAATTTGTGGTGTGTGTCTCCTGGAGCACAATCTGGGCACTATGTGTTGGGTAATAAAATGGCAAATGTGTAATTTTCACTCTCCAACATCCACTGTGTGTTAATTTCTGGAAAGTGGCTGTGGAGTCAAAATATTTACTCCTCCTACACAAAGATGTCCTCCTGCAGGATTTTGCAGTAAGTATACAACAATACTAATGCTAGAAGTAAAACCCCACTGCGAGAGGGTGTCCTTAATTTCACAAAAGTAGCAGTGTACTTGTGAAATAAATATATCAAAATACCACCACACATATAAAGATGTTAATATGTATGCCTGTTGTTGTAAAGAGGAAGCCGCAAGCTCTCAAAACACGTAGAATTAGGACCCTATCTATATTCCTATATACCTGTTTACAGGTAGGGGTGTGACGTCACTAACCCCATTATACACGGTCATACCGCTTGGGTCACTTGGCAATAATATTCCATAGACCTGCCACCGGCCGGGGCAGCATCTGGTGTATACTATCATTGCCCAAACTTAACCCTATAAAGCCTCCGGAATCCTTAGATCCACGGTTACGTGCTGCTACAGATGGACTTTTGCAGGTCAGTCCTAGGAGCTCACAGAACCTAGTTAATTTGTATCAGCTTCCTGATACATTATAAACAAACTCCACCCACTCCCTTCAGGCCGCAAGGGTTCTACAGCATCGCCGCGTGTCTCTGGCGGCTTCTGGCGGAGGTCTCCGTGCACCGGGCCCCATCTCTTCTGCTAATTGGGCCCCAGCGACAGGATTTTGCCGGTGCAGTAACTGAACCCTGTGTCCAAGACGCAGAGCTCAGTTACACTCTATTGCCGAGACACAGGGGGCATGATGAAAGATATGGGGGGCATGATTGGAGACACAGGAGGCAGGATAAAAGATATGGGGGCAGGATTGGAGACATGGGGCAGGATGAAAGATATGGGGGCATGATTGGAGACAGGGGGCATGATTGGAAACACAGGGGGCAGAATGGAGTCATAGGGGGCAAAATGGAGACACAGGGGGCAGAATGAATGATATGGGGGCAGGATTGCAGACATGGTGGCAGGATGAAAGATATGGGGGCAGGATTGGAGACATTGTGGCAGACTGAAAGATATGGGGGCAGGATTGGAGACATTGTGGCAGGATGAAGGATATGGGGGCAGGATTGGAGACATGGTGGCAGGATGAAGGATATGGGGGCAGGATTGGAGACATGGTGGCAGGATGAAGGATATGGGGCAGGATTGGAGACATGGTGGCAGGATGAAAGATATACGGGCAGGATTGGAGACACAGGCGGCAGAATTGGAGACAGAGTGCAGGATTGGAGACTCAGGGTGCATGATTGGAGACATGGTGCGGGATGGTGACAGATGGGGCAGGTTCATGGGATAGATGGGGCAGGACAATGGGACAGATGGGTGAGAATAATGGGACAGTTGTGGCAGGATCATGAGCCAGATGGGGCAGGATGGGGAGATCATATGGGGCAGAATGGATACTCATGAGGCCAGGATGGGAGAACATATGGCTGGGCCAGGAATGAGACACACGGGGGCCAGGATGAGGGATATTATTACCATAGGGGCTAATTAAGGGATATTAGTACTGCAGTGACGTATTTATTTTAGTTTTTGAGTATACTGTTTTAAATTGGGGGTGGTCCTGTTACTGTGCAGAGTGATACTATGTTGCCTTTTTTTCTTCATTTGGTGTATTGTGGAAGTTGGGAAAAAAATAAGTAATGTGTTCTGCAAACGGTGCTCTAGATAACTGTGTAATTCCATGCAGAGACGAGCCCTGGCTGGAAGAAGTGACGTCGATCTTATCTATGTGCATTTTTTCTACTAGACAGCCAACCCCTCCATGGTCTGGTAGGTGTGGGGTGGTTGTTTTTATCAGTAGTCTGCACCTGAGCTGCCCCTTGTCTTTATTAGTGGAGGCCTGCTGCATCCTGCTATATGTGCATTTGTCATCAGACAGGGTTTTGGAAAGGCCATATCTTGTGGTATGAGTTTTTTTGAATTTTTTTCTATGTTAGCTGTGTACAATGTCACCAGTGATCATTGTATTACCTTTACACTGACATTGCATACTAAGTACAGATCTCCTGTGTACGATATCACATATGGTGATATTAGTATTGTGTTTTTTTTATTACTGATCAGTATTGTAGTATTCAGTCACAAAGTGGTGGTAATAGGTTGTCCGTCCATGGTGTGGTAGTATTTGTTCATTGTATGTGGTATTATTGGTCACCATGTGGTGGTAATATGTGGTCTAGTCATGGTGTGGCGGTATTTATCCGTTGTATGATATTATTCGGTCACTGTGGTTTTAATATGTGGTCTGGACATGGTGTGGCGGTATTTGTACTTTGTATGTGGTATTATAGGTCACTATGTGTTGGCAATATGTTGTCTGGTTATTTGTCCCTTGTGTGTGATATTATTGGTCATTTTAAATTTTAAAACTATACCTAAACTGTATTGCATATTTTAACTAATGTTTAATAGGTTAGAGTAGAGTAGGGCCCAGCCAAAATAGTCTACCATGTCGTGGTGGCAGCTTAAAAAATCTTTTGGCCAAAACAAAGGCTGCTGGATCGGTGAGGCTGTGGACAGTTCGAGGGGTGGAGGCAGGGCTGAGTCTCAAGGGGGCCCCAAAAATGTTGCCAATATGGGGCCCCGAAATTCCTAGTGGCAGCCCTGTACACGCATTAACATCTTTATTTGTGTGGTGGTATTTTGACATATTTATTTCACAAGTAAACTCCTACTTTTGTGAAATTAAGGACACCCTCTCGCAGTGGGGTTTTACTTCTAGCATTAGTATTGTTGTATACTTACTGCAAAATCCTGCAGGAGGACACCTATTACCTATTTCCTATTTCTCAGCGCTGTTTGGAATATACACTTGTCCTTTTTCAAAATTATTTGACAAGAGGTGGTTACTGTTACCCAAACTTAGCAGCCAGAAACTCAGGAGTGTGTCAAGCGCCAGTGGGCTGTATATATTTTAACTCCTGGAGCTTTTTTCAATTTTTCGCTTTCCGTTCCCCTTCTTTCCAGAGCCATAACTTTTTATTTTTCCGTCAATATGGCTATGTGAGGAATTATTTTTTGCGGGACAAGTTGTACTTTTGAACGACACCATTGGTTTTACCATGTCGTGTACTCGAAAACGGGAAAAAAAATTCCAAGTGCACTGAAGTTGCAAAAAAAAGTGCAATCCCAAAGTGCAATCCCACACTTGTCTTTTGCTTGGCTTTTTTGCTAGGTTCACTAAATGGTAAAACCAACCTGCCATTATGATTCTCCAGGTCATTACGAGTTCATAGACACCAACATGTCTAGGTTATCTTTTATCTAAGTGATGAAAAAAATTCCAAAGTTTGCTAAAAAAATTGCGCAATTTTCTAAGACCCGTAGCGTCTCAATATTTCATGATCTGGGGTCGGGTGAGGGCTTATTTTTTGCTCACTGGGCTGATGTTTTTAATTATGCTATTTTTGTGCAAATATGTTCTTTTGATCGCCCGTTATTACATTTTAATGCAATGTTGCAGCGACCAAAAAAAACGTAATTCTGGCGTTTTGATTTTTTTTTTTGCTACGTCATTTAACGATCAGGTTAATCCTTTTTTTATTGATAGATCAGGTGATTCTGAAGGCGGTGATACCAAATATGTGTACGTGTGATTTTTTTTTTATTGTTTTATTTTGATTGGGGAGAAAGGGGTTGATATTAACTTTTAGTTTTTTTTTATTTTTAAAACACTTTTTTTTTTTTTTTTTTTTTTTTTTTTTTTTAACTTTTGGCATGCTTCAATAGCCTCCATGGGAGACTAGAAGCATGCAACACTTGATCGGCTCTGCTACATATGGGCGATGAGCAGATCGCCTATATGTAGTAGATTTACTGCATTGCAGTGAGCGCCGACCACCGGGCCTGCGATGCACTCACTTCCAGCCCGGCGGCCGGAAGTGCTAGCTAAATGTCCGCTGTCACCTTTGACAGTGGGATTTAACTAGTTAAAAGGCGCTAGCGGATCGAGATTCCACTCACGCCTATTGCGGGCACATGTCAGCTGTTTATAACAGCTGACATGTCGCGTCTTTCAGGTGTATTCACCGCTGGAGCCAACCTCAAAGCAGGGGATACGTACCGATGACGTACTATTCCATCATCGGTAAGGAAGGGGTTAATAAATTAAAAAAAATCTATGAAAATGAAGAAATGAAAGTCAGACATTGATTTTCAACCATGCTTCCACATAATTTTTTAAATAATAAAATTCATGAAATAGGCCTGGACAGAAATGATGGTTCTTTAACTTAATATTTTGTTGCACAACCTTTTGAGGCAATCACTTCAATCAAATGATTCCTGTAACTGTCAATGAGACTTCTACACCTTTCGACAGGTATTTTGGCCCATTCCTCAAGAGCAAACTGCTCCAGTTGCCTCATGTTTGAAAGTTGCCTTTTCCAGACCGCATGTTTCAGCTCTTTACACTTGTGCTCATTAGGATTTAGGTCAGGGCTCATAGAAGGCCACTTCAGAATAGTCCAATAAAATGGACACTGTACCAATGTTTTCCTCTTAGCCATTCAACAGATTCTAGACACCCTGTGCCAGATGCAGCAAAGCAGCCCCAGAACATAACAGAGCCTCCTCCATGTTTCACAGTAGGGGCAGTGTTCTTGATATGCTTCATTTTTCCGATTGTGAATATAGATGATATAAAAATTGAACTTTTTGGCAAGGCCCATCAGCTCTGTCCATAGGACATTCTCCCAGAAGCTTTTTGGCTTGTCAACATGTAGCTTGGTGAATTCCAGTCTGGCTTTTTTATGATTTTTTTTCAATAATGGTGTCCTCCATGGTCGTCTCCATGAAGTCCACTTTGGCTCATTCAATGACGGATGGTGCGATCGGACACTGATATTCCTTGAGCTTGAAGTTCACCTTTAATCTGGTTAGAAGTTTTTCTGGGCTCTTTTGTTACCATTCGTATTATCCGTCTCTTTGATTTGTCATCAATTTTCCTCCTGCGGCCACGTCTAGGGAGGTTGGCTACAGTCCCATGAAGCTTAAATTTCTGAATAATATGTGCAATTGTAGTCACAGGAACATCAAGCTGCTTGGAGATGGTCTTATTACCTTTACCTTTTAACATTTTTGTCTATTTCTTTCTAATCTCCTGAGACAACTCTTTCCTTCACTTCCTCTTATCCATGTTGAGTGTGATACACACCATGTCACTAGACAGCACAGTGAGGATCTGTAGCCTCTATACAGGCCACTCACTGATTCCAAGATTGTAGACACCTGTGATGCTAATTAGTGGACACAACTTGATTTAACATGTCCCTTTTGTCACATTATTTTCAGGGGTACCATCATTTCTGTCCAGGCCTATTTCATGAGTTTTAGGTTTTTAAAAATTCTGTGGAAGCATGGTTGAGAAGCATTGTCTGACTTTCATTAGTTCATTTTCATAGATTTTTAGTTTATTACTTTTGTCAGATTCAAGTTATTTCTGTGACCATTGTGGGTTTTTCTGTCACTAATCAAGGGGTACCAACAATTTTGACCATTTGTGTATAGATGATAACCCTCAGTGAATTAATTTATAAAATTGAATCACTTTATGGGTATTTTAACTATTCTGGTTTTCTGTCATTTAGTTATATTAGGGCTTCTGCATATGGTGAGTCCAATCTCATCTGTGATCTGTTCCTGCTGTCCAGCTGGAGTAATCTGCTCCCTACTTCAGCCAATTGGAAAGTACCACACCCTACTAAAGCTCAAACCATATGGCCAGAATCTGCCAGAAATAGAGTTGTTCTCCGCTGTTTCAAACCAATGTGCTCAGCTCACGGCTTGTGTATTGGTTTCCTGTTGTGACCGTGGCCCATTTACTGACTACTCGTGTCTTCAGATTCTGTCCTTCTGGCTCTGACCCAGCTACCTGACTAATCTTCTTGCCATCTAACACCACAGAATAGCAGGTATAACCATGGTCCGAGCTTAGGGGTCTCAGTGTAAGTTCCAGATCTATGTAAGGGTGTTAAAGGGCGATGAGCAAGGCAATCCCTGGGATATGTAGAGTAGAGAAGATAGACCCAAGCATGTTCATGGTGGATGTCTTTTGAGCTGCCAGGTGACCCAATACATTGTGTCTGCAAACTATTCCAGCTAGATCTGCATTCAAATATCTAAATGGTGCTCCTTCCCTTCTGAACACTGCAATTGTGCCCAGGCAGTAGTATACAATCGTATGGAGGGTATTGTGCGAAGTTAGAAAATAATCTGTAAGGCTGGTTTCACACTTGCGTTTTTTTTTGCGGGATTTTAGCGCTAAAAAACGCATGCGATTTTTTTTTCCTATACTTTGCATGGGATGCGCTTATGTGCGCATACACATGCGTTTGTATGCGTTTTTCCGCGCATGCTTTTTTTGCGGTATGCGCTCGGGCGCACAAAATGCATCCTGTTGCATTTTTTGAGCGTCCGACTTGCCTCAAAAAAACGCATGCGCACGCAATGCGTTTTTTTACAGCAAGACACCCATTATAAGTCTATGGGTGCGCATATGTGCGCATTGGCATGCTTATGTATGCGTTTTTTTGCGCATGCGTTTTTTTTTACCATTAGTTGGACAATGGAATTTAGGGGTTTGGGTTAGAGTTAGGGTTAGTTAAGGGGGTTTAGGGCTAGGGTTAGGGTTAGCTAGGGTTTAGGGTTAGGGTCAGGGTTAGGGTCAGGGTTAGTAAAGTCATGGTTTGGGTTAGTGTGAGGGGCCACCTAATGTTGGAAAAAAACGCAAACGCGGTAAAAACGCACTAAAAACGCATACAAACGCATAAAAACGCTGCGTTTTTTTCATGCATGCTCATAAAAATGCTTGAAAAAAACGCAGCATTTGTATGCTTTTGTATGCGTTTTTTCTATGTGTTTTTTTGCGCTAAAAACGCGCTGGAAAAAAAAGCAAGTGTGAAATTAGCCTCAGATCCATTTGTTTTCCATTATCCTTTGTGAATAATTCCAAAGTTATCACAACATAAAGTGACACATGTCCGATTTTAAAAATGGGTCCTGATTAGGAACACAAAACTGGCTGCGGGAAGTGGTTAAATCAGAGTATTTTAGAGACTAACTACTGTAATCAAAAACTGTGAGTATAGACAATAACACATCTACTGAAATGATCAAACCCAACAGTTTTCATCAGTAATAAATGAGTAACTAGTGGTGAAACCTCTCTGGGGTAATTAGCGTATGGGGCTCGGTGACTTCACAATCTAAACTATCGTAAGGTCCAATATTTTCTGTTGAGTTTCATAAGAAATATTATACATTTAAAGAGAACTGTGTATAATAGTGCAGAGCGGAGATCTCTTAAAGTGAACCTGTCAGCAGGATTGTGCACAGTAACCTACAGACACTGTCAGGTCGGCGCCGTTATACTGATTACATTGATACCTGGTGATGAAATCCGTCTTGTGGTTGTTGTTTAATCTTTATTTGTACTTTTCAGTTAATGAGATTCTCATGCTCCGGGGCAGGGCTATGAGCAGTCTGTGGGCGGAGCTTTATGTGGTGCTCTGATTACATATGCATCTGTAGTGGCTTATGACAGGTCACTGATCCCTCAGTGACCTGCCCCTCATTTTTACATAATGCATATAATAGTGTTGATATTATTGTTGTTAATGACTATAATATTGTGGCTATTGTGAGGCTCACAAAATTTTTTTTACATCTAGCAAAATGTCACTAGCGATGGCGGCGCCTGTGCAGTAGCATCTATAAGTATGAGAAAGATGCACTGGACAGGTGCCGTCAGTGTCATTTTGCTGGATGTAATTTTTTTCTAAGCCTCACAATAGACACAATATTATAGGCATTATCAACAATAATATCAACACTATTATATGCATTATGTAAAATAGGGGGCAGGTCGCTGAGGGATCAGTAACCTGTCATAAGCCAATACAGATGAATATGTAATCAGAGCACCACATAAAGCCCCGCCCACAGTCCGCCCCAAAGCACGAGAATCTCACTAACTGAAAGCTACAAATAAAGATTAAACAACAACCACAAGACGGATTTCATCACCAGGTATCATTATAATCAGTATAACGGCGCCGACCTGACAGTGTCTGTAGGTTAGGCCTGTTTCACACATCAGTCTTTTCTGTCAGTCTAAATCTGCCAAAATAGCAGAAAACGGATCTGCAGGCAGACTGACAGAAACGGGGGTCAGCAGATCGGCGGATGTACGGATCCACCGATGTTACAAATTTAAAGGAAAAAGAAAAAAATAAATAAAAAATTAATACCGGCGGATGTAGTGAGCGGGCATCTGCGGTGAGCGATCATCTCGCGGGATGTGGGTGAGAGCATGGAGATCGCGCGATGTGAGAAATGGGGCCGGAGATCGCGCGATGAGAGAGAGAGATTTTCATCCAGCAGCCAGACAGAATTGCGGGTTAAAACAGAAAATAGCGGATCCGGAGAGAGAAAAAACGTTGCAGGGTCCGTCCGGTCAGGTCAGCGGACGCCAAAATATTGGCGGATCTGAAAATATGTGGATGCTACGTACGGCCATCAGTGAAAATCTGCCGATAATGAAAGTCAATGGGGGAAAAAACGGATCCGCAAAGAAAAAATGACGGATCCGTTTTTTTTCCCAAAATGGCGGATTTTGACTGATGGTGACAAACGGATGTGTGAAACAGGCCTTACTGTGCACAATCCTGCTGACCGGTTCCCTTTAAATTTAGATCTTAGGCATTTGTAAGAGGCGATGGAGAGATTTTTTTAAGACTATCAGGGAGTTACAGACTCACATAAGTGACGCAGGATAATCCCACCACAATCAAACCATCATAGAGAATGAACAGGTAAAAAAAAAACATTTTATTCTATTCAATTTACATCCCCAACAACAACAACATATGTTTGAGGGGAGAACTCCAATACTAAACCGGAGTTGCACTCATTTATGGTGGACCATTGGAGCTACTATGAGTCCTGACCAGAAGAGTAGAGAAAGTATTAGTGCTCCCCATTTCAGGAGAGGTTGTGCAGTAATCTGAATTGAAAACACAATGGAATTTATGACTTGGAGTGAATCCATGAAACCAGGGCTCGAGCCATGCCAACACATCTCCTGCAGGGGTGAATAAATGTATATTACAGCCATCAGCCACGCACAGCTTAGAGATATATCATGGCTCAGGTGTAATGGTTTTCTGTAGTTTACCACAGTTAGCTTTAATACAAATTGAAAAGTTAGAAAAAAGGGAAACTCTGTTGTTATTGTAGAGAAATTCACACTTGGCCTCACTGCACATTTAATGATGTTGATCATAAAAGCAAAGTTTGGCCAGAAAGACTGGACCTGGTCTTGTAGGGACCATATGAGACATTCAGCAGCACAGAAGGGAGAGAAGGTAGATTCATCCAATAAGAGATCAGGGATCTAGTAAGCCAACAGCATCATTACCCTCTGCTTTCTCTTACAGGTGGTAAGTTCTATAGAGAAGGGCTTTCAATGCCCAAATTCATTTGAACAGTTTTGGGTGAAGGAGAATGTTGTGGTCAGGAGGCAAAATGGTGATCACACAATTGTGATACGGCCAGACTACATGACCGATAAAGCAGCCACAGCCGGTGACTGAGAAGAATCTGTGACTTCTCTACATTTAATGGTTACTACTCACCTGGGTAGTCATATGTAGGAATCTCCTCTTTAGACCGCTCACCACCCCTCACATATGTCTCTGTAGTATTAATATGGGTCAGATCTTCACCCTGAAACAAATAATGTAAAAGTCACAGACAGATGGAGAAGTCTCATCTATGATCAGCTCTAATCCTGCCATCTCCACCGTTCTTATTACACAAGTACAAAACATATAATACTGGTCGGTAAAAAAAGACTGAGCACAAGACCTTCACAGCCATCTACACATCATAGGGGAGATCTCATGACACCTTCTCTCCATCTACCTGATGATCCTGAGGGGCATTGGAATCTTCTTGTTTACGGTCCTGTGGAAGAAGAGGATTAGGACATCTCTCTGGTGTTGTCCTCTTACTGGATAGATCTGGAGGAAACACATACAGGGACTGAATTCATTTCTTACGTACTGATAATTCTAGGCCGTGTGTATTTAGTCCTGTCTATTACCTGGTGATGTGAGGGGCTGGGGAACCTCCATCATGATGTCCTTGTACAGGTCTTTTTGTCTTTCTAAATACTCCCACTCCTCCATGGAGAAATAGACAGCGACATCCTGACACCTTATAGGAACCTGACACATACAATGATACCGTCATCCCCCCCGATCCCTTCATAGCATTACTGTATAATGTCCCAGCATTCCTAGCAGTGTCACCTCTCCCGTCAGCAGCTCAATCATCTTGTAGGTGAGTTCTAGGATCTTCTGGTCTTTGATGTCCTCATGTATCAGGGAGTGAGGTGGAGGCCCCAACATTGGGCTCAGGGTTCTTCCCCATCCCTCGGACACAGGGTCCTGACAGCGCCCACTAGAGGTCTTCTTCACTACTGTGTAATCCTGGTTATGGAGAGACACAATAATAAATCTCACTACAGACATTTCCAGAGTCCTCACCTCTCCAGTTCTGTCCATCTGTTATTCCCATAGATAAGAATGAAGTAATGTGACGTCATCAGAATCTCTCACCTCTCCAGTAAGCCGGAAGAGGATCTCTAGGGTGAGGTGTAATATCCTCTCCGCCATCTTGTCTCTGTCCATATCCATCCTTCAGGGTAAATCAGGAAAATTCTCTTTTGTAGAAGTTCTTCACTGAGAGGATCCGATATTGTAGAGACCTGAATGAGAAGATGAGACGATGTAACATCATAAAAATCCTGTGTAATAATACAATTACTGGAGACAATAAGGGAAACATATGAGGAGATTTATTATTTTACAGTATTTAGTTTTCTTCTTTACATCTACTAATAAAACCTATATATTTAGGCCACAGACAACAAGCAGTTTCTTCCTTGGAGTCGGCAGCTGAATACGTTCCTCATAGACTCATCTTCCATAACGCTAATTCTCGTCTCATTTCCCGACACTGGAATCGGCATTAGCAATACTGCAGGAGATATTCATTACACGGGACAGGAGGAATAACTACTTCATGATGAGGACGACATCTTCATCTTCTACTACGGCTCCAGAAACATATTTGGCCAGAGTCCGTCACTGACTCCATCCCCACCGGCCGTCTATATGAAGGTTTCCCGTCTTCCCTGCACAGTAATCTTCTATCATGTTAGATCTCAGCTCTGATTCACACACAGAAGTCTGAGGCTTTTAGAAAAGCTTTTTTTATTTGCACAAACAATGTGGACAGAAATGATCTGATCCCAAAGTCTCCATGTACAGTGATTTATGGAGTTTATTTCTGGCCTTAGGCTTTCCTATATTACATGAAAAAACACCAGAAAAAAAAGCAGATATTAAAATGTTTCAAATGAAACTTGGCACCGACAATTCTTGCAAAGATAAAAAAAAAACATAAAAAAGCAGAAGGCACATTTTATTATTTTTGAACAAGTGAAACATTTTTTTTTAGAAATGAACTATTTTGGGCTCCAGAACATAGATGTACATTGCAGGGACGGCACAGGTGCGGCTGCAACAAAAACCCTGGCAGTTTAACCACTTGCTGCCATCAAAAGCAAACATGGCGTCTAAGAAGGTGTGACAGAGTTCGGCTGAATGCCCCTCGCCCCCAAATACTCGATAGTATGGGGCGGCCTAGATACTGCGATACTTACATGCCTAATAATGGTGTCTGGGCTGCAATGTACGAAGATCTATTAGGCTGTGCCAGAGGCAGTGTCCAATAAGTTACCTTTTAACGCTTCCATAATAATAATAATCTTTATATAGCACCAACATATTCCGCAGCGCTTTACAGTTTAACAGTTTTAAAACACAAGTCATAAGTAACAACGTTAACAATACAATAATTAAAGCAAAATAAGACGCCCCTGCTTGTGAGAGCTTACAATCTACAATGAGGTGGGGGAGATACAAAGTACAGGTGTGTAATTACAATGGTGTATTTATAATGATGGTCCAGCCATCTTGAGGGAGTGAGGGATGGATGGAGATAGTGAATGGGCTACACATGCACACTTACACTTAAAATGACTTTGATTAGTGAACGTGATAGGCCGCTCTGAACAAATGTGTTTTGAGGGAGCGCCTGAAACTAATCAAATTGTGGATAGTCCTAATTTCTTGGGTTAGAGCATTCCAGAGGATTGGCACAACGCAGGAGAAGTCTTGAAGTTGGGAGTGGGAGGTGCAGATTAGGGCAGAGGTTAGTCGAAAGTTGTTTGCAGAGTGCAGCGGTTGGTTAGGCCAAAAGACAGAAATGAGGGAGGAGATGTAAGGGGGTGCAGCACTATGGAGAGCTTTGTGGGTGAGAACAAGTACTTTAACCCCTTACCTACAATGGACGTAATATTCCGTCCATATGATCCTGGACCTAACTACCATGGACGGAATATTACGTCCCAGCGATCAGCGGCGCCCACGTGGTGAGCGCCGCTGATCGCGGCCGGGTGTCAGCTGATTATCACAGCTGACACCCGGCACAATATGTCAGGGGCGGTCACGGACCGCCCCCGACACGTTAACCCCTTGTACACCGCGATCAAATGTGATCGCGGTGTACCGGGGGTTAAAGGGAAGCATCGGCAGGGAGGGGGCTCCCTCCGTGCTTCCCTGAGCCCCCCCACGGCAGCGCAATGTGCAGCGCTGCTGCGGGGGTCTCTTTCCCTACAGGCCCCCGGATCCAAGATGGAGACGGGGGCCTTCGGGGGCCTGTAGGGAGCTGACTTCCTCACTGCCTGCAAAGCGCAGGCATGAGGAAGTCTGCAGAACTGCCTGTCACAGTGATCTGTGATGTGACAGATCAGCGATCTGTCACAGGACAGTGATGTCCCACCTGGGACAAGGTAATAAAGTAAAAAAAAAAAAGTGTTAAAACTAATTAAAAAAAAAATCGCTAAATAAATTAGTAAAAAAAAAAAAATATTCCCCAATAAATCCATTTTTTCAAAATAAAAAAAAAAAAATAATAAAAGTACACATATTTGGTATCGCCGCGTCCGTAGCGACCCGCCCTATAAAACTGTCCCATTAGTTAACCCCTTTAGCGAACCCCTTAAAAAATAAAAAAAACAAAAAAAAATAATGATTTATTATCATACCACCGAACAAAAAGTGCAATAACGCGCGATCAAAAAGACGCATATAAATATCCATGGTACCGCTGAAAACGTCATCTTGTCCCGCAAAAAACGAGCCGCCATACAGCGTCATCTGCAAAAAAATAAAAAAAGTTATAGCTCGCAGAATAAAGAGATACAAAAATAATTATTTTTTATATAAAATTGTTTTCATTGCAAAAAACCGACAAAACATAAAAAAACGACCTAAATGAGGTATGGCTGTAACCGTACCGACCCAAAGAATAAAACCGCTTTATCAATTTTACCACACGCGGAACGGTGTAAACGCACCCCCCCAAAAGAAATTCATGAAACGCTGGTTTTTGTTCATTCTGCGTCCCAAAAATCGGAATAAAAAGCGATCAAAAAATGTCACGTGCCCGAAAATGGTACCAATGAAAACGTCAACTCGTCCCGCAAAAAATAAGACCTCACATGACTCGGTGGGTCAAAATACGGAAAAATTATAGCTCACAATATGTGGTGATGCAAAAACTATTTTTACAATAAAAAGCGTCTTTTAGCGTGTGACAGCCGCCAAACATAAAAACCGCCATAAATAGTAAATCAAACCCCCCGTTATCACCCCCTTAGTTAGGGAAAAATAATAAAACTAAAAGAAAATGTATTTATTTCCATTTTCCCATTAGGGTTAGGGCTAGGGGTGTGTTGGGGTTAGGGTTGGAGTTATAATTGGGGGGTTTCCACTGTTTGGGCACATCAGGTGCTCTCCAAATGCAACATGGCGTCTGATCTCAATTCCAGCCAATTCTGCGTTGAAAAAGTCAAATGGTGCTCCTTCCCTTCCAAGCTCTGCCATGCGCCCAAACAGTGTTTTACCCCCATATATGGGGTATCAGCCTACTCAGGACAAATTACAAAACAACTTTTGGGGTCCAATTTCTCCTGTTACCCTTAGGAAAATAAAAAATTGGGGGCAAAAATATCATTTTTGTGGAAAAAAATGATTTTTTTATTTTCACGCCCAGGCGTTATAAACTTCTGTGAAGCACTTGGGGGTTCAAAGTGCTCACCACACATCTAGATAAGTTCCGTGGGGGGTCTATTGTTCAAAATGGGATCACTTGTAGGGAGTTTCAATAGTTTAGGTACATCAGGGGCTCTCCAAACGCACATGACACCCGCAGACCAATTCATCAAAGTCTGCATTCCAAAACGTCACTACTTCCCTTCCGAGCCCCGACGTGTGCCCATACAGTAGTTTTCTCCCACATATGAGGTATCAGCGTACTCAGGACAAATTGGACAACAACTTTTGTGGACCAATTTCTCCTGTTACCCTTGAGAAAATAAAAAAAAATGGGGACTAAAAGATGATGTTTGTGGAAAAAATACGATTTTTTTATTTTCACGCCCGGGCGTTATAAACTTCTGTGAAGCACTGGGGGGTTCAAAGTGCTCACCACACATCTAGACAAGTTCCTTGGGGGGTCTAGATTCCAAAATGGTGTCATTTGTGGGGGGTTTCCACTGTTTTGGTACATCAGGGGTTTTCCAATCGCGACATGGTGTCCGATCTCAATTCTAGCCAAAAACGTCAAATGGCGCCGCTTCCCTTCCGAGCTCTGCTATGCGCCCAAATAGTCATTTACACCCACATATGGGGTATCAGCGTACTCAGGACAAATAGCACAATAACTTTTAGGGTCCTGTTACCCTTGGAAAAATGAAAAATTGGGGGTGAAAAGATCATTTTTGTGGAAAAAATATGATTTTTTAATTGTACCGCTGTACGTTATAAACTTCGGGGAAGCCCTTGTGGGTTCAAAAATCTCACCACATATCTAGATAAGTTCCTTGGGGAGTCTAGTTTCCAAAATGGGGTCACTTGGGGGGGTTTCCACTGTTTAGGTACATCAGGGGCTCTCCAAACGCGACATGGCGTCCGATCTGAATTCCAGCCAATTTTGCATTGAAAAAGTCAAACAGCGCTCCTTCCCTACTGAGGTCTCCCATGCGCCGAAACAGTGGTTCCCCCCCACATATCAGGTATCAGCGTACTCAGGACAAATTGCACATTAACTTTTGCAGTTCAATTTCTCCTGTTACCCTTGGTAAAATAAAGAAAATTGAACCTGAAGTATTTTTTTTGTGAAAAAAAGTTAAATGTTCATTTATTTTTTTTTAAATATTCAAAAAATTCCTGTGACGCACCTAAAGGGTTAATAAACTTCTTGAATGTGGTTTTAAGCACCTTAAGGGGTGCAGTTTTTAGAATGGTGTCACTTTTGGGTATTTTCTATCATATAGACCCCTCACAGTGGCTTCAAATGTGATGTGGTCCCTAAAAATAAAATGGTGTTGCAAAAATGAGAAATCGCTGGTCAATTTTTAACCCTTATAACTTCCTAACAAAAAAAAAAATTTTGGTTCCAAAATTGTGCTGATGTAAAGTAAACATGTGGGAAATGTTATTTATTAAGTTTTTTGTGTGCCGTATCGCTGTGATTTAAGGGCATAAAAATTCAAAGTTGGAAAATTTCCATTTTTTTCACAAATAAACGCAAGTTATTTGAATGAAATTTTACCACTAACATGAAGTACAATATGTCACGAGAAAACAATGTCAGAATCACCGGGATCCATGGAAGCGTTTTAGAGTTATGACCTCATAAAGGGACAGTGGTCAGAATTGTAAAAATTGGCCCGGGAGTTAGCGTGCAAACCACCCTTGGTAGTGAAGGGGTTAAATTGGATCCTATCATGAATGAGAAGCCAATGTAATCATTGGCGAAGAGCGGATGCGTCTGAGTACCGATTAGCCAGATGGATGACCCTGGTTGCTGCTTTAAGTATGGACTGGAGAGGGGAAAGTTGAGTAACGGGAAGGCAAATTAATAGAGCATAGCATTAGTCCAGGTGGGAGTGATCAAGGCGACAGTGAGGGTTTTTGTTGCTTCCATGGTGAGAAAAGGGCGGAATCTAGAGATGTTCTTTAGGTGTAAGCGGTAAGAGCGGGCAAGAGATTGTATATGGGATGTGAAGGAGAGATTGGTGTCAAACATAATACCCAGACAGCGCGCCCACTGCCGGGATGTTATTTTGGTGCCACCCAAAGAACAGTGGGAGTAAGATCAGGGGATGATGTGTATAATTGTGTGTCATCGGCATAAAGATGGTACTGAAAGCCAAATCTGCTTATGGTCTGTCTAATTGGGGCCATCTAGAGAGAAGAGAAGGGGGCCAAGGACTGAGCCCTGAAGTACCACTACAGCGAGAGGAAAAGGCGATGAAATAGAGCCAGCTAACAAAACACTGAAGGAGTGGTCAGAAAGATAGGAAGAGAATCAGGAGAGAGCAGTGTCCTTAATGCCTAGTGACTGGAGCCTAGAGAGTAGGAGATGGTGGTCAACAGTGTCAAAAGCTGCAGAAAGGTCGAGAAGAATGAGCAGAGTGGTCACTGTTACATTTTGCTGTCAGAAGGTCATTGGTAACTTTGATGACTGCAGTTTCATTCGAATGTAGGGGGCGGAAGCCGGACTGTGAAGGGTCTAGAAGGGAATGAGTGGAGAGGTAACGGGTAAGGCAAGAGTAGACTAGGCGCTCCAAGAGTTTAGAGATGAAGGGGAGATTGGAGACTGGTCTGTAGTTGTATTTGCAGGACGGATCGACATTAGGTTTCTTTAATAGTGGAGTAATGATAGAGTGTTTGAAGAAGGATGGGAAAATGCCCGAGGAGAGGGAGAGATTAAAGATTGTACTTAGGTGAGTTGTGACGACTGAAGAGAGAGACTGGAGGAGATGTGAGGGAATGGGGTCGGTAGTGCATGTAGTTGGACGAGAAGAAGAGAGGAGTCTGGAGACTTCTTATGTGATGGGATAAAAGGTGGAGAGTGAGCCAGGGGAAATGTAGGGAGGGATCAGAGTCACAGCAATTGGTGGTTGGAAGCGGATTTCTAGACGGATGTTATCTATTTTTTCTATAAAGTGGGAGACCAGGTCATCAGCACAAATGTCTGTGATAGAGGCTTGTGCTTTTGGCCTGAGGAGGGAGTGAAAGGTGTCAAAAAGTTTCTTGGGGTTGTTGGATAGTGAGGACATCAGGGTAGTGAAGTAGGTTTGTTTGGCAAGGTGAAGGGGAGAGTTATAGGTTCTAAACATAAATTTGAAATGGATGAAGTCTTCTGGTGTGCAGGTTTTCCTCCATAAGCGTTCAGCACTCCTAGAGCATCGCTGGAGAAGTCGAGTTTGCGATGTGAGCCAGGGCTGTTTTACTCTGTGTTTGGAGGTTCTATAGGTATTATTGTAGTGATGAACAGCCAGATCAGGACATGAAAAAGAGGAGATTGGGGACAGTGATGAGTGTAGGGAATCTGAAAGTGTGAGGGTTAATGGCTTGTAGATTTCTGAATGTGTGATAGGTAGGAGTGTGCTGGGGTTGGCGAGGATTTGGGAGCATGAAGGAGAGAATGTTGTGGTCAGAGAGGGGAAGCCGTGAGTTATTTAGGTGGGAGATTGAACAGAGCCGGACAAACACGTGGTCAAGGGTGTTACCATCCTTGTGTGTCTCAGAGGTTGAGAGCTGTGAGAGTAAATAGCAAAGCCACTAAAGAAGACTCAAGGTCTCCAAAAATTCATTTTTAAACAGCAAAGAGGCAGCAACACTTACCTGCCCAGATCTAGGAACAAATGCACTACAGGGTGCAGCCTGCCCATAAATCAAGATGTTAGCAACACAGGTGCATAATACAAGATTAACAGCCACTCTCCACCTACCCATTCCTGGAGGGGGTGACTGCCCAGTATACAATTGCACAATAAAGGCCTGCATAGGGTGCTGTTCACACAAGGGAACTGCATAGTGTCTGGTTCACGAGAACTGGGATGTGTTCACGAGAACTTAGGATTCGTGTTCGTGAACACATCCTAGATATAGAAAAGGCTAAAATCATGGAGGATATAATTAGTTTCAAAACCATTCCAAGACAATATAAGAGATGTCATAACTGTGATTCTCGCAGTTTACAGATTAAAGGCATAGATATGGTGTCTTTAGGACCGAGGGGTGGGGTTCTGGGAAAACAGTCGGCTCAGATAGAAAGTCGATGAATCTTTAGACTGGGCACCCTAACTCCTCAGGGCCTGAATGAGAATCTTGGCTTTGGGGCATTTTTGTAAGTGGTTTATAAGTTAGAAGTCTTTCATCTCTTTCTTATTGGGGTATCAGTTTTTATATGATTTTATCTAGTTTTATCGGGGTGGGACCGGGGTATGTTATATGTCATGTTTTTTAGCATATGAGTAATTGTTATTTGTCTCACCTAGATGGATCACCCATTATCAGTAGCTCGATTTGCATCTCCAATGAATGTGAACTTTTAATCCAAGTCCCCAGGGTGGATAAAAGAAAAATTGATTAATTTTGAAAGACGAATATTGGGAGTTAACTACCATAAAACTCATCGGAATCTGGAACTATATGTGACATTTTTCGTTCGTCAAGATTGTATTACAGAGAAATGAGAGGAGATGACCATCTATTCCATTTTCTTATTTCGTTGGGTTTATGAATTTCCCTTTCATGGGAGTGGGATTATATAGGGTAGGGTTGTCAGGTTGGAGTGTATTATGTTATGAATA
Organism: Dendrobates tinctorius; assembly: GCF_039654945.1. Classification (NCBI taxonomy): domain Eukaryota; kingdom Metazoa; phylum Chordata; class Amphibia; order Anura; family Dendrobatidae; genus Dendrobates; species Dendrobates tinctorius. The sequence goes on from NW_027361794.1 coordinate 16,665,554, forward strand.
TATCCATTGATGGTGGCACTAATATAATATATAGTACCATAGCTTATTTAGGCGTTTTAAGGTTTGAATATATCAGAAAGGTGTTCCTTTTTCCTCAGGTTTCACTTTTTAGTCACTTTAATATGGGTGTATTTTACACTGTCACTTTTACTAATATATTTTTATTGTACTTTTTATAATAAAATAAAAAAAAGGACAGGTTTGTACTATTTCACTTTTGCACTAATATGCATTATTAGCATATAAATGGATAGGTTTTAACAGTATAAAATCTTTTTAACAAAAGAATATCACACATTTATCGTCACTGTTTGCACCTTTTTAAGTCACTTGGCACTTTAAATTATTTAGTGCGTTATACACCTCTAAAATAAATTTATGCACTGGTTGTCTAGGTTAGTGATAGTATAATGGTCACTGAATAAAATTAGTATAAGTTTTATTCACTTGCACTTCACTCATATTTAGAGTGGGGAACTGAAACCATGAATTCAACGTGATACTGTATTCCGTTTAGGGATTCCGGATTTTATGTTAAGCTGGTTATGAATCATTAGTTGAAAATAATAATATATATATATATATATATATATATATATATATACACACACACACACCCACACTATCTATAGGTATACTGTTTAAATTTGTATATAACTTTTATTATTAATATGTATAGGTGCTATGCTGAACTAATACTTACAGTGCAATAAAAACTTAGATTCAACTAATCAATATGGGTTAAAATATTTAGATTGCCCCTTCAGCATAATAAGCCGGCTTGCTTTGCTTCACATGCACGGCTGGCTGTCTTTCAGGCATTTGGTGGGTAAGAAGTGCGGCGTGTCTCCGTCCTGCAGGGGAGGCTGTCTGCGCTCTTCTCAGCCATGTGCAGGTCGGATGGTCAGCGCGGTGTGTTTGTTTCAATGTGCGCTGAGGCTAACAGCAGTTCTGTAGAACGATTGGATTGATGGGAGGTGTTGTGTTTGGTAAACACTCCCCTCAGAATACTGAGACTGCAAGTGGGCGGTCTTGACTTACATAACACCTCCTTCCAATGATTTCATTGGATATGACGTTTATGTTATCAGAACAGAGCCCTTCCCCCTTTTCTCATGCTCATTGGACTGCGACTTGTTTAAGGGTGACATGGGAGAACTAGACACACCCCCAGGAAGCACGGGCGAAACGCGCGTTGGGGTGCGGGGAAGCAGCGTGTCATTTCATGCCCAACTCAACTGTGCTCACGGCTCAGGTAATATGTATTTGGCTGTTTATTTACTCACATGCCTTGGGTTATTATAATCTGTGTATACGAGAGGCTGTGGCAGCGCAGTAGCAGCAATGGCTGCATGTCATCTTATGCCCAGCTCAATTGTGCTTACGACTTGGGTAATATGTATTAGGCCGTCCATTATATGCTTTGGGTGATTAGAATTTGTGTGTATGAAAGGCTATGGCGGCGCAGTAGCAGCAATTGCTGCATGCCATTTGATTTATAGTTGATGGATAGCCATAAAACCTTAATGGTGTGATTTATGTGCAGGACTCTGTCTGAATTATGGCAGTAACCTTATTTACATCTTTGCAGTTTTGCAACTATTCCTCTGTAGCCATCCAGCCCTTTACCTAACTTTGTAATTAACAAAAGATATCAAGCATATTGTTGGGCATATTATTTTGGATACTCTAGTAATTTTCCCTAAATTTTGATATATTGTACAACTAGAATTGTATCCCTTTCAGCTGTTTCTCCTACCTATGTATGTGTTGGTTTGAGGCAATGGTTTTTATGGTTGTATGTCTATCAATGTTTAATAAAATAAATGTTAATTTCATGAAATGAGTGACACTCTTGGTTATTTCGTCACTTGACAGTGACATGACCTTTGTGATACATTTGTGCATTCAGAGTGTGTAAGAGAATGGTCAGCCATAATATACTGAGCGGCCATGTTGTCTCTAGCAGCCATTTTGTTGAAAGTTGTAAAGGAATCTACTTCTACAAAAGAACTAATAGATGGAGGATGGCAAAATGAGATCATGTCTCCTAGCAACCTCAGCCGATGTGCGTAGAGGAAGATTGGATCAATCAATAGGATCACAGGTCACCAAATATATGGCCAGTATGCTTATACGTGATAGTGTGGTAGCGAAGTGTAGAGTAGTTAAAATGTCAGGATGTAAGAATTTATGGACATAGATTGGAGACAATGATAAGATTTTAGGACAGTAGCCATAGATACCAATGACTTATGGGTTTAAGTGTTGCTTGAAGAAATGTTAATTAATATCTTCGTATTATGTCATTATATTCTCTTTTCTAAACCACGTTTCTGTAGATTACCATGAAAACTCCTTAGAATTATAATGTTAACGCCCTCTGCGGCAAAATGCAGCTTTCTTTGTTCTGATAATGTATAAGAAGCCCCTGTTACTGTCGATCGGGGCCATTCCATCGCCATCATGCCACTGTGCCTCACCATGGCCAGGGCACAGAGCCTTATCATCGCCAGACTTCCTAGCGAATCTCTGCCTGTCTGTATTCCTGTTTTTGCCCGCATATTCCAACTCCTCTGTTATTCTGTATCTGTTTTGCCGTGTATCTCCGAATAAACCTTCAACCTCAGCTTGATAAGAGATCATCTGTGGAACTTCTTCCCGACTCTTCCAGCTCTCAGTAGAACTTTTTCTTACAAGTGGCGATTGCCAGCCAGGAGGAGCAGCTCCGGAGAGCTGCCTCCAGAAGAACCGCCGGAAGAAGCTGCAGATGAGGGCTTGGAGGTGGGAAGAGGAAGAGAAAAAATAAAAAACGCGTGTGGCCACACGTAAAACCGATCAAAGTAAGCCAGCCTGAAGGAGAACCTCTCGTGATCGCTCCGAGACCGCCTGCCCGATTTTTTTTATAAGAAAACCACGGAAAAAAAAAAAAAAAGACTATAAAAAGATGAGTAAGTAAGAAGAAGCTATCTACAAGGACGTGAGAATTTTTGTGTGTGCCCAGTAGCAAGAAGCTTTAAAAGGGTGTGGGGAGACGCCTGGCAAGCTAACGAGTGAGGCTGGAATCACGGCTGCACCTCTTTTGATATCTGGTCGACCCCCAAACAGCCGGCAGGAGGTCTTCCATTCGAGAGAGGTGTGAGTATCTAACTTTGCTTAAATTGCATTTGTTGATACTAGAACAGAGTAAAACTCGTCCTTGTAGACCACTGTAAATATGGAGTGGTTACGGAAGCAGGCAGAGAAATATGCTGGCACACCCCAGCTGGAGGGGGATAATGTGGAAACCACGTGGTTAAATTGTATGCGATGGTTTACCACAGAGAACAGGGAACTAGATAGAAAAAATTTGCTAGGTTAAGCTAATAGCCAAGTAGTGGCTTTGTGTAAGACAGTCATAACTTTTGATCAGGCTCTTGATAGGTAGCTTACACAGCAATATGTTAACATGATCACCCGGGGAGGGGCAGCGTATAGGGAGAAATTAGAAAAGCTGAGTGAGATGCTGGAGCTAGCACGGAAGCACAGAGAGGAGGGGTGCGAGCAACAGCAGCAGCTGAGAGCAGTTATGTCACAGATGGACACTGCAGCTTCGAGACACAGTGCTGATGTAAATACAGTTGTAGACTGGAGAAGAGAGTTAGGAGAATGAGTGAAGTAGTACATAACAAGATATAGTGTCCCAACAGCTCCAGCTTATGCAGACACAGTTGAGGAAAGATATATTGTCCCGACAGCTCCAGCACATGCAGACCCTAGGTTAGGTGTGATGCTGCTTCTACCCCGAGAGAAAAAATCCCAGGCCAAATGTTCCTGGTCCATCTTAAATTTATTAAAAAAAATGTTGCCTAATTGGGAGGAAAGTAAGTGAGTGTTTTGTTAGGACAATGCAATCCGAGGTGAGGGGTGATGAGTCTAATGTTTTTGCATACCATTCACCTCGGGGTGTATCTGCTGATTCCGGGAGGCCAGGAGTTCCGGGGGGGTATGCGCAGCTGCCGACAATGGGCAGGTCCCGTTCGGCAGAGCCCCCACGGGATCCCATGAGAGGTCCTCCCTTGTGTTATTTTTGTGGACATCTGGGACATGTTAGACGTTTTTGTCCCAACTTTGTGCCAGGGCCTATACCCCGAGAACCCCAGGAGCCATTTAACTCCCAACATCCCCGGGAGTTCTCTAGACCACCTTTCGGAGTTAGACCTCCGTATCCAGCAGTGAATGACCCTAGGCAGTACCAGCAGTACAACGGTCTTCAAATGGTTAACCCAGTCTCACAGGAGCCTTCTGCTCCTGCTCCTTCCCCAATAGCTTTCACTCATCCGCACCCGGAGATCCAAGCTATTCAGGGAGGGGTCACTCCTCCTCGTCCCTATGCTCCGCTGATTAAGGAGATGCGGGAACATGAGGACCGGACCCTAAGGATCTCTTTGGGGCGGAGATGGCAGCTGTTGGACGGAAGCCGTGCCCAGATGGGGATGATGGATTTTTCGGGCTTCCCACCGCAAGTAACACTGATTGATTGAGTGCTCCCCCTGTTCCCCTTACCCTCCTTGCCCCCCTTTCCCTGGGCAGGGACGGTAGACCTTATGTCAGAGGGAGAATAGAGGGGCTGCCTTGGGAAGACATCCTCATCGATACAGGAGCCTCAGTTTCAATAACATGACACAAATTGCAGTCACCCCCTGGACTGCCTGAGACTACACTTTTGTAGAATTTGAGGACTCCTGTATTCAAGCAGTAAAAAGTCGTCCAGTAAACCTGAGATTTCAGGACACAGGGGGATCGAAGCAAAGGGGTCTTCGATGCGCTTTTTGGGTAAACCCACAGTTACGGTCCACTATTTTGGGAACTGATGTTCTGGGAGCAATGGGAATTGTTGTTGATTTATGTAACAAAGTCTTGTGGCGGAACAAAGAAGCCACTATCTGTTCTGTAATTGTTCCTGTGGAGGAGGAGGAGAGTCATAAATTACCCATTGCTAGTTTCGGATTAGGTGCTAATGAAAATGTTGAAAACACTGACAATGATGCTTTAAAGAATGAATTGAAGCAAAAGTTCCCTGAATTGTGGATCTCAAAGAAAACTGATTGTGGGTTAATGCAAACTCAGGTTAAAATTGATGGTGAAAAACTGCCACCTTTCCAGCGCCAGTATCGTATTCCTGAAGACACCATCCCTTACATAAGGGTTGCAGTCAGTGAATTGGAGAAACAAGGTGTTGTTGTGAAAGGTAATTCTCCATGTAACAGTCCTATTCTACCTGTAAAAAAGGAAGATGGCAGTTTTCGAATGGTAGTAGACCTGAGACTTGTAAATAAGTACACTCCCTCAGCTGCTCACCTTGTTGCATCTGTCCTTGAAGTTATGTCACAGCTGAGGAGTGATTGTAAAGTGTTTTCTTGTTTAGACATTGCAAATGGCTTTTTCTCAGTACCCCTAACACCTGAATCTGCACTCCGCTTCTCATTCATGTGATGTACAATGTCTGCAAGATATGTTTTCTGTTGCAATGTGCTAACAAATCCTCCATCCTAGGACATTGTAAACTGTCAGTAGTAGGAATTCCTTCCCCCCAGGTTTTATCAACCCTGCCACTTCCTCTGGAAGAGCAGGAATGTTAATTAGCTAGACCATCTTCCTCACACCATTTGGCTTCTCTCAGCTGAAAGAGAAAAATGCGGGAAAAAGGTCTTTGTTTGAAATAAAACTTTAAGAGCCTGCCCTGCGAAAACCGTACCAAGTAGAGATATGAAAATCATATTTTTGTAACCTGAGCGGTCCCAGCTTCGAGACCGCGTATGTTTCGAAGTTCTACCCTGTCCAGAACATGAGATAGGATTTGCGCCCAAATGGATGGTCATATCGCATAGATGTTTGATGTTTTCTTGATAGGCTCATTACGCTGGGAAACATGAAACCACTGATGAGTCCATACCAGCTTCTCCCATAAAGTTATAGCTAATCTAAGTTTTGTAGCCAAAACATAACTTGGATAAGAGGGGTGGGATCAACCCAGAATGCACCTCTCTGTGATGTCACATAGGAAAGTCTATAAGGCATTCCCTGGCAGAACCAGCTCAGAACAGCTGCAGAGTCCGTGCTGACAAGAACTCAGATGAGCGGAGAAGTGCAGCTCCGCCTCCACCCACCTTAGCCGCATGGTCTGCCTAAGGAACAATATGGAACTGTGAGTGTAATCTCTTTGTTTTCTCCACTTTTATTTTATACCTGTACTGTACATATTTTATGTCTCAATTTTATAGCAACTTTTATCTGTAATCACTGTCCTCTTTCGGAAAATAAATGAAATAATTATTTAGATCTGTCTCTATGCTCTAAGACTCGAACTATACGCCTTTGATAGATAATCGCTACTAATTCAAGGGGTTTGCCACGGACCCTCTTAATTTAACACTGTGAATTAAGTAACCGTGACTGGTGGCAGCGCGTTGTGTACGGCTATTACGGCTTGCTGGCAGTACAGAAGGGTCTTATATTGCTGAATAAGGGTCTGCGGCCACAGCATTGATAATTCCCTTACTGCAGAAGCCTAATTGCCGGTTCACAACAGGCAGCCCGTCCGGCGACCAATTATCCTAGGTGCAATTCCCTGACTGACCTGAGGGTAAGGGGGGTGCCGGAGAGCTGCGAGTTCCAAGGTGGAACTGAGAAAGTGGGATATACACAAATCCCCGCAGTACTTGGAAGATTGATAGCAGTGGTGGGGCATCCAAATTAAACTCCCCCTGCGGCAAATTGTAGAGCGAGATTAGCTTGCTGGATATTTTTGTCACATGGTGCCAGTGGTGGGATAACTGAGATAAGCCCCACTGCGCCTGTGATAGCCGTGTGCCAGCATTGTGTCACGCCCCTCCGTCCGCTGATACACCGGTGTCAGTGGTGGGATTGTGACATAGTGGTGACACAGGGTCCGCTGTCCGTCGCGTTTTGGTGGCAGCGGGACCCCCGTTAGTCGTCGCCCGTAAGTGGACGAACGGCCGTGGGCTGTTCGTCACATATTGGTGGCAGAGCGGTGGGATAATCCTAGAGCATTAGTGATTTGGTTTGAGCAATCATTCCTCTCACTAAAGACCTGCACGGTTCCTGCGGGAATCCTGCATCATAGGTTTTGGAGAACAGACTCAGTGGTTACTAGTCCTGAGACATTAGTGTGTACTTGCAAGTATCCCCCTCCCGTTTCTTCGTTTTTCTTTTTCTATCTTTTATTTGGCAACCATGGCGGCGATGACAGTGGAGTGGTATCAGAAGCAGAAAAAGGACACCCTTGCTGGGTTATGCGCGTACCGAGGCATAGACGCCGCAGGCGGAACCAAAGATCAAATGATCGCGGCTCTAGTGCAGCTGGACAACGACCAGAATCCAGCGAGCGCAGAAGTTGGCCCAAGTTGCCATGGGGCTGCAGCAGAGGCTCCACTCCTGAGCGCTGGCCCCACATTCAACCAGAACGGGGTGGACCCCTATCTGCAAATGGCCTTGGACGAACTCCCCGCCGAAGACAGGGATGGGCGGGTGAGGCTGATCCAGCAATATCGGCAGGAGGCCCAAGCCGAACGTGAGCGCCAAGCTGAGGCTGAGAGAGCCGAGCGCCAGGTGCAGAGGGCCCATGAACTGGAGGTACTCCAGCGGGGTGGGAATGCCCCCACAGCCCGAAGCAGTGAGCCCAGCAGCGTCCAGACTCCTAAACCCCGGCCAGAGCATTTTCCCATGATGGAAAAGGATGGGGACTTGGACACATTTCTGCGAGCCTTTGAGAAAGCCTGCAGACAGTACCAGCTGCCTAGAGACCAATGGGCAAGGTACTTGACCCCAGGGCTAAAAGGCAAAGCCCTGGAGGCATTTGCTTCTCTTCCGCCAGAAGCCGATGACGACTATGACGCCATAAAGCAGGCGCTGATCGCCAAATACCGGCTGACACCTGAGGTATACCGAAAGAAGTTCCGGCACCTCCAACGTGGCCCACATGATAGCTACAGTGATGTTGTGCAAGGACTCAGGACCCACTTTGACCAGTGGATCCATGGACTGTCCGTTGAAACCTTTGAGCAGCTACGGGACCTGATGATCAAAGACCAGTTCCTGCATCTCTGCCCAGCTGAGGTCCGACAGTTCATCCTGGACCGCGAACCAACGAACGCGGACAAAGCGGCGCAGATCGCCGACAACCACGAGGCCAACCGGAAGCCCGAGACGCGGAGGCCAGTCGCCACCAGCTGGAAAGGGGGTAAGCCAGCAACCAACCCCAATGCCCCAGCTAGCCGTCTCTCCGGAGGCCCTGTCCCTGTTGCCAACAACAGGCCGGCTACTTTCCCAAGGTATGATGCTGATGCTGATGTGAATGTACCAAAGCAAACTGATAACCATTCTTTTCCTAGGAATGATGATGTTGATGTATCTGTGCCGACTGAACCCGTTAACCCTTTCTTTGAAACGGTAGATGTGTCCACAGGTACCGAGGTGCTCAGCCCCGTCACTCTGCGGAGTGAGACGGCTGAGGAACCCCTGGCAGGAGCAAGCAACGGTGCTCAAGAGAATGGGGAGGTGCATGGGGACCATGAGGAAGGTAATGCCATGCAGCTGACCAGTGCCACCGAAGAAGGTAACTGGCCCATAAGTAGCACTGCTCCTAAAGTGTTGGGGGTGGATGGGGAGGGAGAGCCCAGGGCAGCACCGGCTGGTGGGTCTGTAGAAATCCCCAGGGAGACAGCATACATAGCAGCTGTCACACGCAGTCAGAGTGCCCAGATCGCAGGTAACGCACTGTCTTCTGGACCCTCTGCTGCTACAGGAGAGACTGAACCAGAGGTGAACCCAGAGCCGGTTCCAGAGGGTCCCAGTAAAGGAGGTACCCTGACGTCACTTCTGGCAGCCTCCAGCATGGAGTTCCAGGCTGCTCTGCACTCAGATGCCAGCCTGGAGAAATTGAGAGGTCTCGCCGAGACGCCCACCTCCAAGCCTGATAAGGAGAGGGTGTTCTGGGAACGAGGAAGGTTGTACCGGGAGACAGTACCCGGAGATCCTAAAAAGGAGTGGTTGAGGGAAAGACAGCTGGTCGTCCCCTATCAGTTCAGAAGCGAGTTGTTGCGGATTGCCCATGAGATTCCACTCGCTGGACACTTGGGGATCAGCAAAACAAAGGCACGGCTGTCTCAACACTTCTATTGGCCCAAGATGGGGACAGATGTAACACACTACTGCCGCTCCTGCACCACCTGTCAAAAAGTGGGTAAGGCGGGGCCTGCTCTTAAGGCTCCCCTTATTCCTTTGCCGGTGATAGAGGAGGCTTTCCAGAGAATCGCGGTGGACATTGTAGGACCGCTGTCCGTCCCCAGCAGCTCCGGAAAGCGATACATTCTCACCGTGGTAGACTACGCTACCCGGTACCCAGAGGCAGTAGCTCTGTCTTCAACCAGGGCAGATAAGGTGGCTGACGCACTGGTGACCATCTTTTCAAGAGTAGGATTTCCCAGGGAGATGCTTACCGATCAAGGGCCCCAATTCATGTCTCGCCTAATGGAGGCTCTCTGTGAGAAAATGCAGGTGACGCAGCTGGTATCGAGTCCGTATCACCCACAGACTAATGGTTTGTGTGAACGCTTCAACGGTACCCTCAAACAGATGCTCCGCATACTGGTTGAGACCCAAGGGCGCGACTGGGAGCGGTACCTCCCACACCTGCTGTTCGCTTACAGAGAAGTTCCGCAGGCCTCGACCGGGTTCTCCCCCTTCGAGCTCCTGTATGGCAGGCGAGTCCGGGGACCCCTTGGGTTGATAAGAGAATCCTGGGAAGATGAGCCAAACCCCACAGAAGTGTCCATCGTGGATTATGTCATGCGCTTCCGTGACAAGATGCAGACCTTGACGCAGTTGGTGCATGACAACATGACGCAGGCTCAGGCTGACCAGAAGCGCTGGTACGACCAGAACGCCCGGGAGCGGACCTACCAGGTGGGCCAAAAGGTGTGGGCGCTGGTCCCTGTACCTACGGATAAGCTTCAGGCAGCCTGGGAAGGCCCGTACGTCGTCCACCAACAGCTCAACCCGGTCACCTACGTGGTCACGCTTGACCATGCTCGGGGTAGGCGCAAGGCCTTTCACGTCAACATGCTGAAGGCACACTACGAACGTGAAGCTTGCATCCTACCGGTCTGCAATCTGCCAGAGGATGGGGAGGAAGATTCCCTCCTGGACATGCTGGCCCAGGCCAAGGCCAATGGGTCCATTGAGGACATGGAGATAAGTGGTTCGCTCACCGTGTCCCAGCGGTTGCAGTTGATGGCCACCCTGGAACTCTTCCGGCCCGTGTTCACCAACCGTCCTGGGAGGACGGAGTTAGCGGTTCATGAGGTGGACACCGGGAATCATGCCCCATTACGGCGAACACCTTATCGGATCTCTGAAACGGTGCAACAAGTCATGCGCCAAGAGGTCAATGAGATGTTAAGGCTGGGAGTGATTCGACGGTCAAAAAGTGCGTGGGCTTCACCTGTAGTCCTCGTGCCTAAAAAGGATCGAACCACCCGGTTCTGCGTGGACTACAGGGGGCTCAACGCCATCACAACCTCTGATGCCCACCCAATGCCGCGCATCGAGGATCTGCTCGAGCGGTTGACAAACGCCAACTACATATCCATCATGGATTTGAGTCGGGGATACTGGCAGATTCCCCTGAGCCCTGAGGCGCAGGAGAAATCCGCCTTTATCACCCCCTTTGGACTGTACGAGTCCACGGTCATGCCCTTCGGCATGAAGAATGCCCCTGCCACTTTCCAGCGGATGGTCAACCACCTGCTTTGGGGACTGGAGGAGTACGCGGTGGCGTACTTAGACGATATTGCCGTCTTTAGTTCCACCTGGGAGGAACACCTTCAGCACCTCCAGGAGGTGCTCAAGCGTCTTCACCAGGCAGGCCTGACCATCAAGCCGGGGAAGTGCCAGATAGGCATGCGCAAGGTCCACTACCTGGGGCACCGGGTAGGCGGGGGTTCCATGAGTCCGGAGCCAGAAAAAGTGGACGCCATCGTGTCCTGGCCCACCCCCAGGACCAAGAAACAGGTGAAGTCCTTCTTGGGCACTGCAGGGTACTTTTGAGAATGTGCAATACCTGTTCACGCGGTTGCCCATGGGATGTCACAGTTCTCCTGTGTATTTCCATCAGGCATTAGCTCAGATGTTAGAACCCCTTGGCTATGGAGACAAAGTCTTACAGTATGTTGATTATTTATTGATTCAAACTGTCGATGAATGTGAACACAGAGAAACCCTTGAAAATGTTTGTCAGGCTTTACAAAATGCAGGACTCAAAATGAGTCTAGATAAAGTACAATTGATGAAATCAGAGGTTAAATTTCTGGGTGTGTCTGTCTCAGCAGAAGGAAAGAAGCCCATGCATGATAGGGTTAAAGCTATTCAGGCTGTCCCCATACCAATTAACATTACTGAACTCAGAAAATTTTTGGGTCTTATTAATTTTTCCAGAGAATTTATTGAAGATTTTGCTTATTTGGCTAAACCACTGTATGATTTATTGAAAAATGTTGATAATGACTTTGACCTTGTTAACCCCTTCACCCCCAAGGGTGGTTTGCACGTTCATGACCGGGCCAATTTTTACAATTCTGACCACTGTACCTTTATGAGGTCATAACTCTCGAACGCTTCCATGGATCCCGGTGATTCTGACATTGTTTTCTCGTGACATATTGTACTTCATGTTAGTGGTAAAATTTCATTCAAATAACTTGCGTTTATTTGTGAGAAAAACGGAAATTTGGCGAAAATTTTGAAAATTTTGCAATTTTCCAACTTTGAATTTTTATGCCCTTAAATCACAGAGATACGGCACACAAAAAACTTGATAACTAACATTTCCCACATGATTACTTTACATCAGCACAATTTTGGAACCAAAATTTTTTTTTGTTAGGAAGTTATAAGGGTTAAAAGTTGACCAGCGATTTCTCATTTTTACAACACCATTTTATTTTTAGGACCACATCACATTTGAAGCCACTTTGAGGGGTCTATATGATAGAAAATACCCAAAAGTGACACCATTCTAAAAACTGCACCCCTTAAGGTGCTCAAAACCACATTCAAGAAGTTTATTAACCCTTTAGGTGCGTCACATGAAATTTTTTGAATATTTAAAAAAAAATGAACATCTAACTTTTTTTCATAAAAAAAATACTTCAGGTTCAATTTTTTTTATTTTACCAAGGGTAACAGGAGAAATTGAACTGCAAAAGTTATTGTGCAATTTGTCCTGAGTACGCAGATACCTGATATGTGGGGGGGAACGACTGTTTCGGCGCATGGCAGAGCTCAGAATGGAAGGAGCGCAGTTTGACTTTTTCAATGCAAAATTGGCTGGAATTCAGATTGGACGCCATGTCACGTTTGGAGAGTCCCTGATGTACCTAAACAGTGGAAACCCCCTACAAGTGACCCCATTTTGGAAACTAGACCCCCCAAGGAACTTATCTAGATATGTGGTGAGAACTTTGAACCCACAAGGGCTTTACAGAAGTTTATAACGTACAGCGGTACAATTAAAAAATCATATTTTTTCCACAAAAATGATCTTTTCACCCCAATTTTTATTTTCCCAAGGGTAACAGGACCCTAAAAGTTATTGTGCAATTTGTCCTGAGTACGCTGATACCCCACATGTGGGGGTAAACCACTATTTGGGCGCATGGCAGAGCTCGGAAGGGAAGCAGCGCCATTTGACGTTTTTGGCTGGAATTGAGATTGGACACCATGTCGCGTTTGGAAAACCCCTGATGTACCAAAACAGTGGAAACCCCCCACAAATGACACCATTTTGGAAAATAGACCCCCTAAGGAACTTATCTAGATGTGTGGTGAGAACTTTGAACCCCCCAGTGCTTCACAGAAGTTTACAACGCCCGGGCGTGAAAATAAAAAATTCGTATTTTTTCCACAAACATGATCTTTTAGTCACCATTTTTTTATTTTCCCAAGGGTACCAGGAGAAATTGGACCCCAAAAGTTGTTGTCCAATTTGTCCTGAGTATGCTGATACCCCATATGTGGGAGAAAACTACTGTATGGGCACACGTCGGGGCTCGGAAGGGAAGTAGTGACGTTTTGGAATGCAGACTTTGATGGAATGGTCTGCGGGTGTCATGTTGCCTTTGGAGAGCCCCTAATGTACCTAAACAGTGGAAACCCCCCACAAATGACACCATTTTGTAAACTAGACCCCCCAAGGAACTTATCTAGATGTGTGGTGAGCACTTTGACCCCCCCAGTGCTTCACAGAAGTTTACAACGCCCGGGCGTGAAAATAAAAAATTCATATTTTTTCCACAAACATGATCTTTTAGTCACCATTTTTTTATTTTCCCAAGGGTACCAGGAGAAATTGGACCCCAAAAGTTGTTGTCCAATTTGTCCTGAGTATCAATACCCCATATGTGGGAGAAAACTACTGTATGGGCACACGTCGGGGCTCGGAAGGGAAGTAGTGACGTTTTGGAATGCAGACTTTGATGGAATGGTCTGCGGGTGTCATGTTGCCTTTGGAGAGCCCCTAATGTACCTAAACAGTGGAAACCCCCCACAAATGACACCATTTTGTAAACTAGACCCCCCAAGGAACTTATCTAGATGTGTGGTGAGCACTTTGACCCCCCCAGTGCTTCACAGAAGTTTACAACGCCCGGGCGTGAAAATAAAAAATTCGTATTTTTTCCACAAACATGATCTTTTAGTCACCATTTTTTTATTTTCCCAAGGGTACCAGGAGAAATTGGACCCCAAAAGTTGTTGTCCAATTTGTCCTGAGTATGCTGATACCCCATATGTGGGAGAAAACTACTGTATGGGCACACGTCGGGGCTCGGAAGGGAAGTAGTGACGTTTTGGAATGCAGACTTTGATGGAATGGTCTGCGGGTGTCATGTTGCCTTTGGAGAGCCCCTAATGTACCTAAACAGTGGAAACCCCCCACAAATGACACCATTTTGTAAACTAGACCCCCCAAGGAACTTATCTAGATGTGTGGTGAGCACTTTGACCCCCCCAGTGCTTCACAGAAGTTTACAACGCCCGGGCGTGAAAATAAAAAATTCGTATTTTTTCCACAAACATGATCTTTTAGTCACCATTTTTTTATTTTCCCAAGGGTACCAGGAGAAATTGGACCCCAAAAGTTGTTGTCCAATTTGTCCTGAGTACGCTGATTTCCCATATGTGGGAGAAAACTACTGTATGGACACACGTCGGGACTCGGAAGGGAAGCAGTGACGTTTTGGAATGCAGACTTTGATGGAATGGTCTGCGGGTGTCATGTGCGTTTGGAGAGCCCCTGATGTACCTAAACTATTGAAACTCCCCACAAGTGACCCCATTTTGGACACTAGACCCCCCACGGAACTTTTCTAGATGTGTGGTGAGCACTTTGAACCCCCAAGTGCTTCACAGAAGTTTATAACGCTCGGACGTGAAAATAAAAAAATCATTTTTTTCCACAAAAATGATATTTTTGCCCCCAATTTTTTATTTTCCTAAGGGTAACAGGAGAAATTGGACCCCAAAAATTGTTTTGCAATTTGTCCTGAGTAGGCTGATACCCTACATGTGGGGGTAAAACACTGTTTGGGCGCATAGCAGAGCTTGGAAGGGAAGGAGCACCATTTGACTTTTTCAACTCAGAATTGGCTGGAATTGAGATCAGACGCCATGTTGCATTTGGAGAGCCCCTGATGTGCCCAAACAGTGGAAACCCCCAATTCTAACTCCAACCCGAACCCCAACACGCCCCTAACCCTAGCCCTAACCCTAGCCCTAGCCCTAACCCTAGCCCTAACCCTACCCCAACACACCCCTAGCCCTAACCCTAATGGAAAAATGGAAATAAATACATTTTTTTTATTTTATTATTTTTCCCTAACTAAGGGGGTGATAACGGGGGGTTTGATTTACTATTTATGGCGGTTTTTATGTTTGGCGGCTGTCGCACGCTAAAAGACGCTTTTTATTGTAAAAATAGTTTTTGCATCACCACATATTGAGAGCTAGAATTTTTCCGTATTTTGACCCACCGAGTCATGTGAGGTCTTATTTTTTGCGGGACGAGTTGACGTTTTTATTGGTACCATTTTCGGGCACGTGAAATTTTTTGATCGCTTTTTATTCCGATTTTTGTGACGCAGAATGAACAAAAACCAGCGTTTCATGAATTTCTTTTGGGGGGGGTGCGTTTACACCGTTCCGCGTGCGGTAAAATTGATAAAGCGGTTTTATTCTTCGGGTCAGTACGGTTACAGCGATACCTCATTTAGGTCGTTTTTTTATGTTTTTGTCGGTTTTATGCAATGAAAACTATTTTATATAAAAAATAATTATTTTTGCATCGCTTTATTCTGCGAGTTATAACTTTTTTATTTTTTCACTGATGATGCTGTATGGCGGCTTGTTTTTTGCGGGACAAGATGACGTTTTCAGCGGTACCATGGATATTTATATGCGTCTTTTTGATCGCGCGTTATTGCACTTTTTGTTTGGCGGTATGATAATAAATCATTATTTTTTGCTTCGTTTTTTATTTTTGTTTTTTAAGGGGTTCGCTAAAGGGGTTAACTATTGGGACAGTTTTATAGGGCAGGTCGTTACGGACGCGGCGATACCTAATATGTGTACTTTTATTGTTTTTTTTTTTATTATTTTCAAAAAATGAATTTATTGGGGAATATTTTTTTTTTTTTTTACTAATTTATTTGGCGATTTTTTTAAATTTATTTTTACACTTTTTTTTAATTTTTTTTTTACTTTATTACATAGTCCCAGGTGGGACATCACTGTCCTGTGACAGATCGCTGATCTGTCACATCACAGATCACTGTGACAGATCAGCAATCTGTCACAGGCAGTGCACAAGGCTTCCTCATGCCTGCGCTTTGCAGGCACTGAGGAAGCCAGCTTCCCCAGGCCCCCGAAGGCCCCCGTCGCCATCTTGGATTCGGGGGCCTGGAGGAAAGGAGCCCCCCGCAGCAGCGCTGCACATTGCGCTGCCGTGGGGGGCTCAGGGAAGCACGGAGGGAGCCCCCTCCCTGCCGATGCTTCCCTTTAACCCCCGGTACACCGCGATCATGTTTGATCGCGGTGTGCAAGGGGTTAACGTGTCGGGGGCGGTCCGTGACCGCCCCTGACACATTGTGCCGGGTGTCAGCTGTGATAATCAGCTGACACCCGGCCGCGATCAGCGGCGCTCACCACGTGGGCGCCGCTGATCGCGGTAGACGTACTATCCCGTCCCCGGTCATACGGGCCCGGGTACCGTGGACGGGATAGTACGTCTCATGTCAGGAAGGGGTTAATGTAGAGGGAACCGCCTTACAGGCTTTTGAGGGATTGAAGCGCGCCCTTACGGCAGCTGCTGCATTGGTTAACCCTGACCCTTCCCAGCCTTTTTACATTCAGACTCACACTGGTGATATCTCTATTTCTTCGGTGCTTCTACAAAAATGGCCCAAAGAAAGCCCAGAAGTGTCTAGTCAGTTGTATGCCTTAGGTTATTACTCTAGGTTGCTTACTCCCGTGGAAAAAGGATTCACTCAGTGCATGAAGCACCTACTGGGCGTGCACTGGACTATGAATCAAGTGAGACATATAGTGGGATTTGCTCCTTTAAGTTTACAAACCACGCATGTCACTTTAAAAACTCTGCTGCAGAAATTCTTAAACAAATTGAGCAACGGGGTAAAGAATTCCCAAAATTATGGTCCTTCTGAAAAAATTAAAGGACACCAGAGGTTGATTCCTGACCCCCACATCCTTGGCAATGCATATGTAGATCACGTGGCCAAGGAGGCTGCACTCACAGGCGATGACAAATATCCTCAAGAAGTCATCGCTGCAGTCACTGAGAAACCCAGAGAGCCCCCCCTTATTGTTTCTTCTCTTCAAGATCTCGTAAAGGCACAGGAGAAGGATGGAGACTCATCTCTGTTCAATTCCCTTGAGTCCCTGCCCATTGAGGGGGAGTGCTTGTACTACAAACGGGTTAATGATAGACTTGTGCCTTATATCCCGACTACAATGATTAAGTCTTGGCTCAAATTTTCAAGCTAAAAAGGTGATTAAAATGGTTCATATCAATCAGTGTAGACTTCTTAATTATTTTACTGAGATTTCTGGTAAGGACTGATACTGCACTCTTTTTTCTATTTTTCTCCAGGTCCGCTGAAGATTTTCATATTCGACTCCTGGGACCATGAACCTATTGGATGATCAGGAGAAGATGTTTCACACTATACAGTGGGACTCTGATAGTGTGAGAGGGGGAGAAGATCAGGAAAATCCGGAAGACAAAGAATGAGAAGAAAAAGACCAAAAGACTTGACTATTGTGAAGACAAAGAATGAGAAGAAAAAGACCAAAAGACTTGACTATTGTGCAACTTATTTTTTTTGGGACTATTTGAATTATTTTTTTATTATGTGTTTGTGCTATTTTTAGGGACTTTTGCCTTACACACACGTGCATAAAGTGCTGAATTACCTCAATATTCTTATTTTCAGTAATTCACCCATGAATATTACAGTCCTGTATGTTGTACTCTGGATAGAGTACAAGAGGGGGACTTGTAAGAGAATGGTCAGCCATAATATACTGAGCGGCCATGTTGTCTCTAGCAGCCATTTTGTTGAAAGTTGTAAAGGAATCTACTTCTACAAAAGAACTAATAGATGGAGGATGGCAAAATGAGATCATGTCTCCTAGCAACCTCAGCCGATGTGCGTAGAGGAAGATTGGATCAATCAATAGGATCACAGGTCACCAAATATATGGCCAGTATGCTTATACGTGATAGTGTGGTAGCGAAGTGTAGAGTAGTTAAAATGTCAGAATGTAAGAATTTATGGACATAGATTGGAGACAATGATAAGATTTTAGGACAGTAGCCATAGATACCAATGACTTATGGGTTTTAGTGTTGCTTGAAGAAATGTTAATTAATATCTTCATATTATGTCATTATATTCTCTTTTCTAAACCACGTTTCTGTAGATTACCATGAAAACTCCTTAGAATTATAATGTTAACGCCCTCTGCGGCAAAATGCAGCTTTCTTTGTTCTGATAATGTATAAGAAGCCCCTGTTACTGTCGATCGGGGCCATTCCATCGCCATCATGCCACTGTGCCTCACCATGGCCAGGGCACAGAGCCTTATCATCGCCAGACTTCCTAGCGAATCTCTGCCTGTCTGTATTCCTGTTTTTGCCCGCATATTCCAACTCCTCTGTTATTCTGTATCTGTTTTGCCGTGTATCTCCGAATAAACCTTCAACCTCAGCTTGATAAGAGATCGTCTGTGGAACTTCTTCCCGACTCTTCCAGCTCTCAGTAGAACTTTTTCTTACAGAGTGTAGCCCGCTCCTTTATAGGATAATGGGCTTGGGTATTGTGCTTACCAATATTAATAAAATTAGCATGGTTTCGATATGAGGTAGGGTCGGGGTTGAGGTTGGGGGATAGTGGACCAGGGTTGGGGGAGAGATCCCCCGAAATCAGTAGAAGTAGCAAGATGAAGAGCAAGTAGCTATTGGAATTGTAAGAAGTTTTTTTCTGCGAGGTGTTTGGGCAAGATGGGCTGAGGTTTTTCTGGAAGGTGAAAAGTGCATGAGAGCTGCACATGGGAGAGAGAAGTATAGAAGGGCTGATGTGTATGAGTTGCGATGGAGGGGGGATGGCAAGAGAACACAGAAGGATACAAATAAACCAAATTGTTAATGGGGAGAACCAAGTGTGGGTTACATGACTCCTGCCCTGACTACCTGCTATGGAATAACTGCTTTTGCTTGATGCTTAGCTAATGCGATGCTCTGCTGAATGCGTGTACCCCACAGAATGTTTCTAAATTTATAGGTCCCAATACAGGGACAAGAGAGAGGGATTGTGGGAGCTGTTTGTTATAAATTAGCAACAGCTGCTCAACACATCCTGGTGTGGAATAGATGATCAAAGATGCCAGTCCTGATTCCATCTCTATGCTATGGCACCTCTCCCAAGAAAACATCTACAGTGACCCCCACCCATGCATATACAAGAGTAAGTACTGAGAACAATGTAATGAGGCATTCCGAATTATACTAGAAAATAAATTGTCACACAACAATTCCATGGAGGTGTGGTCGGGCATGAAGCAATTAACTTGTTTTAAGGCAAGTCCGGAGCATGGGGAAGTCCATCTGCCCATGGCTAATGAAATGAACAAGTTTTTCAACAGAATGAGGGATGGAGCAGGGGAACGATCGGCAGCATTGACTTTGGGGGATAAACTGCTTTATCTGTCTCCTCAAATGATGTGAGGAAACAGTTTAGTAAACTAGTCATTGGCAAAGCAGCTGGGCCTGATGGCCTTAGTTCACGTGTTCTTAGAGCATGCGCAAACCAATTGTGTACTGTCTTCCAACTCGTGCTTAACAGGAACCTACAATTACAGAGAGTACCAATGCTGTGGAAGACCACCAGCCTAGTGACGGTTCCCAAGATCACATTTCCGACTTCCCTACACTACTATCATCCAGTATCCTTAACATCGCATGCTATGAAGTCGCTGGAGAGAATAGTACTTGCCTACTTGTGCCTGAGGGTGAGGGCCTACACTGACCCCCTACAGTTTGCGTACCAGCAGAGGTGGGGGGTGGATGATGCGGTAGTGTCTCTGCTACATACAGAACATTCATTCTGGGACAAAGAAGGAACTGCAGTGTGCGCCATGTTGTTTGACTTCTCAAGTGCTTTCAATACCTTACAGCCGCCCTTACTACGAAATAAGTTGACTGATATGGCAGTAGATGAGGGGATTGTGAATTGGATAAGTGACTTCCTGACGGACAGACCGCACTTTGTAAGGAAAGGGGAGGTGGTATGTGGCAGTGTACAGAGTAGTGTTGGAGCTCCTCAGGGTACAGTGCTGTTGCCCTTCCTCTTCACATTGTATACAGCTGACTTTCAGTATAAATCAGATCTCTGTCACCTCCAAAAATTCTCAGATGACTCAGTGATTCTAGGGGGCATTGTGGGGGACCGGGGGGAGGAGGAATATAGAAGAGGTGGTTTCTGACTTTGTGGATTAGTGCCAGACTAACTGTCTAGAACTAAATGTGAAGAAAACCAAGGAGATGGTGGTGAGTTATAGAAGGAAAAAGGATGATTACTTACCGATCACTATTGCTGGCCAGGAGGTGGAGATGGTTGAGAGCTACAAATGTTTGGGGGTTCACCTTGACAGCAAACTCGATTGGAGGTATCATACGGAGAAGGCTTACAAGAAGGGGAAGAGCAGACTGTACTTTATACGGAAGCTCAGGTCTTTCAATGTGTGCAGTAAAATGCTCAAATTGTTTTACCAGTCTGTTGTGGCAAGCACCATCTTTTTTGCTATCATTTGCCGGGGCAGTAGTGTGTGAGTAGCTGATGCTAATAAACTCAACAAACTTATCAAGAAGGGCAAGCACGCATGTTGGCCTCCATCTTGACTCTTTTGAGGTGGTAGTGGAAAATAGGATTCAGAAGAAGTGTAGGGCTATAATGAACAATAATACACACCCACTATACGGGCTGTTCTTGAAGCAGAGCACATTAAGCAGCTCTCTAATCCTACTAAGGCGCAAGAAGGAGAAATTCAGGAAATCGTTTGTGCCTACTGCTATGGGGATATATAACAATTTCCTAAGGGTGAAAGATGACAATGACCTATGGCTGGTGCACTAATAGCAATGTTCAGAGATTTAAGTACCTGCACTTACACAAATTTGTTTGTTACGTAATGTGGTTAGTCATGTGGAAGATCTGTGTCTAGGAATTACTTTATGTAATGCTGTTTGCAATGTTGTAATGTTTGGAATGCTGATTGTAACACCATAATTTTCCTCGAGATCAATAAAGTGCATTACATCGTATCTTAACAGATGAATTATAACAAAGGAGTTCAATGAAATGATTACCAGTACAAAATGCTTGCTGACACATAGAACAGAGTAAACACATGCAAGATGGATCGTCAGTGCAGGAGTTGAATGAAATTATTACCATTACACTTTAGACTAAAGTTACATGAAAGCACTGATTTCGGGGGGTTTGAGCGACTGTATAATGTATTTAGGGGCCTCCCAACAGATGATGTCAGGGCAGAGAAGGATCTGGCATCCTGAATTTCAGAGGATAATCCGTTTGTTCTTCCTGTAGATAATCCTCCGCTAGAGGAGTCTGGAGGCGACTCTCTCATACAGACCACAGGAAAGCTGGAATATTTGTGTGTATGGGGGAGTTGGGAGAGATAGCCGTCTGCCAAATGACCGTTCAGCCAACACTTATCTCATGTATATGGGGCCGTTAGTATTACACTGACAGGCAGTGATGGTACATGGCACTACAGTAGTACAGTGCATCACCGGAGCCATCTGAGACTTGTATGTTGTATGATCGCACTGATAAGAGTTGTTTAAAAAAAAAGGATTAAACGTGAAAAAAGCAGTTTTAGTAACAAGAAATATCTTTCACTATATTGAAAACAGTAACTGCACAATGTTAGCTACGTCACGTCCATAACAATTCTATCATATTCTATTATCCTGTACACGGTGTAGATAGAAATAACAGCAATAGCTGGAATTGGACCCCCAAAGGATAAAATAAATATATATATAGTAGGGGTTGTATTAACTCAGGTGCAACGGGAGGACAACAGGAGGCACGTTCCTTTAAACGTTAATGTGGGTTTATTGCTTCATAAATCCCAGAAGCACAAACAGAAAACAAACAGCCTTTAGATCAGGCAAAACAAAGTGTGTGCCTGATCGTGTGGGCACACACGATGGGATAATGTCCAGTACTTTAGGCTCTGTCTGGAGCCAAACACACAGGAGGCCTTCTCCCTCCCAACACACAGATCATGTGCCAAACAGCATCCATTATATAGGCTGTAATCACACCTAGAAGCGAGGTATGTGGGTAGCCAGACCTACCTGTCTCTCATAGCTACCCGCAGCCCAGACCCAGGTGTGACAAATGAACCTCTTAGTGCTTTCATGCACTAGAGAAACAATCTGGGCTACATCACAGAGGACAAGCCATGTCTGCAACACATACCTCCCATCGACTATGTGACCCTTAGCAACACTAATATTATATATATATATATATATATATATATATATATATATATAGTGAAGTCATATCTCCTGACTCTGCAGACCGCATGCTGCTGTTGTACTTAGCAGGCCCGGACCAGATGGTTTGGAGATGAATGAGGGAGACCAAAAGTTCAAAAATAAACTTTCCTTTACTTAACAAGAACTTGATGAGAAGTATATACATCAAATAGGAAGCAATACACTTTATGAATGCTTCTTCTGCAGTGTCAGGAACATTCCGGTTACATGTGGCGGTACATAACTTTTGTTATAAGCCAAATAGTCCATCAAACCTGAGCTAAGGACCTCGCCCTTATGTTTCCACCATTCTCTTTGCCGGCAATCCAGATTCTCACTGCCATTTTATCTTTGCTTTCCTTCAGAATGTACTATCTGATGTCTCCCTCCTGGCACACAACACCATATCAATTCAGGACTGTAACCAGCTAGACTAAAGGTCTGTATTTCTCACTTATTTATCCCTATCTGACTCATCACAAGGAATTCGCTCTCCTGTGTGCCCACGTGGCTCAGTATGAGCACCCCCTCACAGTATGATGGCACCCCACACAGTATGACCTTCCAAAAAATATATATAGGGTGAAACTAGAACCGAATATAAATCAATTCGGATGCAAAAACCTTGCATGGAAAACGAAGCATGAATTAAAAGGAGAAAAAGACCAAGCAATAAATGGCATGCACATCTGAATGAATTTCAAATATATAAATCAGAATTTATTTGGAAACACAAGGCACACAATATATCAAAAAATCATTTAAAAACAACACATGTACAATATCAAATCACACCACCCCTGAACCAAAATTCATGTATAACAATACCAAAGTCTCCTTATATAATATAATACCGGTATATGAGAATCCTGTGTGTGAAACCACACTCAAAAAATCAAGCAATAATCACAATAGGGTCAAAGCATTGAAAACTACATACACATATAAAAGTGTCTAGATCAAGCTGAAGTGAACATGGTAAACCCCTACATGAATAGAAGCCATAAATATCAAAGCCGGGACAAAATAGTAGCCCATATCTGCTGTAAAGAAGGTGAAGTAAGGGTACCATATAAATGCACCCTATCCAAAGAAGATGAAAACAGGATGAAAGGTCATGGCCCTGATTATAGTTACCAAGCTGGCTTAAGGAGAAAATGGGAACAAGCCAAAATAGGCTGAAGGTCCACAAGGAATGGTCCCACACAGTATGACGACCCCTACTGCACCTCACACAGTATTACGGCCACCACAACCTGCTACAGAAAATAAGGACCCCCAGTCAGTATGGAGGCATTTATTATTATTATTATTATTATGCATTTATATAGCGCCATTTATTCCATGGCGCTTTACATGTGAAAAGGGGAAATATAGACAAGTATAGTAAACATGTGTAAGACAAGGGACACACAAGTACATAAGGAGAGGGGACCCTGCCCGCAAGGGCTCACAGTCTACAGGGATGGGTGAGGATACAGTAGGAGAGGGTAGAGCAGGTCATGCTGTGGTTCAGTAGACCGAGGATCATTGCAGGCTGTAGGCTTGTCGGAACAGGTGGGTCTTCAGGTTCTTCTTGAAGGTTTCCGTTGATGGTGAGAGAGTCTGATGTGTTGCGGCAGGGAGTTCCAGAGTATGGGGGAAGCACGGGAGAAGTCTTGTGTGCGTTTGTGGGAAGAAGAGATAAGGGGGGAGTAGAGAAGGAGATCTTGAGATGATCGAAGGTTGCGTGTGGGTAGGTATCTAGAGACCATGTCACAGATGTATGGAGGAGACAGGTTGTGGATGGCTTTGTATGTCATGGTTAGGGTTTTGAATTGGAGCCTCTGGGCGATAGGAAGCCAGTGAAGGGCCTGGCATAGGGGGGAGGCTGGGGAATAGCGGGGAGACAGGTGGATTAGTCAGGCAGCAGAGTGTAGGATGGACTGGAGCGGAGCCAGAGTGCTGAAGCGGAGGCCAGAGAGTAGGAGGTTGCAGTAGTCGAGGCGGGAGATAAGAGCATGCACTAGTGTTTTTGTGGCTTCATGGTTGAGGAATGAGCGGATCCGGGAAATATTTTTGAGTTTGAGGCGGCAGGAGGAGGCGAGGGCTTGGATATGTGGTTTGAAAGAGAGCACAAAGTCGAGGATCACCCCAAGGCACCGAGCGTACGGGACTGGGGAAAGAGAGCAGCCGTTGACATTGATGGATAGGTCTGGTGGAGGGGTAGAATGAGATGGGGGAAAGATGATGAATTCTGTTTTGTCCATGTTCAGTTTGAGAAAGCGAGCAGAGAAGAAGGCTGAGATAGCAGACAGACATTGTGGGATTTCAGTCAGTAAGGAGGCGAGGTCGGGTCCAGATAGGTAGATCTTTGTGTCATCGGCATAGAGGTGATACTGCAAACCGTGAGATTCTATGAGCTGTCCCAAGCCGAAGGTATAGATGGAGAATAGTAGGGGTCCTAGGACAGAGCCTTGGGGAACACCGACAGACAGGGGACGAGGTGAGGAGGTGGTGTGTGAGAGGGAGACACTAAATGTTCGGTCTGTTAGGTATGATGAGATCCAGGATAGGGCCAGGTCTGTGATGCCAAGAGATGAGAGAGTCTGTAGCAGGAGGGAATGGTCTATGGTGTCGAAGGCAGAGGACAGGTCCAGGAGAAGGAGGACAGAGTAGTGTCGCTTGCTCTTGGCAGTTAGTAAGTCGTTAGTGACTTTAGTTAGGGCAGTTTCAGTTGAGTGATGCGGTCGGAAGCCAGATTGTAACCGGTCAAAGAGGGAACAGGAGGAGAGGTGGGAGGACAGTTCAAGATATACATGCTGTTCCAGTAGCTTTGAGGCGTAAGGGAGAAGAGATATTGGGCGATAGTTAGACACAGAGGATGGATCAAGGGAGGGCTTTTTGAGGATGGGTGTAACTGAGGCATGTTTGAAGGATGAGGGAAAGACACCACAATTTACAGTCCACCACAACCCGTTACTCAGTATAATGACCCCTACCAGCCTAAAATTCAATAAGAGAGTCCCAACAGCTCTTCTCTTAATATGATGCCCCCACAATTCCTGATATTTAAAAAAAAAAAACACACACTACTCACCCAACCCTGTTCCCAAGGTGAACTGCTCCAGTGTGTGCAGTGTGAGTACTGAGGCTCCATACTACAGGTGTGATGTAGGGACTAGTGATGACTTGTTGGTCGGGTGTCCTCCGAGTATTTTGGCGTGCTCGGAAATTTAGTTTCTGTACCCTCAGCTGCATGACTTATGGCTGCTGGACAGCCTGAATACACGTGGGAATTCCCTAACAAACAGGCATTCCTCACATGTATTCAGCCTGTCCAGCAGCCATAAATCATGCAGCTACATTGACAGAAACTAAATCTCTGAGCATGCTAAAATACTCGGTGGACACTCGAGCAACGAGTATACTCACTCATCACTAGTAGTGACATCATTGTGCTAGTAGTGCACGTAGTATCAGCATGGTGTAACATAAGAAGAACAAATCCTCAGGGCTGTGCGGCATTTGTACAAAAAGACTGCTATCCACCGTCCAGACAGAACCCTATGGAATCAATGGGAAGAGGGAGAGTTTCAGGAAGAAAGTCTAGATGGTACATCAGGTCAGGTGACCTTCATGATGCAGTTTACAATTATTATAAAGGCATTATCCACAAAGCCAGAACAGATCTGGCGCCACGTAAAAAAAACGAGTGCCAGTTTAGAATCCGAGGTACCAGGCCATGGTAAAGTGCACGAGGCACCTGGTTGTGGTGGCAGATCCCAGGTGGCACCAGACGAGTCCCAGAGTCCAGACTACGCCAGCCAAGGCCTGAGAACCAAACCTGCACTAGTCAAGACCTGGAATCCAGACTATGCCTGTCAAGGCCTGAGAACCTGACCTGCACCGGTCAAGACTCAGAGTACTCACTACGCTAGGCAAGATCAGAGTCCCAGGTCTTATTATTTCTGGTACAGGAGATGGATGTGCCAGTGATCTGTGAGTAGATTCCGCTCAGCAGTATACACCTGCAGTGAAGAGCAGGAGGCATGAGTGAGCTGGGCCATTGCTTCCAGCACTGACGTCAGTACAGGTGTTGGTCCAGGGGAGTACAACTGACAAAGTGAAAGCTGGTTGAAGTGAAGGCGGCCCAGCAAGCCTTGATATAACTTGTTTTAGGAGGACTTTGGCCAAACAGGAAAAGGTGGAGACCCCGCTATGGCCTGTGTTCGCAGAAGAGACAGTGTTGTCGACTATATGTGTCAAGAAAATCACCGGTGTCAGTAGGTAAAGTAACATTTGGTTAGAGGTTACTATTACAGTGAGAGTGAGCCTGAGAATTACATTGTACGCATATATCTGATATTGTAGATTTCACCTCGTAATCATCCTGTTTTGCATTATTCACTGTTGCCATAGGGATCACAATTCCCATTTTCAGGGGAAATAATTATATTTATCACTTCCAGGTTTTGTCTGTGTGTTGTATCCGGTCACCTGCTTACAGGGGCATAATGCGGTCATTACACTGTGTGGGGGCATCATATATACTGCATAAGGGGCATAATGGGGGCATTACACTGTGTGGGGGCATCATATATACTGCATAAGGGGCATAATGGGGGCATTACACTGTGTAGGGGGCATCATATATACTGAATAAGGGGCATAATGGGGGCATTACACTGTGTGGGGGCATCATATATACTGCATAAGGGGCATAATGAGGGCATTACACTGTGTGGGGGCATCATATATACTGTATAAGGGGCATAATGGGGGCATTACACTGTGTGGGGGGCATCATATATACTGCATAAGGGGCATAATGAGGGCATTACACTGTGTGGGGGCATCATATATACTGTATAAGGGGCATAATGGGGGCATTACACTGTGTGGGGGCATCATATATACTGCATAAGGGACATAATGGGGGCATTACACTGTGTGGGGGCATCATATATACTGCATAAGGGGCATAATGGGGGCATTACACTGTGTGGGGGGCATCATATATACTGCATAAGAGGCATAATGGGGGCATTATAATGTGTGGAGGCATCATATATACTGAATAAGGGGCATTACACTGTGTGGGGCATATATACTGAATAAGGGGCATAATGGGGGCATTACACTGTGTGGGGGGCATCATATATACTGCATAAGGGGCATAATAGAGGCATTACACTGTGTTGGGGTGCATCATATATACTGCATAAGAGGCATAATGGGGGCATTATACTGTGTGGAGGCATCATATATACTGCAAAAGGGGCATAGTGGAGACATTACACTGTGTGTGGGGCATATCTACTGAATAAGGGGCATAATGGGGGCATTAAACTGTGTGGGGGCATCATATATACTGCATAAGGGGCATAATAGAGGCATTACACTGTGTGGGGGTGCATCATATATACTGCATAAGAGGCATAGTGGAGACATTACACTGTGTGTGGGGCATATATACTGAATAAGGGGCATAATGGGGGCATTACACTGTGTGGGGGCATCATATATACTGCATAAGGGGCATAATGGGGGCATTACACTGTGTGGGGGCATCATATATACTGCATAAGGGGCATAATGGAAGCATTACACTGTGTGGGGGTGCATCATATATACTGCATAAGAGGCATAATGGGGGCATTATACTGTGTGGGGGCATCATATATACTGCATGAGGGGCATTATGGCGGCATTACACTGTGTGGGGGGCATCATATATACTGAATAAGGGGCATAATGGAGGCATTATACTGTGTGGGGGCATCATATATACTGCATAAGGGGCAAAATGGGGGCATTACACTGTGTGGGGGCATCATATATCCTGCATAAGGGGCATAATGGGGGCATTACACTGTGTGGGGGCATCATATATACTGCATAAGGGGCATAATGGGGGCATTACTCTGTGTGGGGGGCATCATATATACTGAATAAGGGACATAATGGGGGCATTACACTGTGTGGAGGCATCTTATATACTGAATAAGGGGCATAATGGGGGCATTACACTGTGTGGGGGGCATCATATATACTGAATAAGGGGCAAAATGGGGGTATTACACTGTGTGGGGGCATCATATATCCTGCATAAGGGGCATAATGGGGGCATTACACTGTGTGGAGGCATCATATATACTGCATAAGGGGCATAATGGGGGAATTACACTGTGTGGGGCCATCATATATACTGAATAAGGGGCATAATGGGGGCATTAAACTGTGTGGGGGCATCATATATACTGATTAAGGGGCATAATGGGGGTATTACACTGTGTGGGGGCATCATATATACTGCATAAGGGGCATAACGGGGGCATTACACTGTGTAGGTGCATCATATATACTGCATAAGGGGCATAATGGGGGCATTACACTGTGTGGGGGCATCATATATACTGCATAAGGGGCATAATGGGGGCATTGCACTGTGTGGGGGCTTCATATATACTGCATAAGGGGCAAAATGGGGGCATTACACTGTGTGGGGGTGTCACGGGGTCCTTCTCTGGTATCACACAATCAACAGAGCAAGCGAAGAGTGAACAATTCCAAGACCTTTATTCAGGCAAAAATACGAAAAGGTCCATATTCAGTCCACCACACAAAGAATAAGATAGTCCGAAATAAGAATGCAGTCCAGTATCAGGATAAAATGTCCAGGGAAACGAGATTCCACAGCTCTAGCATCCAGAGGATAAAAGTGGGTCCTTCTCTCTGAAATGCAGCCTTTTCACCATCATGTCTATACCGGAACTGACTTGTCCAGCTGCCGTTCTTCCCCCCACCCCCTTCCTTGTCCAGGGGTAGTCAAACAAGTTGCCTCCCAGAAGAGAACAAAGGGCCTTAGGGATTAATGCACTACAGGGGGTCATCAAGAGACAGATACAGTGAGGCTGTAGAGTGTAGACTTACAATGTAATAAGAAAAACACTATGAAAATAACTGGAATTGTTAAAAATAGGAATATACAAAAAATGACATCCACATAACATATCACACCATCACAACCTCTCCCCCCCCCCATAATAAGTGAGCATGCCATGAGGTCTACACAGACCTCTGGCCTGCTCACTTTAGTCCACATTGCTCAGTTATTTATAATTCCTTGTACAGTGGCAGGGGTAGGTCGGCCTGGGGAGCCTATGGTTCTTCTTGTCGAGACAGTCCTTCGGCGTTCTGGTGTTGGCTTCCTTGCTTGTATTGGATGGAGAAGCTGTAGGGTTGTAAGGACAAGCTCCACCGCAGCAAATCTTCCATTGTCCCCTGATACGCGATTCAGCCATGTGAGGGGGTTGTGGTCTGTAACAATTGTAAAGTCCCTGCCATACAAGTAGGACTGCAATTTTTTTAGCGCCCATACGATGGCAAGGCACTCCTTTTCAATAGTGGCATAGGCAACTTCCCGATCCAGTAGTTTCCGACTGGCAAAAGCAACAGGATGTTCTTCTCCGGCGGCGTTCACTTGGCTAAGTACTGCCCCAATCCCAAAGGTGGATGCATCTGTCTGCACGAGGAACCTGTGTTTATAATCCGGGGCAGCTAAGACAGCAGCAGTGACGAGGGCAGTCTTTAATGCTGAAAAGGCATCCTCGCATGCCGTCGTCCACGTCACATTCCTAGGCATGTTCTTGCGGGTCAGGTCGGTTAGGGGCTTGGCCAAGGTGCTGAAATTAGAAACAAATTTGCGATAGTAACCAGCAGTTCCTAAAAACGCAAGTACCTGCTTTTTAGTCTGGGGTCTACACCAGCTGCTAATGGCTTCCACCTTGGCAGGCTCAGGCCTTAGTGTCCCACCCCCTACTCTATGCCCGAGGTACTGCACCTCAGCCATCCCTATTTGGCACTTATCAGGGCGAATGGTCAGTCCTGCAGTAAGGATACAGTCCAGCACTATGCCCAAGTGTTTAAGATGTTCCTCCCAGGTTGTGCTAAAAATGGCGATGTCGTCTAAGTAAGCACAGGCAAAGTCCTGACATTGTTGTAACAGTCGATCCACCAGTCTCTGGAAAGTAGCGGGGGCAGTTTAAATCCCAAAGGGCATTCCCAGGAACTCATAAAGCCCAAATGGAGTAATGAAGGCTGAGCGTTCCCGAGCGTCCTCCGTTAGGGGTATCTGCCAGTACCCCTTGCTCAAGTCTAACGTGGTCACAAATTGGGCACTGGCCAGACGATCCAATAGGTCATCAATCCTGGGCATGGGATAAGCATCACTCTTGGTGGCATCATTTAGTTGTCTGTAATCAACGCAGAATCGTGTTGTACCATCCTTCTTGGGGACCAGGACGACAGAAGAGGCCCAAGAACTGTGAGATGGCTGAATAACTCCCAGTTGTTTCATCTCCTCCAGTTCCTTCTTTATCATGTCTTGAACAGCCTCTGGAACCCGGTAGGCAGCCTGCTGGATGGGGTGTTGTCCAGGGGTTTCCACATGGTGACTGGTGAGAGTAGTCTTCCCCGGCTTTGAGGAGAAAGCAGCAGCCCTCGGCCTTAGTACGGCGACAATATCGTCCTTTTGTATATCCGATAAATGGGAGCCCAGGGGCACTTGTTCCAGTGATCCTCCCGCTTGGGCAACCTGGAGGAGATCTGGGAGATACTCGGCGGCATCACTAGGGGGGTGGCAGACAGCTAGAACAGGAAGAGATCGGTCGTGGTAGTCTTTCAGCATGTTAATGTGGACGGTTTTCTGTCATTGACCAATAGAGTCCAGGGCAATAACATAGTTAGTGTCATTAATTTTCTTGACAACCTGGTAAGGGCCTTCCCACACTGCTTGAAGCTTGTTGGCAGGGGAAGCAGTAATCATGAGCACTTGCTGTCCTTCCATAAATTCCCGGTTCCTGGCATTACGGTCATACCAGGTTTTTTGTCTGGACTGGGCCATTCGCTGATGTTTTTTAGCGAAGGTAGCTAGCTGGGCGAGACGGTCTCTGAGCTCTAGAACATAGGGAACGATGGGCATTCCGGTATCTGAGATGTCTTCCTCCAAATGTTCTTTCAGAAGAGTGAGAGGCCCACGGACCTTCCGGCTAAACAGTAGTTCGAAGGGAGAGAACCCTGTGGACTCTAGGGGAACCTCCCGATAGGCGAAGAGGAGATGTGGCAGGTACTTTTCCCAGTCTTTTTCAACGTCAACAAAAGCCCTCAGCATATTTTTTTAGGGTTCCATTAAAGCGTTCACATAGTCCGTTGGTCTGCGGGTGGTATGGGGTGGTGCGAATGGCTTGAACACCACAGGTATGCCATAGGGACTGGACCAGATCTGACATGAACTGAGTGCCTTGATCCGGCAATATTTCACTAGGAAACCCTACCCAGGTAAAGATGGTAACAAGGGCCTCGGCTACATTTACTGCTGTAATACTGGACAGGGCCACAGCTTCAGGATACCTAGTGGCATAGTCCACCACGGTCAGGATATATTTTTTCCCCGACCTGCTGGGGTGGGCCAGAGGACCTATGTCGACGGCTACACGTTGAAATGGTTCCTCAATTATGGGCAGGGATTGCAGGGGTACCTTATGTCGAGCTCCTGGATGCCGCATTCGCTGGCACACATAACAGGTGCGGCAATAATGGGCTACCGACTGCGAGACGCCCGGCCAGTAAAAACTTTGGGTGAGTCTCTTTTCAGTCCTTTTTCTCCCTTGATGCCCAGCCAAGGGGATAACATGGGCCAGTTGCAGTAGCTGTGCCCTGTACTTCTGAGGGACAATGAGTTGCCTGGTCGTTGCGTCAGGGTTGCCCGGGTCACTGCTCTTTGTTACACGATAATACAGTCCGTTTTCTCGAGTGAAGCCATCCCCATTATCTCCCATGTGCCCAGTTTCTGCCTTTCGCCTAAGGGCTGCTAAGGTAGTGTCACCCTCTGTTTCTCTCCTAAACTCCTCTCTGTCCAAAGACTGTCCCAATGTAGTAGCAGCGAAAGTATTGCTCACCGACTCAGATGCGGTTCGTGGTGGTTGCTCCCCGGTGGGGTCCGGATGACGTAGTGCTTGAAGGGCCTGTAGTCGGGTGACTGCTCCCACAAATTGGCACTGTAACTCCCCAATGTCGTTCCCAAGGAGGATATCTGCAGGAAGTCCTCCCATAACTCCAATCCAACACAGTTTTTCTCCACAACCATAATCCAAACGCACAGAAGCTCGCTGTATATATTTGCGAGCACCGCCCGCCAGGACAATGGGAATTCCCGGACCCTGGTAAATTGCCTCGGGTCGAACCACACGGGGGTCAGCGATAGTCAAGAATGCCCCCGTGTCTCTAAATCCTGACACTTTGTATCCATCAATAAAGACATCCTGCAGGTGGCGTTGCCATTGCTCTGAGTAGCTAAAGGACAGAGGCCGGAGTCCGTACACTCCAGGAGGGGTATCTATGGTGCCGTGGTCGGTGGTCCACTCTGGTGGGGGTGGTGGTAGCTCTTCCTCAGGTATGGTGGAATGTACAAGATGCACTGGACGAGGTGGGGCTGCGTGGGGCTCCCTCCGAATCTTGGAGGGACAGCCAGACTGCAAATGTCCAGGTTGTCCACACCCATAACACCTCCTCTCTGTGATACCCCCAGGTCGTGGTCGGAACTGTTGGGGCCTAGGATTGTGAGGCGTGATTGTCATCGGCTTGCGACTAGGTGGAAGGGCAGATATAATTGGAGGGGGACGGGGCGTGGGAGCAGGCCGTGGTTCATTGTCCAGAAGCCTCCTCCATTGCGGCCAGATAGTAAGGGCTTCATCGGCCAGGGCTGCAGCTCTATCTACGGTACACGGCATGCGCTCCCGGACCCATTCCCGTACCTCTGCAGGGCACTTGGCAAGAAATTGTTCTATAAGTAACGCCTGTATAACATCTTCCACAGTAAAGGCGGTTTCTGCTTCCAGCCATCTCCGACATGCCTCGGACATCTTATGTGCATACATCCTAAACGATGCCCCCGTGGTGCATGGGAGGTCTCGGAAATTGGCCCTATATGAGTCTGGGGTGATGGCATGGTAATCCAGGATAGTCCGCTTTACAATGTTATAATCCCGATTCCGCAGTGCATCAATGGTTCGGTAAGCCTCCGCCAAGCTTCCGTTCAGGAGCCTCACTAACAAACGCATCCATCTAGAGTGGGGCACCTCCACCACAGAACACTGCTGCTCAAAGTCTTTGAAGAACCCCTCCACATCTCCAGAAGCCTCATCAAATGGCTTAAACTCTGTCCGGGTGATCCGTACAGGCTCCCGGATAGTTGGGGTTACACTCCAAATTGTGTTACTCCCTTTTTCAAGCTCCATTGCTTCTTGTCTCCGCTGTGCCTGGCGGGCAGCCTCCTCCTTGTACTCCTGAGAGACACCGGGGCCCAGAACCGCCATCTCTTCTTCATACCACACCAACCACTGGCTCTTCTGGATGGGGATCCCAGTCTCCAGTGCTCGTCCTTCAGACATCTGGGAGGAGGTGGCCAGGCTAGCGCCCAACAGTAGATCGATTAAGGCCTCTTTAGTCAGTCCCTGGTAGTTCAGGCCCAGGTCTCTGGCTCTCTCCTGTAAACTGCATACAGTTCAATTTCTGTACTCACTCTGTGGGTGGTTCTCCATTGGGTGACGCTCTGTTGATCCCACCGCTGACACCAGTTGTCACGGGGTCCTTCTCTGGTATCACACAATCAACAGAGCAAGCGAAGAGTGAACAATTCCAAGACCTTTATTCAGGCAAAAATACGAAAAGGTCCATATTCAGTCCACCACACAAAGGATAAGATAGTCCAGAATAAGAATGCAGTCCAGTATCAGGATAAAATGTCCAGGGAAACAAGACTCCACAGGTCTAGCATCCAGAGGATAAAAATGGGTCCTTCTCTCTGAAATGCAGCCTTTTCACCATCATGTCTACACCGAAACTGACTTGTCCAGCTGCCGTTCTTCCCCCCACCCCCTTCCTTGTCCAGGGGTAGTCCAACAAGTTGCCTCCCAGAAGAGAACAAAGGGCCTTAGGGATTAATGCACTACAGGGGGTCATCAAGAGACAGATACAGTGAGGCTGTAGACTTACAATGTAATAAGAAAATAACT
Source organism: Dendrobates tinctorius (assembly GCF_039654945.1). NCBI lineage: Eukaryota > Metazoa > Chordata > Amphibia > Anura > Dendrobatidae > Dendrobates > Dendrobates tinctorius. The sequence goes on from NW_027361794.1 coordinate 16,699,817, forward strand.
ATGAAAATAACTGGAATTGTTAAAAATAGGAATATATAAAAAATGACATCCACATATCATATCACACCATCACAGGGGGCATCATATATACTGCATAAGGGGCATAATGGAGGCATTACACTGTGTGGGGGGCATCATATATACTGAATAAGGGGCATAATTGGGGCATTACACTGTGTGGGGGCATCATATATACTGCATAAGGGGCATAATGGGGGCATTATACTGTGTAGGGGCTTCATATATACAGCATAAAGAGCATAATGGGGGCATTACACTGTGTGGGGGCATCATATAATCTGCATAAGGGGCATAATGGGGGCATTATACTGTGTAGGGGTTTCATATATACTGCATAAGGGGCATAATGGGGGCATTACACTGTGTCGGGGCATCACATATACTGAATAAGGGGCATAATGGAGGCATTACACTGTGTGGGGGGCATCATATAAACTGCATAAGGTGCATAATGGGGGCATTACACTGTGTGAGGGCATCATATATACTGCATAAGGGGCATAATGGGGCATTACACTGTGTGGGGGGCATCATATATACTGCTTAAGGGACATAATGCGGGCATTACACTGTGTAGGGGCATCATATATACTGCATAAGGGGCATAATGGGGGCATTACACTGTGTGGGGGGCATCATATATACTGCATAAGGGGAATAATGGGGGCATTACACTGTGTGGGGGGCATCATATAAACTGCATAAGGGGCATAATGGGGGCATTACACTATGTGGGGGGCATCATATATACTGCAAAAGGGGCATAATGGGGGCATTACACTGTGGGGGGGCATCATATATACTGCTTAAGGGGCATAATGGGGGCATTACACTGTGTAGGGGCATCATATATACTGTATAAGGGACATAATGGGGTCATTACACTGTGTGGGGGGTATCATATATACTGCATAAGGGGCATAATGGGGGCATTACACTGTGTGGGGGCATCATAAATACTGAATAAGGGGCATTACACTGTGTGGGGGGCATCATATATACTGCATAAGGGGCATAATGGGGGCATTACACTGTGTGGGGGACATCATATATACTGCATAAGGGGCATAATGGGGGCATTACACTGTGTAGGGGCATCATATATACTGCATAAGGGGCATAATGGGGGCATTATACTATGTGAGGGGCATCATATATACTGCATAAGGGGCATAATGGGGGCATTACACTGTGTGTGGGGCATATATACTGAATAAGGTGCATAATGGAGGCATTACACTCTGTGGGGGCATATATACTGCATAAAAGGCATAATAGGGGCATCATATATACTGCATAAGGGGCATAATGGGGGCATTACACTGTGTGGGGGGCATCATATACACTGCATAAGGGGCATAATGGGGGCATTACACTGTGTGGGGGGCATCATATATACTGCATAAGGGGCATAATGGGGGCATTACACTGTGTGGGGGCATCATAAATACTGCATAAGGGGCATAATAGAGGCATTACACTCTGTGGGGGCATCATATATACTGCATAAAAGGCATAATGGGGGCATTACACTGTGTGGGGGGCATCATATATACTGCATAAGGGGCATAATGGGGGCATAATGGTGGCATTACGCTGTGTGGGGGCATCATATATATACTGCATAAGGGGCATAATGGGGGCATTACACTGTGTGGGGGCACCATATATACAGAATAAGGGGCTTAATGGGGGCATTACACTGTGAGGGGGGCATCATATATACTGCATAAGGGGCATAATGGGGGCATCATATATACTGTATAAGGGGCATAATGGAGGCATTACACTGTGTGGGGGCATCATATATACTGCATAAGGGGCATAATGGGGCATTACGCTGTGTGGGGGCATCATATATACTGCATAAGGGGCATAATGGGGGCATTACACTGTGTGGGGACATCATATATACTGCATAAGGGGCATAATGGGGGCATTACACTGTGAGGGGGCATCATATATACTGCATAAGGGGCATAATGGGGGCATTACACTGTGTGGGGGCATCATATATACTGCATAAGGGGCATAATGGGGCATTACGCTGTGTGGGGGGCATCATATATACTGCATAAGGGGCATAATGGGGGCATTACACTGTGTGGGGGCATCATATATACTGCATAAGGGGCATAATGGAGGCATTACACTGTGTGGGGGGCATCATATATACTGCATAATGGGGGCATTACACTGTGTGGGGGCATCATACATAGTGCATAAAAGGCATAATGGGGGCATTACACTGTGTGGGGGGAATCATATATACTGCATAAGGGGCATAATGGGGGCATTACACTGTGTGGGGGCATCATATATACTGCTTAAGGGGCATAATGGGGGCATTACACTGTGTGGGGGCATCATATATACTGCATAAGGGGAATAATGGGGGCATTACACTGTGTGGGGGCATCATATATACTGCATAAGGGGCATAATGGAGGCATTACACTGTGTGGGGGCATCATATATACTGTATCAGGGGCATTACACTGTGTGGAGGCATCATATATACTGCATAAGGGGCATAATGGGGCATTACACTGTGTGGGGGCATCATATATACTGCATAAGGGGAATAATGGGGGCATTACACTGTGAGGGGGCATCATATATACTGCATAAGGGGCATAATGGGGCATTACACTGTGTGGGGGCATCATATATACTGCACAAGGGGCATAATGGGGGCATTACACTGTGTGGGGGCACCATATATACAGAATAAGGGACTTAATGGGGGCATTACACTGTGAGGGGGGCATCATATATACTGCATAAGGGGCATTACCCTGCGTGGGGGCATCATATATACTGTATAAGGGGCATAATGGAGGCATTACACTGTGTGGGGGCATCATATATACTGCATAAGGGGCATAATGGGGGCATTACAATGTGAGGGGGGCATCATATATACTGCATAAGGGGCATAATGGGGGCATTACACTGTGTGGAGGCATCATATATACTGCATAAGGGGCATAATGGGGGCATTACACTGTGTGGGGGCATCATATATACTGCATAAGGGGCATAATGGGGGCATTATACTGTGTGGGGGGATCATATATACAGCATAAGGGGCATAATGGGGGCATTACACTGTGTGGGGGCATCATATATACTGTATCATGGGCATAATGGGGCATTACGCTGTGTGGGGGCATCATATATACTGCATAAGGGGCATAATGGGGCATTACGCTGTGTGGAGGGCATCATATATACTGCATAAGGGGCATAATGGGGGCATTACACTGTGTGGGGGCATCATATATACTGCATAAGGGGCATAATGGGGGCATTACACTGTGTGGAGGCATCATATATACTGCATAAGGGGAATAATGGGGGCATTACACTGTGTGGGGGCATCATATATACTGCATAAGGGGCATAATGGGGGCATTACACTGTGAGGGGGCATCATATATACTGCATAAGGGGCATAATGGGGCATTACGCTGTGTGGGGGCATCATATATACTGCATAAGGGGCATAATGGGGGCATTACACTGTGTGGGGGCATCATATATACTGCATAAGGGGCAGAATGGGGGCATTACACTGTGTGGGGGCACCATATATACAGAATAAGGGGCTTAATGGGGGCATTACACTGTGAGGGGGGCATCATATATACTGCATAAGGGGCATAATGGGGGCATTACACTGTGTGGGGGCATCATATATACTGCATAAGGGGCAAAATGGGGCATTACGCTGTGTGGGGGCATCATATATACTGCATAAGGGGCATAATGGGCCATTACGCTGTGTGGGGGCATCATATATACTGCATAAGGGGCATAATGGGGGCATTACACTGTGAGGGGGGCATCATATATACTGCATAAGGGGCATTACGCTGTGTGGGGGCATCATATATACTGCATAAGGGGCATAATGGGGGCATTACACTGAGGGGGGCATCATATATACTGTATCAGGGGCATTACTCTGTGTGGAGGCATCATATATACTGCATAAGGGGCATAATGGGGGCATTACACTGTGTGGGGGCATCATATATACTGCATAAGGGGCATAATGGGGGCATTACACTGTGTGGAGGCATCATATATACTGCATAAGGGGCATAATGGGGGCATTACACTGTGTGGGGGCATCATATATACTGTATAAGGGGCATAATGGGGGCATTACACTGTGTGGGGCATCATATACAGTGGGGAAAAAAAGTATTTAGTCAGTCAGCAATAGTGCAAGTTCCACCACTTAAAATGATGAGAGGCGTCTGTAATTTACATCATAGGTAGACCTCAACTATGGGAGACAAACTGAGAAAAAAAAATCCAGAAAATCACATTGTCTGTTTTTTTTTTTCATTTTATTTGCATATTATAGTGGAAAATAAGTATTTGGTCAGAAACAAGCAATCAAGATTTCTGGCTCTCACAGACCTGTAACTTCTTCTTTCCTCCACTCATTACCTGTAGTAATGGCACCTGTTTAAACTTGTTATCAGTATAAAAAGACACCTGTGCACACCCTCAAACAGTCTGACTCCAAACTCCACTATGGTGAAGACCAAAGAGCTGTCAAAGGACACCAGAAACAAAATTGTAGCCCTGCACCAGGCTGGGAAGACTGAATCTGCAATAGCCAACCAGCTTGGAGCGAAGAAATCAACTGTGGGAGCAATAATTAGAAAATGGAAGACATACAAGACCACTGATAATCTCCCTCGATCTGGTGCTCCACGCAAAATCCCACCCCGTGGGGTCAGAATGATCACAAGAACGGTGAGCAAAAATCCCAGAACCACGCGGGGGGACCTAGTGAATGAACTGCAGAGAGCTGGGACCAATGTAACAAGGCCTACTATAAGTAACACACTACGCCACCATGGACTCAGATCCTGCAGTGCCAGACGTGTCCCACTGCTTAAGCCTGTACATGTCCAGGCCCGTCTGAAGTCTGCTAGAGAGCATTTGGATGATCCAGAGGAGTTTTGGGAGAATGTCCTATGGTCTGATGAAACCAAACTGGAACTGTTTGGTAGAAACACAACTTGTCGTGTTTGGAGGAAAAAGAATACTGAGTTGCATCCATCAAACACCATACCTACTGTAAAGCATGGTGGTGGAAACATCATGCTTTGGGGCTGTTTCTCTGCAAAGGGGCCAGGACGACTGATCCGGGTACATGAAAGAATGAATGGGGCCATGTATCGTGAGATTTTGAGTGCAAACCTCCTTCCTTCAGCAAGGGCATTGAAGATGAAACATGGCTGGGTCTTTCAACATGACAATGATCCAAAGCACACCGCCAGGGCAACGAAGGAGTGGCTTCGTAAGAAGCATTTCAAGGTCCTGGAGTGGCCTAGCCAGTCTCCAGATCTCAACCCTATAGAAAACCTTTGGAGGGAGTTGAAAGTCCGTGTTGCCAAGCGAAAAGCCAAAAACATCACTGCTCTAGAGGAGATCTGCATGGAGGAATGGGCCAACATACCAACAACAGTGTGTGGCAACCTTGTGAAGACTTACAGAAAACGTTTGACCTCTGTCATTGCCAACAAAGGATATATCACAAAGTATTGAGATGAAATTTTGTTTCTGACCAAATACTTATTTTCCACCATAATATGCAAATAAAATGAAAAAAAAAAAAAAACAGACAATGTGATTTTCTGGATTTTGTTTTCTCAGTTTGTCTCCCATAGTTGAGGTCTACCTATAATGTAAATTACAGACGCCTCTCATCTTTTTAAGTGGTGGAACTTGCACTATTGCTGACTGACTAAATACTTTTTTTCCCCACTGTATACTGCATAAAAGGCATAATGGGGGCATTACACTGTGTGGGGGGCATCATATATACTGCATAAGGGGCATAATGGGGGCATTACACTGTGTGGGGGGCATCATATATACTGCATAAGGGGCATAATGGGGGCAATACACTGTGTGGGGGCATCATATATACTGCATAAGGGGCATAATGGGGGCATTACACTGTGTGGGGGCATCATATATACTGCATAAGGGGCATAATGGAGGCATTACACTGCGTTGGGGCATAATATATACTGCATAAGGGGCTTAATGGGGCATTACGCTGTGTGGGGGCATCATATATACTGAATAAGGGGCATAAAGGGGGCATTACACTGTGTGCGGGCCAGGGCTGTGGAGTTGGAGTCGGAGTCGTGGAGTCGGAGTTAGTTTTGGTTGGAGTCGGAAGAAATGTACCGACTCCGACTCCAGCTTTTAAAAAAAATGTATTAATATTTCATAATTGAACTTTCATATGAATTTTATAAATGTTACTCAAATATATATGTTCTATCAAACTATGAACAACAGTGATAAGCAGTTCTGCTGGAGATAGAGACATTTCTTACTTCTTGTGTGTCACTGTTCTCCACTGCCCTTATCTAATCTTATACTTGGTTAACCTCATGCTGCCCCAACCCCCCTACTTACAATGTATGAAACTGAAAGTGAAAATGTGTTGCAAATTCTTAGTAGTAAAGCTCCTCCTCTAGACTAGATCATACTAGGTGTGCGTCTTCCAAGCATCTCACAGCTGCCTGCTACTCAGAAGAGGAAGACTGTAAGAAGTATTATCCTTTCAACAAACTTTGCATCAGTTAACTGTGAGTACATGAGGAATAATAACAGTATTACTGACCACTATATCAGTTGTACGACCTGGCAATAATTTTGTACAATTGTTTTTAGGAAAAACAATTGTCATTTGGATTGTGAATGCAGAATTAAAAACCTGAGAATGTCAAAGAAGCATCACATTAAATCAGCTGTATTTGAACATTTCACCATCACTCAAGATAGAAAACATTATGTCTGTCAGTGTATGACAAATGATCCAGACGAAAACAAATGCTGTGAAGCCAAGATGAGTGCATATTCAGGCAAAGATAAAAATGCTCCTACCAGAGCTTCTAATCTAAAGAGACATTTACAGCGCTTTCATCCAGAAGTACTGAAAGCAGTGGATGAGAAAGACTGCATCCAAACCAATGAACCAGTGCCCAGCTCTTCCAGCCAAACAATGGAGCAGAGAACTTTGCAGCCATCAGTTGCAAGATATTTTGCCAGTGACAAAGACAGTAGATACATTTAAAAAACAGATCATAGAGCTTGTTGTAAAGGATAGTGTGCCTATTTCATTATTTTCACGACCAACTTTTATGTGTCCGAATGGGGAAATGGCCCGCAAGCTTGGTGTTTCTCTGGAGAGAGAGAGTATTAGAAAATTAGTAATCGAAGAAGCTTTTAAACAAAAGGAAGAACTTAAAAAAACTCTCAAGGGACACTTTCTGTTTCTTAAAATGGATGCCTGCACACGTCACAGAGTGAACTATTTTGCCATCAATGTCCGATTTGTTTGTGACAAAAATGAAATAGTTACCAAGACATTGGCAGTAAAAGACACCAAAGCTCATCACACCAGTGAGTTTCTCCAGGTCTTGGTGGAAAAGGTTCTGCAAGACTATGAACTTAAAAAAGAGCAAGTTCTTTCTGTCGTAACTGACAATGCTTCAAATATGATAAGTACTATTAAGCTAATGAATGAGAGTAATGATGGTGACCAGCAGCTAGAAGAACATTCTGGGTCCACAGACACAGAAATGTTTGAAATAGAGGAACACAGTATTGTAACTGAGGAGCAAACTGAAGTTGCTTCAGATGAACAGCAACATGATAGTTTAGATGATCTTGTTGAAACTGTGTCAATATGATCTTTCATTCATCACATGCGCTGTGTTGTGCATACGCTACAGCTGGCTATAAGAGACAGTCTGCAAGAAGGACATGCTGCTGCACTGATTGGCAAGGTGAGAAAATTGGCTACTGTTGCCAGAACCCCTAAAGTTGACTCAATTTTGAAGAGACGTGCTGGAAAAGGGGCAATTATTGATCAAGCCACACGATGGGGCAGTACTTACTTAATGATTCAGCGCTTGGTTGAACTGAAAACCTTTCTTGTAGACATGGCTAACCCTCAACTGACGCTAAATGAAAGTCAGTGGAATCAGGTGACTGAGCTGGAAAAATTGCTAGAGCACCCATTTACAGTGACTAAAAAACTACAAGCAGAGGACTTAACTCCAGGTATTTTCTTAAAGGAGTGGAAGAACCTAATGTTTCGCCTGTCCCAAAGAGGAGGGTTAATTGCAAGTGGCATTGCTACATCAATGAAACGGAGAGAGGAGCTACTATTACAAAATAACATTCTTTTGGCAGCTGTTTATGTAGACCCAATGCATCGGATTCTTCTAGATGATCAACAGCTAAGTAAAGGAAAAGAAGCTCTGTTTGAAATAGCAGTAAGGATGAAAGGGTTGCAGAACAGTCAGGAGGAACAAGAAGAATTTGGTCGTCCTGCCACATCTTCACCCTCATCATCAACTGATGAAGAATTTAATTTAGAAAAATATTTGGATCACAAGGACCTTGCAAAGCGTTCCCGCATAGAATAAGAGTCATCCCCATCAAGGAACACAGCCAGTACATTTCAGCAGAATTTTTCATGTGCACTAAAAGAAATTGAGAAATTTGACCGTTCATCAAAAATAACAGTGCAACAAGCGATTCCTCTGTATCCTGACATTGTCAGAGATGTTGCCCGAGTGGTTACTGCTTTGCCACCAACACAAGTTAGTGTAGAGAGGTTGTTCTCTGCTCTCAAAATAATTAGATCAGATTTGAGGGCATCCATGAAGGAGGATCTGACAGAGGCAATACTTTTTCTGAGGACAAATTTATAGATTTCTTCTTATTAACTGTATAAAAGTGTTTATTGCATATTTACTTACAGTTTAGAAAAGTTAATAAAAGTTATTTGCTATATTCTAATTGTATTCTAATAAATGTAGTTTTTGCTCTAAGTGGTCTGATTACTTATATGATGGTGAGAAACTGAATAAGCACGATGTTTAATATTTTACAACAGTAAATTTGTTGTTATGAATTGGCCATTTATGAAGGAGTCGGAGTCGGAGCCTGATAAAATCCAGGAGTCGGAACTGTGGCTTACCGACTCCACAGCCCTGGTGGGGGCATCATATATACTGCATAAGGGGCATTACACTGTGTGGGGGCATCATATATACTGCATAAGGGGCATTACACTGTGTGGGGGCATCATATATACTGCATAAGGGGCATAATGGGGACATTACACTGTGTGGGGGCATCATATAGACTGCATAAGGGGCGTAATGGGGGCATTACACTGTGTGGGGGCATCATATAGACTGCATAAGGGGCGTAATGGGGGCATTACACTGTGTGGAGGCATCAAATATACTGCATAAGGGGCATAATGGGGGCACTACACTGTGTGAGGGCATCAAATATACTGCATAAGGGGCATAATGGGGGCATTACACTGTGTGGGGGCATCATATATACTGTATAAGGGGCATAATGGGGGCATTACACTGTGTGGGGGCATCATATATACTGCATAAGGGGCATAATGGGGGCATTACACTGTGTGGGGGCATCATATATACTGCATAAGGGGCATAATGGGGGCATTACACTGTGTGGGGGCATCATATATACTGCATAAGGGGCATAATGGGGGCATTACACTGTGTGGGGGCATCATATAGACTGCATAAAGGGCATAATGGGGGCATTACACTGTGTGGAGGCATCATATATACTGCATAAGGGGCATAATGGGGGCACTACACTGTGTGGGGGCATCATATATACTGCATAAGGGGCATAATGGGGACATTACACTGTGTGGGGGCATCATATACTGCATAAGGGGCATAATGGGGGCACTACACTGTGTGGGGGCATCATATAAACTGCATAAGGGGCATAATGGGGGCATTACACTGTGTGGGGGCATCATATATACTGCATAAGGGGCATAATGGGGGCATTACACTGAGGGGGGAATCATATATACTGCATAAGGGGCATAATGGAGGCATTACACTGTGTGGGGGCATCATATTTACTGCATAAGGGGCATAATGGGGGCATTACACTGCATAAGGGGCATAATGGGGGCATTACACTGTGTGGGGGCATCATATATACTGCATAACGGGCATAATGGGGGCATTACACTGTGTGGGGGCATCATATAAACTGTATAAGGGGCATAATGGAGGCATTACACTGTGTGGGGGCATCATATAAACTGCATAAGGGGCATAATGGGAGCATTACACTGTGTGGGGGCATCATATATACTGCATAAGGGGCATAATGGGGGCATTATACTGTGTGGGGGCATCATATATACTGCATAAGGGGCATAATGGGGGCATTACACTGTGAGGGGGGAATCATATATACTGCATAAGGGGCATTAGGCTGTGTGGGGGCATCATATATACTGCATAAGGGGCATAATGGGGGCATTACACTGTGGAGGCATCATATATACTGCATAAGGGGCATAATGGGGGCATTACACTGTGTGGGGGCATCATATATACTGTATAAGGGGCATAATGGGGGCATTACACTGTGTGGGGGCATCATATAAACTGCATAAGGGGCATAATGGGGGCATTACACTGTGTGGGGGCATCATATATACTGCATAAGGGGCATAATGGGGGCATTATACTGTGTGGGCCATCATATACAGTCATGGCCAAAAGTATTGACACCCCTGCAATTCTGTCAGATAATATTCAGTTTCTTCCTGAAAATGATTGCAAACACAAATTCTTTGGTATTATTATCTTCAATTAATTTGTCTTAAATGAAAAAACACAAAAGAGAATGAAGCAAAAAGCAAAACATTGATCATTTCACACAAAACTCCAAAAATGGGCCGGACAAAAGTATTGGCACCCTCAGCCTAATACTTGGTTGCACAACCTTTAGCCAAAATAACTGCGACCAACCGCTTCCGGTAACCATCAATGAGTTTCTTACAATGCTCTGCTGGAATTTTAGACCATTCTTCTTTGGCAAACTACTCCAGGTCCCTGATATTTGAAGGGTGCCTTCTCCAAACTGCCATTTTTAGATCTCTCCACAGGTGTTCTATAGGATTCAGTTCTGGACTCATTGCTGGCCACCTTAGAAGTCTCCAGTGCTTTCTCTCAAACCATTTTTGCTTTTTGAAGTGTGTTTTGGGTTATTGTCCTGCTGGAAGACCCATGACCTCTGAGGTAGACCCAGCTTTCTCACACTGGGCCTTAAATTATGCTGCAAAATTTGTTGGTAGTCTTCTGACTTCATAATGCCATGCACACGGTCAAGCAGTCCAGTGCCAGAGGCAGCAAAGCAACCCCAAAACATCAGGGAACCTCCGCCATGTTTGACTGTAGGGACCGTGTACTTTTCTTTGAATGCCTCTTTTTTCTCCTGTAAACTCTATGTTGATGCTTTTGCCCTAAAAGCTCTACTTTTGACTCATCTGACCAGAGAACATTCTTCCAAAATGTTTTAGGCTTTTTCAGGTAAGTTTTGGCAAACTCCAGCCTGGCTTTTTTATGTCTCGGGGTAAGAAGTGAAGTCTTCCTGGGTCTCCTACCATACAGTCCCTTTTCATTCAGATGCCGACGGATAGTACGGGTTGACACCGTTGTACTCTCGGACTGCAGGGCAGCTTGAACTTGTTTGGATGTTAGTGGAGGTTCTTTATCCAACATCCGCACAATCTTGTGTTGAAATCTCTTGTCAATTTTTCTTTTCCGTCCACATCTAGGGAGGTTAGCCACAGTGCCATGGGCTTTAAACTTCTTGATGACACTGCGCACGGTAGACACAGGAACATTCTGGTCTTTGGAGATGGACTTGTAGCCTTGAGATTGCTCATGCTTCCTCACAATTTGGTTTCTCAAGTCCTCAGACAGTTCTTTGGTCTTCTTTCTTTTCTCCATGCTCAATGTGGTACGCACAAGGACACAGGACAGAGGTTGAGTCAACTTTAATCCATGTCAACTGGCTGCAAGTGTGATTTAGTTATTGCCAACACCTGTTAGGTGCCACAGATAAGTTATAGGTGCTGTTAATTACACAAATTAGAGAAGCATCACATGATTTTTCGAACAGTGCCAATACTTTTGTCCACCCTCTTTTTTATGTTTGGTGTGGAATTATGTCCAATTTGGCTTTAGGACAATTCTTTTTGTGTTTTTTCATTTAAGACAAATTAAATGAAGATAATAATACCAAAGAATTTGTGTTTGCAATCATTTTCAGGAAGAAACTGAGTATTATCTGACAGAATTGCAGGGGTGTCAATACATTTGGCCATGACTGTATACTGCATAAGGGGCATAATGGGGGCATTATACTGTGTGGGGGGCATCATATATACTGCATAAGGGGCATAATGGGGGCATTACACTGTGTGGGGGGCATCATATATACTGTATAAGGGGCATAATGGGAGCATTACACTGTGTGGGGGCATCATATATACTGTATAAGGGGCATAATGGGGGCATTACACTGTGTGGGGGGCATCATACAGTGGGGCAAAAAAGTATTTAGTCAGTCAGCAATAGTGCAAGTTCCACCACTTAAAAAGATGAGAGGCGTCTGTAATTTACATCATAGGTAGACCTCAACTATGGGAGACAAACTGAGAAAAAAAAATCCAGAAAATCACATTGTCTGTTTTTTTTTTTCATTTTATTTGCATATTATGGTGAAAAATAAGTATTTGGTCAGAAACAGGCAATCAAGATTTCTGGCTCTCACAGACCTGTAACTTCTTAAGAGTCTCCTCTTTCCTCCACTCATTACCTGTAGTAATGGCACCTGTTTAAACTTGTTATCAGTATAAAAAGACACCTGTGCACACCCTCAAACAGTCTGACTCCAAACTCCACTATGGTGAAGACCAAAGAGCTGTCAAAGGACACCAGAAACAAAATTGTAGCCCTGCACCAGGCTGGGAAGACTGAATCTGCAATAGCCAACCAGCTTGGAATGAAGAAATCAACTGTGGGAGCAATAATTAGAAAATGGAAGACATACAAGACCACTGATAATCTCCCTCGATCTGGTGCTCCACGCAAAATCCCATCCCGTGGGGTCAGAATGATCACAAGAACGGTGAGCAAAAATCCCAGAACCACGCGGGGGGGACCTAGTGAATGAACTGCAGAGAGCTGGGACCAATGTAACAAGGCCTACCATAAGTAACACACTACGCCACCATGGACTCAGATCCTGCAGTGCCAGACGTGTCCCACTGCTTAAGCCTGTACATGTCCGGGCCCGTCTGAAGTTTGCTAGAGAGCATTTGGATGATCCAGAGGAGTTTTGGGAGAATGTCCTATGGTCTGATGAAACCAAACTGGAACTGTTTGGTAGAAACACAACTTGTCGTGTTTGGAGGAAAAAGAATACTGAGTTGCATCCATCAAACACCATACCTACTGTAAAGCATGGTGGTGGAAACATCATGCTTTGGGGCTGTTTCTCTGCAAAGGGGCCAGGACGACTGATCCGGGTACATGAAAGAATGAATGGGGCCATGTATCGTGAGATTTTGAGTGCAAACCTCCTTCCATCAGCAAGGGCATTGAAGATGAAACGTGGCTGGGTCTTTCAACATGACAATGATCCAAAGCACACCGCCAGGGCAACGAAGGAGTGGCTTCGTAAGAAGCATTTCAAGGTCCTGGAGTGGCCTAGCCAGTCTCCAGATCTCAACCCTATAGAAAACCTTTGGAGGGAGTTGAAAGTCCGTGTTGCCAAGCGAAAAGCCAAAAACATCACTGCTCTAGAGGAGATCTGCATGGAGGAATGGGCCAACATACCAACAACAGTGTGTGGCAACCTTGTGAAGACTTACAGAAAACGTTTGACCTCTGTCATTGCCAACAAAGGATATATCACAAAGTATTGAGATGAAATTTTGTTTCTGACCAAATACTTATTTTCCACCATGATATGCAAATAAAATGAAAAAAAAACAGACAATGTGATTTTCTGGATTTTTTTTTCTCAGTTTGTCTCCCATAGTTGAGGTCTACCTATGACGTAAATTACAGACGCCTCTCATCTTTTTAAGTGGTGGAACTTGCACTATTGCTGACTGACTAAATACTTTTTTTCCCCACTGTATATACTGCATAAGGGGCATAATGGAGGCATTACACTGTGTGGGGCATATATACTGAATAAGGGGCATAATGGGGGGATTACACTGTGTGGGGCATATATACTGAATAAGGGGCATAATGGGGACATTATACTGTGTGGGGGCATCATATATACAGCATAAGGGGTATAATGGGGGCATTACACTGTGTGGGGGGCATCATATATACTGTATAAGGGGCATAATGGGGGCATTACACTGTGGGGGCATCATATATACTGTATAAGGGGCATAATGGGGGCATTACACTGTGTGGGGGGCATCATATATACTGCATAAGGGGCATAATGGAGGCATTACACTGTGTGGGGCATATATAGTGAATAAGGGGCATAATGGGGGCATTACACTGTGTGGGGCATATATACTGAATAAGGGGCATAATGGGGGCATTACACTGTGTGGGGCATCATATATACTGCATAAGGGGCATAATGGGGGCATTACACTGTGTGGGGCATCATGTATACTGAATAAGGGGCATAATGGGGGCATTATACTGTGTGGAGGCATCATATATACTGCATAAGGGGCATAATGGGGGCATTACACTGTGTGGGGGCATCATATATACTGCATAAGGGGCATAATGGGGACATTATACTGTGTGGGGGCATCATATATACTGCATAAGGGGCATAATGGGGGCATTACACTGTGTGGGGCAAATATACTGAATAAGGGGCATAATGGGGGCATTACACTGTGTGGGGCATATATACTGAATAAGGGGCATAATGGGGACATTATACTGTGTGGGGGCATCATATATACAGCATAAGGGGTATAATGGGGGCATTACACTGTGTGGGGGGCATCATATATACTGTATAAGGGGCATAATGGGGGCATTACACTGTGGGGGCATCATATATACTGTATAAGGGGCATAATGGGGGCATTACACTGTGTGGGGGGCATCATATATACTGCATGAGGGGCATAATGGAGGCATTACACTGTGTGGGGCATATATAGTGAATAAGGGGCATAATGGGGGCATTACACTGTGTGGGGCATCATGTATACTGAATAAGGGGCATAATGGGGGCATTATACTGTGTGGGGGCATCATATATACTGCATAAGGGGCATAATGGGGGCATTACACTGTGTGGGGGCATTATATATACTGCATAAGGGGCATAATGGGGACATTACACTGTGTGGGGCATCATGTATACTGAATAAGGGGCATAATGGGGGCATTATACTGTGTGGAGGCATCATATATACTGCATAAGGGGCATAATGGGGGCATTACACTGTGTGGGGGCATCATATATACTGCATAAGGGGCATAATGGGGACATTATACTGTGTGGGGGCATCATATATACTGCATAAGGGGCATAATGGGGGCATTACACTGTGTGGGGCAAATATACTGAATAAGGGGCATAATGGGGGCATTACACTGTGTGGGGCATATATACTGAATAAGGGGCATAATGGGGACATTATACTGTGTGGGGGCATCATATATACAGCATAAGGGGTATAATGGGGGCATTACACTGTGTGGGGGGCATCATATATACTGTATAAGGGGCATAATGGGGGCATTACACTGTGGGGGCATCATATATACTGTATAAGGGGCATAATGGGGGCATTACACTGTGTGGGGGGCATCATATATACTGCATGAGGGGCATAATGGAGGCATTACACTGTGTGGGGCATATATAGTGAATAAGGGGCATAATGGGGGCATTACACTGTGTGGGGCATCATGTATACTGAATAAGGGGCATAATGGGGGCATTATACTGTGTGGGGGCATCATATATACTGCATAAGGGGCATAATGGGGGCATTACACTGTGTGGGGGCATCATATATACTGCATAAGGGGCATAATGGGGACATTATACTGTGTGGGGGCATCATATATACTGCATAAGGGGCATAATGGGGGCATTACACTGTGTGGGGCAAATATACTGAATAAGAGGCATAATGGGGGCATTATACTGTGTGAGGCCAAGAAAGGGGCCCTGTACTACGAGAACAATCCGTCTCCTCCCTTTCTGTCTTCCATAATTGGGTGGTATGTGTCTATTACATTAAACAAAACAAAAACACAATGATTCTCATAAAGTGGCAGCAAAAATAAAGGGGAGCCTCCAGCACTTACCTCCACCCGCAGAGCCGCACTCCACATATATGGCTATTCTGTGCGCACAGGACCTGTGAAGAGGTCACAGGAGGGGAGGAGTCAGGGGTCACATGATCAGAGCCTCAGTGAATGATATCTGGAGTGCAGACTAGTGATGGGAAATTTGGCTCTTTTTGGTGATCCGGCTAATTCGGCTCCACTCACCATAAAGAGCCGGCTCTTTTTTTTAAAATAGATGTTCGTTTTCCACAGTCATCATTCTAGGTCTTTGCCTGTTAAGTTAGAGCCTCATTATACCCCTGTATAAGGATCTAGTGACGCAGCGTAGACTGTTATTCAGCATTGCTGTTTCCTCAGATTGTCAGCTCTTGTGATCAGGCCCCTGCTCCTCGCTCCGGTCTCTCCTGTACAGTGAGACCTCATTATACCCCTGTATAAGGATCTAGTGACGCAGTGTAGACTGCTATTCAGCATTGCTGTTTCCTCAGATTGTCAGCTCTTGTGATCAGGCCCCTGCTCCTCGCTTCGGTCTCTCCTGTACAGTGAGGCCTCATTATACCCCTGTATAAGGATCTAGGGACGCAGTGTAGACTGTTATTCAGCATTGCTGTTTCCTCAGATTGTCAGCTCTTGTGATCAGGCCCCTGCTCCTCGCTTCGGTCTCTCCTGTACAGTGACGCCTCATTATACCCCTGTATAAGGATCTAGTGACGCAGTGTAGACTGTTATTCAGCATTGCTGTTTCCTCAGATTGTCAGCTCTTGTGATCAGGCCCCTGCTCCTCGCTCCGGTCTCTCCTGTACAGTGAGGCCTCATTATACCCCTGTATAAGGATCTAGGGACGCAGTGTAGACTGTTATTCAGCATTGCTGTTTCCTCAGATTGTCAGCTCTTGTGATCAGGACCCTGCTCCTCGCTCCGGTCTCTCCTGTACAGTGAGTCCTCATTATACCCCTGTATAAGGATCTAGTGACACAGTGTAGACTGTTATTCAGCATTGCTGTTTCCTCAGATTGTCAGCTCTTGTGATCAGGCCCCTGCTCCTCACTCCACTCTCTCCTGTACAGTGAGGCCTCGTTATATCCCTGTATTAGGATCTAGTGACGCAGTGTAGACTGTTATACAGCATTGCTGTTTCCTCAGATTGTCAGCTCTTGTGATCAGGCCGCTGCTCCTCGCTCCGTCCTCTCCTGTACAGTGAAGCCTCATTATACCCCTGTATAAGGATCTAGTGACGCAGTGTAGACTGTTATTCAGCATTGTTGTCTCCTCAGATTGTCAGCTCTTGTGATCAGGCCCCTGCTCCTCGCTCCGGTCTCTCCTGTACAGTGAGGCCTCATTATACTCCTGTATAAGGATCTAGTGACGCAGTGTAGACTGTTATTCAGCATTGCTGTTTCCTCAGATTGCCAGCTCTTGTAATCAGGCCCCTGCTCCTCGCTCCGGTCTCTCCTGTACAGTGAGGCCTCATTATACCCCTGTATAAGGATCTAGTGACGCAGTGTAGACTATTATTCAGCATTGCTGTTTCCTCAGATTGTCAGCTCTTGTGATCAGGCCCCTGCTCCTCGCTCCAGTCTCTCCAGTATAGTGCGGCCTCATTATACCCCTGTATAAGAATCTAGTGACGCAGTGTAGACTGTTATTCAGCATTGCTGTGTCCTCAGATTGTCAGCTCTTGTGATCAGGCCCCTGCTCCTCGCTCCAGTCTCTCCAGTACAGTGCGGCCTCATTATACCCCTGTATAAGGATCTAGTGACGCAGTGTAGACTGTTATTCAGCATTGCTGTTTCCTCAGATTGTCAGCTCTTGTGATCAGGCCCCAGCTCCTCGCTCCGGTCTCTCCTGTACAGTGAGGCCTCATTATATCCCTGTATTAGGATCTAGTGACGCAGTGTAGACTGTTATTAAGCATTGCTGTTTCCTCAGATTGTCAGCTCTTGTGATCAGGCCCCTGCTCCTCGCTCCGGTCTCTCCTGTACAATGAGGCCTCATTATACCCCTGTATAAGGATCTAGTGACGCAGTGTAGACTGTTATTCAGCATTACTGTTTCCTCAGATTGTCAGCTCTTGTGATCAGGCCCCTGCTCCTCGCTCCGGTCTCTCCTGTACAGTGAGGCCTCATTATACCCCTGTATAAGGATCTAGTGACGCAGTGTAGACTGTTATTCAGCATTACTGTTTCCTCAGATTGTCAGCTCTTGTGATCAGGCCCCTGCTCCTCGCTCCGGTCTCTCCTGTACAGTGAGGCCTCATTATACCCCTGTATAAGGATCTAGTGACGCAGTGTAGACTGTTATTCAGCATTGCTGTTTCCTCAGATTGTCAGCTCTTGTGATCAGGCCCCTGCTCCTCGCTCCGGTCTCTCCTGTACAGTGAGGCCTCATTATACCCCTGTATAAGGATCTAGTGACGCAGTGTAGACTGTTATTCAGCATTGCTGTTTCCTCAGATTGTCAGCTCTTGTGATCAGGCCCCTGCTCCTCGCTCCGGTCTCTCCTGTACAGTGAGGCCTCATTATACCCCTGTATAAGGATCTAGTGACGCAGTGTAGACTGTTATTCAGCATTGCTGTTTCCTCAGATTGTCAGCTCTTGTAATCAGGCCCCTGCTCCTCGCTCCGGTCTCTCCTGTACAGTGCGGCCTCATTATACCCCTGTATAAGGATCTAGTGAAGCAGTGTAGACTGTTATTCAGCATTGCTGTTTCCTCAGATTATCAGCTCTTGTGATCAGGCCCCAGCTCCTCGCTCCGGTCTCTCCTGTACAGTGAGGCCTCATTATACCCCTGTATAATGATCTAGTGACGCAGTGTAGACTGTTATTCAGCATTGCTGTTTCCTCAGATTGTCAGCTCTTGTGAACAGGCCCCTGCTCCTCGCTCCGGTCTCTCCTGTACAGTGAGGCCTCATAATACCCCTGTATAAGGATCTAGTGACGCAGTGTAGACTGTTATTCAGCATTGCTGTTTCCTCAGATTGTCAGCTCTTGTGATCAGGCCTCTGCTCCTCGCTCCGGTCTCTCCTGTACAGTGAGGCCTCATTATACCCCTGTATAAGGATATAGTGACGCAGTGTAGACTGTTATTCAGCATTGCTGTTTCCTCAGATTGTCAGCTCTTGTGATCAGGCCCCAGCTCCTCGCTCCGGTCTCTCCTGTACAGTGAGGCCTCATTATACCCCTGTATTAGGATCTAGTGACGCAGTGTAGACTGCTATTCAGCATTGCTGTTTCCTCAGATTGTCAGCTCTTGTGATCAGGCCCCTGCTCCTCGCTCCACTCTCTCCTGTACAGTGAGGCCTCGTGATATCCCTGTATTAGGATCTAGTGACGCAGTGTAGACTGTTATTCAGCATTGCTTTTTCCTCAGATTGTCAGCTCTTGTGATCAGGCCTCTGCTCCTCGCTCCGGTCTCTCCAGTGCACTGAGGCCTCATTATACCCCTGTAAAAAGATCTAATGACGCAGTGTAGACTGTTATTCAGCATTGCTGTTTCCTCAGATTGTCAGCTCTTGTGATCAGGCCCCTGCTCCTCGCTCCGGTCTCTCCTGTACAGTGAGGCCTCATTATACCCCTGTATAAGGATCTAGTGACGCAGTGTAGACTGTTATTCAGCATTGCTGTTTCCTCAGATTGTCAGCTCTTGTGATCAGGCCCCTGCTCCTCGCTCCGGTCTCTCCTGTACAGTGACGCCTCATTATACCCCTGTATAAGGATCTAGTGACGCAGTGTAGACTGTTATTCAGCATTGCTGTTTCCTCAGATTGTCAGCTCTTGTGATCAGGCCCCCGCTCCTCGCTCTTGTCTCTCCTGTACAGTGAGGGCCTCATTATACTCCTGTATAAGGATCTAGTGACGCAGAGTAGACTGTTATTCAGCATTGCTGTTTCCTCAGATTGTCAGCTCTTGTGATCAGGCCCCTGCTCCTCGCTCCGGTCTCTCCTGTACAGTGAGGCCTCATTATACCCCTGTATAAGGATCTAGTGACGCAGTGTAGACTGTTATTCAGCATTGCTGTTTCCTCAGATTGTCAGCTCTTGTGATCAGGCCCCAGCTCCTCGCTCCTTGTCTCTCCTGTACAGTGAGGCCTCATTATACCCCTGTATAAGGATCTAGTGACGCAGTCTAGACTGTTATTCAGCATTGCTGTGTCCTCAGATTGTCAGCTCTTGTGATCAGGCCCCTGCTCCTCGCTCCACTCCCTCCTGTACAGTGAGGCCTCGTTATATCCCTGTATTAGGATCTAGTGACGCAGTGTAGACTGTTATTCAGCACTGCTGTTTCCTCAGATTGTCAGCTCTTGTGATCAGGCCCCTGCTCCTCGCTCCACTCTCTCCTGTACAGTGAGGCCTCATTATACCCCTGTATAAGGATCTAGTGACGCAGTGTAGACTGTTATTCAGCATTGCTGTTTCCTCAGATTGTCAGCTCTTGTGATCAGGCCCCTGCTCCTTGCTCCGGTCTCTCCTGTACAGTGAGGCCTCATTATACCCCTGTATAAGGATCTAGTGACGCAGGGTAGACTGTTATTCAGCATTGCTGTGTCCTCAGATTGTCAGCTCTTGTGACCAGGCCCCTGCTCCTCGCTCCGGTCTCTCCTGTACAGTGAGGGCTCATTATACCCCTGTATAAGGATCTAGTGATGCAGTGTAGACTGTTATTCAGCATTGCTGTTTCCTCAGATTGCCAGCTCTTGTGATCAGGCCCCTGCTCCTCGCTCCGGTCTCTCCTATACAGTGCGGCCTCATTATACCCCTGTATAAGGATCTAGTTTTCGCAGTGTAGACCGTTATTCAGCATTGCTGTTTCCTCAGATTGTCAGCTCTTGTGATCAGGCCCCTGCTCCTCGCTCCGGTCTCTCCTGTACAGTGAGGCCTCATTATACCCCTGTATAAGGATCTAGTGACGCAGTGTAGACTGTTATTCAGCATTGCTGTTTCCTCAGATTGTCAGCTCTTGTGATCAAGCCCCTTCTCCTCGCTCCACTCTCTCCTGTACAGTGAGGCCTCGTTATATCCCTGTATTAGGATCTACTGACACAGTGTAGACTGTTATTCAGCATTGCTTTTTCCTCAGATTGTCAGCTCTTGTGATCAAGCCCCTGCTCCTCGCTCCGGTCTCTCCTGTGCACTGAGGCCTCATTATACCCCTGTATAAGGATCTAATGACGCAGTGTAGACTGTTATTCAGCATTGCTGTCTCCTCAGATTGTCAGCTCTTGTGATCAGGCCCCTGCTCCTCGCTCCGGTCTCTCCTGTACAGTGAGGCCTCATTATACCCCTGTATAAGGATCTAGTGAGGCAGTGTAGACTGTTATTCAGCATTGCTGTTTCCTCAGATTGTCAGCTCTTGTGATCAGGCCCCTGCTCCTCGCTCCGTTCTCTCCTGTACAGTGAGGCCTCATTATACCCCTGTATAAGGATCTAGTGACGCAGTGTAGAATGTTATTCAGCATTGCTGTTTCCTCAGATTGTCAGCTCTTGTGATCAGGCCCCTGCTCCTCGCTCCGGTCTCTCCTGTACAGTGAGGCCTCATTATACCGCTGTATAAGGATCTAGTGACGCAGTGTAGACTGTTATTCAGCATTGCTGTTTCCTCAGATTGTCAGCTCTTGTGATCAGGCCCCTGCTCCTCGCTCCGGTCTCTCCTGTACAGTGCGGCCTCATTATACCCCTGTATAAGGATCTAGTGACGTAGTGTAGACTGTTATTCAGCATTGCTGTTTCCTCAGATTGTCAGCTCTTGTGATCAGGCCCCTGCTCCTCGCTCCGGTCTCTCCTGTACAGTGAGGCCTCATTATACACCTGTATAAGGATCTAGTGACGCAGTGTAGACTGTTATTCACCATTGCTGTTTCCTCAGATTGTCAGCTCTTGTGATCAGGCCCCACCTCCTCGCTCTGGTCTCTCCTGTACAGTGAGGCCTCATTATACCCCTGTATTAGGATCTAGTGACGCAGTGTAGACTGTTATTAAGCATTGCTGTTTCCTCAGATTGTCAGCTCTTGTGATCAGGCCCCTGCTCCTCACTCCACTCTCTCCTGTACAGTGAGGCCTCGTTATATCCCTGTATTAGGATCTAGTGACGCAGTGTAGACTGTTATTCAGCATTGCTGTTTCCTCAGATTGTCAGCTCTTGTGATCAGGCCGCTGCTCCTCGCTCCGTCCTCTCCTGTACAGTGAAGCCTCATTATACCCCTGTATAAGGATCTAATGACGCAGTGTAGACTGTTATTCAGCATTGCTGTTTCCTCAGATTGTCAGCTCTTGTGATCAGGCCTCTGCTCCTCGCTCCGGTCTCTCCTGTACAGTGAGGCCTCATTATACTCCTGTATAAGGATCTAGTGACGCAGTGTAGACTGTTATTCAGCATTGCTGTTTCCTCAGATTGTCAGCTCTTGTAATCAGGCCCCTGCTCCTCGCTCCGGTCTCTCCTGTACAGTGAGGCCTCATTATACCCCTGTATAAGGATCTAGTGACGCAGTGTAGACTATTATTCAGCATTGCTGTTTCCTCAGATTGTCAGCTCTTGTGATCAGGCCCCTGCTCCTCGCTCCGGTCTCTCCTGTACAGTGAGGCCTCATTATACCCCTGTATAAGGATCTAGTGACGCAGTGTAGACTGTTATTCAGCATTGCTGTGTCCTCAGATTGTCAGCTCTTGTGATCAGGCCCCTGCTCCTCGCTCCAGTCTCTCCAGTACAGTGCGGCCTCATTATACCCCTGTATAAGGATCTAGTGACGCAGTGTAGACTGTTATTCAGCATTGCTGTGTCCTCAGATTGTCAGCTCTTGTGATCAGGCCCCAGCTCCTCGCTCCGGTCTCTCCTGTACAGTGAGGCCTCATTATATCCCTGTATTAGGATCTAGTGACGCAGTGTAGACTGTTATTAAGCATTGCTGTTTCCTCAGATTGTCAGCTCTTGTGATCAGGCCCCTGCTCCTCGCTCCGGTCTCTCCTGTACAGTGAGGCCTCATTATACCCCTGTATAAGGATCTAGTGACGCAGTGTAGACTGTTATTCAGCATTGCTGTTTCCTCAGATTGTCAGCTCTTGTGATCAGGCCCCTGCTCCTCGCTCCGGTCTCTCCTGTACAGTGAGGCCTCATTATACCCCTGTATAAGGATCTAGTGACGCAGTGTAGACTGTTATTCAGCATTGCTGTTTCCTCAGATTGTCAGCTCTTGTGATCAGGCCCCTGCTCCTCGCTCTGGTCTCTCCTTTACAGTGAGGCCTCATTATACCCCTGTATAAGGATCTAGTGACTCAGTGTAGACTGTTATTCAGCATTGCTGTTTCCTCAGATTGTCAGCTCTTGTGATCAGGCCCCAGCTCCTCGCTCCGGTCTCTCCTGTACAGTGAGGCCTCATTATACCCCTGTATAAGGATCTAGTGATGCAGTGTAGACTGTTATTAAGCATTGCTGTTTCCTCAGATTGTCAGCTCTTCTGATCAGGCCCCTGCTCCTCGCTCCACTCTCTCCTGTACAGTGAGGCCTCGTTATACCCCTGTCTTAGGATCTAGTGACGCAGTGTAGACTGTTATTCAGCATTGCTGTTTCCTCAGAATGTCCGCTCTTGTGAACAGGCCCCGGCTCCTCGCTCCGTGCTCTCCTGTGCAGTGAGGCCTCATTATACCCCTGTATAAGGATCTAGTGACGCAGTGTAGACTGTTATTCAGCATTGCTGTTTTCTCAGATTGTCAGCTCTTGCGATCAGGCCCCTGATCCTCGCTCCGTGCTCTCCTGTGCAGTGAGGCCTCATTATTCCCCAGTATAAGGATCTAGTGACGAAGTGTAGACTGTTATTCAGCATTGCTGTTTCCTCAGATTGTCAGCTCTTGTGATCAGGCCCCTGCTCCTCGCTCCGGTCTCTCCTGTACAGTGAGGCCTCATTATACCCCTGTCTTAGGATCTAGTGACTCAGTGTAGACTGTTATTCAGCATTGCTGTCTCTCTAGATTGTCAGCTCTCGTGATCAGGCCCCTGCTCCTCGCTCCGGTCTCTCCTGTACAGTGAGGCCTAATTATACCCCTGTATTAGGATCTAGTGACGCAGTGTAGACTGTTATTCAGTATTGCTGTTTACTCAGATTGTCCGCTCTTGTGATCAGGCCCCGGCTCCTCTCTCCGTGCTCTCCTGTGCAGTGAGGCCTCATTATACCCCTGTATAAGGATCTAGTGACGCAGTCTAGACTGTTATTCAGCATTGCTGTGTCCTCAGATTGTCAGCTCTTGTGATCAGACCCCTGCTCCTCGCTCCGCTCTCTCCTGTACAGTGAGGCCTCATTATACTCCTGTTTAAGGATCTAGTGACGCAGTGTAGACTGTTATTCAGCATTGCTGTATCCTCAGATTGTCAGCTCTTGTGATCAGGCCTCAGCTCCTCGCTCCGCTCTCTCCTGTACAGTGAGGCCTCATTATACCCCTGTATAAGGATCTAGTGACGCAGTGTAGACTGTTATTCAGAATTGCTGTTTCCTCAGATTGTCAGCTCTTGTGATCAGGCCCCTGCTCCTCGCTCCGGTCTCTCCTGTACAGTGAGGCCTCATAATACCCCTGTATAAGGATCTAGTGACGCAGTGTAGACTGTTATTCAGCATTGCTGCTTCCTCAGATTGTCAGCTCTTGTGATCAGGCCCCTGCTCCTCGCTCCGGTTTCTCCTGTACAGTGCGGCCTCATTATACCCCTGTATAAGGATCTAGTGACGCAGTGTAGACTGTTATTCAGCATTGCTGTGTCCTCAGATTGTCAGCTCTTGTGATCAGGCCCCTGCTCCTCGCTCCGCTCTCTCCTGTGCACTGAGGCATCATTATACTCCTGTTTAACGATCTAGTGATGCAGTGTAGACTGTTATTCAGCATTGCTGTTTCCTCAGATTGTCAGCTCTTGTGATCAGGCCCCTGCTCCTCGCTCCGGTCTCTCCTGTACAGTGAGGTCTCATTATACCCCTGTATAAGGATCTAGTGACGCAGTGTAGACTGTTATTCAGCATTGCTGTTTCCTCACATTGTCAGCTCTTGTGATCAGGCCCCTGCTCCTCGCTCCGGTCTCTCCTGTACAGTGAGGCCTCATTATACCCCTGTATAAGGATCTAGTGACGCAGTGTAGACTGTTATTCAGCATTGCTGTTTCCTCACATTGTCAGCTCTTGTGATCAGGCCCCTGCTCCTCGCTCCGGTCTCTCCTGTACAGTGAGGCCTCATTATACCCCTGTATAAGGATCTAGTGACGCAGTGTAGACTGTTATTCAGCATTGCTGTTTCCTCAGATTGTCAGCTCTTGTGATCAGGCCCCTGCTCCTCGCTCCGGTCTCTCCTGTACAGTGAGGCCTCATTATACCCCTGTATAAGGATCTAGTGACGCAGTGTAGACTGTTATTCAGCATTGCTGTTTCCTCAGATTGTCAGCTCTTGTGATCAGGCCCCTGCTCCTTGCTCCGGTTTCTCCTGTACAGTGCGGCCTCATTATACCCCTGTATAAGGATCTAGTGACGCAGTGTAGACTGTTATTCAGCATTGCTGTTTCCTCAGATTGTCAGCTCTTGTGATCAGGCCCCAGCTCCTCGCTCCGGTCTCTCCTGTACAGTGAGGCCTCATTATACCCCTGTATTAGGATCTAGTGACGCAGTGTAGACTGTTATTCAGCATTGCTGTTTCCTCAGATTGTCAGCTCTTGTGATCAGGCCCCTGCTCCTCGCTCCACTCTCTCCTGTACAGTGAGGCCTCGTTATATCCCTGTATTAGGATCGAGTGACGCAGTGTAGACTGTTATTCAGCATTGCTGTTTCCTCAGATTGTCAGCTCTTGTGATCAGGCCCCTGCTCCTCGCTCCGTCCTCTCCTGTACAGTGAGGCCTCATTATACCCCTGTATAAGGATCTAATGACGCAGTGTAGACTGTTATTCAGCATTGCTGTTTCCTCACATTGTCAGCTCTTGTGATCAGGCCTCTGCTCCTCGCTCCGGTCTCTCCTGTACAGTGAGGCCTCATTATACTCCTGTATAAGGATCTAGTGACGCAGTGTAGACTGTTATTCAGCATTGCTGTTTCCTCAGATTGTCAGCTCTTGTGATCAGGCCCCTGCTCCTCGCTCCGGTCTCTCCTGCACAGTGAGGTCTCATTATACCCCTGTATAAGGATCTATTGACACAGTGTAGACTGTTATTCAGCATTGCTGTTTCCTCAGATTGTCAGCTCTTGTGATCAGGCCTCTGCTCCTCGCTCCGGTCTCTCCTGTACAGTGAGGCCTCGTTATATCCCTGTATTAGGATCTAGTGACGCAGTGTAGACTGTTATTCAGCATTGCTGTTTCCTCAGATTGTCAGCTCTTGTGATCAGGCCCTTGCTCCTCGCTCCGGTCTCTCCTGTACAGTGAGGCCTCATTATACCCCTGTATAAGGATCTATTGACGCATTGTAGACTGTTATTCAGCATTGTTGTTTCCTCAGATTGTCAGCTCTTGTGATCAGGCCCCTGCTCCTCGCTCCGGTCTCTCCTGTACAGTGCGGCCTCATTATACCCCTGTATAAGGATCTAGTGACGCAGTGTAGACTGTTATTCAGCATTGCTGTTTCCTCAGATTGTCAGCTCTTGTGATCAGGCCCCAGCTCCTCGCTCCGGACTCTCCTGTACAGTGAGGCCTCATTATACCCCTGTATAAGGATCTAGTGACGCAGTGTAGACTGTTATTAAGCATTGCTGTTTCCTCAGATTGTCAGCTCTTGTGATCAGGCCCCTGCTCCTCGCTCCACTCTCTCCTGTACAGTGAGGCCTCGTTATATCCCTGTATTAGGATCTAGTGACGCAGTGTAGACTGTTATTCAGCATTGCTGTTTACTCAGATTGTCAGCTCTTGTGATCAGGCCCCTGCTCCTCGCTCCACTCTCTCCTGTACAGTGAGGCCTCGTTATATCCCTGTATTAGGATCTAGTGACGCAGTGTAGACTGTTATTCAGCATTGCTGTTTCCTCACATTGTCAGCTCTTGTGATCAGGCCCCTTCTCCTCGCTCCAAACTCTCCTGTACAGTGAGGCCTCATTATACCCCTGTATAAGGATCTAGTGACGCAGTGTAGACTGTTATTCAGCATTACTGTTTCCTCACATTGTCAGCTCTTGTGATCAGGCCCCTGCTCCTCGCTCCAAACTCTCCTGTACATTGAGGCCTCATTATACCCCTGTATAAGGATCTAGTGACGCAGCGTAGACTGTTATTCAGCATTGCTGTTTCCTCAGATTGTCAGCTCTTGTGATCAGGCCCCTGCTCCTCGCTCCGGTCTCTCCTGTACAGTGAGACCTCATTATACCCCTGTATAAGGATCTAGTGACGCAGTGTAGACTGTTATTCAGCATTGCTGTTTCCTCAGATTGTCAGCTCTTGTGATCAGGCCCCTGCTCCTCGCTCCGGTCTCTCCTGTACAGTGAGGCCTCATTATACCCCTGTATAAGGATCTAGGGACGCAGTGTAGACTGTTATTCAGCATTGCTGTTTCCTCAGATTGTCAGCTCTTGTGATCAGGCCCCTGCTCCTCGCTTCGGTCTCTCCTGTACAGTGACGCCTCATTATACCCCTGTATAAGGATCTAGTGACGCAGTGTAGACTGTTATTCAGCATTGCTGTTTCCTCAGATTGTCAGCTCTTGTGATCAGGCCCCTGCTCCTCGCTCCGGTCTCTCCTGTACAGTGAGGCCTCATTATACCCCTGTATAAGGATCTAGGGACGCAGTGTAGACTGTTATTCAGCATTGCTGTTTCCTCAGATTGTCAGCTCTTGTGATCAGGACCCTGCTCCTCGCTCCGGTCTCTCCTGTACAGTGAGTCCTCATTATACCCCTGTATAAGGATCTAGTGACACAGTGTAGACTGTTATTCAGCATTGCTGTTTCCTCAGATTGTCAGCTCTTGTGATCAGGCCCCTGCTCCTCACTCCACTCTCTCCTGTACAGTGAGGCCTCGTTATATCCCTGTATTAGGATCTAGTGACGCAGTGTAGACTGTTATACAGCATTGCTGTTTCCTCAGATTGTCAGCTCTTGTGATCAGGCCGCTGCTCCTCGCTCCGTCCTCTCCTGTACAGTGAAGCCTCATTATACCCCTGTATAAGGATCTAGTGACGCAGTGTAGACTGTTATTCAGCATTGTTGTCTCCTCAGATTGTCAGCTCTTGTGATCAGGCCCCTGCTCCTCGCTCCGGTCTCTCCTGTACAGTGAGGCCTCATTATACTCCTGTATAAGGATCTAGTGACGCAGTGTAGACTGTTATTCAGCATTGCTGTTTCCTCAGATTGCCAGCTCTTGTAATCAGGCCCCTGCTCCTCGCTCCGGTCTCTCCTGTACAGTGAGGCCTCATTATACCCCTGTATAAGGATCTAGTGACGCAGTGTAGACTATTATTCAGCATTGCTGTTTCCTCAGATTGTCAGCTCTTGTGATCAGGCCCCTGCTCCTCGCTCCAGTCTCTCCAGTATAGTGCGGCCTCATTATACCCCTGTATAAGAATCTAGTGACGCAGTGTAGACTGTTATTCAGCATTGCTGTGTCCTCAGATTGTCAGCTCTTGTGATCAGGCCCCTGCTCCTCGCTCCAGTCTCTCCAGTACAGTGCGGCCTCATTATACCCCTGTATAAGGATCTAGTGACGCAGTGTAGACTGTTATTCAGCATTGCTGTTTCCTCAGATTGTCAGCTCTTGTGATCAGGCCCCAGCTCCTCGCTCCGGTCTCTCCTGTACAGTGAGGCCTCATTATATCCCTGTATTAGGATCTAGTGACGCAGTGTAGACTGTTATTAAGCATTGCTGTTTCCTCAGATTGTCAGCTCTTGTGATCAGGCCCCTGCTCCTCGCTCCGGTCTCTCCTGTACAATGAGGCCTCATTATACCCCTGTATAAGGATCTAGTGACGCAGTGTAGACTGTTATTCAGCATTACTGTTTCCTCAGATTGTCAGCTCTTGTGATCAGGCCCCTGCTCCTCGCTCCGGTCTCTCCTGTACAGTGAGGCCTCATTATACCCCTGTATAAGGATCTAGTGACGCAGTGTAGACTGTTATTCAGCATTACTGTTTCCTCAGATTGTCAGCTCTTGTGATCAGGCCCCTGCTCCTCGCTCCGGTCTCTCCTGTACAGTGAGGCCTCATTATACCCCTGTATAAGGATCTAGTGACGCAGTGTAGACTGTTATTCAGCATTGCTGTTTCCTCAGATTGTCAGCTCTTGTGATCAGGCCCCTGCTCCTCGCTCCGGTCTCTCCTGTACAGTGAGGCCTCATTATACCCCTGTATAAGGATCTAGTGACGCAGTGTAGACTGTTATTCAGCATTGCTGTTTCCTCAGATTGTCAGCTCTTGTGATCAGGCCCCTGCTCCTCGCTCCGGTCTCTCCTGTACAGTGAGGCCTCATTATACCCCTGTATAAGGATCTAGTGACGCAGTGTAGACTGTTATTCAGCATTGCTGTTTCCTCAGATTGTCAGCTCTTGTAATCAGGCCCCTGCTCCTCGCTCCGGTCTCTCCTGTACAGTGCGGCCTCATTATACCCCTGTATAAGGATCTAGTGAAGCAGTGTAGACTGTTATTCAGCATTGCTGTTTCCTCAGATTATCAGCTCTTGTGATCAGGCCCCAGCTCCTCGCTCCGGTCTCTCCTGTACAGTGAGGCCTCATTATACCCCTGTATAATGATCTAGTGACGCAGTGTAGACTGTTATTCAGCATTGCTGTTTCCTCAGATTGTCAGCTCT
The DNA here is from genome assembly GCF_039654945.1 of Dendrobates tinctorius. Taxonomy (NCBI): domain Eukaryota; kingdom Metazoa; phylum Chordata; class Amphibia; order Anura; family Dendrobatidae; genus Dendrobates; species Dendrobates tinctorius. The sequence continues at coordinate 16,729,801 of NW_027361794.1, forward strand.
TGTGAACAGGCCCCTGCTCCTCGCTCCGGTCTCTCCTGTACAGTGAGGCCTCATAATACCCCTGTATAAGGATCTAGTGACGCAGTGTAGACTGTTATTCAGCATTGCTGTTTCCTCAGATTGTCAGCTCTTGTGATCAGGCCTCTGCTCCTCGCTCCGGTCTCTCCTGTACAGTGAGGCCTCATTATACCCCTGTATAAGGATATAGTGACGCAGTGTAGACTGTTATTCAGCATTGCTGTTTCCTCAGATTGTCAGCTCTTGTGATCAGGCCCCAGCTCCTCGCTCCGGTCTCTCCTGTACAGTGAGGCCTCATTATACCCCTGTATTAGGATCTAGTGACGCAGTGTAGACTGCTATTCAGCATTGCTGTTTCCTCAGATTGTCAGCTCTTGTGATCAGGCCCCTGCTCCTCGCTCCACTCTCTCCTGTACAGTGAGGCCTCGTGATATCCCTGTATTAGGATCTAGTGACGCAGTGTAGACTGTTATTCAGCATTGCTTTTTCCTCAGATTGTCAGCTCTTGTGATCAGGCCTCTGCTCCTCGCTCCGGTCTCTCCAGTGCACTGAGGCCTCATTATACCCCTGTAAAAAGATCTAATGACGCAGTGTAGACTGTTATTCAGCATTGCTGTTTCCTCAGATTGTCAGCTCTTGTGATCAGGCCCCTGCTCCTCGCTCCGGTCTCTCCTGTACAGTGAGGCCTCATTATACCCCTGTATAAGGATCTAGTGACGCAGTGTAGACTGTTATTCAGCATTGCTGTTTCCTCAGATTGTCAGCTCTTGTGATCAGGCCCCTGCTCCTCGCTCCGGTCTCTCCTGTACAGTGACGCCTCATTATACCCCTGTATAAGGATCTAGTGACGCAGTGTAGACTGTTATTCAGCATTGCTGTTTCCTCAGATTGTCAGCTCTTGTGATCAGGCCCCCGCTCCTCGCTCTTGTCTCTCCTGTACAGTGAGGGCCTCATTATACTCCTGTATAAGGATCTAGTGACGCAGAGTAGACTGTTATTCAGCATTGCTGTTTCCTCAGATTGTCAGCTCTTGTGATCAGGCCCCTGCTCCTCGCTCCGGTCTCTCCTGTACAGTGAGGCCTCATTATACCCCTGTATAAGGATCTAGTGACGCAGTGTAGACTGTTATTCAGCATTGCTGTTTCCTCAGATTGTCAGCTCTTGTGATCAGGCCCCAGCTCCTCGCTCCTTGTCTCTCCTGTACAGTGAGGCCTCATTATACCCCTGTATAAGGATCTAGTGACGCAGTCTAGACTGTTATTCAGCATTGCTGTGTCCTCAGATTGTCAGCTCTTGTGATCAGGCCCCTGCTCCTCGCTCCACTCCCTCCTGTACAGTGAGGCCTCGTTATATCCCTGTATTAGGATCTAGTGACGCAGTGTAGACTGTTATTCAGCACTGCTGTTTCCTCAGATTGTCAGCTCTTGTGATCAGGCCCCTGCTCCTCGCTCCACTCTCTCCTGTACAGTGAGGCCTCATTATACCCCTGTATAAGGATCTAGTGACGCAGTGTAGACTGTTATTCAGCATTGCTGTTTCCTCAGATTGTCAGCTCTTGTGATCAGGCCCCTGCTCCTTGCTCCGGTCTCTCCTGTACAGTGAGGCCTCATTATACCCCTGTATAAGGATCTAGTGACGCAGGGTAGACTGTTATTCAGCATTGCTGTGTCCTCAGATTGTCAGCTCTTGTGATCAGGCCCCTGCTCCTCGCTCCGGTCTCTCCTGTACAGTGAGGGCTCATTATACCCCTGTATAAGGATCTAGTGATGCAGTGTAGACTGTTATTCAGCATTGCTGTTTCCTCAGATTGCCAGCTCTTGTGATCAGGCCCCTGCTCCTCGCTCCGGTCTCTCCTATACAGTGCGGCCTCATTATACCCCTGTATAAGGATCTAGTTTTCGCAGTGTAGACCGTTATTCAGCATTGCTGTTTCCTCAGATTGTCAGCTCTTGTGATCAGGCCCCTGCTCCTCGCTCCGGTCTCTCCTGTACAGTGAGGCCTCATTATACCCCTGTATAAGGATCTAGTGACGCAGTGTAGACTGTTATTCAGCATTGCTGTTTCCTCAGATTGTCAGCTCTTGTGATCAAGCCCCTTCTCCTCGCTCCACTCTCTCCTGTACAGTGAGGCCTCGTTATATCCCTGTATTAGGATCTACTGACACAGTGTAGACTGTTATTCAGCATTGCTTTTTCCTCAGATTGTCAGCTCTTGTGATCAAGCCCCTGCTCCTCGCTCCGGTCTCTCCTGTGCACTGAGGCCTCATTATACCCCTGTATAAGGATCTAATGACGCAGTGTAGACTGTTATTCAGCATTGCTGTCTCCTCAGATTGTCAGCTCTTGTGATCAGGCCCCTGCTCCTCGCTCCGGTCTCTCCTGTACAGTGAGGCCTCATTATACCCCTGTATAAGGATCTAGTGAGGCAGTGTAGACTGTTATTCAGCATTGCTGTTTCCTCAGATTGTCAGCTCTTGTGATCAGGCCCCTGCTCCTCGCTCCGTTCTCTCCTGTACAGTGAGGCCTCATTATACCCCTGTATAAGGATCTAGTGACGCAGTGTAGAATGTTATTCAGCATTGCTGTTTCCTCAGATTGTCAGCTCTTGTGATCAGGCCCCTGCTCCTCGCTCCGGTCTCTCCTGTACAGTGAGGCCTCATTATACCGCTGTATAAGGATCTAGTGACGCAGTGTAGACTGTTATTCAGCATTGCTGTTTCCTCAGATTGTCAGCTCTTGTGATCAGGCCCCTGCTCCTCGCTCCGGTCTCTCCTGTACAGTGCGGCCTCATTATACCCCTGTATAAGGATCTAGTGACGTAGTGTAGACTGTTATTCAGCATTGCTGTTTCCTCAGATTGTCAGCTCTTGTGATCAGGCCCCTGCTCCTCGCTCCGGTCTCTCCTGTACAGTGAGGCCTCATTATACACCTGTATAAGGATCTAGTGACGCAGTGTAGACTGTTATTCACCATTGCTGTTTCCTCAGATTGTCAGCTCTTGTGATCAGGCCCCACCTCCTCGCTCCGGTCTCTCCTGTACAGTGAGGCCTCATTATACCCCTGTATTAGGATCTAGTGACGCAGTGTAGACTGTTATTAAGCATTGCTGTTTCCTCAGATTGTCAGCTCTTGTGATCAGGCCCCTGCTCCTCACTCCACTCTCTCCTGTACAGTGAGGCCTCGTTATATCCCTGTATTAGGATCTAGTGACGCAGTGTAGACTGTTATTCAGCATTGCTGTTTCCTCAGATTGTCAGCTCTTGTGATCAGGCCGCTGCTCCTCGCTCCGTCCTCTCCTGTACAGTGAAGCCTCATTATACCCCTGTATAAGGATCTAATGACGCAGTGTAGACTGTTATTCAGCATTGCTGTTTCCTCAGATTGTCAGCTCTTGTGATCAGGCCTCTGCTCCTCGCTCCGGTCTCTCCTGTACAGTGAGGCCTCATTATACTCCTGTATAAGGATCTAGTGACGCAGTGTAGACTGTTATTCAGCATTGCTGTTTCCTCAGATTGTCAGCTCTTGTAATCAGGCCCCTGCTCCTCGCTCCGGTCTCTCCTGTACAGTGAGGCCTCATTATACCCCTGTATAAGGATCTAGTGACGCAGTGTAGACTATTATTCAGCATTGCTGTTTCCTCAGATTGTCAGCTCTTGTGATCAGGCCCCTGCTCCTCGCTCCGGTCTCTCCTGTACAGTGAGGCCTCATTATACCCCTGTATAAGGATCTAGTGACGCAGTGTAGACTGTTATTCAGCATTGCTGTGTCCTCAGATTGTCAGCTCTTGTGATCAGGCCCCTGCTCCTCGCTCCAGTCTCTCCAGTACAGTGCGGCCTCATTATACCCCTGTATAAGGATCTAGTGACGCAGTGTAGACTGTTATTCAGCATTGCTGTGTCCTCAGATTGTCAGCTCTTGTGATCAGGCCCCAGCTCCTCGCTCCGGTCTCTCCTGTACAGTGAGGCCTCATTATATCCCTGTATTAGGATCTAGTGACGCAGTGTAGACTTTTATTAAGCATTGCTGTTTCCTCAGATTGTCAGCTCTTGTGATCAGGCCCCTGCTCCTCGCTCCGGTCTCTCCTGTACAGTGAGGCCTCATTATACCCCTGTATAAGGATCTAGTGACGCAGTGTAGACTGTTATTCAGCATTGCTGTTTCCTCAGATTGTCAGCTCTTGTGATCAGGCCCCTGCTCCTCGCTCCGGTCTCTCCTGTACAGTGAGGCCTCATTATACCCCTGTATAAGGATCTAGTGACGCAGTGTAGACTGTTATTCAGCATTGCTGTTTCCTCAGATTGTCAGCTCTTGTGATCAGGCCCCTGCTCCTCGCTCTGGTCTCTCCTTTACAGTGAGGCCTCATTATACCCCTGTATAAGGATCTAGTGACTCAGTGTAGACTGTTATTCAGCATTGCTGTTTCCTCAGATTGTCAGCTCTTGTGATCAGGCCCCAGCTCCTCGCTCCGGTCTCTCCTGTACAGTGAGGCCTCATTATACCCCTGTATAAGGATCTAGTGACGCAGTGTAGACTGTTATTAAGCATTGCTGTTTCCTCAGATTGTCAGCTCTTCTGATCAGGCCCCTGCTCCTCGCTCCACTCTCTCCTGTACAGTGAGGCCTCGTTATACCCCTGTCTTAGGATCTAGTGACGCAGTGTAGACTGTTATTCAGCATTGCTGTTTCCTCAGAATGTCCGCTCTTGTGAACAGGCCCCGGCTCCTCGCTCCGTGCTCTCCTGTGCAGTGAGGCCTCATTATACCCCTGTATAAGGATCTAGTGACGCAGTGTAGACTGTTATTCAGCATTGCTGTTTTCTCAGATTGTCAGCTCTTGCGATCAGGCCCCTGATCCTCGCTCCGTGCTCTCCTGTGCAGTGAGGCCTCATTATTCCCCAGTATAAGGATCTAGTGACGAAGTGTAGACTGTTATTCAGCATTGCTGTTTCCTCAGATTGTCAGCTCTTGTGATCAGGCCCCTGCTCCTCGCTCCGGTCTCTCCTGTACAGTGAGGCCTCATTATACCCCTGTCTTAGGATCTAGTGACTCAGTGTAGACTGTTATTCAGCATTGCTGTCTCTCTAGATTGTCAGCTCTTGTGATCAGGCCCCTGCTCCTCGCTCCGGTCTCTCCTGTACAGTGAGGCCTAATTATACCCCTGTATTAGGATCTAGTGACGCAGTGTAGACTGTTATTCAGTATTGCTGTTTACTCAGATTGTCCGCTCTTGTGATCAGGCCCCGGCTCCTCTCTCCGTGCTCTCCTGTGCAGTGAGGCCTCATTATACCCCTGTATAAGGATCTAGTGACGCAGTCTAGACTGTTATTCAGCATTGCTGTGTCCTCAGATTGTCAGCTCTTGTGATCAGACCCCTGCTCCTCGCTCCGCTCTCTCCTGTACAGTGAGGCCTCATTATACTCCTGTTTAAGGATCTAGTGACGCAGTGTAGACTGTTATTCAGCATTGCTGTATCCTCAGATTGTCAGCTCTTGTGATCAGGCCTCAGCTCCTCGCTCCGCTCTCTCCTGTACAGTGAGGCCTCATTATACCCCTGTATAAGGATCTAGTGACGCAGTGTAGACTGTTATTCAGAATTGCTGTTTCCTCAGATTGTCAGCTCTTGTGATCAGGCCCCTGCTCCTTGCTCCGGTTTCTCCTGTACAGTGCGGCCTCATTATACCCCTGTATAAGGATCTAGTGACGCAGTGTAGACTGTTATTCAGCATTGCTGTTTCCTCAGATTGTCAGCTCTTGTGATCAGGCCCCAGCTCCTCGCTCCGGTCTCTCCTGTACAGTGAGGCCTCATTATACCCCTGTATTAGGATCTAGTGACGCAGTGTAGACTGTTATTCAGCATTGCTGTTTCCTCAGATTGTCAGCTCTTGTGATCAGGCCCCTGCTCCTCGCTCCACTCTCTCCTGTACAGTGAGGCCTCGTTATATCCCTGTATTAGGATCGAGTGACGCAGTGTAGACTGTTATTCAGCATTGCTGTTTCCTCAGATTGTCAGCTCTTGTGATCAGGCCCCTGCTCCTCGCTCCGTCCTCTCCTGTACAGTGAGGCCTCATTATACCCCTGTATAAGGATCTAATGACGCAGTGTAGACTGTTATTCAGCATTGCTGTTTCCTCACATTGTCAGCTCTTGTGATCAGGCCTCTGCTCCTCGCTCCGGTCTCTCCTGTACAGTGAGGCCTCATTATACTCCTGTATAAGGATCTAGTGACGCAGTGTAGACTGTTATTCAGCATTGCTGTTTCCTCAGATTGTCAGCTCTTGTGATCAGGCCCCTGCTCCTCGCTCCGGTCTCTCCTGTACAGTGAGGTCTCATTATACCCCTGTATAAGGATCTATTGACACAGTGTAGACTGTTATTCAGCATTGCTGTTTCCTCAGATTGTCAGCTCTTGTGATCAGGCCTCTGCTCCTCGCTCCGGTCTCTCCTGTACAGTGAGGCCTCGTTATATCCCTGTATTAGGATCTAGTGACGCAGTGTAGACTGTTATTCAGCATTGCTGTTTCCTCAGATTGTCAGCTCTTGTGATCAGGCCCTTGCTCCTCGCTCCGGTCTCTCCTGTACAGTGAGGCCTCATTATACCCCTGTATAAGGATCTATTGACGCATTGTAGACTGTTATTCAGCATTGTTGTTTCCTCAGATTGTCAGCTCTTGTGATCAGGCCCCTGCTCCTCGCTCCGGTCTCTCCTGTACAGTGCGGCCTCATTATACCCCTGTATAAGGATCTAGTGACGCAGTGTAGACTGTTATTCAGCATTGCTGTTTCCTCAGATTGTCAGCTCTTGTGATCAGGCCCCAGCTCCTCGCTCCGGACTCTCCTGTACAGTGAGGCCTCATTATACCCCTGTATAAGGATCTAGTGACGCAGTGTAGACTGTTATTAAGCATTGCTGTTTCCTCAGATTGTCAGCTCTTGTGATCAGGCCCCTGCTCCTCGCTCCACTCTCTCCTGTACAGTGAGGCCTCGTTATATCCCTGTATTAGGATCTAGTGACGCAGTGTAGACTGTTATTCAGCATTGCTGTTTACTCAGATTGTCAGCTCTTGTGATCAGGCCCCTGCTCCTCGCTCCACTCTCTCCTGTACAGTGAGGCCTCGTTATATCCCTGTATTAGGATCTAGTGACGCAGTGTAGACTGTTATTCAGCATTGCTGTTTCCTCACATTGTCAGCTCTTGTGATCAGGCCCCTTCTCCTCGCTCCAAACTCTCCTGTACAGTGAGGCCTCATTATACCCCTGTATAAGGATCTAGTGACGCAGTGTAGACTGTTATTCAGCATTACTGTTTCCTCACATTGTCAGCTCTTGTGATCAGGCCCCTGCTCCTCGCTCCAAACTCTCCTGTACATTGAGGCCTCATTATACCCCTGTATAAGGATCTAGTGACGCAGCGTAGACTGTTATTCAGCATTGCTGTTTCCTCAGATTGTCAGCTCTTGTGATCAGGCCCCTGCTCCTCGCTCCGGTCTCTCCTGTACAGTGAGACCTCATTATACCCCTGTATAAGGATCTAGTGACGCAGTGTAGACTGTTATTCAGCATTGCTGTTTCCTCAGATTGTCAGCTCTTGTGATCAGGCCCCTGCTCCTCGCTCCGGTCTCTCCTGTACAGTGAGGCCTCATTATACCCCTGTATAAGGATCTAGGGACGCAGTGTAGACTGTTATTCAGCATTGCTGTTTCCTCAGATTGTCAGCTCTTGTGATCAGGCCCCTGCTCCTCGCTTCGGTCTCTCCTGTACAGTGACGCCTCATTATACCCCTGTATAAGGATCTAGTGACGCAGTGTAGACTGTTATTCAGCATTGCTGTTTCCTCAGATTGTCAGCTCTTGTGATCAGGCCCCTGCTCCTCGCTCCGGTCTCTCCTGTACAGTGAGGCCTCATTATACCCCTGTATAAGGATCTAGGGACGCAGTGTAGACTGTTATTCAGCATTGCTGTTTCCTCAGATTGTCAGCTCTTGTGATCAGGACCCTGCTCCTCGCTCCGGTCTCTCCTGTACAGTGAGTCCTCATTATACCCCTGTATAAGGATCTAGTGACACAGTGTAGACTGTTATTCAGCATTGCTGTTTCCTCAGATTGTCAGCTCTTGTGATCAGGCCCCTGCTCCTCACTCCACTCTCTCCTGTACAGTGAGGCCTCGTTATATCCCTGTATTAGGATCTAGTGACGCAGTGTAGACTGTTATACAGCATTGCTGTTTCCTCAGATTGTCAGCTCTTGTGATCAGGCCGCTGCTCCTCGCTCCGTCCTCTCCTGTACAGTGAAGCCTCATTATACCCCTGTATAAGGATCTAGTGACGCAGTGTAGACTGTTATTCAGCATTGTTGTCTCCTCAGATTGTCAGCTCTTGTGATCAGGCCCCTGCTCCTCGCTCCGGTCTCTCCTGTACAGTGAGGCCTCATTATACTCCTGTATAAGGATCTAGTGACGCAGTGTAGACTGTTATTCAGCATTGCTGTTTCCTCAGATTGCCAGCTCTTGTAATCAGGCCCCTGCTCCTCGCTCCGGTCTCTCCTGTACAGTGAGGCCTCATTATACCCCTGTATAAGGATCTAGTGACGCAGTGTAGACTATTATTCAGCATTGCTGTTTCCTCAGATTGTCAGCTCTTGTGATCAGGCCCCTGCTCCTCGCTCCAGTCTCTCCAGTATAGTGCGGCCTCATTATACCCCTGTATAAGAATCTAGTGACGCAGTGTAGACTGTTATTCAGCATTGCTGTGTCCTCAGATTGTCAGCTCTTGTGATCAGGCCCCTGCTCCTCGCTCCAGTCTCTCCAGTACAGTGCGGCCTCATTATACCCCTGTATAAGGATCTAGTGACGCAGTGTAGACTGTTATTCAGCATTGCTGTTTCCTCAGATTGTCAGCTCTTGTGATCAGGCCCCAGCTCCTCGCTCCGGTCTCTCCTGTACAGTGAGGCCTCATTATATCCCTGTATTAGGATCTAGTGACGCAGTGTAGACTGTTATTAAGCATTGCTGTTTCCTCAGATTGTCAGCTCTTGTGATCAGGCCCCTGCTCCTCGCTCCGGTCTCTCCTGTACAATGAGGCCTCATTATACCCCTGTATAAGGATCTAGTGACGCAGTGTAGACTGTTATTCAGCATTACTGTTTCCTCAGATTGTCAGCTCTTGTGATCAGGCCCCTGCTCCTCGCTCCGGTCTCTCCTGTACAGTGAGGCCTCATTATACCCCTGTATAAGGATCTAGTGACGCAGTGTAGACTGTTATTCAGCATTACTGTTTCCTCAGATTGTCAGCTCTTGTGATCAGGCCCCTGCTCCTCGCTCCGGTCTCTCCTGTACAGTGAGGCCTCATTATACCCCTGTATAAGGATCTAGTGACGCAGTGTAGACTGTTATTCAGCATTGCTGTTTCCTCAGATTGTCAGCTCTTGTGATCAGGCCCCTGCTCCTCGCTCCGGTCTCTCCTGTACAGTGAGGCCTCATTATACCCCTGTATAAGGATCTAGTGACGCAGTGTAGACTGTTATTCAGCATTGCTGTTTCCTCAGATTGTCAGCTCTTGTGATCAGGCCCCTGCTCCTCGCTCCGGTCTCTCCTGTACAGTGAGGCCTCATTATACCCCTGTATAAGGATCTAGTGACGCAGTGTAGACTGTTATTCAGCATTGCTGTTTCCTCAGATTGTCAGCTCTTGTAATCAGGCCCCTGCTCCTCGCTCCGGTCTCTCCTGTACAGTGCGGCCTCATTATACCCCTGTATAAGGATCTAGTGAAGCAGTGTAGACTGTTATTCAGCATTGCTGTTTCCTCAGATTATCAGCTCTTGTGATCAGGCCCCAGGTCCTCGCTCCGGTCTCTCCTGTACAGTGAGGCCTCATTATACCCCTGTATAATGATCTAGTGACGCAGTGTAGACTGTTATTCAGCATTGCTGTTTCCTCAGATTGTCAGCTCTTGTGAACAGGCCCCTGCTCCTCGCTCCGGTCTCTCCTGTACAGTGAGGCCTCATAATACCCCTGTATAAGGATCTAGTGACGCAGTGTAGACTGTTATTCAGCATTGCTGTTTCCTCAGATTGTCAGCTCTTGTGATCAGGCCTCTGCTCCTCGCTCCGGTCTCTCCTGTACAGTGAGGCCTCATTATACCCCTGTATAAGGATATAGTGACGCAGTGTAGACTGTTATTCAGCATTGCTGTTTCCTCAGATTGTCAGCTCTTGTGATCAGGCCCCAGCTCCTCGCTCCGGTCTCTCCTGTACAGTGAGGCCTCATTATACCCCTGTATTAGGATCTAGTGACGCAGTGTAGACTGCTATTCAGCATTGCTGTTTCCTCAGATTGTCAGCTCTTGTGATCAGGCCCCTGCTCCTCGCTCCACTCTCTCCTGTACAGTGAGGCCTCGTGATATCCCTGTATTAGGATCTAGTGACGCAGTGTAGACTGTTATTCAGCATTGCTTTTTCCTCAGATTGTCAGCTCTTGTGATCAGGCCTCTGCTCCTCGCTCCGGTCTCTCCAGTGCACTGAGGCCTCATTATACCCCTGTAAAAAGATCTAATGACGCAGTGTAGACTGTTATTCAGCATTGCTGTTTCCTCAGATTGTCAGCTCTTGTGATCAGGCCCCTGCTCCTCGCTCCGGTCTCTCCTGTACAGTGAGGCCTCATTATACCCCTGTATAAGGATCTAGTGACGCAGTGTAGACTGTTATTCAGCATTGCTGTTTCCTCAGATTGTCAGCTCTTGTGATCAGGCCCCTGCTCCTCGCTCCGGTCTCTCCTGTACAGTGACGCCTCATTATACCCCTGTATAAGGATCTAGTGACGCAGTGTAGACTGTTATTCAGCATTGCTGTTTCCTCAGATTGTCAGCTCTTGTGATCAGGCCCCCGCTCCTCGCTCTTGTCTCTCCTGTACAGTGAGGGCCTCATTATACTCCTGTATAAGGATCTAGTGACGCAGAGTAGACTGTTATTCAGCATTGCTGTTTCCTCAGATTGTCAGCTCTTGTGATCAGGCCCCTGCTCCTCGCTCCGGTCTCTCCTGTACAGTGAGGCCTCATTATACCCCTGTATAAGGATCTAGTGACGCAGTGTAGACTGTTATTCAGCATTGCTGTTTCCTCAGATTGTCAGCTCTTGTGATCAGGCCCCAGCTCCTCGCTCCTTGTCTCTCCTGTACAGTGAGGCCTCATTATACCCCTGTATAAGGATCTAGTGACGCAGTCTAGACTGTTATTCAGCATTGCTGTGTCCTCAGATTGTCAGCTCTTGTGATCAGGCCCCTGCTCCTCGCTCCACTCCCTCCTGTACAGTGAGGCCTCGTTATATCCCTGTATTAGGATCTAGTGACGCAGTGTAGACTGTTATTCAGCACTGCTGTTTCCTCAGATTGTCAGCTCTTGTGATCAGGCCCCTGCTCCTCGCTCCACTCTCTCCTGTACAGTGAGGCCTCATTATACCCCTGTATAAGGATCTAGTGACGCAGTGTAGACTGTTATTCAGCATTGCTGTTTCCTCAGATTGTCAGCTCTTGTGATCAGGCCCCTGCTCCTTGCTCCGGTCTCTCCTGTACAGTGAGGCCTCATTATACCCCTGTATAAGGATCTAGTGACGCAGGGTAGACTGTTATTCAGCATTGCTGTGTCCTCAGATTGTCAGCTCTTGTGATCAGGCCCCTGCTCCTCGCTCCGGTCTCTCCTGTACAGTGAGGGCTCATTATACCCCTGTATAAGGATCTAGTGATGCAGTGTAGACTGTTATTCAGCATTGCTGTTTCCTCAGATTGCCAGCTCTTGTGATCAGGCCCCTGCTCCTCGCTCCGGTCTCTCCTATACAGTGCGGCCTCATTATACCCCTGTATAAGGATCTAGTTTTCGCAGTGTAGACCGTTATTCAGCATTGCTGTTTCCTCAGATTGTCAGCTCTTGTGATCAGGCCCCTGCTCCTCGCTCCGGTCTCTCCTGTACAGTGAGGCCTCATTATACCCCTGTATAAGGATCTAGTGACGCAGTGTAGACTGTTATTCAGCATTGCTGTTTCCTCAGATTGTCAGCTCTTGTGATCAAGCCCCTTCTCCTCGCTCCACTCTCTCCTGTACAGTGAGGCCTCGTTATATCCCTGTATTAGGATCTACTGACACAGTGTAGACTGTTATTCAGCATTGCTTTTTCCTCAGATTGTCAGCTCTTGTGATCAAGCCCCTGCTCCTCGCTCCGGTCTCTCCTGTGCACTGAGGCCTCATTATACCCCTGTATAAGGATCTAATGACGCAGTGTAGACTGTTATTCAGCATTGCTGTCTCCTCAGATTGTCAGCTCTTGTGATCAGGCCCCTGCTCCTCGCTCCGGTCTCTCCTGTACAGTGAGGCCTCATTATACCCCTGTATAAGGATCTAGTGAGGCAGTGTAGACTGTTATTCAGCATTGCTGTTTCCTCAGATTGTCAGCTCTTGTGATCAGGCCCCTGCTCCTCGCTCCGTTCTCTCCTGTACAGTGAGGCCTCATTATACCCCTGTATAAGGATCTAGTGACGCAGTGTAGAATGTTATTCAGCATTGCTGTTTCCTCAGATTGTCAGCTCTTGTGATCAGGCCCCTGCTCCTCGCTCCGGTCTCTCCTGTACAGTGAGGCCTCATTATACCGCTGTATAAGGATCTAGTGACGCAGTGTAGACTGTTATTCAGCATTGCTGTTTCCTCAGATTGTCAGCTCTTGTGATCAGGCCCCTGCTCCTCGCTCCGGTCTCTCCTGTACAGTGCGGCCTCATTATACCCCTGTATAAGGATCTAGTGACGTAGTGTAGACTGTTATTCAGCATTGCTGTTTCCTCAGATTGTCAGCTCTTGTGATCAGGCCCCTGCTCCTCGCTCCGGTCTCTCCTGTACAGTGAGGCCTCATTATACACCTGTATAAGGATCTAGTGACGCAGTGTAGACTGTTATTCACCATTGCTGTTTCCTCAGATTGTCAGCTCTTGTGATCAGGCCCCACCTCCTCGCTCCGGTCTCTCCTGTACAGTGAGGCCTCATTATACCCCTGTATTAGGATCTAGTGACGCAGTGTAGACTGTTATTAAGCATTGCTGTTTCCTCAGATTGTCAGCTCTTGTGATCAGGCCCCTGCTCCTCACTCCACTCTCTCCTGTACAGTGAGGCCTCGTTATATCCCTGTATTAGGATCTAGTGACGCAGTGTAGACTGTTATTCAGCATTGCTGTTTCCTCAGATTGTCAGCTCTTGTGATCAGGCCGCTGCTCCTCGCTCCGTCCTCTCCTGTACAGTGAAGCCTCATTATACCCCTGTATAAGGATCTAATGACGCAGTGTAGACTGTTATTCAGCATTGCTGTTTCCTCAGATTGTCAGCTCTTGTGATCAGGCCTCTGCTCCTCGCTCCGGTCTCTCCTGTACAGTGAGGCCTCATTATACTCCTGTATAAGGATCTAGTGACGCAGTGTAGATTGTTATTCAGCATTGCTGTTTCCTCAGATTGTCAGCTCTTGTAATCAGGCCCCTGCTCCTCGCTCCGGTCTCTCCTGTACAGTGAGGCCTCATTATACCCCTGTATAAGGATCTAGTGACGCAGTGTAGACTATTATTCAGCATTGCTGTTTCCTCAGATTGTCAGCTCTTGTGATCAGGCCCCTGCTCCTCGCTCCGGTCTCTCCTGTACAGTGAGGCCTCATTATACCCCTGTATAAGGATCTAGTGACGCAGTGTAGACTGTTATTCAGCATTGCTGTGTCCTCAGATTGTCAGCTCTTGTGATCAGGCCCCTGCTCCTCGCTCCAGTCTCTCCAGTACAGTGCGGCCTCATTATACCCCTGTATAAGGATCTAGTGACGCAGTGTAGACTGTTATTCAGCATTGCTGTGTCCTCAGATTGTCAGCTCTTGTGATCAGGCCCCAGCTCCTCGCTCCGGTCTCTCCTGTACAGTGAGGCCTCATTATATCCCTGTATTAGGATCTAGTGACGCAGTGTAGACTGTTATTAAGCATTGCTGTTTCCTCAGATTGTCAGCTCTTGTGATCAGGCCCCTGCTCCTCGCTCCGGTCTCTCCTGTACAGTGAGGCCTCATTATACCCCTGTATAAGGATCTAGTGACGCAGTGTAGACTGTTATTCAGCATTGCTGTTTCCTCAGATTGTCAGCTCTTGTGATCAGGCCCCTGCTCCTCGCTCCGGTCTCTCCTGTACAGTGAGGCCTCATTATACCCCTGTATAAGGATCTAGTGACGCAGTGTAGACTGTTATTCAGCATTGCTGTTTCCTCAGATTGTCAGCTCTTGTGATCAGGCCCCTGCTCCTCGCTCTGGTCTCTCCTTTACAGTGAGGCCTCATTATACCCCTGTATAAGGATCTAGTGACTCAGTGTAGACTGTTATTCAGCATTGCTGTTTCCTCAGATTGTCAGCTCTTGTGATCAGGCCCCAGCTCCTCGCTCCGGTCTCTCCTGTACAGTGAGGCCTCATTATACCCCTGTATAAGGATCTAGTGACGCAGTGTAGACTGTTATTAAGCATTGCTGTTTCCTCAGATTGTCAGCTCTTCTGATCAGGCCCCTGCTCCTCGCTCCACTCTCTCCTGTACAGTGAGGCCTCGTTATACCCCTGTCTTAGGATCTAGTGACGCAGTGTAGACTGTTATTCAGCATTGCTGTTTCCTCAGAATGTCCGCTCTTGTGAACAGGCCCCGGCTCCTCGCTCCGTGCTCTCCTGTGCAGTGAGGCCTCATTATACCCCTGTATAAGGATCTAGTGACGCAGTGTAGACTGTTATTCAGCATTGCTGTTTTCTCAGATTGTCAGCTCTTGCGATCAGGCCCCTGATCCTCGCTCCGTGCTCTCCTGTGCAGTGAGGCCTCATTATTCCCCAGTATAAGGATCTAGTGACGAAGTGTAGACTGTTATTCAGCATTGCTGTTTCCTCAGATTGTCAGCTCTTGTGATCAGGCCCCTGCTCCTCGCTCCGGTCTCTCCTGTACAGTGAGGCCTCATTATACCCCTGTCTTAGGATCTAGTGACTCAGTGTAGACTGTTATTCAGCATTGCTGTCTCTCTAGATTGTCAGCTCTTGTGATCAGGCCCCTGCTCCTCGCTCCGGTCTCTCCTGTACAGTGAGGCCTTATTATACCCCTGTATTAGGATCTAGTGACGCAGTGTAGACTGTTATTCAGTATTGCTGTTTACTCAGATTGTCCGCTCTTGTGATCAGGCCCCGGCTCCTCTCTCCGTGCTCTCCTGTGCAGTGAGGCCTCATTATACCCCTGTATAAGGATCTAGTGACGCAGTCTAGACTGTTATTCAGCATTGCTGTGTCCTCAGATTGTCAGCTCTTGTGATCAGACCCCTGCTCCTCGCTCCGCTCTCTCCTGTACAGTGAGGCCTCATTATACTCCTGTTTAAGGATCTAGTGACGCAGTGTAGACTGTTATTCAGCATTGCTGTATCCTCAGATTGTCAGCTCTTGTGATCAGGCCTCAGCTCCTCGCTCCGCTCTCTCCTGTACAGTGAGGCCTCATTATACCCCTGTATAAGGATCTAGTGACGCAGTGTAGACTGTTATTCAGAATTGCTGTTTCCTCAGATTGTCAGCTCTTGTGATCAGGCCCCTGCTCCTCGCTCCGGTCTCTCCTGTACAGTGAGGCCTCATAATACCCCTGTATAAGGATCTAGTGACGCAGTGTAGACTGTTATTCAGCATTGCTGCTTCCTCAGATTGTCAGCTCTTGTGATCAGGCCCCTGCTCCTCGCTCCGGTTTCTCCTGTACAGTGCGGCCTCATTATACCCCTGTATAAGGATCTAGTGACGCAGTGTAGACTGTTATTCAGCATTGCTGTGTCCTCAGATTGTCAGCTCTTGTGATCAGGCCCCTGCTCCTCGCTCCGCTCTCTCCTGTGCACTGAGGCCTCATTATACTCCTGTTTAACGATCTAGTGATGCAGTGTAGACTGTTATTCAGCATTGCTGTTTCCTCAGATTGTCAGCTCTTGTGATCAGGCCCCTGCTCCTCGCTCCGGTCTCTCCTGTACAGTGAGGTCTCATTATACCCCTGTATAAGGATCTAGTGACGCAGTGTAGACTGTTATTCAGCATTGCTGTTTCCTCACATTGTCAGCTCTTGTGATCAGGCCCCTGCTCCTCGCTCCGGTCTCTCCTGTACAGTGAGGCCTCATTATACCCCTGTATAAGGATCTAGTGACGCAGTGTAGACTGTTATTCAGCATTGCTGTTTCCTCACATTGTCAGCTCTTGTGATCAGGCCCCTGCTCCTCGCTCCGGTCTCTCCTGTACAGTGAGGCCTCATTATACCCCTGTATAAGGATCTAGTGACGCAGTGTAGACTGTTATTCAGCATTGCTGTTTCCTCAGATTGTCAGCTCTTGTGATCAGGCCCCTGCTCCTCGCTCCGGTCTCTCCTGTACAGTGAGGCCTCATTATACCCCTGTATAAGGATCTAGTGACGCAGTGTAGACTGTTATTCAGCATTGCTGTTTCCTCAGATTGTCAGCTCTTGTGATCAGGCCCCTGCTCCTTGCTCCGGTTTCTCCTGTACAGTGCGGCCTCATTATACCCCTGTATAAGGATCTAGTGACGCAGTGTAGACTGTTATTCAGCATTGCTGTTTCCTCAGATTGTCAGCTCTTGTGATCAGGCCCCAGCTCCTCGCTCCGGTCTCTCCTGTACAGTGAGGCCTCATTATACCCCTGTATTAGGATCTAGTGACGCAGTGTAGACTGTTATTCAGCATTGCTGTTTCCTCAGATTGTCAGCTCTTGTGATCAGGCCCCTGCTCCTCACTCCACTCTCTCCTGTACAGTGAGGCCTCGTTATATCCCTGTATTAGGATCGAGTGACGCAGTGTAGACTGTTATTCAGCATTGCTGTTTCCTCAGATTGTCAGCTCTTGTGATCAGGCCCCTGCTCCTCGCTCCGTCCTCTCCTGTACAGTGAGGCCTCATTATACCCCTGTATAAGGATCTAATGACGCAGTGTAGACTGTTATTCAGCATTGCTGTTTCCTCACATTGTCAGCTCTTGTGATCAGGCCTCTGCTCCTCGCTCCGGTCTCTCCTGTACAGTGAGGCCTCATTATACTCCTGTATAAGGATCTAGTGACGCAGTGTAGACTGTTATTCAGCATTGCTGTTTCCTCAGATTGTCAGCTCTTGTGATCAGGCCCCTGCTCCTCGCTCCGGTCTCTCCTGTACAGTGAGGTCTCATTATACCCCTGTATAAGGATCTATTGACACAGTGTAGACTGTTATTCAGCATTGCTGTTTCCTCAGATTGTCAGCTCTTGTGATCAGGCCTCTGCTCCTCGCTCCGGTCTCTCCTGTACAGTGAGGCCTCGTTATATCCCTGTATTAGGATCTAGTGACGCAGTGTAGACTGTTATTCAGCATTGCTGTTTCCTCAGATTGTCAGCTCTTGTGATCAGGCCCTTGCTCCTCGCTCCGGTCTCTCCTGTACAGTGAGGCCTCATTATACCCCTGTATAAGGATCTATTGACGCATTGTAGACTGTTATTCAGCATTGTTGTTTCCTCAGATTGTCAGCTCTTGTGATCAGGCCCCTGCTCCTCGCTCCGGTCTCTCCTGTACAGTGCGGCCTCATTATACCCCTGTATAAGGATCTAGTGACGCAGTGTAGACTGTTATTCAGCATTGCTGTTTCCTCAGATTGTCAGCTCTTGTGATCAGGCCCCAGCTCCTCGCTCCGGACTCTCCTGTACAGTGAGGCCTCATTATACCCCTGTATAAGGATCTAGTGACGCAGTGTAGACTGTTATTAAGCATTGCTGTTTCCTCAGATTGTCAGCTCTTGTGATCAGGCCCCTGCTCCTCGCTCCACTCTCTCCTGTACAGTGAGGCCTCGTTATATCCCTGTATTAGGATCTAGTGACGCAGTGTAGACTGTTATTCAGCATTGCTGTTTACTCAGATTGTCAGCTCTTGTGATCAGGCCCCTGCTCCTCGCTCCACTCTCTCCTGTACAGTGAGGCCTCGTTATATCCCTGTATTAGGATCTAGTGACGCAGTGTAGACTGTTATTCAGCATTGCTGTTTCCTCACATTGTCAGCTCTTGTGATCAGGCCCCTTCTCCTCGCTCCAAACTCTCCTGTACAGTGAGGCCTCATTATACCCCTGTATAAGGATCTAGTGACGCAGTGTAGACTGTTATTCAGCATTACTGTTTCCTCACATTGTCAGCTCTTGTGATCAGGCCCCTGCTCCTCGCTCCAAACTCTCCTGTACATTGAGGCCTCATTATACCCCTGTATAAGGATCTAGTGACGCAGTGTAGACTGTTATTCAGCATTGCTGTTTCCTCAGATTGTCAGCTCTTGTGATCAGGCCCCTGCTCCTCGTTCCGGTCTCTCCTGTACAGTGCGGCCTCATTATACCCCTGTATAAGGATCTAGTGACGCAGTGTAGACTGTTACTCAGCATTGCTGTTTCCTCAGATTGTCAGCTCTTGTGATCAGGCCTCTGCTCCTCGCTCCGGTCTCTCCTGTACAGTGAAGCCTCATTATACCCCTGTATAAGGATCTAGTGACGCAGTGTAGACTGTTATTAAGCATTGCTTTTTCCTCAGATTGTCAGCTCTTGTGATCAGGCCCCAGCTCCTCGCTCCGGTCTCTCCTGTACAGTGAAGCCTCATTATACCCCTGTATTAGGATCTAGTGACGCAGTGTAGACTGTTATTCAGCATTGCTGTTTCCTCAGATTGTCAGCTCTTGTGATCAGGCCCCTGCTCCTCACTCCACTCTCTCCTGTACAGTGAGGCCTCGTTATATCCCTGTATTAGGATCGAGTGACGCAGTGTAGACTGTTATTCAGCATTGCTGTTTCCTCAGATTGTCAGCTCTTGTGATCAGGCCCCTGCTCCTCGCTCCGTCCTCTCCTGTACAGTGAGGCCTCATTATACCCCTGTATAAGGATCTAATGACGCAGTGTAGACTGTTATTCAGCATTGCTGTTTCCTCACATTGTCAGCTCTTGTGATCAGGCCTCTGCTCCTCGCTCCGGTCTCTCCTGTACAGTGAGGCCTCATTATACTCCTGTATAAGGATCTAGTGACGCAGTGTAGACTGTTATTCAGCATTGCTGTTTCCTCAGATTGTCAGCTCTTGTGATCAGGCCCCTGCTCCTCGCTCCGGTCTCTCCTGTACAGTGAGGTCTCATTATACCCCTGTATAAGGATCTATTGACACAGTGTAGACTGTTATTCAGCATTGCTGTTTCCTCAGATTGTCAGCTCTTGTGATCAGGCCTCTGCTCCTCGCTCCGGTCTCTCCTGTACAGTGAGGCCTCGTTATATCCCTGTATTAGGATCTAGTGACGCAGTGTAGACTGTTATTCAGCATTGCTGTTTCCTCAGATTGTCAGCTCTTGTGATCAGGCCCTTGCTCCTCGCTCCGGTCTCTCCTGTACAGTGAGGCCTCATTATACCCCTGTATAAGGATCTATTGACGCATTGTAGACTGTTATTCAGCATTGTTGTTTCCTCAGATTGTCAGCTCTTGTGATCAGGCCCCTGCTCCTCGCTCCGGTCTCTCCTGTACAGTGCGGCCTCATTATACCCCTGTATAAGGATCTAGTGACGCAGTGTAGACTGTTATTCAGCATTGCTGTTTCCTCAGATTGTCAGCTCTTGTGATCAGGCCCCAGCTCCTCGCTCCGGACTCTCCTGTACAGTGAGGCCTCATTATACCCCTGTATAAGGATCTAGTGACGCAGTGTAGACTGTTATTAAGCATTGCTGTTTCCTCAGATTGTCAGCTCTTGTGATCAGGCCCCTGCTCCTCGCTCCACTCTCTCCTGTACAGTGAGGCCTCGTTATATCCCTGTATTAGGATCTAGTGACGCAGTGTAGACTGTTATTCAGCATTGCTGTTTACTCAGATTGTCAGCTCTTGTGATCAGGCCCCTGCTCCTCGCTCCACTCTCTCCTGTACAGTGAGGCCTCGTTATATCCCTGTATTAGGATCTAGTGACGCAGTGTAGACTGTTATTCAGCATTGCTGTTTCCTCACATTGTCAGCTCTTGTGATCAGGCCCCTTCTCCTCGCTCCAAACTCTCCTGTACAGTGAGGCCTCATTATACCCCTGTATAAGGATCTAGTGACGCAGTGTAGACTGTTATTCAGCATTACTGTTTCCTCACATTGTCAGCTCTTGTGATCAGGCCCCTGCTCCTCGCTCCAAACTCTCCTGTACATTGAGGCCTCATTATACCCCTGTATAAGGATCTAGTGACGCAGTGTAGACTGTTATTCAGCATTGCTGTTTCCTCAGATTGTCAGCTCTTGTGATCAGGCCCCTGCTCCTCGTTCCGGTCTCTCCTGTACAGTGCGGCCTCATTATACCCCTGTATAAGGATCTAGTGACGCAGTGTAGACTGTTACTCAGCATTGCTGTTTCCTCAGATTGTCAGCTCTTGTGATCAGGCCTCTGCTCCTCGCTCCGGTCTCTCCTGTACAGTGAAGCCTCATTATACCCCTGTATAAGGATCTAGTGACGCAGTGTAGACTGTTATTAAGCATTGCTTTTTCCTCAGATTGTCAGCTCTTGTGATCAGGCCCCAGCTCCTCGCTCCGGTCTCTCCTGTACAGTGAAGCCTCATTATACCCCTGTATTAGGATCTAGTGACGCAGTGTAGACTGTTATTAAGCATTGCTTTTTCCTCAGATTGTCAGCTCTTGTGATCAGGCCTCTGCTCCTCGCTCCGGTCTCTCCTGTGCACTGAGGCCTCATTATACCCCTGCATAAGGATCTAATAACGCAGTGTAGACTGTTATTCAGCATTGCTGTTTCCTCAGATTGTCAGCTCTTGTGATCAGGCCCCTGCTCCTCGCTCCGGTCTCTCCTGTACAGTGAGGCCTCATTATACTCCTGTATAAGGATCTAGTGACGCAGTGTAGACTGTTATTCAGCATTGCTGTTTCCTCAGATTGTCAGCTCTTGTGATCAGGCCCCTGCTCCTCGCTCCGGTCTCTCCTGTACAGTGAGTCCTCATTATACCCCTGTATAAGGATCTAGTGACGCAGTGTAGACTGTTCTTCAGCATTGCTGTTTCCTCAGATTGTCAACTCTTGTGATCAGGCCCCTGCTCCTCGCTCCGGTCTCTCCTGTACAGTGAGGCCTCATTATACCCCTGTATAAGGATCTAGTGACGCAGTGTAGACTGTTATTCAGCATTGCTGTTTCCTCAGATTGTCAGCTCTTGTGATCAGGCCCCAGCTCATCGCTCCGGTCTCTCCTGTACAGTAAGGCCTCATTATACCCCTGTATTAGGATCTAGTGACGCAGTGTAGACTGTTATTAAGCATTGCTGTTTCCTCAGATTGTCAGCTCTTGTGATCAGGCCCCTGCTCCTCGCTCCACTCTCTCCTGTACAGTGAAGCCTCGTTATTTCCCTGTATTAGGATCTAGTGACGCAGTGTAGACTGTTATTCAGCATTGCTGTTTCCTCAGATTGTCAGCTCTTGTGATCAGGCCCCGGCTCCTCGCTCCGTGCTCTCCTGTGCAGTGAGGCCTCATTATACCCCTGTATAAGGATCTAGTGACGCAGTGTAGACTGTTATTCAGCATTGCTGTTTCCTCAGATTTTCCGCTCTTGTGATCAGGCCCCGGCTCCTCGCTCTGTGCTCTCCTGTGCAGTGAGGCCTCATTAAACTCCTGTATAAGGATCTAGTGACGCAGTGTAGACTGTTATTCAGCATTGCTGTTTCCTCAGATTGTCATCTCTTATGATCTGGACCTGGCTTTTCGCTCCGGTCTCTCCTGTACAGTGAGGCCTCATTATACCCCTTTATAAGGATCTAGTGACGCAGTGTAGACTGTTATTCAGCATTGCTGTCTCCCCAGATTGTCAGCTCTTATGATCAGGCCCTGGATCCTCGCTCCGCTCTCTCCTGTACAGTGAGGCCTCATTATACCCCTTTATAAGGATCTAGTGACGCAGTGTAGACTGTTATTCAGCATTGCTGTCTCCTCAGATTGTCAGCTCTTATGATCAGGCCCTGGATCCTCGCTCCGCTCTCTCCTGTACAGTGAGGCCTCATTATACCCCTGTATACGGATCTAGTGACGCAGTGTAGACTGTTATTCAGCATTGCTGTTTCCTCAGATTGTGAGCTCTTGTGATCAGGCCCCTGCTCCTCGCTCTTGTCTTTCCTGTACAGTGAGGCCTCATTATATCCCTGGATAAGGATCTAGTGACGCAATGTAGACTGTTATTCAGCTTTGCTGTTTCCTCAGATTGTCAACTCTTGTGATCAGGCCCCCGCTCCTCGCTCCGGTCTCTCCTGTACAGTGAGGCCTCATTTTACTCCTGTATAAGGATCTAGTGACGCCGTGTAGACTGTTATTCAGCATTTCTGTTTCCTCAGATTGTCATCTCTTATGATCAGGCCCCGGCTCCTCGCTCTGATCTCTCCTGTACGGTGAGGCCTCATTATACCCCTGTATAAGGATCTAGTGACGCAGTGTAGACTGTTATTCAGCATTGCTGTTTCCTCAGATTGTCAGCTCTTGTGATCTGGCCCCCGCTCCTCGCTCCGGTCTCTCCTGTACAGTGAGGCCTCATTTTACTCCTGTATAAGGATCTAGTGATGCAGTTTAGACTTTTATTCAGCATTGCTGTTTCCTCAGATTGTCATCTCTTATGATCAGGCCCCGGCTCCTCGCTCTGGTCTCTCCTGAACGGTGAGGCCTCATTATACACCCTTATAAGGATCTAGTGATGCAGTGTAGACTGTTATTCAGCATTGCTGTCTCCCCAGATTGTCAGCTCTTATGATCAGGCCCCTGCTCCTCGCTCCGGTGTCTCCTGTACAGTGAGGCCTCATTATACTCCTTTATAAGGATCTAGTGATGCAGTGTAGACTGTTATTCAGCATTGCTGTTTCCTCGGATTGTCAGCTCTTGTGATCAGGCCCTGCCTCCTCGCCCCGCTCTCTCCTGTACTGTGAGGCCTCATTATACCCCTGTATAAGGATCTAGTGACGCAGTGTAGACTGTTATTCAGCATTGCTGTTTCCTCAGATTGTGAGCTCTTGTGATCAGGCCCCTGCTCCTCACTCCGGTCTCTCCTGTACAGTGCATTATACTCCTGTATAAGGATCTAGTGACGCAGTGTAGACTGTTATTCAGCATTGCTGTTTCCTCAGATTGTCAGCTCTTGTGATCAGGCCCTGCCTCCTCGCCCCGCTCTCTCCTGTACTGTGAGGCCTCATTATACCCCTGTATAAGGATCTAGTGTCGCAGTCTAGACTGTTATTCAGCATTGCTGTTTCCTCAGATTGTCATCTTTTATGATCAGGCCCCGTCTCCTCGCTCCACTCTCTCCTGTACAGTGAGGCCTCATTATACACCTGTATAAGGATCTAGTGACGCAGTGTAGACTGTTATTCAGCATTGCTGTCTCCCCAGATTGTCAGCTCTTATGATCAGGCCCTGGCTCCTCGCTCCGCTCTCTCCTGTACAGTGAGGCCTCATTATACCCCTGTATAAGGATCTAGTGACGTAGTGTAGACTGTTATTCAGCTTTGCTGTTTCCTCAGATTGTCAGCTCTTGTGATCAGGCCCCTGCTCCTTGCTCCGGTCTCTCCTGTACAGTGAGGCCTCATTATACCCCTGTATAAGGATCTAGTGACGTAGTGTAGACTGTTATTCAGCATTGCTGTTTCCTCAGATTGTGAGCTCTTGTGATCAGGCCCCTGCTCCTCGCTCCGGTCTCTCCTGTACAGTGCGGCCTCATTATACCCCTGTATAAGGATCTAGTGACGCAGTGTAGACTGTTATTCAGCATTGCTGTTTCCTCAGATTGTCAGCTCTTGTGATCAGGCCCCCGCTCCTCGCTCCGGTCTCTCCTGTACAGTGAGGCCTCATTATACCCCTGTATTAGGATCTAGTGACGCAGTGTAGACTGTTATTCAGCATTGCTGTTTCCTCAGATTGTCAGCTCTTGTGATCAGGCCCCTGCTCCTCGCTCCGGTCTCTCCTGTACAGTGCGGCCTCATTATACCCCTGTATAAGGATCTAGTGACGCAGTGTAGACTGTTATTCAGCATTGCTGTTTCCTCAGATTGTCAGCTCTTGTGAACAGGCCCCTGCTCCTCGCTCCGCTCTCTCCTGTACAGTGAGGCCTCATAATACCCCTGTATAAGGATCTAGTGACGCAGTGTAGACTGTTATTCAGCATTGCTGTTTCCTCAGATTGTCAGCTCTTGCGATCAGGCCTCTGCTCCTCGCTCCGGTCACTCCTGTACAGTGAGGCCTCATTATACTCCTGTATAAGGATCTAGTGACGCAGTGTAGACTGTTATTCAGCATTGCTGTTTCCTCAGATTGTCAGCTCTTGTGATCAGGCCCCTGCTCCTCGCTCCGGTCTCTCCTGTACAGTGAGGCCTCATAATACCCCTGTATAAGGATCTAGTGACGCAGTGTAGACTGTTATTCAGCATTGCTGTTTCCTCAGATTGTCAGCTCTTGTGATCAGGCCCCTGTTCCTCGCTCCGGTCTCTCCTGTACAGTGAGGCCTCATTATACCCCTGTATTAGGATCTAGTGACGCAGTGAAGACTGTTATTCAGCATTGCTGTTTCCTCAGATTGTCAGCTCTTGTGATCAGGCCCCTGCTCCTCGCTCCGGTCTCTCCTGTACAGTGCGGCCTCATTATACCCCTGTATAAGGATTTAGTGACGCAGTGTAGACTGTTATTCAGCATTGCTGTTTCCTCAGATTGTCAGCTCTTGTGATCAGGCCCCAGCTCCTCGCTCCGGTCTCTCCTGTACAGTGAGGCCTCATTATACCCCTGTATAAGGATCTAGTGATGCAGTGTAGACTGTTATTCAGCATTGCTGTTTCCTCAGACTGTCAGCTCTTGTGATCAGGCCCCAGCTCCTCGCTCCGGTCTCTCCTGTACAGTGAGGCCTCATTATACCCCTGTATTAGGATCTAGTGATGCAGTGTAGACTGTTATTAAGCATTGCTGTTTCCTCAGATTGTCAGCTCTTGTGATCAGGCCCCTGCTCCTCGCTCCACTCTCTCCTGTACAGTGAGGCCTCGTTATATCCCTGTATTAGGATCTAGTGACGCAGTGTAGACTGTTATTCAGCATTGCTTTTTCCTCAGATTGTCAGCTCTTGTGATCAGGCCTCTGCTCCTCGCTCCGGTCTCTCCAGTGCACTGAGGCCTCATTATACCCCTGTATAAGGATCTAATGACGCAGTGTAGACTGTTATTCAGCATTGCTGTTTCCTCAGATTGTCAGCTCTTGTGATCAGGCCCCTGCTCCTCGCTCCGGTCTCTCCTGTACAGTGAGGCCTCATTATACCCCTGTATAAGGATCTAGTGACGCAGTGTAGACTGTTATTCAGCATTGCTGTTTCCTCAGATTGTCAGCTCTTGTGATCAGGCCCCTGCTCCTCGCTCCGGTCTCTCCTGTACAGTGAGGCCTCATTATACCCCTGTATAAGGATCTAGTGACGCAGTGTAGACTGTTGTTCAGCATTGCTGTTTCCTCAGATTGTCAGCTCTTGTGATCAGGCCTCTGCTCCTCGCTCCGGTCTCTCCTGTACAGTGAGGCCTCATTATACCCCTGTATAAGGATCTAGTGACGCAGTGTAGACTGTTATTCAGCATTGCTGTTTCCTCAGATTGTCAGCTCTTGTGATCATGCCCCCGCTCCTCGCTCTGGTCTCTCCTGTACAGTGAGGGCCTCATTATACTCCTGTATAAGGATCTAGTGACGCAGTGTAGACTGTTATTCAGCATTGCTGTTTCCTCAGATTGTCAGCTCTTGTGATCAGGCCCCTGCTCATCGCTCCGGTCTCTCCTGTACAGTGCGGCCTCATTATACCCCTGTATAAGGATCTACTGACGCAGTGTAGACTGTTATTCAGCATTGCTGTTTCCTCAGATTGTCAGCTCTTGTGATCAGGCCCCAGCTCCTCGCTCCGGTCTCTCCTGTACAGTGAGGCCTCATTATACCCCTGTATTAGTATCTAGTGACGAAGTGTAGACTGTTATTAAGCATTGCTGTTTCCTCAGATTGTCAGCTCTTGTGATCAGGCCCCTGCTCCTCGCTCCACTCTCTCCTGTACAGTGAGGCCTCGTTATATCCCTGTATTAGGATCTAGTGACGCAGTGTAGACTGTTATTCAGCATTGCTGTTTCCTCAGATTGTCAGCTCTTGTGATCAGGCCCCTGCTCCTCGCTCCGATCTCTCCTGTACAGTGAGGCCTCATTATACCCCTGTATAAGGATCTAGTGATGCAGTGTAGACTGTTATTCAGCATTGCTGTTTCCTCAGATTGTCAGCTCTTGTGATCAGGCCCCTGCTCCTCGCTCCGGTCTCTCCTGTACAGTGAGGCCTCATTATACCCCTGTATAAGGATCTAGTGACGCAGTGTAGACTGTTATTAAGCATTGCTGTTTCCTCAGATTGTCAGCTCTTGTGATCAGGCCCCTGCTCCTCGCTCCACTCTCTCCTGTACAGTGAGGCCTCGTTATATCCCTGTATTAGGATCTAGTGACGCAGTGTAGACTGTTATTAAGCATTGCTGTTTCCTCAGATTGTCAGCTCTTGTGATCAGGCCCCTGCTCCTCGCTCCACTCTCTCCTGTACAGTGAGGCCTCGTTATATCCCTGTATAAGGATCTAGTGACGCAGTGTAGACTGTTATTCAGCATTGCTGTTTCCTCAGCTTGTCAGCTCTTGTGATCAGGCCCCAGCTCATCGCTCCGGTCTCTCCTGTACAGAGAGGCCTCATTATACCCCTGTATTAGGATCTAGTGACGCAGTGTAGACTGTTATTAAGCATTGCTGTTTCCTCAGATTGTCAGCTCTTGTGATCAGGCCCCTGCTCCTCGCTCCGGTCTCTCCTGTACAGTGAGGCCTCATTATACCCCTGTATAAGGATCTAGTGACGCAGTGTAGACTGTTATTCAGCATTGCTGTTTCCTCAGATTGTCAGCTCTTGTGATCAGGCCCCTGCTCCTCGCTCCGGTCTCTCCTGTACAGTGTGGCCTCATTATACCCCTGTATAAGGATCTAGTTTTCGCAGTGTAGACTGTTATTCAGCATTGCTGTTTCCTCAGATTGTCAGCTCTTGTGATCAGGCCCCAGCTCCTCGCTCCGGTTTCTCCTGTACAGTGAGGCCTCATTATACCCCTGTATTAGGATCTAATGACGCAGTGTAGACTGTTATTCAGCATTGCTGTTTCCTCAGATTGTCAGCTCTTGTGATCAAGCCCCTGCTCCTCGCTCCACTATCTCCTGTACAGTGAGGCCTCGTTATATCCCTGTATTAGGATCTAGTGACGCAGTGTAGACTGTTATTCAGCATTGCTGTTTCCTCAGCTTGTCAGCTCTTGTGATCAGGCCCCAGCTCATCGCTCCGGTCTCTCCTGTACAGAGAGGCCTCATTATACCCCTGTATTAGGATCTAGTGACGCAGTGTAGACTGTTATTAAGCATTGCTGTTTCCTCAGATTGTCAGCTCTTGTGATCAGGCCCCTGCTCCTCGCTCCGGTCTCTCCTGTACAGTGAGGCCTCATTATACCCCTGTATAAGGATCTAGTGACGCAGTGTAGACTGTTATTCAGCATTGCTGTTTCCTCAGATTGTCAGCTCTTGTGATCAGGCCCCTGCTCCTCGCTCCGGTCTCTCCTGTACAGTGTGTCCTCATTATACCCCTGTATAAGGATCTAGTTTTCGCAGTGTAGACTGTTATTCAGCATTGCTGTTTCCTCAGATTGTCAGCTCTTGTGATCAGGCCCCAGCTCCTCGCTCCGGTTTCTCCTGTACAGTGAGGCCTCATTATACCCCTGTATTAGGATCTAATGACGCAGTGTAGACTGTTATTCAGCATTGCTGTTTCCTCAGATTGTCAGCTCTTGTAATCAAGCCCCTGCTCCTCGCTCCACTCTCTCTTGTACATTGAGGCCTTCGTTATATCCCTGTATTAGGATCCACTGACGCAGTGTAGACTGTTATTCAGCATTGCTTTTTCCTCAGATTGTCAGCTCTTGTGATTAAGCCCCTGCTCCTCGCTCTGGTCTCTCCTGTGCACTGAGGCCTCATTATACCCCTGTATAAGGATCTAATGACGCAGTGTAGACTGTTATTCAGCATTGCTGTTTTCTCAGATTGTCAGCTGTTGTGATCAGGCCCCTGCTCCTCGCTCCGGTCTCTCCTGTACAGTGAGGCCTCATTATACCCCTGTATAAGGATCTAGTGACGCAGTGTAGACTGTTATTCAGCATTGCTGTTTCCTCAGATTGTCAGCTCTTGTGATCAGGCCCCTGCTCCTCGCTCCGGTCTCTCCTGTACAGTGAGGCCTCATTATATCCCTGTATAAGGTCTAGTGACGCAGTGTAGACTGTTATTCAGCATTGCTGTTTCCTCAGATTGTCAGCTCTTGTGATCAGGCCCCTGCTCCTCGCTCCGGTCTCTCCTGTACAGTGCGGCCTCATTATACCCCTGTATAAGGATCTAGTGACGCAGTGTAGACTGTTATTCAGCATTGCTGTTTCCTCAGATTGTCAGCTCTTCTGATCAGGCCCCTGCTCCTCGCTCCGGTCTCTCCTGTACAGTGAGGCCTCATTATACACCTGTATAAGGATCTAGTGACGCAGTGTAGACTGTTATTCAGCATTGCTGTTTCCTCAGATTGTCAGCTCTTGTGATCAGGCCCCAGCTCCTCGCTCCGGTCTCTCCTGTACAGTGAGGCCTCATTATACCCCTGTATTAGGATCTAGTGACGCAGTGTAGACTGTTATTAAGCATTGCTGTTTCCTCAGATTGTCAGCTCTTGTGATCAGGCCCCTGCTCCTCGCTCCGTCCTCTCCTGTACAGTGATGCCTCATTATACCCCTGTATAAGGATCTAATGACGCAGTGTAGACTGTTATTCAGCATTGCTGTTTCGTCAGATTGTCAGCTCTTGTGATCAGGCCTCTGCTCCTCGCTCCGGTCTCTCCTGTACAGTGAGGCCTCATTATACTCCTGTATAAGGATCTAGTGATGCAGTGTAGACTGTTATTCAGCATTGCTCTTTCCTCAGATTGTCAGCTCTTGTGATCAGGCCCCTGCTCCTCGCTCCGGTCTCTCCTGTACAGTGCGGCCTCATTATACCCCTGTATAAGGATCTAGTGACGCAGTGTAGACTGTTATTCAGCATTGCTGTTTCCTCAGATTGTCAGCTCTTGTGATCAGGCCCCTGCTCCTTGCTCCGGTCTCTCCTGTACAGTGAGGCCTCATTATACACCTGTATAAAGATCTAGTGACGCAGTGTAGACTGTTATTCAGCATTGCTGTTTCCTCAGATTGTCAGCTCTTGTGATCAGGCCCCAGCTCCTCGCTCCGGTCTCTCCTGTACAGTGAGGCCTCATTATACCCCTGTATTAGGATCTAGTGACGCAGTGTAGACTGTTATTAAGCATTGCTGTTTCCTCAGATTGAAAGCTCTTGTGATCAGGCCCCTGCTCCTCGCTCCGGTCTCTCCTGTACAGTGAGGCCTCATTATACCCCTGTATAAGGATCTAGTGACGCAGTGTGGACTGTTATTCAGCATTGCTGTTTCCTCAGATTGTCAGCTCTTGTGATCAGGCCCCTGCTCCTCGCTCCGGTCTCTCCTGTACAGTGCGGCCTCATTATACCCCTGTATAAGGATCTAGTGACGCAGTGTAGACTGTTATTCAGCATTGCTGTTTCCTCAGATTGTCAGCTCTTGTGATCAGGCCCCTGCTCCTCGCTCCGGTCTCTCCTGTACAGTTAGGCCTCATTATACACCTGTATAAGGATCTAGTGACGCAGTGTAGACTGTTATTCAGCATTGCTGTTTCCTCAGATTGTCAGCTCTTGTGATCAGGCCCCAGCTCCTCGCTCCGGTCTCTCCTGTACAGTGAGGCCTCATTATACCCCTGTATTAGGATCTAGTGACGCAGTGTAGACTGTTATTAAGCATTGCTGTTTCCTCAGATTGTCAGCTCTTGTGATCAGGCCCCTGCTCCTCGCTCCACTCTCTCCTGTACAGTGAGGCCTCATTATATCCCTGTATTAGGATCTAGTGACGCAGTGTAGACTGTTATTCAGCATTGCTGTTTCCTCAGATTGTCAGCTCTTGTGATCAGGCCCCTGCTCCTCGCTCCGGTCTCTCCTGTACAGTGAGGCCTCATTATACCCCTGTATAAGGATCTAGTGATGCAGTGTAGACTGTTATTCAGCATTGCTGTTTCCTCAGATTGTCAGCTCTTGTGATCAGGCCCCTGCTCCTCGCTCCGGTCTCTCCTGTACAGTGAGGCCTCATTATACCCCTGTATAAGGATCTAGTGACACAGTGTAGACTGTTATTAAGCATTGCTGTTTCCTCAGATTGTCAGCTCTTGTGATCAGGCCCCTGCTCCTCGCTCCACTCTCTCCTGTACAGTGAGGCCTCGTTATATCCCTGTATTAGGATCTAGTGACGCAGTGTAGACTGTTATTAAGCATTGCTGTTTCCTCAGATTGTCAGCTCTTGTGATCAGGCCCCTGCTCCTCGCTCCACTCTCTCCTGTACAGTGAGGCCTCGTTATATCCCTGTATTAGGATCTAGTGACGCAGTGTAGACTGTTATTCAGCATTGCTGTTTCCTCAGCTTGTCAGCTCTTGTGATCAGGCCCCAGCTCATCGCTCCGGTCTCTCCTGTACAGAGAGGCCTCATTATACCCCTGTATTAGGATCTAGTGACGCAGTGTAGACTGTTATTAAGCATTGCTGTTTCCTCAGATTGTCAGCTCTTGTGATCAGGCCCCTGCTCCTCGCTCCGGTCTCTCCTGTACAGTGAGGCCTCATAATACCCCTGTATAAGGATCTAGTGACGCAGTGTAGATTGTTACTCAGCATTGCTGTTTCCTCAGATTGTCAGCTCTTGTGATCAGGCCCCTGCTCCTCGCTCCGGTCTCTCCTGTACAGTGCGGCCTCATTATACCCCTGTATAAGGATCTAGTTTTCGTAGTGTAGACTGTTATTCAGCATTGCTGTTTCCTCAGATTGTCAGCTCTTGTGATCAGGCCCCAGCTCCTCGCTCCGGTTTCTCCTGTACAGTGAGGCCTCATTATACCCCTGTATTAGGATCTAATGACGCAGTGTAGACTGTTATTCAGCATTGCTGTTTCCTCAGATTGTCAGCTCTTGTGATCAAGCCCCTGCTCCTCGCTCCACTCTCTCTTGTACATTGAGGCCTTCGTTATATCCCTGTATTAGGATCCACTGACGCAGTGTAGACTGTTATTCAGCATTGCTTTTTCCTCACATTGTCAGCTCTTGTGATCAGGTCCCGGCTCCTAGCTCCGGTCTCTCCTGTACAGTGAGGCCTCATTATACCCCTGTATAAGGATCTAATGACGCAGTGTAGACTGTTATTCAGCATTGCTGTTTTCTCAGATTGTCAGCTGTTGTGATCAGGCCCCTGCTCCTCGCTCCGGTCTCTCCTGTACAGTGAGGCCTCATTATACCCCTGTATAAGGATCTAGTGACGCAGTGTAGACTGTTATTCAGCATTGCTGTTTCCTCAGATTGTCAGCTCTTGTGATCAGGCCCCTGCTCCTCGCTCCGGTCTCTCCTGTACAGTGAGGCCTCATTATACCCCTGTATAAGGATCTAGTGACGCAGTGTAGACTGTTATTCAGCATTGCTGTTTCCTCAGATTGTCAGCTCTTGTGATCAGGCCCCTGCTCCTCGCTCCGGTCTCTCCTGTACAGTGAGGCCTCATTATACACCTGTATAAGGATATAGTGACGCAGTGTAGACTGTTATTCAGCATTGCTGTTTCCTCAGATTGTCAGCTCTTGTGATCAGGCCCCAGCTCCTCGATCCGGTCTCTCCTGTACAGTGAGTCCTCATTATACCCCTGTATAAGGATCTAGTGACGCAGTGTAGACTGTTCTTCAGCATTGCTGTTTCCTCAGATTGTCAGCTCTTGTGATCAGGCCCCTGCTCCTCGCTCCGGTCTCTCCTGTACAGTGAGGCCTCACTATACCCCTGTATAAGGATCTAGTGACGCAGTGTAGACTGTTATTCAGCATTGCTGTATCCTCAGATTGTCAGCTCTTGTGATCAGGCCCCAGCTCATCGCTCCGGTCTCTCCTGTACAGTAAGGCCTCATTATACCCCTGTATTAGGATCTAGTGACGCAGTGTAGACTGTTATTAAGCATTGCTGTTTCCTCAGATTGTCAGCTCTTGTGATCAGGCCCCTGCTCCTCGCTCCACTCTCTCCTGTACAGTGAAGCCTCGTTATATCCCTGTATTAGGATCTAGTGACGCAGTGTTGACTGTTATTCAGCATTGCTGTTTCCTCAGATTGTCAGCTCTTGTGATCAGGCCCCGGCTCCTCGCTCCGTGCTCTCCTGTGCAGTGAGGCCTCATTATACCCCTGTATAAGGATCTAGTGACGCAGTGTAGACTGTTATTCAGCATTGCTGTTTCCTCAGATTGTCCGCTCTTGTGATCAGGCCCCGGCTCCTCGCTCTGTGCTCTCCTGTGCAGTGAGGCCTCATTAAACCCCTGTATAAGGATCTAGTGACGCAGTGTAGACTGTTATTCAGCATTGCTGTTTCCTCAGATTGTCATCTCTTATGATCTGGACCTGGCTTTTCGCTCCGGTCTCTCCTGTACAGTGAGGCCTCATTATACCCCTTTATAAGGATCTAGTGACGCAGTGTAGACTGTTATTCAGCATTGCTGTCTCCCCAGATTGTCAGCTCTTATGATCAGGCCCTGGATCCTCGCTCCGCTCTCTCCTGTACAGTGAGGCCTCATTATACCCCTTTATAAGGATCTAGTGACGCAGTGTAGACTGTTATTCAGCATTGCTGTCTCCTCAGATTGTCAGCTCTTATGATCAGGCCCTGGATCCTCGCTCCGCTCTCTCCTGTACAGTGCGGCCTCATTATATCCCTGTATAAGGATCTAGTGACGCAGTGTAGACTGTTATTCAGCATTGCTGTTTCCTCAGATTGTGAGCTCTTGTGATCAGGCCCCTGCTCCTCGCTCTTGTCTTTCCTGTACAGTGAGGCCTCATTATATCCCTGGATAAGGATCTAGTGACGCAATGTAGACTGTTATTCAGCTTTGCTGTTTCCTCAGATTGTCAACTCTTGTGATCAGGCCCCCGCTCCTCGCTCCGGTCTCTCCTGTACAGTGAGGCCTCATTTTACTCCTGTATAAGGATCTAGTGACGCCGTGTAGACTGTTATTCAGCATTTCTGTTTCCTCAGATTGTCATCTCTTATGATCAGGCCCCGGCTCCTCGCTCTGATCTCTCCTGTACGGTGAGGCCTCATTATACCCCTGTATAAGGATCTAGTGACGCAGTGTAGACTGTTATTCAGCATTGCTGTTTCCTCAGATATTCAGCTCTTGTGATGAAGCCCTGGCTCCTCACTCCGCTCTCTCCTGTGCAGTGAGGGCCTCATTATACCCCTGTATAAGGATCTAGTGATGCAGTGTAGACTGTTATTCAGCATTGCTGTTTCCTCAGATTGTCAGCTCTTGTGATCTGGCCCCAGCTCCTCGCTCCGGTCTCTCCTGTACAGTGAGGCCTCATTTTACTCCTGTATAAGGATCTAGTGATGCAGTTTAGACTTTTATTCAGCATTGCTGTTTCCTCAGATTGTCATCTCTTATGATCAGGCCCCGGCTCCTCGCTCTGGTCTCTCCTGAACGGTGAGGCCTCATTATACACCCTTATAAGGATCTAGTGATGCAGTGTAGACTGTTATTCAGCATTGCTGTCTCCCCAGATTGTCAGCTCTTATGATCAGGCCCCTGCTCCTCGCTCCGGTGTCTCCTGTACAGTGAGGCCTCATTATACTCCTTTATAAGGATCTAGTGATGCAGTGTAGACTGTTATTCAGCATTGCTGTTTCCTCGGATTGTCAGCTCTTGTGATCAGGCCCTGCCTCCTCGCCCCGCTCTCTCCTGTACTGTGAGGCCTCATTATACCCCTGTATAAGGATCTAGTGACGCAGTATAGACTGTTATTCAGCATTGCTGTTTCCTCAGATTGTGAGCTCTTGTGATCAGGCCCCTGCTCCTCACTCCGGTCTCTCCTGTACAGTGCATTATACTCCTGTATAAGGATCTAGTGACGCAGTGTAGACTGTTATTCAGCATTGCTGTTTCCTCAGATTGTCAGCTCTTGTGATCAGCGCCTGCCTCCTCGCCCCGCTCTCTCCTGTACTGTGAGGCCTCATTATACCCCTGTATAAGGATCTAGTGTCGCAGTCTAGACTGTTATTCAGCATTGCTGTTTCCTCAGATTGTCATCTTTTATGATCAGGCCCCGTCTCCTCGCTCCACTCTCTCCTGTACAGTGAGGCCTCATTATACACCTGTATAAGGATCTAGTGACGCAGTGTAGACTGTTATTCAGCATTGCTGTCTCCCCAGATTGTCAGCTCTTATGATCAGGCCCTGGCTCCTCGCTCCGCTCTCTCCTGTACAGTGAGGCCTCATTATACCCCTGTATAAGGATCTAGTGACGTAGTGTAGACTGTTATTCAGCTTTGCTGTTTCCTCAGATTGTCAGCTCTTGTGATCAAGCCCCTGCTCCTTGCTCCGGTCTCTCCTGTACAGTGAGGCCTCATTATACCCCTGTATAAGGATCTAGTGACGTAGTGTAGACTGTTATTCAGCATTGCTGTTTCCTCAGATTGTGAGCTCTTGTGATCAGGCCCCTGCTCCTCACTCCGGTCTCTCCTGTACAGTGCGGCCTCATTATACCCCTGTATAAGGATCTAGTGACGCAGTGTAGACTGTTATTCAGCATTGCTGTTTCCTCAGATTGTCAGCTCTTGTGATCAGGCCCCCGCTCCTCGCTCCGGTCTCTCCTGTACAGTGAGGCCTCATTATACCCCTGTATTAGGATCTAGTGACGCAGTGTAGACTGTTATTCAGCATTGCTGTTTCCTCAGATTGTCAGCTCTTGTGATCAGGCCCCTGCTCCTCGCTCCGGTCTCTCCTGTACAGTGCGGCCTCATTATACCCCTGTATAAGGATCTAGTGACGCAGTGTAGACTGTTATTCAGCATTGCTGTTTCCTCAGATTATCAGCTCTTGTGATCAGGCCCCTGCTCCTCGCTCCGGTCTCTCCTGTACAGTGAGGCCTCATTATACCCCTGTATAAGGATCTAGTGACGCAGTGTAGACTGTTATTCAGCATTGCTGTGTCCTCAGATTGTCAGCTCTTGTGGTCAGGCCCCGGCTCCTCGCTCCGGTCTCTCCTGTACAGTGAGGCCTCATTCTCCACCTGTATTAGGATCTAGTGACGCAGTGTAGACTGTTATTCAGCATTGCTTTTTCCTCAGATTGTCAGCTCTTGTGATCAGGCCCCTGCTCCTCGCTCCGCTCTCTCCTGTACAGTGAGGCCTCATTATACCCCTGTATAAGGATCTAGTGACGCAGTGTAGACTGTTATTCAGCATTGCTGTTTCCTCAGATTGTCAGCTCTTGTGATCAGGCCCCTGCTCCTCGCTCCGGTCTCTCCTGTACAGTGAGGCCTCATTATACCCCTGTATAAGGATCTAGTGACGCAGTGTAGACTGTTATTCAGCATTGCTGTTTCCACAGATTGTCAGCTCTTGTGATCAGGCCCCTGCTCCTCGCTCCGGTCTCTCCTGTACAGTGCGGCCTCATTATACCCCTGTATAAGGATCTAGTGACGCAGTGTAGACTGTTATTCAGCATTGCTGTTTCCTCAGATTGTCAGCTTTTGTGATCAGGCCCCTTCTCCTCGCTCCGGTCTCTCCTGTACAGTGCGGCCTCATTATACCCCTGTATAAGGATCTAGTGACGCAGTGTAGACTGTTATTCAGCATTGCTGTTTCCTCAGATTGTCAGCTCTTGTGATCAGGCCCCTGCTCCTCGCTCCGCTCTCTCCTGTACAGTGAGGCCTCATAATACCCCTGTATAAGGATCTAGTGACGCAGTGTAGACTGTTATTCAGCATTGCTGTTTCCTCAGATTGTCAGCTCTTGCGATCAGGCCTCTGCTCCTCGCTCCGGTCTCTCCTGTACAGTGAGGCCTCATTATACTCCTGTATAAGGATCTAGTGACGCAGTGTAGACTGTTATTCAGCATTGCTGTTTCCTCAGATTGTCAGCTCTTGTGATCAGGCCCCTGCTCCTCGCTCCGGTCTCTCCTGTACAGTGAGGCCTCATAATACCCCTGTATAAGGATCTAGTGACGCAGTGTAGACTGTTATTCAGCATTGCTGTTTCCTCAGATTGTCAGCTCTTGTGATCAGGCCCCTGTTCCTCGCTCCGGTCTCTCCTGTACAGTGAGGCCTCATTATACCCCTGTATTAGGATCTAGTGACGCAGTGAAGACTGTTATTCAGCATTGCTGTTTCCTCAGATTGTCAGCTCTTGTGATCAGGCCCCTGCTCCTCGCTCCGGTCTCTCCTGTACAGTGCGGCCTCATTATACCCCTGTATAAGGATCTAGTGACGCAGTGTAGACTGTTATTCAGCATTGCTGTTTCCTCAGATTGTCAGCTCTTGTGATCAGGCACCAGCTCCTCGCTCCGGTCTCTCCTGTACAGTGAGGCCTCATTATACCCCTGTATAAGGATCTAGTGATGCAGTGTAGACTGTTATTCAGCATTGCTGTTTCCTCAGACTGTCAGCTCTTGTGATCAGGCCCCAGCTCCTCGCTCCGGTCTCTCCTGTACAGTGAGGCCTCATTATACCCCTGTATTAGGATCTAGTGATGCAGTGTAGACTGTTATTAAGCATTGCTGTTTCCTCAGATTGTCAGCTCTTGTGATCAGGCCCCTGCTCCTCGCTCCACTCTCTCCTGTACAGTGAGGCCTCGTTATATCCCTGTATTAGGATCTAGTGACGCAGTGTAGACTGTTATTCAGCATTGCTTTTTCCTCAGATTGTCAGCTCTTGTGATCAGGCCTCTGCTCCTCGCTCCGGTCTCTCCAGTGCACTGAGGCCTCATTATACCCCTGTATAAGGATCTAATGACGCAGTGTAGACTGTTATTCAGCATTGCTGTTTCCTCAGATTGTCAGCTCTTGTGATCAGGCCCCTGCTCCTCGCTCCGGTCTCTCCTGTACAGTGAGGCCTCATTATACCCCTGTATAAGGATCTAGTGACGCAGTGTAGACTGTTATTCAGCATTGCTGTTTCCTCAGATTGTCAGCTCTTGTGATCAGGCCCCTGCTCCTCGCTCCGGTCTCTCCTGTACAGTGAGGCCTCATTATACCCCTGTATAAGGATCTAGTGATGCAGTGTAGACTGTTATTCAGCATTGCTGTTTCCTCAGATTGTCAGCTCTTGTGATCAGGCCCCTGCTCCTCGCTCCGGTCTCTCCTGTACAGTGAGGCCTCATTATACCCCTGTATAAGGATCTAGTGACGCAGTGTAGACTGTTATTAAGCATTGCTGTTTCCTCAGATTGTCAGCTCTTGTGATCAGGCCCCTGCTCCTCGCTCCACTCTCTCCTGTACAGTGAGGCCTCGTTATATCCCTGTATTAGGATCTAGTGACGCAGTGTAGACTGTTATTAAGCATTGCTGTTTCCTCAGATTGTCAGCTCTTGTGATCAGGCCCCTGCTCCTCGCTCCACTCTCTCCTGTACAGTGAGGCCTCGTTATATCCCTGTATTAGGATCTAGTGACGCAGTGTAGACTGTTATTCAGCATTGCTGTTTCCTCAGCTTGTCAGCTCTTGTGATCAGGCCCCAGCTCATCGCTCCGGTCTCTCCTGTACAGAGAGGCCTCATTATACCCCTGTATTAGGATCTAGTGACGCAGTGTAGACTGTTATTAAGCATTGCTGTTTCCTCAGATTGTCAGCTCTTGTGATCAGGCCCCTGCTCCTCGCTCCGGTCTCTCCTGTACAGTGAGGCCTCATTATACGCCTGTATAAGGATCTAGTGACGCAGTGTAGACTGTTATTCAGCATTGCTGTTTCCTCAGATTGTCAGCTGTTGTGATCAGGCCCCTGCTCCTCGCTCCGTTCTCTCCTGTACAGTGTGGCCTCATTATACCCCTGTATAAGGATCTAGTTTTCGCAGTGTAGACTGTTATTCAGCATTGCTGTTTCCTCAGATTGTCAGCTCTTGTGATCAGGCCCCAGCTCCTCGCTCCGGTTTCTCCTGTACAGTGAGGCCTCATTATACCCCTGTATTAGGATCTAATGACGCAGTGTAGACTGTTATTCAGCATTGCTGTTTCCTCAGATTGTCAGCTCTTGTGATCAAGCCCCTGCTCCTCGCTCCACTCTCTCTTGTACATTGAGGCCTTCGTTATATCCCTGTATTAGGATCCACTGACGCAGTGTAGACTGTTATTCAGCATTGCTTTTTCCTCAGATTGTCAGCTCTTGTGATTAAGCCCCTGCTCCTCGCTTCGGTCTCTCCTGTGCACTGAGGCCTCATTATACCCCTGTATAAGGATCTAATGACGCAGTGTAGACTGTTATTCAGCATTGCTGTTTTCTCAGATTGTCAGCTGTTGTGATCAGGCCCCTGCTCCTCGCTCCGGTCTCTCCTGTACAGTGAGGCCTCATTATACCCCTGTATAAGGATCTAGTGACGCAGTGTAGACTGTTATTCAGCATTGCTGTTTCCTCAGATTGTCAGCTCTTGTGATCAGGCCCCTGCTCCTCGCTCCGGTCTCTCCTGTACAGTGAGGCCTCATTATACCCCTGTATAAGGTCTAGTGACGCAGTGTAGACTGTTATTCAGCATTGCTGTTTCCTCAGATTGTCAGCTCTTGTGATCAGGCCCCTGCTCCTCGCTCCGGTCTCTCCTGTACAGTGCGGCCTCATTATACCCCTGTATAAGGATCTAGTGACGCAGTGTAGACTGTTATTCAGCATTGCTGTTTCCTCAGATTGTCAGCTCTTGTGATCAGGCCCCTGCTCCTCGCTCCGGTCTCTCCTGTACAGTGAGGCCTCATTATACACCTGTATAAGGATCTAGTGACGCAGTGTAGACTGTTATTCAGCATTGCTGTTTCCTCAGATTGTCAGCTCTTGTGATCAGGCCCCAGCTCCTCGCTCCGGTCTCTCCTGTACAGTGAGGCCTCATTATACCCC
This sequence comes from Dendrobates tinctorius, assembly GCF_039654945.1. Classification (NCBI taxonomy): domain Eukaryota; kingdom Metazoa; phylum Chordata; class Amphibia; order Anura; family Dendrobatidae; genus Dendrobates; species Dendrobates tinctorius. The sequence continues at coordinate 16,768,902 of NW_027361794.1, forward strand.
TGTATTAGGATCTAGTGACGCAGTGTAGACTGTTATTAAGCATTGCTGTTTCCTCAGATTGTCAGCTCTTGTGATCAGGCCCCTGCTCCTCGCTCCGTCCTCTCCTGTACAGTGAGGCCTCATTATACTCCTGTATAAGGATCTAGTGACGCAGTGTAGACTGTTATTCAGCATTGCTGTTTCCTCAGATTGTCAGCTCTTGTGATCAGGCCCCTGCTCATCGCTCCGGTCTCTCCTGTACAGTGCGGCCTCATTATACCCCTGTATAAGGATCTACTGACGCAGTGTAGACTGTTATTCAGCATTGCTGTTTCCTCAGATTGTCAGCTCTTGTGATCAGGCCCCAGCTCCTCGCTCCGGTCTCTCCTGTACAGTGAGGCCTCATTATACCCCTGTATTAGGATCTAGTGACGAAGTGTAGACTGTTATTAAGCATTGCTGTTTCCTCAGATTGTCAGCTCTTGTGATCAGGCCCCTGCTCCTCGCTCCACTCTCTCCTGTACAGTGAGGCCTCGTTATATCCCTGTATTAGGATCTAGTGACGCAGTGTAGACTGTTATTCAGCATTGCTGTTTCCTCAGATTGTCAGCTCTTGTGATCAGGCCCCTGCTCCTCGCTCCGGTCTCTCCTGTACAGTGAGGCCTCATTATACCCCTGTATAAGGATCTAGTGATGCAGTGTAGACTGTTATTCAGCATTGCTGTTTCCTCAGATTGTCAGCTCTTGTGATCAGGCCCCTGCTCCTCGCTCCGGTCTCTCCTGTACAGTGAGGCCTCATTATACCCCTGTATAAGGATCTAGTGACGCAGTGTAGACTGTTATTAAGCATTGCTGTTTCCTCAGATTGTCAGCTCTTGTGATCAGGCCCCTGCTCCTCGCTCCACTCTCTCCTGTACAGTGAGGCCTCGTTATTTCCCTGTATTAGGATCTAGTGATGCAGTGTAGACTGTTATTAAGCATTGCTGTTTCCTCAGATTGTCAGCTCTTGTGATCAGGCCCCTGCTCCTCGCTCCACTCTCTCCTGTACAGTGAGGCCTCGTTATATCCCTGTATTAGGATCTAGTGACGCAGTGTAGACTGTTATTCAGCATTGCTGTTTCCTCAGCTTGTCAGCTCTTGTGATCAGGCCCCAGCTCATCGCTCCGGTCTCTCCTGTACAGAGAGGCCTCATTATACCCCTGTATTAGGATCTAGTGACGCAGTGTAGACTGTTATTAAGCATTGCTGTTTCCTCAGATTGTCAGCTCTTGTGATCAGGCCCCTGCTCCTCGCTCCGGTCTCTCCTGTACAGTGAGGCCTCATTATACCCCTGTATAAGGATCTAGTGACGCAGTGTAGACTGTTATTCAGCATTGCTGTTTCCTCAGATTGTCAGCTCTTGTGATCAGGCCCCTGCTCCTCGCTCCGGTCTCTCCTGTACAGTGTGGCCTCATTATACCCCTGTATAAGGATCTAGTTTTCGCAGTGTAGACTGTTATTCAGCATTGCTGTTTCCTCAGATTGTCAGCTCTTGTGATCAGGCCCCAGCTCCTCGCTCCGGTTTCTCCTGTACAGTGAGGCCTCATTATACCCCTGTATTAGGATCTAATGACACAGTGTAGACTGTTATTCAGCATTGCTGTTTCGTCAGATTGTCAGCTCTTGTGATCAGGCCTCTGCTCCTCGCTCCGGTCTCTCCTGTACAGTGAGGCCTCATTATACTCCTGTATAAGGATCTAGTGATGCAGTGTAGACTGTTATTCAGCATTGCTCTTTCCTCAGATTGTCAGCTCTTGTGATCAGGCCCCTGCTCCTCGCTCCGGTCTCTCCTGTACAGTGCGGCCTCATTATACCCCTGTATAAGGATCTAGTGACGCAGTGTAGACTGTTATTCAGCATTGCTGTTTCCTCAGATTGTCAGCTCTTGTGATCAGGCCCCTGCTCCTTGCTCCGGTCTATCCTGTACAGTGAGGCCTCATTATACACCTGTATAAGGATCTAGTGACGCAGTGTAGACTGTTATTCAGCATTGCTGTTTCCTCAGATTGTCAGCTCTTGTGATCAGGCCCCAGCTCCTCGCTCCGGTCTCTCCTGTACAGTGAGGCCTCATTATACCCCTGTATTAGGATCTAGTGACGCAGTGTAGACTGTTATTAAGCATTGCTGTTTCCTCAGATTGAAAGCTCTTGTGATCAGGCCCCTGCTCCTCGCTCCGGTCTCTCCTGTACAGTGAGGCCTCATTATACCCCTGTATAAGGATCTAGTGACGCAGTGTGGACTGTTATTCAGCATTGCTGTTTCCTCAGATTGTCAGCTCTTGTGATCAGGCCCCTGCTCCTCGCTCCGGTCTCTCCTGTACAGTGCGGCCTCATTATACCCCTGTATAAGGATCTAGTGACGCAGTGTAGACTGTTATTCAGCATTGCTGTTTCCTCAGATTGTCAGCTCTTGTGATCAGGCCCCTGCTCCTCGCTCCGGTCTCTCCTGTACAGTTAGGCCTCATTATACACCTGTATAAGGATCTAGTGACGCAGTGTAGACTGTTATTCAGCATTGCTGTTTCCTCAGATTGTCAGCTCTTGTGATCAGGCCCCAGCTCCTCGCTCCGGTCTCTCCTGTACAGTGAGGCCTCATTATACCCCTGTATTAGGATCTAGTGACGCAGTGTAGACTGTTATTAAGCATTGCTGTTTCCTCAGATTGTCAGCTCTTGTGATCAGGCCCCTGCTCCTCGCTCCACTCTCTCCTGTACAGTGAGGCCTCATTATATCCCTGTATTAGGATCTAGTGACGCAGTGTAGACTGTTATTCAGCATTGCTGTTTCCTCAGATTGTCAGCTCTTGTGATCAGGCCCCTGCTCCTCGCTCCGGTCTCTCCTGTACAGTGAGGCCTCATTATACCCCTGTATAAGGATCTAGTGATGCAGTGTAGACTGTTATTCAGCATTGCTGTTTCGTCAGATTGTCAGCTCTTGTGATCAGGCCCCTGCTCCTCGCTCCGGTCTCTCCTGTACAGTGAGGCCTCATTATACCCCTGTATAAGGATCTAGTGACACAGTGTAGACTGTTATTAAGCATTGCTGTTTCCTCAGATTGTCAGCTCTTGTGATCAGGCCCCTGCTCCTCGCTCCACTCTCTCCTGTACAGTGAGGCCTCGTTATATCCCTGTATTAGGATCTAGTGACGCAGTGTAGACTGTTATTAAGCATTGCTGTTTCCTCAGATTGTCAGCTCTTGTGATCAGGCCCCTGCTCCTCGCTCCACTCTCTCCTGTACAGTGAGGCCTCGTTATATCCCTGTATTAGGATCTAGTGACGCAGTGTAGACTGTTATTCAGCATTGCTGTTTCCTCAGCTTGTCAGCTCTTGTGATCAGGCCCCAGCTCATCGCTCCGGTCTCTCCTGTACAGAGAGGCCTCATTATACCCCTGTATTAGGATCTAGTGACGCAGTGTAGACTGTTATTAAGCATTGCTGTTTCCTCAGATTGTCAGCTCTTGTGATCAGGCCCCTGCTCCTCGCTCCGGTCTCTCCTGTACAGTGAGGCCTCATAATACCCCTGTATAAGGATCTAGTGACGCAGTGTAGATTGTTACTCAGCATTGCTGTTTCCTCAGATTGTCAGCTCTTGTGATCAGGCCCCTGCTCCTCGCTCCGGTCTCTCCTGTACAGTGCGGCCTCATTATACCCCTGTATAAGGATCTAGTTTTCGTAGTGTAGACTGTTATTCAGCATTGCTGTTTCCTCAGATTGTCAGCTCTTGTGATCAGGCCCCAGCTCCTCGCTCCGGTTTCTCCTGTACAGTGAGGCCTCATTATACCCCTGTATTAGGATCTAATGACGCAGTGTAGACTGTTATTCAGCATTGCTGTTTCCTCAGATTGTCAGCTCTTGTGATCAAGCCCCTGCTCCTCGCTCCACTCTCTCTTGTACATTGAGGCCTTCGTTATATCCCTGTATTAGGATCCACTGACGCAGTGTAGACTGTTATTCAGCATTGCTTTTTCCTCACATTGTCAGCTCTTGTGATCAGGCCCCGGCTCCTAGCTCCGGTCTCTCCTGTACAGTGAGGCCTCATTATACCCCTGTATAAGGATCTAATGACGCAGTGTAGACTGTTATTCAGCATTGCTGTTTTCTCAGATTGTCAGCTGTTGTGATCAGGCCCCTGCTCCTCGCTCCGGTCTCTCCTGTACAGTGAGGCCTCATTATACCCCTGTATAAGGATCTAGTGACGCAGTGTAGACTGTTATTCAGCATTGCTGTTTCCTCAGATTGTCAGCTCTTGTGATCAGGCCCCTGCTCCTCGCTCCGGTCTCTCCTGTACAGTGAGGCCTCATTATACCCCTGTATAAGGATCTAGTGACGCAGTGTAGACTGTTATTCAGCATTGCTGTTTCCTCAGATTGTCAGCTCTCGTGATCAGGCCCCTGCTCCTCGCTCCGGTCTCTCCTGTACAGTGAGTCCTCATTATACACCTGTATAAGGATATAGTGACGCAGTGTAGACTGTTATTCAGCATTGCTGTTTCCTCAGATTGTCAGCTCTTGTGATCAGGCCCCAGCTCCTCGATCCGGTCTCTCCTGTACAGTGAGTCCTCATTATACCCCTGTATAAGGATCTAGTGACGCAGTGTAGACTGTTCTTCAGCATTGCTGTTTCCTCAGATTGTCAGCTCTTGTGATCAGGCCCCTGCTCCTCGCTCCGGTCTCTCCTGTACAGTGAGGCCTCACTATACCCCTGTATAAGGATCTAGTGACGCAGTGTAGACTGTTATTCAGCATTGCTGTTTCCTCAGATTGTCAGCTCTTGTGATCAGGCCCCAGCTCATCGCTCCGGTCTCTCCTGTACAGTAAGGCCTCATTATACCCCTGTATTAGGATCTAGTGACGCAGTGTAGACTGTTATTAAGCATTGCTGTTTCCTCAGATTGTCAGCTCTTGTGATCAGGCCCCTGCTCCTCGCTCCACTCTCTCCTGTACAGTGAAGCCTCGTTATATCCCTGTATTAGGATCTAGTGACGCAGTGTTGACTGTTATTCAGCATTGCTGTTTCCTCAGATTGTCAGCTCTTGTGATCAGGCCCCGGCTCCTCGCTCCGTGCTCTCCTGTGCAGTGAGGCCTCATTATACCCCTGTATAAGGATCTAGTGACGCAGTGTAGACTGTTATTCAGCATTGCTGTTTCCTCAGATTGTCCGCTCTTGTGATCAGGCCCCGGCTCCTCGCTCTGTGCTCTCCTGTGCAGTGAGGCCTCATTAAACCCCTGTATAAGGATCTAGTGACGCAGTGTAGACTGTTATTCAGCATTGCTGTTTCCTCAGATTGTCATCTCTTATGATCTGGACCTGGCTTTTCGCTCCGGTCTCTCCTGTACAGTGAGGCCTCATTATACCCCTTTATAAGGATCTAGTGACGCAGTGTAGACTGTTATTCAGCATTGCTGTCTCCCCAGATTGTCAGCTCTTATGATCAGGCCCTGGATCCTCGCTCCGCTCTCTCCTGTACAGTGAGGCCTCATTATACCCCTTTATAAGGATCTAGTGACGCAGTGTAGACTGTTATTCAGCATTGCTGTCTCCTCAGATTGTCAGCTCTTATGATCAGGCCCTGGATCCTCGCTCCGCTCTCTCCTGTACAGTGAGGCCTCATTATACCCCTGTATAAGGATCTAGTGACGCAGTGTAGACTGTTATTCAGCATTGCTGTTTCCTCAGATTGTGAGCTCTTGTGATCAGGCCCCTGCTCCTCGCTCTTGTCTTTCCTGTACAGTGAGGCCTCATTATATCCCTGGATAAGGATCTAGTGACGCAATGTAGACTGTTATTCAGCTTTGCTGTTTCCTCAGATTGTCAACTCTTGTGATCAGGCCCCCGCTCCTCGCTCCGGTCTCTCCTGTACAGTGAGGCCTCATTTTACTCCTGTATAAGGATCTAGTGACGCCGTGTAGACTGTTATTCAGCATTTCTGTTTCCTCAGATTGTCATCTCTTATGATCAGGCCCCGGCTCCTCGCTCTGATCTCTCCTGTACGGTGAGGCCTCATTATACCCCTGTATAAGGATCTAGTGACGCAGTGTAGACTGTTATTCAGCATTGCTGTTTCCTCAGATATTCAGCTCTTGTGATGAAGCCCTGGCTCCTCACTCCGCTCTCTCCTGTGCAGTGAGGGCCTCATTATACCCCTGTATAAGGATCTAGTGATGCAGTGTAGACTGTTATTCAGCATTGCTGTTTCCTCAGATTGTCAGCTCTTGTGATCTGGCCCCAGCTCCTCGCTCCGGTCTCTCCTGTACAGTGAGGCCTCATTTTACTCCTGTATAAGGATCTAGTGATGCAGTTTAGACTTTTATTCAGCATTGCTGTTTCCTCAGATTGTCATCTCTTATGATCAGGCCCCGGCTCCTCGCTCTGGTCTCTCCTGAACGGTGAGGCCTCATTATACACCCTTATAAGGATCTAGTGATGCAGTGTAGACTGTTATTCAGCATTGCTGTCTCCCCAGATTGTCAGCTCTTATGATCAGGCCCCTGCTCCTCGCTCCGGTGTCTCCTGTACAGTGAGGCCTCATTATACTCCTTTATAAGGATCTAGTGATGCAGTGTAGACTGTTATTCAGCATTGCTGTTTCCTCGGATTGTCAGCTCTTGTGATCAGGCCCTGCCTCCTCGCCCCGCTCTCTCCTGTACTGTGAGGCCTCATTATACCCCTGTATAAGGATCTAGTGACGCAGTGTAGACTGTTATTCAGCATTGCTGTTTCCTCAGATTGTGAGCTCTTGTGATCAGGCCCCTGCTCCTCACTCCGGTCTCTCCTGTACAGTGCATTATACTCCTGTATAAGGATCTAGTGACGCAGTGTAGACTGTTATTCAGCATTGCTGTTTCCTCAGATTGTCAGCTCTTGTGATCAGGCCCTGCCTCCTCGCCCCGCTCTCTCCTGTACTGTGAGGCCTCATTATACCCCTGTATAAGGATCTAGTGTCGCAGTCTAGACTGTTATTCAGCATTGCTGTTTCCTCAGATTGTCATCTTTTATGATCAGGCCCCGTCTCCTCGCTCCACTCTCTCCTGTACAGTGAGGCCTCATTATACACCTGTATAAGGATCTAGTGACGCAGTGTAGACTGTTATTCAGCATTGCTGTCTCCCCAGATTGTCAGCTCTTATGATCAGGCCCTGGCTCCTCGCTCCGCTCTCTCCTGTACAGTGAGGCCTCATTATACCCCTGTATAAGGATCTAGTGACGTAGTGTAGACTGTTATTCAGCTTTGCTGTTTCCTCAGATTGTCAGCTCTTGTGATCAAGCCCCTGCTCCTTGCTCCGGTCTCTCCTGTACAGTGAGGCCTCATTATACCCCTGTATAAGGATCTAGTGACGTAGTGTAGACTGTTATTCAGCATTGCTGTTTCCTCAGATTGTGAGCTCTTGTGATCAGGCCCCTGCTCCTCACTCCGGTCTCTCCTGTACAGTGCGGCCTCATTATACCCCTGTATAAGGATCTAGTGACGCAGTGTAGACTGTTATTCAGCATTGCTGTTTCCTCAGATTGTCAGCTCTTGTGATCAGGCCCCCGCTCCTCGCTCCGGTCTCTCCTGTACAGTGAGGCCTCATTATACCCCTGTATTAGGATCTAGTGACGCAGTGTAGACTGTTATTCAGCATTGCTGTTTCCTCAGATTGTCAGCTCTTGTGATCAGGCCCCTGCTCCTCGCTCCGGTCTCTCCTGTACAGTGCGGCCTCATTATACCCCTGTATAAGGATCTAGTGACGCAGTGTAGACTGTTATTCAGCATTGCTGTTTCCTCAGATTATCAGCTCTTGTGATCAGGCCCCTGCTCCTCGCTCCGGTCTCTCCTGTACAGTGAGGCCTCATTATACCCCTGTATAAGGATCTAGTGACGCAGTGTAGACTGTTATTCAGCATTGCTGTGTCCTCAGATTGTCAGCTCTTGTGATCAGGCCCCGGCTCCTCGCTCCGGTCTCTCCTGTACAGTGAGGCCTCATTCTCCACCTGTATTAGGATCTAGTGACGCAGTGTAGACTGTTATTCAGCATTGCTTTTTCCTCAGATTGTCAGCTCTTGTGATCAGGCCCCTGCTCCTCGCTCCGCTCTCTCCTGTACAGTGAGGCCTCATTATACCCCTGTATAAGGATCTAGTGACGCAGTGTAGACTGTTATTCAGCATTGCTGTTTCCTCAGATTGTCAGCTCTTGTGATCAGGCCCCTGCTCCTCGCTCCGGTCTCTCCTGTACAGTGAGGCCTCATTATACCCCTGTATAAGGATCTAGTGACGCAGTGTAGACTGTTATTCAGCATTGCTGTTTCCACAGATTGTCAGCTCTTGTGATCAGGCCCCTGCTCCTCGCTCCGGTCTCTCCTGTACAGTGCGGCCTCATTATACCCCTGTATAAGGATCTAGTGACGCAGTGTAGACTGTTATTCAGCATTGCTGTTTCCTCAGATTGTCAGCTTTTGTGATCAGGCCCCTTCTCCTCGCTCCGGTCTCTCCTGTACAGTGCGGCCTCATTATACCCCTGTATAAGGATCTAGTGACGCAGTGTAGACTGTTATTCAGCATTGCTGTTTCCTCAGATTGTCAGCTCTTGTGATCAGGCCCCTGCTCCTCGCTCCGCTCTCTCCTGTACAGTGAGGCCTCATAATACCCCTGTATAAGGATCTAGTGACGCAGTGTAGACTGTTATTCAGCATTGCTGTTTCCTCAGATTGTCAGCTCTTGCGATCAGGCCTCTGCTCCTCGCTCCGGTCTCTCCTGTACAGTGAGGCCTCATTATACTCCTGTATAAGGATCTAGTGACGCAGTGTAGACTGTTATTCAGCATTGCTGTTTCCTCAGATTGTCAGCTCTTGTGATCAGGCCCCTGCTCCTCGCTCCGGTCTCTCCTGTACAGTGAGGCCTCATAATACCCCTGTATAAGGATCTAGTGACGCAGTGTAGACTGTTATTCAGCATTGCTGTTTCCTCAGATTGTCAGCTCTTGTGATCAGGCCCCTGTTCCTCGCTCCGGTCTCTCCTGTACAGTGAGGCCTCATTATACCCCTGTATTAGGATCTAGTGACGCAGTGAAGACTGTTATTCAGCATTGCTGTTTCCTCAGATTGTCAGCTCTTGTGATCAGGCCCCTGCTCCTCGCTCCGGTCTCTCCTGTACAGTGCGGCCTCATTATACCCCTGTATAAGGATCTAGTGACGCAGTGTAGACTGTTATTCAGCATTGCTGTTTCCTCAGATTGTCAGCTCTTGTGATCAGGCACCAGCTCCTCGCTCCGGTCTCTCCTGTACAGTGAGGCCTCATTATACCCCTGTATAAGGATCTAGTGATGCAGTGTAGACTGTTATTCAGCATTGCTGTTTCCTCAGACTGTCAACTCTTGTGATCAGGCCCCAGCTCCTCGCTCCGGTCTCTCCTGTACAGTGAGGCCTCATTATACCCCTGTATTAGGATCTAGTGATGCAGTGTAGACTGTTATTAAGCATTGCTGTTTCCTCAGATTGTCAGCTCTTGTGATCAGGCCCCTGCTCCTCGCTCCACTCTCTCCTGTACAGTGAGGCCTCGTTATATCCCTGTATTAGGATCTAGTGACGCAGTGTAGACTGTTATTCAGCATTGCTTTTTCCTCAGATTGTCAGCTCTTGTGATCAGGCCCCTGCTCCTCGCTCCGGTCTCTCCTGTACAGTGAGGCCTCATAATACCCCTGTATAAGGATCTAGTGACGCAGTGTAGACTGTTATTCAGCATTGCTGTTTCCTCAGATTGTCAGCTCTTGTGATCAGGCCCCTGCTCCTCGCTCCGGTCTCTCCTGTACAGTGAGGCCTCATTATACCCCTGTATTAGGATCTAGTGACGCAGTGTAGACTGTTATTCAGCATTGCTGTTTCCTCAGATTGTCAGCTCTTGTGATCAGGCCCCTGCTCCTCGCTCCGGTCTCTCCTGTACAGTGCGGCCTCATTATACCCCTGTATAAGGATCTAGTGACGCAGTGTAGACTGTTATTCAGCATTGCTGTTTCCTCAGATTGTCAGCTCTTGTGATCAGGCACCAGCTCCTCGCTCCGGTCTCTCCTGTACAGTGAGGCCTCATTATACCCCTGTATAAGGATCTAGTGATGCAGTGTAGACTGTTATTCAGCATTGCTGTTTCCTCAGACTGTCAGCTCTTGTGATCAGGCCCCAGCTCCTCGCTCCGGTCTCTCCTGTACAGTGAGGCCTCATTATACCCCTGTATTAGGATCTAGTGATGCAGTGTAGACTGTTATTAAGCATTGCTGTTTCCTCAGATTGTCAGCTCTTGTGATCAGGCCCCTGCTCCTCGCTCCACTCTCTCCTGTACAGTGAGGCCTCGTTATATCCCTGTATTAGGATCTAGTGACGCAGTGTAGACTGTTATTCAGCATTGCTTTTTCCTCAGATTGTCAGCTCTTGTGATCAGGCCTCTGCTCCTCGCTCCGGTCTCTCCAGTGCACTGAGGCCTCATTATACCCCTGTATAAGGATCTAATGACGCAGTGTAGACTGTTATTCAGCATTGCTGTTTCCTCAGATTGTCAGCTCTTGTGATCAGGCCCCTGCTCCTCGCTCCGGTCTCTCCTGTACAGTGAGGCCTCATTATACCCCTGTATAAGGATCTAGTGACGCAGTGTAGACTGTTATTCAGCATTGCTGTTTCCTCAGATTGTCAGCTCTTGTGATCAGGCCCCTGCTCCTCGCTCCGGTCTCTCCTGTACAGTGAGGCCTCATTATACCCCTGTATAAGGATCTAGTGATGCAGTGTAGACTGTTATTCAGCATTGCTGTTTCCTCAGATTGTCAGCTCTTGTGATCAGGCCCCTGCTCCTCGCTCCGGTCTCTCCTGTACAGTGAGGCCTCATTATTCCCCATTATAAGGATCTAGGGACGCAGTGTAGACTGTTATTAAGCATTGCTGTTTCCTCAGATTGTCAGCTCTTGTGATCAGGCCCCTGCTCCTCGCTCCACTCTCTCCTGTACAGTGAGGCCTCGTTATATCCCTGTATTAGGATCTAGTGACGCAGTGTAGACTGTTATTAAGCATTGCTGTTTCCTCAGATTGTCAGCTCTTGTGATCAGGCCCCTGCTCCTCGCTCCA